>NW_027103394.1:0-1420749 GCF_902728285.1 Clytia hemisphaerica
GTGGAACTCAAGTTTGATCTGAACATTCTAATTTTCAGTATTGAAGATTCTAGCCTTTTAATATACAAAATTTTAGATAAAACTTTGTCCACGAAACAAGTTTGTGTTCCATTTTGTTATCCGTTCAATTGAGTTTTGAAAAGATATTTTCTCAAGCCAGAAAGTGAAAATTTCTTTATAAGCACACACGATTTCAATCTCAAAAATCCCTATTTTAATAAGCAAACCCGTCGAACGGGGGACCTGACAAGGTCTGAGGGTTGGAAAAAATCGAAAACTTATTAAGTTATCAAGCGAGATTAATTTAGCTAAATTTGCCTAAAATTGCCAGATTTGAAATAACTAATCGGGAATTTAAAAAAGTATACCAGTACTTTCAAATATATAATAACATTTTTCACTTAGGATCGTCAAGCCAAGCCAAGCCAGCGATCTTGAATCTTAGGTCTCATATTGCGTTTCGCTCTTTTCTTGACTGAAAATGAAAGCTGTCATATACGCGAAGGGACAGATGGATGATTTCCAACAAAGCATATCATGAACTGTCTCAGACCGCATTTGGTTTGCCAAGATCTTATTTAGTGGAAGATATGCAACGCGAAATCTCAAAAAGCTTTGACGCCCAAAAGACTCCTGGGGATAGTGCTGGAGCTCAAATGAGTTTAATTGATGAATTAAAAACAGATAAAAGGGTCAGGTCTGCTAAAAATATCATCATGGTTAGTTTCTTTTAAAGCCTTAACTACTAACAATTTACTGAAAATGTATGAGAGTAATTCCAAAAAAGTCAGATTTCAAATTAAACTGAAGACAAGTGATACTTTTATGGAACTACCTGGTTATGCATTTAACACATTTTAATTGATATCTACGTGAGCGTGACCATTAAACAATCATTCAGAACACAAATAGTGACGATCTTTTAAAATTAGTCGTTTGTTTCTTATAAAAAAACGGTTAGAAACCAAAATTTCGTGCTCTTGAAATATTCTTTCATATTCAAGACTAAAGCAAAAAAAAAACATCTATCTCATAAAAAAAATTTAGTAATTTAACTAAGAACATCGATGTATGCTTATTAATAGATAAACATGCGTTTTTTGAGCCAACAAATTTTTTTTTCGAAAATCGGGCTCCGTCACATTCGAGAGTTTATAGTTACACATCTTTGTGCAAAAAAACAGAAAAAACTAATAAGCTAATAACGAACGAACGGACGAACGGACGAACAAAGGTTAATTTACACCCCACCGGGGTAGGTCCAAAAAGAAAGTCGTTTCCATAGATTTGCTATAAATGTTTTTGACTTAAGTGTCTTTGCTAGGCAATGATATCATTTGTCTTTCTCTAGTTGAAAATCAGTGGCGATGGCACCAAACTAACAAGGCATTCAAATTTGGTTGTTATGTCCTACTCAACCATTGAAGAGTGTGGCTCATTCTATAAGAGCTCTGGTGAGAAACTTACTCTGAAAAAATTGTTCTGAGAATAAATCAAGGATCTTCAAAGCATTTTCTCTATCTCACGAGGAGTAAAATCTAATGCACTTTTTAAAAACCTCTTGTAAAACTCGACAAACTCAAAATAACCTTGAAAAATATTTTGATCTACGATTTTTTGGAGAGACTGAGAAACCACTGTATCAATAATGTCTATTTTTGTAGGGGATAATACTGTTGGTGTGGGAATGGCAAGTGAATCCTACGAGTGCATAAAAGAAAGTTTCCATGATTCGATAGAAGATGTAAACAAGATTGCAAAGGAGCCAAAATTAACTGTGGATGAAAAGGAATTAAGTGATATAATAATAGTGATAATACAGTGAAAATCTAATACATTTTTCCATAAAATCCCAAACATAAAAATTTCAAGAAAAAACTACAAACTTGCTAAAGGTCAAACTCAAAATTCATCTTGTCATTTGAACACTAAATCAAATTTTGCTTCAAGTTATGGTACAAAATAATTCACTTACATTTTCTTGCAGACAAGACCCAAATAAACAAGGCAAGAAACGTGTGATTGATAAAAATTGGAAGAAGAAACCAGGCTGCAAAAATGATCCAATTTTGAAGGACGTTCCAATCGAGAAGTATTGTGTAGATGAATTACATCTGATGTTGAGGGTCACTGATGGATTGGAAGATGGAATGTTTCATAATATCCTTGACATTGATGAGGTGATAATAGAAGCATGTTCTGAAAAAAAAAACATTTTTGATCTATGAACTTACATTCACATATCAAAAGAAAGCTGACTCAAGAATTCTACCTTAGGGAACTAATTCATACAGCTAAATAATGTTTGCGAGGCTAATTTTTTAATGTCCGCCATGAGGATTAGTTGGAGCGAAATAATTTTTTTCTAGAAAATCTGTCAAAATACCTGGAAAAATTCAAGATTTTTTTGGCAAAAAATGCAAATATTTGAACCTTGAAGTACAGGTTACGTACAGTATTTCAGAATTGCCGAAAACAACCCCTTTTCTTCGGAACGCTGAAATTGTTTCGGTATCGGAAATCCGTGAATTTTTGGTTCAGAAATGTAAAGTTTTTATCCCCTTTTTTCGGAATTCATACATGAAATATCAAATTTGATCAGACTTGATGAGAAATTTGTCAAACCAAGAAAAATACCCCCCAAAAAAATAGATATCGGAATTGCAAGTATTTTTTATGGAATTTCGAAAATTTTAGCAGTATTTCGGAAATCGCAGATACCATGCACCCCTCCTTCAACTGCAAACATTATTTCCCACATGGTATCTCAAGTTTTTTTTATATTTCCAATTTATAGAAAAATGCCAACGAAGAAATGAAGACCAAGCTAATAGCTGCAATGAAAGAGATTGGAATCACACTATCATTTTGGACGACTAAGCAAAACAAAGTGGAGTAGACATCACTTATGGCCAATGACAAAAAGCGGATGTTTAATCGCCCTCCAAATTATTTTGAGGAATTCTTACCAAATAAAAAATTAAGTCAAACCAACAAAAAAATTGTGGAAAGTGTGTAACCTGGAAAATGTTTATCCCCTCTATCTTTATTCATTTTCATTTTCAAAGAACATACCACAAAACGTTTCACAAAAAATTCAGGAAATTAAAAATTCAAAGGAAATCTCAAAAATCTTTAACCCCAAAAGTTTTAAAATTCCCAAACTTCGAAAAGTCTCTAAAAATTCTCAGAACAGTACTAAGCAAGGGGTGCATTATAAATATGTCTTACTTTCTCAGGACTTTGAAGATCTTTATGTTACGATGAACAAGCCAGAACTAACACCTCAAGAGATTGATGAATTTGAATTGAAGGTATGTGAAAAAACTTTAACACAACTCTAAGTGAACATCACTGTAACCATGAAACACAACGATAACTGTCTTTAAGTGAAGAACAACCTGAAAAAATCTTTTTACTTTTAGGCCAAACGATGGGTAGTTCATCTCAAAAATATGAATGGGACTGGGTATTCATGGAACTTCCCTGTAACCCCTTATATTCACATAATGGTGAAACACGTCCCTGACATTATGAGAAAATACAAAACCCTAAAGATCTTTACTGGTCAAGGTATGGAAATCAAAATCTTCATTTTATAACTGGAAATCACTGAATAAGTCAAAGATACTGCAATCAAATTTCTAGCTACATATTTACTCTGAAATGATACACAAATTTTATCACTTCTTTACTTTTTCTGCAGGAGTTGAAAAGAAGAATGATGTCTTCAGAAAGTAGTTTCACCAGAAGATAAACAGTCACGACGCACGTGTCAATCTTTTGTCGACGGAGAAGAGAATGCAGCTTCTTTCGGAGGATGGTTATGAAAGAACCAAACGCACATACACGACATCAAATGAAGAATGAAACATAAAGATAATTTATCAAAGAGAATCTTTGCACCAAGCGGTGCTTTTTTTCTTGAATCTCTTCGCTATCTGTGGCCTTGAATAGTTTTGGAGATTTAGATAAGAAACACCAAATGGTGATCGGAAAGACTCTCCTGCTTCCTCTCTTATTAATGATGCTTTCGTGCCAATCATTGGGAAACCATTGAGGGTCAAAGTCATGCTTATAAAGTATTCCTCAAATTCTTGCTGCATTAAGTCCTTGGGCGGTGTTTTTTATTTTTAACTCGCAACATCTTTTACGTTTAGAATCTCTTCTTCCTTGACTGGTATAGTAGTATTTCCTTCAGACGTTTCTAGTATTGGAACTTCACTAAGCTTGTGGATCGGGTCATAATAAGAGCTATCCAATACAGTTCCAACGGCAAACCTCCGTCGTTGAGAATTATCAAAGTGCGACAAAAAATTGAAGGAGGCTGAAATTCCGTTTGACCATAAAAAAATTGGTCCCAACGCCCGTAAGGGGACGTTTCTCAGATCTGCGGAATTTGCCGTTTTTCGCCTCTTATATTTTTAAGAAGCTACTACTTAAAATCAGACAATAGAGGTGTCAAATATGTTTTATATTGAAAATAAACCTTTTTGGTTTTTGATTTAACTATTCCCATATATTAAAATATACCGCAATAGGCAGAAAAGTGCGTTTTTAAGGGGAATGCTTTTTGACAGTTTTTGGCGATTCTCATGAACTTTTTTGCCTGACGCATATTAATGTTTTGGCATGTCTGTCTCCAATATACCTATCTGCATTAGAATCAGCCTCGTCAGACGGTTCAAATTAGATTAAAAGGATATTCTTTGCACAAAATGTATCAAAAATTTGGTATCGTGCTTATTCGATGAGAATTTCTCCAAACTATAAATATCACTGTGCCATCTGACCAGGCAGTATATTGTAGGAAATTCATCTGGCTTTCAGAAAAACCAGACTTATATAGCGGTTTCTGGTGGGAAGTACATGCAGTCTTCGCCTGAGCATAGTCACCTGATCCAAGTTTCCCGCCCCCGCCTCAGAATTTACAGACCGGAATTTTGATTTTTGAAATGGAAAAATTTTAATCGAGAGGCGCGAAAATTGTTTTTTATGAAAAATGGCTGTGGTCTTGTGGTGGTGAAATGTTAGTTTTACACATATTTTTTAATATAGTTGGCTTCTCTCTCGACTACTAATGACCTGATACGGTGAGTACGTTATTATAGAGCCCATAGATCTTCATAGATATTACATTGCTCAGATGGTTTACTGATTACAGAGCAACAAAGCTTAAATGATAGACTGTGAGATAGTGAAGTTCTCATCAAGGTAAAATATATTTTCCTGAGTTGATGCATCAAATTCAGAAGTTTCAGTGTTACTACTCTTCAACTTCAACTTCTTAGGTAAGGGAGTTTACTCTTGCTGAATGAATTATTTATATAATAGCCGTTTCATTTTTAGGAGAACGCGGCGGTCGTCTATTGAATAACAAATTACGTCTACATACATTAATTTCCCTCAGCTAGTACAAACAAGATAAATTATCTTGTCTCTAGGTAACTGCTGTGTTGTAAAAAAAGGCTAATCAATAAGATGACATTTTCAATTTTGTTGAAGTAATTATAGTTGGTATTCAAAAGACTGTGTGCCATCGTGTTAAACAATTATTGGGTATCGATATCTATCTATATTTTTTTTTTTATTAACATCTCTTTAATCACCATAAAAATCTACGGTATAATGCGGGACGACCGTTTTGAGGGCGCGAAGCGGCCGAATAGGGAGTGTAGCATCCTTTGGCAAGATCTGCGTACGCGGGGCGTAAATGTGTATATGCTCGAAAAAGTGTTTCCAAAACTGCTACCTCCGACGATAAATATCGACTTTGCTTTGTATTGAAGAATGGCACCTGTTTAGCCATCGAAAAGAAGCATTTACCTCGTAAATTTTATTGAAAATTAATTTTAGTAAAACGTTGGTTCTGTTTTTGTCATTTTTTTCAAAAATCATACACATTTTTTTAAAAAAAGTAAAAGTGTATCTAAAATTATATCGAGTTTGAATATCCAATCAACTACGAGATGTCTGTTTTTGTGTCGTTGCTGCTACTTTCACTTTTGCACACTTGTGAAACAAAAACAAAGATGGCGATATTTTTCAAGGCAGGATCCCGCTGATTTTTTAAGCTACTGAAGGCATCCTTTGCTTGTAAAATGACGTTGCTGCTGTTCACACTTAATGGAAATTTTACTCGAGCATCATTCTAGGTTTTTTACCACTTCCTCTGGGAGTGGTGAGATCTGTCCTATCCTCCACTTGCTGATGTGGTGGCTGTCAACTGCTGACTGGCTGAATGAAATTTTTGATAAATGGTCAGAATGGTCTGATGGTTGTTTACCTTGTTGCATTCAAACTTCATGGTACATTTTTGTGATAATTTGATTGGAGTAACCGTTCCTATTACATCAATTGATCTCAGCGAAAACTATTTTTATGGCTTTATCAAACCAAACCAAACAGCAGTCACCAGTCGGGTGTTTAAGATTAAAACTGCAATTTTAAATTATTGCTCTTTTCGGCAATTATTACCGTTTTTGGAAATAAAAGTTGATTTTATGATTGAACACGTGGTATTTGACACCCTCGCGATAAGTAGGCCCACTGTCCCTCGTTTAGTTTTGTTTTCAACTGGTTTTTGTTGGAAATGCAGATAGCAAAATCGAGTCATATGTAAACAAATTTACAACGGGGGTTTTGTTATCTCTTTCTGGCTGTGTTTCGGAATCGATGCAGGATCTTTTAACATATTATTTTAGAACTTTTCATGTTATTGAGCAACAAAAAATTGAAAAAATCACTTTTAAAAATCCGAAAAACCTTTTTCTCGATGCAATTTTACTATTTTCAAACACCTCTGACATCTTTGCCCTTAAAAGGACAACATATTTTGCTGATTCAGCATCTCATCGTTGATTCCGAAAAGAGCAATAATTGCAGTTTTTATCTTAAACACCCGACTGGTCACGTCAGGCAGATTTAAAACAACATTTTGATTTCTAAATATTTTAACATTTAGACCTTATAATTTTATTGGAAATGTCATCGTTAAATTTTACATTCAGCAGGTATTGTGTTGCCAAACAATGATTTTTTTGTCACGCTGTCGTTGTTTAACAATTTGAGTAACGCTTTTACAAAGAACATTGAATATTGGGTGATTGTGGTCAGTAATATTCGTTGGGGCGAGGAGGAACGATGGGAAGAACAGACACAATATTTTCAGGAGTTTTTAATCATTCTACATACAGTAAAATTAGAAAGACTTTGTTGTGGTTTGAGATCAAGCAAACATTACACGATTCCCATCATCCAGATTCGATAAAATACAATTCGATACCTTGAAAACAGCCCTGGCCGAAACATGTTGGTAATTTGTAGCTTATAATGGTATTTCTTTCTCGATCCTCGTACAATAATGTACGTATAATGCAACACAAGAAAGGGGTAAATTGTGAATGTTTGAATGCAATGATTGCTGCCTTACTACAATCTAATAATAATGTTTCAAGAGGTTTATATACAAGAGATGGGTAAAAGTCATTGTAAGATTTGTTTTTTCGATTGCATGAATCGGATGAATGTATGAAAATTAAAAAAATGTACTGAATTATAAACTATTGATATTTTTGTGAAAATGGAATCCACTTTTTACTGTTACTTTAGGACATCCTACTTATCAAAAGCTCTATTTTCTTGATCATGATTTCAGCTTGAATACTGTATTCAAAAACTACAACAGCAAAACAATGAAAAGAAAGACTAACACTTTCAATAACACATCAGTAAATTATTGTTCTTATGCTGCAGTTTTTCATTAATAATTCAACATGATTTCATGATTAAGAGAAAGTCTTTTTTCGCAGGATACGTATGAAAATCTTGTTGAAGATGCTTTTTTATAGAATACTCTCTGTAACACCCCAAGTCCAATATGAGCTATGACGCTAGTTTTTAGAGTTTTTGTTATAATTTTTCATATTATTTTTTGTTATTTTACCCTGTGGAAAGTTGTATTGAGCAGATATTTTTGTAATTTTGATCAGCAAGATTTTTTAAAGCTGTTATAAAAGTATCACAAAATCGAGTACAAATGACTTTTCAAATACCCCCAGGTGCTTTTGGAACACCTCTGTCTTCATACATTTCTAATTTTTCAAACATTCTCACTGGCAATAAATTCAACGTAAATTGTAAGGTCCTATTAGTTTTTCTTTTTTTTTGTAATTCTGCATTAATAATGGAGTAGTACATTTTGAGATTTCTTCGCTTTGCGAAAACAGAACGCTCGTTCCGCAATCCCTTTTATGTTGATTTATAAGGTTTCCTTTTTGAAGAAAAAAAAAAAAAATAATAATAATAAAAATATATTTACATCGTTTTCGTTTTTCCTTTATGTACTAATAAAAAGGGGAGAAAACGTGTGTCAGAAGGGGAGCTACAGTGAAAGTGGGGGCTGTACGATGGCGTAAGGTGAAAATAGGAATCACCTCGAAAGAGAGACTAAGGGTCGGTGTAGACCGAGACTAAAACATCTTAAGGACGGACTTGAGTTGAGAGTAATAAGGACTAAAGTATACTAAGAAAAAATTAAGGATAAAATAAAAATTCTATCTATATATCTGGTCCTAGTCTAGAGAGGGCCTTGGAGGCAGGAATCACCCGCCAGGGAATTGGGAAAATGAACTGGATGAACTAGATGGACTAAATCGGGGTGCCTCCGAGGAGGATTCCCCGAAAAAATAAACAAAAATTCCAAGAGTTGAAAGTCCAAAATATAAAGGGAAATTGTGGTTGGGTGTCAGATTGGATAAAGATGAGAAAAAAAAGGGAATTGCTTGCAAAATGATTAGGGAGAATTGAATATAGATACACGTAGCCTAAGTTGTCAAACAGAAAGAAAACAGTAAAAAATTATACATATCTTGTAAGCATATTTTTCAGTTCTTGTCTGTTCTCAATGACAGACCAATTTTCAAGAATGTTTTTTCTCGGGTAAGTTATGGCATGTCTCAAAAACTGAAAATTACCATAATTTTTAGATCGCATTAGTCGACAGAAAATGACAAAACAAATGACTGAACATGAAGGGTACTATGATGAAGTTTCTAACCTGATGTGTAACCTAATTTTTTTTTCGCTGATTTTCGCGAAAAACCGCAAAAACTGATTATTACGTAATAATCGATGACGTCATCAAAACTAAAAATTGAATTTCTCAAGAATGGTTTATCCAATTGTCTTCAAACTTTCACCAAAGATGTATCTTACTAAAGTCCATCATTTGAAATAAAAAATTTTTCGAAACTTTGATGACGTCAGCAGAAATTAGTGAAAAACGAAAAATTATGTTTTCTGCTGACGCCATCAAAATTTCGAAAATTATCTTTTTTCAAATGATCGACTTTAGTAAGATACATCTTTGGTGAAAGTTTGAAGACAATTGGATAAATGATTCTTGAGAAATTCAATTTTTAGTTTTGATGACGTCATCGATTATTACGTAATAATCAGTTTTTGCGGTTTTTCGCGAAAATCAGCGAAAAAACAATTAGGTTACACATCAGGTTAGAAACTACATCATAGTACCCTTCATGTTCAGTCATTTGTTTGGTCGTTTTCTGTCGACTATTGCGATCTAAAAATTATGGTAATTTTAAGACATGCCATAACTTACCCGAGTTATTCTAGTTTCAGTTTCCAGGTCCAAGCTATCTTCGGTAACCATGGTCAACTTGTGCTTCTTGGGGCTTAGCAGGAGGTCGATCACATTGATACCATCCGACTGACAGGTGTCTAATAGATCTTGTATCAAAGAGTGTGAGCGGTTTGGTTGAGATAGAATGGAGAACAAGTAAGACGATGTCATTGGATTCTTCATCAGTTGGTTTACAAGATTGATCTTACGTTGCTTCAGAAGGTTTGTAACTGTAGTCAAGTTAAAGTACTTCAGAAGTTCATTGGTGCTGTGCTTTGAGAGTCCCATCAACGATTTGAGTGCAGAGCGAAGTTGGCGGTTAAGTAGTTGACTTTGCGTTACATTCAAGTTCGTGATTTCCAGACCGTACAGTACCTTAGGGATCAGTATTGATTTGAAAAGTGTTACAATCGAGCTTGGATGTAGTTTCCGGATACCACAAGAGATGAGTGATGAACTGACTGCCCATAATTCAGAGACACGATCTTCAAAATGTCTTAAGAGAGAAAAATGTCGAGATTTGATTGACCATTGAAATCCAAGGTGTTTCAGGTTGGTTTGAGGGTGGATGGTTTCACCGTTTAGATTTAGGGTTGGATTAGGAAATGGGTGCTTTCCAGATATCAAAAATTGAGTTTTTTGTTTGTCTGTGTTAAATTTGATGCCTTTCTTCTGGCCATAGTTGAAACAGGTGTCTATCATAATTTGAAGTTGTTTGAGGGTCGGGCTGAGTAAAATGATATCGTCCACAAACACTATTATTGAAGTGTTCAGAGATTGTTCGAGTTGCGTCCCTACCGTCCCTACTATATATTATTTTAAGTAGCATTAAAAATGAATGTTCATTATCACTATATATTTACCTAGGAAGTTGAAGTTAAAGAGTTTATAGTCGTTCAGCCAAAGGACTTTCAAGCAAGGGCATAAGACCAAGCTAGGCCTAGATCTGGCTAGATGTAATAAAAGTTGTGTGTCATTTCCAGTCCTAAAATGTGAGTTGGTCCGTCGGTTGGCATAAAAAATCATCTGAAAAATGCTTTGAACGTAGACGCTTGGTGGGTGCTTAGAAATCATCATAAAAATGCGCTCTGAGCATAAGCAATACTTTAATCGGATTAATTTTCGCGAGATTAAATTTCGCGATTTCGCGAATTTTTCCCATTTTCGCGAAATTAAAACTCGTGAACACGCGTGAGATTCCTGATTCGCGAAATTAAATCCACCACAAAACTTTTAAAATTGTATTTTTGGCGGAGAAACTAGTTACAAGTCTCCATTTATGACAAAAAATGGCTATTTTCAGCTGTTTTCTGGCTTATTCGCGAAATTAAATCCAGAAAATTTCGCGATTTTTTTAGCTCGCGAAATTTAATCTCGCGAAATTTAATCCGGTTAAAGTAAGTTTTATTCAGGCAGCCATGGCCTACTAAAAATACGGCCATATATGTCACATTTTTTTCAAAAGATTAAGAGGCCTAATATTTGTTGCATTATTACTATTACTCTTATAATCTTGGTCATATTTGCTGGAAAGACACAGGGTTTTGGCTTGTTTTTTCAAGCTTGTAAACCATATTTCTTTTATATTTTGATTTTTCTTCTTCTTTTATAATACACAAAGAAAAATACAGTAAACAAAATATCCAACAAACAATACAGAATAATATAAATACCAGAGAATGAAAATATTATGTTTAAAAACATAAGTGTTCGAGAGGCTGCAAGAAAAGTTATTGGGAGCTCTCTTAGCTTTAAAATGATGAATTATGAGTCTCCCATGATTATTTTTAACTGGCTGTTGGGAGCCAAAAAGTCAAACCCAAATTCAAATCAAAAGGGGAACAATAATATCACATTGAACCATACTACATTAAAAGGAAGACATCACTCTTTGGCACATATCCTGCAGACTCCCAAAGTATTTCAAACGCTTTTTCTCTGCAAAAGCAAACCAGAACTACTATGGTTACTACCTCATAGCTTCAAAGCCTCATCAGCATAAATTTCATACATGTAATCACTTCATATCATCCTCCAAGAAGTTAGCAACCTCTTTGATTTTTAAGCTTGAAATGCTAAAATTCAGGTGAAAAACCATTTTTTTTTTTCGCAAAATCATTTTTTTTTTCGCAAAATGGTAGCCGAGCTGTGAGGACGTGAATTTAGCTGGCCTAAAAAATCTTTATAACTATATCTTTATATCTACCAACATCTGATAAATCACAACAAATTGAACTTCTTAACCTCTGTCAATATATTCCTACGCATATTTTCTTCAACACCAACACATTCAATACACTTTCAACATGTCACAACTCTCCAATTCTCAAGAAACAGACTCATCACAATCACAAATGTCTCCAGGTGTAGCGCCCAAACGAAAACCAATAAACAAAAGTTTGAACAAAGACGATCTCATCAAACTGGCGAATGAACTGAATAAGGAAAACGATGACAAAAACACACTCCACATAGAGTTAGAGCTCCAAAAGAACGAAAACCAAGGATTGAGAGAAGAGCTAAACGACATTCGTGGACAACTTAATGAAATTAAAAACATGATTCAAACACAAAAGAAGCAAGATTTTGATGCCAGACTTGTGGAAGTAGAAAGGAGATTGTATTCACAGGAACAATACAGTCGCAGAGAGTGTATCGAGTTACATGGGTTTGAAGCAGTCGAAAATGAAAATGTGGAAGATGCTGCTATTGCTGTCCTGAATGCCACCGCTGATGGTGGTAAAGTATACAAGAAGTCTGACTTCCATGCTATACACAAACTAAAAGACAATAACGTTGTAATTATGAAATCTGTAAACCGCAGAACCGTCTTGAACGCTTTGAGAAGTAGGAAAAAACTCAAAGACTTAACTGATGGTCAAAAGAACTCTCTCCGTGAGAAGAAGGTTGGCCATAAAATCTATATCAACGAATCCCTTTGCCCCTACTACAGGGGTCTCTTCGGAAAGTGTAATGCACTGTTCAAAAAGAAACTTGTGAAAAGTTTTTACACCATCAACAGCACTATTAGGATCATAGACAGTAATGACAACAAGCTTGTGATTGGGCACCACACTTTGGAAAAAAAGTTATTGACTCTATCAAGCTCCAAAATAAGAGACAGTAAAACCTAGTTCAGTCATACATAAATTTGTATGATCCTAGCCCTTTTTTTTTTTCTTTTTGCCTTTTTTCAGTGTATATATTAGACAGAGATATTTACTTTATTTGTCCATTAGATATTTATACATACTAGTTATAGGTCCGTTACACCACCAACCTCACTCCAATGCCCACTGAGTCAAAGTCTTTTTTTTGTAGACAACTAACCAAAACCTAATTCACTCTCTCTCTTTATCTTTTTTTCTTTTTTTCTCTCTCTCTTTCTCCATGCCAGCTAGAAATATAAAATATCCTTGCAACCAATGTCAAAATCCAGTCGCAAAGAATCACAGAGCAATTTTGTGTGATGTGTGCAACACCCGGGTACATGCACGATGCAACAACACGACTGACGATGAGTACAACCATATCAATGACAATGACTACAACTGGAGCTGTCGTAAGTGTATACAATCCAATGTCCCTTACAATTCAATTTCTTCTGATTCTATATCCCATCTAAACAACGGTAAGGCTGCTACTTCTCTTAATTTTGATAAGGATCTTGATGAGGAACGTAGAAAATTCTTAGAAACAATGGAGTCTCTCTATGCAAATACCTCAGAGGAAAATGAAAATCCACTATTACACACTTGTAAATATTATACAACTCCAGATCTCAAAATTTCAAAAATTATTTTCTGCATTTAAATATTGCATCATTGAACCTACATTTCACAGAACTAAAACAATTACTTCTACAATGTGATATAGATTTTGATTTTATTGGAATTACTGAAACTGGACTAAAAAAATGGAGACAATCCACTTAGCCTGGCCGGCTATAAACCTGCAGACTGTTTCACTGAAGCCTCCAAGGGAGGTGTTAGAATCTACATTAAAAAGGGCATAAGTTTTCAACCTCGCCCGGATCTTGACATAAAAATTAGTTGAAGTAATTGACAATGCGGAATCCAACACAATCGTAGGCTGCATCTACAAACACCCAAACATGACTATGTCAGATTTTAAAACTTTCTATACTAAAACACTTGAAAAAATTTCTAATGAAAATTAAAAAAATTACTTAATGG
This sequence comes from Clytia hemisphaerica, assembly GCF_902728285.1. Lineage (NCBI taxonomy): Eukaryota > Metazoa > Cnidaria > Hydrozoa > Leptothecata > Clytiidae > Clytia > Clytia hemisphaerica. Next base: position 13,840 of record NW_027103394.1, read on the forward strand.
GTGACTTTAATATTGACTTGTTAAAATCTGACTCACATCAGGAGACTCATGACTTTCTCGAACAAAATTTATCGGCTTGCCTCAAACCTTTTATCATCAGGCCTACCAGAATAACACCCCACAGCAAGACGCTCATTGATAATATATTTTCAAATTATATGGGGGATGATTTTATCTCAGGGAATATTGTCAGCGCTATCTCAGACCATTTACCTCAAATCTTACTAACAAATGAAACAAAGACACACAAAAAAATCAAACCACCAAGAAAATCCACTTTCAAAGATTACAAAAACTATGATAGTGAAAACCTCATCCTAGATTTCTTTAATATTGACTGGGATGAAAATTTTAGGGACAAAAGTCTTGATCAGAAAATGAAAGTGTTGATTAAAAAAACTAATGATGTGATTGACAAAAATACTCCAACCAAAACCATTAAAAACAGTCGCAATCGCATCAAACAAAGCCCATGGGTAACAAGGGACTCTCAATCTCAATTAAAAACAAAGACAAAATGTACAAAATTTGCATGAACACCAAAGATAAAGACATGAAAAAACAAAGGTTTGCAAGGTTCAAGAAATTCAAAAACAATTTAACCAAATTACTTAGAGCTAGTAAAACTCTCTACTACAAAAATCTCTTTTCATCCTATGGCAGAAACTTAAGACTGATATGGAAAGGAATTCGAGAAATAACAGGGGGCAAATCAAAATCAAATGACCTCCCACAAGTCTTTATTCACAATGGTAAATCAATCAAAACTGATGATAATATTGCAACCAGTTTCAATGAATATTACAGTTCTATAGCAGAGAAAACAAAATCGAAAATTGTACCAACTGATAAACATTTTGCTCATTTCCTACAGAGACCAAATGCACACTCAATCTTTCTCAATCCTACTAGCCCTCTAGAAGTTCTTAATATAATCACCAAACTTAACAACAAAAAGTCTGTTGGTCCAGAAAGCATTCCAGCTGCATTCCTCAAAATCCTTGCGCCAGACATAAGCATTACTCTATCCAAACTCTTTAATGAAAGTCTCACCCAAGGCCATTTCCCTGATTGCTTAAAATCAGCAAAAATCACACCTGTTCATAAAAAAGATTCTCTCATAGATCTTATAAATTATCGTCCAATATCCCTACTTTCAAACATTAGCAAAATCTTTGAAAAAATTCTCCATGATAGACTTTATAACTTCTTAGAGAGTCACAAGATAATATTTGAGAATCAATTTGGCTTTCGAAAACAACACAACACTACACATGCATGTATGGCTTTAACAGAGTCAATTAGGAATGCGCTGGATAAAGGAGAGTTTGCTACTGGAATCTTTGTGGACCTTCAAAAAGCTTTTGACACTGTTGAACATAAGATCTTGATCCAAAAACTTAACTTCTATGGTATCCGAGGTACAGCAAACAAATTATTTGAGTCTTATCTCACAAGTAGAACCCAATTTGTCCAAATCCGCAACTCAGTCTCAAGAGTGGCAGAAATCAAACACGGAGTACCTCAAGGATCAGTTCTAGGACCCCTACTTCACACTTGGCATTTAAACATTCCAAAACCTTTCATTTTGCAGATGACACATGTATCATCTACTCAAATAAATCTTTAAAACAATTGAATTCTAAACTTAACCATGACCTAAAACTGATGTCGGAATGGCTCAGAGCAAATAAGATCAGCTTAAATGCTAAAAAAACTGATGTAGTAGTTTTTAAAGCAAAAAGAAAAACCTGCTATAAAAAATTAAATTTCAGACTCAGTGGACAAAAACTTGAAATAACAAACAACACAAAATACTTGGGAATAATCTTAGATGAAAATCTCAACTGGAATACTAACATCAATGAAGTATGCAAAAAGCTCTCAAGATCAGTCGGTATCTTTGCAAAACTTAGACACTATCTTGACTACAAAACTATGCTCTCCCTTTACTACTTAATGTTCCACTCCCATTATAATCTACCACCTCCCAGTAGGAAAATTGTCTTGTAATCTTGAAAAACTCAGTTGCCTTCAGAAGAAAGCACTTCGATTAATACATTTCAAAAAACAAACTGATCCTGTAATTCCTTTATTCCTGCAAAGTAAAGTTTTGCCCATTGAAAAACAGGGTAAGGTTCAAAATTGTCTTTTTGCTCATGACCAACTCAAAGCCAGAGTGCCAACATATTTCAAAAACTTCCTCAGAAAACTTGGAAACAATCACAACCAAGGCACCAGAGGACAAAGGCTGGTCCACTCTTTATCCCTCACCATAACATATGGCTCTAATAACATAAAAAACACCATCACTAGAGACTGGAATGAGACTGTTAACGAAGTGAATATTGAACCTCTGAAGTAACCAAAACAACTTACAAAAAACATCTTAAGACCTGGTTCTTGGACTCACTGATTTAAATTCTAACACTTTGTTTCTTTAATAGATTGAAGACAGTCACTCGTAAGCATTAAACCGCCACATAGATGAAACCACACTCATCTACTCATTCGTACACATCTCACACACTAGCTCTGTGATTCCATTATTTCCTTGTACCCATTCAGAAACATGCTTCTTTGCAATCTGTTCTTAATAATAACTGTCTCTCTCTCTCTCTCTCTCTCTCTCTCTCCTCTCCCTCTCCCTCTCCCTCTCCTCTCCCTCTCCCTCTCCCTCTCCCTCTCCTCTCCCTCTCCTCTCCCTCTCCCTCTCCCTCTCCCTCTCCCTCTCCCTCTCCCTCTCCCTCTCCCTCTCCCTCTCTCTCTCCCTCTCCCTCTCCCTCTCCCTCTCCCTCTCCTCTCCCTCTCCCTCTCTCCCTCTCCCTCTCCCTCTCCCTCTCCCTCTCCCTCTCCCTCTCCCTCTCCCTCTCCCTCTCCCTCTCCCTCTCCCTCTCCCTCTCCCTCTCCCTCTCCCTCTCCCTCTCCTCCCCTCTCCCTCTCCCTCTCCCTCTCCCTCTCCCTCTCCCTCTCCCTCTCCCTCTCCCTCTCCCTCTCCCTCTCCCTCTCCCTCTCCCTCTCCCTCTCCCCTCTCTCCCTCTCCCTCTCCCTCTCCCTCCCTCCCTTTTAGGAATCCAATACATAATGGGGAGAGTTTTCATTTTGTCAGATAATGATAATCCAAATGTTTTACAGAAGTTTTCGCTATTTTCTAAAATGGAGTTCAAATCAATCTTATTTAAAAACAAAGCCTTTAACTTTACAATTTTTTTCGATTGTTAGAATTTAATTTGGTAAAACAATATTTAACAAGACGATTGAAATGTTAATAAAGGAAATGAGTTGATAAATTGGGTCGAGATGGACATTTTACAAAAATTTTCGTCATTGGATTTATCGCGTCATTTCTATTGTTTTGATGAATAACCAAAATATGTTAGCATCTCATAAAAACTTCAAGTCAACTAGATAAATTAAGGTGGTTCCCAACCAAAAATGCTGATTTCACAGTTGACGTTTAACGTCTATCCATAGTTTAACCTTTACTTTTGGGGAACTTTTTTGGTCGTTAGGGGATTTCCCTGTTTGCCACAAGCAGTTATTTGGCGCATCAAAGTTAAGGGAAATTTAACTAGGCTCGCCGTTTGTGATTAAAGTGACTTCGAATGACTTTGAATGACTGCTGATATGTTGACCTTTTGGAACCTAAGGCAAATGAATTGAAATATTGAGCATATTTTGTCCTTTTTTCAGCCAAAATGCAAACAAAAGACTTTAAACGTGATTTTCTCAATTTTTTTTTAGAAACTCTACAGAAAATAGACCCTGGAGTATTCAAGCTATTGACTTGAAATTTTCAGGGATTGTTCATGGATAAAGATCATTCAATAATTGATGAAACAATTGTAATTACTTTTTAATTTATGTACTATTGAATGTTTTGATCTGAAAATAAAAGATGACAAAACATTAAAGAAAAGAATAAACTATCAATATCCTCCATCCCCCTCCAGTTTTCAGTTCCTTTGAAAATTCTATGCCCACTGTCCTGTTTCTGGCACATATCTACGTGGTGCCTTACTAACACGTCGAGGTCTGGGAGGGGTGGATGAAGGCTCTTCAGATGATTTCTTCGGGGTGCCCATTGATGACGGCAGTGCGTCTTTGGGTGTTCCAGGTTGCGTCGCTGGTACACTAACGGGAGGCAGGGGCGAGATGGGCTGTGGAGCAAGCGGTAGAACAATCGGACTTGATGGCAGTGGAGTCGACTGTTGGTGAGGTGGTCGAAATTGTTGGACGGTTCGTCTTTGCGGGTCGGGATCGTCAGGACGTCGGGTCCTGGCAGATTGAGAGTCCTTCTTTGGGAGTGGTGGCAATGGAGGTCCAACAATTGCGTCTCGGTTGGTAATGTCAACAGAGGCAGGTTCGAAACGTCGAAGGTAGCGCCGGTTGCGACGGGTTAGACGACCGGTGCCATCAACTTTAACCGTGTAGCTGTCGTGTCCATGGAGCTCTTTGATTGTGCCAGATCGGTCCCATCGTTTGGGGTTGTTACCAGTCTGGTTCTGGATATAGCATCTGTCACCGAGGCGGAGGTCAGGGAGAATGCGAGAGTGGTGGTTCCGCTCTTCAGCAGCATGATAGAATCTTTGACGTAGGGCTTCCTCTTTCTGTTGCCAAGCTTCGCGCCAGATAGGACGGACATGTTCGTTGCTGAATTTCTCAAGGCGATTGATGAATGCGAACGCGTCACGGATGGGACGACCAAATACTATCTCCGCAGGTGAAAGTTGACAATCAGGGTCGGGTGTGTTACGCAGTTGCATCATTGCCCTCAAAAAGCGGTCAGTATCAAGCGTTCCGGAAGGACCAGTGTTCGAACGAAGCAACCTCTTGGCAGACTTGACCGCAACCTCAGCGCGACCGTTGGATTGGGGATTGTAGGCTGATGAGAGTCTGTGTCTGACACCCCAGCGCTCCAAGAAATCTTGAGTCAATCCAGACGTGAATTCAGGGCCACCATCACTTGACATTTCCTCTGGTACACCGAATCGGGCAAAGTAGTTTCGTAGATACGTGATGAGTCCTTCAGATCCAGCTTGTGGTGATCCTTTTGGGGCTTGGAAGACATCTGACCAGCCAGACAGGCGATCGCCAACTACGAGGTAGTGCTGTCCAACGCAGTCGAAGAAGTCAGCATAGCTTTGTTCGAATGGAGTTGTTGGTGGTGAGGCTGGCGAGGTAGGTAGGGAGGGCTGGGATGGTGCATTACGGATACACTCTTGGCAGGCTTGTCTCCGATGCTCAATGTCATAAGTCATCCCTGGCCAGAAGACGATGGAACGTGCACGCAGACCCATGGTTGATACTCCCTGGTGGGCGGCATGAAGGGCATCAAGGACTGCAGGTCGTAGCGATTGTGGAACAACAACACGATCATTGTAGATGATGACACCATCTGTAATGTGAAGACTGTCACGGTACTGCCAGTAAGATGAAGTAGCGGGGTGGTCACGATAGTTATCGGGGAAGCCGGCAAGAACAGCTTGGTACACGTGGGCAAGATTCTGATCGTTTTGGGTTTCGGATGACAAGCGTTCCCAGGTGATCGAGGTGACCTTTTCAGCATCGTTGCGGATGGCAGCAGCCACCATGAACTCGGGCAGCATGTGATCAGGTAACTCCTCCTCGTCGGATGGTGATGGGTGGCGAGATGTAGCATCAGGGGCAAGATTGGTCTTCCCTGGGACATGAATGACACCAAAGTACCAGGGCAAGCTTCTTTCTTTCAGGCGAAAAAGTCGTGTGTTGTGAATTTCATCTAAAGTTCTGTCACCATATATTTTAATAAGAGGCTTGTGATCGGTAGCTACAGCCAATTGATCACAACCTAAGGTGAAGTATTTTGTTTGTTCAAGCCCCCAGGTTATCGCGAGGGCCTCACCTTCAATTGGTGCGTAGTGTTCCTCAGTTGGCTTGAGGAAACGGGATCCAGCCAAATTAATACGCCAGCCATCCTGACAGCAGATTGGATTGACGTCTGTACAGTCACAATGTTTTTGTTGTAAAAAGTAGCCGACGCCATGCTTCGACCAGTCCGTGCGGAGACACGTAGGTAGATGGAGGTCGAATATTTCAACACCCGATTTCGACACCGATCGAATAGCCTCAACAATGGCTTTCTTTGACGCTGTGAAGGCTCGATCAAGCTCAGGGGTCCACTTGAATGGATGTTTTGGAGAGAGAAATGGACGGAACGGTTCCATGTGTTCACGAAGCTGTGCGTAATTCCCCACCTGGTTGATGAGGCCAAACCAACTTCTGATGTCAGTAGTGCTAGTGGGCGTTGGGAAATTCTCTATGGCATTGTAGAATTTTGGGAGTGGTTCTATTCTCTCATCTGAGATGCGGAATCCGGCAAAGTCAACGGCTCTGCCAGCGAATTGAAACTTTTGTGGGTTGAGCACGATTCCTGAACGACCAACTGTTGTGAGGAAGTCGACTGATCGCCACCAGTGTTCCTCCAGACTGGTGTCATAGAATAAGGTGTCGTCAACGATTCTTTCTTTGTGCTGGAAGTCGGCTAGGATGGACTCAAAGCGACGATTAAATCCATCACCGGAAGACAAGAACCCTTGTGGTGCTCTTTTATAGCGAAATCGTCCAGAAGGGGTGACGAAGGTTGTCAGATGGCGGTCGGATTCTCTGAGCGGAACACTGTGGTACCCATTCCACGCATCTGTGACGGTCTTCCACGTATTGCGGGGTACCCTCCTGGCGATATGGAACGGAGCTTCAGAGTTATGGGTTTCGCGTTTGCACCATTTGTTCAGCGGTGAGAGATCAACGGTGCGTCTTGGTGTTCCATCAGGCTTGCGGGTCACGACCATACGATGACACCAGTCAACCGGTTCGCCGATGGGAACTCTCTCGATGACACCGAGTGCCTCGTCTCGAAGTAAATCCTTGTGAACTTGCTCCTGCCAGTGCACTGGAACGGGAATTGCCTTGTGTCGAGCGACAGGGACTGCGTTATCCTGCATGTGTATCTCTACCGGTGGACCGTCCATTGATGGGAGAGGTTGGTGAGGGCATGTGTTAAAGGAGGAGCTGCCGTATTGATCAAGCAACCAGTCACGCATCTTGTTGTTGTTTTCGGGGATGCAAGGGAATGGAAGCGATGTTGGGCGTTTTGGGACTTCGGTACGCTTTGGGCATTGGCAGGTCGACCCATCAGATTTTGTTACACCACAAATGCTAGTTACGTCCGTATCAAGTGAAGGCACAACCGGGTCAATGCTGGGGTTGGCAGAATACATACCAACCTGCGGGAAGCCACGGTTGACAATGCCAAGGTTGACCATCGTGTCGTAAGATAGGTACAACTCCGATACATCTTTGCTGACATAAACGGTTGATTGACAAGTGACGTTGCTCCCGTCGAAGGATCGTCCAGCAAACGAAGCAGTGAAGGCGCCGTCTATTCGAATTGGAGATTTGTTGGCAGCGTTTAACGACATGGATACAGGCGACAGGTCAGAAAGCTTAAAACCTGCCCTCAAAAAGTCATTTAACGACCACAGGTATGATTGCGCACCTGTGTCGGCAACAGCAGAAACATCAATAGACTTTGATGGACGAGACTCCATGGTAACTTTCAGGGTCGCTTTGGGATGTGCAGATGCCTTCACCCTACGCCAGCTGCTCTTGCTGAAGAGTTGACGGTCTGGTTGCATTGCAGGCTTCTTGCTCCTCATGATCGTTGGTGTTGGAACTTCAAGGGCGGAGATCTGACCAAGGGAATCGTCGGATACGATGGAGATGGTATTGGCCGAAGGGTTGTTTTGCTTCGATGAATTGCTCTTCTTCCAACAGCTCTCACATTTGCTGAACGGTCGTCGATTCCAGCCACGAGCCTTCTTGGTGTAAAGATGGAACGAGTTGCCACAACCAGGACAGTTGGCAGCGAGCGACTGGTCAAAGGTAGATGGGGCTGGTGGAGTGTTTCTTTGTTGTCTTCTGGGATTAGGATCTCGGGTAGATTTACGATACTCGGAGAGGGCTGATACAGATGCCAAAGGGTTTGCATTGCGGGCTGTCTCTCTAGTTTCGACAAAGCCAATTATGTCGGTTATGGGCTTTGTTTGTATACCCTCTGTGCTTAGGGCTTCACGACGTATGTCCATGTCAGAGATGCCGTTTAACAAAACATCTCTAATAACCTCGTCAGTGTAATAAACGTCACCGACGACCTCAGATTCACAGTTTGCACAGTTTGTACGGTAGGCTGTTGTAAACTCGCAGGTTTCAGCCTTTCCTTGAACTTTTGCAGCAAAGGTACGGAAAGTCTCATCTGGGTCTTGCCTCATGGCGGCTAACTCTGAGCGAACTCAACGGAAAAAAGGACCGGGTCTTCCGAATTCGGTCGGCATTGTGAAAAATATACAATCTCTGCCTAAAGTACCATTTCGAGATGCCAATGGACTTTTCCAGTTTTTAGGAGCATCAAAAATAATAATATATGATGTAATAAAAACATAAACATTAAGATTTTATTCATATTTTGTGCCTGAATATCAGAAATAGTAAATTTTTAAGATCGGCCGAACTGACGGCTTTTTCAACGATCGCGTTGTTTTCGCCGATACCTACGGCCCCACTTTGGGTCCACTAATTCGGGACTGGTCCTCTGAGTAAAATTAGGCCTTGGCAACAAGCATAAAATTATTTTCAGGGGGTACAGAAGCCAAAAAGTTGCTAATATTTCTTGTCGTCTAACTTTCAAGAGAATAAGGACGGCTTTGTAATATATCTATTCTTGCTGCCAAAGCTTAAAGTTATGCAGAATTTATTTGGCTTTCTAATGGTATATTTTTAATATAGGGTTTTTTAAGTCAAAATCATACAATTTCAATTTTTTACCCCCTTGGTATCAAAAGGCTAAAAAATAAAAGTAAAAGTTAATTCTACAGACCGGAATAATGAATTATTTTACGTTTTGCGTTTCGGCGGGAAAAATAGGCGGGGAATAAAAAAATTGTCAGTATGGCACTAAAGTTTTCTCAACACTCCCGCTCCGACGGTATAAGAACGTCATGTAAGCTCCGCCAAAGCGGAAATCCCGTGCCTTGATCTAGTTTTGGAGCGTCATCATTATTTGTGATGCAAAAAAGAGACGTACTTTGGGAGGTGCTATACTGAAGATATGAAAATTTTTCGAAGCAGTTGGTGGCTGAATGAAGTTGTGCTGTTGGTTTTTTTCGTATTATAATTATGGTGTCATTTTATAAAGTCAAAGTTTGGATTTCTTAATTAAATAACCACACAAGATTAGTGAATAAATCTGCTAAAGTTTATCTTTAAGTGTTGATAGCAGCAATAGTTGTTTTTAGCTAGGTGATCAATCCATGGGAAACCTTTGTAAAAACTAGATACTTGCTACCTACACCAGCATGATTTTAAAGATAATATGTCATCTAAGTGATTTGTCTTTTACAAGACAGTTGTTGTCTAGACACAAAATAAATCATCCGGTTTGTATATAATTCATCTTGTCTAAACACAATTGTGCTTTGAACCTGATTATTTTTGTTTGAACCATAACCACTGATTCCAGATACCAGATGGTCGTAATCGATAAAATTGATCATTGATTTAAATCAATAGTTAATCAATATTAATTGATCGATCAGTTAGAATCTTAGTGCAGAAATGGGAAACTTATACAAAACAACGGTTGTTTAGGGGAGCCGTCCATATTCATTTGACAACGCAAAACGTCAAAATGACGTTATGAGGGGGTGGGGGGGTTTTAAAAGTTAGTTTTGACGTTATAAGAAATCAAAGGTATACCTTTTTGTGAAAATTGCAAATATTTGTTAATACCAACTACACTATACTTTTTAAGCTGTCGAAAATACATTCGTGTATGATTACATGAAAATTTGCTGCTCCCATAATCCTATTGGTTTGCGCTATTGGGACGGGAAAACTTTGATGAAAGAATGGCGACAATTTTTGGTATACATCGCTTGACGTTATATTTGAGGGGTGGGGGGTTTAGTGGATAGCGTCAATTTGACGTTATGCGTTGTCAAATGAATATGGATGGGTCCCCTTAGTTAAGCCAAGAGAACGTGTGGTCACATTCTATCACATTCAATTTTGTTGAAGCATTTCTCAAGGGTTTCTTTTAAATAAGCGATGTCACAATTTTCGAAACGCCAACTGCAAGAGTTTTTTTCTGCTCGCTCCCGCTCAGTGTGACGTTTATTTTAGAAGTAGGTTGTAGGTTACGAAGGTTCAAAAAGTTAAGAGAAATTTCAAAATGGCGGCAGGAATGTTTTGTTGGTTTTGAAACGTTTGGTTTAGAAGGTAACCTTCTGTAATGTGGTATTCATAAGTGGGAATTCTATAATTTACTGTAGCCCAAATTTCTCCATCCAGCATAAATACAGAGATACACGCGTCTTTCCGTCAGCCGCAAGCACAAATAAAAAAAATTATCTTGTCCCTAGGTAACAGTTGTGTTCAATGTTGTGTATTAGGATTGTCTGTGTGTGAGAGGTAAACAAACATGTTTTGCTAAGGAGGGTTTAGGGAAGTTCAGCTTTCCAGACAACCAATGGATAAAATTGATTTTTATTAATTTAAATTGATAGCTAATCAATAATTGATAATTGATGTTGTCTAGCTGACAATTTTAATAGTTACAGTACAATAATCAATTTTATGTCTTGAACTTTTGGTACCGATATAATTTTTGGAAAGAAATTTTAAGGTGGTATACTTTGGGCTGTCCACATAGTACGTACGCACAAAAATGAGGAAAATCAAGTACCCCTCCCCCTGTACGCAAGCATACGCTTTTGAGAAGGCTCCCCTCCCCCCCTTGATGGTACGCACTATGTGGATGAACCCTATCACGAATAGAAAGTGTATTAAAACCATTTGACATAACTTTAAGAAAAGCTCCAAAAATCAACCATTTATTAAGACTATTTGTTTTAACTTAAAAACTTTATTTTTTGACTAAGAGTATTTGTTTTTTACAAAGAATCTTTGTTTTTTACTAAGAAGAAAATTTTCCACAAACCAATCTTTCTCTGATTACTTTATTTAGGATAACTGATAAAATATGGAAAGAAAGACAAACTGATGAATCATGTCTCTCTTAGACCCATTGTCATGTGGTTTTGCTAAGGTAGCAGTCTATGAGTTGCTTAGAGATGCAAAAGAACTTCTTAGCAAAAAAAGTGTCAAATCGAACCAACATCAACATACTGTTTATGTTGAGCACGTGAAAAGGTGAGCATCAAAAACATTGTCAAGGAGACTCTTGAAAATTTTTTATTTTATTATATTGTTAAGAGAAATAGTTAAATTCCATGGGTAAGGTTTCTTTAAATATTAGTGTTACTCTTACCAATTTTGACAAAACTCACCAAATTTTCCAAGATTAAGTACTGTCAAAATGAGTTTCCTTCAAGAATCAATCGAAAATGGTATAAATAAATGTTTGGTTTGGCAATAAAGGAAAGGAAATAGCTATATTTAGTTTTGAAAACAAGAAGTAACGATTTTGAAAAGTCAAGTTACAAGGTGTCAAAAAGAAAAAGAATCAAAATCCCAAAGCATGAAGAATCAATTTATGTTTTTTTTTTTTTAGATTCAATGAGCTCTTCAATTTCAATTTGACGGTTAAAACGTATCGTAGGAACTTTATCAATATTAAAGTAAAAATTCACCAACTTGGTAAAAATGCTGAACTGAAACAGTTAGTTTTGGACAAATTTGGAACTAAAGCTTGGCAAAATCTAAGCAATGCTAAAAAAGCAAAACATACTGTGTTTGATTGCAAAGATGGATGTCTAAAAGATGAAGATTTAAGATATTCTCTGGGTCTTTTTCCCATTGATGAAAAGGATTTTGCTGGGAAAAAGAGAGCTGAAGTAGGAGGCCTTTTTCGACCAACATCGTCCGAAGTGCAGTCTGAGACAAAATCACTTGTCAGCGAATTGAATTCCCAGTACAGAACAATGTATGGCACAACTTTCGACAGTCAATATAGAAAATGCAAAGGACAAAAAACCAAGGCAGAGGTAAGGCGTTTTCAAGCAGTTGGTATCAGACAAGCTACCTAATAAATTATTTTCAATTAAAATTTCTAACGAATTTTTTGATGCATCTAACGAAAATTGAGAAAAGAGTGAATTGAAATTTTCATAGAGGGAATTCTTTTTTTAACCAGGTGGGTAACTTGTTTGAAGCTTCAGTCATGCTATAAACAATTTTCAATAAAAAAAAAACTTATTGCGGATGGTAAGTCAATCAAAGTAAAATGTTCAAAAACAAAAAATACCTAGAATTAGATGATTTATTTTGGTGTAACATATAGCATACTTGTTTTATTTATTAGAACCTAGTTTATAAGAACTTAGGGGTGATTTTTTGGGGAAAAATACTATCCTAAGAACATGGCTATCCTAAGAATTGAATAGATCAGAAAAATTTGCTCAAGATTATTAGTTTTCCTATAATTGCAGTAATTTTTTTATACTTCTCAACTTTATATTTGAGCAGACTTGAGGGCCAAGCAAAATTCAAAATTAAGTTTTCAAGTTGACAGTCTTTCATGTTTGATTTGATAGGCTAGAAAAGGAAGTCATTAAGGAAGTGGTGAAGGATATTGAAAATCAGAACAATGAGACAATCATAAAGCGGTAATTATAGGGGGGGCTCAAGCAGTTATTCATCATCACTATGCATGATTATCCATTCTGTAGTTGGATATTTTATTTGACAGTTCCAAACTAATTTGAAATGGACATTATATTGGACAGTAACTAGATTGTGATAATAAATTCCATACATAACTGCTTGATTCCCTCCATAGTTTCCTAGTTTTAGTTCCATACTTGTCTTCTTTTTTTAATTTTTTCTTAGCATTGTTCTTTCTATTACTACTATTGATAGATTTGTGTTAGCGAATACTAGTCTTGCAAAATGTGAGCATGGTCTTTAAAATCCAGGATTTTTCATTCCTTTGTTCAACTTTCTAGAGTTTATGGCACCAATACATCATTGACTTGCCACGATGAAACTCGAAGAATGCAAACTCTTGAACCCTATGCCACTTCAATCAGTATGCCTGAAAAAGCTATTAGACCTTCCGTTGCAAATGCTGGTAATGTCAAGAACTACAAATTTGACGATGGTATGATTGAAGAGGTATATATTACATGATATTGCATTCATAGATAAGAAAATCAGCAGATGTCAGCAATATTTCACTCACTCTGGAGAATCATCTTTTTGCGTAGACTGCTGCAATGATGTCCTTTCTAACTTTTTCTTCCTTTTTAGGGCAAAGAGTTGGTAGAAGCAGGAGAAGAAATCAATTTAACAAGATTAGGTCTGAAGTATCATCTAATGCACTCCGAGACAAAAAATGTACCCGGACATATCAGTCAAGTCACGAAAGAAATTCTTCTCGCGAATGGTGTGGACGGTGACAAGATGAAGCTTGGAGCAACAAGTGGGACGCGTCGTCGTAGGGCCAAAAGAAAGTACGTTTTTTATAAACATTACAGGTTCTTTCAAAAAATGAGAATTGAAAAATGAAAAAAAAACTCAAAGTGCTATAAATATGAACTCTTAATCATTGAATTAAGGGAATACTTATTAGATTTCGAGGTATAATCCCACTTTTTTTCAAATTTTACGAGTTGAGTATCGTCGAGGATTCCATACTAAGAGTTTTTTATGTAAGTTTATGATATTTTTTATCAACTTCGAATCAACTTTAATCTGTGGATTTGCAGGATTCTCGACACCAATATCCCGGTACCGACGGACGAGAGCAGTTCAAAAATCAAGACTCGCCTCAAAGACGCAGTAAACAATGTAAGAGTTGTTTTCTGATATCTGATAATTTATAGTTAATTTGAAAGATTTTATTAGAAGGAACCTAAAAGTAAGCACACCCCTTTCTCACAGACCTGGTTGTATTTTTTCAGCCAGAGGGTATAAGAATAACGGACCAAAACTCAATGGGGATAGATATTCTGATGTTCTTTAATGGCTGGGGATTAGAACTCTATTGTTTTTAAGTCAGCAAATTCAGTGGGGGTGGAAAAAATAGCACAATATTAGGGCCTAATAATTAAAGTAGGAAATTAAAACAAATTCAGAAAGTTGCGTATTTTTTTAAATTTTCTTTAAGACAGATTTAATGGGTCATTTGGTCATTTGGGCCTTCTAATTTTGGTGTATTTTGTTATTCCTTTTTTTATTTTTTCTCTAACTAACCAGGGAGAGTATCAAACCGGCGAGCAAATCGTACCACAAACTTACGAACGACTTACGTTTGATGAGAATGATAACGTTGAAGTTGAAACATTCGAAGTTTATGGTAAGGACATATCTTCATTTCTGACCACAGTTTGATTTAAAACCCACTTAGAGGAGTTGGTAGAAGGAGGAGAGAAAATCCATAGCCGTCTTTATTTCTAGCGATGGATTGTATTGTGGCAAACACTTGTCAAATTTTCAGCCTATGATGTAGATGCCATATTTACGAGCTGAAATGTGTTGTTTTTTATAGGAAGGAAATTCGCTATCGAAGTTATACGCCAGAAAATGTTGGATAAACACTCAAGATTCATCAGACCAAAATCAGACGAATTCTACGAAAACGCCGGTTTAGATGATATGAAATTGGAGTACGCGCGCTTAAATATGAAGCTTGACGAAACACACGATATACGGGAAATGGCTAACAAATTGAAAAAGCTACAACGGACAAGAAACTTGGCTTGCTGGCACGACACTTCTTGCATTTCTAATGCTTCTCATTTCCTTGTTTTGTTGAATTGCGTCTACGATGAAGCGATATTTTACACAAGCGAAGAATTTGCCGCGTTGACAGGTAGGTTCAATTGTTTTATTTTATTATTTGAATTGCGAGATTGTTTACTAATCTTTCGCAGATATTGTAGGTTTCTGATAAAAGAAAAGAAAAGATGAAATGAATTTGAAATTATCAGTTGTATTTTGTTTTTGTTCTCCCAATCTATTTTCACCGATCGCCATCAATTAGGAATACGCAACTCATTTTGAATTAACATGTAAAAAATTTCATGAGCCGAATACTTTATCGGGGAAAACTTCGTCAGAAAAACTACCGTACGATTTTATAAAAACAAGTCGATCACTTTGAAATTTTGAGCTTTTCTTTATTTGGAATGTCGTCAAAAAATAAAAGTTGATTTAACCCAAATTTTAACGACGAACAAAGCCGTAAACGACATCACTCTTACTTTAAAACAATACCTGAGGTCTTTATATAGACTCCTTTTTTTATGTGCAAGACTTTTGTGTCCAAATAGGCAATCTTGTTTGTAGCGCTGACGCCGTAGATCATTTGGCCATCGCATCTCCATATTCCATATAAAATCACTTGATTCAAAATATTAACTCGCAAAATTTTCTAGACACGAAATCAGAATTTCAGATTTTCAGCCCTGCTTCCTAAGCAAGCCAATAGAAAAACGATGTAATCTTATCTACGCTTTTTGAATAACTTGTGGAATGTCCTTAGGTTAAACAGTATCAGAGATTAATTAAGTTTTGATTAAATAATGTTTTCCGTTATCGGGGAAAAAAATGTCGGAGTTTTTTTTTGTCGGGGAAAAATTTCGTCACCTAGAGGCATTTTCGTCACTTTCCCCCGACCAAAATTTCAAATTCGTCACTTTTCCCCGACTAAATTGTCCAAATGAAATGGTTTCCTTTTCTTCCAGAAAAAATCCGTTCATGGGGGGGGGGTGGAGGATGAATTGTCCAGGGGTATTGAAAAAATACCAAAAAATTGCAATGTCCAGGGGTAATTTTTTGTGTCCACGGGGTTGATTTGATGTTTGTCCCAGGGGTATAATCCGTGTCCAGGGGGTTAAAAATCAAAATGTCCACGGGCAATTCATGAAAAAAATAATATATCCTCCACCCCCCATGAACGGATTTTTTCTGGAAGAGCCCAATTCGACGTTTAAAGCAATTTTAATTTGGTTGGGGTTTAAAAAATCGTTTTGGTCGGGTGATAAAATATCGGGGAAAAATTCGTCCGGGGAAATTTTCGTCACCCCATCAAAATTTTCGTCACTTTCCCCGACATTTTTTTCCCCGATAAGGTATAACACGAGTTTAAACCTACGTGCGCAGGGAATAGTCGATTTACAGTAAGTTCGCAATGGAATATTTTTCATTTTTAAGGGACACTCTTTGACATCCCAGATCTTGTTGAAAGGCCGGAGATGTATATACTGGCAAGGTGTCCGTCAAACGACCAGCAGCTAATGTATAGTTCAATACGTTTTGCCGACATCGAGGAGATGAACAAAAAACCCATCATGTTCAACGGCGCGGAGATCAACGATAGAATGCGATTTTTCAAAGGTTTTTTTATCTATTTAAATTTATTCGTTTCCGGGAATACATGTTTTTTATAAGCAAGTGTCTATATCAGGCTCACATTATGCTTAGCATTCTATTGTTCTCAAACAGTAGAGCCATTGTTTACTCTCAGGTACCTAATATTCGGGGGACCTGCTAATTAATTTTTCGAAAATTTTCCACCCAGGACCATGCGAGACTCCTTGATCTTGATGAGAAATGAAGCCACTTATTTCCCATCCAGAACTCCGCGCGTAGTTTTTACACAAACGCCGGATTGAAACTAAAATCTATCGCTAGATTTAAAAAAGTGTAATCCTCCAAAACAAAGGAACCACTAGATACAATCCGTCGTCTTGATTACGGCGCGTTCTATGCGCGTTTTGGATGGGAAATAAGTAGCTTCAATTTCTCTTGCCTGAGAAGGCTTGAAACTCAATGTACAGGACATTTATATTCCAACCCCTCCCCCCATTTATTGATTCTTTTTTTGAAAGTTCCACCTTTTGACCTAATTCTGCTGTATTACAGGGGTCACACTCGGCATTTCAATTTCGTTATTCGTCAAATTTTGTTTTGAAAAGATATTTTTTCAAGCCAGAAAAAGAAAATTTTTTTACAAGCACACCCGATTTTAGATTAAATTTTAAAGTAAATCGACACAAAAATTGTTATATTCAACTATTAACTATTAATGTAAAAATTTATAACAAGATTATTGAATATTTTGCTACAATTTAGGAGATGCTCCAGCCTGTCAGTTGGAGAGTGGTCACAAAAAAGGAGGAAATTACTTTTGTTGGGGTTGCGAGTGCAATTCTTTCCGCTGCCACGACCTTCAATACGCATTCAATGCCACCAAGATGTCGCTCGATGACAAGTGTGAGAAGTTGAACATGACTGAGGTCGGTCGGAAACTTCAAAGCGAAGGTGCTCTGCACTACAGTTCCTGCCTGAAAAGTCACGAAGCCCAACTTGAACTCCATTTACGCGATATTGTTGTTCCTGTCGAAAGTCGTGTTGAAGATTTGAGGAAAGAGATCGATAACGAAATGAAGGGAACACACAGAATGCCAGCTCTGTTGCACAATACTGGCAAATATCGCTTTGCTGAAGTTGGAATGTGCGATTACGAGGTGCTTCCAGTCGAACCATTGCACGCAATAGGTCACCATATCAATAATCTTTTCGAGGAAATCCCAAGACACCTTCCGAAAAAAGAACGGGGCGTATTTGAGAGAACTTTGAAAGCTGCTTTTTCTTCAAGGCAAGTCAAAGAGAGGGAAAGATTACCGAAATGCATTGCTCCAATTAACGACGGCCGTTGATGGACGAATTGATGACAAGATAGTCCAGATTCTGATTTCTCTATGCGAGATACAGGAAATCCTCTACTCGAACGAGAGGTCCGCTGAATTGATTTTGCGGCTGTACAACGTGACATTTGTTCATGCCATGAAAATGATTGTGGCTTTCGAAACGACTGAGAAGTTGACGAAGCGAAAATTGTTCGGCCAGTATTTTCACGCACTTGTTTGCCATGCTTCAGAGCAATTCCGCATAATTCCAATGCCCTCATCGAATGCCGAAGATGAGGAAAGGTTCTTTAATTTCCTCAAAACATGCACGAAGTGTACTTCCAATCATCATCCGGAAAATGTCTTGGACAACTGCTTTATTCGCTGCCAAGTACGTGAAGAAATCAAGTCCGACAAGGATGGCTGTAAAAGAAAAAAAAGAGAGTCATCAATCTCTAAGTCTGGCAAGAAGCTTCCACCCAAGACCGAAACTATAATCCCTTTCCGATTCATCACAAAGTTCCCTAGGATATGGCAAGCTCATTTAGAGAGGATAGCTGATTTTTTAGTTGTCAAAGGGATTTGGACAGAAATGACCGATGGCATCAAGTTTAGCGACCTGAAAAAGCTCAATCTCCCTATCAGTCATTTTCGAGATACAACAATTAAACAGGAGTTAGTCCGTGTTAAAGAAGTGTGGTCAGATCTCCTCAAAAGCTCTCCTACTCAAATTCCTGCCTATGAGATCATTGATGATGACGGAAAGAAGACAAACTTCCTTGTAACCCTAAATCATTTCAAAAAACAAGCTGAAAAAGGTAAGAAATTATATAGTTTCTTCGAATAAGGTTCCAGCAGAAGTATAAACTTTGTTTTACTAACATTCCAAATGCCTGCTTCAATTGAATGATAATTTTAATAGAAACCTATCAGCACTTTACTCTCAGAGTTTTCAAAGTTAGAAAGACTTCCAATTTCTTTATAGCAAATTCGACAAAGCAAAAGAAGGTCGATCTCAACGTTACTCCCTCAACTATGATCGCAAACATGCAACTGAAGAGCCCACCTGAATTAGGTACATAGCGCCACATAATGTGGTCTTTTATAAATGCACTTTAAATTAAAAAAATTCAACTAGGTCAAATACTTTATCTTCTCCAGTGTAAACCTGGACAGGATTCAAGAATTTTAAAAATATTTCTGTTTAGGTAAAACCAAGACAACGTTTGCATCTTCAACTCCATGCAACTCTATGGGCCAGCAAAAATCTTGTGAGTTAATTTTGTTTCAAAAATACCAGACCGAGGCAAATAATTACTTTGGTATAGACAGTACCAATCCTTTAGCATCATCAATCTTAAAATGAAGATTTAACAGTTTCCTTGATTTTATATTGTGCAATATTTTTTTTTTAGCATTTCCCAAGTATATCAAGTCAAACTATACTGGAAAAAATGTGGCTGAAGCTGCTAAAGTTGATGGTAAATTCTCCATTATAAATTAGATTTTAAGGGTTAAACATATTTCTCTGCGTGCTACCGATTGCTCTTCAGCAATGTATGAAACAATCTGTATCTTTGTTTTAGACACACCCATAGATCTTCAAATTTCAGATGTTCCCATGTATCATACCCAGGCAACCCCTGGACCAAGTCATGAACGTTCAAGTAAGTTTCACAAGTTTTATATTTTCTAGCAGTAAAATTATTTCTTACCAATGTCCAATGTACACTGTCACACCAATTTTTTTCATTCATAACATTGCGACTTATGACATTTTTAACCTTAAAAAAAGAAATTTAACAGAATGAATTTTTCTTGTAAATTTTACCAGCAATAAAAATCTTCAGTTTCAGACGTATCAATGATACAAGACCACTCAACACCAGGACCAAGCCATGATAACTCTAGTAAGTTTCACCAGATTTCTCTAGCTTGATCTAGAACACTAAGAATATTTGTTTTACCTATTTCAGATTTTGGTAAACTAGTTCTTGTATTTGTAGCATCGCAAAAGCTGATCACAACTTCAACCTGAGAGGAATTAGATGACATCGTGTTAAAAAAAATTTAAAACCATTTTTTTCAGGTTTATCAGCAAGTCCAGTTGTTTTAACCCGAGGACCTAATCAAAATTTATCGAGTAAGTTTCAATGCA
Source organism: Clytia hemisphaerica (assembly GCF_902728285.1). Classification (NCBI taxonomy): domain Eukaryota; kingdom Metazoa; phylum Cnidaria; class Hydrozoa; order Leptothecata; family Clytiidae; genus Clytia; species Clytia hemisphaerica. Next base: position 33,688 of record NW_027103394.1, read on the forward strand.
ACACGCAATTCATCAATTCAACTAAATCCGCATCAACTTAGTGTAACAATGATTCAAGCATTTATTTTCAATTGATATGCTATCTAGAATTAATAAAAAACCCATAACACTATGCATAATCATTGTACTGTGTCATTTAGATCAATCAATCAATCAAAAAACCCCAATTCGCTGCCCAAGTGATGAGACCCAAAGTAAGTGTTTATATAAAGATAAACTTGCTTACCGTCATATTCTTGCTTAAACTGCTTAAAAATCCATTACTCGTAAACAATGTCTGACTTGGTTGTCCTGTAAAATGAAAAAAAAATTATTTTATTCTTCCTTAGGTGAAGAGAAACATGCACTCTTACGTAAAAAATCCTTCTCTACCAAAGAGCTGCTAAATCAGGTGCTAGGAGAAGAAAGCTTGACTAATAGCTATGAGAAAATGAAGAACAGACCAGGAGGCGAACTTGATCAAATCCTTACTAAGATAGGAGTGAAACTTGTTGTAAGGTGGGAAAAGGCTACTGAGGCTCTAAAATTGTTAGAAAAGAAGGCATTAAAAACAGACAACGAGTACACATGGCGTTATACCGAAGATGATAAAGAAGAATATGTGAGGGAGAAAAATGCAATGTCGATCATCAAGTGCTTGAAATCAAAATTTGATATTATTTTAACTTAGATCACCAGACACAAATTAGAAGTTAAAATAACTAAGTTTAAACTTTTGAAAGCAGGAATGCTTTTTTAGGATTAACGAGAGTAAATTTGTGAGATTATAAAAATGTTATGGAATCCTGTCCAGGTTTACACTCATTCCATAAGCAAAATGAATAGCGTAACATCAATTAAGATATAATTTTTAAAAGAATTTTTACTACATTGACTCTTCATTTAAATTGTAAATATTATTCAAATAAGTTCAGTGTGTAACATTTGTATGATTGTTATTATTAGTATTTATATTACTGACACATTCACAAAAATTTCTATATTTATTTTATCACTTTCTAAAAATTATTTTCATTACAGAATTAAAATTTTTGCAGAAGATAGACTTCCAGATATATACTTCACTTATAAAACTTGTCATTGATTAGTATTTTTTTGAAAATTTACAATAGGACTGACCACTTAATTTCAGAAATAATACTATAATGGGCTTATATCATGGGATATCCATTATAAGCCCATGTTATAAAAATGAGCCTGGTTAATTAGCTTTCTACACCTGAGAAACACGCTGGGGACCACTTAATTTCAGAAATAATACTATAATGGGCTTATATCATGGGATTTCCATTATAAGCCCATGCTATAAAAATGAGCCTGGTTAATTAGCTTTCTACACCTGAGAAACACGCTGGGGACCACTTAATTTCAGAAATTATACTATAATGGGCTTATATCATGGGATTTCCATTATAAGCCCATGCTATAAAAATGAGCCTGATTAATTAGCTTTCTACACCTGAGAAACATGCTGGGGACCACTTAATTTCAGAAATAATACTATGAATGGGCTTATATCATGGGATTTCCATTATAAGCCCATGCTATAAAAATGAGCCTGATTAATAGCTTTCTACACCAGAGTAACATGCGGGGGACCACTGAATTTCAGAAATAATACTGTAATGGGCTTATATCATGGAATTTCCATTATAAGCCCATGCTATAATAATGAGCCTGATTAATAGCTTTCTACACAAGAGAAACATGCTGGGGACCACTTAATTTCAGAAATAATACTATGAATGGGCTTATATCATGGGATTTCCATTATAAGCCCATGCTATAAAAATGAGCCTGATTAATGGCTTTCTACACCAGAGTAACATGCGGGGGACCACTGAATCTCAGAAATAATACTGTAATGGGCTTATATCATGGAATTTCCATTATAAGCCCATGCTATAATAATGAGCCTGATTAATAGCTTTCTACACAAGAGAAACATGCTGGGCCACTGAATTTCAGACAAAGTATAGGCAGAAATCACAAATTTTAATTTTGCATAAATTTCACTTTCTTGGTTTGAAACTTTCAATGAAAATTTGTTTTCATCCTATAAGTAAATTATACTAACTGGCTAGAAAAGATATTTTCCTAATCACAGTGCTGTGTTGAATATTAAAAATAACTCCAGCGTAAATCATGATAACTCCCCATTTCAATGGATGCAATGCAAAGGAAACAACAACAATAAAAAATATAATCTGTGCCAGTCTGTGCTGGAGTTGGAATGGAGTTTTTAATTATTCAAGCATGACACCCTGATTAGGAAAATGTCTCTAGAACTGTCTAGAATGTGAAGAAGTTATGCTGAGACTTTCTAGCTTAAACCTAGCCTGGATGTCCAGACCGTAAACTATTTTACCGTATAGAGATTTTACTACCGACCCCCCCTGTGCAAGGTTGTTGTGTTGACCGAGGACAATATTTTCAATACAGCCCGAAAAGAAACCGGTCATTATTCTATTTGTTAACCGTTTCCTTCAGCTTCAATTGATTTTTAGCGCTGTATCCAGGAAAAATAGCGAAAAACAAGCAAAAAGAGATAAAAAATTGTTATAATTTCTGACGTCAGAAATAAAAAATGAGAGAAATGATGTCAACGCATTGTTAATTTTCCTTTGAAAAAGTGATGTCACAATGAATTTTCCTAACGACGGGCAACTCTGGACAGTGAAGGCCCGTCGTCATGCGAAAAGAACAAATTGCATTGCGCAAAAAGCCCGCTTCGAAAAAGTAACCGGTTAACAATGAGTAGTAACGTCTGGTCCTATTCAATTTAGTTGATAACCAATCCCAATAATTGATAGTTGATTGAGACTAAAATCTTGAGTACTGTATATTGATTGATCATTGTTTTTTTTATCTTGTCAGTTAGTCACACTAGGAAATCAAGCTTTCAGAAAAAACAACATCAGTCATCTACAGGATGTATTTTAATAACAAGGATGAGAGAGTTACCTGAATCAAGTTCAAGATCCCAAGACAATCAATTAAAACTTGAAAACTTAAAATGAGACAAAATGACAGATTGCGAACGTGCAGCAGCCAAATATTAACCAACCAAATTTTGTCATTCAATTCCCGAGACAGCGCTTCGATTTTTAAGGCCTTGTTTATACGCTAAAGTAAAAATAATTCCGCCCATGTAAATGGGTCATTGTTTGTGGTCCGGCAAAAATTTCCGAGAAACAGCCTACCCGGCGGTGCGCGGATCCAGGTGGGTTCCGCCTCCCCCGTAGATCTTTTTCTTGGGAAGTTGATCGTCAAATTAGTTTTCAAGGTTGGCTTGGCTCAATTTTTTTCATCTATGGCTCAAATTTTAGGCAATTTCTCAAAGTTTTTGAAAATATTAATTTCATTAAAAAGCGCCGGGTTATTTTTTCATGAATCCCTTTAAAAGTTTTGCGGCGCATTTTTTTGCTTGAGAGTCAAGTAAATGATATAGCGCTTTCGCAGCATTAATCTTTGATATGCATTTTGGCGGGACGCTAGTGTGACTAACTGCTTGTTAGAGCCAATTTATGATCATTCGATCAATCGATAAGCAATCGAGCCTCCTTTAAAAAAACATGATTATCAAATGGAAAGAGTTATCAGTGTATTACATGGGAGAGTGTGTGTTAAACCAGACTCTCCCAATCGATACAATCTGTAACTTTTTCCAATTCATGTTGACCAATTGATTGTATATCGATTAATTTTAATAATCGATAGACAATCGATAATCAGAATTCCAAGGCAGGCTATATTGCCTTAGGAATGAAAAAAAAACAATCAAAGATAGATACTCAAGATTTTAGAATAAATAGGTACGATACTGCGATAACCTATCGATTATTCGAGATCAATCGATTGGTCATCCATTACCATTGGTAACAGTTATCAATTACGTACTAATAATCCGAATCGATCGATTGGTTAATCGGTTTGATTAGTCATCCATGTTAAATCTATTATGTATATCCATTGATGGGATTGAGTATGGATTGAGGAACATGCAGCTCTCCTGGGAGCAGACATACCTCTAGTCTACATAGGAACTTGCCTTCAGCTCAATACAGTAGTGATAGCCATTACACATGGACAAGGGGGTCTCAATCAAATCAACAGTCACAGTGCATAATTCTCAAGTTTGAACGTGGGAAAACCTCTAAAAGTTAAAAAGAATTATTAAGTTACCTTTTTCAATACTTCTTCTGAATGTGCATAGTGAGTGAAACACATTCATGACCAATAAATTGGCAGCAGGTCCATTCAAAAGCCTTGAGTTGAGTACCACCAGCTCAATGCACGCTCATCGCCATATTGAAAAGGAAATTACTGACCCAAAAGCGTCCAAACGTGAAAAAAGCCGAATCAAAACAAAAATTCGTGGTCACACTTGCAAAAGCTTTCACGGAAGAATTACGCATATTTATTGTTGTAAGTGAAGCCAGTGAAAAGTTCATCCGCGCTCAAATATGAAATATTTCGAAACCTTTTTCTCTATCCTTTTTTCCGTTGAGAAGTACGCCAACAGCAACTGGGATGACAGCAATGGACTTGAGTGTGGTAAGCGCATCCTGTAGAGTCCTTGTTGTAAAGTCTGGGTGTGCACGTAGGACGACATTTCCAAGCTTCTCGGTTGTACATTCAAGCAGTTGAGTGGAAGCAGCTTGGTCAGTGATTCCAGAGCCAATGCGGAAGGTGTCCCAGCGTCTAATGAAGGCATTCCAATCCTCACACGTTGAGTTGTCCTGAATCTTTCGTCGGATCAGCTTTGGGGCACTCGGTCGTGGAGCAGCTTGTGGTGCCAGATTCATAATGTGTGTGTGTGAGTGAAGGTTGAGGATAGCGGCTGCACCAATGACGTCATGATCAGGTGTCTGGAAACCACATCCTGGTAGCGGACAATCGAGCACAACCATGTTGATTACTGTGTCAGTAATCCAATGATAATCCAACAATGTGACAAGATCAAAACATGGATAAAGATCATTCAATAATTGATGAAACAATTGTAATTACTTTTTAATTTATGTACTATTGAATGTTTTGATCTGAAAATAAAAGATGACAAAACATTAAAGAAAAGAATAAACTATCAATATCCTCCAGTTCATTCTATATGCAAGCATGTGCTGAGTTTTTTTGAAGAGTATTTGACCGTAGGAAAATTTGCTATGATGTTTTCAAGGTAGAACCCGACCCCCTCGGATTTTGAAAAATTAGGTTTTTCGGCCATAGCTCAAGCTCCCTTTTGACTTCAAAGTTGAAAAAAACTCAGAACATAGACCATGACATGTGTAAACAGCATGTGAAGTTTTATGGTTATAGCTTTTGTAGTTTTTGAGATTTTTTGAGCAAGGATGTATGCGTTTTTCGGCCCATTTTGGATGAAAAAGGCCAATAAATTTTCAAAAAATTGATGAAAGTAACCAAACTTGAATTTTTTTTTTTTTTTTTTTATCCATCCATCAATTACTTAAATTTTATCTATAGGAGCCACCTTAAGTATTGAGTTTTTTTTCAAGAGAAAAGGAGAAATATGAATGATATAGATAGGATACTGTAACCTAATAGAATTTAAAACATCTTTTCTATAATTGACAGGTCAAACCCGTCAAATGGAGGAATTCCTCAATTACATCTAAGGTATCGTTGAAAAAAAGAAAAAACAAGGTTCCTTACTCAGGCAAACTCCACTCACATGCGATCGTAAAGATTAGATTTTATTTAAGTTTATATTAGTAGGCGTGTGCCAATTTGTAATTTGTTATAGAGACTTTAGCATTTTTAGCAATATTCCATCTTTCATGTATATATCAGCTAGAAGTAGCTAGAATTATCAGTTGCTCGAATGTTAAAAAATTGGTTCATTCATACAAAAGGCTTTTTTAAGAGAAAAATGAGTAGGCTCTTCCAGAATATGTTAGAAAGTAGTGAAAAATCGAAATTGAAAGAACTTGTTAAACACGTTTTTTTTTATGAGAACGTCGAAAACTTTTGAAGCCTTGCGATGTTCTAAACTGTTTGAGGGGGGGGGGTACGGGGTTTGTGATTTCCGAAGTACCGAATAATTTTGCCAAAATTTCCGAAATTCCGTAAAAAAATACTTGCATTTCCGATATCGATTTTTTTGGTATTTTTCCTCGTTTTGATTACGCACGAGCGAGCGCAGCGAGCGAGTGCGTCCCTTTTTTCAACGGCGGGCGGGCGTGCGAAAAAAAACCGAAATTAACCCGAAAATCAATACTATGCGTGTTGCATTTTTCAAATCTTTAACTTTTTTGCAACTTTTCGAACGATTCGAACGTTGTACGGACAAAATTCACTAAATTAACTTTACATTTACGAATCTGTTTTTAACTATGGTAAGTCCAACCAAGTATAGGAAATCGGGAAATAGGCGGGAAAGTCACTAATCGGCAAATCGGGTTTCCCCCCGACAACGAGAAAGTAAACAAAACATTTTTGTCAACAAAACCAAAAACCTGGAAACTTTTGGCTGTTGACGACTGACGACATTGATTGAACGAGAAAGTAAACAAAACATTTTTGTCAACAAAACCAAAAACCTGGAAACTTTTGGCTGTTGACGACTGACGACATTGATTGGTTTGTTGGGTTTGACTTGCTTTGACTAGAAGATTTGCTTTAAAATTATCAACAACATTAAAAGTACTCCTGTTTTCTATCCTGGTGTTTTTTCTATCTAAGAAACTGGCAAATGTCTGGCAGAATATTCAAAATGGCTAGCTCCAGCATAACTTTTTTGTTGATTAGAGAATTGGATATATCTAGGAACTATGATGGTTCAGTTTGGTACCTCATTCTTCAAGTTTTGAAACTGTAGCTACCTGTTCACTGATTGCTTTGTTTGAGCGAAGAACTGGAAGATTTGATTTTCCTAAATTCAGGATTCTTCTGGAAATGGCATGGGAACAGTCACAGCTGGTAAAGACTAGAAATATCAGCTTACTCAAGTGGATGGAAGAAACAAGGGAACAACGGCTTGATGATCAAGTACGATATATTAATCACGTAATACGTGTGTGCAGGTGTGAGTGTGCTGTATATGCATAGCGTACATTCATCATATGCTTGATAAGTTTATATGTTATGATATCTGGATATGATTATTATTGATGTTTGACGGACGGTAACTGACAGCTGGACAGACAACAACTGACAGCCTGATGGACCATGAAAGTGCATCAAATGGGTTTTGTTTGCTTCAATATAAACTTGTTAAATGGATAATTCTTGGATCTTTTTCTTCTCTAAAATCTGTATATTACCGTCTAACTTGGGACGATTGGTCAAAACATGGGACTGTTGACAGTCTGGCCTGCACTCCACCAATTTTATCAATCTTACTTTCTGTCATAACATGTCACGATAACTTTCACTGATAACGCGCCCTTTTTAACTTTTTTGTTTTCATTCAAAATGACTGGACGCTGATTCGCCTGATGGGATTAACCAATAACAAGCGTGTAATATGCCGCCCGTGCAAGTGACGTTTTGCCACTAATTTGTTCTTCTTCGTTCCAGACACTGGCATGTATTCCACTACGGATTTTCTTCATATTTTTATTTAAAAGCCTACTTGGTGCGAAAAAGAAATCGTGTATTTTTTGATACGGCGTTCATTAACTCAAATCAAATTATTTTGGAGGTTCGGTGAAATGGTGGCCGAATTGCCGTCCCATGTTTTGTCAGATAGTCCCAAGTTAGCAGTTGACGGTATAAATGATTGTGCTGTGCCAGAAAAAACTCTTCATTGGGCTTGGGTGATTTTTATAGGGACCAGGGGTATTAAGTGATGGGTATGTCCAAGCCAAAAATTGAAAATTGACCCTGTGAGAGACAGAATTTTGCACATACCTGACACACCCAATTTACCTTTAAAGTAACAACCATCCCAATTCTTGAAAAAATTGCAAAAAACAGTCATACCCAGGCCCAGGGGTCGATTTGTCCGGAGGTAAAATTATGGATTATTTCAACAAAAGAGATAGATTTATATATTTTATAATCTTTGACTTTTCTGGGTTTTTGAACTTATGAATTTTTTTAAGGATATATGGAATTTATGGAAATTTCTAGGACTTGCTAGATTTTAGATTAAGTTATGTCAATAAATTTTGAGAAATTTTAGGACTCTTGGGGATTTTTCGGATTTTTCTAATACCTTTTCGTTTTACAGTCTCGTTTATTTAAACCGGTAATTTTTTTGTTGAGACCTTGCTGTTCTCATCTTTTATCTCATTTTTATTTCTATGATTCCTATGAGTTTCAATAAGATAAATCAATAAATACTTTATTTGATTACAATTTTATTGTTTACCACATGCTTGAGTTACTCATATTTTCTTCCAAAACTCTTAGTTGAGCCTAGGATGTTTTTATTTTTTCTATACCGAAGAATCGTTATGATATTCTTATTTTAGATCGAAATTTTAAGATACTTGAGACTATCTTTGTAGTGGGGTCGTTCAGCATAATTTACGGGAAAACAATATGATCTAGCTGAAACTTTCTCCAGACCTTCTCTATAGGATGGTTATACCTCAGGAAAAATTCCCCTAAAATCTCGCCCTTAGGATTTTGCCTGGGGAAAATAGAAATGTCCCAAAAAAGGGATGTTCCACCAGTGGGATTTTAGGGGAATTTTTCCTGAGGTATAAGCATCCTATAGAGAAGGTCTGGAGAAAGTTTCAGCTAGATCTTATTTTTTTCCTACAAACAGCCTGTATTTTTGTAACACGACGACACTATTGTCCCATTAATTGTATTTATTGAATTTTTATAATAAAAAAGCATACAATTTTTGCTTATTTCACCTCAATTGTTATTTTTTTGTAAGAACTGTGTTTAAAGTTGTTTTTATACCTTGGCCATTTGAGCCTCGACTCTCATAAAGTCGTTCTTATAAAGAAATATGTTATTCTATCTTGTATTCCATCAGGATTTACCAAGTTCTTCATTAATTAGGTCTTAGAGTAAACATTCTGACATTTGGTGTAGTTAACACGTTTCCTTTCTATTAAAATTCACCAACATTAACATTTGATGATTTTATAACCAATCAGCCGGTGGAGCTGGGGGGGGGCCAGTGTATCATATAGCAGTATGTAATTTGAGGTTGGTCGGTGCTTTCAGGAAAATGTTCAGTGTTTTACTTACTACACAGATATTATATAATTTCAATGATTTTTGAAAATAGATTCTAGAGCAATACTCTCGGGTACTTAATAGCCGTCCCCCCCGCTAATTAATTTTTCGAAAATTTTCCACCCAGGACATTCTTATTCCAACCCCCCCCCCCCCCGCTTATTAATTTTTGGGAAAATATTTTTGAAAGTTCCCTTTTTTGTCCTAATTCAGCTGTATCAGCCTCCTTTTCAAAAATTTTCCACCCAGGACATTTTTATTCCACCCCCCCGCTTATTAAGTTTTGAGATTTTTTCTAACCCCCCCCCCCCCCCCCCCGCTTATTTCAACCCCCCGGCTATTAGGTACCCAAGAGTATGTAGAAAAGATTTTCTTAAAAATTCAAAAAGCAGTTTATTTTAAAAATAGAATGTCAACTTTCTAAAAATTTTTTGATTTTCAAAAACTTTGTTTTAAGCATTTTCAAAAATACGTTAACTTCGTGAAAGAGGCTCAATGTCCCAAAATCAAGTTTTTATTCACCAGAGCAACTTCAACTTTAGCTTTCAAAGTATCCTTGACCAGAGTTTTTATATGCTTAAAATGCTCTGTAGAAATCTATCTTGCTCTCGTGACAATCAATCATGCAAATCACCAAAAGTGGTTGATACATCATAATAGCCCAAATCACGCACCATGCCTCGAATTATTTCCCACGATCACGCATCACGCAAACGGCTGGGTTCCCTTAGTTTTAATTTTACCGTACGTACCCCTACTAGTAAACGAAAGCGCCAAAATCGCAAAATGGCGGTATAGCCACTTTTTTGGGATTTCAGCGCTTTTGATAAGGAAGCGTTTGGATTGTTATGTGTAAGTACGGTAGATAACACCCGACTAACCCTTTATTAAACAAGTTAACAAAAATTGGGCTACTTTCGGTCCTTTTCTGTTGTAAATGGGAAAATTTCGCCGGGAATGAGAAATAAGCTTCCTAAGGTACCGTTTAAAAGACCTTTCGCTTGCGAACACGAGATTTTCGTTTCGTGCGTAACCCCTTTTACAATTGATTAATTTTTCATCAATTTTTCATGTATGAATTCCGAAAAAAGGGGATAAAAACTTTATAATACCGAAGTTTCGAAGCAAAAATTCATGGATTTCCGTTACCGAAACAATTTCAGAATTCCGAAATACCGAAGGAATTTTGCCTGAATTCCGAAATTCCAAAGAAAAAAGGGTCGATTTCCGCAATTCCGAAAAACCGCACTTTGAGTTTTAAGCCTAAAAATGTTCTTATTTTCACCATTTTGCGAGTATTTTTGTGCAATTTCCTAAATAAATTGGATGTTTTCGAGTCCATAAAGCCTTAAAATGTTCTTAACATGTTCTTATTATTTCGGCCATCGAAGACATAAGTTCTTATATAAAAAAACGTATATCCTCCAACACCTATGTATAATTTTTTTCTGAAAGAGCCTATTATTAATTGATACACATAAATTTATCCTAATATTTGGCTGGTTTATGATACATTCTCAGTTTTAGAGAAATATTCAAAATAAAAATTGAAGTAAAGTAATATCAACCGCTTTAATAGACAAACAATAAAATGTCTTGTAATCTAAGTGAATGGCCAAACTGCGGTCTCTTCTGCTGCTGCTCCTTGGCACATAAAAAAAACAAGCCACCACAGGCACACCAATTGCCAAACTCTAGCATTGTTGTTCTCGGGTCCAAATTTCATAAAGTTTTGATTTATATTTCTCGAGATATTCAACTTTTTGTATTTATGACGTCATCAATCATGACGTCATAATCAGGTTTTCTTAAGATATCTCTAACTATACTGAGAAAGAATTTAAATTACACCGAATACGGTATTCTACATCCAAATACGCTTTTAAAAATGTATAGTTTGTTATGGTTTAGGGACTGGAACTGGGGCGGAAAAATTAATGCATTTTTGGGACATGCATTAAGTTACCCGAGTTGGATGGCGATGATTTGACTTCTTCTTCGCCTTGGCATAGCGCTGAAATGCACGTGCTATTGAGAAAAAAATTTGTACAATATATTGTAATTGTGATAACTCAATGTAGCCCTATGGCATGTTTCATGGGGAAAAAACTGTGACAAAAAAAAAACTCTTACTTTGTACTAGTCAGTGAAAGAACAAATCAAGCCTCTTGAAAAGTTTCTCCAACTTTCAAAAAGTGCTTACATAATGATCTTTTGGATGAGCCATTTTTATTTTAAAGCAGTTTAACAGTACTATAAAAGTAGACAATTTTTTTGCCTATGATGATTTTTTTTAAACCTATGCATGCTATATACCAAATTGTCAGAAATAATGTAAAAATTTCTAAAAAGGTTAGAAGTAGGGGTTGAAAATGAAGCCAACAAGAAAAAAACACAAAATTCAATATATTTTTCAAGGTTTTTTTATCTGCAATTTTCTAAAAATCTAAAAAATGCAATAAAAGTTTTTAAAACAAGATTAAGCTCCAATTTTTGTTGCTTTTTGTTGCAAAATACCATAGCTTTCAAAATAGGTTTAAGGAAGATTCGAGGACCTTCATTTTTAGCAATTTTTTAAATTTTTGGCTAGGAGCTTTTTGCTTATAGCTATGGGTGGAGTTTTGTTGATTTGGGCTCTTGCAGTTCTGGTGCGACTTGTAAATTCGTGATTCAAGGTCAAGTACTTTAGATTTTTTTTCATTTACTCTTAGGTTCCAAATAAACTGCCCCCCCCCCCCCGCTTGTTAATTTTTCGAAAATTTTCCAACCCCCCTGGACCTTATTAGGACCCCCCCCGTTTATTAATCTCAAAGAATATTTTCAGATGTCAAAGAGAAGGCCCCTTAACTTGCTCTAAATAGGCTGGTTTTAGCCTATTTGTACCTTATTTTTGGGTTTCAGAAGTACAATTTCCAACCCCCCCCCGGCAATTAGGTCCCCCCCGTTTATTAAAATCTAGAAAATTTTCCAACCCCCCCCCCCGTTTATTTGGAACGTAAGAGTAATTTCCAAGAGGAAGTAAAACTTTCTTCGAATTGAATTGAAATTTCTTGTGTTAATTCTGCTATAGCTGGGCTGAGTTTTCCCAATTTTCAGGGAAGTTGCATCATACTTTGAAAGGGGGTAAACTCTAGCAGGGGGAAGTTGAGAATGAAAGAGGTAGTGACCCCCTTTCGAACTATGAAAATACTCTCGTCATTTTTTGAAAGTTAAGTTGATAAGCTAAGTCGATAATTTCATAAATATCCTGGAGAGGCACTCCTTTTAGTCTTTATTGCTTAGTGATAAGAATGAATTTATAAATGTTTTAACTACTTCAGACTTTTCTTTTAGAATGACATGGTCTATCTTCGGGCTATTCTCCCTAATACTGATATGTACCAGTTGGAAAAAGATCTGGATAGACTTGGCTCAGCCCAGTTAGTAATCGATGAAGCTATTGCTAAACAAGCCTTTCCACCAATCAAGAAGATCAAAACTGACAAGGATATTCAATCCACATCCTCAGCTCAACAAGCTGGATCAAGCAAAACCTTGACCGTTGCTGAGAAACTGGATCTTCTGAAAACCATGTTTCCTCAACATGATGAACATCACATACAGAATCTGCTCAAAGAAAATTCATATGACATCAGTGAGTCATGTGATGATATTTTTTTGAGCAAACCCATCTTTGAGAAGAAGAAGTTTAAAACCCTCGATGAACTAATACTTCATTTGGAAGACAAATTGAGCGATAACGTATACAGAGTAAATGTACACACCCAAAGTGTTTATAACGACCTTTTGGGTTTTTATAAGTCAAGTAAATTTCAACCAGACCGGCCGTTGAAGATAATTCTCAACCAAGCAGCTGATTATGGTGGTGTTCTGAATCATTGTTACACGCTTTTCTTTGAGCAGTTTCGGAAACAATGGTCCCTGCAATGTGAAAGTGGCTATTTTCTACCTGTGTACCAAAGTAGCGTCATCGTAACAAAACTGTACGTGAAATTAGGAACGATGATTGCGCACTCAATCTCACAAGACGGACCTGGCTTTCCTGTCTTCTGTCCATCACTTTTCTATTATTTGGTTCACGGAAGCATAAACGAAAGCATTCTCATTGGAATAAATGATATAGCGGACGCCAAGAAAAGCTATGTTGCCAATAAAGTACGGGTTTGTTTTCAGAGTTTCATCCTCCATATCAACAGTTATATCAACAGTGAGAATTGAGTTCTTAAGAGCTTCAAAAATTTTAATTTGACTCACCCCTGCAACTAAAATAAGGCATAAAACAGGGGATCAGTCAGTTAATACAGGGTTCAGGGGTTCAGACAGACCCTGGAAAACCTGGAAAAATTATAAATTTTGAAAACAATCAGGGAAACTCGGGGAAACCCAGGGGGGGGGGATTTCGTCCGATCTTCAGGGAAACTCAGGGAAACATCCTCGAAACTCAGGGAACTTCATTATTGTTAAAGCCTGCCTTAAAAATCAACCAAAACTCAGGGAAACTCGGGGAACTTGTTAAAGCCTGTCTGACCTCTGTAATACACGATACCATGAGTATATTTTTAAGTTTTTCAAAAGGACAGTACACTACTGGTACTGGTAGTACACTGTGTACCTTAAAAGAAAGAAAGTTTTTTCATAGGGAATTTAATTTGGCGCATCAGGGAAAAAGCTAATTTTGGCGGAAATTTAATTTGGCGAATGACAGATTTTTAGATCCAAAATCAGGGTGAAAACATATGATATCGCATTCTTTTAGGGGTAAATTGTGAAAAATCGGACATAAAATGAAAAAAAAAAAATTTGGCAGGAATTTAATTTGTTGGATGGCCGAAAAAATTAAATTTGGCGAGAACTTTATTTGGCGGATTTCAGACAAATCCGCCAAATTTCAGACAAATCCGCCAAATTTTCTTTCTTTAAGGTACTAACTTTTGTTGACCCTGTTCTGTATATACCACCCCAAAAAATGAGCCTACAGCCCAAGTACGCAGAGACACAGTGTATTTTCTCAGTCTGTTTCAGTGTATTTTATGACACACATGAGTATTACCTGCTTTTGACTTGTTTATAACACAGATTTATGTCAACTACCCCGATTTTCCACACTTTGAAAAAAGAATTCCCGATTTTCCGATTTTGGGAAGAATTTTTTAAACCTTACCTGTCTCACACAAAATACACTTAGAATCAGCAGTTTTTAAATAGTTAGTACACCTTTTGATTCTAAGATTTTCTTAAAAAGGGGTGACCCCCTTTGACAGTTAATTACTCGATGGGCTATTTTCTCTCATATTTGTTGCGCTTTCGTGCAATTGATCGTTAATTGTATTGAAGCGCAATTTTTGAAAATAATAATTCTTGTGTCTATTTTTCTCTTCTTTTTCAACCGAACGTGTCAAGCAAGCTGTATACAATAACTTAAAAAGAAAAAAATATTTTTTTTGATGTGACAAGAGAGAATTTCTTTCATCATATTGAAATATGGTGAAACTCATCGTGTAATCAACTCGTAATCACATGATAACTCGTAAGATTCGAAAATTGCTCTCGTCATTTCGGATTCGGAAAATCATAAAGCAAAAAAATTCACTCGTTTATTTTGATTCTTTTGGCAAAAGCGCGGGAAAAAAAGCTGATATGCGGAGTGATAAAATCGATTTTTACCCTTTTTCAGCCTCGTTTCCATTCAGACTTTCGTCGTCGTGTGCAACTGTCTTTAGTCCCAATATGGAGAATTATCGCCTGTACCTGACTGTCTGTTGGAAGCATTACGTAATGGATTTTTTCCAAATCTCTTTATAAATCGAGCTCCGGCGTGAAAAACAGTAGGATGTTTTTCATACGACGATGAGTACGTCATTTCTTCGAGAAACGTCGGGTGAAAATATAAGTATCCTTCTCGATCGGGAAACGTCGCTCGGTTCGGAAGCGTATTGTTGATCGGACCATACTGCCTTTTAACAGTCAAAACAAAGATGGCGGCAAAAATAAACAACTGGTTGCTACCGCTCTTTCGCTATTTTTCTTTCGGCAGGTACAAAATGCATAAAACATAATGCATATTGCATAATGCATAATAGTATTGTGTAATTTACAGAACGATTTTATATTCTCTGAAACTCTCCTTTGCAGAGGCTAAAACCGCGAAAACCTCTTTAGAAGAGTTCCTTGTAAACATTCCAATCAGAGGGATTTCCCCAGACATAATATTTACTTTTCGAATCCGAACAGATCCGAACGAAAGAGAAAATATTCGAATCATAACAACAAAGGGTTTTCCGTCAGCATAAATAATAAGAAGATGCAACAGATCAGATAAAAAAACAACATAAACATTCGAATGTAAAAAAGATTCGAAGTCTATTTTCTTTGATCTAGCTTCCGGATGAAGCTCTTTAAGTTATGTATATTGGCTGGATATTGGCTTATCTAACAAAAAAGCATTCACATGGTTAATGCTTTGTAAGAGAGAAAACCCGTTGAAATTTACTAGCAGTTGTTCGAAAAGATCTCTGAGAAAACCCAGAAAGATCTTGCTATAAAATTTACGTTTTCGAGTTAGGAAAAGTAACATACGGAGGAGATATTTTCGTGTTTTTTCTACATTATACTACGTTCTGTAAAATACAACTATGAAAATCAAAATGGCGACAAGCATTTTCAGTGGATCATGGATTTTCTTCATCATTCAAAATTCAAATTTACAGCTTTCTACCCTTTATTTTCTGGTAGAAATTGGTATATTTGTTTTGTTGAAAGTATAATCTTTAAAATTCTCCTTATTATAGGCTCTAAAATTGACATTTTTCAAATATTATGCATTATGCATTATGCATTATGTTTTATGCATTTTGGACTAGCCTGGGAATCCAAGCGTTAAACTTTTTTCACAGTCTAGTTTATGATATTTTTGCTGCTTTTTTAACGCTTGGCGCAGGTAACTCGCCTGCAGGGACATTTTTCCCTGCAATGCAGGTTCGGCCTGATTGGCCAGCTTTCGGCGTATTACTTAGCAGTACTTTCGCGCGCATTTTGATAATTTCGATGCGCGCGCATAATTTATGGAAAAAGCTGACTTTGCAGAAAAAAGGAAAACAAATGAAAATGAAAACATAGATTCATTTAGAAACAAAATGGCTGTTGACTGGAAGTCTAAATACATGTGGCTGATGTTTTGATGTGGTTTTTAGTAGTTTTAAAAGTCTTTAGAGCTTGTGAAAGAGTTTTTATGGTAAGTTGATTATGTGTGTTTGCCTGGGTTTCCAAAGTTCAGAAAGTCTGTCAACAAGGGTTCATACACAGACTGTTTATAACATTCTGTGTCAGACTAATCTACCTGCACCAAGCTCTATAATTTTAGAACTTTCTGAGGTGAGGTATTTTTTGTTTTTTTCTAAAATTATGAGCTTGGATTCCCAGGCTAATTTTGGACCTGCCGATTTTTCTTTGGTTTTTATGCTTTAATGAGTTGAATTGGATCATGATTTTTGTGTGATTGTTACAAGAAATGGTTGATGATGAAGTTTTCTTATCATTCCTTCCTGAATTTGATGTTTCCTTTGGTTTGGCATGAGAGATTGGTGCAATCTCTTCTTGAAAAACAGGATATTTTATCAACTTTCACAACAAACTAACTTCAATTTTGCCCGTATATTTACACAAATTCTAACAAAGCAGTTGACTGAATATTTGTGGATAAATCTGACCATGCTATATTTGAAAAATTAAAAAGTTTGAACTCACTTTTTTATGATGGTCAGATGGTAGATGCGGACACCCAACGAAATGGTTGTGGTTGGATATGAACTGGTTAGCTTTAATGTAAAAATTTAAACCCAGAGCAAAATTTACTGATTGATGATTGATGTTTTAAAAGTGCAACGTGGAAAACTTTTGGTTGTGAATTTGGACATTTTCTTGCACGTGCGTTTAAAACGTGGAAATTTTTGCTGTGAATTTGAACATTTTCTTCTACGTGCGTTTTAAGGGGGGTTTCAGTCAGGGGGTCCTCGATTCCGCCTTTCCGTCAATTTTTGACCCAATTTTCGGCCATACCGTCTAAAAGAAAACCGAAATTCTGTCACCAAAAATTTCTTTAAAATGCAATGTTTTTGTCGAAATTTCCAGAAATTTTGACTATACTATGCAAATTCCGAAATTCCGACCTATTATTTGCTAGATTCCGTTTTTCCGGACTAAAAAAGCCTAATTTTCCGTATCCGACAGTGCACCTAAATTCCGCAATATACCTTTTTTCAAAGAGGCCACCCTGTTGAATAGTTATGTAGTCCAGCAGAAAAACAATGATAAAACCATGCATAATTATTAAAATATACATGATACAGTAATTATGCATGGCGCTATCATTGTTTTTATGGCTGGACTACATAATTATTCAACAGGACGTCCTCTTTGAAAAAAGGTCTATTCCGTCCAGATTTTCGTCAAGTTCCGCCATTCCGGACGAAAAAAGGGCCAATTCCGCTCCTCCGCCAACCGTGAAACCCCCCTTTTAAACGTGGAAAACTTTTGGTTATGAATTTGGACATTTTCTTCCTCGTGCGTTTAAAATGTGGAAAACTTTTGGTTGTGAATTTGGATATTTTCTTCCACGTGCGTTTAAAATGTGGAAAATGTTTGTCGTTAACTTGACATTTTCTTCCACATGCATTTAAAAAATGTAGAAAAGTTTTGCTGTCGGGCAAAACTAAAAAAAAATGTAGTGTTTCCGGAATGCGGGTGAAGGAAAAAAGCTTTGATGCGGCCGGCCAGAAAAAAAAATTTTATTTGATTTTTTTGATGACTTAAGTAATTATATAAGATCATTGAAATAGAACTTTAAAACGATAACTTTTATGTACAAACAGTATGAAGTAAGCCCTGAATATACTAATGTATCAACTACTAACTAACAATCTACAAGTTGGAATATCTAACCAAACTACTTTTAAAGCTTAAATGCTCCAACTTGATTTCTTTTACAATAATGAACTATATAGATGAACCCATACTCTGAGGCCAGTTCTTATTAATAGGATGGTATCTTAGGTATTTTAGGAATTATACCCAATTTTTATTACTTTGACCCCTAAATTGATTGAAATTGAGTAGTTTCAGGCTCAGCATTGTTCTTAAATTGTTCTTATTTTTTGGCGATTTTGAGCCTTGTTGTGCTAATAAAATTGTTTCCCTGTTTTGAAAGTTTTTTACTTTTTGACATGCATTTCAAAAAATATAACTTTTGGATCCAATATTTTATATATTAAACCTTTTTTCCAATATTTTATATATGAAAGTATATGCGAAATATTTCATCTATTTTGAAAATATTAATTTTCCTTTGGTTTTCTTATCGTAAAATACTCTCAATTTTTGATGAACAAGATCAATTTTTGTAGATATTCATTACCCCCTGATTTAAGAAAACGAGAAAAGAGAAAAAGTATTTTAGGTTGAAATTTTAAGATATTTGAGTTAAAAAAACTATAAAAAAGCAGTTTGTTTTGAAAATAGAATATCAACTTTCTTTTGGTTCACCAGAGTTTGTACATGTTTAAAATGCATTGATAGAAATTTTCCTTGCACTCGTGACGATCATGAAAATTACCAAAAAAGGTTTGTTTACCATGCAAGTATCGCGAAAATAGCCCAAATCATGCCTCGAATTATTTCCCGATCACGCATCACGCAAACGGCTGGGTAGAACTTTTTAAAATTGTATCATAAAATGGCTAACTTTCTCATTCCCGGGAAAACATACCTGCCCCATCTCTGGGATCTTTTCGCTTCTAGGCGTCTCCAGCAAAAATCGGTGTCTACTTTTGTGGCGTTTTGGTCCTTTTCCGCTGTACACTAGCAATCAGAAAGTTTCGCTGGGAATAAGGAAGTTTAGCAATCCTACGGTATGTAGTGTAAAAAAAACTTTCGCTTGCGAACACGAGATTTTCGTATCGTGCGTAACCCCTTTTACAATTGATTTTCGAATTGCACTCGTTATCATGCGATTACATCTACTAATTCGCCTCCCGTTCGCAAGGTTGTGGGTTCAATCCCCAGTCGGGTCAGACCAAAGACTTGAAAACTGGTACTCGCTGCTGTCCTGCTTTTAGCACTCAGCATCAATGAATTAGAGCGAGGATAAGTGGAGAAACCCAGGGAAAGGAGTGGCACCCTCCCCTACCTTCTGGTTAATAGCTAGCGAAAAGGGAGCCTTCGGATCGCCCTCGACTGCGGTCGCAAACTTACTTAATTACTAATACACTTGTGTATTAACAACATTTTGCTAATTTTAAGAAGAGGACCACCACGGTACTAAGTGTCATGTATTAACTGACTGCCCCCGCCCCTACCCCTGCATAAAAGAGTAAAATCAACATTAAAAACTATTTTCGCGACAAATGAAAACCTCGAAGAATTGAATGAAGATGAAGATGTCATGGAAGTGATCGGTAGATGTGGTGAAAAAGGCAAAGTGACGGTAGGAAGGACAACTTTTTTCTATTTGAGTTTGGTAATTGTTTTCTATTTTTTAATCTAGTGGAATCAGTTACCACATTTACTTCAAATGGTGACAAAAGGCTGAAATTTGGCACAAATGGCCCTTAGAGGGTCATGCATTTACTTATTTTCTTCTAGGTGAAGCATTTAGGGGATGGGGCTCGCTATCTTCTTCTCAAAAATGATTTTTGAGAATTTCAACATAGACAATATTTTTTAATCAATTTTGAGAGGGTTAACTTTTTTGGCCAACTAACCCAACTAATAAGTGTAGATTTAGAAATTTGGCGGCTCTTCCAGATCTTCGTTATCTAAGGTATAGATACCTGAAGGGAAGAAAATTTTGCGGCATTTAATTTCCCGGTTTAGAATCTTGCAAATTAAAAATTTCGCGGAATTTAATTTCGCGGTTAAGGGCATTTTTATTCCAAAATATAGGCTAATTTGGCCTAAAAACGCCAATTTCAGGGGTAAAATTTCAAAATTCAAGATTTCTATGTGTTTCGCGGAATTTAATTTCGCGGTTGACACCCAAAACCGCGAAATTAAATGCCGCAAAAATTTCTTCCCTTAAGGGCTCTGACCATAGTGAATTTTTCATAATTGCGGTGTTTAAAATGTGTTTTCTGACTGATGTAACCAACAAAACTATGGCATGTTATACATTTTCTGTTAGACAAACTATTCCTGAATCTGAAAATTCAAAAATTGCATTGAAAAAATTTGACGAAGAAGAAAATGAAGACTTTTGCGAAGAAGAGTATTTCAACTTTGAAGAGCTTAGTTTTGGCGAAGAAAAAACATTTTGAAAAATTTTTCGCAGTAGATGGTGTATCTTTTACCGAACAATAAAAATTTTTGCGGAAAATTTTTGTAAATGCTTCTTTGTCTCGAAATCTTCAAAATAGTGGTTTTTCATCAATTTTTCATCTGGATTTTGCTTAAAAAAACAGTCATAACTTTTGACACATCGTTTTAGAAAAATTTTCCGAAAAACTTAAAATAGTTCAATTCTTTGCGGACAGTGTAAAGAAATTTTGAAACAAAAAAGTTAATTACCCATTAAAACTAAGCACTTTTTGTAAAAGAGTGATGCAACATATTATTAACATCTTTTTAAAGTTCATAACGTCATTTTTGCAATTAAATTCTTAATTACTCTTAAGGGATTCGATTAAAAAGCAATTTATAAAGGCAATTTTTTGTTAAAAGTGTTAAGGAACCTGAAATATAACTTTTATGTTCAAATACCAAAATCAATTTTTGGACTATGGTCAGAGCCCTTAAGGTATCAATCTGAAATTTTGACCGTAAGTTTCGTACATTAATTTACAAATTTGAAACATATCGAAGTATTGAAACATTTATTATGAAAATTCGAAGTGTTTTAAACTGTCTTAGAAAAGAAAAGTAGGGATTGAAGACACTTTAATCGGAGAAATTTTAGCGAGAGAAATTTTAGCGTTTTAGTGTCATTTTCGCTAAAATTCATCTCGCTAAAACATGTCTACAAATCTACAAATCGCTAAAATGAATCCACGCTAAATTTTTCAAAAACGTAATTCGCTAAAAAAATCCAGTTTGTCTTTTTCTTTTTTTTACATCAATTTTTTTACATTTATTTTTGTCGGTCCCTTGAGTTATCTGTAAGAAAATGTAGGGTTAAAAATTCGCTTATCTCGAACCTCCGTTATATCTAGAAATTTCGCCAAAATACATCTCGAAGATCTTTTTGGAAATAGCGATTCACTAAAATAAATCCACGCTAAATTTTTCAAAAACATGATTCGCTAAAATAAATCTAAAAATAATCAGGATTTTTGTGATTCGCTAATTAGCGCTAAAGTTTCTCTCGCTAAAATTTCTCCGATTAAAGTAGTTAGATTTTTTTTAGATGGATAACAAATGTAGGATTGTACAAGAAATTATTATGGATGAGATATATGGTCAACGAAAGTTATTGTATGACCAAATAAGAACGGGACTCAAAATAAACAACTTTGCTGATAATCTTTTGCATAATCAAGGTCATTTGAATCAATATTTTATACCTAACTTCAGTGAAACGGTTTCGATGAACCATTTCAAATTGGAAAATGGTGACGAAGCTCACAAAGGATATTTTCAAAAATTTGTTTCAACAAACGATCAGGAAACATTGAGACAAATGCTTCTAAACGTAACGGGAAAAAAGTCCCTCCCTAGAACTCCACTCCAAGTGAAATTCGACGCTGAAGTTGGAGACGTTATTCATTCATCAACTTGTGAGGAAGAATTAAATTTACCAAATGTTTTTCCAAATTATGAACAGTTTGAAATTCATGTTAAAGGAGCAATAGGAAATGGCCAAAATCCTTTCAATGCTATTTGAATTCCTATGTTATTAAGATATCTTGGTACTACTATAGTTTACAGCTAGTTGAACTGCATTTGTTCGCTTCTGGGCAAAGTGTTGTTATTTGGTTGTTGTTGTTGTTAGAATGTTTATTATTGGAGCAGACTTGATTTTTAACGTGTATATATTGTCTTACGTTTTCTTGAGCAAAGTTTTAGGCACTTGCAGTCGTTGTTCACTTTAGGACGAAACATATTTTTTATTTTGTTTTCTGAGCAAACTTACTTTTTAACGTGTACATATTGTCTTACGTTTCTTGAGCAAATTTTAGGCACTGGCTGTCGTTGTTCACTTTAGGACGAAACATATTTTTTATTTTGTTTTCTGAGCAAACTTGATTTTTAACGTGTACATATTGTCTTACGTTTCTTGAGCAAAGTTTTAGGCACTGGCTGTCATTGTTCACTTTAGGACGAAACATATTTTTTATTTTGTTTTCTGAGCAAACTTAATTTTTAACGTATACATATTGTCTTTCGTTTCTTGAGCAAAATTTAAGGCACTCGATATGTGGATATTTCTTGATTAAGGGCTCTGACCATTGTGAATTTTCTATTTACAAAATGTAAATTTTTGTCTGATATAGTCAACAAACCTACATACATATTATACACTTTCTGTTAACTATTCCTAATCGAAAAACTAAACTAAACTAATCTGAAACTTAAAAAATCGCAGTAAAAGAATTTAATGAAAAGGAAAATGAAGATTTTTGCGAAAAAGAGTATTTTAACTTTGAGGACCTTATTTTCGGCGAAGAAAAATAACTTTGAAAATTTTTCGTTTGTTTTGTTGGTGTATCTTTAAAAGGCTTCTTTGTCTCAAAATCTTGAAAATAGTGGTTTTTGGCCAAATTTTCATCCGAGTTTTTTATAGAAAAACATCGTAACTTGTGATTTTTTAGAAAAAGATCCCGTACTTTAACTCTTTGCGGACAATGTAAAGAAAATTCAAAACAAAAAGTTTAATTACCCATTGAAACTTAGAAAATTTAGAAATGATGATTTTTCAATTGTACAAAAGGTTATAACAATACATTTACTAACTGAAATAAAATAAGGGTGAAATATCAAGAAACCACCATTAAAAACCTCTAAAATTGATTCGTTTCAACTAATAATAGCATTTACCCTCGCCTTTCCAATAGTCACAATGCCATGAAAATTTAAAATCTTGATTTCTTGTGGAATGAAATTAATGCTTGTAAAAAATATCATCAAAGCCCTGCAAGAGGAAATGAGAATAGAGGCTGGAAATTGCACTTTGATAACTTCTAATCTTTTAAACTTTTGTCTCTTATTTTTTATCATTTTAGGATTAGAACACATAAAAAAAATGAATCCCGTTCAGCTCCCAACTCATGAATTGTTCAAAGAAAATCTCAGGTCAAGTATCAACTCTGTAAAGAGATTGCTGCAAGATGGGGGAGGAGAAGATAATACGCTTGATTATTGTAAATATGAGCTGGAAAAATTGATAAAAATTTCGAACACCGTGTCTTCAATTTATTCCATTGAAAGTGTGACTCAGAATCTTCATCGTGCTTACAGGATGTTGATGTTAACAGATGATACCTCTTCTTCCGTCACTCTCATCAAGACAGGAGCAGCGGGTCGACGGAAAGTCGACATAAAGTCTGATGCACTTGAATTATTTTTGGAGTATAACTTGACATATGATACTATTGGAAAACTAACTGGAACTTCTAAGTCAACCATTCAGCGTCGCGTTATCGAGTATGGGCTCTCACCCACTCCTTATTCTGATATATCCGATGAAGACTTGTATTTCGTTGTGAAAGATATTCTAACCGATTTTCCCAACATTGGTATTCGCAGAATGAAAGGGTTTTTTACTCTCAAAAGGCTTAAAAATTCAATGGGATAGGGTTCGCCAAGCGTTATGGAACGTCGACCCAGAGGGTATAATCAATAGATCGATATTCTCTACCATCATCACTAGAAGAAAATATTGTGTGCCAGGGCCCCTTGCGCTCAGGCATATAGACGGAAACCATAAATTTATTAGATACGGTTTCGTTGTTCATGGAGGGATTGATGGATACTCGAGACGAATCATGTCTTTGCATTGTTCGACAAATAATTTGGCTCGCACGGTGCTGCGATTGTTTGAAGATGCTGTTATCTATTACGGGCTACCATCTCGTGTAAGAGGTGACCACGGAGTAGAGAATGTAGACGTAGCTCGTTACATGTTTAATCATCCTTTACGTGTCCCTGGAAGAGGAAGCTTTATCTCCGGTAAAAGCTGTCACAACCAGAGAATAGAGAGACTCTGGCGTGACGTATTCTGTGCTTGCTTGAGTTATTATTATTGTGCATTCCAATACCTGGAGCAGAATGATTTTTTAGACATTTCTTCATGGAAACATTTATACCTGCTGCATTACATATTCTTACCAAGATTGAATAAAAGTTTGGGGTCTTTTTGGGATGCATGGAACCACCATCCGATTTCAACAGCTCGAAACAAGACCCCGATGCAGCTTTGGCTAACTGGAATCGTTAACTACTGCCCTAATCAAACGGATCAAGTGTTTGATTTTGTTAATTTTGAAATAGACCATTTTATTCATAGAGATATTGATTTTGATGATTCTAACATTGCTATCGAAGTGCCTCAATTTGACTGTCCTTTCACAATGAACGAGTTATTGGTGCTTCATTCAATCCAGCCATTAGCAGAATCATCCTCATTTGGAATAGATATTTATGTATCTGCTTTAGAAATGCTTCAACTTTGAGTCATTTCACTTACTTTAAAGGAAGAAACTTTCGCGGAAAGAAACTTTCACAATTTTCGCGAATTTTGGGCAAATTCGCGAAAGTTATTTCCGCGAAAAAAATTTTGAAAGCTTATTCGCGAAAGTTTATTCTCGCGAAAAAAATATTTTATCACAAATTCTACTTTTGGTCATGAAATTTTCTTTAAATCGAGTAAAGAACAATTTTAGGGCGCATTTGTGGTTCACAAACATGAAGAAAGTCAAGTTTTCGCCTTTTGCTTCTAAAAAATCAATGAAAATCTATTATAAAAAGAAGTAAAAGTCAACGATTCGCGAAAGTTAATTCTCGCGAAATGCAAAAATTTCGCGAATTTGTCCATTCGCGAAAGTTTCTTTCCGCGAAAGTTTCTTCCTTTAAAGTATTTACATTCGAATAAATGATATAAGCATGCAAAGAATTTTTGTCAATTTTCCTAGTTTTTCACTGGAACGTTTACTTTTTGTCAGAAACCTATTGTCATTTCCATCAAATACCTGATCATATAGGGTTGTTTTTATTATTCAAAAGTTGTGTTTACTTATTCCTTAGAAAGCATATGAGTGGTATTTTTAGGTAAGGTTGGTAATGAAAATTAATTTTGGCAAGAACTCATTTTACCAAAATAACCTAAAGATTTTGGCGAATTTGGTCAATTTTTACCAAAATTTCTTTTCTGATAATGTAGAATATACCAATCCTATATTGAAAAAAAGAAAGAAATCGATACCTTCATCTTTTCCCTCTGTCTGGTTAAGTTGCAATATATGGTTGTCTGAAACTGACGGATTTTAGTCGGGTTTTGAACAAATACGTATGTCGTATAATTCTGTAATTATATTACATTGTGTAAATCCACATTTCCAATGTCCCCACACTGTTACGCGTATGTCCCCAAGATTAAATGCATGTGCGCGAACGGATGTGAGTCTGTTACAGGCCTTAACTGCCATCAAAAGATGCTCAGATTTACACATTTTCGACACAAGATACATGGCAATTGGGGAAGATAAAGTAATCTTCAAGTTGAGTGAGAAACCCAAGGGGTTCAGAAAGAAGGGGGAACCCCAAAACCGATTGAGTATAAAGCTTCAGGAAGTGATTTTGTCCAGTGTCTATAATCAAGATTTATGTTGAGAGAACGAAAGTGTGGAGACAGAATAATGATGAGACAAAATTTTTTCTTAGTTATGTCAATCCACATAAGGGGGTTACCTTTAGTACAATAGGTAGATGGTTAAAGACAGTCCTTGGGAACGTTGGGGTGGACACCACAAAATTTTCTGCCCATTCTACAAGGTCAGCGGCTTCATCTAAGCTAAAAACACTAGGAGCCTCAGTTTCCGAAATAATGGATTGTGGGAATTGGAACAGTGCCTTAACTTGGCAATCTTTTTATCATAAACCTATTCTCTCTAATTTAGAGCAGGCTCAACAGAAAATGCTAAAATGAGCTTTGAACTAGGAAGGGCATTGGCCGAACGCGGCCGTTTGGCCACTTTTCGGAGCCATGGTTGCACCATAAAATTTTGAAAGATTTTTTTATGTAAAACTACACCGGGCCACTTATCAGCGCCATCCAGTCTATCAAAAAGCTAAAAGTGGCCCCCGGGCTAACAGTCTCATAGAAACTAGCTAATTAGATGTGCACCGGGCCTTAAAAAGAGATTGTACTAATAATATTTTGCAGAACGTCACAGTGGCGTCACTAGGGTGTCGCTCCTGAAGACTCAGCGACACCCTTTTTTGA
Organism: Clytia hemisphaerica; assembly: GCF_902728285.1. Lineage (NCBI taxonomy): Eukaryota > Metazoa > Cnidaria > Hydrozoa > Leptothecata > Clytiidae > Clytia > Clytia hemisphaerica. The sequence continues at coordinate 60,278 of NW_027103394.1, forward strand.
CAAACAAAAATTTTTGAAAGACAAGAAATAAAAAGCGCTGGTAAGAGGACGACGCGCGGCGACTAGCGCTCGTACGGACACGCGCGGCGTGCGGCTTTTTTAGAAAATCACGTCGCCTTCAATGGGCGGTTTTCAATTGGCGGCGATGTTTTAAATTGGCGGGGATATTTAGATTTTAATAAATTTACGGCACCGAATCAAAATTCAGTATTGCGATTCCTTAGCTTAGTAGAGCTCGGTAGAAATGAAGACAGCTCTGGGACCGTAAAATAAGAAATTTTTCTTCACTTTGGCCTTCATCGTCTGCACAAAAACAATGACACGGCTACCGACTTTAATATTTATTGTTATCCTCTTTGTTAAATTGTTAGCAGAACAAAAGAGGTCTCGTCGGTGACCGTAAATTATAATTATTTTATCAGAAAACGAGTAGAAGAGGAGGGGACTCATTGAATGCAAGATCTTTCTTCGATTATATTATGATGTGAGACTATTACCATGAGAGAGCCGAGAGGAATATTTGGAATACTGTATCAGAAAAAAGTTTTCAAGACCTGATCCCGACCTGATAGTGCTTCTCTTGTTTTTGGGAAGAATTGTACTGATGAAGAAAAAAGAATGCTATTCGTCGTAAAAGACAGCAAAAGTTGCTTGTTTCCAGAATGGCAAATAATAAAGTAAAGATTTGTGATTGAACATTGACTATCGTATGTGGCAATATATAAGAGAGAGTACTTGTACAGATCCTATGCTGTAGTTCTGTATTCTGATTGGATTGCATGACATGATATTGTATTATACTGTAATGGATAGATGATAGACAGTTCTTGGTTTTTGACTGGTTGTGGTTTCTTGTTGTTTTATGAATTTGAGACTTTATGCTCGATTTTACAGACAATGACATCTTTCGTTTTCGAAGAAGATAAAATTGTCGGTGCTTATTTTCAGTTGACAGCTATACGAGATCAAGACTCAAGACTCAAGAAAATGTTTTTTTTGGGGGGGATTGATTACATTGTTTTGTATACGGTATTTTAGCCTGCTAGTCTAAAGTAATTTTAATTTATTTTGTTGAAGGTTATTTTTATGATGAGCTTTGTAAAAATCATACGAAATACTTTCACAGCGATCTGCTATCGGATTCAAAATATCGATTAATTTTAATTTTTGTCGAAAAATTTATCAATCAACGAAAACTTTTTGTTTTATCCTTATTGTATTTATGATCTGGTCCTATGGTCAAAATTTTAGGTCTGTAGCACCACTACAGTCGGAATTATGTGAATTCCGATTTGCGGGATCTGAGAGGGGATTTCTAGGGATTTTGAGGGATCTGAGAAAACGAAAGTGCTCTGTTTCAAGAAACCTGATTATACTTTTCGGAATATTTAGATTTTAGTATATTTCGTACATCAATTGCACTATATACACAAATTTCCATCTTCATTCGGCTATTAAAACTCGAGTTATTAAAAAAAACGAGTAAAAGTTTCCCAGATTTTTCATACTTCCAACACCAGATCACCGTGTTTTATGTCAAATCACAAAATTATCACTCAAGAAACGAATTTTTCTCTTGTTTGCGGAACGTGCGTTTGAGCGCGCGCAGCGCGCTCAAACGCGCGTTCCGCATCCTTTGGCAAGATCTGCGTACGCGGGACGTAAATTTGTATATGTTCAAAAAAATGTCCCCAAAACTGCTACCTCCAAAATGAAAAATATCGACTTTGCTCTGAATTGAAGAATGGTACCTGTTTAGCTAGCGAAAAGAAGCATTTACCTCGTAAATTTTATTGAAAATTAAATTTAGTAAAACTTTGGTTCTGATTTTGTCGTTTTTTGTTTTTAATATGCATACTTTTGAAAAAAGTAAAAGTGGTACTAAAATTATATCGAGTTTGACTATCCAATCAAGTGCGAGATGTCTGTTTTTGTGTCGTTGCTGCTACTTTCACTTTTTCACACTTGCGAAAAATAAACAAAGATGGCGATTTTTGTCAAGGCAGGATCCTGCTGATTTTTTAAGCTGGAAGGCATCTTTTGCTTGTAAAATGACGTTGCTGCTGTTCACACTTATTGGAAATTTTAAACGAGTATCATTCTTGAGGTTTTTTAACCACTTCCTCTGGGAGAGGTGAAAGCTGTCCTATCCTCCACTTGCTGATGGTGGTGGCTGTCATGCGTCAACTGCTGAAATTTTCCATAAATGGTGTGATGATGGTTGTTTACTTTGTGGCATTCAAACTTCATGGCACATTTTTGTGATAATTGATTGGAGTAACCATTACTATTACATCAATTAATCTCATGGAAAACTATTTTTATTGCTTGATCAAACCAAATATCTGCAACAGCCAAGTCAGATTTATAAAACAACATTCGGATTTCGAAATATTTTAACTTTTTAGACCCTATGATTTTATTGGAATTATGTCATGGTTAAACTTAACATTCAGCGGGTATTGTTGCCAAACAATGATTTTTTTTGTCACATTGTCAGCCAATACTGTTCGACTATTCGAGTAACACGAAAAAGATCATACGCCATATCGAATATTGAGTGATTGTGGTCAGTAACATTCCTTGAGGCTGATTGAGGAGGTACGCTGCTGTGAAGAACAGACAAAATATTTGCGGGAGTTGCTTAATTATTCATCATGGCATTAGAAAGACTTTGTTGTGGTTTGAGATCAAGCAAACGCTTATTATGTACGTATTAATGCAACACAAGAAGGGGGTCAATTTGTGATCATGTTTTGTGACATGTGATGTTCAATGACATTTATAACTTTTACATATACTAAGGCAGCAATCACTAATACACTTCCATTTTATTTGAATCTTTTTCAGTCAGTAGTAGAAAATTTCAAATTCTCTGGTGCTGGTGATCATTATTATTCAGCTCAAACACTTTAAATAATTCCCAAATAAAATAAGCACTTTTGAAGCATTTTCCTCAAAACTCTTGAGCGTGTTTTTGGTGAATTGAAATGAAGATGGTTGTGATCGCCGCCTTAGAATATACTTTAAGTGGATACAATTTTTTGACGGGGATTTAGCTAATTTGACGATAGATAGATCAATTTCATAAAATTGCCAGAATCCGCCAAATTAAGTTCCTGCCAAAATTTCTTTTTTCCGCCATCCGCCAAATTAAATTCCCGCCAAATTAAACTTTTTGAAAATATGATCTCTTTTAAGGTGTTTTTGCATTTTTTTTGCTGTTTTTACGCCATTTTAAGGATAAAATTTTCAGCAAACGCCAAATTAAATTCCCGCCAAATTTAGTTTTTTCATCCATCCGCCAAATTAAATTCCATCTAAAAAACTTTTCGGGCATCCGCCAAATTAAATTCCTGCCAAAATTTCTTCCTTTAAGGTATGTGAATTTTTGCATTCCGTGAGTTTCTTAGTCTAAACTGTAATACCCCTATGTTATTACGTCCATGTTACAATGCTATACTCTTTAGAGTTTTAATTTTTTATTTCTGTTATTTACTTTTGTGGAAAGTTGTATTGAACAGAATGATATTCTTGCACTTTTAATCAGGGAAATTTATTCAAAGCTACAAGTATTACAAAATCGAGCACAAATGACTTTTTGTCTTCTAATTTTCCAACATCCTCTTTTTTGGCATTATTGTTATGACTCGCTAATATATTCTAGGTGAAATGTAAGGTCTTATTAGTTTGTTCTTTAAATTCTGCATATTAATAATGGAGTCGATTTCTTGTACATTTTGAGATTTCTTCGCTTTGCGAAAACAGAACGCTCGTTCCGTAACCCCTTTTATGTTGATTGACTTTTCTATATAACACGAACATAACATAACTTTTTGAAAAAAATGAACAAATTTTTTCTTCACTCTCCATCGGCACACTTTACAATAGAATTTCATTTTATATTTTACAAAAGGAGCGCATAAACTGTAAGACGGAGAGTTTGTTTATCCGGGAATTTCCCTAGGACAAAAGGAATTTCCCAAAGGGCAATATCATTCTTTTAGAAACAACAAGCTATTATTACGAACGAGACACTCACTCTTTGAATATTTTCGATCCTATGTGTGGCTCTGCCACCCATTCAACAAATGGTAAACTCGTTTAATGGTGAGTTGCCGGTTAACCACGTGCAACGTGGCCTGTGTTTGGGGTTCACAGGTATTGGGATCTGCAGCCCATAACGCCCCCCGGTTGTTTGGAAGTATTTGGGCGTTATACTTAAACACCGCCCTAATGAAATTAACAACCGCCCTCTAACCGCCCATTTGAAAATTGAAATTTGCGACACCCCTTGAAAATCCTGGCTACGCCACTGGAACGACGCAAAGCAATAATCGAATATTCCGATAAACCGGCATTGTAACCCGGCAGTCTGGCTCGATACTACGACCCGACAGTTTGATATTACGACCCGATGGTTTGATATTGCGACCCGACGGTTTAATATTACGACCCGACCCTTTGACATCACGACCCGACCCTTTGACATCACGACCCGACCCTTCGACATCACGACCCGACCCTTTGACATCACGACCCGACCCTTTGACATCACGACCCAGCCCTTTGACATCACGACCCGACCCTTCGACATCACGACCCGACCCTTCGACATCACGACCCGACCCTTTGACATCACGACCCGACGTTTTGATTTTGACACCGATCTGACTTTATAAGGAAAGAAAGAAAGACGCAATATTGAAAAGTTTAAAAAGTTGGCCTAGAGCCCGGTTCAGTGTGCCGTATCCGAGTGCCCGTGTGACTGAAATAGAACAAGGAAATGACTTGGAAGTAGCTGGCGCTATGAACGCGCCCTTGATATTTTGGATTTGAAGCCAAGCGATTGATATTTTGATAGTGGTGCAATCAACATAAGAGGGCTTGCGGAACGAGCGTTCTGTATAGCATACCGTCGCGAATCTAAAAATAGACATTGATTTTTATGTTTGACTGAAATTCAATCCCATCACCCTTTGCGTTTATTACGCTTGCACGCAAATTACACTCAATTACAAAGAAAAAGTAATAACTTTCACGACTTTTGAATTAAGACGAAAAGGATTGTGGGACTGAATTTCGGTCAAACGAGAGAAGTAATAATCATGCGAAGAAATTTCAAAATGTACCAGGTGCGCCACAAAAAAGTTTCTCTCTTTAAAACTAATTTTCTAGAAATCTAAAGATTTTAAAAGAACCATTCCTATTTTTACTGGAAAGAAGAAAGATAAACTTAAATTTAATGGGTCATTTATTAAATTCGATTCATTAGATCAAAACTTATGCTCAATTGAATGAAAAAGTTACTTTCTGAAAGTGCTTGAAAACGTTGAAAATCGACCTATCAAATTTTTATATCAAAATTGGCAATCGCAATAACCTTTACATGATTAAAAGCATTTTTCAGTGATTTAACACATAAGATTTCGAAACTAAAAGGCCAAAAGGGTTTAAAATCTTCATCAAAATCACTTTAATTTACTTTTAACCAAATTTTCCTCCGATTTTCGGTTTTAGATTGGATAAAGTCTATGTAAGGCTGGATCTACCTCAAAACCAATATTTTATGTATTTTCATGAATTTTACCAGATTTTTTTGCAACGGGTACATAATGCATAAAACATAATGCATATTGCAAAATGCATAATGCATAATATTTGAAAAATGTCAATTTTAGAGGCTATAATGAGGATTTGAAAGATAATACTTTCAACAAAACAAATATACCATTTTCTACCAGAAAATAAAGGTTAGAAAGCTGTAAATTTGAATTTTGGATGATGAAGAGAATCCATGATCGACTGAAAATGCTTGTCGCCATTTTGATTTTCATAGTTGTATTTTACAGAACGTAGTATAGTGTAGAAAAACACGAAAATGTCTCCTCCGTATTTTACTTTTCTAATCGAAAACGTAAATTTCATAGCAAGTTCTTTCTTCTGGGTTTTCTCAGAGATCTTTTAGAACAATTGCTAATAAATTTCAACGGGTTTTCCCTCTTACAAAGCATAAACCACGTGAATGCTTTTTGTAAGATAAGCCAATAACCAGCCAATATGAATTAAAGCTTCATGCAAAAGCTAGATCAAAGAAAATAAACTTCGAACCTGTTTACATTTGAATGTTTATGTGTCTACCTTTGTTTGAGAAAGGAGAAGGGGGAAAACTTTTCTGATCTGTTGCATCTTCTTATTATTTATGCTTAGGAAAACCCCTTGTTGTTATGATTCGAATGTTTTCTCTTTCGTTCGGATTCGAAAAGTAAATATCATGTCTGGGGAAATCCCTCTGATTGGAATATTTACTTAAGAAACTCTATAAAGAGGATTTCGCGGTTTTAGCCTCTACAAAGGAGAGTTTTAGAAAATATAAAATCGTTCTGTAAATTACACAATACTATTATGCATTATGTTTTATGCATTTTGTACCCGTCGGATTTTTTTGCCTTTTTCGACGAATTTTCTGCCTTTTATTGAAAATCAACTTTCCTTTACATAACAAAAGGTCATTTAGACGGCTAATTATCATTTTTAATGACTGAAACAAAGGATAATGATGTATCATGTAATTATGCTTTAAACAGATAGGTCGACTTTAAACGTTTTTTAACAATTTCAGAAAGTAACTTTTATATTTTAAATTTGTTTGATCCAAATGAAACCAGGGTTTTCTAAAAGCCCTTTCCGTTAGAAAAACAATGAGGGGTCACCCCCAACTTCATAGTTCAAGCGGTTCTCAAGATATGCTTGTTCAAAGTTGCCTAAAATTTGCTATTTTGGTACAATTTAGGAATAAGTCTACAACCTTTTATAAGCCAAACCCCAAATATAGAACGGCACCAAAAGAAGCTTTCTACAAATTGAATTCAATACAAAAATTAATATAACTTTCCATTCAATGAAGCTTTTGAGCTTTTTAACTATTTCACCTGTAATCAATACCTATTCAAAGCATATTTAAAGTGCATAAATTATGGAATAATGAGTTCCATTATTCAAAAAATTAATGCAAAAAATCATGGCTATAACTTCATTTAAGATGACTATTTCTTGTATAAATTTTCAGAGATGTTTCACATACCTGAAAGGTTTCTTACATAAACATTTCCACACAAAAAATCACCATTAATTAATGCAAAACGACATTCTAGGAGATAATTTATGCAAGATATAAGAAAATGAAGTTAATTTCAGTTCTGCTGCCCGCTTTACACTCATATTCTAGGACATCTTGTTAAATTATGTGTAACTTAGGCAAAAAACAAAAAATTACCAAAACCTTTGCTCTAGTGACTGCTTTTTCTCTTAAAATTCCAGAATAGCTCTACAAAAGCAAAATGAATGAAACAAACATTTTGTAAGAAAGCTCCCGTTAATTTGTATTTTCTATATTCTAATCACCTCTTTATTTAATTTTCAGGATCCTGGTCCAGCACAATAATAGGAATACCAAGTGTTCATGCAATACTGATAAACCATTTCTCCAGCAATGATTGAATGAATTTAATTCAACACATCCATCATGTATTCCATTTTAGTTATGTTTTTTTCTCTAAAAACAATGCAAATGCAAATGCAAAATGTGCCCAGGAGGGCACATTAGGGCACATTTCTATACATTGTATATTGGCTCACTGCTTTTGTTGTTTGAGCACTCTTGGATTGGGTGGAGAGTCTTCATTTAAGACGCTCACTATTTGCATTATTCATTGCTCGCTGCTCACAGTTTGCGCACTCTTGTGACTCCACAATGCAATCCACAAAATGTGTAACCGTACATCCTGTGTCCAAGTTCAGGAGTTGCCATAAAGCCATTATGGTAATAACCGGGAGGGCACATTGCTATACATTGTAAAAACAAATTATGAAAAAAGTGCATTATAACATATAGCCTGGGTATCCTTGGTACAATCACAAACGTTGTCGGCGCGTTACTTGGTATTCCCCTGATGGTGTCACCCAAAAAGTTTACGATTTTATTCTCGTTAATAGTTGGCTACGTCAATATTCCCAAAACTGCCGAGTGTAACGTAGTTTCGATTTTGATAGCGATCATCGCCTTGTCATTGCAACGCTCTGCACGCCGTGTACCAAGAAAGCTCGCTTTAAAAAGAGACAACCAATGAACAAATCTAATTTAAAGTTTGATATGAATCGATTTCGTAATGACCAAGATATCCAAAATCACTTCATGAACTCTGCTATAACAAATTTGGATTCATTACCAGTAGACAACGATAATAACGAGTTGCTCAATCAACACTTAATTCGCTCGATAACCGTAGCAGCCGACCGCACTGTCCCCAAAACAAACAACCCGTTTCCTACTCAGCCCTGGCACTATGATAAAAAATTGGCTGAACTCTATGAACAGAAAACTTCACTTATTACTAGAAATGCTGAATTTAAGGACATTGCCAAAATCAGAAAAAAGATTCGCCTAAGGGCTCGTCTCCTGAAAAATGAACACTTTAAAGCTGAGGCTGACAAAATTAACCAACTTGCCATCAATAGAGAACTTCAAAGATTGTTTCAACGAGCTAAACAGCAAGTGACGGCTCTGAAACATATACCTAGCTCATGCCCAACAGATAAACTTATGAAGCATTTTAAATCACACTTCAACCCTCCTGATCCTTCCTCGACAAGGACCCCTGAAGAAATTGATTCGAATATCCCAGAATTTGTCGAAAACCTCCAACGCATATCGCAGACTGTCCTCATAAACGATCAGCCACCAACCCTGAACGAGATCGAACTTTATCTTAAAAAGCTTAAATCCAATAAAGCAGCTAATGACATTGATGCTGAGTTTCTCAAAAAGCTGCACCACCCAATTATATTAGAAGTATTGCATCGCATGACCACAAACCTTTGGCAAAACCTGGACGTACCCCACGCTTGGGGTAACTCTCGACTCCGTACTCTTTGGAAAGGTAAAGGATCCAAAAGTGACCCTACAAAGTACCGTGGACTTAGCATCGGATCAACTGTTTGTAAGTTGGTCATCAATCTCATTCTGGGTCGCCTTCGTCCTTGGTACGAAGCCCAGCTTTCAGAGGAGCAAAATGGTTTTCGCCAAGATAGGGGTACCACCGATGGTATCTATACCATAAAACGAGTTCAACAGATCACTCACCGCAAGAAGCAACCTCTTTTTCTCCTCTTTGTGGATCTCACCGCGGCTTTTGACCACATCCCCAGAAAATGGTTATTTGACTCTATCAAACTACGTTTCTCTGATAATCGTTGTCCCCAAATCCTCAACATCCTTGAAAAGTTGTACTCAGACACAAGTCTAACATTTGAAAAAGAGACATTTCCGACTACATCAGGCGTACGTCAGGGTGGTCCTGAAAGTCCATTTCTGTTCAACCTCTTCATCGACTTCGTCATGCGCGTCTTCCTCGAAAAGTCAAATAATATCCAATTCTTTCAGCAAAAATACCGTATCAGCCCACGAAGTGTTTCCAGGGATGATCGTTACGTGTTGAGAGAACAAGAAATCGATCTCAATGGTTCATCTCCCCTACCATGGTGCGGTTATGCGGACGATCTAGTTTTGTTCCTAACCAGTCTGGACAGTTTACAGAATGCTACCAATATTCTGAACACTGTCTTTAAAAACTTTGGCCTCACAATCAACTCATCCAAGACCGAATCGATGATAATCAATAACGATGTAACAAATGAATATCCAAAGTCCATAGTCTCTATTGATGGAACTCCACTCAACAACGTTCAAAAATTCAAATATCTTGGCTGTTATGTCAATTACCTTGAACCGAACTCAGGTGATGCCGAAATTAACCATAAAATTCAAATGGCTTCAGCCAAGTTTAGTGAACTTTCAAATCTCTTGCAAAATTTTCAGATCAATCTGAAAACTCGTGTTAAATTTCTCGACAGTTTTGTTCGTAGTCGATTGACATATGCATGTCAAAATTGGAACACAACTCAGAACCAACTCGATCGCATTGATGCAACATATCGCACGTTTTTGAGGCGTATGGTTCGTAATGGTATGAAGCATGTTAACGAAACGGAGAATGATTTTCGCATGGTTTTGAGCAATGTTCGTTCACATGAAATATGTGGTACGAAAGATGTTAGTGTTTTTATTAGAAATCAGCAACGTAGTTATTTGGCACATATTATTCGCATGAATGTTCACAGAAATGTGAAAAAGCTCACGTTCAATGATGATATATATACAAGGAGAGGGCGTCCCGTTAAATCGTTGGTTGATTTGGTTATTGAAAATGAAAATGTCACTCTTGATAGATTTTGCAATCTTGCGTTGCAAAGAAAACGTTAATGGAAAATGTGATGGATTAATATTATTTAATATTATTTATGAAAGACTGGGTTACCCAGGTTTTTATTCTATTTATTTGACGAGAGTTCGGTGTGAAGATCACCGGGACGGATTCACACCCTATTCGACCTAGGAATAGGGAATAGTAAAATCTTATATCTATCCAGATGAGCTTGAACTCAAAATTGAGCACTCTGGTAATCATGCTTCTTTTTTAAACCTGGATATTACCATCAAAGACGGGATATTTATTTGTTTATAAGTTGTTTGATAAACGGGATGCATTTCCTTTTTCCATAGTCCGAATGCCACATAAAGATAGCAACTTGCCAGAATCGATTTTTTATTCTTCTTTTGTTGGTGAACTTCTGAGGATTGCTCGTTCTACGTTACTTTTCGAGGACTTGAAAGTTAAAGCCAAAGTTTTTATACAAAGAATGCGATGTCAAGGTGCTGAAAACGCAAAGTTAAATTACAGTCTTCGACGGGTTATAGTTCGTCATTTTTCAGAATTTTCAAGATTTCAACTCTCTCAAGATTCACTCGTTCGCCAGCTCTTGCGGTGAGCGGTCACGATGTACGGGGCTTCGAACCGGGTTATAGTCCGACTTTTTTTAAATTCTCATTCTTTTCCCACTCTTTCCATCTTCTTCTTTGAACTGTAAAATGTGTGTGAGAGCCACAGGGTTGGATAGTGGCGATCCAATCCCAGTTCCTTCCCATCTAGTATGCTTTCTACAACGTTGTGGCAGAAACGTGTCAAAGGTGTGGCAACTTTGTGTAGCACGAACGTGCAAAAGATATTATTTATTTATAAGAAAAGCAATTAAAAAAAAATTTATTATACGCATAGGTCATTATGACGTCATTTGTCAATTAGTTTTTTATATTTATCAATTAATGTCTCCCGTGAGCATTCGAGAGCTCGCATATCAGATCTCACTTTTCAGCTTTTTTCACTCTCATTCAATCACATATCATAAGGCGTGAGTGTGGTATGAAGAGATCAGAATGTTTTCAAGAACTCAGTGAATAAATTTGAATCAAGTTTTCTACATTCATTTTGAACATTTGCATTGATCATTTGAACATTTACATTTACATTTACATTGAACCATTTGGAATTATTTTCACATATCAATTCACATTTGGCAGGCTGGTAAGCTAATATTTTCTAAACTTTATTTTATATCAAGGCTTTGTCAACTCAAATTTTCTAAAGTAAGTTTTTCAATCAAATTTGTAATTTATCAACTTAGATCAATTTGTATCAAATTTATTTTTCAGTTTGAACATACATTCAATCAATTCATAACGTTACGAACACCTGTGTCCGATAATTCCACATTCAAACAGCACAAATATCAATTGTCGCCGACGCTCAACAAACCGTCATCCGACATCAAGTCAATTGTCGCCGATGCTCAACAAACCATCGTCCGACATCAAACCAATCGTCGCCGACACTCAACAAACTGTCGTCCGACATTTAACCAATCGTTGCTGACGCTCAACAAACCGTCGCACACAGACTCAAGCTGACGTTCACGTCATCCAATCAATTTGACACACCCATATATCAAATCAATGAGAAGGAGTGATCGTTTGAAGACAAAAGACCAAATCAATTATAAGACCTTTTGTAAAATCGTGAAAGAACAACCTCCTACATCAGAAGTAGCTATCCCACACGCAATGGCTGCTGAAATTGCATCGTTAGCCATCGATTACAAGATCGTTCACGCTGAGCTTGCAGACTTCATAGACGAGCATCAAGTTGATCCATCAGCAAGCATCAAATCCCTGGATAAAGATTTCACATCATTAGAGAAATTAAGGAACACCCTTCGAGATTTATTCATTCGTCTAGAAGAGTTGTCCCCGATCGAAGAAGAATTCCGAAATGATTTTCTTCAAATGAAGCAAGGTGCCAAACTTCTACTAGCTGAAATCATCAAGACGTTGAAAGTAAAAAGAGAGAAAGAAACGAATCAAGACACTCGTTTGGTCAAAGACATCAGCTCAAGCATAACCTCCCTCAAATCATCACTGGAGAATGAACTCTCAGACAAACTTCCAGAGCTAAGTGACGCAGACATCACAAAACGCAGTACCAATATCCCTCACCTCGAAAGACGTCTCACAGACCTTGACACCAAAATCACTCTACTTGTTCAATATGGTGGTCAGGACCAAAGAGGAGGGTATGAAACTTTTCTTCAGAAATTCCAACTCTACAAAACTAAACTAGACTCTGAACTTGAGAAAAGGGAAGTTGATAAACACAAAATGATGCTTGACAGTAGTTTAACGATCGAACTTAAGAAATTTGGGGGATACGACTCAACTTATGACATCTTCACCTTCAAAGAGAAATTTGAGAAATTCCATCTTCGAAATACTCCTAAACACTTGTTACCAGACTTGTTAAAAATGAATTATCTTGAACATACTGCATTGTTGTTAGTCAAGGATTCAAATGATATTGACGAGATATGGAAGAGGCTTAAGAAATCATTTGGTGACCCACAAGTGATGCTTGACAAGAAGCTCCAACAATTCGACAAACTTAACCTCACGCTCAAATCCAAAAACCTTGAGAAGACAATCGAATCACTTGGTGAACTCATCAGCCTCATCAAAGACACCATGAAACTCGCCAAACTACACAATGTTGAAGGAAGATTGTACTACAGCAACAGTCTCGAGAAGTTATGCAAGGTGATCGGTGAACACAGACAAAATCGTTGGTTATCAATCACTTGTGAAGAAGACCTGGAAGGAGAAGATCTCTGGGGAAAATTCACCAGTTTCCTGGAGAAGGAGATTCGTATCACCCAAGGAAAAGTGTTGATCAAGAATCGAACTGACGATCAAAAGAACGACCAACCCAAGAATGATCCACCTAAAAATCGTCAAAGTGGACACCACTCAGGAGGAGGGGTAAGAGATCCAAATTTATGTTATATCTGTGGTGCCACCGACCACGTCGTTACAAGTGGCCCAGGAGGTTCTAGACTCATCCAGTACTTCGTTTGTGAAAAATTTGTCAATCTCACCCCCCGTGAAAGATTCAACGAGTTAAAGGCTAAAGGACTTTGCTACCAATGTTTGTTCCCTGGAGCGTCTTTGTCCCATCCCAAGCATAAGGAAGGTCGTTGTCAACGAAATTTTACATGTCAAAATCCAGTTCACAACAATAGCAGGTACCCAACCAGAAAGCACGTACTCGTATGTGAGGATCACAAGCATGAAAACGACCAACTTCTCACTCAATACAAGGATATGCTCTTGAGAAAACGAGAACAGCTTCCACCATTCGTCAAAGACATGGGACTTCACTTCAATCGACAAGAAGGCCATCATTCGTCCACCAACAATGACAATGCCATCTATCAACTTCAAACGATCACAATCAACAACCAACAATTCCTGCTCTTCTACGATTCAGGATGTAGTGACTTCGTCTCAAAATTCAACGCCATCCAACGACTACCCCCAAGCAACTGTACACAAGAATACGCTGGTCCAATTCAACTTGGTGGAATCGGTGACAGCACTACTGAATCTCCTCATGGTATGTATACCGTATCCATCCCAACGTTCGACAACCAAACCGTTGCATCATTCACTGGCGTCTGCTTGGAACGACTAACAGCTACCTTCCCAACTCATCAATTGGAAGAAGTCGAAAAAGATATCCAAGACGAATTTAGAAAAACCAACCAAGACGCCAGCTTACTACCAAAACTTCCAAGATCCATTGGAGGTGATGTCGATTTTATCATCGGAATCAAGTATCTACGTTACCACCCAGAGATAATCTTCCAACTTCCATCAGGTTTAACAATCTATCGTTCATTCTTCAAAAACAGTGATGGATCTCGTGGTGTAATCGGTGGTCCACATCGTGTCTTCAATCAAATTGCTGCCCACGTTGGTATCACAAATCGAACAAGCTTCATCTCCAGTCAGCTCAGAGCGTATCAAGCTGGCTATCGAATCAACCCAGATGTATCATTATTCGGCTTTAAAGACTCGGTGATAGACACCTACCACGTCCACAATGATCAAATCTTCGTCTCCAAGGCAGAGAAGAGATTCCACGAGGTCGAATCTGCCGGTTCCGAAGTGAGTTATCGTTGCATCAAATGTCGATCGTGCAAAGATTGCAAAAATCATGAAACCATCGATCGAATCCATAAGCATCCAAGAGGAAGTCGAACAAAATCTTATCGATCGATCCGTCAAAGTCGACTTCGAAAAGCATCAGACCATCGCATCTCTTCCTTTGTTGCACGACCCGACAGTCAAACTCAATCCCAATCGATGGAAAGCACTCAAAGTCTACGAGCAACAAGTGAAGAAGTTGTCAAAATTTCCAATCGACAAGAATGACGTCATCGCCTCCGAGCAAAAGCTCCACGACTTAGGACATGTCGATTTTGTCAAAAATCTATCTAACGAACAACAAATCAAATTATGTAACAACCAAGTCCAGAACTTCATTCCATGGAGGGCAGTTTGGAAGACCAATTCCATCTCAACACCCTGTCGAGTAGTGTTTGACGCCTCCCAGCCTACTAGCAGTGGATATAGCCTCAACAACATCTGTGCCAAGGGTCGCAACAACATGAATAAGATGATCGAAATCCTCATCCGTTGGAGTATCAGACGCATTGGTTATCATACAGATGTAAGTAAAATGTATAATACGGTTAAATTGAACGAAGACCATTGGTGCCTCCAGAGGTATTTGTGGTCAACCGATCTCAATCCAAACCAACCACCTCAAGAGAAGATCATCAAAACCTTGATCTATGGGGTAAAGTCAAGTGGAAACCAGGCTGAACTTGCCCTACGAAAGACAGCTGACCACTCAAAGGACAAGTACCCTCGCGTCAACGAAGTTGTCAACAAGGACGTTTACGTCGACGACTGCATTTCAGGTGAAGATTCATTACAGGAAGCCATGGAAACCGCCGACAGCTTAGAAATCGTCGTCAACAAAGGTGGGTTTCGACTCAAAGGATTTACCTTCAGTGGCAGTGACCCACCTGAAGCTCTCTCACATGATGGCAAGTCTATTTCTGTTGGGGGAATGGTCTGGTACCCAAAGATCGACAAACTATCACTTGACATCTCCGAAATGAATTTTGCTCGAAAGCAAAGGGGGAAGAAACCGACAGAATCATCAGGTACAATTCCATCTCGACTCACAAGAAGACACTGCGTTTCCAAAGTATCTGAAATCTTCGACCCAACTGGAAAGATGACTCCAATCACTGCTGGTCTCAAACTCGATCTGCATGAACTAGTCAATCACAAACTTCAATGGGATGACGTCCTTCCAGACTCACTTCGCTCACTATGGACATCCCACTTCGACATGATCCAAGAAATCAAGGACATCAAATTTCACCGCACAATCATTCCTGAAGATGCACTCAATCTCGACATCTCAACCCTCGACTTCGGTGATGCAAGCCCATCACTAGCTTGTGCTGCCATCTACACTCGTATTCAAAGGAGAAATGGTACGTATTCGTCACAACTTGTATTTGCACGATCAAAACTCGTTCCTCAACCATCAACACAACCTCGAGCAGAGATGTTTGCAGCATTGATAAACGTACACACTGGTGAAGTTGTCAAGAGAGCATTCCAACAACATCACAAGGGATGCTTGAAAATCACAGACAACACCATCGTGCTTCATTGGATATCAAACACTGAGCTTCAACTCAAGCAGTGGGTTCGAAACAGAGTAATCGAAGTCCATCGACTCACAAACATCGAAGACTGGCGATTCATCGACTCCAATCAAATGATGGCTGACTTAGCAACAAGGAGAGGTGTCCAGTTATCAGAGGTCCAGCCAAACTCAGAATGGTTCGTCGGCCAAGACTGGATGCACCAAGATGAATCCAAGTTTCCTGTTAAAAAGGTAAGCGAAATTATTCTTACCTCTAAAGATCTTCAAGAGTTTCACAAAGAAACACAGGCATTAAAGTCAATAGACTTAAAGGCACCTCTTGATGTTACATGCAACGTCAACTTTGTTGTTCCATCGGAAGTAAAAGCAAGATACACCTTCTCGGATTATTTAATTGATCCAAACAAATTTCGATTCAAGACTGTTGTTAGAGTTTTAGCAATAGTTATCAAGAGCATCAGGAAGATGAGATGGATGAGAAACAACAAGAAAAAGACGAGATCAGCCACAGCAAAGTTCGATCAATCAAGCAATGGTCCATCCAAAGACGACATCAAGCAAGCGGAAGATTATTTCTTTCGCAAAGCAACGATGGAGGTCAAACATTTCAACAAGCCATCTGTCTACAACAAAATCAGCCAAGAAGTCAGTGGCATCCTTTACTACTCAGGACGGTTTCTACCAACAGAAGCCATCAACATCGTCACTCCAATGGCATCATCAATGCACGACTTGCAATCAACAAGCTTCTTCGTTCCACTCGTCGACAAACACTCGCCTTTAGCATACAGCATCATCAACGAGGTTCACTGTTATGACGAAACAGTGAAACACAGTGGTAACGAATCAATTCTACGTTTTGTCCTTAAGAGAGCTTACGTTCTTGAAGGACGTGAAATTGTCAAACGTATCAAACGAAACTGTACTCGATGTCGGTACATCGAGAAGAAGACTGTGAGCATTGAAATGGGCAAGCTCTCGTCTCCTCAATTAACAATTGCCCCTGCATTTTATTATTCTCAGATTGATCTTGCAGGGCCTGTAAAGGCATACTGCAATCACCACAGACGATCAACAATCAAGCTTTGGTTGACGGTCTTCTGCTGCATGACCACTTCAGCTACATCAATCAAGATCATGGACGACTACAGCACTGTCGCCTTCATCCAAGCGTTCGTACGATTTGCATCTCACCATGGTTATCCTCAGAAGCTCTTCATCGACTCTGGTAGCCAACTCATCAAAGGATGTGAAGACGTCAAAATCGACTTCCACGACTTACGAGCCAGGCTTCATCGCAACTACTCCATTGAATTCGACATCAGTCCAGTTGGTGCACACAACTACCAAGGAAAGGTTGAACGCAAAATCAAGGAGATTTCAAGATCGATCGAGAGGACGATTTCTCAATCACGACTATCAATCCTTCAATGGGAAACGGTGGCATCAGAGATTTCGAACAGTCTCAATAACATGCCTCTCGCACTTGGTTCCATCACATCTGATTTCGAAAGCATGGACCTTATTACACCCAACAGACTTCTTCTTGGACGCAACAACGAGAGAGGTCCCATTGGTCCAGTCAACGTTCCATCAACATTCAACAAGATCATCCAAACGAATATCGACATCTTCAACACGTGGTTTGAAAATTGGTTGATCTCACATGTTCCAAAGCTTATTTCACAACCAAAGTGGTTTAAGAACGACAAGCACTTGAAAAAGGGTGACATTGTCCTTTTCCTTAAGAATGATTCTTCCATTGCCAAGACATATCATCTTGGAAGAATAAAAACTGTTCATTTTAGTAAAGATGGTAAAATTCGTAAAGTTGATGTTGAGTATGTCAATTCAAATGAAACTGCAAAACGTAAAACTACCAGATGTGTCAGAGATTTAGTTGTAATTCATCATGTTGATGAAATGGACATTTTGCAAGAACTCAATAAAATGTTCAAGAACTGAACTGTATCTGGATGGACATTTCACTTTTCCACGTTGGGGGAATGTAGCACGAACGTGCAAAAGATATTATTTATTTATAAGAAAAGCAATTAAAAAAAAATTTATTATACGCATAGGTCATTATGACGTCATTTGTCAATTAGTTTTTTATATTTATCAATTAATGTCTCCCGTGAGCATTCGAGAGCTCGCATATCAGATCTCACTTTTCAGCTTTTTTCACTCTCATTCAATCACATATCATAAGGCGTGAGTGTGGTATGAAGAGATCAGAATGTTTTCAAGAACTCAGTGAATAAATTTGAATCAAGTTTTCTATATTCATTTTGAACATTTGCACTGATCATTTGAACATTTACATTTACATTTACATTGAACCATTTGGAATTATTTTCACATATCAATTCACATTTGGCAGGCTGGTAAGCTAATATTTTCTAAACTTTATTTTATATCAAGGCTTTGTCAACTCAAATTTTCTAAAGTAAGTTTTTCAATCAAATTTGTAATTTATCAACTTAGATCAATTTGTATCAAATTTATTTTTCAGTTTGAACATACATTCAATCAATTCATAACGTTACGAACACCTGTGTCCGATAATTCCACACTTTGTCTAGTAGAAAGTACACTTCTTTTTTCATTGTTATTTTAGTTTCTTCGGCTGGTTCCGTGGAGTTTAAGTTTTAGTTTATTTTATATTTGCGCGCGTTTCATACTTTCACTAAACACATCTTTTTACATCTTTTTATCCGTGGTGGTGTCTAGCTAACACTGCTTGGCCTACCTACACAACCCTATTTCCATCATATAGGAGGATATTTTCACAAATGGCCGAAATCCTGTGTAGGTCGAAAACTGAGGAACAGATAATGTGTTTTTTTGAAATATTTTTTGACTCATATTGAGTTACTGTCTTCCTTAAAGTCATTTTAGATCACTAGTTTTACATTGACGGATTTCTATGTCATCATATTTTCCTTTTCTACTCCAACCTGATTGATTTTCTGTGAATGTTCATTCTAGATTTTTGTTGTATTTGTATTGTCTTTTTGTTTTGTGGGTTTTTGTCTTTATTGTTTCCATTTTGAGTAGTTGAAGGTTTTATACTTCTAGACTATATAATATCCAGACTCAAAATTTCAGAAAAAACACTCTTACCTCAATATACAAAGTTTCTAAAAGTTTTGAGTCTGGTGCAACTAAAAAATTCTGATACAGTTTTGAATGACACAGTCTGTGAGTAAACCCTTGTTGACAGAATCTCAAAACTGTGGAAACCCAGCCAGACACACATAATTACTTACCATAAAACCTCTTTTACAAACTCAATAAACTTTCAAAACTACTTTAAACTATATCCAAACGTCAGCCACATTCATAAAGGTTCCTTTCCATCAGCCATTTTGTTTAGAAATGAACCTGCGTTTTCATTTTCATTTGTTTATCTTTTTTTGCAAGGTCAGCTTTTTCCATAAATTATGCGCGCGCATCAAAAAATATCACAAACCCCGCGAAAATTCTGCTCAGTGACTGGGCGCGTACTGACAAATTAGAGACACTCGCATATGCAGGGACAGATATCCCTGTAGACGAGTTACTTCGACCAGACCGTAAACCAGAGACAAAATATTAAAAAAAACTAGACAGTGAAATAGTTTACGGTCTGGATATCCAGGCTATATAACATATCAATAAAGAACTTGTAGAATCAATTGTTTATTTTTGTGAAAAAGCATAAACATAAACATAAACATTTTGTCCTATTCAAAAAGCATCTTATGAGTAAAAGACAGAAAGAAACATTAGCATTACGATATGTGAATGTATTGCTGCAAAAAATATTTTCTAAAAATCTCTTGAAATATCAATAAATAATGTAACAAAATATAACAAAATATAATATATAAAATTTAAAACTTTATGTTATAAAGTAAAATGACATAGTAAAGTGTCAAGTAGGCTAAGACATAATACATAACTTTTAAGATTTTCATTTTAAACTGTACATAGAAAGTACAAAAATACCACTTAAAATCCCTTGAAATGTCATCTTCAGAAATTTTTTTTTTAGAAAGTTCAAAAATTATTAAGGACTTCTCCATCCCTTTGAGCTAAAAGAACATGTAATCAAATTAGGTACAATAAAATTAACGAAGAAACAAACAGACAGAAAAAACAGAATTGCAGGTTGTTGAATGAATGTCTGCAGCTGGATAATAATATGTAATGTATAATAATAATATAAAAACTAAAACTTTATATATAGTAAAACGACTCAGTTATTTAAGTAGGCAAAGGCACAATGCATAACTCAAGATTTTCATTTTTAAACTGAACATAGAAAGTACAAAAATACCACTTAAAATCCCTTGAAAGGTCATCTTCAGAAAATATTTTTTTGCAAAGTTCAAAAATTATTAAGAGACTTCTCTATCCTTTTGGCTTATCAATCATCAAATTAAGTACAGTAAAATGAACAAATGAACAGAAACAAACAGAACAGAAAAAAATTATTACAGATTGTTGAAGGTCTGCAGCTGGAGATGGAAGAGAGCAAGCAGCTGCTCTCCCATCATACCAACACGCCCATTTCCTTGTCAGTTTCCTCTACCACCACGACCACGCCCACGCCCTCGCCCTCCACGACCACGACCTCGCCCTCGTCTAGCATAAGGGTGTCCTCTTCCGACCTCCGGATTGCCACCTCTTCCGACCTGCGGATTGCCACCTCCTATTTCATCATCTTCTTCTCCTGGATTGTCTAAATTGTCTCCTCCTGGATTGTCTAAATCGTCTCCTCCTGGATTGTCTAACCTGATAACAGATGTTCATAATTTTCTTACGTGCACGGTAAACCTCTAAAGACACTTGAAAATTATACATCTGAGGAAAATAGTCCTCCCGCGGAAAATTTTACAACAAGAATCTTGTTGTGCGCCAGAAAGTCAAAAACTGATACGGCGCCCTATTCATAAACACAATCACGCAACTTTGTTGTCATTCCCAGTCCTTTTAGACGAACGCGGTCCTTACGATTTCGAGATTGCATATTCGTCAGATTGTGTATGTTTTCACCCATCCCTTTAGAGCTTCAGCGTGGTGGGCAGAAAACAACCACAATCTGATCTCAGGTTAGGATTGTCTAAATCGTCTCCTCCTGGATTGTCTAAATCGTCTCCTCCTGCATTGTCTAAATCGTCTCCTCCTGCATTGTGTAAATCGTCTCCTCCTGCATTGTGTAAATCGTCTCCTCCTGCATTGTGTAAATCGTCTCCTCCTGCATTGTATAAATCGTCTCCTCCTGCATTGTGTAAATCGTCTCCTCCTGCATTGTATAAATCGTCTCCTCCTGGATTGTCTAAATCGTCTCCTCCTGGATTGTCTAAATCGTCTCCTCCTGGATAGTCTAATACGTCTTTCTCAATTACCATCTCCGCTGTCACCCCTTCCTGTTCATATTCACCAGCCTTTTGTAAGAAGAAATTCAAAGATTTCTGAGAATCTAATAAATAATCTGTAGACAGGCAAATTTCCAGAACTTTTCTGCTACCGGATAACGGTGGCAGAAACTCAATCTTTGCTTGAATTTTGAAACTCAATCCTAATTCTTGTACATTGGCCATGAGAATCATGAAAAAATTTGATGTCCTAGGCCCTTATTAACAGAAAAAGCCCATTCTGAGGTTAATTCTTTGTGTTTTAATAGTTGATTAGCCTGGGTTGATTATTTTGTTCTTCGAACTGATTTCAAACTTAATCTTTGAAATGAAAACGGTAGCAGCTCAAAATCCTGGAAATGTTTCTGGTAGACCAAACATAAAATATCTGATAAGCTGGCATTAAATAAAATCTAAAACCAGCTCTTTTTACAATTTTGAGACAAAACTTAGACCCATTAACTCCAAAAGCATAAACTATTCGAGCTAGTATGAACATAGATACTTTCAAGGGACGTGCCTGCCGACAAAAGATGAAAAGAAAGACATCCAGTTTGATACAGACCTTTGTGCCAGAGGAACCAGGTTATCGCATCCACAGAATTCCTCATTCCAAGCCACACAAAATTTATGGTATATCAATCTACAATGCTTGCATTTCATGACAGCGTGACTTGAAATAGGAGAGGCCCTAGCCTGGATATCCAGACCGTAAACTATTTCACCGTCTAGTTTTTTATAATCTTGTCTTTGTTTTACTGTCTGGTCCAAGTAACTCGTCTGCAGGGATATCTGTCCCTGCATATGCGAGTATCTCTAATTGGTCAGTACGCGCCTAGTCACTGAGCAGAATTTTCACAGGCTTTTCGATATTTCTCGAGCGCGCGCATAATTTATGGAAAAAGCTGACATGGCAAAAAAAGATAAACAAATGAAAATGAAAACACAGGTTCATTTCTAAACAAAATGGCTGATGGAAAGGAGCCTTTATGAATGTGGCTGACGTTTGGATATAGTTTAAAGTAGTTTTGAAAGTTTACTGAGTTTGTAAAAGAGGTTTTATGGTAAGTAATTATGTGTGTCTGCCTGGGTTTCCAAAGTTTTGATAGTCTGTCAACAAGGGTTCACTCACAGGCAGTATCAAACAAACTGTACCATACTGTTTTAGTTGCACCAGACTCTAAAATTTTAGAAACTTTGTATGTTTAGGTAAGAGTTTTTTTTCTGAAATTTTGAGTCTCAAGGGGATTAAGGCGGGGTCAAAATGCTTGCAACGTTACAAATCATTTTCAGAAGCTCATTTTGGGCTCAAGCGAAGCGTATGACGAAGTAGAATAGGATTCAGTCTAGGCAGATGTTTTTTCATTTTGAAATTTTGCGTAATTCGCAAAAATCCTCAATTTTGCGCTATTTTGATGACGTCATGAAAATTGAAATCCAAATAACTTTTGATAGAATTATCAAAATAATTTCAAATTTTGACCAAAGATGCATATTATTAATGTCTTTAGGATTAGAAAAAAAATTTAATAAAATTTGATGACGTCATCACTTTTCAGCTAAAAAACTAAAATCCTTAAAAGATGCTGACATCATCAAGATTTTGAAAATTTTTTGAAATTTTTTGAAGATTTGCATTGAAATGCATCTTTGGTGAAAGTTTGAAATTATTTTGATGATTCTATCAAAAGTTATTGGAATTTCAATTTTTATGACGTCATCAAAATAGCGCAAAATTGAGGATTATTGCGAATTACGCAAAATTTCAAAATGAAAAAACATCTGCCTAGACTGAATCTTATTCTAATTAGTTATACGCTTCGTTTGAGCCCAAAACGAGCTTCTGAAAATGATTTGTAACGTTGCAAGGATTTTGACCTCCACGAACCCGCCTTAATCCCCTGGAGGTCTTGATACCCAGGCTAGAGAGGCCCAACAATACGGGTTCTCCCCACATGGACCATTGTTGATGGACTCTTTAATCTTCATCAGACCACAATAACCCGATTCAGATTTCAGTATGGTTATCGTTGTACTAGTGGGAAGTGAAGTCTTCCTTGCAATCTTGCTTCCTACCCCTTCCATTTCAATAATATTGATTGTCAGGTCAAAAGCAAGAACACGCCCAAAAACATAATATATTTCTAAAAAACAAATTTTATTTTATAGTTACACATATTATTATACATGTTTTCAGAGAAGGCAAAAAATGCACCCGGCATCTTGGTTAATACAGCCACATCGCGTATCTTAAAATAGAGCAAATAAATGCATTATGTAGAATATCATAATATTTTCTTTTACTTTTCTTTTACTTTTCCAACGATTCAAAATATCCTCTACAGATAGCAGAAAATGAAGTCTCGATCAAGAGTTAAATCTGCCAATCCTCACCAAATAAAATGTTCATTAGAGGAGTCATTTTGTAGTTATAAAATCAAAGAAATTGGTTTTACAACAACAAATTGGAATCATATACTGTTTCCTTACATAAATGCCAAGATTTAACTTACATTTCTTCGAATTGATGCTATTTTCGCTTTTTCTTTGTTTTGGCGAGAGACAGGATCGGTTATGTACTTATCCTAAAATTATGATAAAAAAGGAATGTAAATAATTGACCAAGCATTTTTACAGAATATCAAATATGAAATAACTTGTTACAATTATGTAATTATACAGCTACAACTTAGGTACCTATAAATAAAAAATACACTTACGCTTACCCTATTATTATCAGGCTTTTTCGGGTTTTGTATTCTCAAGGGGGGGGGAGTGTTTTCCACCAGCCTTGCATAACTTTTGATCTAGAAAAGATATCGACTTGAAACTTGGCAGAAATGTTCTCTACCATAAAAGGAATTCATAGAAAAAAATTTGGGTTGATGACGTCATCACAAAATTTCACAATTATCGCTGACAAATGAAAAAGTACTATTCAATAAAATAGTAATTAAAGTTGAACGAATGGAGATTTTTCAATTCTTTTGATTTTCTAAAAGCAAGAAATAATATCTTTAACATATTTGCCAGTTTTTAACACATTATTAAAATTCACGTTTAAAATCCATGCAGAAAATGGGTAAATTTTTTCAAGAAACAATGACGTCGTTTTTGAAAATTTTTAAAATATATTTACACAATAAATTGAAGTTGAGATAAGAATTGTTTGATACTTAAACTTTCACGCAACTTTTCGTCACGATCTTCAGTCAAAAATTCTATACATATATTTAAAATTTTATTATTGATACCTAAAACCTGTCAAAATTTGAATTCAATTGGATGCCTAAAACAAAAGTTATGCTAAATTTAAGATTTTGGGATTTTGCAGGGTTTTAGCTGGATTTTATGATATTCCTGCGCAAAAAAAGTCATAAATCCTGATCTGGTCAGTTTTTAATTGTAAAATTTGGTATACATGCTGCTAATAAGATTATAGGAACAGTCAAAAACTTTCAAAGTATTAAAAAAAAATTTCAGTGAGCTATTAGCAAAGGAGTACCAGCCCGGTGGAAAAAACCCTCCCTGATAAAAATAGGGTTCAAACGATCCGTGACTACCCTGTCGCTTTCCTGGTTGTTGGTCTGATGATTGACTTAGCGTCTCCTCCACTTCCATGATGATTTATATATTATATTCCTCTGCAAAGTGATCTTTCTTCGAATAAAAACGAGAATTAATTATTAGTTGATGAAATCGAAAAACTTTCTTAGGTCTAAACTTCAAATTTTAGTGAAATTCCAGGCAACTGAATAACTGCACAGATTATTTGTCGGAATGCGTGACAAAATAATGTTCTCAATTCGGTTTGTTGAAAGAAAAGGAAAAAAAATTCTAAAGCAGCTATTTCTCTACGTTCCTATTTTTATAAAAAGTTTCTAAGAGAAGAGAGAGAGTTCAAAGTAGAATTTTTTATTGGACCTACCCCGGTGGGGTGGAGGTCCTATAAACTAACCTGTGTTCGTTCGTCCGTTCGTCCGTCAGTTCGTCTGTTACTAACTTTTCTCAGGATTGAATCATAGGAATCTTTTGATTTTTGGTACAAAGGTGCAAAATGGTGATGGCCAAAATGTGACGGAGCTTGATTTACGAAAAAAAAATCTTTTGGGTAAATTTGGGCCAAAAAACGGCTGAAAAACGGGTTTTTTTGACTTTGTGAAAAATTGAATCATTAATTTTTTCAGATTTTTAGCATGAAAGTAGGGTACCATCATAGGTAAAAGATGGCTCAAGAAGATTTTTTCAAAGAAAATTTGTTTGCTCAAAAAACATGTTTATCTATAAGAATCTCTAATTTATAAGCATACATCAATGTAATTAGTCAAATTACTCGAATTATTTATGAGATATATTTTTTTTTGCTCATGAGTGCTTACTTCTGAAGAATTTGGTTCCTTGGCGTGTTTTAATAGAGAAACTGGCCAAATTCGATATTTTTTTATAAGCACATTATCAATTACTTTGGTATTAACTTTTCTCAAGATTGGCTCTTTCATTCTTTATGATTTTTTTGCACAAAGATGCATAACTATGAACCCTGAAATATGACGGAGCCCGATTTTCGAAAAGAAATGTTTTTGGGCAAATTTGGGCCAAAAAACGGCTAAAAAACGGGTTTTTTGGCCTTTGTGAAATATTGGATCATTGTTTTTTTCAGATCTTTTTACATGAAAGTAGTTAAAAGATGGCTCAGACAGACTTTCGTAAAAAAAGATATTTTCAGCTCAAAAAACGCATCTTTATCTATAAGAATCACTATTAATAAGCATACATCAATGTTCTTAGACAAATTCTCTAAATTTTTTGATGAGATCGTGGATGTTTTTTTTTTCACGAAGTCTTGAATATGAAAGAATATTTCAGTATGAAATTTTGGTTTCTAAACGTTTTTTTATGCGAAACAAACGACTAATTTTAATAGATTGTCACTATTTGTGTTCTGAATGATTGTTTAACGGGCATGCTCACGTAGATATCAATTATATATGTGTTAAATGCACAACCAGGTAGGTCCATAAAAGTATCACTTGTTTCTTTACTGACCGAAAATCCAAAAAATTGATTAATTTAGTTTAGGGGGGGGGGGTTGTAGGGGTTCGAAATACCGTTTTCCCGTCAAATTTTTTGCTGAATCCCGGAATCCCGAAAATTGGAAATAATAATAGCACCGTCACACCGGCTTGTACAAGGCAAAAATGTACCTAAATACCGTCACCGTCTGATTTTAAAATAGCATTTTCCCGTCTCTTTTTTCGTCAAATCCCGTAATACTGTACTAAAAAAGGGCCAATCCCGTCACACCCTAAAAGTACAAACCCCCCCCCCCCGTTTAGGAATCCAGGATATCAAATTGCTTCATCTAGGAATATAAAAAAGCATTCCAGGGTTTCCCCTTTAATCATGCGGTGTGCTGGTCTTTTGAGGAAGTATGTTTTCAGATAATATAATCACTGCTACAATTTTATCTGTAACCATAATGTTATTTGTATTTTAAACGAAATAAAACAAATATTGCAAATGCCTCCAATTAAAAACATTCCTGGATGTTTAAATGATAGCAAAGTAAGAATAATCTACGAAATAGGAAAACAATCCCGAGACTTACTTGCAAAGTATCTCAACATCTCAAATGGATTATAGCAAAATGAATGTAAATTAGCAATGTTCATAGCTGTCTTCTGTTCATAGTCAGTGCATTGAAGCACAGCAAATGAAATACCCACAGTCAATGAGTGAGACAGTCTGGGCAAGAGCTTAATAATTTCATCTCAAAACGACGTCTGAGGTTTGGTATGTTTTCTAGTGTCTAGGATTATAAACCTTAAACCAGCAACATTCCACTTCCAATGTCGCAGTTAATTGTTGTGTTCCACTTTTGAACAGGTTCCAGACTTGTAAAGTGTTCCAGGTTTAATTTGTCATCCAAGTTTGTGCGCCATGTTAGCTATCGTTGGCTGGAAAGGTCGTAATAGTAAAATCCTTGCTGTGAAGATTAGGGACTGAATAATAATAATAGGTTGAATAAATTGGCAACCTACAATGGAGGGCATTCTATTCTTCCAGATAGAAATACCAACAACACAAACAACTTATTTGTTTTGTTTCATTAACATTTTACTTATTGAACAATGCTGTTTGTATCTAAAGGAAAGAAAATAAACATTGAGAAAAGTACTAGAAAAAAACATGTAGTCACAGACCAGTCCCTTTTCAATGACCAACAATCTTGGACTTTCAAACAAGTTCCAAGAAAAATAGTTCAGATTGTACTTTTTTTAGCCTTTTCTCATCCTACCAATATCTGCAAACTTTTATATTAAAATCTTGGAAGGTTGATACTATTATTTATCATTTGTATCATTTGAAAGCTAAAAATTCACCTGCTGGAAAATATGTGAATTGTTTTAGTTTGTTTAATCTCAGCAAACACTAACGGAAGCACCAAATATCACAATATCATATCGTGCAATGTGATTGTTTTAAAAGTAGCATCCAATCAAATTTGTACTTGAAACAAATAAAGGTTGCATTAACTTATAATTTTTATTAAGCTCCAACTGTCCAAATAGTCACCATACAAATTTCTTATTATTGCGACTTGTTTTTCAAGGGGTTGACCACTACGAATGGAGATTTCAGTTGGATCATCGATAGCTGCCACGTTCAACTCGACAAACTCATTCTGTGCAAAACGTGGAAGTTGGGCAATGGAAACTACGGTATCTTGAGTAGTTGCTGGATCATGTTTAAATAGAACGGATTTTAGTAAGGTTACCATAGACCAGCGGTTGACGACCAAATCCCCATTCGATACATTTATCTTGCTGATTTTAACAGGAGTGCAAGATGATTGAACTTCTGAAAACAACTTCCTCTTATTTGGATTGAAACATACGGTGACCTTGCGTTCTGTTGCTGTTTGTAGTATATATGTGAAGTAATTCGGGTTGTTTGTATTTTGGTTTGTCAACTTTTTGACAGAGTGGATGTAACCAATGCTGGTGTTTTCACGTCCATCTAATAAAAAGAAAGCATAAAATTAAAAAACGAACAACTTTTGTTGTGAGAGATATTGTTGGCATGAGGGTGAATAACAAAAGACTTTTTGATAAATAAAGAGATTGCTCACGGGAATTTTTTGATTCGCATCCCGCGCGATCATATTTAATCGCCCGCGCGTGTACGCTCTGTCTGCTGTATATCATGTATATGGTTATCTGATACACCGATGGGGAATTGGCGGCCGCCCACACTAAAACTCTAAAGGAGCAGGCCAATTTCCCATCGGAGAGGAATGATAGTCGGCCTTTGATGAGCCGCATCCTTAGTCGGGTTCAACTGCTCTCACCTGTATAGGTTGAGAAAATTGTCGCTCAAGTTGACAATCCCCTAAAATGAGTGCTGCGCCGGCAGTCAAAAACTAAAAACTTTTTTTTATAGTTTCATAGCCTCAATAACAAAACAAATTACGACTTCAAGGAGGGGAAGTTATGGAGGCACTTTCATGTATAGATTTTGGTTGTTTTTGGTTTGTTTTGCTGGATTTCTTTTGCAATTTGAATTTCTTTATACTTTCTTGTCATTACTTTCAGTATTTAGGGTATTTTCTGTAATATGCACCAACTTAGAAGAGTGTTTTTTACACACAGAAAAGAAGTTTGTTTTTGTTTATTTTTGTTACTGATATTTTCTCAAAGGCAAAATCAAAGAACTTAAAGAAACTATATTAGGTAAGTCTATTATACCTTTTTCAGTTACTTTCTTGTGGGTATAATCTTGTACTGTCCTCAAATTGGCTATTGAGACCGCCAGACGACCGACAACAGTCAAGGGTCTCTAGCAGCTGTACAAATATGGATTAATATCAACATGACAAAAACGATATTGGCCTCTACCGCGACGATGGATTAGGCGTTTTCGAAACCGGCAAAAATGGTTCAAAATCCGAAAGAATCAAAAAGAAAATAACAAAAACTTTCAAAGACTTCGGTTTAGACATTGTGATCGAATGCAATAAAAAGGTTGTCGATTACCTTGATGTTACGTTCAATTTAAACGATGGTACATTCCGACCTTACCATAAACCAGATAACAACTTACAGTACATCAACACCCAATCCAACCACCCACCAAATATCATCCAACAACTGCCAAAAACGATTGAAAAACGCTTATCGGAGCATTCGTCCAATGAACAAATCTTCAATGAAGCAAAGCCCATTTACGAAAAGGCTTTGAAAGACGCCGGCTATGAAGCCAATTTAACCTTCACACCAACAGTGAACAGACCACAAACACACCAAAGAAAACGCAACGTCATTTGGTTTAACCCTCCCTTCAGCAAATCAGTCTAAACAAATATCGCACAAAAGTTCTTGAAGTTGATCGACAAACACTTTCCTCGTCATCATAAATACCACAAGCTGTTCAATCGAAATACAGTCAAAGTTAGCTATAGCTGCACGACCAACATGAAAGCCATCATCGATGGGCATAACAAAGCAGTACTCAAAAAGCAAGACATCGTACAACCAACCAAAACATGCAACTGCATCGTCAAAAATCAATGCCCCATGAACGGTAACTGCTTAGCTAAAAACACTGTTTACGAAGCCACACTGACAACAGACGACGAGAATTTACCACCAAAAATTTACATCGGTCTCGCAGAAATAACCTTCAAAAAGCGATATGCGAACCACAAGAAATCGTTCAACCACGCCAAATACGAAAATGAAACCGAGCTCTCGAACGAATTTTGGCGGCATTCTCGTAACCAGACAAACCCTAAAGTTACATGGCGAATTGTAAGAAAGTGCAAACCGTTCAACAGAAGCAGCCTGAAATGTGACCCTTGTTTGAACGAAAAATTTGAAATCTCTTTGCGTAAAGACAATTTACTGAACTCTAGATCTGAACTTATCTCAAAATGCCGGCACATAAACAAACACCTACTTGAAAATGTAATCAACTGTATGAGACATTATGAAATGCCCATTAGTATTCTTATGAACTGTATGATGCTACAGAAACATGAACTGTCTTGGACCGTTGTCCATTAGCCATGGTTTATGGCATCATTGTTCCCTTCATATTTTATAGTTTTATCCTTGTATATTTTAGATCCAAACATTCTAAAAATTACAATAAAATCACTAAAAAGTAATCAACGAATGACTTTTGTCCATGTTTGGATCAACATCACATTATTGGATGAGTGTTTTGTATCATTGACACAATGACTGTACTCTCGTGTCCCATCCCTGACTGTGGTTTCATGACTGATGATGTAGACGTGATTGGTGCAGCTGCTATATTGAATGTGCACTTCCATACACACGCTACCAACGCCTTCCAAGGCCGTGCCGCACCAATGCGTGCTCCCAGGCTTGAGCGTCCGAAGCTTCAAATGAACGCCACCACTGAGGACTGGAATGCATTCACCCGACGTTGGGAGACTTATCGCACTGGTTCCTCCATACCTAATGTAGTTGCATCTGGTCAGCTCCTTGAATGCACAGAGGAACAGCTTGGTAACATTGTGCTCAGAGCTAAACCTAACTTTACCACCCTTGCGCTTGATGATACGCTCGTGACATTGAAGAAGCTAGCAGTGATTCCTGTAGCACTCGGTGTTGTACGTTCTGAACTGTTAGCTATGCGCCAGGATCCAGATGAGCCCTTCCGAACCTTCGCCGCTAGGGTTCAAGGAGAAACAGAGACATGCGAATTTAAGACAGTATTCGACGGTTCATGTAATAACTGTGAGACCGCCTATAATGGTGAAGTATATTACACAGACGAGGTTATCAGGGACGTTCTGCTGAACGGAATCGCAGATGTTGACATTCGTCGCGACGCCCTGAATGCTGATGACATCCAGGAGAAACCTGTAACTGATGTGATGGCATTCGTGGAGAACAAAGAGACCGCGCGTAACGCCAACCCGATATCATCAGTCACAGGGTTATGAGCGTATCGGCGAGGCAATCAACCTGACCACAGACGAGCAACTGACGGACGTCGTCGCAACCGTATGCCCTCTCCAAGCGAGATCGACAAAGTAAAGACTGCTAGCTGCCCTGATTGCCACAAAGTCTTCAACATATTCACAAAGAAACCAAGAGGATAGAACCAAAAACCTCACACACGGTGTGAGTTGTGCTGGAAGAAAAACAGAGATGAGCAACGACGCCAGACCAGTCAGTCCAACGCCATCAGCGGTACCTTCGACCCACTTGGCCAGATCTCTTCGATCACCTACGGTCCCTTACCAGCGCCACCCAAGGTTGCGTCCACCTCCCGTTCGAAGCCATCAATACTACTCGACCATCAAATATTCACCAAAGGAGCATGGAGACGAGCTCGTGTAATGTTCCATCCAACGGTCAACCTTCGCATTACCTTAGACAACCAGAAAGCTACATGTGTCGATATCGAAGCTGTAGCCGACTCTGGCGCACAATCCGATATCTGGTCCCTAGAACTCTTCCTGAAGGCTGGATTCGAGATGTCAGATCTATCACCTGCCGCCCTCTCCCTGGACGCAGCCAACAAATCACCGATTAGGATCGATGGAGTCTTCCGTGCCAGAATGACAGGTGCAGTGGAAAGCAGGAACAAAGTATCTTGCCGCTCGATGGTTTACGTCAGTCGCGATGTTAAGCATTTATACCTTTCATACGACTCCATGCTTCAGCTCGGTATAATTAATCGTGACTTTCCAACTGTTGGAGCATTTAATAACAATCCAACCAGCAAAGAATCATCTTCTTCCCCTCAGGCAAACGCAAACATGCCTGTTGGATCAATCTGTGGTGCAACCAAGAGCGATGGGGGCATTTGTGACTGCCCCATGCGAACTGCACCACCTTCCCGCCCTAAAGAACTGCCCTTTCCCTGCATCCCTGAGAACAGCACTCGCATGCGTGATTGGCTCCTCGACTACTCTGGGAGCTCTACATTCAACACCTGTCCACACCAACAGCTTCCTTGCATGGACGGTCCTCCCGTCGAGATCCACATCAAAGATGATGCGGTACCAGTCGCCCATCACAAAGCCATACCTGTACCAATCCACTGGAAAGACAAAGTATACGCAGACCTTGATCGTGATGTTGCCCTTGACGTAATCGAGCCGGTGCCATTGGGAGAACCATCGGACTGGTGTCACCACATGGTCGTCGCAAGAAAACACGATGGCTCCCCTCGTAGAACCGTCGACCTATCACCACTGA
Source organism: Clytia hemisphaerica (assembly GCF_902728285.1). Lineage (NCBI taxonomy): Eukaryota > Metazoa > Cnidaria > Hydrozoa > Leptothecata > Clytiidae > Clytia > Clytia hemisphaerica. Next base: position 92,960 of record NW_027103394.1, read on the forward strand.
ATAAGTTTTGTAAGAGGGAGACCCACAATTCAGAACAACCTTTTCATATAGTACGACGCATTCCTCGAAATACCTGGAAAACCGTCATAGATGCTTGGAATGGCTATCACAGCCTTCCTTTGCGCCAATCTGACCGCCACTTAACAACATTTATCACACCTATTTATCACGCCGGTTTCGTTACAAGCGTGCACCACAAGGCTTCTTATCTTCAGGAGATGGCTACAACAGACGTTTCGACACCATCCTGACAGACTTCCATCGCAAAGAACGTATTGTTGACGACACCCTTCACCATGACGAGGATTTAACTGAACATTGGTGGCGAGAACCATAGACTTATTGACTCTCATTGGAAACTCGGGTATTGTCGCTAATCCTGATAAATTCCAATTCGCACAGAAGCAGGTTGATTTTGCTGGCTTTCGTATTACGCAAGACAGGATTGATCCTCTTCCAAAATATTTCAACGCCATTCGCAATTTTCCAACACCTTCATCGACAACTGACATTCGTAGCTGGTTTGGGTTAGTGAATCAGGTGTCCAACTACGCCCAACTCCGAGACCACATGGAACCATTCCGAAAGTTCCTCTCCCCACGAACACCGTTTGAGTGGAATGACGGGCTTGACACAGCCTTCAAATTGTCCAAAGAAGCAATTATCGATGCAATCAAAGAGGGTGTTGAAATATTTGACTTTGGACGCCCCACTGGTCTCCGAACAGACTGGTCAAAGAAAGGAATTGGATACCTCCTGCTGCAGAAACACTGTTCTTGTCAGGTCACCGATCCCGACTGTTGTCCAAGTGGCTGGCGTATCACACTTGCAAGTTCAAGATTTCTCTCCCCGGCTGAGAAACATTACGTCGCAATTGAAGGGGAGGCCCTTGCCATAACGTGGGGTCTTGAGCAATCCAAATTCTTCACCCTCGGATGTCCCGACTTGACAGTCATTACCGATCACAAACCTCTCGTGAAGATATATGGTGACAAGAGGCTTGACGAGATCAGGAACACTAGACTCCTTCGGTTGTAACAAAGAACACTTCCCTGGTATTTCAAAATCATTCATCTTCCGGGAAAAACCAACCCAGCTTGTGACGCAACATCCCGCTACCCATCCCCATCAGACGACCAAGAAGACCTAACTGAATCGTTGGTTCTTGCTGCCATTCAACGCCAAACCAATACAGTCACCTCCATCACCTGGGATCAACTTGTCGAGGAGACCCAGCAAGACAATGCCATGCGGTCCCTGATTGAAGCCATCCATGACGGATTCCCACCAGAGTGCCACGATTCTCCTACCATCTCACAGTTTTGGCAATACCGCGAAAGTCTCCACGTGTCAGATGGCGTAGTCATTTACGATGATCGTGCAGTCATCCCATCCTCCCTTCGCCCTGCTGTCCTCGACGCACTTCACGCTGCCCACCAAGGTGTAACAATGATAGGATCTCGCGCTCGTGCAATCGTGTTCTGCCCAGGAATGACAGCTGACATTGAACGAACGAGAAAGAATTGTCGGGAATGCATCGTCAACGCCCCATCACAACCAGCTTTAACTGTCGTGCCTTCTTCACCAGCATCAACACCGTTCGAGAAGGTGTTTGCTGACTTCTTCCAAAGTGCGGGCCAACATTACCTCGTCGTTGGAGATCGTTTGTCTGCGTGGTGCGACGTTTTCACCTCCCCGCATGGCTCACCGCAATCAGGCGCTGCTGGTCTGATATCGTGCCTAAGAAACTACTTCTCTCGATTTGGAGTTCCCGAAGAAATCACCAGCGACGGTGGACCTGAGTTTATCGCCTCTGCTACTTCCGATTCTCACAGATTGTCTTCTGCCTACTTCCCTCAATCAAACGGACGTGCCGAAGTAGCAGTTAAATCTACCAAGCGTCTCCTTCGGGCCAACACAGGTCCCTCAGGATCACTCGACACAGACAAGTTTCTACGCGCTATGATGCAGATGAGAAACACGCCAGACCCAGATTGCAACATCTCTCCAGCCCAAATTGTCTTCGGCAGACCAATCAGAGATGCCTTTGCCTTCTCGAATCGTCTTGTTAAGTTCAACAACCAGCACATACGTCCCTTGTGGCGGGATGCATGGGCACAGAAGGAATCAGCTATGAAGGAACGATTCTTTCATTCGATCGATAAACTGGACGAAAAGACTCGCAAACTTCCATCACTCCAACTCGGCAATCGTTGCTACATCCAGAATCAATCAGGCAACTACCCCAACTACCGCTCTGGAACAGTTGTCGAAGTTCACGGATTCGAGAGCTACACCCTAAAGGTTGATGGATCTGGCCGGCTCACAAAGCGAAATCGTAAGCACCTTCGTCAATTTTCGCCAGTCGATCAGGGTTCGAGTCGCAAGACAACCCCACCATCGATGCCAGCTCCTCCACCGTTGCTAGCTCCAGCGCCATCACCCTCCGCCGCACCGCGTCCATCAATACCAACACAATCGTCCAGATCTGCTGAGCCAACCAACTACCATGATGACCCCATCACTGAAGATGCCAAAGATCCGGCGGTGATCGAGACTGTACCAGCCCCGAGAATTCCCCCCAGCCAACCGGGACGGGATCAGCTGAACAACGTGTCATCTCCTCAAGCTGATGAAACGCCTTCTCGTCGAACTCGTGTCAGACGACCCCCCCCCATGAATTATGAACCTGAATCTGGTAAATGGGTTTAATTCGCCTTCGTCGAACTGGAGGGGGATGGAGAGTAATCAACTGTATGAGACATTATGAAATGCCCATTAGTATTCTTATGAACTGTATGATGCTACAGAAACATGAACTTTCTTGGACCGTTGTCCATTAGCCATGGTTTATGGCATCATTGTTCCCTTCATATTTTATAGTTTTATCCTTGTATATTTTAGATCAAAACATTCTAAAAATTACAATAAAATCACTAAAAAGTAATCAACGAATGACTTTTGTCCAACTTCGATTCTAAAGATTGACGTCAATTTTTTTATATGAAGACGCTGTATTGAATTTTTTAAATAAACGTGGAATTTTGTTTTGATAGTTATTTCTAATCAACTGATGAATGCGTAAGCAAGAAACTTTAAGTATTGAAAAGAAATACAACGTTTCTTAATTTTTATGTATCAAGCTCTACTTATGTATTGAGCACTCTTAATTGTGCAGAGAAACACAAGAAGATTAATATCAACCAGTATAATCTTGGTTAAGGTTCTGGAGAAGTATTTTGTATCATATTTACGATTTGTTGATGAAACATCACTTTGTGTGCCATCCAGGGGGGGCGTACGGGTTTGACGGTGTGACGGTATTAACCCTTTTTTCTGTTGGTGTTTCGGTGTTTGAAGAAAAATGTGACGGTATTTCGGTGTCAAACATGCCATGCGGTGACAAAAATAAGGATATTACACTGCGGGCAAATTTCGCTATGAAAAGTGGCCAAATGAATATCCCGGGAAATAATGCTGACGTCTGCAAAAACGTTTTTTTTAAAAAAAAATTAAAAATGGCAGATGCGACAGCGGCAAACGGTTTAGGCGCTGAGAAAAGAATGTAAATTTTTCTGCTCGTGACAGCCTTGACTGTTATTCATTTTCAGTCTTTTTAATTAACTATTTTGTTTATTGATAGCACATTAATAAATTTTCAATGTATTAGTTATGGTTATGGTTGAATCTGGATGCACACTTTACCTGTATTTATTCCTTAAAAGCTTTTTTTTCATACCGTCAACATCAATTGACTACTGAAATTCTTATTATTAAAATCTTTTACAGTTTGAGTCAGTTCAGTACAGGTGGGTCATGGACAAAATAAATAGTCTGCGGCAATAGTTTGCATGAGCCAACTGACCAACTTCAACTTGTGAGACTAAAATCCCAAGTCAGGTGAGTTGGAAAATTGTCAGGAGTTTTCATCAAGCAAGCAAGCAAACAAGGATACGAACTGAACATATTTTTGATTGACGCCATATATTCAAATTTCTTATCTGAATTTGGTGGATCCCATTTAAAAATCACGCCAATAAATTGTTTTTGGTTAAAATCAAATTTGCTATTGTCCCCTGTTTTTTAAATCCTGTCACCCTCATAAACTTGATTTTATATGAAAACAATTTGAAAGGTATTAGAAAGACATCTGGAAAACTTTATTAGCAAAACACTATCCTGAAGCAATTGAAAAGCTATCCAGGGAGATGGTTTATCGATGGTTTAGCTCAAATACCTTTCAGATTACAAAAAACCATTTCAAAGCCATCGATTCAGATGGCTTTTGGAATATCAAGTTTGGATGCTTTATGGATGTGTTTTGTCTTCAAGATGTTTTTTGCGAAGCGAATATACATGAGCGAAGCAGTTTTGCTATCGTGTATATGTACCTTTAAATCTCACCTACGCTGGGGAGCGCAAATGAAAAATCACTATATATATCCAATCTTTCAAACGTAGAAATGATTGAGAAAGCCGTCCGCCCTTCCTTAGATCAAACCTAGAATCGCGGCGGAGAGACCTGGAATTACGGATGGTTAAATTCGTTTTTTTCAAAAAGTGTCGCCTCATGCGTTTAGATATACCAATTCTTAAAAGCTACGGAGATAATACACGCGGTTACCGGTACTAGATAAGCCTTGTTTTTATCTCCTTCAGGTTTAAATTAGGAAATCTAAAGAAGAGGTCGGAAAATCAGCGCGGGCTGGAAGCGTTCAAGAAGCGTTCAAATGGCGCTCATTTTTAAAGAAGTCATTGCATTGACTCGAGCCAAGACTTTCGAAGGGCTTTCGAATTTTTCCAAATTCGAATGTTGACTAAAAACAACATTGTTTTGAAAAGAGAAATCGGTGTTTTGAAAAGAGATGGTGCTTGATGAAAAGAAACGAAGAAAGCAGCTGAACTTGCGGAATGAGAAGAAAGAAGATGGAACTTTTATTCTTTCATCGACGGGCAAGGCTCAACAGAGTTGTTGCTTCATTGCAAGAAGAGGATCTAAAAGCTGAAGAAATGAACTGTATACATATGGTGGGAAAGCCATTCCTTTTGGCTTTTGGTTTAGATTGAATCTTGGTGGTATGGGAACAAAAATATTATGCGCTTTTGGATATGGCTAACCTGGAAGAATTTATTCCTCCCCTTATTCAGTGGAAGGAGAAATGTTTGTTTGTCGTTGTTTATGAAATTTTGGCTTGACCGACCCTCGATGATGTGGGATCTTTGGTTGTTTTTTGTTGTTTAATGAATACTGGGAATACGCATCGATGGTCAGAGAAATAGAACATTGACATGTGATTGTATTAAAAGATTTTATTGTTGGTAATGGTAATTAATGGTAATGACTTGTAAAATGTCGAAATACAACGACAAAACATGACATTATATGTTTATGGATGCATTTTAACTGTTTTAAATTCCTGTGCTACAGCCGAGAAAAAAGTCACAGATTTTTTACTTCTTATGTGAAGAGTTTGCTCCTGTTTGTCAAAAACTCGAGTAAGAGGGTAAAAGTCTGTCAAGTACATGTTTTTTTTATAAGCATACAAAAATCCGAAAACAGGCTCAGAGATGCTTAAGTCAAAAGCTTAATAAGGCTGAAAAATGCTTGAGGGGATGCTAAAATCTAAAGCATAAATTTAGGGAAATACTGAAAATCCATAAAATTCCAGCCAAAACAAGCCAAAATCAGGAAAAAAACATTTTTCGTAGGCTCGAGGTAATGCTTGCCATATGCTTAATTTTTCCCCATATCTGAGCCTAGATATGCTTATAAGTGCAATGCTTATAAAAAAAAAACATGTACTTGCCTCCACAGCAAACTTAAGCTAAGAGTTTCCCAACTTTGAAAAAAATCACAGCCAGTAAAATTTAGAGGTTTTACTTTGTAGAATCGTTGAAGAATAATTTCTATATGTCAGTTTTTTTATCTGGTTTTTCTTTATTTTTATCTCAGGATTTTACAGCGATAATAGTTTACAGTAGATATAATTTTAGAACTTTGTTAAATTTTTCAGAATTTACGATGCAATGTAATGATACAATATTCCTAATTAATATGGTTATTGAATTTTAAAACTATATACATAAGACAACTTATTTCTATTAAATTCTAGTCTTGAAATCCTCTGTATTTCACATCTCTGTCTCAATAAACCGAGTGACTTTTTTTTATTCTCTGGGCTCTTTGCAAGGAAGACCTTTTGAAGAGGCTAGAGAGGTATTTTCCCTCCCGGGACGAAATTTTTGCCATGTTTTCCAGCGGGTCTATGACACAGGGGTGTTTATGTTAGGTAAAAAGGTTTCGAATGTTATTTTTATTTGAACGTTCGAAATTTAAAATTAGAAAGATTCAAAAGTTCGATTTTGAACGCAAGGAGCTCGAAACCGGAAGTAAAACGAGTTTAAAAAAACAAAAACTAAGAAATAAAAAGGCTCAGGGCGGACAAATGATTATTGAACTTCTCACAACGATTCATGAAAGAAATCATATAATTTTCCTCAAATCCGTAGAAGTAAACGTCGTAAGTTTGTACACCTGAAGTGTTTGAGTGTATCTCTAAAGAGGCTCGGTCTTCCTGAACCTGAGCAGTTGTCGGGATTTCGCGGGGTTTACATTTACGAATTGATTATCAATCTATTTTAACTTGCAATTTCTAGTGTGTGACCCTATAAATATTTTGCTTGCAACTTGCGAATCGAGTGACTTGCCTGGATCGCTTCGCAATTCTTATACATATACACTAGTAGAAAAGCTATTCAGACACCGTCTAACTTTGATTCGAACATTCGAAATTAGAATCTCTAAAAAATAAAAACAAAACAAAGTCCAGTTCCAGCTCTTAGAGAAAATAGCGAAAATAGCTGCATAAGAACATTAATAGTTTGAAAATTATATTTCTTTCAATGAAAAAAGAGAAGACAGCACTTAGTGTCACTAAGAACCACCAAACGCAAACAAAGAGTAAGTTACTCTTAATTTGTTTCTGAAAAGACCTTCGGTTTTACTTTAATTCTATTTCCATTGAACACTGAAGGGAGTCAACATTGAAAACTCAAAAGACGGGATGGTAACCTGCTTTCAAAGAAAGCAATCTAAAAGCCATAATTGAATTGCTTTCGAATAATCGCTGGATAGTTTGTGGATGTGGTTTTTACTCCTTCTCTAAATTGTGTTCTGACACTTTTGAAACTGTTTTCAGATGGCATCGTTTTTAAACCATCTCAAAGGTATCTCTGCTCACCAGGGCACCCATCCTGACAGACAGGAAAAAAGCTAAAAAAACGTCAACTCATAACTCATATTGACAGTACCGACGTACCATACTACGTACGGCAGTACGTACCATATGTACATTCAACAGTACGTACCATACGTACGTACCATCAGGTTTTATAATTAAATTGAACGCCAGTTCTTTTAGACTTTTAATGGATATTGGACTATTTGAAAATGATGTATCAAGCACTTTGTGTAATCTGACTATGTGTCTGTTTTTCTCAAATGAAATGAAAGATTTCCCAAGGTAAGTTGTTATTATTCTATCATTCATTTATATTTTTGAGCCAGCTTAAAAGAGATTAACTTTCTTTATCACACTGATTTTAATAGAAAAGAAGCCAAACAAAACAAAACAATGTCCCTATAGTATAGTGGTAGAACAAGCTCACAATGTGTGGTAAACCTGAGTTCGATTCTCAGTGGGGACAATCAAAATGTTTTGAATGGTGACTAAATTCTATTAGCATAACAGTCCATTGTCTTCTTGCTTTTATATCTAAATTTATATTTCTATTGTCTGATAATGATTCTTTTTATTTTTCAGGAAAACAAGTCAACTGTACGATGCTAAATTTCTTTCAATTTTGTTTTTTGGATTTTGAACGAGATAATCTGAATTATAATTTTTGGTGTTAATAAACATCTGGCTGTAACCCTAGGGTTTGGTACGTCCAGCCGCACACAGATTCGATCTGCAGCTCACACTGTACCTTTTCAAAATCAAAATTCAAATTTTATTGTCGAAAATTTCTCGGGTGAAAATATGATTAAAATTTTGTCCCTAAAATATCTTTTTTCAGAAAAGCGCTCAGATTAATTTCGTACACTGCCAGGAGAAAGAGCTATGAGTTATTTTAATTTCTTTTTAATGATATAAAGAAGATGGAAAGTTAAGTTCATTATAGAGAAGTTTAAAAAGTGATGTGAAAGATCAGTAAGTTTGCAGCCATATTAGAGATATAAATCAAAAACTGAATGTGAAAGTTGGATGTATATTTCATACGTTTTGCTTTTGCGTCTATTTTTGAGAAATCCTAAGTGACAAATGGTTGTTGTTAGCAGAATTTTTTTAGTAAGCAACTGGGACAGTATCACATCCTCGGGAAGAGCATCGCTAGATAATCTTTTTTCGTGAACATACATTAAAAAAATTTGTAAACCTAAAATTATAAACTTTTTCCTTCTTTTGAAAATAGTAGCAATGAAAATCCCAGACAATATAAAAAATAAATGCACGACAGGCTGAAGAAGAATATTAAAAATTCAGTGAAAGGAAGTTATTCCCCGAAGGTATATTCGTGAAAGTTGAGAAATTAGATTCCTATATTATTTCAACCTCAATGCCATAGTTCAACGCTCCAATTTAACAAGAATATAAAAAATTCAGTGAAAAGAAGTTATTCCCCGAAGGTATTATTCGTGAAAGTTGAGAAATTAGATTCCTATATTATTTCAACCTCAATGCCATAGTAAAGAATTTAAAATTCTTATACAATGACAAGGAAGGTAGAAACGGATTAATATTTGAAAATGACTGTTTTTGTTCACACTGTAACTTTAAAAAAAATATCATTATTAAACCTCCCTATTGAAATTGAATGAATAGAATGTAAAAGATTTAGAAGAATTACTCTGTAAGAAATCAACCCGTGAACCTGCGTGAACGAAATCTGAGACATTGTTTTACCCTATTCAGGATATTTATCATTCTTTCAAATTAAAAATCAATCGAAATAAGATTGCATCTCTAAATAAAATATGCTTTGTTAAACTATTATATACATTTGAAACCCTAATGACAAAAAAAATGTTTTCTGTTTTCTCTCTAACTTTAATTATATACATCTAAAAATGTTTGTTGTAAATAAAATATTAACTAATGCTAAAAATGTTAACCACAAATCATCAAAAAGGACACTTCTTGGAGTTATACGTGTTCAAAAGGAAGGCTCCTACATTAATGACGATTTATGAAAAGAAAAGAAAATACTGATATACTATGATGCGGTTTAAGGGACCCAAAAAACAAAAAAACAATGAAGTTTACCATTTCATCCATTGAGAGCTTTAGAAGAAAATGCTTTATAATAGCTGTTTTTTTTTCTCTAAGAAAGTTGTTTAAAATCATGTATCTCACAAGAATTAAAAAATATGGTCCAATTTTGATGGTAAACAAAAAATAGAATCGCAAAGCCATGAAACTGAAGAAATATCCCCTAATCTACCCACTGTAAATAAAAATAACTAAAACAAAATGATAAAAATACACTGGCTTTACAAGGCCTTTGAAGATATGTCTTTCTAGTAACTGGTAACAATAGGAAGATTTAAAAGTACTACAGTTGACGCTCTCTTATTTGACGTTCTACTATTGAAAACGCTCTCTTATTTTATGAAATTTAAAGTCCCCATCAACAAGAAACTCTCATAAACCACGCTCTATTATTCTATAAGCTCCCTTTTTCGACGAAAATTCAATTCCCTTTGAAGATTGAACTAGAGAGCATCAACTGTAGTCAGGACAAACAGCTTAAAAAATTGATTTAGTTAATACTAAGAATAACAGCTTTCACAATGACGCTTAAAATCACTCACGCAAAGAAAAATACTATAACCAAAAATAAGGATAAACTTTCTGTAAAACTTCATTCAGGCAGATTTTTTCAAGCGGAAAAGAATTTGTAATAAATGCAATCAAAAAACGAAACAAATCGATCTAATTTTTGCCTATATTAGAAAATTTTTGCATCACATTTTTGTCAATTTCCATCATGTGATTGGAATCGCAGATTAAACATTTATCACCAACCAATTGTAAGGAGCATGAATATTTTCCTTGTGCGAACACTGGCAAATATGTTGTGTTCCTTTTACGATATCGAATTTGATCAAATGAGTTTTCTCTGAGATAAATTAGCTGTATGAACTCGTGTCGGAAAATGGACGGCCAACGATTCTGGACTGTTGAATTATGAGCGTATTTTTTTATTTGTTGATGTTTTTCGTTCTCGCCCTTCCATTGTGAATAATCCTAATCCGAGTTTCAATTTAGTTATGGTATCAGCACAATGTTCAGGGGCAACCACGGAAAAACACCACATACTTGGACTTATACTGCTTTCATGTAATACAATACTCAAAAAAAGTTTCTTACCAGCATCAATCATATCTTTTATGGCAAAACCTGTGTCCTCTATGCGAACAGAATATGAAACAACTTGGCGTAGGTGCAACGATTGATAAAAAAATTTCATAAAGTCGTTTCAGAGCAGAGTCTGAATTAATGTTACAGCGCAGCATATCAAATAAATGAGGAAAACCTTTCAAAGAGTTAAAACTTTCCTTCCCACGGAATCGAAAACCAAATGGGCGCTCTTTAGCTGATTCCTTATTCTCGTTGAACCAGGCAATTAACTTCTTAGCCAAGAAATTGCTATTCATGTCACTTTTTACGAACGTTGTGAACTTACAAAACAAATTATTCTCTGCAACATCATTGAATGATTTAACGGTTTTCGGTAACTTTGATTCAAAAATAACTATATCCAATACTTTCATAAACAGTTCCTTTGTACAGTTACAGTGCTGCAAATAGGGAAACTTCAGTTGGCCGGTAATTTTTTGAGTGTAACGAGGGGGTCTGGCGGAACCATCTTTGTAGTCTGTTATTACAGATTGACTTATTGGATTATTAGATTGGCTAAACACCTATTTTAATTTAAAAACTGTTCCTCTTTTAATTTGAAGCGCTATTAAGTATTTATCTAAGCCTCTAATCTTCAAATTTTAACCGGACAAAATGAAAAACTGAGCTTCAGAATGGCCGGTAGAAACTACGAAATGACCGGTAATTACTGGTCACCGGCCGTTATTTGCAGCACTGCAGTTATTTTTCAAATGGAGTGGTTGTACTCCTCAACTAATGGAATTTCTTCCTGACGACTCTGTAGTTGAACAGAAATGTAAGTAGTAATTGCATTGCGCTCTGTCGACTTTTGTAAATTTATCTTTTTAATTTGAACTTTCTTTTTAGAGACGTGTTCTGCATCATTTAGCCTTTTTGAATACGAAAATGGCTTCCACTGCTTGTCACCTTTCAGCGAAAATTCCTTTGATAAATCACGAGCATCATGTTTCCCAACATTAGCAAATGTTGTGAAGAAGGTTGAAGCGTTTGTCAATTCCCCGGCTAAAAATGCTAGCATTTTCATATCATTTGGCAAACCTTGGAGCTTGAATTCAACTTGAATTTTTTCCCAGAGAGTTCAATAGGAAAGATATCGTCTTCAAGAAATTTGATATCTTGTAATAAAATTTTCAAATACCTCCTTACTACACTGCCATTTTCTTTGACGTTTGCTCCAAAAATGAGGTAGTTTTCAAAACTGCTGGCAATACGCTTGCCAACATTAAGAAATGAAAAAAGAAAAGAAGTACCAGCAGAGGGAGCCTCATCACCACCAATACACATGAGAAACAAAACTGATGCCTGGTTTTTCTTCTCAAAATGTTCAAAAACTTTGAGTTTGTCCAGTCTGCGTTGGTCAACATGTAAGTAAAATTTTGCAAGTCTAAGTGCATACGTTCTTAAATCCCTAAACATTCCTTCTCCAATTTCATCATCAGGTAATCCGTCAATTAATTTTGGATTGATAAAGTGAACTGTCCCTATGTCAATGCTGTTTATCAGTGCTGCTAAATCTTTATAAGGTATAAAATTGGCAATTTCTGGACATTGATTTGACTTACGATGACTAATATACTTCCGTTTCCCCAAGACATTGTGGCCATAGTAAACGTTTAACGATCGCATTTTATTTTCATCTGACTTATAGTAGTTTTTCTTAAATTCTTTATGGAAGTTTTGTTGGATGGTGTTTTTCAGCTTTGGCTTGTTATTAATGATGTTGCTACCAACTACACTCAGTGGAAATTTATAAGTCATTGTGTCGATCATCCCATCTAGTGCAGCAAAAGGGTTTTCATCTGCAGCACCGTGGATAGCTTTCGCTGCAATATGTTTCATTTCTCCTTTTCTGCCTAGATTTTGCGTTGAGGTTTTGGTTTGTAGGGTTTATTTTTCTTCGCTTAGCAGCATTGGTTGTCAGAATGGGAAACAAAACATTTTGCGAAACATCTTTAGTTTCATTAACACATTTGTTCAACTCCTCAACTCTCTTTCTTTTTCGACTAAGTTTATGTTCTAGGTTATTAATCAGTTTGTCTAGGTCAGACAGATTTTGCTCCATTGAGGAAACGGCTTTCTTTTTAGATGCAAGTAGACCGATTTGTTTTCGTTTTTCACTTAAGGCCTTGGATCCTTTAGGGGGCATTATTATGAAAATAGATAAAAAAAAAATTAAAACAATGAAATAATGTTGTCGTATTGGTTTTTCACTTGGTATTTGGCGTTGAAGGTGAGCAAGTTCTTTTTACAGTTGAAATGGATGACGGCAGGGTTTTGTTTTGTAGCTATCGCTTTCAGTTTACACTTGTTTAATGTTTTCTTCAAGTAATGTGCCGCACAATAAGGATCACTCCCCAAACCTTTGGAGAGATGGAGTCTGAGTGCCTCAAATTTGGTAAACTTGATCTCAAACCAATTAAGTCGTTTCGTTTTGCGATTGCGCTCGGTGGTTATCGTTATACCGTAGTCAGATCCGTATTCCTTGACTGCTTGCCAAAATGGTATCAAAATTGAAGTATGTGTTTGCAATTTGATTTTAATCCCCCAGGGGTCTGACAAAGTCTGTCTGAGGGTCAATCTACGTGAAATCTTTGTTAACAGGTCCTTCAAAGCCAGTTCCAGCAATGGTTTGACGTTGGTTTTGACTGTCGCAAGGCGCTCATAAGATAAAGCCATCTTCGTTAATTGTATATGTTTGATATGATTGTTGTTATGACATTTATATTTTTACAGCTAAATATAAAAAAGGTAAAATCAAGAATTAACAATACATAAAATGATCTGACAGAAATTAACTCCAGAACTTGCTGTCCGAAAATTATTTCACACATTGCCAGAAAAGTATGATGCGTTACAAGTGCAAAAGCTTGCGATAGACAAAAAAGCCTGCAAATTTGTGTTGACCAAAGTGCTGGCATAATTAAATTATGTATACATAAGCCAACAATAAACCATAAACAAGCATTATATTACATGAAGGGAAACACAAGCCTTAGAGCAAGGAAACATCGAAAGAACGGCATAGTGAAAGTAAGGTAGGTTGAAGGTTCAATTACACTTTTTTTAGAGGGAATAAGTGTAAAATCTAAAACAACAGATTGTTTTCTAAGTCAATAAAGTCTCTAAAACAGTCATTACCAGAATTGATTTCAGTTAACTGTATTTCTATAAAGCCTGAAGTTTGATGAAAAGTTAAAAATACTGAATTTCTCATATTTCATAAATCCAAAGCAAAAAATATACCAAACCAATGGAACAAACCACGAGCTTAAAAGAAACCCTGAACTTTGATCTCTCTAAAAAGCGAAAGTGGAAGGAGCAACAATTAATCAATTTTACAGACCAGAGAGGGAAAGATAACAAGGTTTTTGATAAAATCACTGACTGCCCACAAGCCAAAACCACGCGACAAAATACGGACGCGGAAATGACCAATTCTCGCGGGCGAAAATTCCCGCCGTGTACCAAATTTTCCTGTCGGTGCTGACGGTAATCCAAGAAATATGCATCGGTATCTTGGTGTCTGCGACCCCCGTACGCCCCCCCCCCATCCAGGCCATTTTTTAATTTCATACACATTGAAAATCCACTTTTGAGGTCCTAAAAACAATGAAGGTAAGTGTAATCTTTATCCACCATGTCCAGGTAAGTATGAATTAGCAAGAAGCTCATGTTTTAAGTTGCAATTTTATGTGAATTAGGGTACACTAGGGTTTTTTGTATTTGTTTACATAACTTGCACCAGATTTGTTATTTTTTCAGAGAAGCATCCAAAGCGATTCTGCATCTGGTTCTAGCTTGCGGCGATTGATCGTTTCCAAGCTCCATATAAATTTTCAAAAGCGGTCTCGCAAAAGTCCGTAATGTAAACCTTCCAGATGTTGAAAATTGTCCCGACCGTCAGAGCTTTAGCGTGTCGGAAGAAAATTTCACCATCTGGGTGCCAGATAATGTATATGGGTACTGTATGCAGACTTCAGTCTTTTGAGAATTTAAAGGATATTGGAGAGTTTCATAACCTAACCCCTCAGATAGAAATTTCTAATTTCATAGGTACTAGCAGGCTTTACAGTAGACCGGAAACCCGTCTATCGCTTCACTGCGGCAATCTCCAAATGTCGAATTCCTTGTTCAGCAGATAGACGGGTCCGATTGAACAAGTGTATTCGTTCTCGCAATATCCGTGCGCAACTTCCCTAAATGAAAAAAATCGGGAAAACACTTCTCTTTTGTTATGGTGAGTGTGACACCGCATAAAATTAATTATTTTTGTGCGATCAAAACAAATCAAATCAAAACAAAATGGCCGCTGCTCAAGTTGACTTGCAGAAACAGAAAGAAGAAACAAGTCTTGAGAAACTTTCAAATAAAATTATTCAACAATTGAATACAGAGTATAGAGTCAAGCCAAAACAACTTCAAGCCATCGAAAATATTATAAATGGGAAGGACACACTGGCAATTTTACCTACCTCCTATGGTAAAAGTTTGATATATCAAATGCTACCATCACTGTTTCGTGAACTGAAAAAAAATATCTAATCCAATCATTATTGTCATTTCACCATTGAAAGCCTTAATCAAAAACCAGTTAGATGAAGTGAAGGAACTTGAATTATATTTTCACCTAAAAGGTTGCAGTTTGGATGATCATTCTACTGTCAAGTCGATCAAGAACGGAAAGTTCAACATAATTTTTGGAATTCCTGAAATCTGGTTGTCTACGACCGTAAAAGAATTGTTGTCTTCTAGTTTCTTCAGACAAAACTTGGTGTGTGTTGTTGTTGATGAAGCTCATAAAGTATCCTGGTATATATTTTTGAATTGTTGTACATTAATCTTTTTTATAATGTATCGCAGAGACTTTTAAAGGAATAAAAAACAGGAAAAATTCTTTCTTTCAAAGAGTTTCATATGTCATATTCTCTTTTCTTTCTCCAGTGTTGTAATAATAATAAGGAGATTGGGAGTTTTATAGTTTAATTCATCAAATGTAGATTGGCTAACATAGACTAATAAATTTGTTTTGTTTTTTTCAGGGGTGTTTCTGGTTCATCGTCATCAACGGAGAAGATTTTTCGTGAGGCATTTGGGCGCATTGGGGAAATAAGATCATTCTGTGCAGAAAAAGTACCCATACTAGCACTTAGTGTCACTATTGATATAGATTTTTCAGACATTTTTAAAGCCTGTTGTGGGTTATCAAAGTATGTAAAATTGATTCATTCTTGCAGCGACCGTCAAAACATTCGGTTGTCACTTGTTTCAATGAAAAATAAATCAGCTCAATGTTTTAATTGGCTTTTTAAATCCATTGTTGAAGATCAAATCAACTGTCCTAAAGTCCTGATATATTGCAAGTCCCAAACTCTTGTGTCTTGGCTTTTTGGGCAGTTTGAGGCAGTTTTAGGTGATGCTATGTACAATAACAATCTTACGAATCCATAAAACCTTCTAGTTAATATGTTTCACTGTGACAGCCCTGATTCCGTGAAATCTCGATGTTTGGATTCCTTAACAAGTCATGAAATTCAATCACCCAGAGTTGTCATAGCCACGAGTGCTATCGGTTGTGGTATTAATGTTAAGGGATTGAAGTATGTATGTCACTTTGGACTTGCCCATTCTCTGGTTGACTATTGCCAGCAAATTGGCCGTGCTGGTCGAGATAACGAATCTGATTGCCATGCCATCCTGTATTCATATGCTGCATCAAAAAAAGTAGTCAACATAAAAATGAAAGACTATACCGTTCTTGATGGTCAATGCCTTCGTACTAAGTTGTTTTCACCTTTCAGTGAAACAAATCATGTTCCCTCACTTACTGTTGGGCACAACTGCTGTAGTTTTTGTACAACTTCGTGTGACTGTGGTATCGATCATCAGCCTCTTTTTGATTTTGAAAAAGAAAATGATTTCTGTGAAGACACACCAAAAGTAGCCATACGGGATGTTTCTACTGGAGACAAGGAAGCTATTTCGTCTATGATCTTTAAATACCACCATGATAGATGCACTGAGAATTTGCACTTACCTTCATCATCTGTAACTGGTTTGACTGAATCCATTGTGAATGATATTGTGAATCAACTTGAGTTTATTGATTCACCAGCTTATTTAATGAACAATGTATCCATATTGGAATTTAACTTGGCAGAAAGTATTTTTCAACTCATCTCAAATTTCTTTTCAAGTAAAGATAAATGTGAGACAGAAAGTGAACTTTCTGATATTGATATGATACCGATACTTTGTTCGGCCATAACATTTAAAGTACAGTAATGCCACACGATAAAATTCAAACAAACTTTCACCATCTCCCTCTCTAATAGCGTCATTGATTGCCCGAAGTAGTAAATTGATAAAATTCAAACAAACTTTCACCATCTCCCTCTCTAATAGCGTCATTGATTGCCCGAAGTAGTAAATTGAAGGTGAACAGGGCCTTTTGATACTGGAGCCTGTGGTTGATAGGCTCTTCTTCGATTACATCAGTTTCCATTGGTTCGTCATCACACCTAAATTAAATAGAATTTATTTATTTGATATTTTTATTGAAAATGTGTTCTATATATTTTTGAATTTGATATCTTCATACCAGCTACTTTTTAGCAGTTTTGAGTCTTGAAACATATTTTACTCTATCTAGAATTTAAAAAGCAATATACCTTTTGTATGCGTGCTTCTTTTCTTCATGGCTATTTCGTCCATTTGAAGTTTTGAACGGTTTCTTGAACTTTTGGTCCTCTGGACATATTGAACAGAAATAAAGTGTCATCTTTTTAATTTCATCAGGCTGATTATCAGGTTCTTTAATTTTTTTTCCAGCTGCCATATTGATATCGTATGTTGCAGTAAATCTGAAAAGGTAACCAGTGCCTTTTATAAATAATGCATAATGTAGATATTGAATGTTTGTAGGAGCTGAGCTATTGAATATTTTTCTTGCTTTGATCTATTTTTGAAATTTAAGGCATAATTTGGATGGGAATACAATAAATTTTCATTTCCCCTACATATTTGTATATACAGCATACTACTTTTCCTACTGGGCAAAACACTTACTTATCGAAGATTTCATCTACATTTTGTTCCAACCATTCAAACTTTTCCTTGTCAGTCCCTTTTCTAATATCGTTTGGGATGATATCATCTGTAAAAAAAGTGAATCAAAGCTAAAACAATCAATGGTGAAGTAACAATATAAAAACGTAGAAACAGCATAGTTTTTATACTAAAAATATTTTTTATACTAAAAATATAGTTTTTATGTTTTTATATTACTCGTTCTATATTATGTGTACATATAGGTTAATTACTGTATTTTTCAAAACCCTACCATCAGTTTTGCTCATTCCAAAGTGAGTCATTGAAGCCGAGACAACCAGCGAGTCTGTTTCGATGTCTGTAAATTCTTTAGAAGCATTAAAATCCTATTTTGCTCCTTTCTTTGCGTTTGTGGAATGTGTGACGTTCATATTCCACTCGGTCGTACCATGCTGGGCCCCAGAGTCTCATTTCCGGAAAATAATTTCTTTAACCTGAAAAATAAGATATATAATTGATTTTATAAAGATTTTGTATTTGATTTTAGGATTATTTTTGAGTGTTTCTAATATAGTTTGGTAGGTTCTTTGTATTTGGGTTTTTATCTATATTCAATAGTATTTGATTTTGAGGACAACTTTTTTAGTTTTGAATGTTTTATTAGCTTTATTTACTACTTAGATTTTGTAAATTTCTCCTACATTTTTGTTTTTACCTCGTACAGGGTACGTTTTAAGTGCCAGTCTTCATAGGCAGGTTCGAGTCCTTTTAGCATCTCATAATCATTGTGGCCATCTCTAAATCCTAGCTGCGCATTGAAGATTCTTTCCTCAGTTAACTGATCACCACCAAATGCAATTGCTTGGATTATGTGCTTGATGATCACTCCTAAATCATCTTCCTCGTCTGCCATAGGTACATAAGCATCCTGAATCTTCCGTAAAATTTGTATGATTTCTGAAGTGGAATTTTCCGCATGAAATAGTAATCCAAGTGGTACCTGAGGTAAATTATGAAAGTATTTGTTAACTAAATGTAATATTTTTTAATTTGTTAGAAACATATACGAAAGAAAATTGTGTTTTCAAAAGCCCTATTTTTATATAAGGGTCACAATAAAACTTACAACTCGTGACTTTTGCGACATTTCTTTCGTGAAGGGATGTGGTATATGCCAGCAAACATTTTTTCTGAGGAATCCGAAGGCTGGTAGATATGTCACAATACTTCGTGCAATCAATATTTTGAAGGTTTTTGACAGTACGTCTTGTGTTTGAAGGTTTGGAAATATTGGTATGTTACTGTATTCTACAAGTGTTCTGTTAGCTAAATAATGAAAAAGTCGTTTTTGTAAATTAGGTTAAAAAAATTGAACCCTGCTTAAGTATTAACTGAATAAATTTTTACCTTGCGAAGAATGTAATCTATGTAGAATTGCCATATAGTGAAACCAGTGCAGACTCGTGTTTCTGTTTTTGATTCCCTGGTGTCTGGCTGTCTTTTCTCTGTCTAGATTATCGCCAATGATCTAGTGAGAAATATAAATTACCATGAGAGACTTTTTTAGATTAGGGAATACATTAGGATATATAGATCAGGAAAAATATAACAGGGAATTTCATTCCCCTTTACATACCAAAGCAAAAGTAATCTTGTACATTTTAAGTACACGTGGCTTATAAAAATAAGTTACCTTGTAAAGAAATGGTAAAGGATTTTTCAACCTCCGTATTTCTGTTGCCTCTTTGAACGAACAATCATTTTCTTTTTGTATACTCTTGATTTTACTGTAGTCGATCTCGATTTCACGTTTCCAACGTAAGGCTTCTGCATTAAAATTCGCTCCAAAGTACTGTAGCTATTCGATACTCCCATTTTATTGAACCAAGCAAATGAATTTTTGCTTGCTCCTGCTGAAACCAATAGCTGGTCGTTTCGTGTTGCAACCGTGTTCTTTTGCTTTGGATGTCTATATTTTAATTAAAATAAACTTTTTTAGAAAATATTCATCAATAACGTTTTATAATCCAAATAGCATATAACCAGCTAAGGACATGAAAAAAGGTCAACAAGTACTAATTAATAAGTAATAGTAATTTGAATTTGACCATTCCGCAGATCGCAATCTCGATATGCTTTATTACAAAGTTACGGAAATAACATATTATACATACCTAGCCTTCAGAATAGCACCGTGGCATAACGTGCGAACAGCATGATCCGAAGGTGACTCTCCATCCGGCTGACAATGTTTTCCCCGCATGGCTCCCTTTAAAGCAGTTGACAAAACAGGACAAAGCGTATCAATTTTCTTGCATGCCTCTACGTCATCGAAATTTACGACAGCCTGTACATCGTTTGCATCTAGCTCTTTCATTTTCGCAAATTCGTCATAACATGATTTGGATATGTCGTTTAAATCGTTTAGCTGGACTGCAATTCTCTAAGAAGAGAAATTTCAAACTTCTATACTTTAATAAGATAAACTTTCGCGGGGATTAAATTTCAAGGACTTTGACCGCGAATATTTGGAATAAAGGGCCATCCGCGAAAATTATGAAAAATATCCGATCAGCGAATTTTGGATTTCTTAGGAAATTGTCAAAAATAGGGGAAATTTTCACAAATTTGGGTGAAAAGGGAAAATTCACGAGTTCAAAAATATGACCCTGTCCAGAACGAAAAATTGAAAAGTTTATCCATTCATGCAGCAACCAAAAAAGCCCATTCACGCATTCACGCAAACCACTGGGAGGGAGCCTGTTCTCATTAGAGGCAGAAAAGAATTTCAAACCTTAATATTCCCTTCAGTTCTTGCTTTCTTCTTATCTGGCTCATCTTCGTTTTCTTCTTCACTGTCTATTGCTTGTATTTTCCTTTTGATTCCGGACCATCCATCTTTAATTTCCTTTGCTTCCTCTAACTTTTTAATTTTTGATTCACAGTTTTTACATATTGTGCTCGAGAGTCCTGGGTCATCTTCGATCATAAGATTAACATTTAAGAGCCTTTGATTTAAGGACGGTTTATCACTACTTTTCTGCTTAAAAAGGTTTGTTCTTGATTCGTGAGTTGTTTTCTTTGTTTTATCATTTTTATATATCTTATAGGGTTTATCACAAAATCTACAATAATTACTATTGTCTACAGGACGCTCAATGTAATGGAAATTTGAAGCCATGATGACATCATAATGCGATTTGTGGTTTCATGTTGTGTGATTGTAATTTTTTTATGAAAACGAAAGTGGATAGAAAAAATTTCCCGCGAAAATGACATCGTCATAGCAGATACGATACTCTAAATTATTTTTGATAGAAAAGATTTGATCTTGCTCCACAATAACTCTTAAAACATGTTATTTGAATCAAAACAGAAATAAAAACTTTTTTCAGTTAATTAACGAGTAATTTCCATAAGAGAACGATCATTATAATAATAATTGGCATTTAAAAAAATGTACTTTGTTATATAAAAATTTATTCCATCGCTTCAAAGAGCAAAACAAAGGTAGCCTCGCCTCGGCTTTAATTTCCCAAGGATTTCCAGTCTAGATCGGGAACATTGTTCAAACTTTCTGAAAAAAAAATTTGTTGTTTACAACCTAATAAACTTTTAAGGCAAGACAACCAAGGGTATGTAAACATTCTTTCAAAACGAAAGTAGAGGACGATGGGGAATACAAGATGGCCGAAAGGAAAAGTAGAAGTTCAAGTAAAGATACTTTCAGTTTTTGATCTTCATAAGGTTTGTTTACTCTCAAAAGCGCGTAATATTTTACTAGTTTTCACTTGTTTAATATTTCTTGCGCCTAGATTAGAGCTGAGATATGTTTTTTCAACAAGAAAACATTTAATAAGCTAAGAATCAGCATTATTTTCTTTTTGAAAACATGATACGAAACAGAATATTGCAATTTTTGCTTTTGAACTTTAAAGTCAGCCATTTCGATTTTTGTTTTGATTTTTTCTGCAATCCTTGATTTATGCGAATTAAGTTTTCTTATTGTTTTTGAAAATCACTGAAGTGTTAAAAAAAGTGACAGTTAAAAAATTCAAATATGTCAATTGGACCTGGCTACTATTTTCCTTGTCTGTTTGAAGATAGGAAAATTTTAGTCAGTTATTCCTGGCTAGCTTTACAGCTGCAGTTCTCTTACTGAATTGGAATAAGAGTCGAGTCACTCGACAACTAAAGAGTCCTGAAAATCTCGATGATTGATCGGCTCTCGCATGTTGGAAATAATCTAAAATAACGTCTTTAAGAAGTTAATACTTTGGGTGAAATTATACAGGTCATGGCAAATAAAAGTATTGTATGATTAATCATTGTTCGTTTGTTATCTTACAAACACTTTTTTTAGAACCACAAGCGAAAAGAAAAGCGAAACTGACTAAATATGGTGCTAAAAAATGATTGGCAGGTCTAAAAAATTGACAGGTGCGGGTTTGCTCACGCGGGTTAGAAATTCCCGTGAGCAATCTCGTTATTTATCAGAATGTAATAAAAGACGTATACACGTTACCCTGAGTATCAGAGGTTAAGTTTTCAAAGAATATATTAACCTCCGAAGACCAATAAAAGAAATTTTATCACGCATGTGTCAATCTAATCACTGTAGAAAGAATCAAAGATGAAGAGCAAATATTACCTTATTAATGTCTAGCAGGGGTCTTAAATACCGTCATACCGACAAAATTTTGGGTCAAATACCGTAATACCGTCGGTGAAGGAAGCCTAATACCGATACCGATATTATATTTATGTTTTTTTTCTCGAAAATAATGAATTTTCAGTTATCAAATCTATTGTGTAGTAACAAATTAGAAACTGTACAAACAAGTCTTGTACTTTATGAGGACCCCCCAGTCAACCCTCAATTCAGGTATTCACGCACAAATTTTTGCCAATTCATGTATTCACGCGCGAAAAAAACCATTTTCACGTTCACGCACCAATTTTGCTTTTACATCTTTGGTTAAACGATTGTGACCTTATTGGGCTAAATTTAACCTTTTTATGGTCTCTTTTAAACAGATTGACCTATTCTTATACCAAACATTTTCACCAATATATAAAGTTTGTTGCTAGTTTTCTAACCTTATTCTCGATATCGTCGACTTTTTAAGGCCTCTTTTACAGCAATTTGAGCTTTCATAAAGCAATATTTTAGGTCTGCCGCGCCAAAATTACTTGCTTGTTACGGGAGGCAAATGCAAAATTAAGCCTTTCCCCAATAATTTCTTCCTCGCAGACCCGTAAGATGTCTTTTATATTGAGAATTAATTCAAAATCGAGGTTTTATCGAGGCCAATCATGGTCTGAGAAGCCGTAGATTTCAACACTCATAGAGGTGGTGCTGTGGTGCAACTAGAGGACGCGAATTCTAACGTTTAACCCGAAAAATTAACGAAAAATTTTCGACAATTTCCGCTCTCTTTTGTTATTGAAAAACGACCCTAATACGCTATTGTTAGCCCAGTATGCCTTGTTTGGTCACACAATTTTTGATTTTATTTAACACTGACCATTTGTTGGCAAAAATATGGATCATGATGTGAATTACTTTTTAATCGTTCGATGCTGCACAAGATGTTTTTAGAACTGCCTACTTTTACTAATCATTGAAGGAGTAAATACCGCCTTTACTGTCTCTGAGTTACTACAGTATCAGTGTATTGTATTGTAGTAGCAATATAAGTGAATACGGATAGACAACAATATCATTTAGTGCTGACGGAGGAAATTTTATCTAGACTCATTCGTTGGATGCAGTATTTGCATCACAAAAGTTGTCATTAAAAAAATGCGCCCGCAGAAAAAAGAAGAAAATATTTGTTTAGATATCGTGAAGTTTTGCTTATTTTGAATAACCTCACCATGACAATAAGTCAATAGGACATCCAAGATTGTACGAGCGAAGCGAGCAAGAAAATTTTACTGGTTAAAATAGCGGAATAGACTTATCTTTTTTGAAAACTTTTCTGCATGAAACTCATGAAGAAACTAAAAGGTTTATACCGGATTACCGTTTTTTATTGATAAAAATATCGAAATACCGACAAAAAAACAATTTACCGATACCGGTAGAAAATGAAATACTGTAATCCCGTCGTTTTTTTCTCGTAATACCGATTTACCGGGGGTAAAAAGGCCCAATACCGTCATACCGTAAAAGTGAAACCCCCCTTATGATTCTCTATCACTGACTCTTTTTAAAAAGCATAACATTTTCTAGTTGTGTTTTCAACGACGGGAATAAAAATATCAACTTTGAGCTTCATTCAAGATCTTGGATGGTCGTCATGGTTACTTTTGTCTTCGTTGATGGCGCGCTGAATAGAATCTCTATTCGTCGGCACAGCGTCGATATATGATTTCGACCTGTGCTTTTCACGGTGTATGTACACGTATGAAGACAGTGATCTACCAGAAAGTCAGGTTTTGTGGCTTTTAAGATCAATTTTCTAGGAAGATTATAGCAAAATAAGATAATGCTGAAAATGTTTTTTGAAATCCAAAACTTAACTGGTCAAAATAAGTTCACTTTCTTTTTTTTTTGAATATAAATAACTGACATTGGCAATCAAACACTAAAATAAAGGCAATCAGTCACCCAAACAAGGTAATGTCAAAAGTTCTCTAAAAGCAAATAACGAAATCTTGAAAACAATTTTAAGCAATACAAACTAAAGTAATATCCAACAAAAAATTCATGCTTCAAAAAGAAATTCAAAACTTTGTTCTAGGCAAATATAAGCATCTGAAAACATGTTATGCATTTGAAGAAGCAACATTAGTTGTTGAAACAAATGATTCAATATTACTGACTATATTTTCTTCCAGTGTAATGGACACCTTCCCTTCGAGAAGGGCATTGAGAAATTGGTCTTCGTTGATAGAAGAGCACCCTAAGAACGCTTCCAGAATTGCGTGTTCACATTCAAGATTTCTGAAAAGTTTTGTTGTCGCTGACATTATATTGAACGAAACAAATCCACGGCTAGTATGAAACGCAGGTTCAGGTTTCAGGTTACAGGTCCAGGTTACAGGTTACAGGTTGTAGGTCGAAATTTGGAAAAATAATTAGCATGATCCGAAGAGCAAGTCTTGGTGATTAAAGTGGTGTAAAAAAAATTTCAAACCTATACTTACTTATCGAAAAAAACAAAAAAAACAAAATCAACCTTATGTAGCAAAAAACGAACAAAAATCCATACAAAACATGGACCGTGAATTTGATTTCACAGACCGCTTCTGAGCGGTCAGCGTGCGTTGGCCAGCGGTTGTTTTTTTTTAAGCTATTTTTCCCTCACAATCTTCTTTGTCGATTTTTCTGAGCGGTCAGCGTGCGTTTGGTCAGCGGTTCTTTCTCTCTTTCTGTGGCATGCGTTTTTTTAATGAATCGAAAATATATAAGAACTTCTTTTATAACGCTATATAACGTTTCAGAAATGCATCCGGTATTTTTTATAATTTTAGAAGTTTTGTGCAGTGTGTTGTTGGATTTCTGAGTTTAGAAAATAATATTATAGCTATTTTAATTTAAAAAAATAGAGCTACGCTATTACGTTTGAATTGGTTTTCTTTTTAATTTATCGGGACACATGCTTTCTGTTTACTCTTCCAACGAGCCACATTTTTGAGCAAGATACACAATCTGTTCTCAGGTTAATAAAATCGTTAAAAATGAAATATTGTAATCAAAGGTCAAAGACGGGAGATTGGAAACGAATATTTTCAGCCTATTTAGGGGGTCACGTAGCCTATTTAGTTGGCAAAAGATGAATGAATTTTATGTTTAATTGTGGAATAAAGGTGCTATTCTAATTCTTCAAATACAGTAAAAGTATCCAAAAACAACCCCCTGTTACCAAATTTTAAATTTTTTTCTCAAACCACATGGGACTGCAAAAGCAACCTGTGTGTTCTATAACATTGAATATGGTGTTTAGTGGCGTTGTTTGTGAGTCGCATGGAATAAGATTTTAGACAGTTTATGAGATACTTTAACAGCATAATTATTTGCAGGTATTATCTTTGAGAATTTCGCAGGGAGAAACTAATTTTCGAATGATGAGCTATTTTGAAATATCGCGGGATTTATTTTCGTGGATGAACAATTCTTTACTTATATTTTGAAAAGTAATATACGTAACGTTTCTGAATATATTTTTCTTTTAAAAAAGGACATTTTTCCAAAATTTCACGGTGATTTATTTTCGCGGGTGGTCCTTTCCAGAACTTGTTTTCGGGGGTTAAAATCCGTGAACTTTATTTCCCGTGGAAATTTATCCCACTAAAATATTTTGAAAGTAGGGAGTTCATTATTCTTAGGGATTGAGACCGCGGGGAGAAAACAAACGTTGGACCCCATGTGGACCCCCAATATAGACCCCCAATATAGACCCCCATACGGACCTGGAAAATGGCGGGAAATGCATTTTGGGCAATTCACCCAATGCATTAAGGGTAATGATGACAGAATTAAGGGAATAAATCGCGGGAAAAAAAACTGAACAGACAGCAGAAAAAACTCTTTAAAATTGCAAATGACCAGGTAAATTGACATGCAATAGATTGACACCTGATGACAAAAATATTGACGGAATCATAAAATATAAGGTAAGTAAACTTATTTGGCCGTCAAAATGGTGTTTGGTCGGCGAAATGGTTGTTCGGCTGGCGGAATAATTTTCCGGCCGCGGGAAAATTGACCGCCAAAATGGTGTTTAGTCAGTGAAAAAGTCATCCTGCTGCCAGAAAATCGGCCGCCAGAATACTCACCCCGACGGTGGAAATTGTCCGGTGGAAAATTTACCGTCAACTACGAGGTCAACTATATTGTTTCTGGACTTTGTTGCTGGTCTTCATCAAATTTGATATAAAAAATGATAAGTTTCTTCAACCTAAAAGAACAACAAATTAGTCTAGCAAGCTAGACGACTAATTCATACATAGTAGAAATAAAGCAAAAAGTAATAAAGTGAACAATTTTAGTCGTCTAGAAACCTTTGTGCACTCCAAACAAAAGAAAAGTGTCAATATTTGCAATTATAATTTTTTCCCGCTCAAAATAATTCTTGAGAAAAACATGTATGTGGATTTGGCATTGAAAGTTTTTCATTTGAGTTGATTTTGTTTTGAGAGTTTGTTATTGCTTGATAAATTGTTTTCTCGCTACGCAAGTTTCTGCGTAGCTAGCCCCTGTATCTATAAGGCTGGAACACCGGATTCTTCCAGTCGTTTATACAAACTAAATCCCGTATTATTATTAGTAGTATTGGTATTATTAGTATTACACGCATTATAAACGACTCCAGTCTAACAACAAATTCACTCTTGCACGGCATATACAAGAGAAGACCCTTGTGCTTTTTCGTATGTTTACTTTTTAATTTTTTACATGTGATTGATTTCTGGTATGGTATCCATCTTATTGTTTGGTTTACTCTATTCAAAGATAGAAAAATTTTTGCATACTTTTAGGGCAGATACTTTCGCAATTTTTGCTCTTTTTCGCGAAAGTTTCTGCCAAGTAAGAAATTTTACGAAATGTAAACTTTTTCTAATAATCACAAAAGTTTTTTCGAAGCCGAGGATAGAAGTGATGAGGAATGGGAAGGATAGGAGGATAGTGTCTACTTCGCAACATTAAAAAAAAAAAAAAAAAAGAACTACAAATTTCGTTATCCACAACCCCGACCGAAAGTGACCACCCGTGTACCACACGCTATTTAACTACATGTGGTTAAAGAACGACAAATTACGCATTTCTCTATATGGTAGTGTGTATAGTGTTTTAAACTGCCTTTTACACGATCAACTTTTTTATAAGCATGAAGTTTTAAAAGCTTAGAAATCACATTTAAAACTTTTATATTGCTGCGGAACAATATAATTAGGATATTTTTTTTATTGCTCCAATTTTCCATCTGGTGACCTTACCTAAAGCTATATGGATACTTAAAGTAACAAGCAAAACAGCTTTTTTACCCCCTGTTAAATTTTCAGCACAATTTGAAGAACTGTTATGCATAAAGTGAGCATTTCGGGTAAAACACTGACCAGTCTGTAAAATATTAACCATGCAGAACTGAAATTTCGCACACTTTCTTAGATGCTCAGTACTCAATGCTTAATGGCTCAATGCACTGGTCAAAATCTTAATTCAAAAGCTTCAGTTCTTCCTGAGTTCTGGAGGGGGTTCCAAGAGTATTTACATTTTTACCATAGCCCATAATAAAAAGTCAATTGTAAACTTTTTATTAACTTTTTCTTTGAGAATAACAAAATTGATAAGATTAGTTTTTGATCATGTGACACGCCGTTAACAATTGAAATACGGACTATAATTTTACAGACAGGTCTGCAAGGTTGAAGGTTAAAAACATATAAAGAAGGAAAGTTCGCCGGGAATCGAGACAAATAATGTATTTTGTTCTTAAGTTGGTAGGTTTTGCCGATTCCGTCGGGGCTAACCTTTGGTCGATGTCCAAAACAAGTGAAGAAAGATGAATATACCTCTGGTTTTTATCGAAGAAGAAAATAAAACAGACCGAAACAAATTGAATAGATAATTAACACAAGTGAAGAAAGATGAATATACCTCTTGTTTTATAAAACCATGGATTGCCTAAGCCGCGAAGATGAACATTTTGATTAAGAGAACATCATCTCTTGGGAAAGCTTGTGTTGCTGCGAAGTAATTATACACATCGCTCGGTCTTTGTAATTTCATTACCTTTTCAGTCTAACACCCTCGTAATCTTTAAAGAAAATTCCGTTTGAAAAGCAAATGGGTGCAGTGTTCGCCGTTTCGTGGGAGTTCTTCTTCTTCTTGGCACTCTGTAGATAAGACACAAAATTGTTTTTATCGTTGTTTATTGAGATAAAGTTAAAGATTGAATCTCTCTTGTTATGTATCGGATTAAAATTTACCAAGTTCAACGGCGTCAACGGGTTTAAACATGAATATTTATATCAAAATCCAATTTAGTGAAGAACATCCACGCCTCAATTTTCAATTTTTCAAATAATTTAACCA
This sequence comes from Clytia hemisphaerica, assembly GCF_902728285.1. Classification (NCBI taxonomy): domain Eukaryota; kingdom Metazoa; phylum Cnidaria; class Hydrozoa; order Leptothecata; family Clytiidae; genus Clytia; species Clytia hemisphaerica. Next base: position 121,520 of record NW_027103394.1, read on the forward strand.
AATACTTTATTCTGCTAAAGGTCATAGCCTGTCCATTTTCATTTGGACAATCGTCAATGATTTTTAACAAACGTGTCTAAGTGATGAAACCAATGAAGTTCTGGGGTTTCTAATGAACAAGAAAGTCGTCTCGACGTTACAAATCCTCACACGGAAAGCTTAAAAAAAAACCCACTGTGGGGCTACATAAATGGGTGCTAAAAAAGTATAAAAAAGCACAAAAAGTATTAATTCTATTCTTTTTCAACTTCAAACAATAAGTTCACCTTGTCATACCCCACATTGTTGTGATTTCAAAGGCACTGTTTCTATCCTCCACGTCCTCCCACCAAACCGGAGCAGAAGATTTTGAAAGTTCCTCGTTCAAGCCTGAGTCTGTTGGTACTGTGAAGAGAAAACAAGTTCTTTGTGTCTGAATTGATTTAATGGTCTACCAAAAAAATTAAGTTTAACTTTCAAGAAATGCCAAAGTTCAAACATAATAGAGAATTTCTAAATATGAAAAAAGCGTATCGTAATATTAAGGTATGTGGAACCTTCGACACCACACCAGATAATATAATATATTATATTCATTCATAACTTGTGAAGGGGTTAGTCTAAAAAGCAGGGTAGCCAATGGGATAGCCAATTGGACTAGGTTATGGGGTACCTCTTTTTGCCTAAACTTTTGAAATCTGAAACCTGTTTTCATGTGGAAATGACTATTACAACATCTTGTCAACGATTCCATGTAATAAAATTTAAGATTCCTTTCGAACTTCAGCCACAATAGCCTTTTTTCCAAAGGTACTGAACTTTGTTACTTCTCAAGAGAACTGGCGCCATTTAATCTTCCTTCTTGGCTTCGTTTGAAAATTTACAGATCCGAATAAAAAATATATACAAAACAGTTTTCAATATTTTAGATTTAGATTTTATTTATGTTTTTAATTGTTATTTCCGTGAAGCTGTAATTCGATGATAATAGCTTTGGAATCGCCTTTGGACCATATGATCTCTAATCTTGTCATATCTTAACAATCCTTTGTTATTGAATCTATTGTTTAATTTGAATCATGTTTAGATGTTTCAAACAATTAATTCCTTTGAAAATTTTTAAACATGGCAGCTTATAATAGGTACAGAAGGTCTTTTGAAATAGCTCTATTATTATGAAGCTCTATTTCTTACTCCTCGTGCATTACAACGTGGTAATTTATATCTTTGTTCATCTTTGGGATCATACATGATAAATCTAAGTATCAATCAGATTCATGCTCTCTGGTCAGTAAAATGTGGTTCTATGCATTCATTTTTGGCATTTCTATTCTGGTCTGTAAAATATTTAGGTACCCCACAACCTAGCCCAATTGGCTACCCCAATTGGCTACCCTGCTTTTTAGACCAACCCCTTGTGAAGTGATAATATTTCAAATTAAAAGTACTTAAGAATGGGAAAGCCCTAAATCTTTTTTTATCAATTGATACTAACACAAATAATTTTCATGAAAATGACACAGAATAACATAGTATTGTAACAAAGAAAGTATGGGCAAGGCCAATCGATAATAATCAAAAGAAGGTATTGGCAAACTTACAAATTATACTTTTGGTAATGCCGACGATAGAAAAAATCAGTTTAACTGCCGTGCTTTTTCCCGATCCTGCACCACCAATTACCACGGGCACGAACGGACAGTTGTATTGAAGTTTTTACAAGATGCTCACATAATTGGTTATTCAAAACAATAGAGATGACGCGTTCTTTAGAAAAATATAATAAAAGTTTTTGTTTGAATAGTTAACGACCAATCCAATGACAAAAATTCTTGTAAATGTTCAACTTGAACGGAGGGTCCATTGAAGAATTGAATCTTTTGATATTGAGCGTATATGCCATCGCCCAAGCGTTGCGAAGAAAGGAGGAATATTTACTGAAAAATAGTCTCTTCTAACCCGTTCTAGCACCAGCTTTGCAGGATCAAAGTTGTCTCTGTTGAAGTCTCCTGTAAAAAATTATAATTTACATTTTATCTATATAATAATACCAGTTCGTGTTTGAAGCCTTTTTCGCGGCGATTTCATTTTCGCTAGCGATTTTAGATTTCCGTATATCTTTTTCCGGGAGATGTTTTAGATTCGTATCAATATTTTTAGCCTAAAACATGATGAAAGTAACATTCAAATGTCTACATACGATGGTTAACCATGATGACTAGAAAACTTTAATTTTGAAGCTCCCCGTAAATAATTTATTTGCGGTAAAAAATAGCAGTGCAAGGTCATTTTCAAAACACTTAAAACTGATTCCAAATACAAAATAGTATCATTTCCATTTAGTTTGACAACAACTAAAATTGATTCTAAACAGCATCAGAGCTTTCACATTGCTTATTTTTTCTTCTTGTTGTGCAATTACCCCTGGAGAAATTGATTTTACTTACGAATTGATAGTATCTGTTTCGTGTAGAATTTGGTAGTGGTAAAGCCAAGACCTACATCTTCTGGATTAACTCTCGTTACACCTTCATCATCAACTCTGAATGTTGCAAGGGTGAAGTCAGAATGTGGGAAGACCCAAATACTGGAGCGACCATTCCAGGCGTTTGGTAGTGTTAACAGAGAGTCAATGTTTAAAATCCTCCTAGCCTACGGCATTCCAGATAAGCTTGTTAATGCAATCCAGATTATGTATACCAACAACAGAGCCAATGTAATGACATCTGAAGGAGAAACCGAATTCTTTGATGTTGTAACTGGTGTGCTTCAAGGTGATCCATTAGCACCTTACCTCTTTATTATTGTGCTCGATTATGCTCTGAGGACAGCCATTACTTCTGAAGATGGATTCACTATTGAAAGACGCAGAAGTAGACGACATCATACCGAGAAATTAGCAGATCTTGACTTTGCAGACGATATATCTCTTCTAAATGAGACAGTAGTCGAAGCTGAAAACCTCCTACACAAGCTAGAGATATCAACTCAATCTATCGGTCTCTTTCTCAACGCTAAAACAAACGATGGCATCCAATCTGTTAATGGTATCGCCCTGGAAAAAGTTGACGATATCAATGACATAGAGATAAGACTTGCCCAAGCTTGGTCGGCACTTAATTCACACGAAAATTTGGAAATCAGAAGCCTCACTCAGTATAAAAGTCTTCAAGTCCACTGTCGAGTCTATCCTCCTATACTCCTGTGAATCATGGTCACTGACGTCTACTCTGACAAAGAAACTTGACGGAGCGTATACGAGAATGTTGAGAAAAGTAAAAAAAATCCAGCCTAATGTCCACATTACTAACAAAGTGTTGTACGGCAAGCTGCACAGATTGAGCAGTCTTATCCAGGAAAGAAGATTGCAGTTAGCAGGTCACGTCATCAAAAGAAATGAGTCGGCATCTAAACTTCTCCTTTGGCAGCCAACATTCTTAACAAAGAAGAGAGGTCGTCCACACAAGACACTACTCAAAGTCTTAGACCAAGACACTGGACTTGACAAAGGCGAGATGGTTCGTTTGGCGCACAACAGGGTCAGATGAAAATACATGGTCATGTCATCACTTTCAAGTGGATGATTTATGTATGTATGTATCTTCGTTTCGCCTTGAGTAATTTTCGCATTGCAGGCGCAGCTTTCTCTGCAACTTCCTCTCCTCTTTTGAAGAGTTCATTTTTACGAATTTCCAACCAACGTTTTATAAAGGTGTGAATTCTTAAGTTTGCCCATTTCTGGAAAATTGCTGCAAGCACTTTCTCTGACAAATCTTAATTCCTAAGTCCAATGGATAAAGCATTCCACTTTTCTCTTAGCATGACATTAGTACTGAATCTTTCGATTACCACTCTTTATATATCATCACCACAGTAATGAATCAAAGTTTTTTTCTTCAAGACAATTCGTGCTAGATTTTCCATTAGCTTTACGAAGGCATAAAAATCATCTGTGATTTTCATTAGCCCGCCTCGATTTATTTGATCTACCCAGTGGCACGTAAAGTCATTTAACGAAATTTTGTCACCAAGATCCTCATCCTTCTTTGAAGCAAGTTGCTCAAGGAGGGCAGTGACTGCTCTTGCTTGGGACGTTGTCTTTCCTTTCAACTTTCTTTTTAGAGAAAAAATAAGAAATCCTGCCACATATCTGAGGGTAGATTCTTCATCTCTAGCCATTACAATTTATCTTATATGCACAACTTCATCATTAGGCTTTATACAGAATGCTAAGGTCCTTAGTAAGAAGTGCTTCAGAAAATACTGATATGTGTGACACATTGTTAATGGTTGGATATATCAATTATTTTTTTTCGGTCAAAAAGAATAAATTATAATCATTAAATAGCTAGTTATGTTTAGGGGATTGACAAAGTTCATGTAACGATTTTGTTTGTTCGTTATATTCGTTCAAGCTAAAAACACGAGAAACAATTATACAAAGTAACTTGACATATTTACATACATAGGCCTATGTTAGTAGTCGGGTTAGTCAGTCAAAAAATATACAAGTCAAAATTGTACAAGCTATAGTCAAAGTCTGAGCCAAAATCTAAGTCAAAATAGGATAAAAATGGCACAAAATAGCATGGAAAATATGTACAAGACAGAAATATACTTACAAAATATTGTCGGCAAACTATCCCAAAAACAAATAAAAGACTTGACTTGATAACTAGTCAGACGCTATCAAAGTTGCAGTTTTGTCAAAGTCAGACATGACATTTTCTTACTAAAAGGTCGTCTTTTCTCTCACAGCTTTCTTGTGTCTTGTCAAAGAGAAAATTGTGTCAAAAAAAGGCGTTCAAAGTTTTCTATATAAAAAGGCAATAAAAAACACTAATTACTCCGGCAGGAGAGCCATCATACCAAATCACTCCGATGGAGAGCAAATTCAATGACGTTATGCACTTGGGAGTTTTAACCAAAACACTCCACCCAACAGAGATTGCGTCTCTCCAAACAACCAGTGCATCCAACAAGCATTTGCCATTTGACCAACAAATTATACAAACGCAGACTGCGTTTCATGTAAAAGTTCTTTGAGTTACCAATGCGATTAACTCATATCAAAGTTCATTTAGTAGAATCTAACACAACAATACCATAATTACAACCAAGCTGGATTTCGAACCACGCTCGTTAAGACCATTTCATCGAAGACAACGATCACCGGACAGCTTCCAGTAATCCTAACCTCCCAACGGCTCGTTTAAAAGTGCTCCCGTCCTTCGTCCTGACGATTGCCACTCGCGTTCTGCCGTCCTCTGATGGAATTATGCTTTGGATTCGTGCCAACGGCCACTTGTGTCTGGCGATTGAGGTGTCCTTGATGACCACAAGGTCTCCTGGCTTCATGTTTCTCGTTTCGCTCGTCCATTTTGACCTTTCGTTAAGCGAGGGCAGGTATTCTTTCACCCATCTTGACCAAAACGTTGCGAGTGCCTTTTGGACTTGCTTCCATTTGCTCCTTAGTCCGGATGCCTCGCTCATGATTGGATAATTTGGTGCAGATCGACCAAGAAGAAAGTGATTTGGAGTCAGGGCTTCATAATCGTTTATGTCGTCACTAACAGGTGTAATTGGTCGGGAATTGAGGGTTGACTCTACCTCAAGTAATAAGGTGTGTAAAGCCTCCTCATTAAACATTCTGTCACCCACCGTTGCCCTCAGTGCTCTTTTTGTCAGCTTGACCATGGACTCCATGGCACCACCCATCCATGGCGCGACGGGTGGGTTGAACTTCCATTCGATGTTGTTTGCTGAAAGTTCATTAGTAATCCTTTTCTGGTCTAATTTCTCGAGTGCCTCCCTTAATTCTCTCTCTGCCCCCACAAAAGTAGTCCCGTTGTCACTTCGGATAACCCTGGGGTTACCCCTTCTTGCCCTGAATCTTCTAAGTGCTAGGATAAAATTAGCATTGGACCAAAGTAGTCCACTCCGACATTTTGGAATGCGTGACATCTGGAATCAACTCTTTCAAGTGGTAAGTCAGCCATCAGTGGATGTTTCGTCTTGACGCTCTCCTTTTTGCAGAAGAAGCATTTCGTTAATATCTTTCTCACCTTTGATTTTGCGGCTGTGATCCAAAATTTCTCCCTCAGGATGGACAATGTTGCGTTTCTTCCGATGTGATGATGTTTCTCATGTGTATGTCGGATGATGAGTGTGCTGATCGGATGTTCTTTGGATAAGATGATTTGATGCTTCGCTTGGGTAGGTAACAGTGCTTTTGAAAGTCTGCCTCCTACACACAGAAGTCCTTCCATCTTTGTTGGCTGAAGATTCGTCAGTCTTTGTGCGGACAAACTTGCTCTGGATTCTTCTTGAGAAATTCTGCATAGTTCTCCGCTGGCTCTTTGAAGATCATTGGCGGTCAGAATTGACATATCTGTCTCCGAGCTACCGTGTCGTTTGAATTCTACCCATCTCCTTTTCAGTTTCATGATCCATGCGTGAGCTCGTTTGATTTTGTCCCATTCTGAAAACTTCTCCCATCTGATGACATCCGTCATTTGATCCTCTAATCTCTGGATGCTAGCTGTCGATGCCTCTTTCCAGCGGCGGATTTGAAGTGAAGAAGTGAAGATATTTCTTCATTAAAAATTCTTCATGTAAAGTGTTGTTATACCTCATCAAGAAATCAAGAATTGTGTTGTTGGGTGTTAGATGATTTATATGATTTTTTATTATTCGCGACGTAATTTTTTCCTTTTCCTTTTCATCCCGCCGATCCACGCACACACATCGCCCCCTCTTTAAATTCTTTTAGCTTTATCGTCCGCCTTCTTCCACGCCCGCCCAGGCACCCCTATTTCCGCGTTTTCCCGGGACTTTAGCTGTCCGTACAGATTTTTTCCGCTTTACGCAAGTATTGTTTTGTTTACATGAACTGGCTACCGTAAAATTTGCCATTCATCAGTTTGTCAATTTTTTTTGACTCCTAAACTGAAGAACCAAGCAAAGCAACACAGGGAAAAAACTGGGGTCAAAGTTCAACATAGCACGAAATGAAGAAATGTTAAGGAAATGAAGATTAATCCCGAATTTACGTCAACGATTTTTTGGCAAAAAAAAACACAACACTACTGGACTGGCAGCACGAGACTTGGCTGCTTTATTTGAAAATGGCTGAAAATGGAAAAGGAGCTCATGTTGTTGTTGGATGTGGAGGGGAGGTGAATTGTATGTGATATCCATTTATGGTATGCTGATATGGACCAAAAAACCAGTCTCGACACATTAAATAAATGGAGGGAGGAAATTTTGGCAGCTTCTTCAAAAAATCTCCATCCAATAAAACTAAAAACTGACAGGGTTGCCACGACTTTGGTGCCTGAGAGTTTCGACAATTATGAAGCACTAAAGTAAGATTCTTTTTACATTAGTTTCTTGTCTGAAAAAAGTGTTTTAATAAACTTCTGAAAAAAAATAGTTGTGAATCTCAGCCAGCAGCCATGAGTTGAGAGCCCCTTCCTTGACTCCTCCCCTCTCTGCGACTCTGGATTTATACCGTGACATGATGAGAAAGCAAAGGGTAAACTTTCATACTCACAGACTCAAATTTGAAGAACTCGTTGGTCATCAAGTTATGGTTGAAAAGTCTTCTTGATTGTTTCTTTGTTTTTGATTTTATAAATTGATGACCATCAGTGAGTTTTTAAAGAGGTGATGAAAGTTACCCTCATAACCACCCTGGACACCACCGCCGTACGTACATTGTACCTACGGTGTTGTACAGTGGAATTTTGAGGTTAAGATCTAAAACACCGTATATTTTCCCACCGTACGATCCTGACGGCGCACAGCACCGGACTTGTACGGTGTCTTTATTGCAATGTCCAGTGATGGTGGTCCATCTGGGGCGCCCAAGACGCAAAACTTTAAACAGCCATAAAAACTGAACCAGTGGTCCAATTAACCTCAAATTTTCAACATTAATTCAGTACCTGGCACAGGTCAAGAGGACATAAAAAGATTTTCCTTAAAAGCCAGTTATCACGTGGTCAAATTTTCAGGGTAGGCCGATTGCCGACTTTAGGTGTACCAGTCAAATTTCCGCCATTTCGAAAGAAATTCATAAGTTATGAATTTTTTTTTGACTTAATCATTATCTAACTAAGCGAATAGTATAATTGTGCCAACGTTCGAGGGGGGCGTGCCCCCCAGGGCACTACCAGACCTGAAATACCCCGGGGCAGATAGGGTTAAGGGAAAAAATTTTGACGAGAACTAATTTTGGCGAATTTTGCCAAAATTTGCCAAAATTAGTTCTCACCAAAATTTGCCAAAATTAGTTCTCACCAAAATTTGCCAAAATAAGTTCTCGCCAAAATTAAAAAATTATTAACGTATTGAACAAGGCGTTATGTTGGATTCTTTTTCCGTGTATAACCTTTTTCAGTTAGTCTACTTTCCAAATTTGAGGTTATTGTGATAATTCGTTTAGGATTTATCGCTGGAGCTTTTTTCTGAAATCCGCACCAAATATTTTGCAGACCAAATCTTTTTACAATGTTTATTTTCTTAATTTTAGATGTACTGCAGATGGTAATTGCTTGTTCAATTCCTGTTCAATCGTCTTGACTGGTGGTTCCGAAAAACTTAATCAAATTCTCCGTGCAGCAGTGTCACTGGAATTGTCATGTAATATTGAGTTCTATGAGAATCACCAATTTCTGAAAAAGAAAATTGAGGAGAACAGTGAGCATAATGAAGCATTCATAACTGGGATGGCTTTCACCAATGAAGCAGCTGACAGTAAAAATCCTGTAAAGACTGAAGCCAAACGTATAAGTGAAAATCGAAAATGGGGTTCTTTGATGGCAATGTTTGCTTTATCTTCTGTTGTGAACAGAAAAATAGTTTCGGTGTATCCTGAGACGTCAGATTTAAATTTCAAAATTTTCAATGGAACAATTGAACCAAGACAAGACAATGAATCATTTGAATCTGAAAGTAACAATAATAATGATATCATAATTATGTGGTCACGGATTGGAAATAATGTATCACTTAGTGAGGGAAGATACCAAGCAAACCATTTTGTACCTTTGCTTCAAAAAGATCAGGTTGATGTCTCATTCCAAACCAAAGATCGAAAGGCTGGTGCCAAGAAGAAGATCAAAACAACCAAACGAAAGTCTCTTGAAACTATAGTGATTGATAATGAAACACCACCTGCAAGCAAAACCATTAAATTGGACCCAAACCAAAATACTCGTAAGTTAAGAATTCTCAAAAAGAATTTTTATCTCTTACTGATTGTTTTTGTGATCTGTTCTCTTTGACATAAGAAAATAGTCATTGGTTTTGATTTCTTATGCGTTTTGTTTTTGGCTTTTAAAAAAAGTTTGCTAAAAGTTGTTATAGTTTTGATAACCCATTTAATTAGGAAGTGTACTTTAGGGTTGACAAAGAGTCTCTGTGCTTCTCTTATTATTATATCAATTTTTTTATCAGGAGTTGGGACAAAAACCATCAAAACCAAGTCGAAACCACTGTCTGATTATTTTCCAAAATTTGGGCATAAACCATCCTTGATCAAAAACAAAGAAAATCTTTCACCACAACCAAAAAATCCTCAGCCAGAAACTCTTCAACCAGGTGCTATGCAACCACAAATTCCACAACCACCACTTACTCAAGCAAAAAATCCTCTACCAGATCAAAACCATCCTCCTGATGATAACATTTCAATTAAACAACCTCAAGATATTGATATTGCAGATGTTTTCAAGATAAGAAACACTTTATCTCCTCGTGAAAAGATTGAGCTCAAATATAAAATTATTCAGCCATCTCAGACGTTTCACTTCCCGAAATCAGGGCAACTTAGTTGCAAATTTACATGGCTGAAGAACTATGAACATCTTGTGTATTCACCAGCAAAAGATGCATTGTATTGCTTTGCTTGTGTAGTTATGGGAGTTACTACCCGTAGCAACCTCACCAAAGAAAATGGTATGCGTTGTTGGAAAATGGCAACGACAAAGATCAAACAACATTTCCAAAATCAGCATGGGGCATTGGAAGATTTTAAGAATCTGACAGTTGCAATAAGAGATCCGAGTAAATCAATAGATGTAACTGCAAATAGACTTGTCTCAACGATAGTACAGAGGAACAGGGACATGATTCGACCAATAATTGCAACACTGATTTGTCTTGGAAAGTGTAATCTTGCAATCAGAGGCCACCGAGATGATTCTAAATACTACCTTGGTGAAAACACTTGTAAGTTACCCTTCCTTCCCTCTTTGCCTAATTTTTACATATTTTGACGAAAACTTTTCTCTATGACTGAAATTACACCTTTTTCACTTTGTTATGATGCAGGACCCATTTTATGATGTTTTTCCCATAAGTAGTTGTCACCCCTTGCTTATTACCCCCTTTACAATTATCCATTATCCATTTTCTGTATTCAAAATATGATACTTTTACATTTCAGCCAATTCTTGTGGAAACTTCTTGAGTATTTTGAAATTGGTGCTTGACTTCGCTCCACCTGGTCTGAAAGAGCTTGTAATGAAGTGTCCCAAAAATGCAACGTACAAGTCCAAGACTATTCAAAACCAAATTATAGACGTGATTAAAGACTACATCCAAGGCAAGATTGTCAAGAAGATCAAAGTGAAACGAGTATTCAGTGTTTTGGCAGACGAGGCAACAGACGTCAGCAATAAAGAACAGATGGCACTTGTTCTGCGGTATCTGAATCAGAATAACATTATAAAGGAAGAATTTGTGAATTTTATTCATTGTAAAACTGGTACAAGTGGCATGGCACTTTCACAAAATATTCTGGATGAAGTTAAAGCTTTAGGTTAGTATATTTTGTATGAGTACATCTTGGGGTGCACTAACGTAAAAAAATTAAATTTCAAGCTCGCACTATTTTTATTCAAAACTATTTGCAAAGGAAATATGCATTAGGAAAGATTCTTTAGGGGACAAATAAGTACCATTAGGGTCATTCATTGTACTTACCCTTCATTGTTTTGTTTTATCTCAGGACTCGACTTTGAAGACGTCAGAGGACAAGGTTATGATGGTGCTGGTGCTATGGCTGGGAATGAAAAAGGTTGTGCAGCTAGGATATTAAAAATACATCGTTTGGCAGTCTATATCCATTGTTTTGCGCATCGATTGAATCTAAGCATCATGAAAGTTTCTAACATCACACTAGTTAGAGACGTCTTCGATCATACCCGAGTGATAGCTGACTTTTTTACTAATTCTCCCAAACGTGCAGAATACCTTGAACACATCTTCTCTGAACTGGACGGAGTTCTCAGAAAACTTATCAATATTTGCCGTACCAGGTATGTATATTGTTTGCATGGTGTATTATTTTTTACTCAATGGCAATGATTTAAGAAGCCTATCAACCTTTCTTTTTTTATACGGCAACCTTTGTGGTCTTTCGAAAAATATGTTTGCATCAATATTTGATAGTTGACAGAATAAATGAATAGTCTCAAATTGCATGCAACTTTAAAAATCTATCATGTTTATTCTATTTAAGATGGGTAGCACGGATTCTTGGTATCAACCGCATCGTTGAAAGTTATCTTAAAGTGCACAAAACTTTTTCTGATGTTGCAAAATCGGGTGCTACGTTTCAAGGTGTAAAATGGGACGCAAAAACACAAACTAAAGCAAACGGTTGCCGGGCGAAGATGGAGACTTTTGCTTGGCTTGTTGCCCTTGTCATTACGAAAAACATATTCTTCTACATCGATTCAATCACGACTGGTTTGCAAGGTAACTACTAGTATGTTTATGTAAAAACGATTATTTGCTAAAAGTATGGGGCACGTCGTTAAACTTTGGTTATTGTATGGTAATAGCAAAGTTCGGAGGGGGTTGCTACCCTCTCCCTTTCTTCGCAGTTTTTCGCTCCCTCTAGCGAAAATTTTCAACCCCCTACCTCTTTGGTAATTTTGGGAAGTTGCTACCCTTATAGGGGTTCTAGGGGGTGAGAACTTATGCTATAGTAGTAATCAAATTCCATTCATTTCCAAGTTCTCGAAATAACTACTAGTTGCTAATTTTTTCATCCTTTCTTTTTTCTCTCCTAACAGCTACTTCGTTGTCCATCGTCGAGGCTTATTTAGAAATAACTAATGTCATCGAAACTTTAGAAGGAGTCAAACTTAATGTCAACAAATACCATAAAAAATGGTATACCGAAGCTGTCGAGCTGGCTGCAAAGATTGGAATCAATCCGAAGTGTCCTCGTGTTGTTTGTGGTGTTAGCATGAATCGAGATAGTACACCTTCCAACACCGAAGAAGAATACTTCAGGAGAACAATCACCATTAGATGCCTAAACGAGGTATTTCATTGATTTAGCTATCTGGTTTCAAAGAAAATGAAAATTGCCTGATTATAGAATGGTTGAATTCTCCTCTCTTAACAACAAATTTGTATTTTCCAAATTGAGCAATTATTCCCGTTTGTAGAGGTGAATATGATTATGTTAGGGGAGTATATGATTAATAATATCTATCACCTTTATTGTTTTCAGGTTATAAATGATTTACGAGAGAGGTTTGACGCAAACTCTATTGGTGTAATCGATGGCTTCTATTGCATTCCATCCGTAATGGCAGTCAAAACAGACTGGAAGCTTCATCTTAGAAAATTTATGATGAAGTACAAAAAGGATATGCCTGACTTAAGCACTGCGGAATCGGAAATCCATCGTTGGGAAACGACATGGTTGAAGGGAAGTCAGGATGATACTTTACCATCCACAATTGAAGGAACAATGAAAACAATGCTTACAACCATGTTTCCTAACATATACCAAACTCTTATCATATTGGCTGTTGTACCTGTCACCACGTGCTCGTGCGAAAGAAGTATATCCACGTTAAAACGAGTAAAAAATTACTTGAGGAATTCCTGTGGTCAGGTAAAGAAAATTCTAAGCTTTTTCAAATTATTTGAAATTTGATACATCAGAAAATCTGGAAAATTTGAAAATAAGAAAAATAAGAAAACCAAAAGTCGAAGTGTGTTGCATATATTAGTTCCATTTGATTAGTTCTGCCAGTGGTTGTATTTTTATCTTTATTTATCTTTCAGGACAGATTGGTTGGTTTGGTGTTATTGCATATGAATAAAGAAATGGATATCGACATCGATGAAATTATAAACAGACTTGCAATCAAATATCCTAAGCGGATGAAAATGTCGCATTTACTCGACGATGATTGATGCTATGCTTGCTACATATGAACAAAATAACGTTTTACTGAAAACTTTCTAGAGCTATAATGACTGAGGTCAAATATTATCGAAGCGTTTGACACCTTTTAACAGTCTATATTTTCAAATAAAAATTTAGACGATGATAATTCATAACTTTCCCTGATTATTTTGAATTAAAATGCAACTTTTGATAAATACTTGAAACGCACAAAAAATAAGGTATATTCTAAAATAGATATTTATTGAATAATATATTTACACACGTTTTAATAATGTACATAAGGAAGGAGTTGTTTCATTTTTAAACTTATTTAGGTTGAAAAACGAGAAATATCATGACGTTAGGCTATATGACGTAGTTTCTAAATTTCATCCAGTTTTAAGCCATTTCCGGGCGTTTTAAATGGTCAAAAAATTTCTTAGGGGGCTCCGCCCCCTAGAACCCCCGCTGGGGGGCTTAGAGCGCCACCCAGACCCCCAGCTCTTTTTTCGGCTCGCTTCGCTCGCTTTTTTCTTCACATGAAAAAAACCCTAGATCCGCCACTGCTTTCGTGATTTCTTCTGGTAGGGGGTCAACTTTTGCCTCCTCTTCGAATTTGATTAGATCAGGATGTCTCAAAAAATCAGGACCATTGACCCACTTGTCAATTGGTTTGTCTTCTGGTTTTTCTGTGATTGGTCTTGTCCCAAGATCGGCAGGATTCAACTTGCCAGGTACGAAATTCCAGTCTTGAACATTTGTCTTTTCTCGGATCTCGTTTGTCCTGTTCATCACGTAGGTTGAGAACCTCTTCTCTTCATTACGTATGTATGATAGTACCACCATTGAGTCTGACCACAAGAATGATTTGTCGATTGGAAGTCTCATCTCACTGTTGATATAGTGTTTTATCCTTGAGGCAAGGACTGCAGCTTGAAGTTCTAGTCTTGGGATGGTGTTTCCTTTGATTGGCGAGAGTCTCGATTTTCCAACGATGAGTGAACATGTAACATCTTCGTCCTTGACCGCTCTGAAGTAAGCACAAGAGCTGAATGCCTTCAATGATGCATCTGCAAAAAAATGAAGTTCTACACCATCCCTTTCAATTGGAAAACCAAACCATCTTGGTACCTTGACATTTCCAAATTCAGGCAATGTAGACAACCATTCTGTATAGGTATCTAGCAAGCTCTCTGGAATAGGGTCATCCCAACCAACTTTTTCCTTCCACATTGATTGGAGAGTGATCTTTGGTGCAATCAGCAATGGAGCCAAGAATCCTAAAGGGTCGTAAATTGAGCTAAGAAAACTCAAGAGCCCTCGTTTGTTTTTTTGATGCTCCTTCATCTTTATTTTGAAAAAGAATTCGTCCTTGTATGGATCCCACCATACCCCAAGAGTTCTTTCATGAGGTAAATGTTCCAATTCTCGACTGGTGATCTTTGGGGATACGTCCTCCGTAGGCATAGCTTGCAGCAATTTTGGTTCATTTGATAGCCATTTCGTCAACCTAAACTTCCTTCCTTTCACAACTTCTGCGACATTAAAACAAGTCTCTACTGCATCCTCGGTGTTGTCAAACGAGCTAAGGAAATCGTCCATGTAAAATTCCTCAGTCACTGCTTCTGTTACTCTATTTTTATTCTCCTCTGATAGATCTTTGAATGCTTGAACCTCTTTACCTTCCACACGGGTGATGCTGCTTCGTAACGCCCAATTGGCACAACATGGAGAGTCGATCTTACCAAAAAGATGAACCTGCATTTTATATTCCGTGATAGGGTCTGGAGGTTTATCCCTCCAGAGAAAGCGGAGTGCATCTTGATCCTCTTCTGGAACTAAGACTAACTAAACTAATACATTTTCTCAATATCACTGATGACTGCTACTTGACCTCTTCTGAACCTCGAAAGTACGGTGACAAGATTATTGAGCAGGTTCGGACCAGGTAGCAAACTTTTGTTCAGGGAAGTGCCTTTGAAATTTGAGGAAGCATTGAAGACGATTCTAATTTTTCCTGGTTTCCTTGGTTCCAGGACAAAGTGATGCGGGATGTAGTTAATTTTGTTCGAAACTGACTTCGCCTCTGTATCTGACAATTTCTTTACATGTCCCAAAGTGATGTACTCTTCAATCTTTGAGTGGTAGATTTCTTTGATCTCTGGAAATTTCTCAAGACGTTTCTCTGTTGATAGGAGCCTTTTCTCAGCTAGGAATCGATTGTTCTCGAGCTGAACTTTGTCCTTTCTCCACAACATTCCAACTTCACACCTTCCTTCGACGAAATTGGTACCGTTTTCGAGAAGTGTGAGAGCTCTTCTCTCATCCTTCGTCAAGAGAGCAGGTGATAACATTGATGTGGTTGATCTTGTTGCCAAAACCTTTCAACACTCGCCCTCCAGTTTCTCGAAAGATAGGAAGTTTGCGGTTACAGATTTTTCAGAAGATCCTCCTCCAAAGAGTGTCCAACCAAAGATAGTTTTTACCGCTATTGGATCATTTTTCGATTTTCCTTTGACAAAATCAAGGTGAAGCAAGGCCTCCGGAGTGTCTGCACCAATGAGAACTTCAACATCTCCCTTGAGAGGCTGGACAATCGATATGTCCTTCAGATGATCACAACGTTTCTTTAAGTTTGGTAAGTTGTAAGGTCGCATTCTTACATTCAGGTTGTCGACTACCCAGGCATCTTGAATTGGGATGGCTGAATTGAGATTTTGGGAAGCTGGTGAAATTGTGAAATTGACGGACTTTGATTTGAACGACTGCTTCTTTGTTAGGACGTTTGAAATCCTCATAGTTTGACTTTTTCCAGACAGATTCAGTTTTGAAGCGAGACTCGACTTTATCAAAGTTGTATCCGAACCAGTGTCGAGAAGAGCATTGACTTTGATTGTTATTTCGCCATTTGAAACAGCAATTGGAATGACTTGAAGATAAGTATGGACTTTTGATTTTCCATAGTTGGATTCAATAACTTCTGGTGTGTCATTTGAATCGACGAAGTTGGGGTCATGTAGTGAGGAATGATGGCGTTTCTTGCAATGTCGACAGGAAACTTTTGACTTGCATTCCCGGATAGAGTGTTTTGGTGATAGTAACAGCATCGCTTTTCGTTGGTTAGCTTCCTTCTATCAGGGATTGTTTTCTTTTGGAACTCGTCGCATTGCCATATCTTGTGTGGTTTTTGGCAAACCCAACAGCTCAATTTCTTGTCGTTGCCAGAATCAATGTAGTTGTTTTGGCTTTCCTTGTTGCCACCTTTCTTATCTCTCCTCTTGTTTTCATGAGTTGCAATTATATCTGCTATTGGATTGTAGAATTCCTTTAACGTGGCATCTAAGAATTTTTCAAGCTTAAACAGACTTAGATCAGTGTCATCGAAGTCCTTTGATTTCTTGTAAAAGTTCTTCCTCAGGTTGTCTGGCAACCTAATGACCGCCTTCGACAAGTTTTCCGTTGAGTGAATGGCGGAAATGTTGCCAATCCTTTTTAACCAAGTCAAAGTGGATTTTAATTGTTGGTGGAACCTTTTCAAAGCTGCTCTATCATTTGACACCAGTTGAGGTTTATCCAGCAGAAGTTTTAGTTTGGCATGGGTTACCACTGTAGCATTGCCAAAGTCTCTCTTTAATGACTTCAAAGCGGTGGCGTAGAATATTCCTGATGTCCCAATGCACTCAACACCTTTTCTTGCTTCTCCTGTGAGGACACTCAGCAGTCTTTCTATCCGATCATTGTCCGTGAATGACAACTTGAAGTGAACTCTTCGACTGAAGTTTTCGATGAATTCAGGCCATTTGGCACTATCTCCATTGAATTTAGTTAGCTCGATAATTGGTAACGTCTTACTTTCAAACTCATAGCGAAGTGCTGCGCTAGCAGTGACAGGGTTGGATAGACCAGCAAGACAAGTCTCTTCTCCCTCAACCAAATCATCAATGAAGTTATCAATAGATTGCAAGAACGTTTTTTGAGGTTTTGTAGCAGCAGTTGGATTTTGGGTGACATATGTACCAGAAGATTGACTCAAGCTATCTGAAAAGGCTACTTTTGATGGTATCTGCCTTAATCGGCGAAAGCTGCTGCGGGACTTCGCTGTCACAGAAGATACCGATGGTGGGGATGGGTTGGGAAATCTGAAATTCTGGATATTCTCTGATCTTGGACTGGAACTTCTTCCATTGAAGTAGCTTGGTGAATGATAACCAGATCCACCACTACCACAACTTCCAGCGTATTCACTTTGAGCACTGTTTCCACTGGATCCTTGACTGCTTGAATAAACACTTGATGCTCGTGTTCTGCCACGAATTTCCCTTTCAACTTCAGCTATCCGGTTCGACTCCCTTCTTTCGCTTTCTTCACACTCCTGGATCTTCTTTGGATCAGTTTCCATTGACATGTATTCTGTGTTTGTAGCTCTAAACTTGAGGTACGTTGTCAACATAGTCTCTTGTAACACAAACGCATTTTGAACATCTCCTTCGTTGAGACAAATGAGAATTTGGTTAATGACTCTTGTGAGGCTAGAAAGCTGGGCTCTTCTGGAATTTCGTAATGATACGAGTTTGTTTAGCTCATACATCTGTGGATCTTCAGCTGGTTGTTGACCTGCAATTCTATTTGATCTCCTCATTGTAACAGTCTTTGATGCAAACAGAATCAGTAGTCAGAGTAGATATGTTCAGGAATGAGCCGGAAACAGACGAACGGTTTTGGAACTGGACCAGAAACAGACGAACGGTTTTGGAACTGGACCAGAAACAGACGAACGGTTTTGGAACTGGACCGGAAACAGACAGAACGGTTTTGGAACTGGACCGGAAACAGGCGAACGGTTTTGGAACTGGACCGGAAACAGGCGAACGGTTTTGGAACTGGACCTGAAAAAGACGGAACGGTTTTGGAACTGGACCGGAAACAGGCGAACGGTTTTGGAACTGGACCGGAAACAGGCGAACGGTTTTGGAACTGGACCTGAAAAAGACGGAACGGTTTTGGAACTGGACCGGAAACAGACGGAACGGTTTTGGAACTGGACCGGAAACAGACGGAACGGTTTTGGAACTAGACCGGAAACAGGCGAAACGGTTTTGGAACTGGACCGGAAACAGACGGAACGGTTTTGGAACTGGACTGGAAACAGACAGAACGGTTTTGGAACTGGACCGGAAACAGGCGAAACGGTTTTGGAACTGGACCGGAAACAGACGGAACGGAACAGACAATGTCCGGAACAGACGATGATCAGAACAGACGATGACCGGAACAGACGATGACCGGAACAGACGATGACCGGAATAGACGATGACCGGAACAGACAATGACCAGAACAGACAATGCTCGGAACAGACGATGCCCGGAACAGATGATGCCCGGAACAGACGATGCCCGGAACAGGCGATGCCCGGAACAGAAGATGACCGGAACAGACGATGACCGGAACGGACGATGACCGGAACAGACAATGCTCGGAACAGACAATGCTCAGAACAGACGATGCCCGGAACAGACGATGCCCGGAATAGACAATGACCGGAACAGACGATGTCCGGATCTGATGAAGCCCGGAAATAACTCAGACTTCACCAACCAAATCTTGTTGTTGAGGGGCCCATAGGAACTTAAGAGAGGCAGAGAGAGAGGGAGACGAATGCTGTAAGGTATACCTGAACCACACTCCAGTCTAACAATCTCCACCGCTTATCTCCTCGGCGCATCAGAATATTTTCTTGAAATTTTGTTTAGGGGATTGACAAAGTTCTTGTAACGATTTTGTTTGTTCGTTATATTCGTTCAAGCTAAAAACACGAGAAACAATTATACAAAGTAACTTGACATATTTACATACATAGGCCTATGTTAGTAGTCGGTTAGTCAGTCAAAAAATATACAAGTCAAAATTGTACAAGCTATAGTTAATGTCTGAGCCAAAATCTAAGTCAAAATAGGATAAAAATGGCACAAAATAGCATGGAAAATATGTACAAGACAGAAATATACTTACAAAATATTGTCGGCAAACTATCCCAAAAACAAATAAAAGACTTGACTTGATAACTAGTCAGACGCTATCAAAGTTGCAGTTTTGTCAAAGTCAGACATGACATTTTCTTACTAAAAGGTCGTCTTTTCTCTCACAGCTTTCTTGTGTCTTGTCAAAGAGAAAATTGTGTCAAAAAAAGGCGTTCAAAGTTTTCTATATAAAAAGGCAATAAAAAACACTAATTACTCCGGCAGGAGAGCCATCATACCAAATCACTCAAATGGAGAGCAAATTCAATGACGTTATGCACTTGGGAGTTTTAACCAAAACAAGTTACTTGCAAGAGTAAACAAAATTTTATGCTTGAAAGTCGATACAAATATACACCAGCAATAGTTTTTTTAAGATGATATTGCCCAAACCTAACTATTCAAATTTAACTCGTTAGAGATCACTCTTATTTAAAAACAAAACATTTGTTTAACATGTACTAAATTGAGCGGGAAAAATAGTACAATACCTACCATTTTGATCTTTTATCACAGTGTGTTTAGAATTTTCATCAACAGCAGCATCGTCAGCCTCCAACTCCTTCATAACACCTGAAGTATTGAAAAATTACAAAGACATTATGAATCCTTGTTAGTTTTTTGAATTTTTAAAATGAAATATTTTAATTCATAAACATTAAATATAGTCTATGTATGTGTACCCGCCCGATTTAAAACTTTCTCTACTCTCATTCGTGCGATGATTGAAATTTATATTTATCAAAATCTGTCCTTGCCCTTCAAAAAAGCAGTCTCCTAAAAAAACTCTATGGTTAAGTTACGGTAATCATTAAATTACTTACAAATTGCCTGGTGTTTTAAGAAGGGATATTTTCGTTGGTACATCATTGAACAGATCCGACGAATTAAAGTTTTTCCCACTATCGTGGAGGGTTCAGAAAGTGGTGCAGGAGCTTCATGCGTGGATTTACTTTTTTTACTCCTTTTAGGATATTTCTTTATAGCGTAATCAACAGCACTTTCTGCTTTCACAGAAACTCCAAACCTTCTTCATCCACTGATACAATAGTTGGGATTTCGAAATGGATGTTTTCATCATCATCACGATCCTCATTTTCAAATAGGTCATTTTCATCAACAACAATATCAATATCGACTTCATATTGTGGTATGACATCGCCAATTATGGGTATATCCTCATCAAAATCAATTTCTTCTAGTTCCAAATACTCTATTTATCCTTCTACGTCCGCCATCCTTCTTTCTTCTTTTTACTCATGTTTTGAGTGCGAACAAAGGTGGTCTTTTTTCACCATTTTTCTCTCGTAAATGTAAAAAAAATAAGAGGAAATAACGCGCTCTCATTGGTCCGCTTACAATAATAGCGATCAAATTAATAGCTATTATCATGGCACTAGACATAGAAAAAGAGAAAAAATCTTCGTGCTTTATCCATTCTAGCTCAACTGAAGTTGAGAAAAATGATATCTGGATATAACATGATAATAACCTCTGAATATGACATCATAATGACCTCTGGGTATAACATAACATAAATCGAATGTAAAAATGTCATCATTTTGATGTTAAAAAAAACGTCATTTTGTTTGCTGGGAAGCTCCCGTTTTCGATGAAAGGTCCCTTAAAGGTTTTACGCTCTCAGATTCGTGTTCGAACCAATCGAGTCTCGCCTATATTTCTCTTCCAAAACTCTACAATTCGATATATACCTCGTGTTTATCGGATTCACCTTATCGGTGAATAAAAAAATCGTCGAAAAAATTCCCCGACATTTCATCATCCGACAAAGCTTTTCCCGACCAAAACTTTTGCACAATTTTTCCCCCGCCCAGAATTTTTTCCCGGTTTATTTATAAATCCCTGACCAAAATTTTCCCAAGAATTTTTTATTTCGACAGAAAGAAGGATTCCTATCGTAATTTTTCATTGTAAACGTTTTAACAGATCACTCTCAGTTTTAAAGGTCTTTATTAAGACCTTTTGGGTGTATCAAGTAACGATCCGCTATCGCAGAACGTTTTGGGTCTTGTTCTAAATCAGACCTTAAGGTCTTGATTTTAATAAGACCTTTATCGCGCCCAATAGAGACTATTCTAGATCCCGAAAGAGACTTCAAGGGTTCTGATTCTATCATACCAAAATGTCTTATTTTAAACAAGACCTTTCGAAAAAAGTCCGTTATCGCAGAAAGTTCAAAATTAGACCATATTAGTGCCTAAAAAGAAACGAGATTCTGATTCATGTCTAAGTTGATGCAGATTTTCATATATCAATCGATGCTATTGAACTTATCATCAACGTTTAACCTTATAGAATGGAAAACATTAAATAAATATTTTTTAACTTATTAAATATATATAATATAATATATATAAGAATTTCTAAAATAATTTTTTACATGAATTTTTATAGAAATCAAAAATACATTATACCTAACATTTCTATATTTTATTTGAATGTAAAACATTTATGACATACTTTGAATTAATGAAAAGTAAAATTTCAAGAAATCCTAAAAATCTCCAGGAATTTAAGAAATGCGTAAACGGTCGACTTTCAAAATCTAAGTAGAATCTAAATTTCGGGGGCCTTACCAAAGCGATTTTTAGCCTCAAATATAAAGTCATTACCAATACGTTTCGATTATATACTAATTTAGAATACAGTTGAAGTAAATTTAAAAATTTAATTTCGTAGGAATTCAATATATCATACACGTTTTTGTATAAAAACAAAGAATATAAGAACACAAGGCTTCGATGGCCCAAATATTAAGAACATGTTAAGAACATTTCAAGCCTTTTTTTGTGAACTCTAAAATTTCTTAGGAAATTGCACTAAAATACTCAAAAAATGATGAAAATAAGAACATTTTAAGAATAATTTTAGGCTTACAACTTAAAAAGTTTAGAACATAGGAAGACTTCGAAAATTTTCGACGTTCTTATAAAAGAAACGTGTATTACAGTATTATATTACATATTATCATAATGGAATATATTTAGATGTAAACGGAAATGCAAAAACAAATATCTATCTAAATAATTGAAAATCATCGTTTCGTTTTTTTAATTTTAAAACGTTCCTAATAAAATAATTAGACTGAAAATCGACGAGAACATCGTAAGCCAACCTCAACTCAGCAAAAATTGACAAGCAAATAGCAAGATTGTAGATTTAAAGTAGTTCCGCCGAAACATTTTAGAACTAATTTCCTTAAGGAGGATTATATAATGCGAGCATCAATTGAATGTCATCAAAAAATCTTTTTTCTACTTATCACAGTCTCCTCTTCAATCTCGATTTTTGCAAAAAATGCGTGTTAACTACACAAATGGCACAAAAGAGTTACATTAAGCTCAAAAAAGAAAAAAACAATTTGAATTGGGAGTTTTTAGTTTTGGAACGATGGTATGAAAAATTTAACATAGTGACGAAATATCTATAAATTTTACCCCTCCCTGCTTTCTTTATTCTTGAAATAAACGTGCTTAACCGGCCCAATGTCTTCGTTTCATCACCAATATCCAAAATGTATTTTTGAATAAATGTTAAAGTATTTATTAAACTGTTCGGGTAAACAATGTTGAAGACGTAGTATGACGCCAGCATCAAACATACAGCATAAAAAAGGTTATTGGTGGTAGCAAGAATCTCCTCTTCCACTTTAACATCAAAAGAATTGCCATCGAGTAAAGTACCCAGGTCTTTTTCGTCAAAGGCTACAAAAGTAGGGATAATGCGGGGGTGTGACTCGTCTACTGACTTCAAGAACGAGGACAGACATTCGTTTAGGAGAAATGGGATTCGTAAAATTTTGTAACAGTTGGTAAGATCTAAATAAAGAATGAGAAGAAATTATTGTTATTCCTTGTTAGAATACATTAGTTCGTCTACTTTAAGAGCTCATAGTCTGCTACCCCACTTGAAAACAATAGAAATTCAACGTGAAAACTGTGTAAATACTTGTTTCTAGAAATTTCAAAGTCAAATATCTCAGCTTTGAAAAAATAATCGGGTAAAAAGTGTTTCATAATCCCTTAAAAACGTGAATCTCCTAAATACGATCAAACAGAAAACGACTTACAGAGTTTCGATTCATCGGTTCGTGAACCAGAAATTCTCATTTTGACGGAGTCAAGGAGGTGTTTGTCTGACTTGGACTGAATGAGATCGACTGGTATGTCTTTCACCGTTGCCATGCGGCTTATGATTGACCAGCCACCAACCAATCGAGAGAACTCGTTAAGAATCTAAAAAACAATGTTAAAATAGTAGTGTGAGAGATAAGAAAGAATATAAATATTAAACAACTAAAAGACTTGAACATGGGCCGAGCACTGTCATTCTTTATGTGTGGAAATCTCTAACAGCTCTTTTCACGCCCTTCAGAATTTCAATTCCCTCGGAATTTTTAAAAGAACGCCTTGTTTTATTATTAAAAATTTAATTCCAAAGAAGTAATACATATTGTAAACTCACCTCATTTTTGCTACGAAGCAATGGGTACTCCAGAAGAACTTCAGCCATATATTTTGGATCTCTGACGATGAATGAACGTCTGTCCGGAAAGGTTTTTACCATGGCCAATTGACATTGCGCGGTGTTTTGTTGGTGGAGAACCTTTTTTGACTCCTTCATCATTTTCTCTTTGAAGCTCTGGATGGAATCATTAGTCTCACCATCTTCTCTAGGTGGCAAGTAGGAGGGCACTACCCAACTTTGCCGTGCTTTCTTGGCAGCAGAGGGAACCAATTCACCTTCAGCCTTCTTTTTGCCGAATCGTAGGCGACTGTTTATAATTTCCGGTACGTCATCCACGTGTGATCTAATCGATACAAAGAAAAGTTTTAGCGGGTCTGCCAAGAAAATAATATACAAGTTTGACGATCTTTTCTGAAAAACATAATATGACACATCAAAATTTAAGTTAGACTTTCCTCTAAACAATGAAAAATGAATGGAACAGAGTTTGAATTGACGAGTCGTGAATACTGAATCACGAGTGAATTTGGAGTTTTCACGAATCAATTTTAGATCTAATTTCAAAACTTCAGAAATACTTGCCTGAGATTTTTGAAACAAGTCCTCAATATTTTTTCGGAAAAACAGCACACAATCTGTCTCATCCAGATGGTAATTTTTAAGGTATGGCCATCTATCGTTAATAGCTGTTGCCATGGAGATGTATTGTGTAGTTGATGGGAAACTGTAGAGTGAATGACATGGTTATTCTTTGACAGGAAAATTTATTTTTGAAATTTCATAATAATAGTCAAAAGTAGTCAAAAGGGTTCATACACTCTTATCTTTATAAGCATACATGAAAATCGCTTCGAGGGCAGGCTCAATATGCATCCTAGCAAAATCTCATTTACAAAAAAAGGATAAGTATTAATTAACTTACTAAACACCATATTTGGTGACACACTCGTTGTAAATGCCAGAAAGGAGTGATGTGCGCAGAGACCTTCGAAGATGTTGTTTTGGATTTAGAGTCTTTAAAACATGTTCACAAACCATGTAGTCTTTGATGACAAATGGATTCGGCCAACGCCTATCAAAACAAAATGTAATTAATATTATAAACAGAGACATTGACATTTAATAGTAATACTTTGTTAAAGGAAAAATCAGATATTTCACTAAAAGATACTTTTTAGGGTTCTGATATTTGACTTTGAATATTCTAGTTTCTACTTTTTGAAATAGAGCTTGGCCAAAAATGGTCAAAATTTGGCATCCCCCCAACAATTAAGTACAAAAGAGTATGTGTTTCATTCAAATTGTATGAAAAACTTCGTCTTGAAATATANATATTTTTCTTACTCATAAAATGAATTCATAACATTTCATAGATATGACTAAAGAAAAAACCACTTACTTTTTCTTCGAAGCAGAAATATTTTGAGTTTCATCATCATGGGTGTCATCTAGACCATTTTCGTTTTCATTTTCATTTTCGTTTTCGTTTTCGTTTTCAATGTTGTCTTCAAGTTCATTAATGTAGCTGTCTTCATGTTCAGTGATGTTGCTGTTTTCATGTTCAGTGGAGGAGTATACAATTGCTTTCAATTCATTGCTTTTTCTATCATCCAGCAAAGATACCTCCGCAAAATCAATTTTATTCCAGCCAAAGTCCGAGTCCTCATACATTAGTGTCAAATCTTCAGCATTATCAACTCTTGCGATCAATGTATCCTCCAACTCATTTAAATGGTCTATTTTAAAAATATATCGGTCTGATCTTGCTGATCCAAAACATTCGCATTGAAGTGTAAATTTCATTGCCATTTTTGTGAGTTATTACTTCCTAAAGAAAAGAACGAATGAATGAATAAATGAATAAATAAATGAATAAATAAAGACATAAAAACGAATGACTAACTGGAATGTCTTTATTTATTTATTTATTTAGCATCCCACAAGCAGTCTGTTTAACTTTAAATGTTGTTAATGCTTTAACTTTGGTGATCTGTGGCTCTTTTTTGTCTGTCAATGACAGAATATGGAAAAAGTTCAATCCTATCATCGAATATTTCCAAGGAAAAATAACGTTTTCGTAAAAAATTTATTATAACATTAGTCATCAAATCAATTGCAAAACCTTCAAAGCAATCATGTGCAAGGTCAGGAGGTAAACCATCAATCACGTGAAAATAATTTAAATCGTTTAAGCAACTTTTAGTTTTAAATCCATATGAAGAGCAGAGATCTGACTTTTTCTCTATAGCTTCTAAATTGTTATTGTAACCATTTTTAGTGCGCATTTCAAAGTCTTTAGTTTTATCATCAAATTTAAGTGATTTTAGTGTTTTATAGCAATATCTGCAAAAGTGCTGGACAGTGCTAAAATTACAATAAAAAACCCCCAATGCCATGAGCAGCTAGATTGTCAGCAATAAGCATTGAAACTGACCCCTTAAGATTGAATGGAAGCCCTGTTTCTTTAAATTCTAGGCCCCTCATTTCAAGTTTTTGGATATCTTCAATCATCGGTTGTAATATTTTTCCATCGCAGTAGTCACATAAAAGGTGCGCATCAAAGAGAATAACAAGATCGATGACAGTTAACCGAGACCTATATATTGCTGGTAAATTTCCAAGCACAAAATAAATGGCAGAGGTTTTATGTTTGACTGTTTTGTTGCCTAAAGGATTGACCGTATTAAAATCATCATGGTATAGAATAATCTGAAGAAATAATGGCTCTTCTTTAAACAAAGGATGGTTTGGAATATTGAACCATCTTTAAAATCACGCAAAACATGTTTTTGAGTGTCAGGAACATCATCTTGTGATTGAGAAACAGCTTCAGCAAAAAAATCCTCATGACCAAGCAATACAGAGAGGGTAGAAAGCAGTGGAACATATTGATAAGTGTCAGTCCCCCCTTTTTTATTTTGTCCTAAAACAATTTCAATTGGCTCCACATACTCAGATTTTGTTGTTGTATATTGTGACAAAGATTTTTGCCCTCTGAATTTATCAAAAGCTAAAGCATATTCACTTTGACACTTAAGAACAATTTTGGTTTCATGGTCAATTTTTAAAATTTGGATTATTTCTGAGAAGAGATGATTCTACAGCTTTACTATGCCTCTAGTGATCAAGATTTATTATGTTTGACATTTTTTCACTCAAGAAGCAGGTTGCTTCAGTAGTGATAAAGTATTTTTCACGCAATTCTAATAAGAATTTATGGATTTTCTCAACAGCAGATTCATCAAAAATAGATTCATCATTTGGCTCAAAATCGTTATTTGAGTCAGCAGTAAAATTAGTTTGTATGTTATCCTCCCCGCCAAAATGATCAGGCTCACAAGTATCTTCAATGTCGATGTTATTATCATCAGTCACACAGTCAACAGTGTCACCAGTTTTCTTTCTTACGAGCATATACTTCTCATAAACCAAGAATGTTTTGTTTGCACATGCCTTCGAAAACTTTGAAGATTTTTAAAGCTCTTAGGACAGGAGGAAATACGACATATAAAAGGTGCATCAACTGCAAAGTGTGTTTGTCAAAAAAATGATGCAAAAGCTTGTTATAATTGCTGGCAACATAAGGACAGTCAAGTAGAGGACAAGAAAATTGTTGAGTAATTTGTTCACATGATGGTAATGCTGCCATCTCACCTCTCAAGAAAACATAATCAATACAGAAAACAACAACAATGAACAGTTTAATCAGCCATTATGAAAATATTGGTGACAGAAACCGAAAGTTTAAGCTTCGCTATTTTTTCTGAGAATTTCTTCTTTACACTATCAGCTGATATCTGCTTTTCGTGACAACCACATTGAAATGCTCGAACAAATCGCAGCACATAAAAAAAGTTTGAATGAGATAAACAAGACCCTTTCAAGTCTTAATTTCGCGCTCTTTTAAAAATGAAAGTGAAAGGAATCGCCACAAAGGTAATGAGAATCTAAAGATTGATCAGAAATGTAAAACAAAGTGGGACAAGAATATCAAAGTTTTTCTATGAGTATGAAATTGTTCTTGTAAAATTAGAGCCATGACTTCATTGTAAATACTTTCAGAAATTTATTTTCTCTATGATCAAATAATTCACGACAAAATCTTCCTTCCTTCTAAAATTATGATCATGAGATTTTTCAGCTTGTTCCCAGACTCCGCATAAATCAATTGGTCACGCCCTCCAATTCGCGCCAAATTTCAGAACGTGTTTGACGCTGATTGGTCGAGTGATGTTGATGTTCGAATATCCGAATAAAGCAAGTGACCATTCGATTTATATCATTCATTCTCCATTCTTACCCAGCAACGAACAGGTCAACGGAAACTTTATCACATAATGACTGGTACGGGTTACGATGTGATAAGAGCCCTCCCGTCCC
Source organism: Clytia hemisphaerica (assembly GCF_902728285.1). Taxonomy (NCBI): domain Eukaryota; kingdom Metazoa; phylum Cnidaria; class Hydrozoa; order Leptothecata; family Clytiidae; genus Clytia; species Clytia hemisphaerica. Next base: position 149,589 of record NW_027103394.1, read on the forward strand.
AGGGTAACCCTGATTTCCTCAGAATTTTATTTTAATCTTATTCTCTTAATAGGTATGCTTTTAAAAGAGGCTAAAGTTATAGTTAACCTTAGAACTCATTGTAATTTAGCAACTTTGATTGGTGTTTGCATTGACGAGCCTCCTTTTAAATTGGTTTTAGAGTTTTACTCTTTTGAAGATGGAGCTAGGTCATTATACAGCCTTTTAAAGGACAAAATCAATATCAAGATCGATGCAATGCACCTCGTATTTTTCAAAATTGCGGATGTTCTAAACACCATGCACCTAAGTTGATACATTTACAACGACCTTAAACTTGATAACGTCGTGCTTAAAGGTAACCGCCATTCTATATAGCCAGTCATCATCGATTTTAACTGCAGTTGTAAAATTGGTAAGGGAAGGAAGTTTTCTCTCGATGCTATTGAAAGAGAGAGATACAGAGAGGCGAGACGACTTGTAGCTCCTGAGATAGTCGACGGTAGAGGTAGCCAGTCAATATTGAGTGACATATATTCGTATGGCTACATGGCCAAACAAGTATTGAATTGTGGTTATGATTCAGATAAACTTAAATTGATAAAAAAACACTATACTCTTCACCAATTGGCAGTTACGCTCGTTACGCAATTTGTCAAATTTTAATTGAATAATTTTTAGAACCGTAGCTTAGGCTAATATAACCCTGAAAATACTGGTTGGATATTTTTTCATGCAGTACTTTTTGCTGTAAAATGTCTTTAGTACAGTGGCTTTTATCTTAGAATTTTCTATGTCTAGAAAAAATATTTAGTTCCTGCGAAAATTGTTAGTAAACTTTTTTATCGTTTCTATTGGATTTTCACTATCGCGTCTATTGAAAAGACTTGCAGTAAAGTCCGCCTAGGAAAGGTCTTGTTTGAGACCCCTAGAGGCATCACGAATGAATTCTTTATCGTGTCTATTGGATTTTCACTATCGTGTCTATTGAAAAGGCTTGCAGTAAAGTCCGCCTATGAAAGGTCTTGTTTGAGACCCTTAGAGGCATTACAAATGAATTTTTTATTGTGTCTATTGGATTTTCACTATCGCGTCTATTGAAAAGACTTGCAGTAAAGTCCGCCTAGGAAAGGTCTTGTTTGAGACCCCTAGAGGCATCACGAATGAACTCTTTTATCATGTCCATTAGATCTTTACTATCGTGTCTATTGAAAAGGCTTGCAGTAAAGTCCGCGTAGAAAATGTTTTGTTTGAATAATTTTTTTCATCAGATCTTCAAATTTTATCATATATTAATTGTTAATTAGATGAAAAAAATGAAGCCATCCTTACTTCCTTGCTTATGAAATATTAATTAATATTATAAAATATTCAAGGAAAAATTTATTAGTTTTTAAGTTTTATATGACACCTTTTAGAGGCTAATTATAACGTGGTTATTGACTCGGGTAAGTTATGGCATGTCTTAAAATTACCATAATTTTTAGATCGCATTAGCCGGCAGAAAACGACCAAACAAATGACTGAACATGAAGGGTACTATGATGTAGTTTCTAACCTGATGTGTAACCTAATTGTTTTTTCGCTGATTTTCGCGAAAAACCGTAAAAACTGATTATAACGTCAAAATCGATGACGTCATAAAAACTAAAAATTGAATGAATTTCTCAAGGGTTGTTTATCCAATCGTCTTCAAACTTTCACCAAAGACTTATCTCACTAAAGTCGATCATTCGAAAAAAAAATTTTTTCGAAATTCTGATTACGTCAGCAAAAAATAGGATTTTTCCTTTTTTCCAAATTTCTGCTAACGTCATGAAAATTTTGAAAAATTTCTTTTTCCAAATGATCGACTTTAATGAGATACATCTTTGGTAAAAGTTTGAAGACAATTGGATACACCATTCTTGAGAAATTCAATTTTTAGTTTTTATGACGTCATCGATTATGACGTAATAATCAGTTTTTACGGTTTTTCGCCAAAATTAGCGAAAAAACAATTAGGTTACACATCAGGTTAGAAACTTCATCATAGTACCCTTCATGTTCAGTCATCTGTTTGGTCATTTTCTGTCGACTAATGCGATCTAAAAATTATGGTAATTTTCAGTTTTTTAGACATGCCATAACTTACCCGAGGACACTGATTTGTGTACTCTGTTCAAGAAAATTGCGTTGTGATGGTACAACTGATGTGTCTCTATAATAAACTACAGAGATTGGTACGTCACAGCCAAACATCAGATTCGATCCGACAGCTCACACTGTACCATTCTTTAATGTAAAAAATTGAAGCTATCAACCTAACAACTCTTGTCAACTGTTATCAACTTCGTCCCCCCTTGTATCGTCAGCTTTAGTTATACGATCTTTATAGCGCTAGATTGTACGCTTGCATCGGCTGGATGAACTCTTTTTTTCAGATGGGGAACTCAAACATTGACTTAATCACAAAAATTCGAGGTTAAGAAAATTTATCTAAAATGATTGCCGAATGAACGTTTCCAATAAAAAACGGAATGTCGATAATACGCTGGGGGGGATGAGGTTGAACAGCAATTGATTCGAAGCAGAGAATCGAGACTATAAAAGGTCTAAATGAATGTGACCTGAAAAGGTCTATTTTTTTCGGCCATCCACCAAATTAAATTCCTGCCAAAATTTCTTCCAATAAGGTATATATTTGTAGTTTAATAAAAAAGAGAAAGTCAAAAATCGGGCTTTGTTACATTGCATAGTGCAAACCTTTCTCAACCCTTTAAATGCCAATGTTAGATATATTTGCCTAATTTATAACCCATTCCCTATGTTTATCCAAGTGGCAAAGTTTCAAAAAGAAGACTTCTTTTTGTATGACGTAGTTACAAAAAAATCATAAAATTATATTAAAATTAACAATGGCAACTATTTAGAAGAAAAACAATCCAAGTTGATTTTCTTCTCTTTTTTTCTCTTCTCCATGAAGCATTTTGATCAGGAAAATACAAAAACGAAGTATAATGACCATTCTTTTAAGCTATCAACTAAAATTAAGGGCATTAAGGTATGGTAAGACAAAACTCAAACAGGAGTTTAAACAGCATTTCATATCATGTTCCATAGCCCAGAATTATTCAAGCTATCCACAAAAAAAAAGAAAGACAAAATAATTGACATACCCCTAGTATTTGGCATGTCCCTAATAAAATTGCCTTTCTTGTTGAGAAGAACATACTGGCCTCCCCCAATCTGGTTACGAATCTCATTCACTCTTGTTCGGACGTTCAATTCTGTCATCTTGGCTAAATTTATTGGAACGTCAAAGATTGGTGATAAATTGTCATCTTTAATCTCACATACTTCTATAATTCTTTGTATGTTGGATGGAGGAGGTTTAATTTTTGATGATGAACAACTGGCCAAGACATCAGCTTTTCTTTTCAATGATGGAATTGCTCGGGTACCATGTGTAGAGAAATTAAAGCTACCACTTGAAAAAGCTGATTTGACGGATGAAAAGTTCCCCCGCCTGGCGCGGTGTGGAAAGGAGTTTGAAGATGGTTCATTATTACTTTCCTCTTCGTCTTCTTCCATTGCAATTAAATGGCATATACTTGATCTTGGCGGTATCATAAAATTACCATTCTCATCAGGCCACACGTTACTGACATCATTGCCAACTTTTACTTTACAATGTGCTCCATTTCTTTTAATCTTGAATAGCAAGTTCGATCAAATTGACCGGATTAAATGTGAATATAAATTTGTTATTGAATTCAATCTTTATTGATTCCATTTTTCAGTTATTACTAAAAGAAAAAATTACCTTTCATTTAGTTTACATAGACAAGATAAATATTGTGACCCTCTAAGCTCACATCAAATTTGCTGATGATTCTTTTTCAACCATCAAAATATTGAATCAGTTTTTCTTATCTTAAGTACCCGCATTTTCCACAGACATTATTAAGGAAACTGTATTTTGATAAGAACTCTTTTTGGCGAATTAGTAAAAAAATTGAGTAAGTGGATTATTTTTTGAGATTTTCACGAATTCCAACCATTTTTGCAAAATTTAGTCCTTGCGGAAATTCTGAAACTCCTCGAATTGTGAAAATTTGTCAACGCGAAAATTTTTGGAATTTGGGGAAAAAATCTTTTTTTTGTAATTTTTTTTTAAATTGTACTATCCACCATCCGCAGTGGGTTAGATATACAATGTATTTTTAACTAGTACCTTCGGTGATCACACGTACTAAAACCCCCTCCAAAATTTTGAAATTGAATAAATATTAAAAAACTGAAAATTGAAGATGAAGATTGGAATAGAGACAAAAATGCAACGTGGCTAAAAAACCCGATAGCAAATCTAAACGTGAACACCTACTTGTATATAATATGTTTATAATTCTACAAAAAAGGCTTAATTTTTAAACATATATTTTTTAAATTTTCAATATTTTCATCCCCTATGTCAGCTACTACGTTTGTACCCCCGTCGTCGTAATTAGCTAAATGTTCCGTAGTGAGTACATTTTTTTGCCTTTAAAATTTTCACCTATTTCTATCATATTCAATCTCGCATCCATTATCACTTTCGAGTCGGCTTAACTAAGTTTTGTCACGTACTCTTTCTCGTTCCAGTCTTTTAACCCTATTCAACCTAGGCTTTTAGAGGCGGTTCAGAACTAGGGGGGGGCTTTTCCTGTACCAGCCTTTACATTTTGATCTAGTGGGTCTTTTTGGATGAAATTTGGCACACAAGAGAATCGTACTTTTGCTTTTTCGCTTGATATTACTCTTTCGTTTAGCAAGTTCTTCATTCTTCTGATTGTATTTTCTTTCCGTTTCGATTTTGAAATCTCCTCTACCTCTATTTCGTCCATCTGGAAGTCTTTTAACACTTTTTTCACTTTTCCCCACCAATTGTTTTCTTTTCCTGAGTTTATTTGCTCTTTCAGGATTCTTCTGGCAATTCGATTTTCGTCCGAATTCATTAGATCGTGATAAAGTGTTAGCTTTTTAACTTTTATTTGAATTTCAACTGTTGGGATTCCTACTTCACTACATCTCTGTATTTCGTAAATTTTAAACAGAGCATCCATCTGAATTCTCTCCAGGTCTCCCATTTCTTGTTTTGTGGTATGAGTCCAAGTCTCCGTACCGTTAGTTATTACTGGCAGAAGCATGGACTTGATTAACTTTATCGCTACTGTGTTGTGTAGTTTCCCTGCGGTGTATGACAACCTTTTTATTTTTATTACTACTCCTCCGACTTTGTTTCTTTTGTTATTTATTGTATCGTGGTAGTTACCTTTTTTGTTAACATATTTGCCGGGAATTTTTTCGTCCCAATTTTCTAAATTCAGGAAATTTTACCATGTCGTATTTACAAAATCTGAATTTTTTTTCAGGAAATCAGAAAATTTTTGGAAATGCGGGAGATGCGGGAGAAAATCCTGAAAATGCGGGAGATTTGACTGAGTTTTTTTCCAGCGGGAGAAAACGTTGGCATGCGGGAGTCTCCCGCCCAATGCGGGAGAGTTGACAGCTATGATCAATGAGAGCCACATGAGTGCATCCAAAGGTTTGCCCTATTTTTTCATTTTGGTCCATATGGACCTTATACCCAAAATAGGGAGCAAAGTAGGGTAACGGATTTGTTCTTTCTTGTAAATCACGGGTTCTTAATTCAAATTCTACGAGAGCAAGTCTCAGTAAAGAATTTGAAATGCGACGTTGAGAAACCACTCTTCCAGTTGATCCGATTAAAGCCCTTACGCTTCCTTGCATCATAGATCTTCCGTAGTTATGACCAAATCGAGCAATGCAAATTCCTACAAGATTATCTAGCTCCTGGTCAGTTATTCTAGTTACATTGTTTATTCTGCAAAATCTTCTGACACTTCTCTCGCTTATCCCTCTATCTAAAGGGTGAAGCTGCTTCAATTGATTTGAGATTTGTAAGTGTGTCATTCCTCTCTGTACCATCTCTCTCATTTGGGGAACTGTAATAATGGTTTATAGATGTGCCATATTTAACTTAAAGAAACAAAAGCCAAAATCAAGGAAACATCATGAAACAAGTATGAAAAAATAACAAACGAACAAAAAGACCTGAGTATTCCGGATAGAATAGTTCTAATGAAATTTCAAAATATATGGTTTTATCATTGTTAACATTTTTATGTGAAAAAAAACAAATAAATATAACGCAAAACCCATGAAAATCTGTAACAATGCCGATTTCCGGCATTTTCGAGCAAAAAAACATGTTTTTCAAGAATTTGGCTCCGTCACATTTTAACATTTATGTTTTGCATCAGAAATGTGAAGTAGAATTTTTCGTGAATCAGCCTAAAAGATTTTTTTACGACCATTTAATTTCGCTAATGTAAACAAATTGGCAAAAATCTTGAAATGTAGAGTGATTTTCTTGATTACCACGAGAACGCTCCAAACAGTCTAATTGAGCGTCGTACTAGATTTTGCAGGACAACAGTTGTGGTGACAGATTGATGTCATTTATCTAGCGCAACTCTCTTCATCATCCTTGTTGTTATGAAGAATATAGCCCTTTTTGATAAATGATAAAATCTAAGGCGCCTGAAAATTAAAAAAGGGAAAAAGGTACTTTCTGGTTTATGGGACTGGGTTCTAGAAAATCTGGAAACTACCTAATTGAGGTAAAGGACTATCGATTTTTATCAATAATCAATCGAACATAATTGAATATTTATCGAATTTTACCCAGAATTATTGATTTGATTGCCTTCAAAAATCATATTGCTATCATTCAATTGTGTTTGATTGTAATTTTATAGTGGTTGGTTAACTCGACAATCGAATTATTCGATTAACCTTGCTAAGTAGCCCTTGCCCACAAAACGCAAAAGTTGAAAGAAACCAGAATAATTGACATGCTTTTGACCCGTTGATTACTTTTCTTTTGACCCCCTCTCCCTCCTTGGCGACAAAAACATACCTTTTTTAATGCCAAGACGATGTCAATCAAATGAATTGAACGCTGAATCAATTGAACACAATCAAATGATTGAAATTTGATTGCCAAACAGCCTAGTTCAAATACTAAAAAAATAACAGATTAGCACGAAGCTATTCTCACTTTCATTCTCAGCTCTCGAATTTGAAAAAAGTAGGGGTCGGCAGCTCGGCAATTTTCTATTGTCTTTTTAACATTTTAGGTCGGTTTTAAGGTCAGCATTGCCGATTGCCAACCTGAAATTCGAGGACTGCATTCTCTTTCTCTTTGAAAAAATGACATGCAGACATTACGTTCTTAACAACAAACTTCACCATAACATCTAAGTCCCTCGACGTTTTAATTGAAAGATTGAAATAACAAGATTACTAATTGATCGCATCGTTTGGATCAATAGCAATCGATAGCTAATAATTGATGCTTAAAAAATTGTGAATATCGATTAAGGCCTGGGCCTGGGTCACAAATAAGTTGTGTTCGCGTCCTCCGACCGACTCACTTTCGATCTTAAAAATCCGACCCTTTTCCAGGCGGCAAGTCGGGAAATTTGTCGGATTTTTTAGCGATACTAATCAAAGTATTTTGTAGATTCAGTGTGTAGCCAGCATTTTGATCATCAAGTGTTTTTAAGATTTTTATCCGCAATTTTTCAAAGAATTTTTGCTACGCAACTGCTATGTGCGTGGTCACAATATAGCGGCCATTGAAAAATTGCTCTGTTCCTGTCGCAGCGGGTGCTAAAAATGCATGCGGGCGGACGGGCAGGCGGAAAGGGCAGGTTTTCGAAATTGCGGCAATTGGTTGCGAGCAGGTAGTGGCGACACGAAACAATACAATTTTTCGACGGCCGCCAGAGCGATTGAGAAAAAGCTATACTTTAAAAGAACAAATTGCTTTTCCTGGGTTTTCCCCCGCATCTCCGCATCGGAAAACCAGTAAAAAATATGATCCGGGCGGAACAATTTTTTGATGGCCGCCTATGCAAAATAATTACATTGCAGCTCCTATTGCCTGAACTAACCTATACTCAGAACACATTTTTCCGATGATTTAAGATGCTGGCCGATCGACCGACTCACATTTTGGGGTTGGAAATGACGCGAACACAACTTATTTTTGACCCAGGCCTATTTATCAATATACCTTTCTCTTAATTCAAACTTCTCAGAAATGGCCCGGGAAAATGTGCGCTCCACAGTTGTGTATAAAATTATTTGGGAGGTAAACGAACGCGTTTTTGCCTGCGAGGGGTTAGGAAAAGTGGGTTTTCAGCTTCTAACTTTTGATAGCGATCTCTTTTTGGCAAAAAATTCTCAGGGTTGCAAAATATCATAAATAGAGAGAACATACTCAAATTTGAGAAGATTTTGTTCAACAAAAGTTGAGAAAAGCTCAAAAAACCAACTTTTCCTAAGGGAACCCAGGCAAAAACGGGTTTGTTTACCTCCAGAGACCAAACGGTAGCAACAAAATAATGCGTGCGCATCTGTTTGGCGAATTACGGGAAAGGTGTATTATAGATTTTAATTGATAACTAATTGATCGATTTTTAATATCGATTATCTATCGATTGTAATTGATGATTGATTTTTATTGATTATGACTGTTTGGACAATCGAATTATAATCTTTCAATTGTGTTGGATTGCATTCAATTGGAATTTTCGTTCCATTTTGTTTGATTGACATCTATGGAGCGCCAAATTACTTTTTATTACAAACTTTTTTTCAACACCAACTTTATTTTTCGACACCGACTTTTTTTTCTCGACACCAACTTTTGTTCTTTTGGCACCAACTTTTTTTTTCAACACCAAATTTTTTTTTTCAACACCAATTTTTTTTTTCAACACCAACTTTTGTTTTTTTACATCAACTTTTCTTTTTTCGACACCAACTTTTTTGGCCGTATGTTACTTTGGACGCCAGAGGTTAGGCTTTACATCCTCTGTTCGTGTCATGCACCCCACACAGAGACGCCCTTATATCGATTTAACGTGTTAAAGTCGGCTGTACTTTGCCGCTTGCAGTTGATTTTTAGCAGGCTAATTGGCTTATATGACTGGTTTGCATTTAAAAGAAGAATACTTTAAATCGGTTTAACATTCGCAAAGGAGATTAAAATTAAATATCTGACTTAGAGACATATTTTTCACGCCATCCCTATCTAGCAAACAAGCAAATCCCAATCCCCGAGGGGGGTACTTCAACTAGGTTTGCGAAATGACGGGTGTGTCGTCCGAGCCAAAAATAGAAAATCGTACCTTCGGGAGAGTAAAAAATGGCATTTTTGGGACCCCTAGGGTCGTTTGGGCTGGCACAGGAACAGGATGTATATAGAGCCTTGAGACGCAATGTGTATGCCTCATTGGCAAACGTAAAGGCCCTTTATTTTATACCTAAAATACTTTGACCCTTGGAGAATAAATGGTGTCGATAAAAAAAGTTGGTGTCGAAAAATAACATTGGCGTCGGAGAAAAAGTTGGTGGTCGGGAAAAAAAAGGTTGTTGTCGAAAAAAAAAGTTGGTAATAAAAAGTAATTTGGCACGCCCTAGACATCGTCTGGTAAATGCCCCCTTTCTCAGCAGAAGTTGAGCAAGCTGTGATTGACAAATTTAGACATTCTCAAAGTTTTATTTGCATCATGTAGTAAAATGTATTCTGTAAATTACATAAACTTCTTGCCTACGATGACCTAAGACCGAACATACCACCACTGACTGGCTACTAATTTAATTAAGAATCCATACCATTTTACACATAACATCATGACAGCATCGTGAAGGACCACTTTTGACAGTCTTTTACACCTAGTTGTTGCTAACAGGTATTCTTTCTTGGACATCGCCAGAATTAGAACTAAAACTTGCATGCCACTTCTTGCCCCAAAACTAATCGTGTGACGGCCCCTGTGACGTGTGCTCGCATCCTCATATTTATAACGTGCAAAGGCTCATGGTTAATAAAATCCTGGTTTTCGAATCCGAGTTTGCAAAAAGCAAAAAACCCTTTTTTATATTTCTGAAAACCGAAAATGGAATCTGAAAAGTCGGATTGGCCGTAAAAGCCCGCTCATGGTCCTTGGCTCACATGATCTCTCAGAAGGTGGAAGTTGAATTTCGGCCTTGGTAGCAATGCAAAACAAACAAGGATGACGACCTAAAAACACAAAAGCCATATCACATTAACAAGACACAAGACAACCTGCATATCGTAAGCACAAACTTTGAAATCAGAGAACTTTGACTTTATTAACAATTAAGAAGGTTATTAAATTACCACTTGCTCCAGTAAGTAGATTATGAAGTTTTGAATGGCAAAGAGGGCAAAAGAAAGGTGGTTTGTGCTCGGTGAGAAAGTCTTCTTTTAGGAAGAAAAATTTCTGAATTTCGTGCTGGTATTCTTCAACTGAGCTCTTTCTTTCAGTGCAAATTTGACCACAAACAAAGCATAAATTTTGTAGACGGGATTTGTGCGTATCCATTGCCATTTCTAGAGGGGAAAAGATCCTTTAAATTTGGTTTTCACATTGTTCTTAAAATGGCCTTAAAAGTGTCACTTTGGCTGAACAGAAGACTCTCGGTTAAGTGAGTTTTATCCCCTTAAATTTGCGATCTAAATGGAGAAACGACTATAATTTTATTAAGAACAAAACCTTTTTCTTATAAAAAAGCAAAACAATTGAATGCTTACGTGAAAATGGAGCCAAAGAAAACAGACTGGAGTTGAATAATTTTGGAATTTTTCGAATATTCTGTATAATTTACGAGGCTCGGGATCCTGGTTGTTTTGAGAAATAAGTATTTTTATTTTTCCCAATGTTTTATTCTGTTTTCTCCCTAGAAATAGCTTGGTATGTGTGGGATGGGATGCTTTTCTCATGATGTAATGTCACGCTCAATCACGCGTCAAGAACTTGGCCGAGATCTTTAAGGGAAAAAATGAGACAAATTTAAATTTTTTTGTATTGTGCAGCCAAAGGGTCCCTCTTTCTTAGATAGTAAACAGTTTTCCCCAAAAAATTCGTATTTTTGTTTAATCGGCTTCTGAAGTCAGCCAAGTTACCAAAATATGACGTTTTACTTCTTGTTGGGAATACTTGATTTTTTTTAGTTACTCAATCAAATATTTTGATATTTTTTTGCACATTTTCATAGAATAGGGCTTCAGTTATAAAAAGAAACAAAAAATATTGCAATTTAGTTTGATTTTAGACTATTTTTCCACCAAAATAGAAGGTCCAGTAGTGGGGACGTCGGCCGGCAGGGAAAAGATGCCATTGCAGTGTTGTTTACATTTTGGAATGTGTGGGAAATCTAAACATTCCACGCGCGCGAGTTTTAAAACAGGCGTGCCCCGTTGGAGGTCCAATAGATTAACCTCTGTCCGTTCATCCGTTCGTTACCAACTTTTCTCGAGATTGGCTCATTAGTTTTTTCTGATTTTTTGCACAAAGATGTGTAACTACTATAAACCCTCGAATGTGACGGAGCCCGATTTTGGGAAACAAATTTCTTTGAGCAAATTTGGGCCAAAAAACGGCTAAAAAACGGGTTTTCTGGAAAATTGGATCATTAATATTTTCTGATTTTTTTGCATGAAAGTAGGGTACCACCATATGTAAAAGATGGCTCAAGAAGATTGTTGCAAAAAAAAATTTGTTGGCTCAAAAAAACGCATGTTTATCTAAAAGAATTACTATTATTACAATTACTTCATTTAAGACGCTCACTATTTGCATTGCTCGCAGTTTGAGCACTCTTGTGACTCCACAATGCAATCCATAAATTGTGTAACCGTACATCCTGTGCCCAAGTTCAGGAGTTGCCATAAAGCCATTATGGTAATAACCAGGAGGGCACATTACTATACATTGTATATTGGCTCACTGCTTTTGTAGTTTGAGCACTCTTGGATTGGGTGGAGAGTCTTCATTTAAGATGCTCACTATCTGCATTATGCATTGCTCGCTGCTCGCAGTTTGACCACTCTTGTGTCTCCACAATGCAATCCATAAAATGTGTAACCGTACATCCTGTACCCAAGTTCAGGAGTTGCCATAAAGCCATTATGGTAATAACTGGGAAGGCACATTGCTATACATTGTAAAAGAATCACTATTTATAATCATAGATCAATGTTCTTAACCAAATTATTATTATTTCTAAAAGAAGAAAATGTCACGTTAGAGCGCGATAGTTTGAGTTTTCTGGAAACCTTATTTAAAAAAAAATTAACACAACGTCCACCTCCTTGACCTCATTTTGAAAAAAAGAAAAGAAAAATCTATAAAATGCACTATTTGGTGGCTTACAAGACCTTTTTTTCAATTTCTAACCGATAATTATCGATTAATTTTTTTTCAGAATAATTCTTTGCATCTTATCAATTCAGCTAATCAAAAATATGGAATAATCTTCTGAATAATGTTTTGAAAAAAATAGAGAAGCTTTGGTGGCTGACAAGATGACAAAGCAATAAGCAATTTTTTTTTGTTTTTTTCTTTTTTGAAAAAAATGGAAATGAAATGGAAATGGAAAGAAATGGACGATGGACCTTCTGCTGCATCAACTGTTTTGAAGTAGTGAAAGATCTCCCTGCTCTTTGTGGTGCAGATGAAGACAACTTTACCAAACTAAAAAATTGATATCTCAGAGCGTGATCGTGCTATCGAAGTATATGACGATAACGAGAGGAAGTTGATCAAGTCAGTCCAAACACTAAAGTCCCGTAATGCAAAACTCAAAGACAAGTCAATCGAGAGATGTACTGTCGAAGAAATGAACGGTAAAGTCCATGAGAAAATCACCGAACTTGGCGCAACCATATGAAGGCGTCAATTATTGATGAAATCAAAGCGACACTCTTGAGTGTTGAAAACCAGATGACTGAGGTAAAGCAGCATACGCTGATGTGGTGAAAGACCCTACACAGGATGAGCCTAATACTTCGATCAAAGAGGTGATTAAAGAAGCTCTGCGGGAAGAAGAAGCCGAGGAAACGAACAAACAGAAGCGTGCTTCGAACATTATTGTTCATGGAGTACCAGAACAAGATGCCAGCACGGGCAGGAGCTGGGTTCAGGATCTCATCAAAACAACCCATTCAAACGTTACCATTAAGCCTATTGCCCGTTTGGGTAAGACCTCGAACGATAAGAAGCGTCCCGTTTTGATCTGCCTCTTAATCGAAGACGAGAAATTCAATCTTTTGGGAAATTTACCAGCTCTGAAAAGGAATGGAAAGTTTTCTGGAGTGACCGTTACTGAAGATCTTACACCTGAAAGGCGTAAGAAATTGCGCCTACTATCTATTGAAGCTAAAGAACTGAATGAAACCGAAAAACCAACAACAGAAATATCTCGCGCCCGGGGTGATTCAAGCAGTCACCAACAATGAAGAATGTCTTCTTCTCGAACAACCTAACAGAGACAAATATCATCGATCAACAGGAGCCAACTTTGCTCAAAAAGATTTATCAAAGATATGAAAGTTCTGTATACAAATCCCGATCAGTTGACTTCATTTAAAAAGAAGGAATTACAGTCCATGACCCGTTAGGAATAGCCTCACATCGTCGCTATCTGCGAAGCGAAGACAAAAGTAGGTACGTTGAGGGAATTACATGAATACGAATTCGATTATTATAAAATTGCTAGTCAAGTTAACTTAGACACATGGGCGTGGCGTTGTCATACTTGTTCACACCTCGATAAAAAATTTAGTAGCCGATGTCAAACCTCCAATCAGTTTCAACGAAGTATGCATGACTGAAGTACAATTATATGGAAAAGATTTGCTTGTTGTTGTCGCGTGCATCTACCGAAGTCCAAGTAGTTCTACATCATCAAACGAAAATAACAGCAACCTGAATTATGTGATCAAATATATTGCACTGAACAACAAGTATTCCAACAAATGTTTGCTAGGAGACTTCCCAAATGTAAATTGGGACAATTGGACAACCCCACACATAGAAAATAGTAAAGAAGAAAAGTTTCTAGATGCTTTTAGAGATGCATATCTTAATCAACACGTTGACGAGCAAACTCGATGTCGTAGAACAGATGACCCATCTCTAATCGACCTGATATTGACAGGGGAAGAAAATCAAATAGTGAATCTAGATTACTTAAGTCCAGTTGGTAAAAGTGATCATAGCTCGTTAGCCTTCAAATTTGCTTGTTACGCTAACCCCAAAAGTGTACAGACAAGGTATATCTTTGTATCGGCCAATTTCCAATCGATGAATAACGATCTTAGCTTAAGAGACTGGAAATAAGGTTTCAGGAATGCATCCGTTGAAACATCAGTGGATGATCTTTAGAAAACTTTTAAAGAAGCTATACTCGACCTCAGAAATAGATTGGAACCCCCGAAAGAAGTGGGAAACATATTTTGGAAGAATAAAGGCAAAATCCCTATCAAAAAGGACCTGCGAGATTAAATCAAGAAGAAAAAATTGCTGAATAGAAGGTGGTTAAGATCTTCACCTCTCTACCGAGATCGTCACCGCGTCAACTATGTACTCGCAAGGGACAGAGTAAATCGAATGCTGGTGAAGGCACATGGGGCATATGAGAACAAATCCGACAAATCCAAAAAGAAACCCAAGATCTTTTGGTCTCACGTAAGAAGTAAACTCAAATCAACAAGTGGAGTTTCGCCACTTCTTCAGAACCCTGACGATAAATCGTCTCTTAAACATAACAACCACGAGAGGGTAAAAATCTTGCAAAAGCAGTTTTGTAGTGTCTTTACTGATGATTCAGAGGGTGAATTACCAGATTTCCCTGCACGAAAAGAAAAGAAGATTAGTGATCTACTCGTCACCGAGAAGATGATGAAGAAACAGATAAAACTGATTGACACCACCAAATCCTTTGGTCCAGATGAAATTCATCCCAAAATGTTGGTAGAATTGGTCGACCATGTAGCCGAGCCTTTGGCAATCATAATGAATAAAACCTTGTCGTGTGGAATCATGCCTTAAGAAAGGAAGATGGCTAACGTTACAGCAATTTACAAGAGCAAGGGTGCTCAAAATCTAGCAATAAACTATAGACCAGTCAGCCTGACCTTAGTTGTTTGTAAATTGATGGAATCATTTCTTAGGAAGCATATCATGAATCATCTACTAGATCAAGAGCTATTGTCAAATAAACAATACAGCTTCGTTAGTCATCGATCAACAGTTACTCGACTCCTGAACTACTTGGATAAGTGTTGCCTACGAATTGCTAATGGTAAAGTAGTTGATACGATATATTTCGATTTTGCTAAAGCCTTCGATACTGTTCCCTACCGTCTCTTGCTGAAGAAACTTGAAGGATATGGAATATCAGGTAACTGTCTATGATGGATAGAGTCTTTCTTGACAGACAAAAAGCAACTCGTAAAGGTCGATCAAGTACGAACTCCGTTGTAAGTGGTATTCCTCAAGGAACTGTCCTTGGACCACTTCTCTTTGTTATTTACTCCCGGGTACCTAATAGCCGCCCCCCCGCTAATTAATTTAATTTTACACCCAGGACATTCTTATTCCAACCCCCCCCCCCCGCTATTAATTTTTGGGAAAATGTTTTTGAAAGTTCCCTTTTTTGTCTTAATTCTGCTGTATTAGACTCCTTTTCAAACATTTTCCACCCAGGACATTTTTATTCCAATCCCCCCGCTTATGAAATTTTGATTTTTTTTCCAACCCCCCTGCTTATTCCAACCCCCCGGCTATTAGGTACCCGAGAGTATATCAATGACCTCCCAGACAACGTCATCTCATCTATTTTCCTATTTGCCGATGATACGAAGATAGTCAAAGAGATCAACTCAATCGAGGATTCTTTGACAATCCAACAAGACATCAATGAACTGGAAAATTGGTCGAGAAAATGGCTTTTAAAATTCCATCCAGATAAATACCATGTACTTACTCGAGAACATCATCCATGCACACCCATACTCGTTAGATGGAAACCAACTTGAACACGTTTCCCTTGAAAATGATCTAGGTGTGCTGATCGACTCCGCTATTACCTTTGAAGAGCACATATCGAAACAGGTCAAGAAAGCGAACGCAATTCTCGGTGTGACTCGAAGAGGCTTCGAGGAATTATGTCCCAGTACATTTTACACACTGTATACCACCTTTGTTCGACCTCATCTGGAATATGCTCAATCTGTATGGTCACCTAGATTGCGTAAACACGTCAACCTACTTGAAGGGGTACAAAGGCGTGCAACAAGAATGATCCGTCGTCTACGAAATTTAACATACGAGCAGCGCCCGCGAAAACTGCACTTACCATCTCTTGAATTAGGAGACAATTTGGTGACATGGTTCAAATATACAAACACCTTCACTTCTATGACAAAAATACCATCTTCAAAAAGTTTTCTAGGCGAACTCGTCCCCATCGTAAACACGATTACGAATTGATCCCTAATTTCTCAGATGATGGATTAAAAAATCGTTTTATTACAGATGCATACCGGCGTGGAACCAGCTTCCAAAAAATGTTGTTAATGCTAAGTCAATCAAAGCATTTAAAGAACTGACTCAAGCATGGATACAGCAAACGATACGTGACGATTCAAGATCACTTTTGTAATTATTATGTAGACTAGTGTGCCTGGACTGTATATCCTTTAATAAATAAATAAAATAAAATAAATAATAAACATTGAACAAGACAAAAAAACTATGAAAAATGTTGGAACTTCAATATGAATGATAACAAATATTAAGTTGAAAGTAATGTAATGAAGAAAGGTAATGTAACTTTTTGACAGCTTGAACAAAGTAGATGCTTGTTTTTCGTGTAGCCTTTTCAAAAAGTGACCTGTGATAAATGGAACACTTTGTGAAACTGAATGGCCATAGTCATCAATACATCTGAATTGCAATCACACGATATCGATCGAGGTGCTGTCAGATGCTATGATGACAGTTTCTTTATCTTCAATTTCTTCTGTGACTTCTTCAATAACATTGTCAGTAGATCTCAAGGAAACTTTATTCAAACGTTGTAAAGTCAAAGAATATTCATTGGACAAACTACAGGAGCCAAATTCGTCACTACTTTTGTTGCATAAACAAACGCGCGGGGATGTCTTAAATCATGTTTTGCTAGGTAAAACACTATTGCAAAAAATGAATCGGAGCCACTGAAAGTTGTAACGGATGAGAGCCTATTTAGTGATCTTTCTTTATCAAGTTAATCACAGTCAATGACTTTGAAAAAGTATTCAAAACCCTCTCGGCTCTTCTAGAGATTCTACCATATCTTCAGATGCTTGAAAGAAGCTACCTGCTGCTACTTGTTGACGAATATCAACCTTGGCAAGGCCACCAAAGTGATCCACCTAAAGAAAAAATGTAGATAACGGAATCAAGTTTGAATTTTTGTATTAAATCAACTGTAGCTCAGAATGACACGTAGCGGAGAGATTAAAACACTGATATCTATTTGTAGAAAAATATTATAAAAACAAATCTGAAGTTCTGGCCTCAGAGAAGCTTTTTTGTAAACTTACCTCACCCTTCCCATGCCCAGCTATGCCATAAATTCTAATGATATCCTTTTTGTAATCTGTTGAAGAGATCCTGGATATCTTTAAAATGCTTTGCAGACTTGTACTGTGCTCTGCAGTTGTCTGATTCAATTTCTATAGCCTCAAAAGTACCTAAGTTGGGAATCTCTTCCAACATATTTCATCATTCACGATTTTACCAAACACTTGGTCATGAACCTTGGTGTCTGAAAAGTATGGCTGATAACTTTCTGTACCAGGAAGCTTCATAAGACCAGAGTGCATGGTGACCTGTTCATTTGACCAATGGAGAGATTGAGGCTCGAACTTTACAGGTACTGTGAGATTTTCGCTAAAATCTACATCAAGATGAACTGCATTAACATTTTCTGTGACAGCTTTGACTGTGTTTCGATAGTGGCGTAACATACTTCGATACCATCATTCCCAAGAAATATATGTTGAATGAACAGTTGGATGTCAGAAAGCCGAAAATAAGAATAATAACCTGTCACTTCTTGTTTCTCTATTTCAATTTTTTGTAGCTTGCAACATTCGATAAAAGAGCTGATGGACCATCGACAGTGTAGGTGGAGCTTGCAACAGCACATTTCAATCTCCTTCAACAAATTAGGCTTTATGTAGAAGGGCCTAAGAGCCAGAAATGTAGAAAAACTATAAAGAAGACTTTTAGACGGGTATAGCCGATTTCATTACCTAACTCGAGATATTTCATGCCAGGTTCCACTTTTCGCCACAATTTGGTCTAAAATTGACCAAAAATTGCATCTTCTGCGTGAATTATCTCGAGTTAGGTAATGAAATCGGCTATACCCGTCTAAAAGTCTTCTATCTAGTTTTTTGAGAGCTTTCGAATGGTATACCTGATATTGTCTGAAAATGAGTTTGAAATTTTCAAAACATTTCTCCCTTAGGGTTTTGCCTGGGGAAAAAAGAAATTGCCAAAAAAGGGAATGTTCCACCAGTGGAATTTTAGGGGATTTTTTCCTGAGGCATAAGCATCCTATAGAGAAGGTCTGGAGAAAGTTTCAGCTATATATTATTTTTTTCCTGTAAATTATGCTAAACGACCCCACTATAGCTTAAATGCTCCAACTTGATTTTTATTTATAATGAACTATGATGAACCAATAGTCTGATGCCAGATCAGTAAATTACTATTTTTCACCCGGTTGGTTTCCAGAAACGCTACATTTTTTTATTTTCGCCTCAATTGAAAATTTTTTCAAGCAATATCCTGGCATGAAGACTTTTTTTCCTTTTTGGAAATTTTGGAAATTATGATTGCCAATTATGTGACATTTTTTGCTTTTGCAGCATGCTTTTGAAAATTACAAAATGCCTTCTGCTCGGGGAATTTTTTCCTTTCGACGTTCTTTCAGATTATGAAAATGTTTCCCTGTATATATGAGATTTTTTTTCTTTTGCATTACACTTTTTTTTATATAAGAACCAGTAAAATTTTTCTGAGCCTCAACTGTTCTTTTTTTTTTTGCACTTTGAGCTTCTATCATGTTCTTATTAATATAATTAATGTAAGTCAGGTATTTTAGGAATTATACCCAATTTTTATTACTTTGACCCCTAAATTGATTGAAATTGAGTAGTTTCAGGCTCAGCATTGTTCTTAAATTTTTCTTATTTTTTGGTGATTTTGAGCCCCGTTGTTCTTATAAAATTGTTCTTACATTTAAAAAAGTGTATGTTTGAAATTATGAAATTTTTTCCCAGTTTTGAAAGTTTTTTTACTTTTTGACATGCATTTCAAAAAATATAACTTTTGGATGCTATAATTTTTTACCTTTTTTTCAATATTTTATATATTTTACCTTTTCTCCAATATTTTATATAATAAACCTTTTTTCCAATATGAAAGTATATGCAAAATATTTCATCTATTATGAAAATATAAATTTTCCTTTGGTTTTCTCATTGTAAAATATTCTCAATTTTTGATGAACAAGATCAATTTTTGTAGATATACCTTAAAGGAAGAAATTTGGCGGAAAGAAAATTTGGCGGATTTGGCGGATTCGGCTGAAATCCGCCAAATTAAGTTCCCGCCAAAATTTCTTTTTTCCGCCATCCGCCAAATTAAATTCCCGTCAAATTAAACATCTCTTTTAAGGTGTTTTTGCTATTTTTTCACTGTTTTGATGCCATCTTAAGGTTAATTTTTTTAAGCGACCGCCAAATTAAATTCCCGCCAAATTTAGTTTTTTCGTCCATCCGCCAAATTAAATTTCCTCTGAAAAAACTTTTTTGGCCATCCGCCAAATTAAATTCCCGCCAAAATTTCTTCCTTTAAGGTACATTACCCCCTGATTTAAGAAAACGAGAAAAAGAAAAAGTATTTTAGGTTGAAATTTTGAGATATTTGAGTTAAAAAAACTTCAAAAAAGCAGTTTGTTTTGAAAATAGAATATCAACTTTCTTTTGGTTCACCAGAGTTTGTACATGTTTAAAATGCATTGATAGAAATTTTCTCTCGTGACGATCATGAAAATTCCCGGGGGGCCACTCGATTTCGAAACGACGATATGTGCCGCGCAAAATCTGCTTTTCAAAATCGTACCCTTACAGTGCAGTTCAATATGCCTGAAAAGGTACCCTTTCAGTGCATTTTCTCTTGATTTACCCAACCCTTATAGTGCACTATATTTCTCAGCTGTAATCTGCTTGAAGAAAAAGCTTGGGAAATTTTCTGTTTCAAAGAAAAACTGGGAAAATTATTCTTGTCAGCTGTGATTATCAGACAATAGAAACTTTTTCAAACAAACGAGAAGTATAAACCTTTCTTTTTAACAATCATTTTGAATTTGTTTTAAAATTCGACCCTTGAAGTGCAATCTCACAGAAACACATCCTTACAGTGCATTTTGGGATGCTGAAAAACCCCACCCTTAAGCGCGGCACATGACGCAGGCCAGATCATATGAGTGCCCCCCCCCCCGGGTGAAAATTACGAAAAAAGGTTTGTTTACCATGCAAATATCGCGAAAATAGCCCAAATCATGCCTCAAATTATTTCCCGATCACGCATCACGCAAACGGCTGGGTACAACTTTTTAAAATTGCATCATAAAATGGCTAACTTTCTCATTTCCGGGATAACATACCTGCCCCGTCTCAGGGACCTCTTTGCTTCTAGGCGTCTCCGGCTAAAATCGGTGTTAAATCTACTTTTGTGGCGTTTTGGTCCTTTTCCGTTGTACACTAGCAATCGGAAAGTTTCGCTGGGAATAAGGAAGTTTAGCAATCCTACGGTATGTAGTGTAAAAAACCTTTCGCTTGCGAACACGAGATTTTCGTATCGTGCGTAACCTCTTTTACAATTGATCTAACTTCGACACACTTTTCAGCAAAAGCACGCCATCTAGCCATTCGGCCTTTACTACATCATTGGTGATACTACCGAAAAAAAACTAAACAAAAAGGGAATCGAATAATGGCACACGTTGAATCGCCAGGGGGATAAGAGGGTTTTCAAATTTCCGATGTCTTTCATAAAAGGCAAGTACTTCACCCACTTACTTTATTAAGAAACATTTTTTATCAGAGGACTGGATTTTATTAGAGCAAGTAACTGGAAAAAAAGCATTTATGTCAAAAATTAAAATCTTCCTTATTAGTAACTAAAAAGAGTCCTGAAAAACAATAAAGAAAAAATTACAAAAACAGAAATCCTATCAGCGATAAAAATAAATGTAACATATATCTTTTTTTTTTTTAATTATTAATATATATATATATATAACTCATTGATTAAAATGAAGAATAAAACAAATATGCAATAAACTATAAAGTGACTGCAAAAAAGGAATGACAGGTAAGACAGGAAAAACAAAACAAAACAATAAACCATACAAAGAAAACGACCCAGAGACTTTGGCATAACCTTGCGGTCACGCCGGGCTGAAAGAAAACACACGGAATAATCATGCGATAAATGATAAAAAGTATAAAAATTAATAGAAATTTGATTTGCATTAAATGTTCTGGTTTAAGTTATTTGCCATTTCGGCGAAATCAACATCAGCCATCTCGATGGAGTGTTGATTCCTTCGTGTTCCTCGTATGCAAAGCAAGCAGGATCGTAATGAAAGAATTCGAACCGTGGAAGGAGGATCGTTCACACCGCTGGTCTTCACCTGTTTCGGAGGAATGAGTCGTGAATGCGATCGATCACTAAAATATATTGGAATATTAACTGATTGAAACCCCCTATTTTCTGTTTAAAAGACATTAAAACGACATAGTTACCTATAATGAAATTGGGTGCAAAATCGGACAATTTCCAATAGTTCCATTTATACGGAGACGATTAGTTTGTCTGAGGCGATCAAAATGAAAAATTAACACCATAGAGAAGTGTACTTCCCATTCATGTTTTAATAGATAAAATCTCTAAATTTACGCGGAAAGAAATGTTTTTTCGGAATTTAATTTTGCAGCTAGATCAAAAACAACATACCCTGAGGTAACCAAATAAGGCCGGGATGACTTTGTTAAATGTTTCTCTAAGGGAAGCCGTAAATCCGACATGGGTCTTATCCATGTAAAAGTAACACTATCCATGTAAAAGTACACCTTCCCTGGAGAATGCTCCCGGGGAGATGGGGCATTTAGGCAAAATGGGTGCTGGGTATATGCGAGCCATAAGGGTCCCTTTTCACAACCTCAAAAGTCCCTCAAAGGGGTACGAAAATCATTAAAAAGCAAAATTAGTCTCTGTAAGGGTCCAAAATTCACAAAACAATCGAAGTTATCTCTCTCGAAGGGTCGTGATTTTTTAAAATTTGGACTAAAACGAGTAAAAATGTACAAAAATTTTGAGAAAGGTCTCTCTAAGGGTCCCAAAAACACCAATTTTTACTCTCTCTAAGGGTCGATTTTGGATTTTTGGCTCGAACATACTCGTCTCTTCGGTAAGCTAGTACCCCACCCCCGGGAGAATGTTCAATCATTTCCCACAAACTCGCATAAAGATGAAAGATTCTTTATTTAATAAAAAATCTACTTATACTATTTACAATTCTATTTACAGTTCCTTTTTGTTAAACTTTCTGCATTAAAGAAAGCTCATAATAATCATCTTAATAGGTTTGTTGATAATTTTTTTCAAGACCTACGATGTCCTTATCATAAAAACAGCATTATTATGTTCACAGATGGTGACCCAGCCCACCACAACAACAGTCTTGCAAGCCAAATGGAAATTCGACAAATTACATGTGTATTTAGCACCATGGAACATGTGAACATGTAAAAAATTTATTCCTGTTGCAGAAATTAGAAATAAAGCTAAAAAATGCAAGGTTAATAAGGTTAATTGTTTTACCAAGATTTAAAGAAAAAAATAGATTGTACATTAATTTATTCCGTCCCTCTATTTTGCCGTCTCTTTGATTTAAAACAATCGTGACTTTCTCAACCAATATATCAAATTTAAAAAGAACTGTTTCAAAATTTAGGTTACACTTTTTTCTATGTAATAAAGGAAGGATAATTTTATGGGATAATACACTCTTCTCGAGATGTTCTCGCTCGGCATGAAAACGAGGCCATGCCCGGGGGGGTACTACCCTTGTCGACCGACAGGGGTGCTCCGCTGAGGTTCGAAAAATGGACCCTTACGTGGGACTCGAAATTTGCAAAAAAGTGACCCTGAATGGGACTGAAATTCCAAAATTTTCTCAAATTTTCTACTTTTCCCCCAAATTTTCCAAAAAAAGGCACTCTACGAGGGACTGATTTTTCTATTTTGGTGTTTTTGCGACCCTACCTGGGACTCGTGGAGGTTAAAAAAGGTACCCAGACCAGCGGAGCATCCCCGTAATCCATCTTGCCCTAGTACCCCCCCGGCCAGGAATGATAAAAATCAAAACTTTTTTTCTAGCGGGAAATCTTATAAATTCCCATAACAGTTTACAAAATATGTCTTCTTTTCCCTTTTCTTTTCTCATTCCTTTAAATTTTTCTTATTATTTATTCTTTATATGTTTACACGAGATATTTGAATGAAAATATGCTTTTTTTGTGAGAAAATTGATCTTTCTGTGAAGTTTTTAATGGAAGGTAGGAGAGATTAGAATATATTCATAAAAGAAAAGAAGGTTGATTTACAAATATAATGCTGAAAATTTTAGCAAGAAGTTCATTTTTCACCAATTTTTCCAGAGCACGTCTTCAACTTCTGACTTTTTTTCCATTTCTTATTATTTACAAGTGTAAATTTTCTACTCTAAGGTCCCGAATAAACGTCCCCACCCGCTTATTAATTTTCGAAAATTTTTCGGACCCCCCCCGTTCTTAAAAGAACGCCCCCCCCCCCCGTGTTATTAATTTTTCCAGTTTTTTTGTTTTTGAGTTGAAGTGTAAATCAAACTTAATCTATTTCGAACGACCTTAGAGTACTACAAACCAGGTCAAATACGTGTCAAACGATGATGATTTTCAGCCCCCCGTTTATTCAGACCCTCCCGTTTATTATATTTTGCAAAAATTTCGGACCCCCCCCCCTTTTATTTAGACCCCCTATTATTTGGGACCTTAGAGTATTTGACGTAATTTTTGAAAAATTAAAAAATTCCATCACTTTTTTTTATTTTCTATTTTAGAGTGTTTCCAACGTTACGTCATTCAAAATGGTAGACTTGGACTAAAAATGATAGAAAAGCTTGACAAAAACCGATTTACAAGGTATGAAAACCGTTTTAAGGCACTTTAACTCCCCAATTATGAAATAAAATAAGTCTTATACGATTTTCATTCAACATTCCTTCGAAATTTTAACAAAACTTATAGAATCTTGAAAATTTTAAACAAACGTAGAGCTCACGTAAGATGTTTTGGAAATGAAATGTCTTGTCATTGCAAATAGGTTTCTGATGCATTGACGCACCAAGTTATTTCTTGAGGCTAAAAATAACCTAATGATGGAGAAAATCTCGATTTTGAAACTTCAAATCGTAAAAAATGAAAATTTTCGAATCCGACCAAATCTATATGCTTTTTTCGCGGATAAAAGATTTCAAAGGCTCGATGAGAGAAAAAGGTTTCGCATTACCCAAGCATAAAACATCCTGAAATCGATCGAGTTAAACTGGAAACGGTGTTATGGGACTTGTCATGTAATTCCATCCAAGAAAAGAAAACAAGGTTGACTCACAAATATAATGTTGAAAATTTTAGCAAGAAGTTCATTTTTCACCAATTTTTCCAGAGCACGTCTTCAACTCTGACTTTTTTTCCATTTCTTATTATTTAAAAGTGCAAATTTTTTATTTGACATAATTTTTGAAAAATTAAAAAAATTCCGTCACGTTTTTCGAGGATAAAAGTAGCCAATTCGATTGACTTCAAAATTTGCCATACTCACCAACTTTGCCAAATCCAGATTTTCAATGTCAAAAGATCATAGCTTCATGGTAAATTTGTACATCGCTACGCCGCCATTATGATTTCCTTTTTGCGATGCTTCGTCAGCAGTTTTCTGTTGGCGTTTGTAGAGGGCGAAGTGTTTATACACCTGGGTGGTTTTTTTAACCAATCAAATTGCCGATCGGCATTGTTTTGCTTTAGCATTGGAAGGTATTCTATTTTTCAAAATCTTTGGCAAAAGTGGCAAAATTGGAGCGAAAAGAATACAGGTCTCGTGGGAACAGTGTTTTGTTTGGAGCAGTATGGAGGTAAGTTCCAAAAACGCCAAGAACGCCAGATCCACCACATCTTTTTTATTTGGCATTTATGGCTCTCAAATTTTGCCACATTTGCCAAATTTTTATCAATCGAATGCAAAAAAATTGGCAATAAGGGCAAAAATGGCATATTTTGATGTCAATCGAATTTGCTGAAGATTTCAAAGGCCCGATGAGAGAAAAAAGTTTCGCATTACCCAGCATAAACATCCTGAAATCGATCGAGTTAAATTGGAAACGGGGATCAGACTTGTTATGCAGAGTATAAAAGCCTACCAGAGAGCTTCTGATTGGATCGAAATATCTAATATAATTTCAAAAATACTAGCACGACCACTAGTTCCTGTCTATCCTAATATAAGGCTTATGCAAGAATGCTGATTAAGCACGACCACCAATCAAACATTCAAGCATTTTTTCGATTTTCCTGATCTATCCTCGTCTAACTCTGATGCAAGCACCAGTGTTTTCCTGAGTTTTTAAACAGCTTTTTATTCTTTACGCATGCGTAAGACAATAGATTTGTATGGTTTAGGGGATTTCAATTAATTAGTACCAGGGTCTACTCATTATTCTACCTGGGTCTAAAGTTAGGTATTTTTTTGCAATTTTTTCCACCGGTTGGCCGATCTGACCGGGTCACGAATACAGGGGTAGTATACAAAATAATTTCATTTTGATAAAGAAGTAAAATCATGAGCAAAAGGTATGTAGAGTTTTCAAAAATTCATGAATATTACCAGCAGAAGCTTTTTTGACTCTTGCTCTTGGGAAATTCCCCAAATGAACCATAAGTGGTTATTTGTCAGAAGACACCTACATGTTTGCTAGCAGACATGTCATTTTTGGACTTCCACTGACTAAAAATGACTGAAATGGGGGGGGTTTCAGGGGTCTTAAAAACCGTCACACCGACAAAATTTTGGGTGAAATACCGTAATACCGTCGGTGGAGGTATCCTAATACCGATACCGATATTATAGTTTTTTTTCGAAAATAATGATAAATGAATTTTCAGCTATCAAATCTATTTGTGTAGTAACAAATAAGAAACTGTACAAACAAGTCTTGTACTTTATGAGGCCCCCCAGTCAACCCTCAATCAACGATGTAAAAATAATAGATAACCAACTTGCCTTGATTCTCAAAAAACATCCGTGTTACGGTTGTAAAAATATTGATGACATTTTGCATCGTAAAAAGTGCAATTA
Organism: Clytia hemisphaerica; assembly: GCF_902728285.1. NCBI lineage: Eukaryota > Metazoa > Cnidaria > Hydrozoa > Leptothecata > Clytiidae > Clytia > Clytia hemisphaerica. Next base: position 176,012 of record NW_027103394.1, read on the forward strand.
AATAAAAACTTGCTTCATTTGCAACCTTCTATTGGACAGAATCGATCACGTGATGTATATTATTCCAAAATTTGGGTTAGAAAAAGTGTATTTTCCTATAGGCAGCCTCACAGAAGGAATTTTTTATTAGATATTATTAGATTAAGTGGTATCAGGCCGATCCGTAGTCAATTTGTCTAAAGATTGGTACCTTTATCTTTTGAAAAAAATTCCAAAATTTGCAGTAAATAACAATTCAAATTTTCTATCAATTCAGTGGATGTCAAAATCTAGCTAAAAGCATAACACACACTGCACACAGAGCTATTTAAAGGAGTGCTCATTTCAATAGGAAAACAATGGTTGTTCTCTTGGGAGAAGTGCCTTCTAGAGGTAGTTGGTTATCTATTATTTTTACATCGTTGCCTCAATTCAGGTATTCACGCACAAATTTTTGCCAATTCACGTATTCACGCGCGAAAAAAACCATTTTCACGTTCACGCACCAATTTTGCTTTTACATCTTTGGTTAAACGATTGTTGGGCTAAATTTAACCTTTTTATGGTCTCTTTTAAACAGATTGACCTATTTCTTATACCAAACATTTTCGCCAATATATGAAGTTTTTTGCTAGTTTTGTGACCTTATTCTCGATATCGTCGACTTTTACAGCTATTTGAGCTTTCATAAAGCCATATTTTAGGTCTACCGCGCCAAAGTTACTTGGTTGTTACGGGAGGCAAATGCAAAATTAAGCCTTTTCCGCAATAATTTCTTCAGCGCAGACCCGTAAGATGTCTTTTATATTGAGAATTAATTTAAAATCGTGGTTTGGGCCAATCATGGTCTGAGAAGCCGTAAACTTCAACACAGGCTTCATAGAGGTGGTGTTGTGGTGCTACTAGAGGACGCGAATTCTAAAGTTTAACCCCACCTCACTATCGGAGGAAAGAAAATAAATGAAAAATAAGAACGCGAGAGAAGCGAGCGCGAAATTTTTTCGACAATTTTCGCTCTCCTTTGTTATTGACACAATTTTTGATATTCTTTAACACTGACCATTTGTTGGGAAAAATATGGTACAGCAAAGCGACGTACCTGTCGTACCCGGTGCAGCGTTCCAAGAGTTTCGCCCAAGAAAAAATTTGAAATTTAGAATGCCTAGATTGCCTGAAAACGCATCATATGCATCATGATGTGAATTATTTTTTAATCGTTCGATGCTGCACAAGATGTTTTTAGAACCTACTTTTACTAATTATTGAAGGAGTAAATACCGCCTTTACTGTCTCAGTAGCAACATAAGTGAATACGGAGAGACGACCATATCATTTAGTGCTAACGGAGAAAATTTTATCTAGACTCATTCGTTGGATGTAGTATTTGCATCACAAAAGTGTTGTCATTAAAAAATGCGCCCGCAGATAAATAACGAAAATATTTGTTTAGATATCGTAACGTTTTGCTTATTTTGAATAACCTCACCATAAGAATAAGTCAATAGGACATCTGAGATTGTGCCAGCAAAGCGAGCAAGAAAATTTTACTGGTTAAAATAGCGGAATAGACTTTTCTTTTTTGAATTTTTTTCTGCTTGAAACTCATGAAGAAACTAAAAGGTAAATAGTTTTATACCGAAATACCGTTTTTTATTGATAAAAATATCGAAATACCGACAGAAAAACAGGCAATTTACCGATACCGGTAGAAAATGAAATACCGTAATCCCGTCGTTTTTCTCTCGTAATACCGATTTAACGGGGATAAATAGGCCCATACCGTAAAAGTGAACCCCCCCCTGAAACGAGTGAACTTCAGCCACACAGGTGGTGGGTGTACCAGAGAGCTCTGAAAGGTTGTTTTTAATTGATTTAATCATCTCAAATATGGTCTAATTGGATGTCTTCTCGAAAAAGTTGAAGAGCAAAACTCATCGAATCTTCAATCTTAGACAAAAAAGAGACCTGAAGACAAAAAAAAATCATATTATCTTCAATGCCGAGTGGATTTGGCTTCTGGACTTGTCACCCAAACTCTCCAAGTCCAATTAAAACCATATTTGTTCTAGTAAAAAAAGGAGTTTTCAGAGCTTGTTTTGAATATTTTTTCATGCAATTTTGAAAAGTTTGCAACCAATGTTATTTCGGTTACATTGAAATAAATATGTTATTTTCGTTTTAAGGTACGAATTAGAAAATAATTATGCCTATTGTTAATATGCTGGTATAAGCAAAAAGATGTTTTTCTTTCCTTTTTCGGACCAATCTTGCTCCACATCCGTGTCAATCAAATGTGAAAAAGCTTGTGAATTAAACTTGACGAGTAAGCAAAGGATATCACTCTTTTTTTTAAACAAAACTTTTAATCAAAAACAATATGTCAAAGGGTCTAGTAACGGTCTTGTGGCAATCAAAAATATCGTCCAAATATTTATGTAACTTGTAATAAAGTAGCTATCACTTTCAGCTAGGGAGATTGGAAAGATAATGGTCGCTGGCCAAAAAGATAATACAGTTAAAATACACTAATACGCTTTCTTATAAAATACACTAATACGCTTTCTTATAAGTCGCTCTATTATTCGATACGCTCCATTATTCGATAATATTGAAAGTCACCGTCAACAAGAAAGAGTCATAAACGACACTCTACTATTCGATACGCTTCCTTATTCGATGGAAACTTGATTCCCCTTGACAATCGAATTAGAGAGCATCAACTGTACTTAATGCTATCAAAATTGATTTTTCCATCTTAGCAGTTTTTAAGTTAATCTGTGCGTCATGTGTATTATTTTCTCTAGCACTAATTAGGTAAGCTGACTAAGGAACATTCTAGATTAATTTTGTATTTTTCTAAAATGGCGATGCACTGTGGGATTTTTTCGGGAGTATTACAATAGAATTCCCTCGAGGAATTCTTAAGAGATTTCTATTGTAATACTCCCGAAGCAATCCCACAATGCATCGCGTTTTTAGAAAAACCAAAACTCCGATAAGATCTATTGATAAAGAACAATATTTCTGATCCGATTATCAAACAAACCATACTGACGCTAATAACAGCATGCAGGTCTTAAATGAATTCCATTTGAATTGTAAAAACGGTCGCTTAATCTTTAATTATTGGTTGACATTGATTAAAACTACAACGCTTAGTGAGATAATTAACATAAAACAGACTAGCATTCTGGACTATTTGATTGCTGTAAAGTCTTCAACGTTGAAAATAGGCGGATAAATAATGTTGGTAGATTTAAAGAGGATGCGTTGAAAGAGCACTTAGTAAAATCTGTGATGAGTAAAGAGCTACATACACTACACAATATATTGTCGGTTAATATATCGGTCTATACACTACACAATTTGTTGTCGCAGGCAATATATCGATAAGAATATATCGATAATATATTGATGAGTGCCGGCAATATATTGAAAAGGTGTCTGCAATATATTGTCAACTCGATTTTCAATATTCCAACAATATGGGGGATTGTTTACAGAACGAAAACTAATTTTTAAGATAGGGGACCTGTTGTTTACTGCGTACATTACGGTCCCCAAATTATATCGTCGAATATTGCTCACCATTGTGTAGTCTAAATAGCCCTTAAGATTACCAAGAAGTTATGTTACTAGTGGTATTTTTCTACATGAATTTCAAAATCCATAACGGCGGATTCAAAATTTTCTTTAGTCACATGGGTTCCTAGGCTCTGCTATTATTTTTTGAGCTTAAAACCCTGCATATCATATACCAATCGATCAGAAATTTTATGCTGATTAAGAAAAAGGTCAGAACCACGGTCTGAAAATTTCGTTAGCAAGAGATACGAAGTACTTACGTTTTCTAAGAAATGTACGTTTTCTAAGAAATGTACGTTTTCTAGAAATGTAGAAAAATAAATTTTCCTGAATTTTATTATTTGAACGATAGGCAAGATCCTCCGAAAATTTCAAGTAAATCAAGTAAGCCAATCAAATGTTACAGCCACGCAAATTTGGAACTAAAAGCAGTCATTTCAAAAAACCAAAATCGAAAGTGCGTCATATCTCCAGGTAACAAATATTTCAGACCATGGTTCTGACATTTTTCTTAATCAGCATAAAATTTGTGATCGATTGGTATATAATATGTCTATGTTTAAAGTTAAAAAAATCTTTTATCAAGCAAGAGGGCTAAAAAGGATTGAAAATCTAAAATCCGCCATTATGGAAATTTGTGCCTGGTCCAAATAACGCCACACACGTTTTCTGACTCTTCAAGGACTATACTTTCATGATCAAAAGAAAAAATGACTATACACCGATGCGCGTACAAGACCTAACTAAGCCCCAAGAGTATAGTGACGATCTTTTAAAATTAGTCGTTTTTTTCTTATAAAAAAACGTTCAGAAACCAAAATTTCATGCTCTTGAAATATTCTTTCATATTCAAGACTTCGTGAGTAAAAATAATGGATCTCCAGGCTATCGCTTACCAGACCCCTTTTTTGAACGTTATCTTTTATCTATGGTACAATATCAAATACAGCAATAAATGCGTTAGCCAATCAGATTGCTCATATTTTTCATATGTTGATGATTTCAAAAAACTACTTTTAATAATTAATTTTTCTTTTAATAATTAATTTTTCTTTCAGCCAAAATCCAACAAGCCTTCCATGTAATATTGTAGAATAACAGAAAGTCATTTAATTAGTTTAATTAAATTAGGTAAATAATTAGTTTGATTAAATTAGTTTAATGAAGCTGGTGTAAAAAGCTCACTCCCATATACAAGTCTTTCATTCTACAATATTACACGGAAGACTTTGTTGGGCTTTGGCTGCAAAAATATTTTATTGGTAGAAAGAGGAATGGGGTGGAGAGACGTGGACGCAAGCGTTTCAAGACTTCTCCTGTCCCTAGGCCTTAAATTTAAAGTTTAATGGTTTAATGGTTCCTACTATAAAGTGAGACTTTTCATGTACACAAATCACGAAATGTTAAACATTCTACTGTTGCCGTTAGAGACATAACATTTACATACTAAAATCCATACAGTGTTTAATACCTTAGTAGTAAAATAAAACTTTAATTCAACCCTTCTTCGTTCAAATAAATACATGTTAGATCATTTATAAGAAAACATTCAGTTAAAGGTCTTGTAGACGAAATTTTTGTTTGAAATCATAAACTATCTTTTAAAAACTGTTTTATTGCCGAATGTTCAACCCTTCTTTACCAAAAAACCCTCAAAAACATAAATCCAAAAGTCTAGTACCTTTCTTGGCTAACTGGTGATTTTATGACACCTAAATCTATGATAATAAATACTTTTAAATGTAAGAAACTTTGATTTAACAACCTTTAAAGAAAGTATGCTTTCAAAAAAAGTATCAAATAGGTTCAACTTATATACTAAATACAAATAACTGCGCCGAAAAAGGCATTATGGATATGTTTTGAAGCTCAATCCAGTTTAGAATTCTTTACTTAACAACCAAGTTTTTCAAGAAAAGAGTATAAAGTACTATTAGTGAAAATCAGGGTCGAATAAGACTGAAAGCTGGAAAAGCTGGAAAAGATTCTTTTCTTTAATTTAGCATTACTGGAGATAACACTTGATTACGAGAAGTAAAACATAAGCATGGGTTTGGATACAAATTACGTCAAATCCTACTTTGGTATTTTGAAAATTATCGAATTTGTAAGTATATTGGATTCTTTCGTAAAATGGGTAACAATTAGCACGGGAAATCTTTCAACAAAACGTTCGTAATTGGGACTCTTCATACCGTTATAAGAAGGGCTAGCCCCTCGCTAACCATATTGCAGAAAAGAGTCAGAGCCAGATTTCTTCTGTATAGCAATAGGCTACCCTGAGTATCAGAGGTTAAGTTTTCAAAGAAAATAGTAAACCTCTGAAGACAAATAATAGAAATTTTATCGCGCATGTGTCAATCTAATCACTGTAGAAAAAATCAAAGATGAAGAGCAAATATTACCATATTAATGTCTAGCAGACTGTATCAGTATGCAGTTTACTATTTACGAATTACCCAGAAACCTCCAAGTGTAATTGAAATGAGTTTATTTCGAAAGAAATCTTTTACATGATAATCCCCAAATGTATAACAGTAATTACTAAACTTTTAATTATGGAAATGTCACTTTAATTGAATCATTGAATCGAAATAGTAGACAGACTTTATGTTATGATTCTCTATCACTGACTCTTTTTACAAAGCATTGATGACTTTTTGTAAGTTGTGTTTTCAACGACGGGAATAAAAATATCGACTATGACGCTCATCCAAGATCTTGGATGGTCGTCATGGTTACTTTTGTCTTGGCTGATTGCGCGATGAATAGAATCTCGATTCGTCGGCACAGCGTAAATATATGATTTTGAGCTGTGCTTTTCACGGTAGCAAATAGGCCTTTTCGTAAATTATTTTGAGTGTAATGACTACCTCGTTTTGAAAGCCATTAACTAGGTGATTAAATCCACTGAGTCTTTTAATGGTTACTTTCATAAATAGAGTTAAACATCTTTTATGAACTCCTCTTGGAATCTAAAGCAATATTTTGCAAACGAGGTAGATTCAATTTTCTATCATGACCACACAGCCATCTTTAAAAATTAAGCCCTGAAATTTCAAAGAAAAAAACCAAAGGCTTAATGCTATATTTCTCGAAGTTCATGTACAAATTCTCTGCAATCGATTTAAATCTCAAAATTCTTTCACATAATCAATATTACAAAACGTTCATTTTCTCTTAATTCTTATTCACTTTCAGTTCTTTCTTCTCATCGCTTGGGCGTGTATGGTGGATTATTACAATGGAAATTTGAGTTATCTTTCAAGCAAGAATAGTTTCTTCGTAGCTATGAATATCATGGCCTGGGTTTTTGTCATCATTTGGTTTTTTGGCTATTTGTTATCGCAATGTCATCTTGTCAACATCTCCAACAAAATGGTTGTGGTAAGTGTCCAGTTTAAAGAAATAATCAGATGGTTTAAGATATTTGGCATGTGGAATCCTGCTTTTGTCCTGAGCAAAACCTCAAAATATTTTTGCCTAAATGTTTCCAAAGTCGAGATAATTAAATTACAAGTTTTTTGACTTTCAGTAATAAACAATAGAATTTCAACGTAAGAACCGTGGTAAGAACCCATTTTCAGAATTTTAGATTGTGATATCTCGACTTTAGAATATAGTTAAAGACAAAAACACTTGGCGATTGTACTCAAAACCACAGAGGGTTCTTCAGCCTAAAAAATCTTAGACCATCTGATTATCCCTTTAAGTTTTACAACCGCAGTCTGTTCTCTAAAGGATCCTGTATTATAACACGCATTTGTAACTTGTCGTTCTTTTAACCATATATCTTTGTGATAAATTTCTTTTCTTTTCCTTTCAGTATGGTATCATACATTTGATTTGGTTCGCTTTATTGCTGATCTCTGGCGCCCTGTGTGCACAGTTGGCTGCCGATACAAGAAAAGCGTGTGATTATTTGAGTCGGTTTAACAAATATTACACTTGTAATATCGCCAAATATGAAGCTGCTGTGGTAAGTATTGACTTCAGCATTTACATAGGAAAACATCTCAAAAATCCGAAAAATCTCCGTTTTGACAAAATATGACACGAAAACGAGGACATTCTATACTTTTGTTTGAGATATATTGGACCATTCCAAATTTCTATACAGGGGTGGACCTCTTCAAGTCAATAAACATTTCTTGGAAATGCGTGGTTACCCCCTGAAAATGTGCAAATTTGTAAATTGCAAAAAAATAAACAGTTGGTTGGAAAAATTTAGTTCGTACCTTAAAGTGACTAGACGATATGAATTCAGTCTTTTCAGAATTTTGACCCCCTGGAAAACTGAAAAAAAACACTCTTTTAGTACCCTGGAAATCCTGCTCAAATTACCCCCTGGAAATGTTCGCCCAACCCCCCTGTATTGATATATAAAATGCACGTTTGCCTAAAAAAAGACAGTTAAGTTCATCATGGGTTTTCTAATTATTTTCAGTTGCCTTAATTTCCAGTGCACAACATTTTTCTGACAACCTAATTTGAAATTTCTCAGTACTAAGATATTTTCATACTCGGTTACAATATATACGGTTTATTCCCTTCTTAGTCAAGTGGTTAGGCGATATAGCCTGTCTGACACTCATTTATTTAGTTAATTGTAAACGTATACACATTCACCTGGGGCTTGGAAGATAAAGAATATTTCTGAGCTATTAAAAGATACTTATTGATAGATATTTATTGACCCTCATTTATTTTCACCAAATTCAGGCATTTGGAATAATTTCATCTGTTGTATTTTTGGTGGATGGTATCTTGCACATTCAACAACGAAATTCTGTAATGGCATCCTCGAGCAGTGGTGGCGTCGTAACCAAGAGAACTGTTGTCACGACAACAACTACAACAAAGAAATAGATAAAAATATTGTATATACCCTTTCTACTTTTCAGTATTTGATATATACAGCATAGTCTACCTTACCTCCAACCTCTAAGATTCGAACATCTTAATGCGAAAAAGTTTTGTGGTCCCTTCACTTAACACTGCTTTATAAGCCAATCTCCATGACTCCAAATTTCCTAAACATTGAAAAATTTGTGTTCCCCCGTACGGATTCGATTTATGGAGACTTTACTGTAACTAATTGTCTAAATGGCAATAGATTTTAACAGATGTTTTTCGTGAGAAATAACTTTGTTTTTCTATGGTATAAATACCCTATCTCACAGCCCCGGCGGAGCATTTTCAAACATCGGGAAAAAGATTTAAGCAAAGATTTTCCAGTGGTTTAGGGCTCCACCAGGTCTGTGACACCGGTGTGTATAGCGTCAATAGAAAAGAGTTACGTGAACGTGAAAGTTTGTTTTTTTTTTTGCGTAATCGTGAGCAATTCTTCTGGGAAACAGAACTTCTATTCTTTCTTTTTTCAAATTCACTAGGCTTTTTATTATATTAACCAACGGATTAGAATAGGTGGATTAACTTCTCTCGTTGCTCCCAAGAGAGATCCATTGTCTTCTCATTGTTACAAGAAAAATCTGTAAATGACTCTGCGCACTCCTCGTTTAGTTTTTTCATTGTTTTTATAAGAACAATTTTCCAATTTATACAGTTTCGAAAACGAATTTGTCCTATGATTCGATCAATTTTGATGATTTTGCAAATATTTTAAATCCTGCACTTAAGTTTTAGCATCAACAAACGCTAGACCAGTTTTAATGTAAATTTTTAATCTTTTGTCAATGGCAATCTTCAGATAAGTGAAAATTAACGTATGGTCTATAACTAAGAAACTATCGATGGGTCACGAATGGGTTGCATACTGGTGAAAGAAGACTGTATTTAGAATTAGGAAAATAAATTTCAAATTATTTGGCTAATTTCTGCATTGGATAGAAAGGGCTAAAAAAGTGCATTTTCTTATTTAAAATGTACCACGTGATACGTAATGACCAATGAAAAATGTTGAAAGTAATGATTTTTTACAACTTTTTTACAACTTATCAAGTTTTAATTGCTAGCAAACTCGTAAAAAAGTTTGATAACCTAACGAGGAGTGTTTTCTATGAGTTCTTAATCCACCTATTCTAATCCGTTGTATTAACATATATGTTCTGATAATTATGCGTTTATGTAGCAGATATAATGTAAATAGATCATAACATGGGTGTATCGTGGTGTAAGTGTGAAGAATACCTCCTTAAAATTATTTGATGTTCAATATGCAGATGTCAACACTTTTGATAAATGTATTTTTTTGGGAACATTATGCACTACTCGGGTAAATTAATGCTTGTCCAAATTTTCGTTAATTCTTCGGACCCATCATCACCCCTCCTAGCATAATAAATTATACCTTAAAAGAAGCGCATTACGATGTAGAACATGAGAATCGCTGTTACTTAAATTTAGGTTTTGCCAATTTTGCGAAAAACCGCAAAAACCAAAAAATGCTGACGTCAGCAAAACTTGTTTTTTAAATAACTCCAGTTTGGCTAATGGTATGAACATGAAATTTGGACCAAAGTTGCATATCAGTAATAAAAACATTTTTGCATTATCATTTTTTTCAAATTTTGCTGACGTCAGCAGAAATCAGCAAAATACGAAAATTTGCAATAAAGTGCTGACGTCAGCAAAATTTGAAAAAAATGATAATGCAAAAATGTTTTTATTACTGATATGCAACTTTGGTCCAAATTTCATGTTCATACCATTAGCCAAACTGGAGTTATTTAAAAAACAAGTTCTACATCGTAATGCGCTTCTTTTAAGGTATAATTTATTATGCTAGGAGGGGTGATGATGGGTCCGAAGAATTAACGAAAATTTGGACAAGCATTAATTTACCCGAGTATCCCAGTTCTTTTTCATATTTGTATATTGTAAGTTGTTAAAAAGTTTATTATATTCTTAGAAGGCAGCAGTTGACAAAAATTTACTGTTTATAATAATTTTCGTTAGCTTTGTTCTGTTAGGAAAGACATGTGTCAAAGAATGTGTGTTTTGTTATTTAGTCTTATTTTTATGTAGAAATATATCTAAAATTTATCCGTGATTTTCTGAATTTCCATCTTTTTGGTAAACAAAATAAACCCATCGCTCGACGTTCCCACCAGTCAATTACTGTTTTTCGCTGAAAAGGTGACCCCTAAGAAGACAAAATTGCTAAAAAAGTGATCCTTAGAAAGATCTTTTCACAAAAGTTTTGTCGATTTTCAAAAAAATTCTCCAAGACTTTAAAAAAATCTTCTCTACTTTCTTGACTTTTCACTCTCCTTTGTCTAGACTTTGTGAAAAACACTGATCCTTAGGCTAATCTAAGATTTTCAGAATTTTGTAAACCTTAGTTGACTTTGAAAGGTGAAAACCCGACCCTTGAGTCCTTAAGACACGCACATACCCAGCACCAATTTTTGCCTAAGTACCAAGGTCTTTTATATCTAGGGTTTTTTGTAAACAACAGCTATACTGTAATCGCCAAGGGCCGGATTTTAGGGTCTAAAATCGATGCAAAAACTGAAAAACCCTAGCCGGGACGAGCCGGGACACTTTTCTTAAAACTTAACCTTCTAGGGAGTTTTTTTGTAACCCCTAAATGGAACTCAAATTAAATATTGTGATATTAGGAGGGACTTTGAAGATCTAGGCATCCCCTTCGGGGCCAAGGGCTAATTTAGATTAGAACAACTCTAAAAATCAAGAACAGACAGCATTTAATCACATTCTGCGATTTCCTCGCAAAAGATAGTTATTCTATGGCCTCAGAACAGATATTAAAGAGCCCTTGTGTTGATACTTTCCAGCTGTCTACTGTGAATGCAGGGGTACTTAGGCAGGGGTTCTTCAGAAGTCCGGCACTTTCTAGTCAGACGCTAAAATACCGACAAAAACACCCCTTTCTCACAGAGCCACTGGGAACCCTTCCCGCTGAAAAAATTGCAAAAATATCCCGAGTGGAAAATTATACTCTAATTTTTGTCCCCGCTGAAAATAATCAGATAAGCAAATTCTCGCTACTGTAAAATATTTTGCTATTTTTTCCATCCCAACTGAGTTTTCTGATTCGAAAATGATATGAAACTCAAATACGCCGCCATAAAAACATGGGAATATCCAATCCCCATCGATTTTTAGCCCGTTAATGTTTACCTCCACTTGGCTGGAAAATATCTCACCGGTTAAGTGAGAAGGGGGTGTACAATGTAATCAAAGGTTGCGCCAGTTTTCCGAAATAGATTTTGTCCGACAACGAGTGTCCGTCTGATGTTTTACTATACTAGTGAGACGCACCTCTCTTATAGGCAAAATTGGTGCCAGGTATGTGCGAGCCATAAGGGTTCCTTCTCCCCACCCTTGAACGAAGTCTCTCAGTACAAAATCTATTAAAAAACAAATCGAATCTCTGAAAGGGATGAAAATTTAGTGAAAATCGACAAAAATTTTGACTTGAGAAAAAGTCTGCCTAAAAGGGCCCCAAAAACGTCAATCCTCTCTTTAAGGGTCGATTATTTTTGGCATGGACATACACGTCACACATCGCAAACCTAAAGCAATGAGCTGCCAACCAACGCCGCCCACCGTTGAGAGCCGCCACACCCTAGTCAGCCTTGCACCACCCCGTGAACGCCCCCTCACGCCACGGTAGATTTTTTGCTTTCCCTCACAACCGTGTTTCTTTTTGACGAAGAAAAAAGAAGTCATTCCATTGTTTCGAAACAGTTTCGAATCTTGACATTCGAACGTTTTAAAAAAGATTTCGAATGTTTATGTTTTTTCAGTTTTCATTGTCGACTAAAAATAGTGTAAAAAAGAATGAATGAACGATGGAGTTGGGAGACTGTTTGGTTTATTTGTTTGCTTGGCTTTGCTTTTTGTGTGTTCATTTTTTATTTAGAAATGAAAACATTAAAGTTTTGCAATCTAGATTTTCTTACTTTGTTCATAGTTTGGCATACCAGCAGAGTTTTGAAAGAAGGTGGGATAAAGGCTGTAAAAGGGATGTTGTGATATTGATTCACCATGATACATTAGATTTCCCCCGTTTTTCAACTCAATAACGGGAGCTACATACCTTCCTCAAATAGTATATAGGTCATAGAAGTGTAGGAAACGGTTTGTCAATTTACTTAAGGACTGCATATCCTTGCTTGGCCATTTGACTATTGACTATTGACAAGCCAGGACAAGCGATCGTTTCGAAGAAAGTTATCTTTTGAATTCACTTGTTAAAAGGTGGCTTCCAAGCAGTTCTAAGACGAGTATATATGCTTTAAGATGGGACTCTCAGCTGCCTAATGTCTGATGGCCTCTGATGGGATACAAATTCAAATAAAAGAAGAGTGAGATGCAAAAAGTTTTAAACCTTGAAACATTCCTGCTGTGTGGCCATGCATGTTGGTCTTCTGCTGATGAAACTTCAAAAAGCTTCAATTAACTTGTCACTTTAATGGTGCTGCTTTTAATTTGCATGTTGTAACCATGAAATTGAAAACCAACAGTTTTAAGGCGAAAAATCATGATTTTGGTAGGTTTTTTCAAGGCGTTTTTCAAGAAGTTTTTGGGAGTTCTTTTCAAATAAGGACTGTATCAAACTTGTTCAAACTGATAAAATAAGTACTGCACCAATTTTGCAACAATTTGTTACTGTAACTTTTGTTGATGAAAAGTTATGAGCGTTTTTCCTTATTTTCCAAAATAGGTAAAAAGGAAAATTCCGCAAATTCCAGCAAATTCTGCATATTAAAATTCATCCGAAATAAAAACTCTTATAGATTTTGATTTAGGAAAGTTGGAAATTTGTTTTACAGTTAAGAGAGGCAAAGACTGTCTCAATAATCTGCATGCAGCGGTGGCTATAGAAATAAATTTGTCAAAAACTTTTTCACAATAGAAAGTCTTCAGCACTGTGAAAAAAATCATACAAAGTCAGCAAGGAAAAAAGAAAGAAGTTTTTGGCTGTATTTTTTGAATGAATATTTTTTCACAGTGATAGATCTCTAACCCTATTCATACTTGGCTTTTAGGGGCGGTTCAAAGCTATAAGGGGGCTTTTCCTGTACCGATCCTTAACTTTTTGTGTAGGAATAACCAGGCTTTTTAGATGATGTTTTCAAATATTAACAAAATAGGGAGAAATAAATATTTAAAAAGCGGGGGGAGGGCGTTGTTTATTTGGCACCTGAGAGTACTTGTGGCAGTTGCTCAGACACGATAACTAAACAAAATGGCACCCTCAGAATTGAAAAGTTTGGATTTGATCAAAATATGTTTTGGTGTACTCAAATGTCTAGAGTTGGTAAGAAAATTCAAATCTATTCTTCTACTTCTGTACTCGAGCCCCAAATTATATTCGAGTATATATCTTATTACCTTATCGGCCCTATTTACGCCGGCCCTAATTTAACACCGGCTCTTATTCCGCCACAGCCTAATTTGGGGCTTACGCCAATTAGGATCGTAAATAACGCTTGTAAATTCAAGCTTCAAAACTTTAAGAGCCATTTTTTTTAAAAATCTTCAAATTCTTCAAGGTGTGATTTGATTCATTGATGTCTCAGATTTTGCTAAAATTTTGCTCAAATGATCCCTTTGATGAGAAAAGAAGATCCTGAAAATTTCAGCTTCATATCTCAAGCGGTTCTCAAGATATGGGGTTTTGAAAATTTGCCTTTTGAGCAATTTCCGCCCCCAAGTTTTTGAAAATCTGTAAGGTGCAAAATCCAATAATAAATAATTTCTCATCTAGTTGGTTTCAGGGACTGATTTTTTTCAGATTTTGTTCAACTTTTTATGTAGATTAAGAGAAATAAAAATTTGGGTCCAGAAAATTTCTAAAAACATTTTTAGGACCCCCAGCAGAGTGCTCCGAAAACCCGAAAATTTGAGTTTAAGGCCAGAAAAATGTCTTCATTGTGCACTGGTGAGGAGTGTAAAAACCTCACAACTAAATGAAAATGAAACTTTGGGTGGAATAATTTTCAGAAAACCAGTTTTTAGGTTTTCTTCTGCCATATTGGAATTCACAATGGCGGTCAAAGTTGCGATTTCACAGAAAATTCGCAAAGATCAGCTAATTTCAAAGGGGCATATATTTTGATGCCAACACCAGAATTTCCTGAAATTCTCAGGAAAGACTCTCCATTGGGTCGAGTTACTCCCTGAAAAAATCTCCATTTTTCCAATTTCAGCAAAATCTGAGAAATCAATGAATCACACCCTGAAGACTCATAGAAAAAATGACTCTTAAAAAGTATTAACTAAAATTTACATTAAAATGTCATCTTTCAGTATTAAACCTGTTGAAAATTCTATTGAAAATCATTGATTTTCGTGAAGTTTTGGATAATAGAGTAAAAAAATGGATAATTTTCATCCTTTAATTATGCCTAAAATCCTTTAAATTGAGAAAAAATGGTCAAAACCAACGCCGCTTTTAGGTAAAAATTGCAAAATTTTGGCCCTTTTTACGCCGGTCCTTCTAACACCGGCTCTTATTACGCACGAGCCAAGGGGCACTCGATTTCGAAACAACGGTATGTGCCGCGCAAAATCTGCTTTTCAAAATCTTACCCTACAGTGCAGTTCAATATGGCTGAAAAGGTACTCTTTCAGTGCATTTTCTCTTGGTTTACCCTGTAACTGTAATTATCAGACAATAGAAACTTTTTCAAACAAACGAGAAGTAAAGACCTTTATTTTGAATTTGTTTTAAAATTCGACCCTTGCAGTGCAATCTCACAGAAACACACCCTTACAGTGCATTTTGTGATGCTGAAAAACCCCACCCTTAAGCGCGGCATATGACGTAGGCCAGATCATATGAGTGCCCCCACTGGGACCCAAGAATAACGCCAATAAGGACCAGCGTAAAAAGGGCCGATAAGGTAAGTAAAAATTGAAATATTGACAATACGTTTTTTTATCAAGAGTTTTATAAAAGACTCTGAGTTTCAATATTCGACTTTCAACTTTTAGCATTTGAGGATCTGAAAGCTCATAATTCCAATAAGACTGAAAAGCCATTCTGCCCTGCCCAGGATGAGAAACTATAATGAAAGAAAAGTTAGTGAATAATTGGCATGTGTTTCTAAACTCATTGCAAACCATCGTTTCTCATTATTTTTGCAGGTTTCGTTGGGTATTGCTTGGGCATGCATATTCACTTATTTCGATAGCATGATAACCTACATGGATCCTCGGAACATTTTCTTTTTCGCAATACACGTTTTTGCTTCGTTTTTTGTGATCATATGGTTTTTGGCGTACCTCATATGGAAATGTTATAGAATCACCCCTCCAAGGCGTATGGTTTCAGTGAGTAATACTTCCAATAGTCATCATGAATTAGATAATATCCGGAGTGCGGTACTTAGACAAAAAAAGGTGCCGGGTATATGGTAATGATCGTTTTTCCTTGCCGAGTCCCTCTAAGGTTTGCAAAAACAACAAAAAGTTAAAATACTTTTTATGACTTGAAGGACAGAAATTTGATGGAAAGAAAAGATTTTTTTGTTCGTTTATGTCTGAAATTGACTTCACATGCAAAACCTAACCTGTGAAAAGTTGATGATTTTCAAAGCTTATTTCAATCTTTTTTTCAGTATGGAGTGGTTCACTTGCTTCTGTATGTTTTACTTTTGCTTGCTTCCATTTTGCTTCTCCTCAACCAAACCGAATCGATTGGACATTGCAACGATATTCCGAACCATGAATGTCCCTCCGAAGTATTGGAATGTGCTATGGTACACGTTTTTTCTTTTTTTTAAGAAACTAGTTTTACCAAGCAGCCTCAATGTTTCTTAAGAAATCGGCATTTTGAGCTTTAAATGTTTCTTATATGTTTCTAAACTGTTTGACATAATTAGCCTCATGGAAGGCTGGATTGGAAGGTTCTTAAGAAAAACCGAATTAATTTCTTATTCTCAGCCTCAGCATGTTTCTTAGATGTTTCTTAGATGTTTCTTAGTTTTTAAGCATTCTGAGCCTCGTGTTTCTTAAAAGTGTGTTTCTTAAAAAAAAAGCGTGTATAACATAACGTGACTTTATAAGTGTTAAGAGAGGATTTTCAATATCCCTAATTTGGATTTTTTTCATGAATGTTCGTGTTGGAAAATTAGCGAGGAGTAGTCTGATTGAAACTAGATGGCGACCATTTTACACCTAGCAAGCAAAGCTGGAGAGTTGCGAAAATAAGACCGCATTTTCCTCGTAAAACTGCGTATCGCTGCAAATAAATTGGGACCCCTAACATTGTAGCACATCACCTTGTATTGAAAATAGAAATATCAAATTACGGAGGTTTAAATCACTTGTTAAGGGTTTTTGTTTATCTATTTTTTCAAATGATACCTTGAGAGTTTTAACTGTGTGTGTAAGAAAATTATCACCAATGGATATGCTATCAGGCAAGGAACTTACTTTTTTTAACGCGATTTTTCCATTTTACTCAGGCATTCGGGATAGTTTCATCTGTCATCTTCTTGGTAGATGGTATCTTGCATATTCAACAAAGAAATAAAGGTCTTGGAAAACCACCAAAGGTTACGGCACACGAGGATGGACCTACAGAACGAACAGCAATGTTGGCAAGCCCGGCAGCAGATACAACACCCAACAAACCAAACACTGGACCTCCCAAGAAACTAGACACTGGACCTCCCAACAAACCAGACACTGGACCTCCCAAGCAACCCTCCAAACAATAATAATATAATTTAAAAGTCTATGAAAAAACAAACTTTATTAAGAATATAAGTCTCCTTTGATGGCCAAGACGAGTTAAGAACCTTTAAACGCTTTTCGATCTCTGATTTCTTTAGAAATCAAAAATACCCAAAAAAGTGAAAATAAATGAAACAGTTTCAACTTTGTTGCTTTAGTTACGTGGAAATAACGTAACTTAAGGCGTCTCCACTTGCGCGCGCTTTGATCGCACTTTTTCGAACAAAGCTTCCACGCTATTGGTCAAAAGAAAACTGAAACAACTCCATAATTTTGTTTGCAATTCAACATAACTCCATTTTTTTTTAAAACAATAGATGTAAACAAAGAAAATAAAATAGAGAAAAGAAAACAAAGAGAAATGAAGCTGGAACTGGATTATGTGAAGTCATATTTTGGCATCATCAAGATCGCTGAATTTGTAAGTCATACAATATTTTATAAGACGATATAGTAGTTTTCGACCACAGTTAAATGGTTATCTACCCGAGGGTATGGGATGAGCGTCACTCTTTTTCCCTGGATCGCCCCTCCCTTGATCCTTTAATTACCTTAAGCATCAAGCAAAGAGGAATCAAGTACTATTTTGGTACGAAGTCTTTGGTATGACCCGGCCATGGATTGAACACACAACCTTGAAAACCATATCCGAATGCTCTACCTTTGCAGCTATTGTCGTAGTAGATCAAAGAAATGCGCTTTGTCAAATAAAACACCAAAATTTTAACCTTTCTATTTTTTTCATAAAACCTAGAATGTTTTGAAAATAAGGAAAAAATATTTGTATTTTATAGGTTAGGTGAAATAGTAGCTGAACTTTTTAGGCAGCCAGTATCAAGGGCACAGGATGTGCACGCATTTTGCACAGTCAGGCAACTATTTTTTGCACGTTAACTAGATGAAATTCGTAGGGAGACCTTGAAAATTGTCCAGCATTTTACCAGTAATGTGGAAATGTCACGATACTTATGTGATAATTAAATATACGACTTTATTTTTCAGTCTTCACTTGGTATTAGCTGGATATGTATGACGACTTATTTTGACAGTACGTTCAGTCAGATGGGAGGCAAAAATGTCTTCTTCATTGCAACTAGTATGGCATCTTGGATTATTGTTCTTCTTTGGTTCATCACCTTTTTAACAAGTCAATGCTATCGAACGCCATCACCCACAAAAATGCTCATTGTAAGTATGTGGTCTGGGTGGACCGGGGCCGGGGAAGGACAGGCAAAACGAGGTACTAGTAGGAGATGTAACAAGACAGGGTTCTTTAGAATTTAGTTGTAAACTGCTGATTGAAGGTCAAAAACCTCTAAACGAAAAATTTTATTTTGACCCATATCGAGTTTTGGTACCATTAGGTTAACACTTTTTCTAAAAACTCCGATCAGACAGTAGTGGGGTCGTTTAGCATAATTTACAGGAAAAAAATAATATCTAGCTAGCTGAAACTTTCTTCAGGCCTTCTCTACAGGATGGTTATGCCTCAGGAAAAAATCCCCTAAAATCCCACTGGTGGAACATACCTTTTTTGGGCAATTTCTGTTTTCCCCAGGCAAAACCCTAAAGGCGAGATTTTTTAAAAGTTTCAAACTCATTTTCAGACAATATCATGTATGCCATTCGAAGGCTCTCAAAAAACTATATAGAAGACTTTTAAACGGTTATATCCGATTTCCTTACCTAGTTAATCACGTTTGTTACAGATTGGTATCTTACACTTGGCTTTCTTCAATTTGCATTTAATATCTGGAGCCTTGGTCATTGATAGTAAAACAAATTCAGAGATGTCATGCAGAACCATCGCATATCACGAATGTACGATACAGAAATACAACTGTGCAGCAGTGAGTAAACGTTTCATACCACAGTTTTAAAAAGCCCAAAGGGCTAGATAGAAAACTTTGGCTGAAAAGTATGCTGTGGCTAGGTAGGAAATCCTACCTAGGTCACGTGACATTACAATATAATTTCAGCGCTTGACCAATCAGAAGCTTCGCGGATTTTCGAAATCAATAGCAACAATATTGTCTGCCATATTCACTTTATTTTGCTTAGAAAAGCTTTAATCACTCCATCTAGTCCTTCGTGCTTTACAGAAATTTGTGTCTCTTACTTGTTACTACACTCTTTTTTATAAGAACCAGTAAATTCTTTATTAAGTCTCAACACTGCCCTGTCTCACAGCCCCGGTGGCACTCTTTCTCATCGGGGATAGAAACTCCTATTGAAATCCCAATGGGAATAGAAATTTTCATTGTTCCAAGGTTGAAAAATTCAGTGGGGATGGTTTTGAAGTGCAATTTCTAAGCACTGTCTGAATTTCGAATGGGGATATAAGATGAAAGTCAATTTCCCAGTGGGGTTTAAATTCTAGGGTAATTTCACACTGGGGACGAAATATTTTCTAAATTTTCCAGTGGGGCTGGGGTCCCAGCGGGTTTGTGACACAGGGGTGTCTCAACTGTTCTTAACTGTTTGTTACTTTGAGGTTCATTGTTTTAAATTGTTCTTATTTTAGGATAAAATTTGGAAAAAAATTAGGATATAATCACTTGATATTCTTAATATTTTTGCAATTCCATGATCGTTAAATTTTTCTTATTTCTTGACGTTTTGGAGCCTCACCAGGCCTCACTGGTCTTAGAAATTGTTTTAATGGGTCCGAATTTTTTGTAAACATCATAAAATGTTTTTTAAATAAATTGCCATTTTAAAAAAAGAAAATCTTTCACAAAAATCGAAATTTGACACCCTCAACAGTTTAGGGATTGAAATTAAGAGTATTAAAGTATGGACGGCTATGGACGGCAAAATCATCGTCAAAACTCCGACTAATATTTCTAAATTTTGACTTAAAAGTGTCTAATAATTTTAGAGAGTGTCACATTCTAATTTTGATATTCTTATGACACAGGCTCTCAACTTTGGCAACCTATTTTTTCAAGTCATAAAAAAATCATTGGAGTGACAAAAGGGATTCAAAAGTATACACGCAGTTGAAATTTTGCATTTTAGAGTTAAAAATGTTGATAAAATATATTGCAAACTTGTGAAAAAATTCGAAAATAATTTTTTTGTGCATTACTGTAGGAGTAATGTTCAAGCTCTATCAATCCTTTTACCTAAATAATTCAAAGAAATAAAATTATGACGGAATATTGTCAGATTTTTCATACCAATTTTGAAATACAGGCGGTTACGAAGCTCGCTTCAAAGAGACAATAAAAGATAGACGTCCAGTCGTTTATATGTCTATGCTTTATAACTCAAATGGTTCCTTCATTACCCTGAGTATCAGAGTGAAGACCAATAATAGAAATTTGATCGCGCATGTGTCGATCTAATCACTGCTAGAAATAATCAAAGATGAAGAGCAAATATTATCATATTAATGTCTAGCAGACTGTATCAGTATGCAGTTTACTATTTACGAATTCCCCAGAAACCTCCAAGTGTAGTTGAAATGAGTTTCTTTCAAAAGAAATCTTTTACATTATTCCCAAGTGTCTAACAGTAATTACTAAACTTTTGATTATGGAAATGTCACTTTAATTGAATCGAAATAATAGACAGACTTTATGTTATGATTCTCTATCACTGACTCTTTTTAAAAAGCGTTGATTACATTTTTGAGTTGTGTTTTCAACGACGGGAATAAAAATATCAACTTTGAAGTTCATCCAAAATCTTGGATGGTCGTCATGGTTAATTTTCTCTGCGTTGATTGCGCGCTGAATAGAATCTGGATTAGTCGGCAAAGCGTCGATATATGATTTCGATCTGTGCTTTTTACGGTATTCCTTCATTTGAACAAGTGTTATGGTCCCCTCTGTTAAAAATGCCTTGTAAACATTACTCCATAACTCGAAAATTCTTTTAAAATTTAAACTTTCAAATCTGTGTTCCCTGTGCGGATTCGAGTTATGGAGACTCCAATGTATTTTGAAATTGGTTTATAACAATTTTTCCACTGTTCACCATAGGCCTTTGGTATCATCTCATCAATTTTGTTCTTGATCGATGGAGCGCTCCACATTGTACAACGTAAGAGATTGTTCCCAGCATCTATGTCAGTAGAAGAACCAGCATCCATGACAGAGGAGGTAGTACTAAAAATAACAACACAGTCTAAGTCATCAACGGAAAAAGCTACGGAGTCCACAACAGAAGAGGCCACTGATTCAACAAAAGAAGCTACTGAGTCAACAAAAGAGACTACAGGTTCAACACAGAAGCTACTGAGTCGACAACAGAGGCTACGAAGTCCACAACAAAAGAGGCTTCGGATTCAACAGAAGAGGCTTCTAAGCCAACAACAGAGGCTTCTGAGCCAGCAACAGAGGCTTCTGAGCCAGCAACAGAGGCTTCTGAGCCAACAACAGAGGCTGCTGAGCCAACAATAGAGGCTTCTGAGCCAACAACAGAGGCTTCTGAGCCAACAACAGAGGCTTCTGAGCCAACAATAGGTTGAAGATTGAAGGGAGATGAAACAGGATTAAACTTAAGCAATAAACGAGAAAGCCAATCCCTTCCAAAAATTTACACCATGAACAAAAGCTTGTACTTGTAGGGCCTTTTAAATCGTCAGCTTAGGGGGGCTTAGGGCCTTACGTCAGAATTAGTTCTATGCCATGCCATTACTGTTGGATTCCAGATTTTGAAAGAAATGCCACCATAGTTTTTCATTTAGCGAAAAAAAAAGTAACTAATCCTCCAGAATCCTCTAATTGTCTTATTAAATAATTTCCAGAAATGATTTGAGAACGGGACCAGGATTGTTCATGGGTATATCATTTTTAGTGTATTTATTGATATCATATTTGTCCATTGTTATTTTCACAGTTTATTTATTGAAATATTTATGACAAATTATCAAATTCTATCAATGTGTCAATAAATCAAATATAAAAAATCTCGAGTAAGTCTGCGTTCGATTAACCAGGAATCTAGTGTAATGTAATTGACAAATTTGATTGTTCGTTCAACGGTCTTTTTTAATGAAATTTGACACACATAGACCCTTTGCCACTTTTCTAGCGGAAGAAGACCAGGACATTGGGTAGTTGGAAAATAAGCTTCGGAAAGTTAAGCAGTTTCGCGAGTAAACAAAAGAAGTTGAAATTGAATGATGACAGAAAATCATTTTTTAGCGTCTTTCTCGAAGACTGATGCACAGATTGTAGCACAGAATCAAAGATGGAGAGAACATAACCTCATGGGCCCCGTCAAAGAGGGGGGGGTCGGGGGTCCATGCCCCTCCACCCACTTTTTGGTAGACCATGTCATAACGTTTTTAAGAGTTACTATTTTAAGCCGGTTTGAGACCAAATCAAACCACGCACAAAAACTATAATTCTCCCCAAATAGATATCGTTTTAAGGTGTTTTGAGGGTGCAAAAAGTGACAAAAATTTTCTTCGCGACATTTTTTTCCAAAATGGCTCACTCAAAATGGCTCGCCGGGGCCCATGAACCTGGTACTAAGCCGGGGGGGGGGCTTAAGGTAAAGATCTACTGTGCGTGCGACCCTTAATGGACCTTTTTCCAAGCTTCCGAAAGTGCACTGTATGTAAGGGTTTTTGAATTGAGTGAACCGGGTATTTAGCTTGTTTTTACATTTATTGTAAGACCTATAAGAATATTAAACATTTCCCTATAAATACTATACTATAAGTGCAATCGGTCAATAAAATTCAATACACGTTTTTTATAAAAACCAACTACAAAGATCATAAAGGTTCGATAGCCAAAATATTAAGGTCAAGTTAAACAACATTTTAAGGCTTTGCGGACCCTGATACACCTATTTTCTTTGAAAAATGAACATAAATACTCACAAAATGATGAAAATAAGAACATCTTAAGAACATTTTAGGTAAAACAATTCAGACAGTTAAGAAGATCCGAAGGCTTCAAATATCTTGGATATTCTTATAAAAAAACATGTACTAAATACTTCTTAAATACTAATTGATTTATTAATATGTCAATAGCACCTTGCTAATTGACAAATTACCTGACAAATTACTAATTACTAATTAGATCTATCGAGGAGTGCATTTATGAAAATTTAACAAAGCTAAAAGGTCTTATTAACGCTTCTCCATAGTTCTCTTACTTTAAATATATGATTAAACTTTTCCTTATAAAAACGAACTACATAAGGCTTCGATGGCCAAAATGCTAAGAACAAGTTAAGAACATTTTAAGGCTTCAAGGACTCTAAAAATACCCAATATTTTAGGAGAATTCACAAGAAATACTCAAAAAAGGCGAAAATAAGAACATGTTAAGAACATTTTTAGGCTTTAAACTCAAAAAGTTAATAACATCCGAAGGCTTCCAAAATTTTGGATGTTCTTATGAAAAAAAAACGTGTATTAAATTTTTCTTTAAAAGCCTTATATAATACCTATTTAAAGCCTTATAATGCCTATATCAAAATAATATGCCGTGAGAAATGATAGCGGAGATGATAAAATCAGATTAGGTTCATTAATGGGTTGATGAAATCGATTAGTCTGTGTTAGTAATTAACGAGATTTGTTGAATATATTTTTAACATCAGATAATTATTAAACTTTTTCTTGGTAGAAACATATAAAATAATGTTGATTTATTGGATAGCCATCTTATGTTTAATTACCTCATCATTAACCAGTAAGTTTTATTAATTGGGGGTAATTACGTCATCAATCTCGTGTAATTGAACTCAACTAAAGAAAAGTTGAAGGTCATTTTCATTCTAGAATTGGGGCTTGGTTGGCCGTCGGAGATGTGTCACTAAGGCTGGAGAAAACAAGATCAAATTAAATTTTAGCATTGGCAGACAAAATTGATTTGTAAAATGTGATATCTTTTGCAATAAAGTTGAACTACTACACTACCCCTGGGTTTTCAAAAACTGTTAGTGATTTTCCTGGGACCTTCAAGGTCTTTGTTGAACAGGATATGTGAAAATCTGAGATGTGGTATAATGTATCAAATTAAAATTTACTACGGAACAAAAATCATGTTTCAAAAGGTGATGATATTTCTTCTTAGAGCCGAAAATACATCAGTATATAACACCCCCTGTCTCAAAGCCCGGTGGAATTTTCTTCCCATAAAGGGGATATCCAGGGAGGGTGGGTTTTTGGAGTGCAATTTCCTCCATTGGATTTTTAATGGGGATACAATCAAAAGTCAATTTCCCAGTGAGACTGAAGATGTGGGGTATCTTTCCCACTGGGGACGAAATCTTGTCTAGATTTTTCTATACAAGAGCGATAAGGCATCGATGACCAAAATGTTAAGAACAAATTGAGAACATTTTAAAGGCTTTGTGGTCTCAAAAAACCCTTTTTTTTAGGAAAATGGGCTAAAATACTCACAATATGGTCAAAATAAGAACATGTTAAGAACATTTTCCGGCTTAAAGCTCAAAAAGTTAAAAACATCCGAAGGCTAGATCAGGGGTGTAAATAAGTACATGATAGAACGATTTAAGGCTTAAAATGAAAAAAAGAATAAGAACCAGCCCAACCAGATCTTCTTACAAAAAAAAAAAGAGTTTCTCATCTCATTTAACTCTCCTAAAATTTTAGGAGAATTGAGTAATGTACAGCAACAAAAACATGGCATTTTACAAAGAAACCGACGAAACGATCCTATAGAAGCCACGCGGAAACCACCCGTTTCTATGGCTGCTACTGGTAATGAAAGTAACAATAACAAAGGTAGGTATTGTTTTTAAACTAATCACGTAAGTGATTTTTTTTTCAATCCTAACCGATGACCTTTAGAAGGTGGCCTATTTTTTAAAATAATTTTTGGCCACCTAAATCATTGCAACTATTCCAAACTTCAAACTTGTGACCTAAACTTTTGCTTGGAAGTGGCTAGATAGTTTGAAACGTATTTCACAGGTCAACAGTTTACAGGCGTTTACAGGTCACGGGTCCGCGTTGCCAGGTCAGTTTTAATTACAGTAAACACTAAAAAATTTTAATATGGCCTGTGTATCTATGACCTGTGATTTGCTGACCTGTACCAGTGACCTGCAACTATCGAGCCAACCTTGGAAGTTCTCAATACAGCTAAGCTAACGAGTGTATTGTTTTCTGGGAATCACAATATCATGTTGGAGACCAAGACTCTGTTAGAACTCTAAGAAGTAAAAAACTTTTTCTCTTTTTAGATAACGAAGATTTGAAGATAGGTCTGATTGTTGGTGGTATTTGTGCAGTCTTGATTGTTCTTGGCTTGTCCATTCTCACGTGTCGATGTTATGACAAACATGAAAGTATTTTTTATTCAGTGGAGAAGAGGGTGAGTGATCAACAGAACCAAGCTGGCACCCAGCGTTGTTTCAACACGTTCATTTTACGTTATGGACGTTGTGAACGCTAGAAAACGTTAAGATAACGCTGTGTGCCAGCTGAGAATGATTGCAATTCATTACACCCCCTTCTTACAGACCCAATAGGATTTTTTCAGCCAGTGGGAGTAAAAATAATGGACTGAAAATCGATGGGGGTTGATAATCCCACATTTCTTATGGCTGGGGATTTAAAGTCTTGAAAAACAAAAACCCCATGGCTGGGGATTGAAAGTCCATTGTTGTCAAGTCAGAAAATTCAATGGGGATGGAAAAAAGATCATAATATCATCCAGTGAGGATTAGTCTATTTGATTATTTCAGTGGATACAAAAATTGGAGTATAATTTTCCACCGACGATATTTTGGTCAATTTTTCCATTAGGTCTGTGAGAAGGGTGTGTTTCATTGAATTTCACATGACTATAATTAACATCTACGAGAAAATGTTGAAGCTTATAATATACCTTTTCGACCGTAGCCGCCAATTGCCAAGCGGGTATTGTTTTGTCCCATTTATCCAACTAAAACCGTCCCAGTCCTTTTTCCGCACCTATAGACAATAGAAAAATGTGTCAAAAAAGGATTGGATCTAGTTTAGGGGGATAATAAATAATCAAGTGGCAGGCGCCTGACCACACGACTACGGTCGAAGAGGTGTATTGCAATTCACTCGATGGTGATTGATATTCCCATATTTTTTTTATGACTGGGGATTTAAATTCTTTTGTTTTAAACTCAGAAAATTTAGTGGGGAGAGGAAAAAAAGCATATTTTGCAGTGAGCAATCAAATGTTTATTTGATTGATTTGAGTGGGGACAAAAATTGGAGTATAATTTTCCACCGGGGACGATATTTTTGCCAATTTTCCAGTGGGAAAGGGTTCCCATTCGGTCTGTGAGAAGGGGGTGTTTCATTAAATTATATTTCACAGGACTATAATTGACCTCTACGGAATAATGTTGAAGCTTAAAACCCAGCAAGCACACAACGTTGCTTCAACGTTCAAATAATGTTATTTGGACGTTATGAATGTCAAATGGACGTTAATACGACGTCGAGTGCCGACAGGGAATACACCTTTTCAACCGTAGCCGCCAATTGCCGCGTGGGCATTTTTTTGTCCCCTTTATCCAACTAAAACCGTCCCAGTCATTTTTTCGCACCTATAGACAGTAGAAATTGTGTCAAAAAGGATTGGATCGACTTTAGGGAGATAATTAAATTATTAGATTGTACGCGCCTGACTACGGTCGAAAAGGTATACATATCTAATCCTTGTCTATCGTCCAGTCTGTAGAAAAAAATAGAAAGACCGGGCGTTTTTTTTGGTCTTTGTCCTAGAGGGTTTCGAAAATTAGGAAAAGACTTTTTCTGGGCTGGTCCGTTTATATTTTCTAAGTTTCCTTAACCCATTAAGTGCTATCACTTTTAGACGTACCGGTACATGACCGAAAACTTTGGCACTCTCATATGATACCAGTGGCACTTAAATTCCCCCAATAGACCTTTTTATAAATTACGTCAAGAACATCACTTGCCTCGTTCTCAAACAATTGCCATGATGATTATGTCCCTTGAGGCAATAAATGATTTTTTTTTAATGAAAAGAAAGTAGTTTTGATGAAATCCCCTGAGAGTTAATCACCATGGCAATAATTTCACAACGAGGAAAGTGATGTTTGTAACGTAATTTATGAAAAGTTCTATCCCAGGTCTCTAATAGTGGAAACTCTCTTTACTACAGACACGTCTGAGTCAAATCAAAAGAGAGGAAGCACATGATCCTTACACTATGGTCATTTCTCCAGAAGCCGAAGTCATTGAACTGGATGAGACGGATGGAAAAGAAGGTGGATTTGAAAGACCACTGACCACTTTTCAACCGTATACAGGTATTTAAGTAATAAAGTATGGCCTTAAAGAGAAAGCCTTATTCTAGGAGATATTGGATTTATAGCAAATTTTTGCTTTAGAGAAGACACACCAAAATATTTATTATTACTGACGTCATCAATGTGTGCTTTTCAGTATGGGATGTGGAAATAGTATAGACTTTTAGACTATCTATTTTGGTTGGGCTTAGGTGGGGTTAGGGTGTGGTCAGATATCAAGGAGGGTTGAGATTAAGTTATTATCAGAGGATAAGTGTTAGAGCTCAAAAAACAAGCCCTTGTTTACATTTTTACCTGCGTTAATGCTTTATCATAACCGCACTCAGATTCAATTCATCGACAAACGGCTCAAATTTAAGGGTTGTTGAAAACCCTTTTAACTTCTGCATATATTTTCAAAAGTTTCTCCTCGTTTTCTTTATCTGTAGGTACTTTCACAGCCTTTCCCGGTAAAAACAACAATTTCACCAGTAATAATCGAGACTCTGGTATTTCCTTACTGGACATTTTGGATGAAAGAGACAAAACAACTCTTATTGATCCAC
The DNA here is from genome assembly GCF_902728285.1 of Clytia hemisphaerica. Classification (NCBI taxonomy): domain Eukaryota; kingdom Metazoa; phylum Cnidaria; class Hydrozoa; order Leptothecata; family Clytiidae; genus Clytia; species Clytia hemisphaerica. The sequence continues at coordinate 204,058 of NW_027103394.1, forward strand.
TTGAAGAAAGTACTTTTGCCAGAGAAGGAACAGTTCATAACCCATTGTATCAAGATCATGGAGGTGTTGATAATGAAGGGATGGAACATGATGATGACGACTCGGATAATGAAAAGGTATAGGCTGATTCGGTAAATTCTATTTAGGCACTATCGTCAGGAAAATCTCCAGGAAGCTGCCTGTTCCTAACTGACTGATTTTTACCCACGAAATAAAAATAAAGACTACTTGCTTGCTTGCAAAGGCTATTTGCAGGTCTAAACGGGAACACTGAACGCCTAAAAATTAGCAAGTGGTACTAAATCTTCCTGTACAATTTCTTTCTGTCATTTTTTGGAAAATTGGTTGATCGTGGGTGAAAATGACGTCAGATATATTTCTTATATGATTGGCACCCTGCTATGTCACTTTTCCAAATACTGATTGGTTTAAAAGCACGTATTTTATCCCCGTTAATGCAACAACAGTTGCTTCGACCTTCATTTAACGTTTATGGGCGTTATGAAGGCGAAATGGACGTTATATCGGGCGTTTTTCTAAACACTAGTAACGTCCATATAACGTCATATCCCCGTCCATATGAAACAGCGTCTTGTCTCATAAAGGAGGGCTGAGAGCTAGATGTCGTGCTTTGGCTGAAAAGTGTGCTGAGGTTAGGTAGGAAATCGTACCTAGGTCACGTGACATTACAATAGAATTTCAGCACTTGACCAATATGATGCTTCGCGGGTTTCGAAAACAATAGCATTAATATTTCACTATTTTTTGCTTGGAAAAGTATAAAGTACGACATCTATCCCTTCGGGCTTTACAGAAATCTGTGGTCTCGTCATTGGTTTATTTTTCTTTCTCATCTCTTTCTTTAAAACCCAGACATCAGAAGCTGAAGCACAAAATGACGAAGAATTTCCAAACATTTTTGATGACAGTTTCTTTAAAGAACCAATCACCTTATTATCATATGCAAAGAAACATGAAGAAGATGACGGTGCTGGTGATGTCGACTCCAATACAATGTCAATAAAATCTGGTCAATCTGATGCACCATCTGATGATAGGGAAGATAGTGATCCATACCAAAGAGATTTCAATGAGAACCAATCATCCAATACATACGAGGATATTAAAGAAAGGGAATATGAAGATATCAGAGATGCTACCAACAACACCAATTATGATGATGATTCTCCTGTAATCAAGGAACCAGATTATGCAACAATACCACGGAACACTCGCCCATTAGTCATTGAGTCCGACTCTGAAAATTCATCACCAGAACCTTCGGATGATGAGGATGAAGAACCTTCAGAATCACCGAAAGAGGAAGTTAGTTCTGATAATGCTCGATCTTTATTGAGAACTGGGTCTGTTGCCAAACTGGTAAACGCTTTCTTGACTGGAGATGTGAACAAACGAGCTAATGATAGTGAAGATGATATCTCCAGCAATGATGGTGATCAAAGCCCTGTTGATGCACAGGCGTATAAGAATCCAAATTACCAACGAGAGAAAACATTATTGAGATCCTATTCGAATCCTCTTTTCGAAGATGAAGATGTTGAAAATTCAGAATCTAAAGATGCTGAAACATCACCAGTAGAGTTGAAGGATGAAAATCATTATCTCAAGGCTGTAGACAGTCCAGTTGTTGGAACAAGGATTTCAGATCCTACTCTTGAAGAGGAAGACACATTCAACCAATATCTAGACCAATCGACAAATGCTAATAATACCGACGATGAAGTTGCCAATAGAGGTCTTTTAGATTCTGGCGATTTCACACCCAAAATTTTAGAAGCATCAGAACCAATCAACAACCAGCCAGAGCTGTTTTACAAAGATGGCGACGATCCCGCACAGAAACAACTAAACAAAACTCCAGTCCCAGCACCAAGGAAATCAATCAAGATCGTTGCCACAAGTAGAGCTTCGATTAAAAGTCCTACTAAAAAAGATACTAAATCCAAACAGGAACCGTCCTCGAAGCCTCCACCTCCACCAGTAGCTGTTAAACCAACCAAGTCGTTTGATCGAGATGAAGCTCTACCAGCTATAGGAAGTCCAACAAAGAAACAGCCACCTCCTGTTGCTCCTAAACAATTTTCAATCAAAAGAGGTCCCGTTAGATCACAGACTGTTCAGCCTGTTAGACGAGCTCCCGCACCGCCTCCTAGAGTTCCTTCTGTCAGATATTAAATGGACGAATTTCAACATGCAAAGTGCCAACCGGAACTGGTACACAGGTTTATGACAACCTTGTGTCTCTAACCTGGTTGGACCACGCCCAAGGGCTGTGAGACTGGGGTGTGTTATTACGAGCCTCTTATGCATGGTACGTTTTGAGGCTAGTTGAATTAAGAAATCAACTCGTTCGTTTTTAATGGACTTTGAGACTTATTGAGAATTATTTTCCATTGCATGGGAAAATCACAAACGTAAGCATCCCATAATAAAGGCTGCGAATTTCCTGGATTTAGAAGAAGCAAACAGAAATGGAATGGGTTTTGAAATCAGAAATTATTTTGTAAGTTATCTTTCCCATTGGATTTCGAATGTTTTCAAATTGAAAAACAAATTGGGGGCCAGGGGCCATATACTATAAATAATATTAATCTTGTAAATTATTTGATGCGTACACGTTTTTTAAAAGAACAAACTGTATCAGAACGCAGTGCTTCGATTGCCAAAATGTTAAGAACAAGTAAAGAAAATTTAAAGGCTTTGTAGGGCTTTGTAGACTCTTCACTCGATTTCTTACGAAAATAGATAAAAAATGGTGGAAATAAGAAGATCTTAAGAAGATTTGTAGGCTTAAAACTCAAAAAGTTAACAACATTCAAAGCCTTCAAAAAATTTGGGTGTTCTTATAAAAAAACGTGTACTAGATTTCGTAATACGCAAAGCTTGTTATTTATTCAATTATTTAATGTTAGAAATATTTTACAAATAATTTGATACTTAAAACTAAAGAAATAAAACGCTAAAAAGATAGATCGTTAAAAGAGCTTTCCAACGAACCCAAACATGACCTATTTTGTTTTAGCCAAGGCTAAGTAAATTGCAATTGAAGTTGATGCACCATGACTTTTAAATAATCATTATTTTTCCGTTTCCCATAGTAGTAAGAATAGGAGTTTAAAATGCGGATAAAATGCTATCTATATACCCTCAAGTGACTAATAATAGAGTGCGCACGCGTCCAAACAATTTTCCATTGTTTTGATTGTTTTGACCGCAGGAAACTTCACTCTCCCCGTAAGAAAACGGTAGGTAAAATTCCGGTTCTTGTAAGGAAACCCAGCAGAGGAACGGTAGGTAAGGAGCTCCTTTTAATCAAAACTTCTTTTCCTCTGGATGAATTTTTGTGAAATATTCAGGAGAGATCCATAAAACCATCATTGATATCATGTTCAAATATCTAAATCATTCTCTTTAAAGGAAAGAAAAAAAATTGACAATGGTTACATTCCTCTAACCTTCCACAGTACTCAAGTGCGCATTTTTACCTACCGCCTCTACGGTGGAACACGGTGGAGATAGATAGACTCCTAAACAGTGTATTAAGGCACTAATCACTGAAAGGTTATGGAAAAAACTCCGCTGAATTACCTACCGTATTGTAAAATGCCAAATAAATCGATTCTAGCCCTTCGGGCTTTTACTTCAATGCTCCCACCCCCACTTTATTACGTTTTGAGAGAATATAATCTACTGAGCTTACATAGACCCTGGAGACAGCTTCTCAATCCAACCAAAATCTTTGATCGGAGTTTTTTTGAGTGGTATTCTAATGTTAGCACTATTTAATAGTGGTGTAAATGCATCCAGAGCGCTAGAATACTTTTTGTCCAATAATTTTTGATATGATGTGGCGCCGTTAGACGTTGATTTTCAACACTAAACTGATTTCTTTACGGGTAACTTAAAAAAAACTCCGATTAAATATGGTAGATAAAGTTTTTGCTAAATGATTTATAAAGGTCAGTGATATATTCTCACAATGAAACAGAAAGCTGGTAGAAAGTTGTGCTTGTTCGTTGTTGTCTTAAAACAGCAACATTAATCAAAGTAGTACTTCTCTTTGATCTTCTACCGGACTATTTCCAATTCAATTTACGTCTATAAAACCTCTTGATTTTCTCATTTCGCCATATGAAGATAATAGAATTAAATCCCGTGTTTAATAAACTTGACAAGGAAACTATATCGATAATTCTTTTACTCAGTAATTTTTCTGATCCATCATGAGGGTTATTTTTTGAATGTAAATGTACCCATAAATATACGAATGATCCAATCTGTATTAAAAACATACTCGATAAAAACAAGGCTACAATGAGCAAAGTTGTTACAGATTTGCGTTCCCTCATTAACCGTAGCTTAGAACTTTTTGAGAACTCAGATTTTGTGTATTTCTGAATCAATACCAAAGTTGCCAAAACACAAGCCATGATACTAGCATCCAATAAGAATACGACACATACTGCTGTTATATTTACATTCTCAAAGTTAGTTAAACTTGCTCAAATCTATAGACAATAACCAAAGTCAAAACAGGCCAAATGATAACAAAAATTTGTATAATGATCACCCATTTAATCTTATTGTTCCAAACACGACTCAATGGTTTAAAAACGGCGTAAAATCGCATCAAGCTGATGGTTAGGGTTGTCGTTCCGTCAAATAAATAAACTGCAGCAATAAGGGACACCAAGGCGGTCATAAAAGGACACCCTTTACCATGCAGATATCCAATCGCCATTAAAGGTAGCACAACTATACCAGCTACTAAATCAATCGTCGACATTGTAAACAAACAGATTCTGTATATGATTTAAAGGTTTACTTGTTTGCACTAAGCCGTACGCAAAAGTCAAATTTGATAGTGTTACTAATATAGCAAGTATTATACACGTAATACCGATGTAATATTCGAATAACATATCATCTTCTCTGCGTAATATAGTCTGGAAGATTGTTTTAGATGATTGGTTGTATATCCTAAGATAACATCCATAACGAGATTCCAAGTAAGCCATGTCTATTGTTGAATTCATTTAAGATAAGTGTTCCATGAGTTTACCTTCAAAAGTAGTCAACTCATCCTCAGTTCAATAATTTAAAGAGACCCTTAGTGTACCTTGGAAAAATAAAAAGTTTGAAAATGATTGAAAGTTTCAATATTGTTGCATACCTGCCTATATTATAGCAATGTAATAATCACCCTAAAATGTTTGAGCGATTCATAGAGGCCCTTGTGTCCGCACGGTGGCCGGCGAATTTGTAAAACTATATTATTTAACTCCATGGGACGCGTTTTCGCGTCTGGAAACAGCCAAAATAACAAGCCCCAAAGCTTGGGTCCCAAAGGGGCATAAACCGAACGTTTTCTGAAAGAGTATAAAATTCACCTTTCAAATGGTACCAAAGCGATCGTCTACATCCAAGACTAAACTCTTTTAGTACAGAATTTTGAAGTTTTAATGTTTCAAAAACTGCACGTTCAAAGACCTCTGAGCAGACGTAATCGTTTTGGCCTTTGATGATAAGTACTGCTGCTGCTTTGGACGGCTTTATGCTCGAAATGAAATGACAACTGATGGTATTTTTTTGGTGTTGATATCATCTCCTGAATTTACTTTAGAAGAAAATTTGCTATAGAAATCTTCATTTTTGAGTCAAATATTAATTCTACTCATATTAAATTTGAATTTAAATTTAGAATTAAATCAAATCTTTTCACTGTTGTATTTAAACAGGTGAAATTAAAAGGTGTCAAAGATGTGATACAATGAGGTGTTGACTTGTCCGGGTGGAGGGGCTACTTAAGGGCTCTGGTCATAGTGAAAAATCAATTTCATAATTTGAAGATAAAGCCTTATGTTTTCGCTTCTTTGACATGTTTAAGAACAAACTGCTTTTGAAAAAAAAGAATTTAAGTAATTACACCATGAGTAATTACTCTTGTCTCCCGAATAGACGGGGGGGGGATCCGAATAAGCAGGGGGGTAGGAAAAATTTTCAAATTCTACTCAAAGGGGGGGGTGGTGGCATAAGAGGGGGGATAATTTGAAGACATAATTTTTTTTAACTGATATCAATTTCAACAACAAAAAAGAAACTTTACTACACTTGATGAAAATATTGAATTATTCGAATTTAATTAGCGGGGGGGGGGTCTTAATGAGAGCGGGGGGATGGATTTTTTTTCGCTTAATAATTAGCGGGGGGGACGTCTATTCGGGAGACAAGAGTAAGGAATAAGTGTGGCATGGACCTTAATAAAACGTCAAAACGACGCTATTCATGTACTTTTCACAAAAAAGCCGAGTCTTCTTTTTTCAAACTTTTTTTAAGTTAATGACAAATAATTTCTTTATTTAGATTTTTTTGGAAAAATTTTCTATTTGGCTACATCCCAAGTTATAGCTGTTTTTGTATGGAAATTTAGTGGAGAAAATTGCCGAAAATGAGGTTTTTTGGAGATTTTAAAGGAAAAATACTTCCACAAAAATTTTCCGAAATTGTATTTTTGTATATTAAATGGATACATCACCTGAACCAAAACAATTCCAAAATGTTTGATTTTTACCGAGATTAGGGCTTTGAAAGGTGAAATACTCTTCTTTGAAAAACTCTTCGTTTTCTTCTTCATTTAATTTTTTCATCACAATTTTTCGATTTTTAAAATTCTAAAAAGCTAGGTTTAACAGGACATATAACAAAAGTTATACATTAATCTTTTTAAAATGTAGAAATTGCCATTTAAGTTGGTGTAAAATGTCCAGAGCTCTTAAGCAAAAATGGATGTCGGGTATGTGCAAATCCCGGGGGGGGGGGGGTACTTAGGCAAATGGAGGGTACGGTATGTGCCGCCCTTAAGGGTACCTTTTTTGGACTTCCAAAGTCCCGCTAAGGGTCGGAAAAATCAGAAAATCAACTTTCAGTCCCAGTAAGGGTCGGAAAAATAGGAAAATTTCAACTTTTTACCCCCTGAAAGATCGAAATTGGGTCAAAATTGGTCAAATTAGTCCCGCTAAGGGTCGTAAAATTCCCAAAATTTTCCTTTGTTTTCTCATTTTTAGTCCCGGTAAGGGTCCAAAGTTCGAAAGTCGGGCGGCACCCCCCCGTCAGCTCGCAACCCTAGTACCCCCCCCCCGGGTGCAAATTAATCAAAAAGTAGATTTTTTTAGTAGCGAAGGTGGATTAGAAATGTTTTTGTACAGTACAATGAACTCTGGGTAATTTGAACTTCTATTTTTCAAACTACCCCTCAGCTCCAGTCAAGGGGAAACTTCTTCAGCACTTCAATGAACCCCACCCTCCAAACACCCCTGTCTCACAGCCTCGGCGGAACTTTTTTCCTCAGTGGGTATAAAAATTCCTATTGAAATCCCAATGGGGATAGCAATTCTATTGTTCCCCAAGGGGGATGGTTTTGAAGGGCAATTTTTAAGCATTTTGAGTGGGGATGAAATCATAGTCAATTTCCTAGTGGGGTTAACGAAATCTTTACCAAATTTTCCGGTAGGGCTGGGGTCTAGCAGGTCTGTGACACAGGAGTGTCTCCAAAGATCACGTAATTTAACCTGTTGACAATAACAAGGGCGCCGCGGCAATCCAAGCCTTTCAATCGTGCAACTTCACATAACAATAGCTATAGAATTGCTATAATTCCTACAAAAGATATTTCGCAGGTAAGTTATCGCATGTCTCACAAACATAAAAATTACCACAATTTTTAGGGACAAGCTGGAGTTTTTACAAGCTCTTATTTGATTTGGTTGGTCGTTAACCAGTAATAAAACAATTTTGTTACTTTTTCTAAAGAACGCGTCATCTCTATCACTTCAAATGACCAATTAGTGAAGTATCTTGTAAAAACTCCAGCTCATCCCAATTTTTAAAAGCAAAACTTTTTATTTAGACCATTAGCCAAACTGGAATTATTTAAAGAATAAGTTTTGATTTTTGCGGTCTTTCGTGAAAAATGAGAGCGTAAACAATTAGGTAACACCCCTATAGGGAAACTTTATCATGGTACCCTTTAGTTTGCTCATCTTCCGTCGGCTAATGCTTTTCAAAAATTATGGTAATTTTAATGTTTTTGAGACATGCCGTAACTTACCCGAGTCATCCTTCTTCTAGGTAATCGTTATGCATCACCTATCTTTTCTTGTTGTTATTAAAAACAATAAAAGTAAAGTGACAAGAAGAATCGTAAATACTATAAAGACAATAATTACACTAATGTTTAGTTTCATTAAAAGAACAAAAAGATGTACACGCTTTTTTTATAAGAACATAAGGCTTCGTTGGCCAAAATGTTAAGAACAAGTGAAGAACAATTTAAAGCTTTGGGGACTCAAATACACCCTATTTCTTAGGAAAATGGTCACAAACATTCACAAAATGTTCAAAATAAGAACATGTTAAGAACATTTTTACACTTAAAACTGAAAAATTAAGAACATCCGAAGGCTTCAAAATTTTGAATGTTCTTATAAAAAAAGTATATTGATCTCCAGCAAAGCAATAGTATGTTCGTCTCAAGAGACGCCGATTTTATGAAGGGAGGTTTGAATATATAAATTTGAAAATTTTGTGTAGATTAACGTGTGGTGTGAGACAAGAGGCTGTATGTGTATTTCGGTGACATTTTGAGAAGCCTGGCTACAGAGAACTGAGAGAGAAGGTAAAAGCTAATCTTTTTAAGTTTGTTTGTCAAAATTCTTCCATCACAAGGAGAAAGCTAATGTAACATTAGTGTTAGAATTATTACTATTAAATTTATAATACTTTTTCAATATGATATGAGGAACATCAAATTGACAGATTTTTTTCGCGTATATTTTTTATATCTTAAATACCAGGAAGCTAGTTATCCAGTAATTGTTTGGGCTGATAAATTTTTTTCTGCTAGTCGGGATGAATAAATTTAAGGAGCTAAATTGCAATAAGTTGAAAAATCTCCATCTTTAACGGACACCGATTATAGATATTCTATTTACATCTAGCAAATCCGGTGGGAATTTCAAAATTTTTCTGTTAATCAAAGGAGGAACGAGAATTTTGCATCGTTTAAAAATTGCATAAAATGTTGGCTCTAGTTTCGACAGCCGGCTTTCTGCCCTGCCTATTCATTCTAACAATTAGAGTAGGCGAAAAGCGAGCAAAAATGTGGCATTTAAAATCTTTGCATCGAAAAGATTAAAAGAATAAGTTGAACTGACGTCAAAAGTGAAAAACTTCAAAAGTGAAAAACTTCAAAAGTGAAAAACATCAAAGCTTTGGAAGCCAACCTTCACTTTCATTGACAATTATAATAGGTAGGGAGAAAAGTGGGCTGTCTAAACTGGAGCTTAGTGTGTCCATGTTACAATTTTTCCGGACTGACAAAAACTGATTTTCTCTTCTTTCTAAGATTCGTTCAATATTTAGAAAGAGCATTGAAGCCTGGTGGTCAAGGAAAAAAGAAAACACTGCTTGATATTTGTATTTAATATTCTTTTTCCGGGAAAGATAACCCATCACCAAAATGTCAATAGTCATCAGACAACAACAACAGCCTACCATAATGCCTGCTTCTTCTGAAGAAAGCATTTATGCCGCCCAACAAGTACCGCCACCACCTCCATTACCCTCAAACGTTGGTGGTACGCCTAGAGGTGGAAGTTTTGAGAGTGAACGACGCCCATCCTTACCGCCAAAGGTTTGTCCCGTTCAACTTCTTTTTAGCTTAAATCAATCTTCTAAAACCTTAAAGGGACATAACAGTACTTGCGAAATTTGTAAACAAACTGTATGCAGCGGATACAAAATCAAAACAAATGTCACATGTCAAAATAGAAAATCAAACCAAATATGGCAAATTTTGATTGTTCAATTGTTTTACAAGTTTGTTTTGGACACATGATTTTAATTGTTCTCCTTAATGACACGTGGTTCGTGTTCATGTTTACATTTGACTACTTTTATGTCCCTTTTAATCTCTATTTTTTGCAACAGCATAAGCCACATGGCTAGATGCTGTGCTTTATCTTCCAAGCAAAAACCCTGGTGAAAACAGCTCACTGTGGCTCTGCTCATTAAAAATTAACTGTGCGTGTGTTCAGTGGCACATCATGTTTTATTGATTGAACCATAGTGATTTTTCTTACGAAATCACCGAACGTTATTGGTTGAAATATACACAACACAACTTTTTTGTGGCAAAGAATACAGCTCTGTTCTACTTAAAACTTACCTTCCAAATTCTTTATCCAGATACTATCCTTAGTACGATTCTTGATGAAACTATCGAAAAGGCTCAGGTACCACTAGCCACGGGCCCACTTTAAAGCTTTTATCTTATAGACATAATGGGGTGATTTTTAACTCTATATAGCATTTTTGCTTCGCATTTGGGCTTTTTTTGTTTGTCTTTAAAAGTTGTGAACCTCGTCAAATTCTCATTGTTTACTTTCACTGGGCCCATTTTTGGAAAAGTAATGTTTAGTCAGAACAAGACTTGAGGCACTGCAATAAAATCACTATCACGATAAACTAGACTGGAGTAGTTTATAATGCGTGTAATCTTATAGGCGTTATATGATAATACGATTATTGTTACGAGATTTAGTTTGTATACACTAAGATTGTTTCCTCCATTTACTTTTTGATTTATTTCTACTATGTCTGAATTAGTCGTCTAGCTTGTTAGACACGATAAAAAAACTCTTAAACTTTTTTAGAACTACCAACACCTTGAACAGATCTACGCCAACGTTCCACCACAGATGATGCAGATGAACAAACAAAAACAATTATCCAATATAAACAGTGGCTCCAATCTTATTCAAGCTGAACACCAATCGCCATACAGAGGAAGCCCAGGTCAGTGTCGAAGTCTATTACGGGATTTACACGGGGAAATAAACGCAGATTTTACACCATTATGACTGTACATGGTTCTTACAAGAACACAAGAATCAAATTTTGTCAATTTTCAAAGAAACATGTGAGCCCCATGAATTTTGTTCAATTTTTTTCTTCATTTGGAAATTTTAATCTTCCTTTTTCCATCCTTAATATAATGTGAGAATTTTTGGACTTTTCTTAAAATTCGACATTATCACTTTTTCTCGCTCATTTAAGAAAATACTTATCGCAAGATTAATTTTTGATAGTCTTCTTTTAAAATTTTAACAATCTCGAGGCTCACTTCGATTTTTATAATTCTTATTCTAAAAAAAGAACTGCGTACACGGAAAAATGAGCACCACATAGAGCTTGAAACAAACAAACAAACAAACAAATCAAAAAAAGGGTAATTAAACTGATATGCACTGAAAGAAACAATAGCGAACAGGGGAGATGCTAAAATGGTAAAAAGTTTTTCTTTTCTTTCTTTAGATGTTAACAGTCAACGAGAAACTTTTAAATCAACATACATACAACCAACCAATCTTGGTGCAACATACACACAATCAACTAATCAGGGCACACCTCTTAGTCAACGAGCCAATCAAAACACACCAATTTCTCAACCAGCCAATCAAAACACACCACACGTCCAAGTTCATTTCTTTCATAAAAATAATCAAAAAGCACGTGCAGAAGAATACCAGAGATTTTTGATGTCTAAAATCAACGTTGCAAGATATACAGGTTAGTGTGCATACGTTCTATATGAGACTGTTCGTGTAACGTTTCCAGACCATCTAAAAAGAACGACAAATAACTTTTAAAAAAAACAAAAAGAACGACAAGCCCTAACCCTAACAATCAAAGAACGACATATTTCGCCGTCCACAACCCTGACCGAAAGTGACTGTACCACCCCTTTGTCGCCCTTTGTCACGGAAATTAAACTACATGTGGTCTAAAATTACGCAAAATTACGCATGTGGATAAGTCTCTATTTGGTTGAGCTGGAATCATTAGATGAACTAACTCGTATGGTTCAAAAGTGGAAAATATAAAGACTATTCGTGATAGTTATGACGTAATGTTTTATACTGAAGCACCAAAACAGGAACAGGTGTTCGACACTAATTTGGAATTAGAACAATAAAAATTAAAAAAGTGCTTGTAATCCATTTCGTGTTTATGTTCTTTCACTTTAGGTATCATCCAAACAACTTTAGGAGTCGTTTCTTTCGTTATCGGAATTTTGATGCCAATCTTACTTAAACATTCATTGAACAATGCTGGCTTTGGTATATGGTGTGGAGTGTTGACTATCATTGCTGGAGCACTATCCATTGCCATGGGTTACACACCGGATTGGTTCGGAACACGATGTGCCGCTTTAACTTTCTGTGTTTTTACAATCGTCTGCTCCTTCCTGGCTGCTTTGTTGCATTTTCTGGAGTTTGGGTAAGATTTTAATATTATGGCTCAGATAGACTTTAAAAGCCGTCGAGCGTCTTTTTCTTTCCCATCTGAAACACTTTGGAATCTTAAGCTTTTCTCCACATATCTTAAAGGTTTAAATCTTTCTCACCGTGAGGAGATTGAAGAATTGGCTACCCTCTTCAGGGCTTAAAAATTCAATGTTATACCTTTGGAAGCTTTTGGAAACAAAGTACTATTTTATGGTTAAGGAATTCCCAATAACGGCCTCTAGAGTTGTTTCAATTGTTTCGGAACAACTTCACTGGAGTTGAAAATCATGTCACAGTGCAAAAAATTTAATGCTACAGGTTTTTTATAAAAAGCATCCAAAATGTTTAAAGCCTTCGGATGTTCTTGACTTTTTGAGCCTAAAACATGTTCTTAGTTTCACCGCTTTCTGAATATTTTTGTCCATTTTGCCAGGGATATGTTATAGCGGAGCTGGATAACGCATATTTAAAAAAGCCTTGTTCTATATCTGTCCCTGACATTAAAATTTGATATGAAATTTAACTTTTTTATTTACAAACTCGTAAAATTTGGATTTCCTCTCAGCCAATGATTCTGCTGCTGCATTTATCTTTATCGTCCACGATTAAAAACTTTTGATTATCAAGAGGGTCTGTAAAACATTGTTGAATGACAATTAAAAAAAATGAAAAACATTGTTTTCATTAGTAAAGTTATAAGAAATTTCTTCTGTAAGATTATAAATAGTACTTTTTCATTTGAAATACCGCGATACACCGCGGGGTGCCTCACTTTCTAACTGATATTTTCAGATAGCAAGTCGGTATGTCTGATGTTGGAAGAAATTTCAAATCAATTGAAACAATATTTGTCAAAATATTTACATCCGAAATTTTTAAAGAGAAATCATGAAAGCTTCTCAAATTCATAACACACGCTGATAAAAATAGATTTCATTTACAAGGAGGCTTTTCGGGTATCTTCTATAAATTTTTTTTTGATTTAGCAATCCGCTAAAGAATATTCGTTCTTCATCCAGCTCCGCTATAACATATCTCTGATTTTGCTAAGAAATCAGAAGTTTTAGGGCCTGCGAAACCTTACAATGTTCTTAGCTTACTCTTAATATTTTTCGAAGCCTTAAATTCTTATATAGTTTGTTCTTATAAAATAAATTTGTATGTCATCCTGGAAAGATTTAAAAGTCCACAAACTTTATTACTACAGGAACGCTGTAAAATGTGACGCTCAAATATGTAGCATAAGAAGGATGTATAGTCAATACTATGGCAACTACCGATGGAAAGAATACAACTGTAGTTCTAGTTGTGACTCAAAAAATACTGGCAGTTACTTCCTTTCTTTGCTGTTGGCTTTGACCATGGTAGCCATCTTTATTTTATCCATCATTAATGCAGTGATTACAGCACGTGGATGTTGCAATTGTTGTGATGGTTGTTGTCATGGCAATGATGGGGGCGATGAAGGTTAGTAACCTATCCATTTTTCTCTCTTGATATAACATTTCACATAAATTTTAGGACTCAATTTTAAGGTGGGGGGGGGGGCGTCTGACAATTTGTTTAAGAAAATTTGAAAGGCTGTACGAGTCTATTCAAAACCACGAGGGTATAAATTTATGCCGAAAATCAGGTGGTTTCAAGTAATGACAATTTAAAATTTCCCTTAAAAACCAAATGAAAATATTTCTACAAAAAATTACAAGTTACCGAATATTCTGAAGAGTGCACTGCAGTTCGGTCAAAACGGAATGAAAAATACTCACAGATATTATGTTTGATTCGTCAGCTTGGTTTTATCTTATTCTCCAATGGCTGTACCGCAGCACTATCCGAATTTTTGCGATTTCAGCGCTTTTGATTGTTAAGGGAAATTTATAGGTAAGTACCGAAAACCATTATATCGGTTACACCATTAGAATAAATTTGCATCTTCACCGGACTAAGGCTTTTCTGGGATTGTTTCAATGTATTTTTTCGAGCTAGCAAGCTAAGCTGCAACTAGCCTTGTCTTGGTCTCTTTTCTCTTACCAGAGTCTGGCTTACCAGCTGGCACACAACGTTGTCATCTAGCGTTATATGAACGCTGTGAACATTAGATAAACGTTGAAACGACTTTGTATGCTAGCTGGGTTGTTTACTTGGCCAGAAGAATCTTACTGAGGAAAATGTAAAGTTGAAGGACATCACCTAGCCTGTACTAGACGTCACGGCTTTTTTTTACGCTTTAATGTCTATTCCACTTTGCGACTTTTTCGAATGTTTTGAGCCCAGGTTTTCGGGCTCTAAACATTCGATTATTTGACGTCACTTAAAACGTTTGAAGCTCCTGCAGTATCAAAATAGTCGAACTTGCGTCAAAACACTTGAAAGAAACGGGATGAAGAACTCCAGTTTTTGGTGAGGTGTATATGATGTCTATGCATCATCAAACCTTTGCTTACACAGAATTTTTAGAAAGAACTAGCAAAAATTGAGAAATTCTTTCGTTTATTCTGCTTAGTACTTTCTTTTTACATCATAAAATTTAACTTTTCATAACATTTTTACATCTTTACATCTTTGCATCATAAAAATAATTTCTTTAACGTCCAGTATATCATGTTTCCTTTTTTTCGTAATAGTATTCACTCAGGGGAAAAATGGAAACCTCGACCAGCAACAACACAACCGTCAACCGACCATGAAAACTCCGCAACGACAAGGAACCGTTGTCGCCCATAGTAACCAAGCGTTTGATAATGTTGCTATGGTAACAACGCACGAATATCCACAACAAACGACTCTATCCCGCGCTGTCTCACACACTCAAGTAAATATTACCCCGCAACAAGTACAACCTGTGATTGCAGCATAAAAAAGGACTGTTTAAATATGAATTTCTCAGATGAGGAGCGCCTTTCGTTTTTTTCAGCTTTATGAAAATATTTCTTTCTTTGTATTCTTTGTCTTCTTTATTTTAGTTTCTTTTTCATTTTGTAACTTATTTTTAAGTAAGCTTCGTGATTTGCGGGTGAAGTTCCCAGCTGACACGCAAGTTTTATGGTAGTTGTGAACGCGTTAAATTAACGTTGAAACAACATTGTGTACCAGCTGGGCTCTGGGATTTGTAAACATTCCTTGACTTTTCAGTCTTCCACTTTTTGCATTTGGTCCTTTATTTTTTTACAAAAACTGACATATATAAGAATGGTATACACCGCAAACTGTGAAGTCACATACGTAAACTATGCCTCTACCTTTTTAACGCGTCCCAGGGTGGGTTTGAAACATCAACCCTTCTTATGTAGAGTGGGATTTTTCCCTAGTAAGATTTACAGGTTCCACAAAACCATCCTTTTTTTTAGTTCGGTTCAATTTTCTCATCTATTTATGCATACATTATTTATTATCTCATAACACTTCTAAAAACTGTAAAAAATATTTTCCCCTTTTCTCTACTGGAAATATAAATATTGGCGATTCAGAAATATAAAATTTTTGTTGTGAACTTGAGCTACTTTTGTATGTTCTTTTGGACAAGGATTTAATGATTTTGCTTAGCCTAAAGGCTCTCAGAACAGATTAAGAACAAGCTGCGAGCCTTGGATTTCAGAAATGGCTAGAAGCATTTTCAATAACATCTCAATCAACACAATCATTTTTGTGTATGTGCTAAACAGACCTAATTTGAAAAAGGACAAAAAAATTATCATAACAGGATTTATATACTAATGTATCACAGACCCTGCTGGACCCCTGCGGTCACTGGAAAATCTAGCCAACATTTCGTCATTAGTGGAAGAGATTTTGACAAAAATTATCAAGTCCATCTGAGCAGCGAGACGGGGGTGTAAGAATAAATGAGATGGATGTCGATCGGGATAAAAGATGGTTTAAATGCAGTCTTTAAGCTATTTGGTTTCAGTTCTAAGTCTAAATTGTGGGAATTGGAATTTCCGAAATAGTTATGTTATGCAGAAACTTGGTGTCCGATTTTTCAGCAATTGTTTGCCTACTTATAAGGACTAACTCTTGGTTCATAGATAATTGAATTTAGAAGAATTTTTGTCCTTTCGAAAGTACAGAATGTTATCTTCTTCATTTTACAAATATTTCAAAAGCATGTCAAGCTCTTAAATTAATGCACTTAGAATTATTTTTTCTCCGAGAGCAATGCAATGCACTTGAATGTGTAATCTGCCCATTAAATTGGTTTTGAGGCGAGTTTTTGTTTTACTCCTACCTCATACAGAAACTAATTATAATGTGGAAAACGTATGGAACGGGTGTTCCAGCACTTTTAAACTCATTTTGTAAGAAAAACACTGGGCCTTAGTAACCTTATCTATTTATGACGTGGTCGATTCATTTTCTTGTGATTTTTAAGCAGGAAGAAGACAATTGCCTGAGCTGTCCCAGCGATACACAACATGGTTTTTAACATTCATCTAACGTTTTATGAACACTAGGGACGCCATGAGGACGTTGTTATGGAGTTCTGTACCAGCTGAAGTAATATTTCTATAAGGTCAACATGCTACTTAACCTTAGCTTCGTGATTTGTTGACAATGACATTAATCTTTCACTGCTATCCTTTATTTTTGTTGTTTGCGTGGGCACGATTCTCAAAGCACGTGTTGTTTACGCGAATATTTGTTGGCACATGATTTTCTACGTGATGCTTATCTTCTTGTCAAAAGGAATCTTTGTCATTTTATGTTTTATCATATCTATCCATCTCTTGAACACTTTAGTTAAAATTCCAGACATCGTTACGTCAAACTGCAAAAAACGAAACTCTCAACTCATATCAAAATAAGAATCTCGAGTTTCTAAAACAACGCCGAAAAGCAGAACTAGTTCAACCTCAGTATAAATGATAATTATTACAGTCTTAATAGTGTATACTGTGGGAATAAAAAACGGTATGGTGCTCGATTTTTTGTGTAAGAGGCTTGACTAGGCATAGAAACGTGTCCCTGTCTAGCCCAGGGACAGTGCGACGCCCCTGCAAAACATGCACTCAGCAGCTCCGGACACCGTAGTCTTTTGTCGAAACTAGACTTTAGCATACCCAGAGGCCTTTTTCCGTATCTTTCTTTAGTGTCATTAGATTTATTTTACTGACTCAAAGTCCACGGTAAATATAATAAACTATTTATCGAGTCGTGTTACAAGAAGCGGCTAATCTAGTACAGATTCATATTATAATGGTATTAACCTATTAAGAATATCTGTGAGCCTCTTGAGTATAATACTATGGGAGGCATTTTTTTTCTGTTAAAACATGTTTACCACAAAGCCGGAACTCTTTGTTGATAATGTTTTTGTTTGTGGCAATCTATGACTAGTCAAAACTAGTTCTTGTTTGTTTGAGGGCGGGGGTGTTTGAAGCAAAAAATGTTATAAATACGCGTAATGAATATTGAAACTCCATACACTTGTGGACTTTCATTAGATTTCGGTGAAATAGAGCTGACGCTCGAGGAGTTGCCAGACATACGTTGTTCAATGTTTTTTTCAACGTACATAGAACCTTGAATGCTAGGTGCTTGTTTTTTAATTACTTGTTTTTATTAATTTCGCATAACTTTTATAATAATAAAATAATAATAAAATAATCGATAACTTTTTCCAATCGATGACTAATTGCTAACCAATCGATTGATTGGATATCGATTAATTTTGATAATCAATAGGTAATCAATCAAGACAATTCTAAAATCTTGAGTATAGATTGATCATAGATTTTTTTCCTCGGCTGTCGAGAGTTTTAGGACTGGTGGATGCTGTCATGACAACCTGTACAACATTTTACTACAAGTTTCGTTTAAGTATGCTTTAGAATCGCGATATCTCATTACACTGTGAAACTCACGGTAGGGAATTGTCAGCTCAAACAGTGATTCTTTAGTTTTATGCGTATGTTAGTAGTAATCAGCAGTAAGGAATGCTTCTGAAAATAATTTGTCCCTACAATACGACCAGTAAATACATTTACAGAAACACATTTAAACTTAGAAGGTGTTCCTATGAAAATGTTACAATAAATTATCATATTACTATAGAGGTCTTATCTTGTTAATTAATATTTTTCATTTTTTGGTTCCTCTTGGTGGTAAAATCTGGTGTTTTTTGCGAGAGGCTAAAAACCTTTACTATTTGTATATTTGTTCGTGTAACATTATACATATAAATAAAAAAAAAATCTTATGAAGTTGTTCAAAGAAAGGGATGCTTTCCGTCCTTTTATCATATAATATTGCCGAGTCCTTTTGTATATTTTTTAATTAATATATTTAGTAGCTTGGTTTAAGGACATGATAATTAGGGATTTTCATAACTGGTAAAAAAAATCTTATGTGTGAATATCGCGAAATAAAAACTTACAACTGATCCCGGGGGAGGGGTACTAGATTTGCGAGATGACGGGTATGTCCGAGGGTGTGAAAAAGGAACCCTTACCCCAGTACACATTTTGTCTAAGTAACCCCCCGGCAACTGCTTTAATGGTTTCTCTCGAACACTTTTCTATTTCACTAATGTGCGAATATTTAACTTCCTTGAACCTCTTCCTCGTGGCTATATTATATTTCATATATTTATTTCTTTTGTCTCTCTAATATTCTTTTAGATATTATATTCATGAATACCAAAATAGAAATGTTAATTACCGATAAGCAGTTTTTGAAAGAATCGTAATTTCTACATCTCAATAATGATACCATCGACCTAAACTAGTTACAGCTGCTATGCATTGAACTTACACAAATTTTGAAAATAATACCGATTCATTCACAAAACAAAGATGTTGCGTGCAGGTTTATTAGGAAAACAAAGAGCTTCATTGCTAACTAAAAGGTAAATGTTTTTTTTAATAATATGATTCTTCCAAACCTTTTTTACCCAGGCCCTTGGAACACGCCTGTCTTGCAGCCCCGGTGGAACTTTTTTCTCAGTATGGATGACAATTCTTGATAAATTCCCAATGGGGATAAAAATTCTATTGTTCCAGGGTTAAAAAATCCAGTGGGGATGGTTTTGGAGTGCAAATTTTAGGTATCAAATTATCGGTTGGGGATGAAATCAAAGCCAATTTCCCAGTGAGGATGAAATTCCAGCGGGGAAAAAAGTTTTGTCAATTTTTAAAGCAACGTTAAGTGCCGCGAGAACTGATTAAAGTGCTCTGGGTTCTGTTTATTTTACCGTATAGGATGGCTATTGTTTTCTAGTTTCCGGGTAAACATTCATGGCGCATTTCCAAGATATTCTCACTCTTTTGTTCAGGCATAAATGACTTTTATGCTGCGTACGATAATTGTGCGGACACTCTACGGCTTTGGGACAGACAGCTTAGCAAATCAAAGCGAGCTAAGACAATTAAGGAAATAATAATATTATTTTAAAAAAGATGGAAAATAAAAGCATTCAACCGTTCTTCATATTATTCAGTACTCGTTTCTTGTCTAACAAGACGTTACCAACATCAGCCGAAGTTGTTATCACTGGTGGAGGAGTGATTGGGACTTCTATCGCATACCATTTAACACAACTCGGATGGAAAGATATTGTCATCCTTGAACAAGGAAGGTTTGTAATGTGATCAGTCGCTTGCGATCTGTCTCTGATAGAGTTTTTCATAAATTACGTCACTATCTGTACAGTAACATTTAAAGACTCAAGGGATTTAATCATCTCGGTAATGGTTTCAAAATGAGGCAGTCGTTGCACTCAAAATAATTTAAAGGAAAAGAAAAGCCGGAAAGCTTCCCTGACTGACTGACTGAGTGACTACTGACTGTCCCCGACCAGTAATTTTTCAAAAGATTTTTCCCTGAAAGTTTTTCCTGACCATCCCAGAAATGGTGCGTTTTTCGAAACAGTTCCGAAACACAAGATGATAAATATAAACGCGTGGTAGGAAACGGAAAGGCTAATCCTTTATCGATCGTCTACCACTTTTTCCGTCTGAGTCTTTTTTAAATTTTCCTCTAACATTTGAATGCAAATAAAATCTATTGCATACTGCGGTGAAGGTCGATGTCGACTCTTCCCCAATTTAAATTGTACATCTTTGGGAACATACATGTATTTGATTCCCTGTCACCATTCGATATATACCCAACCCTTTTAACGATGGAATTGCCCCCTTGCTAGCTTTCATAACGTTGTTTCAACGTTTATCTAACGTTCACAAGTTAGATGAACGTTGAAACAACGTTGTGTTAGCTGGGTTGCTAGCTTTCATAAGTCTTCAGTGGAGCCATCCTACGCCGTGCAAATAGGCCTTTCCTCGCGAATTGCAGTGAGCGTAATCCTCGGATACTTGGTATCAAGACCAGTTCTATAGTTCTATATTACCTTTCTTTATTTCGACTTGATTCTCATTATATTATAATCTTCTTTTCCCAGTCTTGGTTGTGGAACATCATGGCATGCAGCAGGGCTAGTCAAATCAATACACTCAAATCACGAGAACACTCAACAATCGAAGTATGCGTTCGAATTGTTTGATAAGTTTGAACAAGACTTCGGCATAGGTAAGGATAGCTCGCTTTTCAGGTACGTCGTGAATTTATTTGGTTGCACTTACTATGTTAAAATACAAATTCGTAAATGTAAAGTTAATTTAGTGAGTTTGTCCGTAGAACGTTCGAATCGTTCGAAAAGTTGCAAAAAAGTGGAAGATTTGTGCAACACGCATAGTATTGATTTTCGGGTTAGTTTTGGTTTCTTTTCGCACGCCCGCCCGCCGTTGGAAAAAGTGCTATTTGAATTTTTCAGGTTTTGGGAGCTTTTTTCCTCTCGAAAAGTGACATAGATTTTGTCATTTTTATGTTGCATATTGGAGTAAATAGTACCAACCTTTACCTGAATTACAACTTAAGTCATTAACATAAAAAGCTTTGACGCTCAACTCTGAACTTTTTAATCTTTTCGTTTAGGTTTCAAGAAATGTGGAAGTTTAATACTCGCTCAACATGAAGATAGAGCTTTAAGTTTACGAAAATCCTACCAGATTGGACGGTATGTCGATTTCCGTGTGTATAGTTATTTTTCGAAATGTAGCCCATAATAAAAAATGATAAAATTTGCTCTAGCAAATTATTTATCAAAAAGTTTTCAAAGTTTTGAAAAAGCATTCTCATATCATAAGCCTTAAATTGCCCGAGAATTAAATCGCACTGCATGAAATATGTTCCTAAACTAGGTCCGTTTACACGATATCGGCTAAATAGTGCGTTGTAGGACCTTTTAAATTCAGCTATGTTAAATATATGATTGTTTGTGTAACTTTGCTAATACTTTTTAAGATAAATTCAGTTTTATTTTCTGACCGGTTAGAGCATCATTTCAGCCAATTCAAAAAGTTCCTTGTTGTTTTATTTCTTGCATTTCATTTTTAGTGAAAATGGGGTCGATTGTCATTTGATCAGTGCACAAGAAGCTCAACAACTTAATCCTCTTATCAGTACTGAAGGTGTCAAGGTAAAATACAACACATTATTATGTTATCAGGGAAGAATTGTCGGCAGAAAGCGATCCCGTGGAGCGACCAATAATTTTAGGGTTGAAGAATGACAGAGCTTGACGAAGATTTCCCCAACTTTTCCTAACCTAAAAGAAAAACTTATTTAACTCCCCCACATTCTCCCCGACATATTCTATATTCTATAATGTTTTCAAATATTTTACACTTTATTTATCACAATGGAAGGATTGTCAATGCAAAATATTAGGTGTCCTTTTTGAGTAGAAAAACCTCATTTTAAAATTAGTTGGGGAATAATTATTCGAAATTTTGGCAAGAATGAAGTTGACAAAAAGTTTTTCACAACTTCAATCTGGAGATTTTCCCGATAAAGCTAATACTCGAATTCGCATTGATTTATAGAGAACTCCCCGTTATATAACTTAGCAAAAGTCTGCCATTATGGAACGAAACGAATTTGATGTGATTGATGTGATGTGAATTCTTTTACAAATCGAATATCAGCTTCCATAATGGTGTAGTAACAAAGTTGAACCTCGATTTTTATCTAATATTTTCAATTTCTTTTTCGCAAAGCTTGCAATGATGGTACCAGGCGACAGCGTGGTTAACCCAACGGATCTCATACAGGCGTATACTAAAGGTGCTGTCAAAAACGGTAAGTTGAAAATTGGAAAGGATAAAACATTATGTTCTAGTCTTTTAGTTATATTGCCTATCAAAACCAGGATACTATTATCTTACTATCAGTGCTTCCATCAATGGTAGATATTGCATTATAGGGGTTCGAGTCAATATACCACTAGAGCCAATAGAGCAAATATCTCAAATCATGGTATATGCATGGTTACAAATACGCAGCACATTTGACGAGACATTTCGACCTAGTATATCGTCAAAACTCTAGTTTCTGAGAGACGATTAAACTCAACGTGCTAGTGCTCATAAGGATACAGTGTTTACAGACAGCCAATAGATGTTACTCGTTCTTACTCCAGGTGCAACAAAGGTGTTTGAAGGTGTCCAAGTATTGAACTTGAATTCTTCAGAACGTAGGTTAATCACTTCAGTGAATACAGATCAAGGCAACATTGAGTGTGGACATTTTATCAACGCGGCTGGCTTGGTAAACTACACATTCTATTTTTATAAAAATTATCGAATTTTTTTGAGAATTAACTGTCATTCTTTTTTACTTTCAATATTAAATTTTTGTTTGCCTGCTCCTAGTTCCAAAACAAAATTGAAATTTTTAGGCTTTTGACCCTTTACTTGCGTAAATATTAAGCTCTCCCAAGCTCCTCTTTGATTTTAGAATTGTTCTTGTTTTTGAGGCCTCGTTTTCCCTATGGAAAAAAAACACCTTTAGAAAATCTCTTGCCCTACACAGTTTTAAAAAAGAACCAGAGCGTTTTAGCTACAAATAAGGCGATTCTGAGTAATGAGAACCGATTAAAGTGTTCAAATATTTAATTTTCCTTTTTCTTTTAGTGGTCACGTGAGCTTGGTTTGGTAAGTCGTTTTATCATCGTTCGAAATTTTATTTTAACGAACATTAAACACCTTGCAATTTCATTTTAAAATTCCATCATTCCAATACCTATTACAGGCATCAGGTCAAGTCCTCCCCTTTGAGGAGATCTTCTTTTTCGATAATAGTAATATAATAGTAATAATAATTTATTTACAACCACCCATTACTGGGTAAGGTTGGACATAGAGTCATGACTCTCGCCCTGAGGCCTATTCACTTCAGAGAGTTACGACTCTATGTCGAGCTATCAAAAAAGAAAAAAAAAACTTCAAAATTGCTTTCTCTTGCTTAAGGCAAGAGTAAAATATTGGTTTAATGAAACATTTTTAAACTCCATAGCTTGGTCAAGTAACGATTTTGTTGGCCGACCTCTTTTAGTGTAATGATCGTTATTGAAAGTTAGTAATTATACGATGAAGGAAATATCCACGCCCGAGAGATACTCTGGTTTAAAAAACTGTAGATATTGAATCGATCCATTAAATTTTCAGCCAAAATTATGCTTTAAAAATATCACGTGAAATTAATTTTCAGAAATCACAACCACCTGTTCAGTTACCGTTACACGCGTGTCAACATTTTTATATCGTGACTAAACCATACAATGTGGACCCCATGATGCCCGTGACACGTGATCATGATGGACATTTATACTTTCGCGAGTGGAGCGGCGGTTTAATGGCCGGTGGGTTTGAGCCGGATGCTATGTCGTGTTTCTATGAAGGGATACCGGGAAAATTTGAATTTCAATTGTTAGAAGAAGACTGGGACCATTTCGGTAAGAAATCTACCTTTGCTATTTTAAATACAGTTGACACTCTCTAATTCGACGTTCTACTATTGATACGCTCCATTATTTTATAATTGCCACCGCCGGGAGCCTAAAACGACCGAGGATGGCATTCATAGCTTCACGCATAAGAAAGTTGGGCAAACATCTCATAATTTTGCGTTTGCGTTTGCGCGTTTTTCAGTATTTTAGTTCCGCTAAACGGTAGCATTCTTATCTTACGGTCTCTCTATTGTTTTATTATCATCAAGACTTTATCGGAGTCTTTTTGATCTGATTACTCATTTTGAAATCTCAGTTTGTCTTTTTCTTATCCCTGGAGAATGAATCTAAGGAAATTCCCTTTTCTGGAAAATTCCCTTTTTATACCACAAGTAGTTATTACGCGCTCTTCATTACTCTACTCAAAATATTCGAACAGTTATGTTGCTAAACGTGCACATTAGTAAAATAACATAGGAAGAGCAGTATCTTCAGATATACGCTTTTTATAGGAAAAACCAGTAAGTCATATGATTCTGGCTGGGCTGCTCTTAATTTTATATGAGTTTTTCATGCTTAAATGTCAATATTAACCCTTTCCGGACGCACGGGCCACTGGGTGGCCCATAGCTTTGTAAAAGATTTTAATAGTTTTCGCGCCAAAATACAATAACATGGTTTTGAATAATGATTTTGAGATAAATTTCCCGTAACCTGCAAAAAACCGCTTTTCGATATCTTGTTTACAACAAGAATTATAAATTTTCAATGTTTGTTGCAAATTTACTCAGGCTAAATCTGTAAGGGAAAAATTGCTCAAGAATTTGGACAAAAAATCACTTAACTCAGATTCTTGGAACGCTTATGACATGAAATTTTTTTTACCCGGTCAGTAATTCAATTTTCTAAATCATATTCAAAGTTCAAGGCGTATAGCAAATGCCTTTTACTCTATTTCTTTATTCAAAGTCAAAAATTTTGCCTTTCCAAAAAAGTCTGCCGATTTTTCGGTCACGTGACCAGGTGTCAGCCATATTTAAAAAAATGTTTTTGGTATTTCAAAACCCCTATTACATGTGAAAAAAATGAGGTATTACTTATCGTGATATCTTTTATCAATCACTTTCTATTGCAATTTTAGTGAAGCCAGTCAAAAATCGAATTTTTGTTTGCGTCATATAGCCGTGAAATAATGCGTCCGGAAAGGGTTAATGAAAATAGAAACCTGTACTTCTCAGTAATTTCTGAAATATGAGGCTCAGATTCTTCTTAATTTGTTTTTAGGTTTTGGCCAAATTTCAGCCTCGTATTCTTATGAAATTGTTCTTATAAAAAATGTGTAAGACAAGGCACGGATGCCACTCTAAGTAGACACATTCCCTTGACACATTTGTTAGCATTTGAAAGAATTTTGTCTCAGATGAGAGGTCGCACTCTTAACAAAAATTTTTGTAGGGCTAAGATCATTCCTTTTGAACGCAAATTTAACTCAATGTGTTCGTTTTGTTGCGGTGGTACCTTAATGCAAGTTATGGCTAGTATATAATCACAGTCATAAACGACGCGGTACCATTCAGTACGTCCTTCTTGAAAATCAAATTAGAGAGTTTCGAGTAAAAATTTAAATTATTAAATGACTTTTGAAAAGTGCAACCATTGTCCACTAGTTTGGGTGCTGCATTGAATACGCTAATTTTTACTTTGTAGTTTTTTTAAGCATTGGCGTTCAAGGTATTTTATGTTCTGAGTTCATTCCGTATTTCATCCTTGGAGAAAAACATTCACGATTGTCTACTGATATATAAATATCCCCTTACCTTTCTTTTTAAACACACCCCTCTCACAAACCCGGTGGGACGTCCCCTCCCACTGGAAAAATTGACCATATCGTCCCCATTTGAAAACTAATCCCACTGACTGAAAAAGGTCTACCGGCTCTTTAAGAAGAGGGCCGTAAGACAAAAGGGCCTTAAAATTTGTGTAGGAGAGCAAATTTTTATGATACAGTAATTATCCATTCTTGTCTACGCTACTCGGGTGTCATAAGTTCATACTTTTCAGTCTAGAAAAGCTGGAAATCTTAAGCCAGCTAATCTCCTTCGTCATTTCAAAGACGTTTAGTCGAAACCTTATTTTTGAAAAGGCCTATTTTGCCTTACTTTTCTAGATTATATGCTAGGTGGCATTCTGAAGAGATTTCCATCGATTGCAAATGCGGAGATCCGAAATTTCATAAATGGCCCTGAATCATTTTCCCCTGATGGCAGACCACATCTGTCATTTGCCAAAGAGGTAATATCTATTCGCTTGTCCTAGAAATGTTATTGTCTCAGATATTTGACTCACAGATGATACCCTCTCCAGGGACCTAGTATCGCATTTCTTTTGCTGATTATTTCCAAAATTTTTGAATATCATTTCACAATATATTGAAGTTGAGATTATAATCAAAGTTTCACGCAGCTTTTCGTTACGATCCTAAGTCAAAAATTCTATACAATATGAATGACCTCATTTCAACGTAAGAACCATGCGAGAACCCAATTTGAGATATTTGGATTGATCTTATTTCAAACTTTGATTCAATGGTTTATCTTGCTAAGAATTATGGGAAAAATCTTTAGTAATTTAATAGTATTTGTGAATTACAGTTTTATCTAAAATATAACCTTCTAAACAAAGCAGGAACTTCCTCATAATGTATTAAGTAGAGTCTCTTTGATTCGAACCACTAAAACTCGAACGTCTCCCTAACTCAAACAAGATTTATGGTCCTTCAATTAATAATGCCTTATAAACCTTACTCTATAACACAAATTTTCCTTAACTAGAACAGATTGTTATTGTAAGATTATTACTTGTAGTTGATATAAAAAAGAGACAAACTCAGTGCTTCAACTGACCATCTTATATGTTTTCATTTAGTTCGACAACTACTTAGCTGTATGTGGTTTAAGTTCAAATGGCATTGTTGGTAGTCCTGGTTACGGTAAAATGGCAGCCGAGCTGTTAACATTCAGCCAATCAGAACACTGGAATCCCTACCATTATAGTGTCCATCGAATGGCACATGGCAGTAATAACAAATTCTTAAACGAAAAAGTAGCACCCGCTATTTTAACTACCCGGTACGAGTTTGTATATCCGGAAACAACCTATAAAGCTTTTCCAAGAAACGTGATGACGTCACCGATCCATGAATCATTGGAAAAGAGTGGTGCTGTCTGGAATCAAGAAAATAATTGGGAAATTCCAAAGTATTTTGACGATTGTGGTAAATCTTTCCTACATTTTCACACCTTCTCCTGTGTTTGACATTCAAAAAAAAACTTCTTCAGCAAAGGGTGTGGGGTGGTCGGGTGAATTATAAACGCCCGGATTACGCCAGAAGTCACAAATTTAAGCTAGAGCAAAGATTTAAATTGATTTATTGCCCTTACTGGCAGAAACTGGATTGTTTTCGTAGAAGACTTAATGGGCTTTTCCAGAAAAAAACCTTGCACCCCCTGTTGAGGAGGTCCATTTCCGTTCCAAGGGGGTAAGGTTTGAAATGCAGTGGAATTCCATAAGGGTAGACGAAAATCCGTCAAAAATAAGCAGAATTCCAAGGGGGTAATGATTGAAAATTTGTAAAAATTTGGAATTCCAGAGGGGTATGATACTAAAATTGCCTGGAATTCCAAGGGGGTAGGTCACAAAAAGTTGGACCTCCTCAACAGGGGGTGCACGGTTTTTTTCTGGAAAAGACCAATGACAAATAATGAATATCATCATTCTTGTCTCGTGTATTAGGCAAAAAAAAGTATCTATCTGCGTTTCTAAGGTTTTTTTTTCTTTTAGCCATAATCTTTACAAAAAAATTTCCGTTACCAACTTTGGACACCTCTTAGATCCACCACCATCTATTGTATTTTTTCATTCATGATTGTAGGTGATGTCAAAGAAAATACTTTAGGGAAACCACACTGGTTACCTAATGTTCAGCGAGAGATGAAAGCTTGCGAAGATTCTGTTGGTTTGATCGATCTTTCTTCACAAAGTGTGTTCGAGCTACAGGTAAGATTCGTCCTCGCGTATCCCAGGCTTTGTTTGCATTACTGATGAAAACGTCATAGAATACCATGGCTTTGGTTGATGGCGAGTTTCCTCATTGCAGAGGGGGGCTTCTCAAACAAATACGACATAAGATTCAAGTGTCAAGTATCAACGGAAATTCAATACAATCTTTTTGAAGTAATCTTTGACATTTGAATACTAGACAATGCCAGGGTGTCATATAGCGCTACCAGCAGTAAGCACCAAAGGATTGGTAATACACAGGGAACGAAGCTGCCAAGACTGTTGACGAGGGAAAAGTTCTACAATTGATTCAAATTGATTCAAAGCTATTTTTATTTTATTCATTTACGCTGATTGTTGGTACAACCAGTGACTATTGAAAGCAAGAAAACTCATTTTTTGGTTCTGGAAAAAGAAAGCACACTGAAACCAAATATTCTGTATTAGATTTTTTTTTTTCATTTTAGTTTGATTCTTCAGTTAGTATTGCTATTGGTGAATTTTTTGAGCAGTTTGATATCGATCCATCAGCTATGGCAATACATGGTAAAGAAACACCAATTTTTGATGAAAAAGACGAATGCATTGCTCTTGTGTCTATCTCAAACACTCAAAATAAAAGGTACTGTACATCTGCAGAACTTTTGAAATAACCAGCTCTAACACAACGTTATTTCAATATTCATTTAAAGCTCATGACATTCTTATAACATTAGGATGAACGTTATAATGTTATGTGCACGCCTGATGTTCAAAGGTCATCAAAGGATTTTTCTGAGCACTAGATACCGTATTACTTCAAATAAACTCCCCTTCTATTAAGTGTCTCTTCTTTTAAATACCCCCTTTAATAAACTCCCCTTCTGTTAGGGAAAAACGTTCAATAAACGCCTCCCCTCAGGGAGGGGCGTTTTTAATGGTTTTAATTTAAGTAGAAGCTTTTAAACTGTATTCATATTTTTTAGTCCAAGGGCTTTCATTCTCTGACTAACGCAGCCTTGTTCTTGCATGTCTAGAGTTTAGCAAACTCATACATTAGGAAATTTTTAGTTTCTTTATCTAAAAATAAAACTTTTAAAATATTTCTGTTGATATCTACAGATTACACTTGAGATCAAATGCGAACGTTCATTCGTTCCTTCTCTCCTCCCTCGAACAATATGCTGAGACTAATGACGTCATAGTTCGTGACGTCACTGGAAGCTATGCAGTGTTCCGATTGGTTGGTCCCAATGTTGACGCCTTATTGGACAAATTGATTTCACCACCTTACAGCACTGAAGATTTGTACAAAACTTCGAGCATGGTTAGTTAATTACGTCCAGGCATTTGATTTCATGATTTTCTAATTTGAAACTCCGAAGTCAACCATTGACTAGTCGATACTTGCCTTGTGTAGTGTAGTGACACCCCGTTCTCACAGACCCGGTGAGATTTTTTACGTTAAACGAATGGCGACTCCATGCTGTGTAAGCCCGTCGTCATGTGAAAAGAACCAATACACGGATTTTGAATTGATTATTTTTTGTGTGAATACCATTGGATCAAAGAAAAAGCTAGGCAAAATAAGTATTATTCAAATTGCGTGTATATATGATACCATATATGCACCATTGCAATGTCTTCTGACATTACATTACGGACCCAACAACTGATTGGTCGTAAGTGACGCAAAATCAGTCAATACGTCACCTTTAACTAATCAGCTGTTGGGTCCGTGGAAGACATTGCAATGGCGCATATCATGAATACACTCTTCTCGAGATGCATAAATTTATTGTTGTCCTCGTTTTCAACAGATTTCATTGCTATTAAATTATACATTTAAACCAAGTTGAATTCCCAAAAGGCAAACATTGACTCTAAAACAAAAGTACTTGAAATTCAAAATGTCTCATGAGGTGTAAACAACACAATTATCATTGTGAATAATATGTAATTTTATAGCAATGAAATCTGTTGAAAACGAGGACAGTGCGCGTCAAAAAAAACAAACCAAATTCGCTAAAACGGGTTTAAATGGGTTTTTCCAGAAAAAAACCGTACTCCACATGTTGAGGAGGCCAATCCCTCAATGGCTGGAATTCCAAGCAATTCCAGGTTCAAACCCCTCTGGAATTCTGAGCTTTAGCGGGATTATAAAAGCTACCCCCATGGAATTCAAGCTATTTTTGACAGATTTTTGTATCTCCCTATTGAATTCCGCCACATATCAAACCATACCCCCTTGGAACGGAAATGGACCTATACGGTTTTTTTCTGGAAAAGCCCAATCTTAATAACGTCCGTCTAACGTTCAAGCAATGTTGTTGTCTATTTGTATCTAATCGTTTATCTTATTATCTCATTTGTTAGGTTATGGATATTGGCTATGCATGTGACGTCATTGTTACGTCCTCATCTATTGGAGAAGGTTGGGATCTAATGATTCCTGTACAGGTAGGTTGGACGAATTCTGATTCGAATTGATTGGATTTTGGATTTAGATTTAGATTAATCGTTTGACTGACTATATAATTTTTAATAGGTATGTCCTAATCCAAGGCGTGTCAGTTTCAAAGTGGCTTCAAACATAAGCTACGAATTATATAGGTTGTATGAACGCAGGTAGGTCTTGAAAAAAGGTTCTTCCAGGCCCAGCGGAACAATCGTGGAGAGGCTGAAGGCCCAAAAATGAGATAAAATCCACTAGGAATTTGTGGAAAAAATCTCGTTTCATCCAAAGTGGAGAGGCTGATGTCTCCCCAGTCTCGCCCCGCTTTGACCGGGCCTGTCTCCAATGTAAAAAAATGATCTAGTTCGCTTATGTCAATGCTGAAGAGAGTGAATTCCAAGTTGGTGAATCGTTACATTGAAAAAGGTTTACAGATTTGGTTTTGCGCGATACTGAAGGAGTTTCAAACATGTGTACTACAGTATGTAATTCTATTTTTATTTCGCTTCAGTTTTCTCAAGGACTCTACCGCTTGCTAATGGAGTACGGACAAGACTATGGTATGACAAATGTTGGACACATTGCAATGGAGAGTCTTCGTGTTCAAACCAAAACACCAAAAGTTCCCAATGAGGTTGGATTAAGAACTGAAAAGCAATTCGTAAAGTCAATCTTTTCAGACAAGGTAAAAGTACAATCATGGACGAAAGGTCAAAAGACACCTACAGGCTTGCTTGTAAAATAACTGAAAATAGGTTAACTTCAGCCACACAGGTGGTGGGTGCACCAGAAAGCTCTGAAAAGTTGTTTTTAATTGATTTAATCATCTCAAATATGGTCTAATTGGATGTCTTCTCGAAAAAGTAGAAAGAGCAAAACTCATCGAATCTTCAATCTTAGACAAAAAAGAAACCCTGAAGACAAAAAAATCATATTTCCTTTTTGGACTTCCAATGACTAAAAATGACTGAAATGGGTTAACTTCAGCCACACAGGTGGTGGGTGCACCAGAAAGCTCTGAAAAATTGTTAATCGATCATTAAACCATCTCAAATTTGGTCTAATTAGAGATTGTGTTCTCGGAAAAGGTGAAGAGTTAAACCCAAAGTCTACAACCTTTTGTCCATGATTGTAAAAAGAAAAATTTCTCTCTCCATAAGCTCGTTTTTTAAATCCTTTCCCTCTCTAATATGTTGATGGTATTTTTTAACTCGTCAGCTTGCTCAATGATAAAAATAATCATTTTGAAGATTTTGATTTAAATTTAGTCTCTAGGGGTCCTAGATCCTAGAAGTCCTAGATAACTGTTTTATCAACAAAAGTGTCGACTAGAAAAATCAAAAAGCGATATTGGGAAGGTTATATCAGGAACTCGTGTTGAAAAAAGCACAACATATTTTTGCCTTTATAGGAAACTGGTCCTGTACACCAGAAGTCTTTACATACAATCAAAATCCATGTTCTTGAAACAAATTGGCCATGGGGTGGAGAGACATTGCTTCATTCTCAAACACGTGAAAAAGTCGGTTCGATCTCCTCCCTTGGGTATACAAGTGATTCGAATATTTTGAAAGCATTGTCCGTAGTAGACCAATCAAAATGCGAAGATGGCGATGACGTCATTGTATGCGTCGGGACAGATGAATATGTTGGAAGAATAATTGATTACGTAAAAGACAATGACAACATCAATCCGATTGAAAAATTTGATGCAGACTCTATTAGACTTTAGAGCCCCTCCCTCATTGGGCTTTTCCAGAAAAAAACTGTATGCCCCTGTTAAGGAGGTCCATCCCTCTGTGGCTGGAAATGCTCTAACCCCCTGGAATTCCACGCAATCTCAGGTTAAACCCTTCTGGAATTCTGAATCTGAGTTGGATTTAAAAAGCCACCCCCATGGAATTCCATTTATTTTTGAAAGATTTTTGTATATTCCTATAGAACTCCCCCATATATCAAACCTTACCCCCTTGGAACGGAAATGGACCTCCAACAGGGGGTATAAGGTTTTTTTTCTGGAAAAGCCCATTCATGCCATCAGCGGTAATCACACAAAAAGACATTCCCGATAACGTAATCATGAAAACCGAGTGGCCTTGAAAACAAAAGCTAGCAATTTTATTTACTATTAGCTTTAGTTTAAATCCAAAAGCCGAGATCCCAAGATGTTAATGCTATTGATTGAAGTATGACTTCCCCTAGTGAGCACATCTTTGAAAATCTTAAAAGTCTTTATCTTTCCTATAGGGGGTAAACAGGCCATTTATTTTATATCCATACATGGGGTGGACGAACATTTCAAGAGGGTAATCCGAGAAAAGTTTCCAGGGGGTCATTTTACAAAGGGTAGAAAGCTATTCTAAAGTTTCCACGGGGTAAAAGACTGATTTTAGTTCGTCCACCCCCTGTGTGGTTTTTTAATGGAACAGCCCAATACAGGATCGATTTTATATTTCTTTGTAAAATTAACTAAAATTTAGAGTGAATTTGGAAATAATTTCTAAGTTTTATTAGATAATTATTTTGTCAGTAAAAACGTATGACTAAGCTGAATTAATATCACCGAGACTATGTATGATGCGTTGTAATCAAATGTTAATGTGACCAAAAACTGAATAAATTGGTCTTGAGCCATTGTGTTTTCTTCAAAAACAAGATTGCGACAAAAAGTTACAACAATTGGATTTTAGACGAGGGTTTTTAAACGGACTATAAAGTCAGTAAACTTCCATCGAAAATACAAGAAATTGCTTCTTTCTTTTTCATTGTAAATGCTTTTGAATACAGACCACCTTTAATACAGCGCTACATGTATTGTAGCGCTTTGTTTGTAATTAACACTCCTATCTCACATCCTCTGTACAATTTTTTGCAATGGATGCGAATACGAATAGGGTGTTCAATCAAAATTATCTTACCAGTGAGACTGAAATTCCAGGGTATTTTTCTAACCTGGGAGGAAATTTCAACTAAATATTCCAGTGGGTTTAGGGCCCTACCGGGTTTGTGAGACAGGAATGTTGGTAAGATTGTCGTCACTTTGTTTCCAAATCATAACATTTATCCTAATATATTCTAACAGTGTTCCTAGGCTAGGATCCAAACCCAACCTCAAACTAACATGTAATATGTACTAGTTATCGCTTGACTTCGAGTGCAATACGAGAAATATTTTATGAGTTCCAGGATCGTTCTGCTATATTTTCCGATCCTTTAGGCGACCCCCAAAAGTCAACGTGGTCATAATTAGCACATGTGAAATATTAAATATCGCAAATATTTCAATACTCTCGATCAATGTATTGAAGCAAACTAATCCCAGCTGGCACACAACGTTGTTTTAACGTTCAAATAACGTTTTATGGACGTTATGAATGTCACATGGATGTTGTTTTGACGTTGTGTGCCATCTGGGATGCATATAGAGTACAAAAGCGTATGTTTTACTAAGTAAGAATAAGCGGAAACTAGAACACATGCTTCCTTGTATACAATCTCATCAAATTAAATACCAATTATCACTCTAATTAATTGACTTGTCAACTAATTAACTTGGCAAGCCACAACGACAAGTGAATGGGTAGATTATGCTGAGAAACTTCTCAAAAAAATGCAGAAAGAAAGTTTCGAAAGCTTCTGAAACATGGGCGTAAACAAGTATGCTTTGGCATGAAAAAAACTAAAAAATTCTTGTTTGAATAGGCGTGGGTAAACTTTTATTATTAACTGATGGTTCAATGGTTTCACTCCTGAAAATAACAGAACCAAAGCAACTACATGTTTTTTTTCATAAGCATATAAAAATCCGAAAACAGGCTCAGAGATGCTTAGGTTGAAAGCTTGATAAGGCTGAAAAAGTGGATTTTCAATCGAAATAGATTTCTCCAGAGTCACGACACAATCAAGAGCAAATATTCCTGTACTTTAAATTCTTTACCACTCCATAACTTAAAGGCTACTTCCTTGCTTAATTTGCTGTGACTATTTATGTAAGCATGTAAATTATCTAGATTTTTGTCATATAATGACGTCCAAAAACGATTCATTGCTGCTGCAACAGGAAAAACAAATACTAGATATTTAGACAAATATGATGCATATTGTTTTGAACAAAAGTTAATAATGCTAGTCTTAAAATATTTTCTGGCTTAACCCTTTAAGCCCTTAAGTGCCAGTGACATCATATGATTTTTCGATCCTGTACCGATGGGTCTGAACCTTGGAGCGCCGTGGCCCATGCAGCCCTATTTTTCGATCCCGCCCTAATAAAAAACCAAGTCACGATTGGCATTATGTTCTTAATTTGGGGGTATGTAACGTTTATTTTAAATAAAAAAAGTTACGGAGCGGCGGAATTTAATGGAGTGATGGAATTTTATGGGTTAAGGGCTAATGATGGACATAATTTACATAGGATGTATAAAAGGAGGTTTTTCAGAAATGCCTTTTTTTTTCCAATTTACTTGAATCATCCCCAACATAATGTGATTTCTCCTATGATAATTCAAAGGGGTAATCAATTCAAATTTAACCTTCCCTTGATCTATTTCTATAGTAGGGGGGGACACCCCTAATCACGCCATCACGCAAAAAATTTTCTCTATCATGCATCACGAAAATCGCTAAAATTTGTCATCACGCAAAAAATAGCGAATAATAGCCCAAATCACGCATCACGCATCAAATTTTTGCCCTATCACGCATCACGCCAAAATCTTGATCACGCCATCACGCCAAAAAAAATCTCTAATCACGCCATCACGCAAGAAAAAATTCCTAATCACGCCATCACGCAAACCGCTGGGATAGTAGAGTAGTATGGTATTAATTTACTTGCTTTCAAAATTTGAAGAAAATGTTTTTCTTGCTGTATTTTCAATATTTTTTCTCAACCAACCGCTCATTTTTGAGATGAAAAAAATAATTCCAAATACTCCAGGAAATAAAGACTGAAATACTAGTCGGGGGGAATTAAAAAATGATGGTGTAAAAAACTTCATTTTCATTACAGAGGTACTTGAGACTTTACCATTTAGATATTTTTGATACACACTTTTTTTTTATGAGAATGGTGTAAATCCATTTCATCATGGATATTCTTAACTTTTTGGGAAAAATCATCCGAAAATATTCTTGCAGCATTCTTAGTTTAGGATCCTACTTCAGACTAGATTTAACATTTAGTACATACGTCTCAAGCGTAAAATGGCATTTTTGTTAAAGGAGTGAGCCTTACTTGGGGGTAATTGATAACTTTTAATTGAGAATGCTCTAAAAATATGGCATTCTTAGCTTGAGTAGCAAAATTCCATGATGGTGATATTCTTAGCATATTCTGTGTAAAGACTCTCTCAAGCTACTGATAATTTTCTTGATGTAAATTGATTAACCCCTACACATTATTTTATAAAAAACATGCAAAATTTTTTGAAGCCTTCCCTTCGGATGTTCTTAATCTTTTAGTTTTAAGCCTAAAAATATTCTCAACACATTCTTATTTTCACAGTTTAGTGAGTTTTTTTGTTAATTTTCTTAAGAAATCGTGTGATTTAGAGAGCCTGCAAAGCTTTAAAATGTTAACTTGCTATTAATATTTTGGCCATCGAAGCCTTATGTTCTTATAGATGTTCTTACATAGTTTGTGTTAAATACAAACCTGTACTTCCTCGCTCAATTTGTTGTGCCAATTATGTAAGCATAAAAATTAGTTAGATTTTCCTCACACAATTACGTCCGAAAACGACGCTCTAT
The DNA here is from genome assembly GCF_902728285.1 of Clytia hemisphaerica. Taxonomy (NCBI): domain Eukaryota; kingdom Metazoa; phylum Cnidaria; class Hydrozoa; order Leptothecata; family Clytiidae; genus Clytia; species Clytia hemisphaerica. Next base: position 240,452 of record NW_027103394.1, read on the forward strand.
TGCTGCTGCAAGAGGAAAAACAACTGCTAAATATTATCTCTTCCAGGAACCAATAAAATATGAAGCCTTAAAAGGTTGTTAACTTGTTCTTGATATTTTGACCTACAAAGCCTTATGTTCTTATAAGCTGTTCTTATAAAAAACGTGTAAAACTCGTGTACGCTAGACACAAGTGTAGATTATTGCATAGTCACCATATCAAAAATATTTCTCAGAAGGCGACAGAGTGACTGCAAAGATTATCTTTCCTTTTTTTCTTTAACATTTCACAATGAAACACATGGGATGAGTCGACTCTTGTTTATGCAATTAAAATGTGTGAATGAGTGGGTACATGAAAATATTTGCTGAATAGTTACACGTGCGTATGTACTGTCCCTGAGAATGAGATTACATAAAATTAGCAATAGCGACGGACTGTACAACCCTAAGCGAATCCTAGATATTACAGATAGTTTAAAAGCATTTAGTAGACTTTAATGATTACATTCCCTATCATGATAATTTGGCCGGTTTTGAAAATAGTCAACTCTCTCTAATTCAAACTTCTACTATTCAAATATTTCTATAATTCGAACTAGAATATTGGTCCCCTCAGCTAGAAATTACTTACAGTATGTGGCCCACAAAACGGCGATCAAATTTGAAATTTCTCTCAAATCTAGAGGAAAAGAGATTTTACAAAAATTTTTGCTGCATGAAAACCTTTAACATCTCTACTTTATTTTCTGGAAGTTCTTTTTCAAAACTTTCAATTTCAAAACGGCGATCAAATTTGAAATTTCTCTCAAATCTAGAGGAAAAGAGATTTTACAAAAACTTTTGCTGCATGAAAACCTTTAACATCTCTACTTTATTTTCTGGAAGTTCTTTTTCAAAATTTTCAATTTCAACAATAGTTTTCAATCACTTAAAGATAGGTAGCTTTTTTCTAATGGCCCCCAAAACGGAGGTTTGAAATTTTAGCGATTTCTCGAGATATCTTTAAGATATGAATACAAAATTTTGACCATAGTTTTGAAATATGATTTAGAGGGTTTTGGGCATAAATTTATTTGATAAAATGTCAAAATGCAGGTTTGGGGCCCCCAAAACGGAGGTGTAGCTAAAATCAAATTATTAAGCCCAGTGGTAATAGGGGGAAAAACTATGAACATATTTGTGTTTTCCCTTAAATTTACGACCTGATGGATGTAAAATTTATGATTTTTATGAAATATTTCAAGATTTTCGATATTGCAAAGTCCTAACTGAAAATTTAGAAATTTTCAAAATGACAATTTTGATTTAACAACGTCTTAATCAAGTTTTTGAAAACAAATCTCCTTTGAAAATAGTTCCATTCATGTATGGAATAAGCTGTGAAAATTTTAGAAAAAAAGCTTAACTGAAACTGAAAATATTAAGCTTTAAAGATATTGTTCTCCTATATTTTGCAAAAAAATGACAGAATTTACCGTTTTTGCTGAATCAGCGAAAATTTTTATATACAATGTTAATTTTTTGTTATAAACTATTAACTCAAGGTGATAGGAACAGAATTCCAAGATTTTTTGCTTTTTCTCATATTTAGAATTTTCGGTTTTGTCAATGCTGATTCTAGGGCTCCAAAATATTGGTTGACCTTCAAGATGCTATATCTTTTACCCAGCCTCTAAAGTCACAGATGTATTTGCATTTTCTGAACGGCATTAGGTGTAGAAAGTTTCCTATACCCCGTTTTCATAACTTATTTTCAATATCCAAGGAGCTAGAGTGAGTTATATGCAATTTTTATCTAATTTTGGTGTTAAAATATTTCCTTTAGACGCAAATATGTTATTTTGAATCCGTCTCAAACCAGCAAAACATGCTCATTTTTAAAGTATAACCATCATTCTTTCAAAATAAACAAAAATCGTTTAATTCTGATAAATCTACAAGTCAGAATCTTCATTTTAATGAAAACCTCCGTTTTGGGGGCCGTCTCCGTTTTGGGGGCCATATACTGTACTGTCTGAATGTGGCTCGAATCTTTCTCTTATTCAAAGAAAATTCTTGGCTACTTGAAGATCAAATAGATCAACTGATGGACACTGAAATTTCATCTACATTAAAAAATTAATCTCAAATCCAATTCTCATTTGGAAAGCCACTTAAACCACATGTAGTTAACTCCCGTGATAATTTGTCGTTCTTTATGAAATTTGTCGTTCTTTTTGGATTTGTTAGATAGACCCCATCACAGTAATGACAGATGCCTTTCAAACATTTAATAAAAGAGAAAATCGGTATAGATCTAGTTTAAAACACCTCTGTCTCAGTGACTCAATTCCGCAATATATCATGGACTGAAAATGACGGACTTTTCTAAGTATATGACGAAGGGGTTTTTTGGCTATTGATATGTACTTGAGAATCCGTGAAACTGGCGAAACAGCTTTTAGGGATCTCCTAGCCTATGGCTATGTATAGTTTAGCTGGTGAAACAGCTCAGAGAAGGGCAACAGACTGTCAACACAGTTCGTCACTTAGAAATGTTCGTCATTTTCAGTCGATGATATATTGCGAAGCTGTCGTAGCGAATGGATAGGTTATTATTTTTCTAGCCGGTGGGAAACGGGAACAACTGGGCCTGTGACATGGAAGTATCTTTTCAATGCGATTCTTTTTTACGAAAAGTCAGATAGGCTAGCCCAATTAAACTTGCAGCTTGCCTTATCATCACGGTAGTCCAATTAAGTTGCAGCTTGTTTCTTGTCAATTGGGCTCTAATTAAATGCCCAAAATTATCATTTTTAATTGGACTTTAGCACGCAAGATAACTTTTATCTTAATTTAAAGCATTTTCTCGAAATCAATTTCGAATTCTTTTCGATAAAGGAATAGTGGTTGAAGATACCCGACTGGCACACAACGTTGTTTCAACGTTAATCTAACGTTATATGAACATTTTGAACGTTAGATGAACGTAGAAAAAACGTTGTGTGCCAGCTGGGATAGGATATATCTTTAAAAGAGCTTTCCAACTAACCCAAACATGACCTTATTTGGCGAATTTTTCGAAATTGAGAAAATGGCATTTGAAGTTGACATACCCCGTGGCTTTTACAGTGAAAAGCCACAGGTCAAAATCATATATCGACGCTGTGCCGACCAATCCAGATTCTATTCAGCGCACAATCAACGCAGAAAAAAGTAGCCATGACGACCATCCAAGATCTTGGATAAAGTTCAAAGTTGATATTTTTATTCCCGTTGCTTAAAACACGACTCAAAAATGTCATCAATGATTTTTAAAAAGAGTCAGTGATAGAGAATCATAACATAAAATCTGTCTATTATTTCGATTTAATTAAAGTGACATTTCCATAATTAAAAGTTTAGTAATTACTGTTATACATTTGGGGATCATGTAAAATTAAAAGGTTTTTCTTGAAAGAAACTCATTTCAATTACACTTGGAGGTTTTTGGGGGATTCTTAAATAGTTAACTGCATGCTGATACAGTCTTCTTGACATTAATATGGTAATAGTTGCTCTTCATTTTTGATTTTTTCTATAGTGATTAGATTGACACATGCGCGATAAAATTTCTATTATTGATCTTCAGAGGTTGAAATATTCTCAGCCTCTGATGCTCACGGTACGTGGCTTTGAAAAAATCTTTAAATTTCATTTCCCCACATTATTGAAGAGGGCCTTGAAGGAGTTAAACATATTCCATCTCTATTGGTCGCTTACCTTTTCTTTATCTCTACTGGGTCCAAGCATTCTCACTTTGGGATCAGTGAGACAGGGGTGTCTAATCTTAAAGTCCTCCGTTGGTGTAACACAGAAATTGCCAAATGTATGAACAGACGTGACCTTACCTGCAAAGTGCTAGAAAGTGATGTTCAACCTTTCTCGATCAGGAAAAAGGCACTCCTTTACGAATGATAGATTGAATTTAGCGCATTATTTCTTTTTACGCAGCGTATGAGTTTTCGAACATGCTTTTAATATTCCTTTTAATCTAGCGGTTAGTGTTAAAACCATGCCGGAAAAGAGCGTTCCAGATGAGAAATTATAAGTAGCTTGATTTAAGATCCACAGCTTCGATTCTATCCCCTTTACTCTCGGGTACCTAATAGCCGTCCCCCCCCCCGCTAATTAATTTTTCGAAAATTTTCCACCCAGGACATTCTTATTCCAACCCCCCCGCTTATTAATTTTGGGAAAATGTTTTTGAAAGTTCCCTCTTTTGTCGTAATTCTGCTGTATTAGCCTCCTTTTCAAAAATTTTCCACCCAGGACATTTTTATTCCAACCCCCCCGCTTATTAAGTTTTGAGATTTTTTCCAACCCCCCCGCTTATTCCAAACCCCCCGGCTATTAGGTACCCGAGAGTAGGTCTTTAACACTCAATGGTCCTTTGGGGCATAGATTTTCAGTAGCGCACAGCCCGTTTATCACCAAGGACGAACTTTGTCATAATAGAATAACAAGACATGCTTCAAGTCTAAAAATATCGCTTCAGATTAGGATTATGATTAGACAGATTCTTATCAATATCAAGACTTAAAGTATTGATAAGTATTTTTTTATCAACCGTATCAACCATTGGTTTAATGGTTAATTTCAGTAAGCGTATGTTTCCATATTCCTCATGTTAACCTTTTCAGCCCGGCGGACGAGTATAGTCGTCGAGCATACGTTCCGGCAGACGAGTATAGTCGTCTTTTTGACATAGTGATCTTCTAAGCTATATTTCTCCCATTGGCTTCTTTGCTAGCCGTAGAAGTAAAGAGAAACGGAAATTAGAGGTTCTAAGCTTTCTTTTGATATATGGTGATGTAATGTTTTGATCACGTGGTGAGGCAGCAGATTTCGGAGAAAAGGTAGAGAAAAACACTGAATCAAGATGGCGACCAAGAAATGGGTTTTTCAAACTTACTGCTAAAGTTCTTGGATTTTTTGACTGGTTTAGGCCACTTTTCTTCATGGAAACATTGTTTTTATAATGGCAAAACATCCAGTAAGTATATCTTATATTTTGTGTTTTGTTTTTAGCATAAAAATTCCATTTATTTGTCATTTTGACCACTTTTCTCGACAAAGTCGACCCAAACTTACAGTACTTTTTACTTTTTATTCAGGTTGGAGCATGGAAAGTGGACAAATTCAATGCAAAAGTGTTTTCTACACCTCATTTATTTCAAAGGAGTACCAAAGAATTTGAAAAGCCTGGATTTATGTTGAATTGCACTACTTCTTCCGCTCCCCCAGCAACGGTCGATCGATCCCCGAAATTCTTGGCTCATAACGATGTCCTGATTACAGCTTATATGGATCAAAATGATGGCAGGAACCACATAACAGCCACATGGAATTATTATGATGACATTTAGCATTCCTTATGGGCAAAAGAGACCAGATTTGATAGCAATGAGTTTGCCTCAAAAGGCTTACGGTTTTTGGAAACTTTGCAACTGTCGCCGACTATGCCATCTAGTTTCACGGTAGCCGATACCCTTCAAAAGCTTCAGGAGCTATGAATACTGACTGAAAGTGTTGTTTAGATAGTTGGGGAATACTTTTACACCATTTTTGATGTTGTAGCTGCTTCTGGAAACACATTATCATCAAAATACTTCAAAATTGTATATATTGGATTTTTTTAGCCGAAAATCGTGATTTTTGGCAAAAGTGACCGATATTTGGGAGGCTGGTGTGACACATACAGATTTTTCTGGATGCTGATTTTTGGTATATTACTTCAAAATGATGTATAGATTGATGAATAGCCAAAGACAGATTTTTTAATTAACTTCCCCCCACTTTTATTTGCTCTAGAAGTGAAAAATGCAAAAAAAGTGACATTACCGCAAAACGTGAAAAAAAACTGTGGTTTACGTGATGCTACCATTTTTGTTGGAATATTTTATTTGGATTGGTACTTGGTCTAAAAGTTGTAGAATTTAAGTAGCTTTTCAGGGATACCTTATTTTTTTTCTAAAGATTCCTAGTTCTTGAGTTATGATCAAATAACTGAACATGTCTATTTTCTGAAAAAATGTTGCGCGCTGACAGCGTGAAAATTTAAAAAGTTGCGCGCTGGAAAGGTTAATATTTGGGATTATTAATATATGACCACACGGGGAAGTTTTTTTCTTCCTTTTATTTGACCTTATCGCAGCGTTATTTTCGAAAGATTAAAAAGGAAAATGATTATGCAAAAAAAACAAAAGAATTTTTCCTTTTTCCTCACGATGCGAAACGTCCAAGTCAGCCAACAATGATGATCATACTGATAAGGGTGTCATCATTACGAAGCTTATTTTTGCGATAACCATGCCGTGTTTCAGTATAAATAGGACTTGCCCTGAAAGATGAAAATCAGTTCAAACTTTCAACACTCAAATTGAGAATAACAGGACAAAAACAAGACTTTTGAAAACATCAAAAATATTTGTTAATCAGAGAAGTGGAGATGAAGATGATCAAAGGATTATTTTTGGTGTTGTTTGCTGTCGTCCAACTTATTGCAGCGATTGATCCAGGTAATGTTTTATGATTCTTTGTAAATACATACCAGTTATTTTTGTAAGAGCAAACTGTATAAGAATATAAGGCTTCGATGGACAAAATGTTAAGAATAAGCTAAGAACATCTTAGGGCCCTAAAACACCTATTTTCTTAGAAAATTGGACAACAATACTTGCAGAAAGGCGAAAATAACAATCTATTAACAACATTTCTAGGCTTAAAACTCAAAAAGTTAAGAACATTCAAAAGCTTTAATAATTTTAGATTTTCTTTAAAAAAAACTTGTATTCCAGCCCTCTTTCAGATCTCGAAAATCAAGCTATTTGGAAATTTCTAGAATTTCTGGTAGAAATCTTTTCAAATACATTTTCGATGGCTTTAAATCGGTTCTAATTTAGACAGTTTGAAGAAATGGCAAAAAAATGGGTACATTATAAGAAACCCTACCCAGAAAAGTCGGTGGTCTCAAAAGCTTATAATCGATCATCAAGTAAGCAAGGAATTACGGAAATATCTTTATGAAAGAATGTTCTTTAAGAAAGGCAACATCCTATTCATGATACACGCCATTGCAATGTCTTCTGGCATTACATCACGAACCCAACATTGATAAAATAAAATCAGTGAATACGCAGCCAATCAGATGTTGGGTCCGTGAAAGACATTGTAATTATGCATATCATGAATATATTGGTATCGATAATTATAATTACCAAGAAAATTAATTATGCATCTCCAGCCAATTTAAACAATGGATTAATAATTTTCCGATAATCGCTCGATTTAAAATCAGAGAAAATTGCTGTCAATACACTCTTCTCGAGATGCATAAATTTATTGTTGTCCTCGTTTTCAAACAGATTTCATTGCTATGAAATTATACATTTAAACCAATTTAAATTCCCAAAAGGCAAACATTAACTTTGAAACAAAAGTACTTGAAATTCAAAATGTCTCATGAGGTGTAAACAACACAATTATCATTGTGAATATGTGATTTCATATCAATGAAATCTGTTTGAAAACGAGGACAACAATAAATTTATGCATCTCAAGAAGAGTGTATTAGAAAGCATTATCATTTTAGCATTCAGACATATTGTATCGCATTTACAGGTCTGTTTTCTTATAAAAAATCTATATTGCAAATGCATTTTTAGCCAATTTAAGAGAACCAATTAAGGGGACAAAAAAGCCATTATCATTTCCTTTATGTCCCTTTAAATCATTCCATGTTTTGCTTTTGTTTTCAACCAATATCAAGCTTAATTGATAAACTTATGTTTATAAACTTTGTGCCAAGAATTGAAAAGATTATGCTGCCGATATAAGTGCCTAATTATCATAAAGTCTAGCTACTTTATGAAAAACGAAAAATAGGGCTATTAAAATCACAGCAAAAGCAAAGAAAATAAAATTTCATATTTTCAATTTTCTATTCCAGGAGACACATATATCGATTGTATCAAAACAACACCTAACCCTGCCTCTTGTACAGCATATAACAACGTTGCAACAAGTTATCGGAGATTTGATGGACTTTGCAACAATCTCAGATTCCCAACTGTTGGTGCTATCAACACACCCCTTAGAAGAGTAATTTGTAAGTAATTATTTTAGATCTTAAGAAATATTTACCAATGACCTTTTATGAAAAACAAAATCATCCATCCTGTTTAAGCTACGTTAAATACTTTTTTACATGAAAACAGCTACAGGGACCTTTTTGCTACCGTATGGAAGCCACTCTTAAAGGATTTGGTCCCATTAAACTGGCATGGTGTTCACTCAAGGCGAAGAGACTTTAGTTTGAAACCATGTTAAGATCATGCTGATATAAAATCTTAATTCTAATTTCTTTCAGTTGCAGAATATGTTGACAGACGTCAAGTGGATTTGCCAAGAGGATTTCCTGGCAGCAATCCTTCAAACATTCCATCAGCTAACAAAGTGTCGATAGCTGTTTTCAAAGCCAAACAAGAGAACAAAGGAAACAATGCTTTACTATCTACATTGTTTATGACAGCTGGTCAATTCTTGGATCATGATATGGCTTTATCTCTGCATGGTAAATGCGATATCAAAGAGTAAGCTATATTTTAAACACTCTTTTAAAAGATCCCCAAAGAAGTTTTGACAACAGCAATGACAGATTCCTTTAGATAAATGGGGAAATTCTTTTTCCAATACTCAAATAAGTTTTTCGCTTTTTCAAGTACTCATCGGTTGACTTTCTTCAATGAAAAATTAAATAGATTGAGGCAACAAGGGGGGTTATAATTTAGAAGATTAGAGATAATTAAGTACTATGATAATACCCCTGTCTCACAGCCCCGGTTGAAACTTTTTTCTCATTAGGGATGAAAATTCCTATTGAAATCCTAATGAGATAGCAATTTTATGTTCCAAGAAAGAGGAATCCAGTGGGTATGGTTTTGGAGTCCAATTTTTAAACATTGAATTTCAAGTGGTGATGAAATCAAAGTTAATCTCTCAGTGGGGCTGCAATTCCAGGGTATTTTCCAAGTGGGAAATTTTTGCCAAATTTTCCATTGGGTCTGTGAGACAGAAGTGTCTTCTCTCATTTCCTCTGGTCATTATTTCTTGTATTAGTTATAACCATTACTGGTTCCAGCAAAACTTCCAAAGGGTTTTCTGAAACACGGAAGTCAAAAATTTCCAACTTTGAGATTTAATTTGCTAATCTATTATTTTCTTCAATTTTTACAGTTGCAGTTCAGATTCCGCCTTTAAATATCCATGTTTTCCAATCAAGTTCGACGATGACACTTCAGCCTGTACCCCATTTACTCGAGCATTTGCTGCATGCCAATCAGCATCTCTATCCAGAAGAACTGATCGACAACAAGTCAATGATTTGACAGCCTTTGTAGATGGTTCGCAAATTTATGGACATAATGAAGCGCTGGCTCAATCACTGAGAAAACTTGATGGTGAGTCGCTTTGTTGCAAAACTCTAGAGTTAAAGAGCTAAAGAAAAACTAGATCATTATTATTGATAAATTATGCAAATTCAGCGCTAGCCAGAGTGTCAAATATTGAAAATTATCACTACACATCTTTGAAAAATTATAATAAGAATTTAAAACTTAATCTAAGTCACACAAATTTATCAAATTCATAACGAATTTCATTTAATTCTTTCAGGTACTGGTCAATTGAAAGTCCGCAGTGGAAATTTATTACCTTTCCAACCATCCAGCAAACCATGCAGCACACCAGGTGGTTGTTCCTTGTCTGGTGATATTAGAGCTGATGAGAACATTGCTCTTCACGCTATGCATACCGTTTGGGTACGCGAGCATAATAGAGTGGTTACCAAACTGGCACAACTCCACGATAACTGGAATGAAGAGAAGTTATACCAGGAAGCCAGAAAGATTGTTATCGGTGAATGGCAACATGTTGTTTTCAATGAATGGGTACCACGTGTGGTTAACATTGGATCGTATGGAGGCTACAAATCTGGATTGGATCCAAGAATCATCAATGCTTTCTCGACAGCTGCTTTCAGATTTGGTCACAGTCTTGTACCCAACTCATGGAGTCAACTTAACAACAATTATGACAAACTTTTCCCAAAGATTGGTCTTCAAGAATCCTTCTTCAACATTCAGAGCATCAATATCAGAGGTATTGAACCGACGATGTTGGGTCTTGTTGGTAATCAATCTAATACGGTGGATGATGAATTTGCTTTTGACTTGATCCGAAGATTATTCGTTCCACCAGGTCAGTCAGGACATATGGATTTGACAGCTCTCAACATCCAAAGAGGTCGTGACCATGGATTGCCAACATATGGAAAATGGAGACAGTTCTGCAATCTACCAGCCATTTCATCATTCAGTGACCTTGCCAATCACATGCCTGCAGAAGTTGCTCAGAAGTTCTCAACATTGTTCAATAGTCCAGCAGATATCGATCTCTTTGCAGCTGGTATTGCTGAAAACCATGTACCAGGATTCCAAACTGGCCCAACATTCAGATGTTTGTTTTGGCATCAATTCAGTCGATTGAGAGATGGTGATCGTTATTTCTATCTCAATCCTGGTGTTTTCACTTCAACACAACGATCTGAATTGACCAAAACCTCAATGTCGAAAATTCTGTGTGACAACTTAAATGGAATTGTCTCAATCAACAAGGATGCATTTATTCAAACCAAAACAAAACGTACCCCGTGTTCTAATATCGCTGGACCTGATCTCAGCGTGTTCTAATTGCATCATTATCGAACTTTATTATTTTGTTGTTTAACTGTTTATAATTAATTGGACTACACATTTTTCTTTTCTTTTTTGGTTAAATCTTATATGGGAATAAAATTTAAAGAATTTTTCGTTGTTTTTTGAAATATTAGTAATAATTACAATATGATAATAGAATTTAAAATTTAAGATATATTTGTAAAACAATGATTTTGATAATATAACTATTTATAATGGAGAATTATTTGCTTGATTGATTGTTCTATCGACTTCTTTGGCAAAAACTTTAATTTGAGTTTATGATATCTTATGACCCTTACCGGGACTAAAAAGGAGTAAACAAAGGAACTTTATGTGAATTTTACGACCCTTATTGGGACAAGTTTGACTAATTTTGATTGTTCGATCGACTTCTTTCGCAACATTTTTAATTTGGGTTTATGATATCTTTATTTTTGCATAAGTGTCCCCGTTTCATGTCAGACACATATTTCATATCAGGACAGTGTCTGCCTATTGTTATATTATGCTGATATAAGCATTAAAATGTTTTTCTTTTCCTCTTTTTGACTGATGCTCCACATCCGTGTCCCAATGTAAAAAAGCCTGTAAATTAAAACTGATGAGTAAGCAAACGATATCACTCTTATTTAAAAACAAAACCTTTAAAAGACTTCGGCTACTAATGATGTCAAGATTACATAGTCGCCATTAAATCCTGGGGTGAGCCCTTAAAATAGGTGTTTTTTCTATAATTTTTGGAATTCTGAGTAAACCTCTTTAGTATATTAACAAGGCTACCTAAGGCCTCGATGGCTATGTAAATATTAAAAAACACTTTAAGGCTTTATGGATTCTACGAAGTCGGACAAAAATACTCAAAAAATGGTGAAAAAAGAACATTGTAGGAACAATTTTAGGCTTAAAAGATTTCTGACATTTTTATTAAAAAAAACGTGCACTCATGCTTCATATCATATTGTTCTAATTAATCCACGACTTCGTATAATTTCTAATCTAATCTAATGTAAGATTACGGTTCACGTTAATTCGTTGGCCATTAACCTCGTTTTGCTTGAATTGGTTTCGACCACATCAAGCCTTAAGTGAGAGTACGTAGGCTCCTGATTTGAATATTTTTCCATTAACAGAAGTCCGTGGGATAAAGAAAGTATAGAAATGTGTAGTTGGGCAGGGTAATTTTTTTGGAGTAAAAAAAGACACACACTAAAATAAAAAATAACTTTCTTAGTTCTTTGGTAAAAATTAGAAAAAGTTAAAAAATTTTGTGAAAATTTAAAGGTTTAATTCCTGATATAATTTCTAAACGATTGGATGAAACTATTTAGTTTTGAGCAATGCAATATACACCCCTTTCTCACAGACCCGGTGGGATTTTATCAGCCAGTGAGATAAAAATAACTTACTGAAACTCAATGGGGATTGTTCTTCCCATCTTTTTTATTGCTGGGGATTTTGATTTTAATGTTTTCAAGACTGAAAATTCAGTTGGGATTGGAAAAATCGCACAAAACTTTTCAGTGAGGATTTGCTGATCTGATCATTTTCAGCGGGGACAAAAACTAGAGTACAATTTCCCACGATATTTTGGCCAATTTTCCAGTGGGAAGGATTCCCAGTGGATATGTGAGAAGGGTCTGTACACAATATGACAAACACACGCCGTCAGTACTCTAGCTTAGTTCCCAACAAATTCTTTAAATTTGAAAATGTTGGCTAAAATTTAGTGGAAATATATTCTCTCTAAGGGTGGCAAAAACGTCAAAAAATGGTCAATATTTTCGAAATTCAGTCTCTCTAAGGGTTGATTTTCGAATTTTCGCTCGGTCATCTCGCAAACCTCGCAAAGCTAGTACCCCCCCCCCTTCCGCTGCCAATAGTCCCTTTAGCATTTTCATTTTTCATTTATGAATATCAAAATCTATAGAAATTTATGGTGTAAAATATACAGTGATAAAAAAATTGGTGAAATTATAACATAAAAAATAAAGATTTAAAAGTGTTAATCTACCTTATCGGCTAAAACTTAGTCGGCCCTAAGTGACTAAATTTTGGCTTGGTGAGTAAAATTAGGGCCGATTAAAAATTTGGGCCGACTAAAATTTGGGCCGACTAAAAATTTAGAAACGCCCAAAACTTAGTTATTAGTCCTTAGTGACTAAATTTTGACGAGGTGACTAAAATTAGAGCCGACTAATAATTAAAGCCGATTAAAATTAAGGCCCACTAAGTTTTGGTTTATAAGGTATACCATAAGTACAATACAAAAACAATAAATGACAGTGACTTTTTCATTGCTTCATAATTACAAAAATAGATATCTGAAATGAGAGTCTTTTCCTTTAAAAGAAACTACTTAATCATTCTTTTTAGTGAATAAAATTCTTCCTCGTGCTTTAAATTGAGGTAACCACACTTAATTAATTTTTGACTTTCCAATTTCAATATAAAAAAGGGACTTTTTTTTAATCAAAAATAAAATATGACAACGAAAGATCAATTTATTTTTCTTGACCACGCGAAACGCAAAAATTACCTTCCAATTACCAAACAGTTTCAGCGTGATTATATAATTTGCTAGTTGAGACCATGCTTGAATCGTTCTAACCGAGTATAAATAAGACTGGATTTTTAAATGTGAATCAGTTCAACATTCTTTTGGAAATATCGAAACAGGAAGGAAGGACAACACACAAGTCAGGATAATGAAGAAACTCATTTTAGTATTATGTATGATACTTCCATATGCTTTGTGCTTTGATGCAGGTAATACTTTTATTCAAATAACATGCCCCTTAATTAGTATTCTCACACACACGAACACTTTCGCTTATGTGCTGGCCTTGGCAACCGATACAATGACGTACCGTCGGAGTTTGAATAATAGCAAGTTTATGTATTTACGCTTTTGAGGACGCTGGGGGACGGTAAAGTGACTGAAGCGATTTGGAATAACCCGCAGTTCTGCCCCTCAAAATCGAGGACGGTACAAGTGCTGATTTACCGTCATCCTCAGATGGTCAGGATCTAGAGAAATTAGAACCTTACCGTCTCCGTCGCAGGAAAACACACATACATAAACTCGATAATAGACTAAGAAAGACTGTAAGAAGCCACTACTTTTAGACATCCCTGTCTCACAGCCCCGGTAAAAACTTTTCCCACAGCAAGGATAAAGTTTTCCATCGTTATCCCAATGGGAGTCAAAATTTTATTGTTCCTGAGTCGAAAAATCTGCTGGGAATGGTCTTGAAGTGCAATTTTTTACATTGAATTTTGAATGGGAATGAAATCAAAGTGAATTCCCCAGTGGGGATGAAAATGTAGGGTATTCGCCCCACCGGGGACGAGATTTTGGCCGAATTGCTCAATGGGGCTGGGGTCTTAGCGGGTCTGTGACACAGGGGTGACCCTAGTTTAGTATTCTCCACAAACACAACCACTTTCATCTATGTGACCTTGGCGGTCGAAAATGACACCACCGGAGTTTGAATAATAGACAAAGAAAGACCGTTAGAAGCCGCTACTTTCAGCAAAGATTTTCACAAATACTCAACAAATAGTCGACTTTTGAAATCTAGTAAATTTTGATCCTGTAGCAGCACATTCTGTGCCCTCAACGTTTCTTTCAAACCCAAATCTACACTTTGTTTTCAGGAGATACATACATCGATTGCGTCAAAACAACAAAAAATCCCGCTTCGTGCGCTGCATATGAAGACGTTGGAAAGAATTATCGAAGGTTTGATGGACTTTGCAACAATCTCAGATTCCCAACTGTTGGTGCTATCAACACACCTTTCAGGAGAGTAATTTGTAAGTAATTTTTTACATTTTATTTTTGTCCCTTGTATCCTTTTGTGTGTTGGTATAGCCCGTAAAAATGTTTTTCGATTTAGTGAATATTTCTCTTCTAAGAATTGCAAACATTTTACATCTCCTGGCGGGGGGATGGGTTGGTTTCAAGTTTTCCTATGCTGTTAGCTCTATAACTCAATAACTCAAATGTCTCCATAACTCAAACAAATCTTCTAGCTCCTTCTGTTAACAATGCCTTATATACCTTACTCCATAACTGAAAATTTCTTTAACCTGAACAAATCTGAGTTTTCCGTGCGTGTTCAAGTTATGAAGAATCCACTGTATTACAAACCCAGCCTGACATGTAACGTTGTTTTAACGTTCATCTAACGTTATATGGACGTTGTGAACATTAGATGGACGTTGAAACAACGTTGTGTTAGAGCTGGGAAGCTATTACTTGATTAAATGTCCAGTCCATCTCTTATAAGGACGATTTTCAGGACTATCACAAGGATAGAACAAAAGTTCTGAAGCAAAAGCGAGAGCTAAAAATCTGAGAATAATTGTTTTCCAAGAAGTAGTCTTTTATTTACTTTCCTTGATATATAAGAGAAAGGTTGGTAGTGTGAAGGTTTCGATTACAGACTTGCACCGTAATAGACTGTGCTCGAATCCCAAGCACTCTTCCAGGCAAGGTGTTAGGGAAATATGGTGCGAAAGACTCTCTACATACTTCCACTCATATACCATCCCCTCTCAATCCGGCTGATAATCGAAGTATCGATTGACGCTGATTGACCTCAAACGAGCTTAGTAAACCTCAAATTGCAGATGTAAAACGATAAACTCGGCATACACGTTTCTTTTACAAGAACAAAATAACAAACGGTGGCCAAAATCTTAAGAACAAATTAAGAACATTTTAAGGCTTCGTGGGCTCCTATTTTCTCAGGAAAATGAACGAAAATACTCAAAAAATGCAATGAAATAAGAATATGTTAAGAAAATTTTTAGGCTTGAAACCCGAAGAGTTAAGAAGATCTGAAGGCTTCAAAAATTTTGGATATTCTTATAAAAAAAACGAATACTTTTCTTTCAGTGGCAGAATATGTAGACAGACGTCAGGTAGACACGCCAAAAGGATTCCCTGGAACAAAACCTTCAAACATCCCAGCTGCAAATAAAGTTACAATAACTGCATTCACACCTCAATTCGTGAATGCAGGAAATGCTGGAAAATTGTCTACATTGTTTACAACTGCTGGACAATTTTTGGACCATGACATGACAATATCGAACCATGGGAAATGTAACATCAAAGAGTAAGTATAAGATTTTGTAGTTGATTTCATTATTGTTTTTTTTACATGTGAACCCTCTTTCTGTGACCCAGTCGTAACCACTCCAGTTAGAATAATTGCCAAAAATAGCCTAATTCTAAGCCCTGGTGGAATAATTAGTACATCCAGTCAACCTTTAGTAACTGAATCTTTATTTTTGTTCAAAACTGTCTTACCCCGGTGAACAACTACATAAATTAGGTAAAAAAAGACATTTTAACGAACTCACAATGACTCGCTAATGATTGAAAGTGAATCTTTCCCATCTCCGGTTAAAATTGTGTTCGAAATAGTCTCCTCCAACCCCATGACCATATCGGTGGGTTTCCAAACTTCACCGGGTCACTGAGACAGGGGATGATGTGATGATCTTTCGCTTTACGAATGTATCTTTAAATCTCAAATGTCCTTTATAGCTGCAGTTCAGACTCCGCCTTCAAATATCCATGCTTCCCAATCAAGTTTGACGATGACACATCGAAATGTACACCGTTCGTTCGTGCTTTTGCTGCATGTCAATTATATCCTGCCCATAGAAGAACTGATAGACAGCAAGTCAACGCCTTAACAGCCTTTGTAGATGGATCACAAATCTATGGGCATAATGAAGCGCTGGCAAGATCATTACGACGTCTTGATGGTAAGTTCTTATAAATGCATTTCAGGTCATAGGAAAACTATGGTACCCTGTATATATACCTGTATTAATCTAAGGACACTAATTCTTTAGAACAATCTCCAAATAAAATGATCTTTGGTCTGTTAAAATGATGGGGATCATTTGAAAACTTTCACCCAAGTCAGTATACCCTTGACAATCATAAAATGCTAAAGAATTAATTTCTCTTACATAGGTACTGGTAAATTGAAGACTCGAAGTGGAGATTTATTACCTCTTAAACAGCTCACTACACCATGTGATCTTCTAGAAGGTTGTTCCCTGGCTGGTGATATTAGAGCTGATGAGAACATTGCTCTACACTCGATGCACACAACTTGGGTTCGAGAGCATAACAGAGTGGCTACCAAATTAAGACAATTCAATTACCACTGGAATGAAGAGAAGCTATACCAAGAATCTCGAAAGATTGTTATCGCTCAATGGCAACATGTTGTTTTCAATGAATGGGTACCGCGAATTGTTGATCTTGGATCTTATGGAGGATATAACTCTGGACTGGATCCAAGAATCATCAATGCTTTTGCTGCTGCAGCTTTCAGATTCGGTCACAGTTTAGCACCAAATGCATGGAGTCAACTTGACAACAATTTTGATAAGAAATTTCAAAAGATCAGTCTTCGAGAATCTTTCTTCAATATTCAAAGCATCAATCAGAGAGGAATTGAACCAACCATGTTAGGTCTTGTTGGAAACCAATCAAATACAGTCGACGATGTGTTCGCTTTCGGCTTGCTCCGAAAGTTATTCGTCCCGCCTGGTGAAGAAGGCCATATGGATTTGACAGCTCTCAACATCCAAAGAGGTCGTGACCATGGATTGCCAACATACGGAAAATGGAGACAGTTTTGCAATCTGCCAGCCATCCCATCTTTCAGCGAGCTTGCCAAACATATGCCCAGAGGAGTTGTTCAGAAATTCTCTACCCTATATAACCAGCCAGCAGATATTGATCTTTTCGCAGCTGGGATTTCGGAAAATCACGTACCAGGATTCCAAACAGGTCCCACTTTCCATTGTCTGTTTAAACACCAATTCAGACGTCTGAGGGACGGTGATCGTTATTTCTATCTCAATCCTGGTGTTTTTACACCAGAACAACGTAACGAATTGAAAAAGACCTCAATGGCGAAAATCCTGTGTAACAACTTGAAGGGAATAGTCTCGATAAACAAAGATGCTTTCATCCAGACTACCAAGAAACGCACAGCTTGTGATGATATCCCTCAACCAGATCTAAGTGTTTTCTAAAACTGACATTAAATTGATAATTTTTTTTTTGAACTTAATATTTTAAATCTTATTTTTAAATACTATTATTTTGGAGGAAATCTTTGTATTGTAGGGTCATTTTTTGTATCAAATCTTATTAACTAATGTACATGTAAAATAAAACAGGAGAAATTATAAATTTCTTGTGGACGTCTTTAACCCTTGCTTATGTACCGCTGATGTGTCAAAACAGACCCTACTTAGGATTCATTTATTTACCTATATTGTCTCCCAAGATGGGCACCTTATTGCACAAGGCCAAATTTGATGACGTGTTTGCACCTCTGAGGCTAATTGTAGTGTTTTCGGACATTTTTTGGTTCTAGTTGGAAAAAAATTAAGGCCCATGAAAATATCCTGAAATGTTTTACTTTCTGATAACGTAAAATAAGAGCTTTAAGTTAAAAAATCGGGCGAACTCTTAAAACCGGACGAAATTCCAATTTCGTTTGATACAACATCAGCGTTTCTTTTAGACCAACCTGTCAGATATTTTGTAAAAACAGAAGAATTCCTAATTCCTTTTGTATGAGAGATCCCAGGATCTGCATGTTATACATTTGTAAACTTAGTTCTGATACTATAGATATAGTACCACGAGCATAATCTTTAATGGGAGCTCGAGGCTCAGGTGCACAGAGTAATTATTAATTGCCTCTATCCCATGGATGCTCTTATCAAAATGTAGAAAAGTTTGCTTTTCGTCCCTTTATTTGGTTTTCAAATTATAAAAGGAGTGGTTAAGTGTGGTTAAAAAAACTCAGGAGGAAAAGTATAAAGAAACGGAAGCCTTTGCTCATCTAAGCCACAAACATTCTTACCTACAATAAAGCCCATGCCTCGAAATTCTATAAAGTTCTCAAGGTTTATAGGCCTTAAAAACAAGTCTCTATAATTCGAACAAATCTGCTTTATTCATGTGTGTCCATGTTATAGAAATTTCATTGTATATTTGCATACCAGAGTACTCTAAGATCTCGATCCCGATCAAACGTCCGCATCCAGTTATTAATTTTCAAAAAAACTTCGGAATACTCCGTTGTTATTCTAACCCCTCGCCCGTTTATTTATTTTAGAAAATATTTTCAGCAATCTAAAGCTGAATTGCTTTAAATAGCCTGAGTATCAGAGGTTAAGTTTTCAAAGAATATATTAACCTCTGAAGACCAATAATAAAAATTTAATCGCGCATGTGTCGATCTAATCACTGTAGAAATAATCAAAAATGAAGAGCAAATATTACCTTATTGTAATGTCTAGCAGACTGTGTCAGTATGCAGTTTACTATTTACAAATTCCCCAGAAAACTTTAAGTGTAATCGAAATGAGTTTCTTTAGAAAGAAATCCTGTACATGATCCCCCAATGTATTACAATAATTACTTAACCCTTTGACTCCGCTGTCGACCGCTGTGTTTGACCCTACAGCGCGCAGTGGTTTTTCATAAAAAGTCACCTTTTACGCAAACCGGTATAACTTTTAAACAAAACAACTTCAGCTAAAAAGTTATATATCTTTGAAAAGGAAAATTTATCTGCTTTCTTCTAAACCATAACATAACTCCTATACTGCATTTTATCTCAGTCAAAGTTTCAAAAGGTTCAACACTACATTTTACGACACCGAAAAAAAGTGCAAAATATGGGCCAATGAAAATCTATTTTTTCAAAAGCTATTTTAGTGAAAAACAAATAAATAAAAAAACTTACAGAAACAGCAGTAAAAGTAGAAGACATTGATGTGTTGAAGGATAAAAAAATAAAAAAATTCTGCACTAAAAACTGCCCAAAATACTTGAAGAAATCTCAAATCCTTACCTCTAACTTTCATAACAGTCATTTCACCGCCTCCATCTTGAATTTGAACGTTTTTCAAATGTTTGTTTTGATTGCGCACTTCATCCTAACCCTTTGAAACCTATACTTTCCGGAATGGAAATTTATCGCTCTTTTCAAATATCATAACCATTTGATTCAACAGAAAACTAAATATCATTGCTTAAATGACCATACATATAAAAGACGCGTATACGCGTCTCTCGTATATAGGCACGGACGCGTATACGCGTCTCTCGTGGGCTAAGGGTTAATGATTAATTACTTTGATTATGGAAATGTCACTTTAATAGAATCGAAATAATAGACAGACTTTATCTTATGATTCTCTATCACTGACTCTTTTTTAGTTGTGTTTTCAACGACGGGAATAAAAATATCAACTTTGAACTTCATCCAAGATCTTGGATGGTCGTCATGGTTACTTTTCTTTGCGTTGATTGCACGCTGAATAGAATCTCGATTGTTCGGCATAGGTCAATATATAATATCGGCCTGTGAAAACACAGTACCCGTTGACGGGATACTTAGGTAAAAAGGGAAACAGGGATGAACCACTGGTCAGTATACCTTTTTCACCTCCGTGAGCCTCAGGTATAGTCAGGCAGCTGAGGTCACATAAAAAAGTGCAGTAGCTACAAAGTTTGCGAGCAAACTTTAAATAGTTGTTTTCAATAGATACGACCTTTCTGAACACAAAATCATCAACCGGACAGTTTGAAAATAATTACCGGACGCGTCCGAAAATATTTTCGTATTTGATGACGTCACAAGCAAAATGAAAATTTTTATGAAAAAAAGCATAAACATATTATATACCAATCGACGCTTTTTTTGACGTAGATTAAGAAAAAGGTCAGTAACTATGTCTGAAAATTTGAAAATAAAAAGTTAAAAGCTTACGAAGTTTTGATGACGTCATATTTACACTTTCTTTAGGATCGATTTTCTCGAGTTAGGTTGAGAAATCATATATATATCCATTTAAAAGTCTTCTATATCGATTTTTGAGAGCTTTCGAATGGCGGTCTTAGATTTCAATTTTGATAAGTTTGAATTTTTGATTTTTTTTTCGTCTCGGACAGGTAAAATTGACGTTACGGACATAAAGGAAAAGTGTTCTAACTTTTCATAGCAAAATTTTCAGATATGGTTTCTGACCATTTCCTTAATCTACGTTAAAAAACGCTTCGATCGGTATATAATATGTCTATGTTGGTTCTCAAAAATTTTTCAGTAAGGCTATGGGCACGCATGACGTCAACTGGTCCTAAAATATTACCGGACACGTCCGATAAGTAAGTTCAACAACTCCGGTTGATGGTTTCTAGATATTTAGGTTGTATATTTTCAATTAAAAGTGGTTTGGAATTGTTCGCACCCCGTCCAATTTTTTTGTGACCTCAGCTGCCTGTCTAGTAGGGTGGCAAAGACACCAAAATAAAAAAATCTTTCCCTCGTAGCGTACGTTTTTGGGAGAATTTGGCAAAAAAGTGGAAGATTTTAATCCCTTTTTGGAATTTCAATCCCCATTCAGAGTCTTTTTTTTCTCAGATTTTAGCAACATTTTCAAGAAACGATTCCCACGTAGGGTCCATTTTTCGAGCTTCAGTGGCACACTCCCGTCAGTAAGCAAGCGTGGTACCCCCGGGTATGAAAACTAATTAAATTTTCCCTCGCAAATTCAAAGTTTATAGTGTTTTGTCTTGTCTGAAATTAGTTTCCTTAAATAAAAAGATAAAAGGAACTTTTTTTGAATTTTTGGTAGAGGCTATATCATTCTACCATGTGTTTTTGATTGAGTGCCTACGTAAAAGTTCAGAGCATGTGATAAAACTACAAGTGGGAGTTTGATTATTCATTACGTTTCACATCCGAAAGTTACATTTATGGCACTCCCACGATTTTCTGGAAATGATTGTTGGCTTCTCTTTTTGGTAAACACGTTTTTCTCTGAAGCATAGAGTTTATTTGAGCTGAGGCCAGATCTCAGCCTGGGTATGCTTATAAGCGTTATGCTTATAAAAAACCGTGTAGTAGGCCTGTTTATACCACGTTACAGTTTTGTAAAACTTATAGGCTTTATTTCAGTAGAATCGTTTTCTGTGTGTTATCCAACCTGGATCGAGTTACTTAACCTTCTCCCATAACAAAATGCATTATAGCCTTCTTATAGGCTAAGTTTTGCTGTATTACATACCAAATTCTCAAAAATTTGATCTGAGATTTAGAAAACATTAGTACTATATGTCAAAAATGAAACAAGTAAAAGTTTTGACCCTTCAAAGCAGTTTTTTGACAAAAAAACAGGCGCAATTGCATTATGGGCATGAAATCCTGAAAAATACAAATATTGTTTTGGGAATGGATTTCTATATATATAAATTTTACCAAATACTATTCCTAGTAATATAGGGGAGTGCTACACACTCCAATCATCATAATGAATTATCAACCAGAAGTCATTTCCTTGCAAGTGCCCGGTTGCAAAACTCATCCAAAGACAGTCCACTCGAATCAACTACTTGATCAAAGAGTTTTACAAGGCCTTCCTCTTTTTGTGTACTTATCACAATTGAAGGCAAGCAATTTAACGGATCGATATACGGGCATTCGAATAACGTGTTGGACATAATTTTGTTGTTGCTTACGAATAAAAGTCGACAAATCTGAAGTCCCACAAAGGTTATGTAGTTCTTCATTGGTGATACAATATCGATAATCATTTTCACTTTCATTTATGTATCGATAACCTCCTCGAACCATACGTCGTAGAAATCCACGATAGGTAGCGTCAAGTCGATCCATTTGGTTGGTGTTAGTGTTCCAATTTTGACACGCATATGTCAGCGTGCTTCGTACAAAACTGTTCAAAAATTGAAGATCAGATTCAGCGAGAAGGAATAGAATGAGATCCGTCTGCATATCCATTCCAGGGTATTGACTTAGTACCAAACGTGGGTTGATTATTCCGTCTCATTTCCATCCTTCGTCGCGACTGACAGATCTGGGATTAATTCGATAGGAGTGTTCATAAAAATTGATGTTGTCTTTTTGCATTTATTAACAAATGTACGCATTACATGATCCATATATAAATTGAAGAGGAGGGGGCTTTCGGGACCCCCTTGTCGCACACCAGAGGTAGTCGTAAAAGTTTCATCTGCTTCGGGGAATGTCAAAGAAGTTTTATCGTAGAGTTTTTCTAGTATTCTGATAGCGGTGGGGCATTCGTTATTGGGAAATCGAGATGTTATCGATTGAAACAGCCAAGATCGAGGAATGTGGTCATAAGCTGCAGTAAGGTCTACAAACAAGAGAAATAGTGGTTGCTTTTTCCTATCTGTGATTTGTTGAATTCGTTTTAAAATAAAAATGCCGTCAGTAGTTCCTCTATTTTGTCGGAAGCCGTTTTGTTCATCGGTGAGCTGAGCATCATACCAGGGACGGAGGCGTTCAAGGATTATATTAACCAATAACTTGCATATTGTAGAACCGATGCTCAAACCACGATATTTCGATGGGTCATTTTTTGAGCCCTTCTTTTTCCATAAAGTTTTGAGACGTGAATTGCCCCACGATTCTGGAATGTCTAAATTATTCCATACGTTAAGTGTGATTTGATGTAAAATGCGATGTGCAGCTGGTTCATCACATAATTTGATCAGTTTAGTATCAATGTCATTATTGGCTTTCTTATTTTTAAGTAGCTTGATGTGTTTTCGAATTTCGTCAATCGAAGGCGGGTTGTCTTCGATAGGGTTTTTTTTATATCTCGCGTAGCTCGCGTATGAAAGTAGGTAAGTCAGTACTCAATTCACTGGGTTCAACTAACTCTGACGGGTCAACAGGATTAAAGTGGAATTTGAAGTGTTCCAAGAGTTTTTGAGGCTGACAACTGCTTGGAATGGCTTTCAGAGTTGTTCCCTGCTCTTTAGCTCGATGGAACAGTCGTTCTAGGTTTCTGTTGACGGCCAATTGATTGATTTTTTTCCGCCTCCTGCTCCAGGTATTTATTTTTAAGGTGTCTGCATCGAAGTCGTATTTTTTTTTTAGGGTTAATAAATCCCAAAACCAATGAAAACCTATTGAGTATATGTTTTATTATATACCTCAAGGCAAAAAAACATCAATTATGTAAACAGTCGAAAGATTGACATAAAACACTTCCAACGTTCGAATATTTTTCATTTTTAATGATTTTCTTAATTACTTTGAGTCATAAAATTTGTTCATGAAATCGACAATAGATTTATTTTAATAAAATTTCTTTAATAAACAACAAGAGCGACCAAAAAGTCTAATTTTAAAAGCAAAATTTGAAAAAAATCTACCGCTAATTTTAAATTGAAAGTTTCGTTAAAATGGCATCAGATGAAACAAAAGTTAGTGCAAATTGATCGTTTAATAATTAGGTTGTTCAAGCTGGAAAATGACTATTAATACTTTCTGAGATCATTTTATTAATCATTTTTCATTTCTGTAATGATTTGTGGTGTAAGTAACGATAATGACTTTCTTGACTGACTTTTTTGCGGTGGCACGCAACATTGTTTCAACTACTTTCCAATTTAATAGAAAAGGGGAATTTTTTGGTTTGATAATGATTATATAAAGACCAAAGTACCTATTTTCACTTCCTTGTAATGCGAAACGCAAACTTGATCTGCAATTAGCAAAATGTTAAGGCGTTATTATACAATTCTGATGAATGCAACTTAAAATATTAATTCGTGATATGCAATGTCTTCCACGGACCCAACAGCTGATTGGTTGAAAGTGACGTATTGACTGATTTTACATCACTTACAACCAATCAGCTATTGGGTCTGTAAAATATTGTCAGATGAAATTGCAGTGGTGCATATCGCGAATATAAATAGACCTGGATCTGGAAAAATGATAATCACTTCAAAATCATTCGGAAGCTGCAAACAAATTGAAGAATGATGAAAGAAAATTTTTTGCTAATTTGTGTTTTTGTACAACTGGCTGCTTCATTCGATGCAGGTATTGTAAATGAAATATCCGAATTATGGAATTTTATCTCTGTATATACCTCTATAGAATCTTTAGTAGAAAAACTGAATAACGAAATACACCCCTGTCTCACGACTTTTTTTTGCCAAATTATCTAGTGGGAGGGGGGTCCAACCAGCTCTGTGACAGGGAGTGTGAAAATTTTTTCAACTTTTTCAGTTTTTCAATTTTATGTAAATCACTCAAGGCGGAAGAAGTTTAGAAGGTTGACAAAAATTAGAACAAAAATGTACGTATAAGAATTATGGTTTCATAATTGGAACTTTAAAGCGCAAAAAATTTATTAATATTGAACAATTCTAAGTTACCATTAGTTTTGCATCAAATCTCAATTACAGTTTTTTATTTATCATTTCAGGAAACACTTACATTGATTGTGTCAAGACAACCAAAAGACCTCGTTCATGTGCAAGATATCGGAACGTTCAAAAGAGTTATCGCAGATTTGATGGACTTTGCAACAATCTCAGATTCCCAACTGTTGGTGCTATCGACACGCCTTTCAGGAGACTCTTGCGTGAGTTATAACCTCATATTTACTCCTCATTGGAAAAACACTAAATTCCGATTATCATCACTCTTTTTAAGATCTGTATTTTCTGCAGCGTGTCATAGTTTAATTGAGGCTTTCGATCAGGTTTACCGAAAGAAATAATACTGAAAAACGTGAAAGTTTCCTGGGCAGTATGAAAATAAGTTCTTAGACAGGGTTCTTTATAAATGAGGATTACTTGATAACATTCTAATAACTACCAAATTCGCAACAAGACTACTTGCACTCCTTTTTGATTTTACTGATTAACACGTTCGTACCATAAGTGTTATAAGAACACTAAAAAAATCAAATTAACGAGCGGGGTTTGAGTTTCCGTATTTATTACACCCAGGATTTTAGCGTTAAACGTTTTAAACAAAAAAGCTTAGCTAAGTAAAAGTCACTTCTCAATGTTTTTCTAATTATCCTTGTTTTAATTTCAGGGGCAGATTATGTTGACCGTCGAAAAGTAGACACGCCACGAGGATTCCCTGGAACAAAACCTTCAAATATCCCAGCTGCAAACAAAGTTTCAATAGCTGCCTTCACACCTCAATTCGTGAATGCAGGAAATGCTGGAAAATTGTCAACATTGTTTACAACTGCTGGACAATTCTTGGATCATGACATGACGGTATCAAACCATGGCAAATGTAATATCAAAGAGTAAGCTAATTTGACAAATATTTTCAAATGTCTTAAAATTAAGAAGTGAAGAAAAGGATATCTCAACAAGAACAACTGCGCTTAATAACGTTATCAAGAATTTGTTTATCAGCAGACAACATATGAAAGTCAATAAATCACAAGGCTTATTTTATATGGTAGAATTTAATACTTTTCCATACGCTCTTCGAAAAAACTTTTGCCGACAGTGTGTCTTTCATTAGCGATTTTATGTAGAGGGGATTTATCTAAAGAATCCTGCATTACTAAAAACAGGTAAAACGAGTGACAAATTTCATAAAAAACGACATATTTCGCCGTCTACAACCCCGATCGAAAGTGACTGTACCACGCCTAGCGATTCATTCCCCTTCGTTTATCAGGGGAAATAACTACATGTGGTTTAAAAAGAACGACAAATTACACTTGCGTGTTACAATGCAGGATTCTTTAGAGGAACAGATTGGTATTTGCACTTTTGAGGACGTTTTAACCCACAAAATCGAGAACGGTAAAAGTGCTGATTCACCATTGTCCTTAGCTGGTCAGGATCTAATCAAATAGAACCTTACCGTCTTTGTCGCAGAAAAAGTTTTCTAATTGTTTGGCAGTAACATTTTTCCCTTTCAAATCTTAGCTGTAGTTGTTTATGTGTAGTATATCATTTTTATTTTTCAAATTTTAGCTGCAGCTCAAATTCCGCCTTCAAGTATCCATGCTTCCCAATCAAGTTCGACGATGGAACATCACAATGTACGCCTTTCGTTCGTGCATTTGCTGCATGCCAATCAGCATCTCCAAGAAGAAGAAGACAAAGACAACAAGTGAACACTTTAACAGCATTTGTTGATGGATCGCAAATCTATGGACATAATGCACGTTTGGCACGATCATTGCGTAAGCTTGATGGTAAGTGGATGTACCTACCTTATTCATAACTTCGATCCTTTTTTTTTTTACAACCACGTCTCACAGCACTGGGCAGGCTAATGACATCCACAAGTGGACTAAAGTCTATTCACGAAACAACAACTTGGGTTAGAATAAAGGTGGTCTTTGCTCTTTTGAGTTCAGTTCTCTTGTGCCTCCGGGGCAGTCGAACTCCATGAAGCAAAGATAACCTTCCTTCACTCACCAAAAGTTCAAGCGACTGTGAACATTTATGTTCTATTTGGATTTATTGAATATAAGATATAACGAATTTTGTTAGGTGAAAACAATCAAATATCTTTAAAATTTGTCCAAAACCATTGTGAAATTTAACAGTAAATTTAACAGTATATATTAAAGAATAAATTATATTATTATATACCTGTAGGCAAAAACAGCCATTGAATAATTCCTGATATACCATGGCTATTATACCACGGTAGAATTTTTTTTACAAACTTTTCGTTCAAAGTTTGATTTTTTTGTCGCTCTTGTTGTTATCAAAGAGATTCATTAAAATAAATCGATTGTCAATTTCATGAACAAATTTTATGACTCGAAATAATTAAGAAAATCATTAAAAAAGAAAAACATTCGAACGTTCGATTATGGGAGTGTTTTATAAAGTGAAACGTTTGATGACTATTGACACAAATAATGTTTTGTTTTTGCCTCTAGGTATATAATAAAACATATATTCAATAGGTTTTCGTTGGTTATTGGATTTATTAACCCTCGGTGATGTATATTCAACTCGGCTTCGCCTCGTTTCTCAGCTATTTTCTCTTCTCAAATCTCAAACAATAATAGACACATAAGGCATAGTTTATTGGATAGATCTTGCAGTGAACACGCCTTTTGTATTGAAATACATATATGTTACATTATAAAAATAAATTTGGTTACGGTAAGTATTACAGTGGTCATTTGTGTAAATTTTGACATCACGATATAGCTAATAATGATAAAAAATACTTTTTTAGAATGTATGGTTATTGTTAATATCCTCTAAAGTAATATACTTGTATTGTTGAATAATTTTACATGTTCAAATTCATCAAATGAAAATATGTTTGTAATTCGTAGAACTTGGGAATAGTTAAATTGTACTGTGACGAAGCATGTAGCGTAAAACCCCCAGTGGCTGTTTATTCTGGAGGAAACATTATCTCCGACCAAGGCATCCGTCACGCCGACCTTCGGAGGTTAAAGGTCCTCCCACTATTTATAATGTGAAATTTAACGTAAAAAATTCAAAACATTTTATAGTTTGGTTTCTGGTATAAAGTTCTTTCATCGTTTCAAATGTCCACGTTAGAGTGTCGAATTTTTGTAATGTAACGTATTTTGCAACTGTAATTCGAATGTATGTCTCAATTATAGTTGTGTCCCGGTATCGCTCCAGTAGAACATCTTGATCGTTGGGTCATGGTTGCCCAGCATTGATAAACGGGTTTTCCAGGTTCGGGAGCGTGTAAGAAAAAGAAATAGCATTAATGTTATAACAGTAAACTTAAATGTGAAACTTAACTTAGTTCAAGGCGTATGCAAGAGCGAGGATTGACAAGCTGACAAGCAGCTTCTTTAAAGCATATTGCGCATGCGCAGTTTGTTCCAATCTGCGCAAGATGGTAGATTTTCGTACGAAAAACGCGGAGAAGCTCGATTTCCACCTTTCTTCGATCGTTGGAAATCACACTGATTATTACATCACCTCGGGTTAATAAATCTCAATAACCAACTTTTACCCATTGAATATCTGCTTAATATTTAAAATAAAAAAAATTCACGATAAGTGTGCACTCTTTTTTCTTTTACCTATAACTTTTGGAGGAATTCTTCAATCTTTATAAATTTGGTATCATCGGAAAGATATTAGTGAGTGAAACAATTTAAAATAATCAAATCTTCAAAATAATTCTAAAAATGAAGATGAAAATGAAGAAGAAAAAAATGAAGATCTTGTAGAAAAGTGCTATAACTTTCATTTTCACAGGAGAGATTTTTTGATCTTAGGAGATCATCACTGTGAAGAAATTTCATTAAAATATTTATTCAATATAAAGTTATGATACAAAGTTAATAAGTGATTGACCCCAAAAAACAGCAAAAAACTGCAGAAAACAGCGTTTGTAGACGTCAATCAGGTTATAACTTTGTTTGATATCTTTTGACTGTATGATTATTTTTGAGAATTTTTTTCACAGTGATGACGTTCGATGGTTAAGGATTCACTTCAGTGAAAATGATAGTAATAGCACTTTTCTACAAGATCTTCATTTTTTTCTTCTTCATTCTCATCTTCATTTTTAGAATTTTTTTAAATATTTTTTTATTTCAAATTGTTCCACTCACTAATATCTTTCCATTGATACCAAATTTATAAAAATTGCGGAATTCCTTCAAAAGTTATAGGTAAAAGAAAAAAGAGTGCACACTTATCGTGAATAGACTTTAGTTCTCTTTATCAATATATTATTGGCATTTTTGTAGAGGTTTTCGATTCAGGCTAAGGACTGGATGGATCTAATAGACCTTATCAGAGTTTTTTTTTTCCTAAAAAAGCGATGCATTGTGGGATTGTTTTACTCACTGAAAAAAATCAGCAAAGAGATCTTTCCCCTATGAGAAGAGCACCCTGAAAATTTATCCGCACGAAGAACTACGCTGAACTCTCATCCTTACTGGGAAAGATGCTTATAAGTTTGTATCCACATCTCCATTGGCATTTAAATTCCTACTAGCTAGGAAAATCTAAGTAGATTGCTTCAATGAATTTGGGTGTTTCTTCAAATGAATTGAAGGATATTAATTTAAGATCTTAAAACTTATTATCTTGCAGGTAGTGGTCAATTAAGAACCAGAAGAGGTGATCTTATACCTCTGAAGAGGTTAACAACTCCATGTGATCTTCTAGTGGGCTGTTCCCTGGCTGGTGATATCAGAGCTGATGAAAATATTGCTCTTCACTCAATGCATACCGTTTGGGTACGCGAGCACAACAGAGTAGCTTCCCAACTAAGACTACTTAACTACCATTGGAGAGAAGAGAAGTTATACCAAGAAGCTAGAAAGATTGTTATCGCTGAATGGCAACATGTTGTTTTCAATGAATGGGTACCTCGAATTGTTGATCTTGGAAGATATAGAAGATATAACTCAAAATTGAACCCAAGCATTATTAATGCATTTGCAACAGCTGCTTTCAGATTCGGTCACAGTTTAGCACCAAACGCATGGAGTCAACTTGACAATAACTTTGATAAGAAGTTTGAAAAGATCAGTCTTCGAGAATCTTTCTTTAACATTCAAAGCATCAATCAGAGAGGAATTGAACCAACGATGTTTGGTCTTGTTGGAAATCAATCAAATACAGTCGATGATGTGTTTGCTTTTGGATTACTCCGGAAATTATTTGTCCCACCTGGTGAAGAAGGCCATATGGATTTGACAGCATTCAACATCCAAAGGGGTCGTGACCATGGATTGCCAACATACGGACACTGGAGAAGATACTGCAGATTACCTGCCATCAGGAATTTCCGACAACTGACCAGAGTGATGCCAAGGGAAGTTGCCCAAAAGTTCTCAACCCTGTATAAGAAGCCAGCAGATATTGATCTCTTTGCGGCTGGCATTTCAGAGCACCATGTGCGAGGCTTCCAGACAGGTCCCACTTTTCAATGTCTGTTTCGTCGGCAATTTAAACGCCTGAGGGATGGCGATCGTTATTATTATCTCAACCATGGAGTTTTTACACCAAAACAACGGAACGAATTGAAGAAGACCTCAATGGCGAAAATCCTGTGTGACAACTTGAAGGGCATAGTCTCAATCAACAAAGATGCTTTCATCCAGACTTCAAAGAAACGCACGCCTTGTAACAATATCCGTGGACCAGATCTTAGTGTTTTCTGAACTGATATCTCCATCATTTAGAAGCTGTACTATTTTAATAAATTGCAATGTCAACCTTTTTTTTCAGTTCATCTTTGAGGGAAATATATTCTAGGAATTCTTTATCAATTGTACATTTCTTGTTCATTTACTATAGGATTTTAAGCATCCGCCGTGCGTTTAGTTGAGGCCTCTACCCCTTGAAAGAAATAACTTTTTGCAATCCGTTATTGTTTCTTCAATAATCTATATATGGTTTACATTGAAACCTGCTAAAAAAATAAATTCCTTATTTTAATATATTACCCCCCTACCTTTTATTCACTTTAATACTTTGAGCTCCGATTTTGCATTTAAGTCCCTTTCAACATAATTTAAAAGAGTTAGAGGCCTTATATTCTTACATAGAAATCGTGTATTAGCATTTATGAGTTTCTCGCTCGAAATTTACAATTCCTTATCTTTGGACTGGAATGTGTCACTTTGACCAATCAATTTCATCATTTTAACAATAAGCGAACGTTTTGGTAAGCTGCCAAAAATTTCAATTCGAATGACCTAATTTACATAATAGAAACCAGTATTGAAAAACAAAGCGAAGTGAAGCGAGAAGATTGGTCTCGATCAACCCGCTATGTCTTGTACTTTTACATTATATAATCTACAACCACTATTCTTTTATCGAGCTTAATTGGACCAGCGATATCTAACATTTCGTAAAAAAGGATCGATTGTAAAGATATTTCCTTGTCACAGGCCCAGTTGTTCCCGTTTCCCACCGGCTAGAAAAATTATATGAATTCTCATCCTTATTGGAAACTACATCGTTTAATCCCCACTTTCTAAGGGAGTGGTCAGATCTACTAGGGGGAGTGAAGTATATTTAAAAAATTCCAAAAGAGTTTAATTGGACTAGTGTAGTAACAGTTGTAACAGTTATCTGACATTTCGTAAAAAAGAATCAAAATTGTAAAGATACTTCCATGTCACAGGCCCAGTCGTTCCCGTTTCCCACCAGCTTGAAGAATATTCCGAATTGTCATCCTTATATCGGATGACAACTTAGAGGATGAGTACCTGAGATTGGGTGATCTAATCTAGGCGGTAAGTTACTGGGAGCTGAGGGTAAGTGCAGCGCTCCACCCCAGTATTCGAACTACACTAGACCTGCAAATAGAAAAAGGGATAGATTCCCTCACTCCCGGCTTCGCCGACAGCCACCAGATGAATGAATATACTTACTACTTACTTACTTGGAGATGAACATAATAAAATATAACTCCCACATTCGCTACAACAGCTTTGCAATGTATCATAGACTGAAAATGACAAACATTTCTAAGTGGCAAACTTTTTTGACAGCCTGAGATACTCTTTTCTGAGCTGTTTCACCAGTTTTACCGGCTAAACCATATATAACCATAGGCTAGGAGATCCCTGTAAGCTGTTTCGCCAGTTTCACGGATTCTCAAGTACATAAAAATCAATAGCCAAAAGAGCTCTTCGTCTCTTATAGTAGCCATAACTTTCATTAAGGTGCCACCGCAGCAAAACGAACACATAGAATTGAATTTGCGTTCAAAAGGAATGATCTTAGCCCTAAAGTAATTTTTGTTAAGAGTGACCTCTCATCTGAGACAAAATTATTTCAAATGCTAACAAATGTGTCAATGGAGTGGTTTACATTCTACTTAGAGTGACATCCGTGCCTTGTCTTACACGTTTCAATTTCATAAGGATACGAGGCTGAAATTTGGCCAAAACCGAAGAACAAATTAAGAAGAATCTGAACATCAGATTTCAGAGATTACTGAGAAGTACATGTTTCCATTTTAATTAATATTGACACTTAAGGATGAAAAACTCATATAAATTTAAGAGCAGCCCAGCCAGAACCATATGACTTACTGGTTTTTCCAATGAAAAGCGTATATATCTGAAGATACTGCTCTTCATTATGTTTTTTACTAATGTACACGTTTAGCAACACAACTGTTCGAATACTTAGAGTGAAGTAATATTTTTAACCTATGAAGAGCGCTTAATAACTACTTGTGGTATAAAAAGGGAATTTCCCAGAAAAAAAGAATTTCCTTAGATTCATTTAACTCTCCAGGGATAAGAAAAAGACAAACTGACATTTCAAAATGAGTAATCAGATCAAAATAACTCCGGAAAAGTCTTTTTGACGATGATAAAACAATAGAGAGACCGAAAGATAAGAATGCTACCGTTAAGCAGAACTAAAATACTGAAAAACGCGCAAAATTATGAGGTGTTTGCCCAACTTTCTTATGCGTGAAGCTATGAATGCCATCCTCAGAAGCTTTAGGCTTCCTCCGGTGGAAAAAAACCCGTCATTTTCTGTCCATGATATATTGCAACTTGCCTTCGGGGCAAAAATTCTTGATCATCGGTTGGTTTAGCCTGGACTTGTTAATTTTTTGCGCGCACAGGCCCCGACAAAGACAAAATCTTTTCCATCAGTTGCTTTTCAAAGGTCCATTCTGCTACGCGCTGGACCAATTACAGAAATCTGAAATCCAGACATGTTAAAGTGTTTTCTGTCTTCTTACTAAATTTGACGCAGATAGTACGTGCATAAGATAAAATTCCAATGCTCTGAATAGCAGCCAAATTTTCCATAAAGTGTCCAAAACTGATAAGACTTGATTAACAATATTGAAAAATAAAATTGAAATGATCATTATGCTTTATTGTTGTCTTCAGGAAAGCATTAAAGTCCAATTTTATTATTTTGAGTTAAACTTGAATTTTGATTAAACCAGTGATAGATAGATGTGAGCCCCCCGAATACATTCGGAATAAGTCACCCACAAAGGAGTAGCAGTCACCGCGCTAACACTGCAACTTGGCAGACGTGAGCTGCCAAGCCATGGCGTATACCTCGACAATCGATGCTCACGCGAGGCCGAACCTTCCACGGCACGTCACAATGTCTGTCTCATCTACCCACACTCTTGTATCAGAGTAATGGTACCCTATTCCCCTTCCATTTCATCGGTTGGCCCAGATGAAGGTATATTCACTTGCCAAGAGAATCGTAGAGACACAGTGGGTATCGAACTCGAACCTCCCAGATTAAACCAGTGTGAAATAATTACTGCAAATATTTCAATCCAGAAATGTAAGGTCCTTAAATTCACATATTTCTTACCAGTTGAGTAAAAAGAAACACTTTAATGAACTAGAACTTATGAGAAGCACCTTCACAGCAATGAGTCCATAGCACCAATTCTGATTGAGAAAACTTCTTTAATAAGGTGGCTCCTATAGAAACACCCATTTCTCATAGACCCACTGGGAACCCTTCTCAATGGAAAAATTGGCAAATTTATTATACTCTAATCTTTTCCCACTGATAATAACCAGACAAGCAAATCTTAACTGAAAAATGTGCTATTTTTTCCATCCCCACTAAATTTTCTAGCTAGAAAACAATGGCATTCAAGTCCCCAGTCATAAAAAAAACATGGGAATATTCCTTTCAGAGTGTGGGAAAGAAGGAAGTGTTTCTAAAAAGTGACAATTCTGGCCATTAAACTGAAGCCTGATCTATTCAGGTCCCTGGAAAATACTCGTTTCAAGGGCCTGTTCTTACACAATTCTTCTCAGCAACCGTTTGTTGAACAGAGTCAAAATTTTGAAAAAGTGTTAATTGATAACCAATGATAACCAATGTGTTTTGAATTTTTTTACACCAATCGAAGCATTTCTTGTTGATCAATACAGCTTTAAAGGTAAAATTTCCGATAAAAACTGATAAATTTGATAAAATCGAATGAATAAATCCAAGTACCAAAAGGAATAATTCTGATTATTTGATGAAAACGAACGGCTTTATTACTTTCAGTGATAACTAAAAATTTCGTGTCAAAAAGCCTTTCCGTTCTTCAAAAATTTAGTGTAAAAGTTTGAAAAGTGCTGTTTGAAGGAATTCTTAAATGTTATGAAGTCAGACATTCACAGCTTTTTTCGATGAGATTTCTAAAAGCTCAACACTTCAGTGTCTCAAAATGTCTTCAAAGTCACTATGGTCACTAACGATGAGCCAAGGACTTTCCTTACTAAGACCATGTTCAAACGTTTCTTTGCGATAGAGCAAGGAGATTCCCTTTGGACACTCCAGATAAGCCTGTAGAAAGTGAGACAGGGGTATGTGGAATATGTACAAAAAATGTGTTTGAATTTTCATTTATTTCGAAAAAAATTGCTCGCATAGACTCTTGAAAATCTAATTAGAGTATATAAAAAAAGCCTGGGAGGTACTAGGACAAAATGGGTTACGGGGATGCGCCGCTGGTCCTTTTTAACCTCCACAAGTCCCAGGTAGGGTCGCAAAAACACCAAAATAGAAAAAGCAGTCCCTCGTAGGGTGTCTTTTTTGGAAAATTTGGGAAAAAAGTAGAAAATTTGAGAAAATTTTAGAATTTCAGTCCACTTTTTTCGCAAATTTCGGCAAACATTTTGAAAAAACCAGTCCCACGTAGGGTCCATTTTTCAACCCTCAACGGAGCACCCCTGTCGGTCGACAAGGGTAGCTCCCCCACTCCCGGGAAAAAAAGGGTTGAACAGATTGATTTCCATTGGCCAAGAACCCTATGTGCATTTCTATTTTCAGAATGATCCTTTTTCTTGAGTTTAACCAGTTTACTTATTAAAATTTAAGTCCTCGGTAGTACATGCAAACAAACATTCGAATCAATTAACAAATAAATGCTTAGTTAACATTGAAATTAAGCTTGATTGCTAAAGATAAAGACTAAAAAAATCGACAGTCATTTGAGCGTGACAAAGCAAGTCTAACTAATTGAGCAAAAACTTGTCAGGGCATTTTTGATTTTAATCGATTATAAGATCTGCAGCTTCATTGCTTCTTTACTTATCGATTGATTAAGATGAAGATTTAACAAAAATTACTTTCAGTTTCCTTTGCATCTACGTTAAGATAAAAGTCTACGTTAAGACCTAGGTCCCTCCCTTTAATCAGTATAAATATAGCTGAATCTGTAATAACAAAATCAATTCAAAGTTTCCAAGTGAAGCAGTAAGATTCTGAAGTTGACAAATGGTTGCCATGATGGAGAAGATATTATTGGTTTTATTTGTCGTTTTCCGGCTCGCAAAGTCTTTCGACGCAGGTAAGGGAATGGTTAGACAGAATGGTGGGGTGGAAGATATTTTCTAAAAACCCAAACAAATTCCCACCCCTTTGATATCCTGAAAAAAATACAAACCCCTCCCCACTTAACCAGTCAATATGTATTTTGTACCCCTTTTCTATTATATAGGTCACAAATATGTTCTTTAATTAGATTGACGGATTAAAGGATTATTTGAAGCTAAGATAACAGCAGCTGCCAAAGGCGTAGCCACAAGTTTTCGTTCGGGGAGCGAGATTGAAAAAAAAAAGAACTTTTGTTAGGGAAAATTTTGTCGAAAACTTTTCTTTTAACTTAAGCCCCGCAGGCGAAAAGTTTTGCTCTAAGAAAGCTCAAATAGCTTAAAAAAGGCTTGAAAAGGTTTAAGTTAGCGAGAGAAAAGCTAAAGAAAACTAAAAAAGCATGGAGACGCCCCTAAGGGTGGGAAAAGATTTTTGCGAGAATTCAATAAACATGCAAGAGCCTTAAATTCCACAGGGTGTGTCACTAAAAGCCGAACCTCCTCATCAATGTAAAAAAATTGAAAGTCTATGAGATCTAAATTTCCAATAGTCCAGAAAATCATACAAGCTTCTTAAGAAACATTTAAAAATCAAATCATTTCGTTCCAGGAGATACATACATCGATTGCGTCAAAACAACACAAAATCCCGCCTCGTGCTCTGCATATGAAGACGTTGGAAAGAATTATCGAAGGTTTGATGGACTTTGTAACAATCTCAAGTTCCCAACTATTGGTGCTATTAACACACCTTTCAGAAGAGTACTTTGTAAGTAATGCATAATGCAATTTTTGACCAGCAATAAAATATGGAGCTACTTATCGAAAGTTAGACCCAAAAATAAAACCCAAAGCTGACATCAAAATTTTTTCAAATGTTTTTCAATCTTGAAACTCTGCAATTATATCCAATTATATCCATATTTGCAATTTTGGCTATTTTACCACTTTTCAAAAATTGAAGTTTGAGCGAGTCAATTTCGGGCCGCTTCAACTTGATTCCATTGATTATTTCGATCTGGGAAAGATTTATTGGTTCTACTGGACCATCATTGAACTTTTGGATCCTGAGATCCTAAGGTCCTAACTCTGAAGTCTAGCATTAAAACTCAGAGTTAAAACTCTACCCTTCCAACCTAATTTAGAGCGCTTCAAAATTGTTTGTGGTTATAAAATTTCGGGGGGATTTCCCTTTTGTGCGAAGTATTTTGTCACTGATGGTAGATAGTTTACCGCTCTTTATATCTAAAACCCATTAAAGCCGTTCAAAATTGTCTTCATTGAATTATCATAAACAAAATTTTAACTTTTAGCTGCAAACTATGTTGATCGCCGTCAAGTGGATACACCAAGAGGATTCCCTGGAACAAATCCTTCAAACATCCCAGCTGCAAATAAAGTTTCAATAGCTGCCTTCACACCTCAATTCGTGAATGCAGGAAATGCTGGAAAATTGTCAACATTGTTTACTACTGCTGGACAATTCTTGGATCATGATATGGCAATTTCTCTGCATGGCAAATGCGACATCAAAAAGTAAGAACTATTAGTTTCGACTTAGACTAGTAAACCACGTCGTTGTATTACGCTGCACAGAATAGACTTTCAATGGGATCTATTTTTTATATGTTCACTGAATCCAATCCACTCTCCCGCGGCAATTTCTATTTTTTATAAGAACTCTTTATTATAAGCACTATTCTCGCGTTCCTGTGTCCAAGGAAAGACAGACGCTTGCTAGTCTAGTTCCGACTGGATTCTTTCTGCGTTGCCTCTGTTTCATAAATATGAATGTATTTTGCTGACTTTAGCCACAATATTGGTCAAAATATATTGAGAATTTTGGTTAATTCCTCGTTTTTAGCATTTTAAAGTTCGGGCTGTTTGTTGGATTTAATCGAAAAATTCAATTTAGGTGGGGTTTATAGACTTCCATGCCATAATATGAGCCATAATGGACCGTTCTTAAACGTTTGGATCCCAAGCTCCTAAGTCTTAAGTCTCATGTTAAAACTCAGAGTTAAAACTTTACGGTTCCAACCTAACTTAGAGCGCATCTCTTGTTGCAGCAAAAATGTGTAACTCCTCAATGTTTTATTTGAAAGATTCGTGTATTCACTTTCTATCTTGATTACAGCTGCAGTTCAGACTCTGCCTTCAAGTATCCATGCTTCCCAATCAAGTTTGATGATGACACATCTGAATGTACACCTTTCACTCGTGCTTTTGCTGAATGCCAATTATATCCTGAACACAGAAGAACTGACAGACAACAAGTCAACACTTTAACAGCATTTGTTGATGGATCACAAATCTATGGACATAATGAGGCTCGGGCAAGATCATTACGACGTCTTGATGGTAAGTGACTGTAAAAATTAAGGCGAAACATTATGTTAAAAAATGCATTTTCATAAATCAAAATATACAAAGAGAAAGGCACTATAAGAATCTGTAAATTATATACGACATGTGGAAAATCAGTAGGAACTATTGATAATAAGACTGACAACTGCCAAATATCTCAAAAGTTTCAAATGCCTTGAAAGTAACATCTCCTTCTCACAGACCAGGTGGGATTTCAACAGCTAGTGGGGGTAAAAAGTGGGCCTAAACTCGATAGGGATTGATATTCCCCGTGTTTTTTTTATGACTGAGGATTTCAATTATATTGTTTTCTAGCCAGAAAATTCGAAGGGGCTGGAAAAATAGCATGATACTTTGCAATGAGGATTTGCTTATCTGATTATTTTCAGCGACGAAAAATAGGGGGGAGTGGGTTTACCAACTACGGTATGTGCGGCGAAAAGATTGGCTTTTAGAATTGCACCCTTACAGTGCAGAAAAAATCGGTGAAATTCATACCCTTACATTGCATTTTTTCAAACTCTTTTAGAGCAAAAAGATCAAGATTTTTGAGCAAAAATTTAGAATTTTTCCTAGATTTGATGAAATTGTCACCCATACAGTGCATTTATCAAAAGTCCACCCTTACAGTGCATTTCTGATATTTTGAAAAACATACCCTTAACCACCACACATACCCGTCGGTCAATTTGCCTGACTGCGCCCCCGGGCAGTAGGTCTGTGGAACGGGGTGCAACGTCTATTTCTTTATCAATTACCATTTCTTCACAGGTACTGGAAAATTGAAAACGCGAAGCGGAAATCTTCTACCTCTAAAGAGGTTGACAACTCCATGCGATCTTCTAGAAGGCTGTTCTATGGCTGGTGATATTAGAGCTGATGAGAACATTGCTCTACACTCAATGCATACCGTTTGGGTACGCGAACACAATAGAGTTGTTACAGAGCTCAAACAAAATCATCATAATTGGGGTGAAGAGAAACTCTACCAAGAAGCTAGAAAGATTGTTAGTGCTGAATGGCAACATGTCGTTTTCAACGAATGGGTACCAAGAATTGTTGATCTTGGATCTTATGGTGGCTACAACTCAGGATTGGATCCAAGAATCATCAATGCTTTCTCGACAGCTGCTTTCAGGTTTGGTCATAGCTTAGCACCAAACGCATGGAGTCAACTTGACAATAATTTTGATGTGAAATTTCAAAAGATCAGTCTTCGAGAATCGTTCTTCAATATTGAAAGCATCAACGAGAGAGGAATTGAACCAACCATGTTTGGTCTCGTTGGAAACCAATCAAATACAGTCGACGATATTTTTGCTTTTGGATTGCTCCGAAAATTATTCGTCCCGCCTGGTGAAGAAGGCCATATGGACTTGACAGCTCTCAACATCCAAAGAGGTCGTGACCATGGATTGCCAACGTACGGAAAATGGAGACAATTTTGCAAGCTGCCAGCCATCTCGTCATTCAGGGAGCTTGAATATCACATGCCTGCAAGAGTTGCTAAGAAGTTCTCAATATTGTTCAATAGTCCAGCAGATATTGATCTCTTTGCAGCTGGAATTTCAGAGAATCACGTACCAGGATTCCAAACAGGTCCAACATTCAAATGTTTGTTTTGGCATCAATTCAGTCGATTAAGAGATGGTGATCGATATTATTACCTCAATCCTGGCGTTTTCACTCCAGAGCAGCAATCAGAATTGAAGAAAACATCAATGTCAAAGGTTTTGTGTAACAACTTGAAAGGAATCGTGTCAATCAACAAAGATGCTTTTGTTCAGACAAAAGAAAAACGCACTCCATGTAATGATATCCTTGAGCCAAATCTTAGTGTGTTTTAAGAACATATAATGGAACATCAATTCAATTTTTTTTCTATTTAATTCTTAATTTGTATTTTAAACTACTAAGTAAGTGACACCAAGACGATCCCAAGTCTATCCCTATAGGCAAAAGGCGTGTTCTTAACAAAGGAGGGTCTGCTACACAGATTTATAAAGCTCGAAGGGCTAGATGTCGTGCTTTAAACCATCACAGGCCAAAAAAATGTGAATAGCGCAAGAAATATAGTTGCTATTGTTTTCAAAAATCCGAGAAGCTTCTAATTGGTCAAGCGCTGAAATTGTATAGTATTCTCACGTGACTTAGGTAGGATTTCCTACCTAGATACGGCACACTTTTTAGCACGGCATCTAGCCCTTCGGACTTTATAAATCTATGGTCTGCTAGTTTCTAGATCATGGTTTTTCAGAAAAATTAGTTGAAACTAATATATATTTTCAAGAGTTTTGTACTGAAAATTGACGTCATCTTAAGACGACCCAAAAAGGGATTAAATCTTTTCTATTCAACTTCGGGTTTATTAGCTGTTCTTGAACCCATAAGCCTCTCTGTTATATTTCAGTTACGTATGATTTATGTTAGGATTAGTGTCTTTTTTGAGCTAATTGTCTATCAGACAATTCTTGTATATCAATCGATCTAAAATGTGATACTGATTATTTTTAAGATATGAAACTGTTTTTATTTAATTTACTTACCTCGACAATATGAAGTATTTGTAAAATTAGACTTAATGCTATAATCTTTTTGTCGAAATATATTGAGACTTCTGGGACTTCTGGCTGTTTCAAATTTCGTATACAACTCCAGGCTATATTCTGAGTCTTATTAGATCATTTGGTTTAAAAGCTAAGAGCACGTACAGTGAAAATCAATCAAGTTTTGTTTCCAAAGGCCCGTACTTTTGCAAGCTTCCATCATCTACTCCCAGCTGGCACACAACGTTGTTTCAACGTTTATTTAACGTTCACAACGTCCATATAACGTTAGATGAACGTTGAAACAACGTTGTGTGCCAGCTGGGCTGGTACTGGGAGATCTATCTTGAATTACCTCATTTTTTCTTCATCGAAATTGACTTCCTTTAAATAAAAATAGTCTTCTGTCTTCTGTCTATAATAACTGCAATCCAGACCCATCCTAACTGGATATTTCAAGCTTGGAACAATATCCTAATTGGGATTTTAGTATAAATTCTTATCGTTGCTGTGGGAAAAAGTTCCACCGGGGGCTGTGAGAAAGTGTTGTCAAAATTTATTTCCACAAACTAGGCTTGTACCGGCGACCGTGAGTATTATACTTTTTTGAAAAC
Source organism: Clytia hemisphaerica (assembly GCF_902728285.1). Classification (NCBI taxonomy): domain Eukaryota; kingdom Metazoa; phylum Cnidaria; class Hydrozoa; order Leptothecata; family Clytiidae; genus Clytia; species Clytia hemisphaerica. Next base: position 281,921 of record NW_027103394.1, read on the forward strand.
ATGAAAAACTAAAAATGATTATTTATTGTTTCGCCTGTACCATCGAGAGACCACATTAAATTGAAACGGGGCGTTTTCCGAAAAACGATATATTTATTTTCAAAACTCGATTTATCTTTTGTTGAAAAGTGTAAAGTGAGTAAAGAAATACAATCTTATTCAAGTCTCGTGCAATTACAGTGCAAATCGATACAGATTTTATTCAAAAAATATATATTTACTCTCAGATTCATATAAGTACCCCTGTCTCACAGACCCGGTGGAACTTTTTTCGTCAGTGGGAATAAAAGTCTTAAAAAGTTTTTGTTCCAATGTTACAAAATCCAGTGGGGATGGTTTTCGAGTGCAATTTTTAGACGATGATTTTCGAGTGGGGATGAAATCAAAGTCAATTTCCCAGTGGGGCTGAAATTCCAGGGTATTTTCACACGAAATTTTTGCCAAATTTTCCAGTGGGGCTGGGGTCCCAGTGGGTCTGTGACACAGGGGTGTATAAAAAGCTCTACTATGTATGGAGCACTCTAGAGAAAGAAAATCCTCCACATCATATTAATCTTTCAGACTTTAATGACATGCATACATCTCCATATAATTAGTCTATTAGCATATCTTTCCTCTATCCCAAATAGCAAAACGATTTGCGTGACTAATATAGTAGTGTGTACCATTGAGTTTCAAGCCCGAAGGGCTAGATGCGAAACTTTAACTATCCCAAACAAAATGCACATAGAACGCGCCGTAATCATGACGACGTATTGTATCTAGCGGGTCCTTTGTTTTGGACTCGGGTAAATTAATGCGTGTCCAAATTTTCGTTAATTCTTCGGACCCATCATCACCCCTCCTAGCATAATAAATTATACCTTTAAAGAAGCGCATTACGATGTAGAACATGAAAATCGGTGTTACTTAAATTTAGGTTTTGCCAATTTTGCGAAAAACCGCAAAAACCAAAAAATGCTGACGTCAGCAAAACTTGTTTTTTAAATAACTCCAGTTTGGCTAATGGTATAAACATGAAATTTGGACCAAAGTTGCATATCAGTAATAAAAACATTTTTGCATAATCATTTTTTTCAAATTTTGCTGACGTCAGCAGAAATCAGCAAAATACGAAAATTTGCAATAAAGTGCAGACATCAGCAAAATTTCAAAAAAGATTTTTTTCATAATGATCCTCTTAATAATGTACAGCTTTGGTCCAAATTTCATGTTCATACCATTAGGCAAACTGGAGTTATTTAAAAAACAAGTTTTGCTGACGTCAGCATTTTTTGGTTTATGCGGTTTTTCGCAAAATTGGCAAAACCTAAATTTAAGTAACACCGATTTTCATGTTCTACATCGTAATGCGCTTCTTTAAAGGTATAACTTATTATGCTAGGAGGGGTGATGATGGGTCCGAAGAATTAACGAAAATTTGGACATGCATTAATTTACCCGAGGAGGAGTACATTTTTTGAAATCTAGCGATAGATCTTAGTTTCCATCCGGCGTTTGTGTAAAAACTACGGCACGCGTGGGCGTTCTGGATGGGAAATAAGTGGTTTCATTTCCCATACAGGAGTCTCGCCTATAGCCCTTCGGGTTTGAAACTTAACGTTCTTGAAAGCTGTTTCTTGTACTTTTCAATGATATCATTGGTTTTGCGTGTTAAACTTGCCCCATGAACAGAAAACTCATTACTTTGTTCAAAAAAGATAATAATCCACGGGTTGCACGCTGGGAAAGTTACAATTGATAATTGAGTATAACAAAATACAATACTGTAGCTTATTAGGGAAATCTAACAATGTGTTTGATATAAAAAGGCGTGCAATTTCTTACATAGTCTTGTTAATACAGCTGATGCTCTGTAATTCGATGTTCTATCATTTGGTATTCTCCATTATTCGATAATATTGAAAGTTAACAATGCTCTACTATTCGATACGCTCCATTATCCAATGAAATCGAATCGACTTAGAGAGCGTCAACTGACAATTCTAATACAAATTAACGTCCAGATGAGTATCCATATCCGTAGCCATAACCGTAACCGTAACCGTAACCATAACCGTAGCCGTAGCCGTAACCATAGCCGTACCCATATCCATAACCATAGCCTGAGAACCCTGGTTTGAATGCTTCACCAGCTAGGAAGACGTTAGCCACGTGACCATCAAAGCAGAAATGATTGGCTGAGGGAGATGCACTATCGCAACCAACGATAGTGTATTTTCCATACTCATATTTAAGAGTAACAATATGTTGATGACCACTAGTGATATCCTCAACAGTGGTCACTTTGACTTCTTCACCACTTTGTAAGGATTTGTATTGATCCATTGTAAGACGTAAATGATGGCTGTGTTCGTTGAAGCCAATCTTTGTGGAAACACCCGTTTGGAAGGAGACTTTTGAGACCAGATTCTTGATATTGATGCTAATACTATCCTCCATAGCATCTAATTTCTTTCCAGCAGCAGCTCCGTCCTTATAGACGGGTGCTATCGGGAAACGTTGCCGGATACCGAGATGTTGGACGTGTACCGGTGGTATAACGGTACGTATTCCGGACGCAACTAAGCAGACTTTCTCACCTTTTGGTGTAAGGTAATGGTAGGCTTCCTCACCGAATAACACTCCGCCGCATTGTGTTGCGTTTGTAAAGACCTGGAAGGAAACGAGCATGTGTTATGTATTGATGACATAATCTTACATTTATTAAAACTATAAAATTAAAAAAAGCTAAAAGATTTATGGCAAATTTGAAGGGAGGGTGCACTGTTTTTTATCATGGTAGGTTATAGTCTGGTAGGGTTTTACATGCAAGATTCAAAAAACCGATAAATAATTATCTTTTGAGGAGTTCTGAAGAAGCGTTCGAGACAAAAAAGCTATAAAATTAATGGCAAACTTGAAGAGATGATGCGATGGTGACATGTTTTTCATTTTGCGTGAATGTATATCAAAAAAAATTCTTAATTGTTTATTCGAAATTCCCAATTAATATATTGTACGATGTGAACATGTCTATCCCTTTCAAAGTCTACTGTCTGGTCTACTATCTCTTAGTTAGAGCAGGAAATAAAGTTGATATTGATTAGCTTCGAGCTAAGTACACATTGTACTACTTTGCATCAACTTTAAAGAAAAGAAACATAAACATAAACATAAGATCCCCCCAAAAAAAGTTACCTTTTGTGGAGTTCTAAAGAATCGTTCGGGACATGACGCATCGAATGGATCTTTAACAGTTCCCGATCCTCGAACATCATCGCAATCATCTTTATGAGGGATATTATAAGGATTCCATTCAGCTAATGGTGTCAGGAAGACCACTTCCAGCGGTAACGCATAAGAGACTTTAACACTGACTGTTTTTTCAGTCTGGTCATCGCCTTTTCCCGACACGTAATTAAGCGTCAATCCGACGACGTCGTCTTGGTCGTTCATAGCAACGTACAAACGATCGGAAAATGATCGTTGAGTTGTCTCGACACCCATTGCGTCTTTTTCGGCTAATTTGTAAGATCGATGATATCTGCTTGTGTCTAACCTTTCACCGACAAATGACGGATTTGCACTGAGAAGCACCATGTTGTCAAATCCTTCACCGTCAATTTTACTGTTGTCGTTGTTGCTGCCTGGAATCTCTTCCATTAATCGATCTAAGATAAGAAATTGGTATACTGTAGTTTGTGTAAAATATTCTTAGATACATAGACAGAGTCGGTATAAACGTTTCTTTCTCACAGCTTTAGTTGAATTTTTTCCCATAGCGATGGTAAATTTTTTATCTAAATCCCAATATAAATTAAAATATTATAAAAATTCTATTGTTCCAAGCTAAAAAGATCCAGTTGGATGGTTTTGGTGTGCAATTTTTTACATTAAATTTCAAAGATGTAAATGGGAATGAAATGAAAGTCAGTTTCCTAGAGGCTGAAACTGCAAATTTATATGCAAATTAATATTTTGCCCGACGGGGAACGGTGAACCCACCGGGTCTGTGAAACAGTGGTGTAATTAACAATTATGTAAAACGTAGGAGTACGATTGAAAAGTCGAAAGGACGTGAATAAGGGGCTTTACCAAGATATGTGAAGAATTGTTTCCTCTCAGACGGTTCTCCATCAGCTGTCAGATACTGAAGATCGAAATCAGCTGCCGGTGAATGCAGCAAATTTGCCATGTCATTGTAATGTCTAATCAAAGACACTATATCTGATTTAGGTTTGAATTTCATAGGATCCACGCTGGCAGTTCTGGAGATGATTTTACTGGCAATTCTGGTCTTGAATTTAGCGTATTGTGGATGTTCGACATCGTTGTCATCTTTGGTATAACCGAATACGGTGACAGGACTGTATGAATCTGTTAATGTGTGTGAGCCAGTCTCAGAATCGAATACAACCTGAAAAAAATATGGACGATTTCAATTTATTTAAATTTTTTACAGATTTGAAGTCAAAACAGACCTTTCACGACAACTATCAGTAAAACCTCGTCAAAATGTATTGAGAATTTTGGTTAATTCCTCGTTTTTAGCTATTTAAAGTTCGGGGGAGAAAGTCACTTTTGGGATAATTGATAAATTCATTCAAGTATTTCAATTCGGGAGGGATTTATAGACTTCCAGGCTATATTCTGAGCCCTATTGGACCATTCTGGAACTGTTGGATCCTTAATCTTAAGTCTAGCGTTAAAACCCAGAGTTAAAACTCTACCCTTCCAACCTAAATCGTGGTTTATAAGATTTTTTAGGAATATCCCTTTTTTCTCAAATATTATGATAATAATATTTATTGCAGGATAATGCCCATGACTCACTCACACTTCAAGACTATTTGTGTATGACTTTGTTTTGTTTTTTCTTACATGAAATTTAAAATCTTAACAACCTAAACATATAAAGAAAAGTTGACTCCCCAGTCAAAATGGACAAAATACATTGAACGCTTAACTCATTAAGTGCCATCTGTAACTTCAACTTTTTAAATATCATTTGATTTTAAATGCACGTACAAATGCAATTCTGGACTTTTATTTGGGGGGGGGGGGTAAAAAACAGGACAGTATGGAATATGGTGCTCCTAGGCTCAAAACTTCTGGTACAGGGCCGAAAAAACAGAAAAAATGGGGTTATCTCGTATAATGCGAGTGACACTTAATGGTAACAAACAAAGTTAGTTAGATTTTACCTTTGCCTCATCTGTGCCCATAATTTTATCTGAGTCGCCGTTCATTTTCCGCCATGATCCTTCCACGTAAGACAACACTGGTGTGAAATACGGATATAAATCTCTTGATTTGTCACCGTGTTGGAAATCAGTCAACCATTTCTTCATCTTTATGATTTGACCATCGACAGTTGGTTCACCAAGAACGTCTGATGGCACCGGTGGATTGGGAATGGCTAAAGTGAGATTATTTATTTTAGTCCGAAAGCAGAATACATCAATTCAAATGCATTTGGTTTTATAGCTGAAAAGAATTGAAAATGAAATATACTTAAACCTAACCACGTTGATTTTCTCAACTCTTCCAAAACATTTCCAGTCCAAAAACCCTTTTTCTATTTCGATTGAATATTAATATTTTCCAGCTTTTCGGCTGAAAGCAGTTTAAAAGTCAGAATTTAGAAGTGTTAAGTCTGATTTTTATCGAAAGAAATGGACAAAACAGTAGTGTTAGTTAAAAAAAACAGTGTGCCAACGAAGGGTTTACACCCCCACAATACACCCCCTTTCTCACAGACTCACTGGTAACCCTTCCCAGGAAAGATTGGCCAGGATATTGTCCCTGGTGGAAGATTATCCTTCATTTTTTGTTCCAACTGAAAGTAATCGAATAAACTAATCCTCAGAGCAAAATATTATGCTATTTTTCCCATCAGCAAAGAAATTGAAATCCCCAGCCAAATAATATTGGGAATATTAATCCCCATCCAGTTTTAATCCGTTATTTTTATCCCCACTGGCTAAAAAAATCCTATCGGGTCTGTTAGAAGGGGGTGTCAAAATGAACCTCAAAACTTAAAACATACCTTTACTTCCTTCAAAAGATCCATCCATGGATGGTTCTCTGAGTGAATATGAAGATGTGCTTTCTCGAAACTCGATGCCATTAAGGACGGCAGCAAAAGGAGCAACACCAAGTACATTATTTTCTTCTTTGTGATTGTCATTGATACCGGCTACTCCCCAGTCTTTGTGGTCTGCTACGAAGTAGTTTCTTCCTCCGACTGTATATTGAAAAGCAAACAGATAATTAAAAGGTTTTGAGTGAAACCTCTAAATATTTCTATCTAACTATTTTCCAAAATCGAGATACCATAATTTGAAATTTCTAAAAATGGGTCCTTACATGGTTCTATTGTTCTCTCGCTAAATATCTTGTAAAACCACCTGCGACTTAGATATCTCAACTTCAGAAAATAAATATTTTGGGTTATTGCTCAAGACAATAAATATAAGGAAGAATCGACATGTTAAAAATCTTAAAAAATCTGACTATTCTTTTAAATATCGGAGGAGTTGCTTTGTTAAGAGTTATAAAAATGTGAGGGGCGAGCTGCCAAATTTTTTTTAACACATGGTTGCAGTTAAGCAGATTCAAAAAAGAGAATGAGTCACGTGCTATTTAGGTACAAGTTCTTAAAAAATGCATCACCAAAAACAAAGTATCTTTTACTTGCCATAGGTATATGAAAAAAGATAGTTAATACTCTCTATAGTTTTATAAGCACTCTATAGATTCTATTAAGAAACGATGATGAAACAACGGTAGTCTATTTCCGCTTACCCGAGCTTCACACTGAAAGTCCTGAGAAGGACACACGTGCCTGTGTATAGATATGTAGAAAAATGCATTGATATAAATATTACAGTAGAATATCGAGAAATATTGAACTAGCTTACAATTTCTAAATAGCGTTTCTTGGGAATTGTAAGTTTGATTTGTATTTCTCGATGTACAGAAGAAATATTACAATATAGAATACCTGTTGTTGTCTTCAACTGTTTAATTCCTGAATAACCATCTGATCTTGCTTTCTCTAATTCTTGGAATTGTTGCAATTGCATTTGACGAGTTGCAAGATATAAATCACCACCAATACTGTTGAGGTCAGATGCGGATTCACCTTTCTTTTCGGTGATCAAGTTGCCAAGCTCTGCCAGTGTTTGGTTGGTTGCACGTCTATGGCCAAATTTGTTGTACGTACCTGACAGAGTAAGAGATTTGTCATTTGTTTGTTTGTTTATGATTGTTATTTATTGTTGACAAGTAGACATTAGATTTAAGGTAGTCAATCTATTTACTACCAAAAATAATACATCTTAAATAAATCCGACACCATCAATGTAGACAATTTTTACATAGACATAAACGTTGGTTTCTAATGCTTAATTGTAAATTCATTAAGGTCATTGAGTCGAAATTCCTCGTGGACTAATTCCCATATCTTTCGGATAAAGATTTGTAAAGATTGAAGAACCTAGCTCCGGTTTAGATGGTCCAATTTTGGTCGCTGTCTCTTCTCTTATTATCAATTAGATATATAATCCCAGAATCTAATTAATTTTGAGTTATATTGTAAGTTTTTGCTCGTTGAAAAGATAACCCTGCGTTAGATATTATGATAATTTCTTTGTAAAGGAAAGTTCAAAATCGTCCAAAATGAAGACAATGAATTAAGTTGAAGAAAATAAGGTCCTGGTAGAATGTGGTATAGTGCAAAAATCAAAAATACAAACAAGTTGAAAAATAGGGCTGAATGTGGTGATAGCAACAAAGCCTATATGTTGATAGTCTTATCCTTTAACTCTCTTAACTACATGTGCTTCACACCTTTTCACGACTCTAGATTACTTTAAAAATTTCGATAATAAAAAATGATTTTACCATAGAGAGTATCAGAAACGTTCTTCTGGCGTGGCCAAATATTGTTAACAAGATCTCTGGTGATAGTGTCTCGTTGAGTTTTGGCTTTGTTGTATTGATCAATATAGCGTTTGTTGATGATTTGAGTAGCCTTGAAAATGAAAGATTAAACTGCTTTTTCAATCCATTTCAATCTATTTAAATGAGACAGTTTTATTTGCTAATGGTTTTGAGATAGCTAAATCTATACACCTATTTGACTGCAGCGGCAATTTCCGCGCTGGCAGTTTTTTGTCCGTTTACCACACTAAAACCGTCCCAGTCTTGGGATTGGATTGAGGTAAGGGTGGTATATCAAATAATAAAGTTGCACGCGCCTGCCCTCGCGACTACTGTCGAAAAGGTTTATTGGATTATAGGAACCATTTTTTGGTTGATATTCTCCATTGAGAAGAAGAAGTCTGTATGACATAAAGTTTATACCTTATTTTTGACATTTTTCACATAGTCTCTGGTTGTTCTTCCAAACAATTTATTGATGTTTTTTACGACATTCTTCTTTCGTTCTTTGATATTCGATGTATGCGTGCCGATGTCTTTTTCAATAGACTGGTATTGTTTGGTTATCTGAAAAATAAGTAATTGTTTTTCTTTAAAAATACTGACCAGGCTCACAAAATTCGTAATTTCCTTAGAAAAAAAGTTACAGCCCCGTGAAGGAGGGGTAAAAATTGCCAGCAAAAATAATCAAAAATAGCCAAAATAGACTTTCTTTATAGGGATTTGAGAGATACTTTAACTCTATAAAAGATTGTTTTATATGCTCGACATTTTCTGCGAGTTTAGTACTTTCACGGTCAAGGCTTCGTACAATGAAGTCCATAAAGATTTGTCTTTCATTAAAGTTAATCTAAATATCACATGGGCCCCGGCGAGCCATTTTGAGTATGCGGGCCACCATGGTTGGGCGACGAAGAAAATTTTTCACGTTTTACACCCTCAAAACACCTTAAAACGATATCTAATTGGGGAGAATACAATAGTTTTTGTTGTTTGATTTGGTCTCACACCAGCTTAAAATAGTAACTCTTAAAAACGTATGATATGCTCTACCAAAAAGTGCCCCCCCCCCCCGTTGACGGGGGCCATGTATCACAGTGTCCAATTTTCAAATCGACCGTCCCCAGACGGCACACAACGTCAAAACAACGTCCATGTGGCATTCATAACGTCCAAATAACGTTATTTGAACGTTAAAACAACGTTGTGTGCCAGCTGGGTCAAGATAAATGCTTCCTGAGTAAAAAGAATCAATACCTACCTCACTGTTCAAAGAACTGGCTCTGGCCGTCAAATTTCCTTTCAAATGTGCAAGCTTTGTCCTCAATTTGTTGATTACAGTATCGAAATAATCCAACCTTTGTTGCTCCCCTTCCGTCAATGAGGTGCAAATTTGTACCAGAGCTAACAAGATCAAAATCTTTGCTACAGAAGCCATGATCACGTTCTGAAAAATAAAAATGATTGAATTGATCTCGTACATAAGTGAACCGGCCAGAGCTTTTTAGCCATTTAGGATAAAATCAGAGGAGCTAAATGCCTATAAGAGCAAGTTCATCTAACGTTCATCTAACTAAAACCCTAACTATCAAAGAACGACATATTTCACTATCCCAAACCCCGACCTTGGTCAGTGAATACCATCCTTACATATTCATTACTTTTTGTACTTTACGCTATTTAACAATAGCGGTTTAATTAACGATAAATTACGCATGCCTATAAGTCTTTATTTGGGTGAGCTTGAAACATTAGATGAATATTGCATTCTTCTTTTCAATGAGTTGGGATCACAAATTCTATTGTTTGGAGCTCTGAAATCCCGTGGAGGCTTTTAAAATTAAAGTAAGACTGGAAAAAAGATTACAAAGGTGTTATCACATTTTCCTCGTGACGTTTTCGGTTAATTTTCCCAGGTTAAAGGGCTCCCATCGGGTCTGCGATACAGGGGTGTGTAGTTTTTGCATTTGCTCGTCATCAATATACTTTTATATCTACGTCTAAAAGTCAGTGTTACACATCTTGAAAATTTGGTTGGGATTTCAAAAATTGTCTTTTTAACATGTGGATTTTATTAGATATATTCATAGCTTAGAGGCTTGGCCTATACTGTCTGCTATACAAAAATAATTCGACGTGTGTACCAGACTTAACGGAAAAACAGAGGAAAGACAGTAGTGGTCAATGAAGATACTGGATCATGGCGCAGTATACTATTGGCTGTTAAACAATTGTTGAAACCACGTGATATTATTGTTTTGGTTGGAAGTGCGGGAATCTGATTGGCTATCTTATCAACGGCACGAAACTCAAACGAAATGTAAACAAATTCAAACTGGGTCATAAATACCATACTTTCGCTGAGTAGCTTCTGATAGGATTTTTGCTTGTGTGGTGAAAGTTTTGGTTAGCGAGTATGGATCTCCAGACTAGTATTCTCGGGGATAATCTTTTGACCGTATTTCCCGCAGGGAGGAGATCAAAGCAATTGTCCATGTGGTTTCAATCCCGGGCGGAGGGACACCGACCTTGACGGCCGACGAGGACGTGCCGCTGGAGCTCGAAAAGTTGACCATGTCAGATATGAATTTTTGGTAAAAAGGTGACCCTGTCAGATACACATCTTGAAAATTAGTAGATTTAGGACCCTGTCAGATATCTTCAGAGCCTAAAAAAGGGACCTAGACCAGCGGCACGTCCCCGTTCCCACTTTTTCCTCCCCAGTGGGCACAGGACGTCCAGAAGACGTCGAAATATGGTCTTTTTTCGACGAAACGTCGTCCAAGTTCGACGTTCTCCAGACGTCATGGAGACGTCAAAATGAAACGCTTTTCGTCCGTCTTTTTTCGTCTCATAATGACGTCCGAAGTGGACGGTATTCCGACTAAGTTTGGACGGGAATTGTTTGATTCGACTTCTATTCGACGTCCATTGGACGTCGTTTCGACGTCCAAATGTTAAATTTGGAGTCCATAGCGGACGAGAATAGACCTTAGCATTTTGGAACAATTACTCAATGAAACAATTTCTTTTCGTTTTCATTATTGCTTATAAATATCTCTGTCTGTTTTGTCAATTAGTAGAAGTTTTTCATGGTAATGAAATTCACAAACATATGAATATACACCTTTTTTCTCTTTTTGTTTCTATATGTTTCAATAAAATAGGATTTGAATCTGAATGAAAAAATATATAAATAACAATTTACAAGAAATTTACAGAAAATACAATTGAAATGTAGATAAAAATATATTTCTTCGAATAAATTATGTAGGAAAAATCTACTTTATTATATACATCAATGAATAAAAAGAATTCTACATGTGAAAAACTTGTAATTTGACTTGAATCAGCTTGAATACCTCGTCTTTGGAAAATCCTTAGGGCTATATTTCAAGATTTTTCTCGGGACCATAAAATGAATACACCCCTGTTTGACAGTCCGGCTGGGACCCCAGCCCCACTGAAAATTTGGCAAAAATTTCGTCTCCGGTGGGAAAATATCCTGAAATTTCAGCCCCACTGGGAAATTGACTTTTATTTCATCTCAACTCGAGACTCAATATTTAAAAATTGCACTCCAAACCATCCCCACTGGATCGTTTAAACTTGGAACAATAGAATTTTTATCCCTATCGGGATCGCGATATAATTTATATAGTCAAGAAGTAAACCTTCAACTACACGTTTTTTTTTTATTAGAACACCTAAAATTTGGCTGAGCCTGGATGTGCTTATTTTTTAGCAATTTTCAGCCTGAAATGTTCTTAGATGCGTTCTTAAATTTTCAGACTACTCTAAATCGACAATATGATACAAAATAAAGAGCACTTAAATTTGGCAAAATTTGGACAATATTTGACTCTCGACTTTTGAAGATCCACCCCTAAATTCGGTTAAAACTGCTTAAAAAGAGGAAAAAATTGTAGTTTCTTGTCATTTTTTTCCAAACTGAGGCTGGGCATGTTCTTAAGATGTTCTTAATTTTTCGACGAATTTCAGCCTATATGTTCTTATAAACTAGGTTCTAATAAAAAAAAACGTGTACTCAAAATGGAAACAATAAAGACAAAACTCACAAAACAAAAAGACAATATAAATACAACAATATATATATATAATTTTTATCCTCACTGAGGAAAAAGTTCCACCGGGCCTGTGAGACAGGGGTGTTGAAATCTACAGTCCAAATATCTCTTATCATCTAATTACCCTTTTAATTTTATTATATGGACAAATTAAATAAACGATTGATCTTCATGATGAAAAGAATAAGCTGAAACTTCATGTCTGTTAAAATCTGTATATTCGACCTTCACTACAAGACGTCATCGTCAGAGTATAGAAATCTATCAACAAGAAAGAGATGTTAAATCAAATTTGGAATTGACTAATAAATCTCTGGTTATTCTTATCCTTATCTAAAAATCAATCATCATCACTACTATCATTATCATCTCTGCCATTACCGCAAGCACCACCTCCATACGCACCACTATCTTGAATCATTCGTTTCTTTTCTTTCCCATTACTTTTGTGTTGCTCTTTTCGCTTCTTTTCTTTAGGAGCATGTTTCATAATGTCACCTATCATCCAATCCAAATCGTTGTCTTTATACTTTTCTTGTAAGGCATCTAAAACGTTAAAATGAGAATGAATTTATTTCAAAATTTAGAAGTTAAACAAGTTAAAGAGATTTAAAATGTTAAAATAAATTCATGATCGATAAGCACTCTTGTAACAACAATACTTTGACGTAGGAAGATTTCCATATTGGGGGGGGGGGGCTGAAGTCTAGTGACACCGTGAAGGCCAAGCATGGTTTGGCCCGAGGGGGAAAATTTTGAAAATTTGAGCTCTAGATTGCTTGAAAATGCACTCAATCGTGACGATTATGACAAATTAAAAAAGAAAACTTTGCATTTTGCAAAAAAATGATTTTTTTTTTATTATTGAGGGGCATAGCCCCCCCCCCTGTGCCCCCAAGTTGCTACGGCACTACAATATATAAAATGAGAATAAAGACTTTGAAAGGCGGTATTCAGTAATAATCATCATGGTTTCCAATTACAGAGTGTCCCGAAAAAGAGCACTGTGTCAGACTACCACTTCTATAAGTACAAAAAACAGCTGTGTTTGTATCACAAGATCTAATAATGCTCTTTAAGACAATCTTTAATTCGTCGTTCGACTAAAGATATTCCAAAACTAGTTTCAGTTTATTCTGCTGCCCCATTCTAAATGATTTTTGAATGTTATAGGTTTTTGCATTTGTGTTTCATTGTTGCATTATTGTGATTTGAGTATCATGAGCTGTTCCATTAAAAGTCCATACATGGGTGGGCGAACCTTTCTATTCAAAAAAAAAATGTTTGAAATGTAGGGATACCCCATGTGCTGATTGTATGATATCATATTATATTTCAAAACATCGCCAATTTTGGCTGATTTTCATTTTCCCAGATAAAAAGGTCAAAAGTTTTCTATTTACAATTTTTCTTTTCTACTTAAACAGAAAATATCTCATTTGAATGATGAATTTCCCACCTTTGAGCTAAGCTTAGCATCATAATTTTCTTTTGCAAATTTGAGCTATAGTATAAAAATACTATGCTTATAAAAAGAGCATTGATTACCAAGATAAATTAAGGTGCCTGATGATAAACCACATTTAATAGACACGTTAGTTTGGGTTGAAAATTATATCTTGTTAATACCTCCAAAGAAATATGGACTAAAATCAGGCTATCTATGTACCAACAAAATGAGAGACCTTGCAATTGACAGCTGAAGATGTTTTCAAAAACTAATAAACGACGGGTCCTTGCCGTGGATGCAAGAAAATCGAGGTGTATACTTCAAATTATCCTCATAAGGAATAAGGTTGGTATAACAAGTCTGAGCCGTACCTTAATCTTTCGTTTTTTGCTGCTCTGCTTTAGCTCTAATTCCTCTTTTTTGAATTCTTCCATTGAGGAACTTGCCACAAGGATTTGATCTCCTGTATCATCGCTTTCTTCGGTGTCCATGTTTGAATTCTGGAGTAGACTTAGTATACGATCTTGATTCTGACTCAGTCGTTGAAACTCCATCATGATCGTATATTGAAAATCTGAAAATGAAAGTACAATGATGCAATTACTAATTTGATGTACACACTTTTTCACTAGTTCGTGTTTTAGCGTTCATCTAACGTTATATTAATTAGATAAGCACTGTGTGGTATGACATCGGGATAGCTCCAAACAAGTTAGAGAGGGAGAGATTTAAGAAAGCAGGTAAAAGGACTTGTATCAAAGAACTTTATTACGAACTTACGTTTATTATTCATTTCTTTAAAGTTATGACCACCAGCACTTGGGTATTTTGATGTTTGCCGAACGGGCGATGACATTGTCGTCGAAATCAACGATTGATCACCTAGAGAGGAATATTTAAACTATCAGTGTCATGGAAATGTATATATTCTTCACGAACCGAAACGTAATTTAACGTATTTTAATATAGCATAGAGTAACTACAAATGTGGAAATATCTGGGTGTTCCTATTGCAGAAAGCATTCAAAATCTTACTTTATCTAAAAATAATTATTGTATGTACACAATTAGCTTAAAATATCTCAAGACATTATACCTTGTGCATTGAATCCAGGAAGGATTGGAATGAATGCATTATTGGCATTACCGGGTTGCTCTGTCGTGGGCGAAAAACTCGATCTGACCATTTGTGATATATTGGCTAGAACAAAAGAATTTCTTTCTATTGATATCTAACCTATGCAAAAAAAATTGAACTAAAAGAAGCGATCGGCATTCCAATTTAAGAAGTAATTCAAGGATCTGAGCCCCTACAATGCATTTTTTACATTACATCACTTTTACAACAACTAATTCGTTAAGGTATACCTTTGGCCCGTTAACTTTAAACCTTTATAACTTTTAAAGATCTACTATAAAACTTACATTTGTTGTAAACAGGAGACACTAGACTTGTATTTCCCCTTGGTTTTCCCTTGGTTGTTACTAAAACGAAAAATAAAAAAAATGAATTTAAGGAGTGTTCTCTTCAGCTTAAACTTGCTTTTAATTCCTATTACTAGTCCGAAAAAGCAACCTTTTAAAAGAGATAAAGTATATCAGGATCTCAAAATATCTCCACAGATTCACTAATTTTTAAGGTTAAAATATACTTGAGAGGGACCATTTTCAAACTCTAGTGACACTACAGTACCCATCTCCTCTCCAGATAATGTTGGATGAAATTTCCATTCAAGATTTTTAAAAGATTATAATTTTACAATATATAAAAAAAAGGTGTAATGGTTACCTTTGCCCAAAACAGGAGAGCGAAGCTGGAAAGAATTTTCTTCAACTGTTTGTTTGGACGATACTAAAGTGATATAAGTGGCAAATCAAATAAAATTTACAATTTGAGAAGAATCGAATTTAGTGTTGCAAACTTAACGATCTTTTTTATGGTACCGAATCTGATACCAAGCAATGGAGGTATAAGGCAAAAAGAATTTCACACAAATAATCACCTGTGGCTGCACCTGGTAGCGAAGGCAAAGAACTTTCAATCGCAAATTGAGGTTGACTTGTATTTCTTTCTTGGTCTATAAAGTAGACGAGAAATGCTTCATCATAAAATGAGCTGTCATCGAAATTGCGTATTCATAGCAATAGGCTCTTCCAGAAAAAAAATTTACATGGGGGGTGGAGTATATATTGTCCGGGGGTAGCAAAAAATCATCAAAATTTGCCTTGTCCGGGGTGTAAATTTGCTCTGTCTGGGGGTAATTTGGTGTGTCCGGGGGGTCAGAAGATGCTTGTCCGGGGAGTAAAAACTATTGTCTGAGGGGCCAAAAGTCACCCTGTCCGGGGGGTAAATCACTAAAAATTGTTATATCCTCCACCCCTCATGTAATATTTTTTTCTGGAAGAGCCCAATGGCGTCAATGTATAGAATTCGAAACTGTCAAATTTGAAAATCAAATTTGAGATCTGAAGTAGCCGTAGGAAAATGATAAAAGAAGGAACTAGGGTATAATAACGGTCTGCTCAACCCTCAACCCCGTATTAACTTAAGAAAAAAATTATTTAGCACTTACGACTTGGCTTCTTCTTAACGGGACTGTCTTCAGCTTCCGTAGTTGTGTATGATCCAGTCTCCAATTCTTCAAAGTTGTCTTAAATAGAATATTAAACTTTATCTTAAGATAAGATGGGAAATTATACAAGCTTTAGCCCAGATTTAAATATTTGGCCATTTGCTCAAGACATCGATCCACTACACGAAAACGGGAATTCTCCTTTTATATTTCATAAAGTGTAAAGCCATAAAAATTCAATGAGAAATAACAAGGTTTGAATGGAAAAAGAAAAGCTCATACTGAAAGCAAGGACCAATGATGTAAGCATTATTTTCTATGCATGTTTAAAAATACATTTACTAACCACTAGATCTCTTGACTTCTCAGACTGGAAACGATTTCCAATTTTTGTCTAGCGGAGCGAGACTGATGGCCAATTGTCTGGCTTTGTGTGCTGGCCACCACATCGTATGTCCTTCCATCCAATGCTTTGGAATGGTGGCCTCGACGATTTTGTTATTTTCAAAACATTTAACTAATACGTATGCCATTCTGAAAAAAAAAAAAGATTGATAACATTTTCTCATTGCACTCGTTTAAGAATATTAGATTAGGATTTCGGTAGGTCGTGAGATTTACTGACTGCTGACAACTTTTTAGGAAGCCTTACTTTCATAAACGTTCATTATCGTCTGTAGCATTTGGAGAGAGATTAACATTCGCAAAAAAAGTCAAGATTCACGAAAACCACGATAGTTCGTAACCTGAAAAGTCTCAAAATCAAAAGTCTATGAAACTTTCTAAAATAATAAAAATGCTCAAAGAAACACTTTTTTTCTTCATACAGTAATTACAAATAAATAAAGCTTGGTACTTTTAGGCAGAAGAAATACATTTGGGAAACAATAAAATACTGCAAAGAATTCAAAGTAACAATAGGTCTATACCAGTGGATACAAAATTTGCATACACGACCTTAAATATAATTGTGTAATCTCTAGGTCCGAAAAACTTGATTTCTTAAAGGTTTTTTGATAGAATTTTGAATAACTTCGAATTTTACGACACTTTTGAATAAAATTCTGAAATTAGATATTTTATGAACATTTTATAAGAGGTTGTAAAAAAGTGAATTATACAATTTATATCGATAATTAAGTTTGGAAGTTAAAAAAGTCCAAAATCCAACTTTTAACGAGTATACACTTGTACAAGCACTACGACCGTAAACCATGATAACTCTGGAAAAAACTACTAACAATTTCAAAGAAAATTTTAAATCTGTTTCAAAATTTGACTCGTTATTGCAGGAAGACATCTAAATCAATGAAATTACAACAAAGTCATTTCGATACGGTAAACATACACACTTTTTCAGGAAACTTTCTTTACTATAGTGTCGCTCCTCTGCTTGCAAAGTTCCTTTCAAAAGAAATATACCAACTGATTTAGAGTCGATACCCATCAGATTGAAATACGAGGAAAGATTTGATAACGTATAAGTGTTGCATAAGAAGGCACCACCATTTTCTTGCCTTTTCACAAAAACTAAACGATGCGAAGTTAAAAAGCATGAATTTTTTCCATCAGGTTTGATTTTCATCGCCACGGGTTTATCGAGATAGTAACTAGCATCTAATTCTTCTGATCGTTTCACAATCTGGCTAAGTATATTTGATTTTCCTCTGACGAGGCGTTTCAATTTTTGTAAATGATTCTCGAAAGGAAAACAGGAAAATGCAATCAATGGTAGCTGGAAATAATACACATCGCTTGAAAGGTGCAGTAGATTATGCACGTTGAAGACGCAAAACGTTTCACCATAATACATATGAGCATTAAGAACAAAATATTTCAAAAGTTCTTTTGCAACATCCAAATTTGCATTACGAATTGCATCAACTTCTTCACTTAGTAACCTGATTGCAAGAGAGAAGCTCAAAAAGTGTTTCCAAGCGTCTGAGGAAAGATATGGCCGCAGTACAACCAAACCAGTGTACAGGAGGAGCGATTTGAATTCAGTGGCTTTCCATCTGTCCAAATCCGAAATACTTCGAGGTTGTCGGGCAAAATCAGATGGTAATTTGAGATCATCAAGATTTCTAGATTTCGCATTCAGATAGGCAGTAGATAACTTTCCAGCTTTTATCTTCTTGTAAGAACCTTTTAGATAATAAAGTAGACGGCGAGTCACTCCAAGGTAAACCAAGTGCATAGGGTCCAGTGTAAAATCTCTGATAATGTCAATTGCCAAGCCAACAAGTTCAGACTCATCCAACTGATGGCGCTTGCCATCGTCATCGGGCAAGGCGTATACATTTTGACGAAAAACTTCATCTGTACGCTCTTCAATCGGAGGATCAGATTCAGGATCCCACCTGTCATAAACAATCCGATTTCTAACACTTTTACCCTTTAGAGAGCACCTTTCACAGGCATAATAGCCTGTATGTTGAATGGTGCCTCTAAGCCCTGAACGTGCTGGAGCGTCACAAGTGAAGCAAAACAAAGACACTGATCTATGGACGCCGTTAAAAACAAAACCATTGGTTATTAAACGGTTTGTTTCAATAACAAAATCTCGAACAAACTCATTAAATGGGGGCTTTGATTTACCACAATAAAATGCCACCGCTATCGGTTTGAACGGGTGAAATCGAATCAGAATTGGCCAAAGATTGATCGAACTTGATTTGAAGATTGAGAGTCCATCGATGTTGATGAATAAAACGATTGAACGCAGGGGGGGGGTCTTGCAGTTACTCCTTGACACTATGTGGAGTAACTGCAATTTTGGACATTTTCTACAGACACCACCACCCTTGCAGTTATTCCATAGTGTACTAACTGATTTTACCCTCAAAATTGGTGTATACCACCCCCAAAAGTGCCAAATTTGGCAATTTTTCACTGAATTCCTCATTTTTGATACCATTTTACTGGGTTCGTCTTATTAATGACCATTCAAGAGTTAAATATCTCAATTATTTTCCAAGTTTGTTAAAATATCTTTCATGCCTTGATTGAAGAAAAAATTTTGTGATTTTTTTTGACTTTTGAAAAAAATGTTTTGAATTTTTTTAATTCCGGAATTTTTAAAAACCTAAAATTTTAAGTGAAAAATTGAAAAATGTGCTCACTTAGTACACCATATCCTACCAAAATCGACAATTTTGGGCTTAGGCACCACCCATGTTGCAGTTAATCCACTGGTGGAGTAACTGTTTTCCCAAATTTTGGTTTATATACCACCACGGTAGTAATTGTCATAGTGTTTATATAATAACTGCATGACCCCCCCCTGTTGAACGTGGCTCGTCGTGGTAAGTTAATAGTTTTCGTATCCGGTTTTCCACGCCAATGTAGATATAGTGCCCAACACCCATTGGCGTTTGAAGTACATCTCTTTGAGTATTTAGTAAGGTCCTGCTGTCCTTTGGAACATCACCACCAAGTTCTGCAACGATTCCCAAAATTTCATTAATGCAAGCTCTGGTGCAGTTATTATTTATGGCCCAATTTTTCAATTTTTCACACAACACATCATCATCATTTTCATCATCTAAACACTCACTTTCGGATTCAGAGGAGGAGGTGGCAAATTCAGAATCACTTGTCAAATCAGAAGGAGAAGAAACACCAAGAACAGCACCTAGACCAAGACCAACATTAACTTCTACACCAAGACCGAGACCAGAACCATCATCAGTATCTATATTGACATCACCGTCTTGGATATCCGAGATCATGCTATTATCTGATGGACCAGCATCGTCGACGACCATTGAAGCTTGAGTATTGACTTCCATCCCCCATGTAAAACCTTTTTCTGGAAGAGCCCATTTTTGCTAAACAAATTCTTCCCTTCAATCTGAAATTTTGTTTTTAAATAAGAGTGATTTTAATTGACAAGGAGCAAGGTTGTTCAGCAAGAAGAAAAGATCAGCAAGAAAAAAAGAAAAACTAATTTTTGTTTATTCAGCACGAAATCAAAGACTAAGTAACAATAGGAGACACCGGCCTGATATAAGACATGACGTGTCTGATATGAAATAGGAACACTTATGTAAAACTAAAACCTTTAAAGTGACTTGAAATATTTTACCACACTAAGCTTCTTAGTTTAAGGCGTTTTGACATAATTAGGTGATTTAAAGGGTTTTTTTTCTCCTTTATTAAGAGGTGGTAAAATTTTATATCAACTTTTTAGGTGCACACATCAGATATACCAAAATAAAGTAAATGAACCATAAATTCAGGAAAACAAAAAAAATTCATTTTACATAAGAAATAGACTTGGGCTCCTTCAGAATTGGGGAACCTGGATCTCTTTCAAATTTAAGAAGCCTTTAAAACTGAATTCACTTCAAAAATCTCACGTTACTTGGATAAATGTTTTAGACTTTTTGGTTGAGAGATTGTGTTTTTCCTGCTTTTCTTTTCAAAACATGGGAAATTAAGAAAAAATGTTAGACAAGAATTATTTAATTTGTTGTTTCACGGGCCAAGCTACCCAAAAAAGAGGGTCGGTCGGTCGGTGAAAAAACTAAAATAAAAGTAGAGTTTCACCTAAAAACTACTACATCTTTACAAAAATGCGAAATAGAAAATAAAAAGACACATAAAGCTTGAATTTATACCAAAATTTTGAGAAATTTGACAGTCTGTAAAGCACTTGAAATAAAAATATACTACCAAAATTAATTTTATTCTTATTTCGATTTTGGAATTTCAGGGTCGGTCGAGCCAGTAAAACAACTAATCAAATTGGTCTCGCCTTAGGGGGAAATTAAAATTATAGCAACTTGGGCATGATTACCTTTATAAATGGAATGACAAACAAAGTGCTTGTTTTCTTTAGACGCCTTCCACAAAATTTAAAATGTTGCTTAAATACCACACCCAGGTCGCACGAGTCCCATAGACACAAACATTTGTACATTTCGACGTTGATTATAGATTTTTAAATATATTTCCATGAAAGTTTCTAACAAAATATCACACCCCTTTTTAAGCTTTTTTCACATGCACGTAAAATCTTACTTAAGACCTCGAAGGGTGGGGAATCCCCTTAAGCTTACGTAGTGTATTACAAACGATTTTCTGTAAGGTCTAAAGTAAAATTTTACGTGCATGTGAAAAAAGCTTTATATGAACATATGTTAAGGATAGGGTGGAAATTGACTAAATGATAGTTATATTTATACTTTAAGAAAACTTTGAGTGAGGGTGAGGTGTTGCAGATTTGAAAATGAAGCACAGCTTTTAACAGAAGACAAAGTGTTGAGCATGGGTAAAAACCACATCCCCATCGCTACACCAAGAACATTCTCCAAAAAGTTTCAAAACATGTTTTTTCTAACTCAACAATACCTCTAGTATGAAAATAAACTCCATGCCCTTCAACATTTTGGATTGGAAATTTTTTTTCAGCCTCTCCTTGCCAAAGGCTCACATTAATTATATTCTGTATTAATGTCATTGATAGACTACTCAAAACTAGACATGATAATTAATAGAACAGTTTGATTACTGAACTAATTGAACTTTGTTGAACTAAATCGAACGACAAACGTTGCTAAAATTGTGAGTATTCGATTAAATTCCACAAAGTTCGTCAACAAAAAATGTTTGACAAATTTGACAAAAAGTTCCGTTCAACAAATCTTTTCTAAGTACAGGACCCTGCCGACGCACCGGACTTAACGAACACCGGACACGTGAAAGTCCGGTGTAAAATGAGAATTTTTTTTACCACCGGACAATCTCTACACCGGACTTAAGGAAGTCGGATGTCTGGTGTCGGAGAAGGCTATTTTTTCCCACCGGACAATCAAAACACACCGGACATGACCAGTCCGACAAGTGGTGCGTCCGGTGTTTCTTAATTTTTTGTTTCATAAATGGCCGGCGTCCAAAATTCCTGCATGCAACACCGGACTGACACCGGACTTAATGCGTCCGGTGTAGCGAAAGGATACTTTTGCCACCGGACAAATACACCGGACAATCCGGTGCGTCGGCAGGGTCCTCTAAGTACTAAGCGCACAATGCAATCTTCTTTTAGGAAACAAATATGTAGTCTGATTTTTAAATTCTGCTATCCACTCCATGCAAGCAGGGGGAGAAAGACTGTCGAGAACACCCTGAAAATAGTGGCCTATTTGGTCGCCACTTTCAGACAAAAACAATTTGGCACCGATTAAACTTTTCTGTGCTCGCTCGCATTGAGCCAGACGTTACTAATCAATCGATTATCTATTAAAATCGATATCTAATCGATAGTTAATCGATTACCTCAAGTGTCAAGTGTCTCCCAAAGGCATTAAGGTTGTTTATATCAGCATACAGGATAAAAAGCTTGGGTGTGTAATAGCCAGTACACCAACTATGGATAATCTAATTCCATCCATTAAAAAAGCAGTTTCTCCATTCCAAAATCTATAAGTCAAAACCAATGAATCCCAGTATAAAATACTAAATGAAAAAGTTCAACTCAATCAACTCCAAGCAAAAGGAGAGAAAGAAAGTGAAAGTACAGAGTTATATTCTAAGAAAAAATTTACCTTGACAGCTTGAGTGTTCAGTGTTGTTGTCGTGATTTTCCAATTCAAAGTCAATTGCCGTCGACAAATTCTTTGTTCATAAAAAGTCTCTGTCGAAAAATTGGCGCCGGAAGAAAACATAACCGGGGGTTAATAGAAAATAAGTTTAATGACAAAAAGTAACTTAATTGCTTTAACTCTGTATGTTTACTAATATTTATCATTTCATTACAACTTTTTAACAAAAGTTATTTTTAATTATGCTGTTTTTACTACTTCCCAATTCATAAATTTGCCAAAAATGGATTTACAAAAACCCCGTCTATATATTCTCGCCCCAGACTTCCCCGGCGCTGTGATTTTGTTATTCGACGTCTAAAGACGTCGAAAGACGTCGGAAACTGACGATCGTGAATTGGACGGGGGTTGTGTTTAAAGGAAAAACACAAAAATACTTTCTCTAAAAAAATAATAAATACAAAAAGAACGTACGAATCTTGTCAACCTATTTCATTTAATTTATTTTTATGATTTGACTTAGAGAAAAAGTATAAGTTTATTCAAAAAGAATAATTCAAATAATATATAACACCCGCAAATCTAATTGAACAACAAGTCTTTTGACTTCGAATTTACTTTTTCCGATCGTCTATAGTGGACCATTGCTGGACGTCGGTAAGACGTCGTACTAAGACCGTCTATAATTGACGTCTCAGCGACGTCTTTTAAAGACCGCGACGGGAAAGAGACGAAAGGACGAATAACGGACGTCGCTCAGACGTCCTAAAGACGTTGCGTGCCCACTGGGTCAGTGCCACCCTCTAGGGGTTTCAAGAAACGCAATTCGCCTTCATGTAGAGTCTTAAAGAATCATAGACTTCGAAAAATACCCAATCTTTTTATTCATGAAAAATCAGCCTTATTTCACAAGAGGTTTTTAAACTTAAACTGATAGCGGTGGAACTTATTTTGAAGATCAGTCCCAGCGGAGCAACTGTAAGAGTGGGAAAGCTGAAGCCTCAAAATTAGATAAAATTTGCTAAGAATTTAATAAAAAAATCTCATTTGCTTAAAAGTTCGGAGGCTGAAGTCTCCCAGACCTCCCTGCTTCCGCCGGGCCTGAAGAATAGATAAAAAGTCTCATATCATTAAATTTTCTCAACGTATTAAAAATGATATTACAAAAATGTTGACTCATAGCGGTGTGACTTGTTTTGAAGAATAGACAAGAAGTTTCATATTAACCTTTTTTCTCTATGCCGTGAAGCTTTAGGAATCAGGCTAAAACGCCTCGGATCCAGTCTAAAAACTCACGTAATAGATTCCGTACGTAATAGATAGCTTCTTGCTTTACCTCGCTATTATCAACAAATTTTTCAACGTATCAAAAATGACAAATAGAAAAATATTGACATCTTACCTTTCTCTACTCTCTTGTATAAGCAGTAGAGAAGCAGTGCGATTGTGAAGTCTCTTCTAGTGTCTGAATTATAATATAAAGTATCCTGCTTTTTATTGCAACAGTTCGTGTAATCTGAAATGTACGTCAGGAAAAGAGATTACGACAATATTACAATAGAGATTATTGAACCAATGAAAATTCAGGAAACCATTTTATAAAAGATCATGTGATATCCGTTCATTCAATGATTAGCTATGAAGGAGTTTTACTGGCCAATCAGAATTAAAAGGAAGATCATGTGATGTTTTTAAACCAATTAGAAAAGAAGGTATGGGCGTAACCAATGAAAAATCAAACCATATGCTCTTTCAGCCGATAAATTTACAGTGTAGAAAACAATGGACAATGCGCATTCCTCTCGCAGTAAAGGTATTGCACTAGAAAGTCTGGAATCTAGATATCCCATTGTTCTCAGTACACTTTGTATACTTTGTTTGGGTGTATCATTCCATCATATTATGAAAAACAAGGTATATAGCCAACACTTCATTCGTTCTAATGTACATGGATAGTCCATTTACTTTAAGTGTGCGCTAATTCTTGTTTTGCTTCTTTTTTTTTACAACCGTCAAAAAGTTGCTTCCCAGCTATTTAAAAGCACTACCATTTTTGAGAAATTAATTTTAATTTCATTTATTTCTGAAAAATTATACTAACTTGAACCCTTTTATTCTTCTTTTTTAGTGACTGGGATAGGCAATATACCTTTTTTTCCCATCACATGTTTTTTGATTTTCTTATGGCGCCCAGTAGCGGGGAAGGCAGTGATGGTGTCAACTCCTCCCCCACACCCTCTAACAGGCCGGATTTTTTGGTTGGTGTGACAAGAGTCATCAAAATGTCGCTCCCGATCGCTAAGTTCACACCCTCCCTCGTTTGCCTTTGTACACTCTAGATGTTTTAGACGAAGAAATGAAAATTTATCCAAAGATCGTATACATACCAAATACCAAATTTCGAACTTCGCATGCCCGGTTTGCCTCGATTTTTATCGACAAACCACACTATTAATGGTACTTGTCATCGAATATTAATAAGGAGACTTTGGGAGAGCCTTGAAATCCGCAAACAAGCTTTAATTTTAGTAATTGTAAAGTCTCCGGATTTCCGAAATTTGTAAACTATTAAGATCAGCTTTGATATACGTTAGAAAAAGATTTCGAAAAAGTTTTATATGATATTTCGATATTAGTTTATTCTTTATTGCAACAACCAAGATTATCTGACGATTTACAATTAAAATATTTTCGATCGTAACTCGTAACTTTTTACCTGCACATTTAATCGAGCATCACGTACGCCAGAAGGTTTTCTTCGCGCAAATCCATATTGAGTCACGTAAAATGAGTCACTTCAAGTCAGTTTAAGGAAACCAGGGGAGGTTTTTGTTCTATCCTTGCGTATATTGTTCACATATAACATGCGTATTCGCATATTGTTATATATATAACATCTAAATATTCGGGAAGAAAAATCAGGAAACATTTTCTAGAAATTGAAAAGTAAAAATCAGTATTTCGGTGAAAAATATGATTCAAAATTTTCAGACAGACATGATATGGAAAGTCAGAGATCGTTAAAAAGTAAAAAGTATAGTTGGATTTCCGACGTTTGGAAATCAGCCCCCACTTCCTGATTTTGTTGGATTTTAGATCATTAAGAATAACTTCTCTTTAACCAAAACTAATTAAGGAAAACTTTTCAAGAGAAAACGATTAAGGCAAGGATAACCTCTTGAGTGTAAATAATAATTCCTCATTGACATTTTGATCAGAAAACGTGGCGGTATTCCTTTTGCGTCATGAACTTGAAACTGAAAAAGGAAGACATTTTTTAAAAGGGATGCTTTCTTTTTATACTTGATCCGATCATAATTCAAATGATATATCCCGTTAATAATTAAGCATTCAATAACGATTTCCTGCCTTAACCGAAAACTTTATTTTTATGTAATACGAGTCATCTCTCTCCTAGCTCAGGATTCAAAATTAGGTAATTTTGATTTATAAGAAAACACAGCATATCCAATCCAATTCCTACGAGTTAGAACAAAGATGACGATTTCTAACTCAAACTGGGCATTACAGGAAGGCTGAACCCTCCTATATAGCCCATGTCTAGTATACTTGACATTGATACTTAAAGGGTTAATATATAAATATCAAACTTGGTGGTGGTGCAGAGGGACGATGCTCTAAATGAATTTGTATATTTCAAAGTCAAGTCGCAAAACAAAAGGCAAAGATGTGTTCATTTTTCTTAAGCCTCATTCATAAGTAGATTGTAAATTTTCATGGGACTACAGTTATCAGTTTTAGGGGACACGTGTATGGGTTCTCACCCAGCTGGCACACAACGTTGTTTCAACGTTTATCTAATGTTCACAACGTCCAATAAAACGTTAGATAAACGTTGAAACAACGTTGCGTATGGTTTCTCACTGTTAATCCACTAAATCCCATAATTTATAACTTTAATGTTTTTTTATTTTAAATTCACATACACGCCCAACTAAGAATTTCTATCTCGACTTATTTCGGACAGGCTCTAAAAGTAGGTAACTGCTCCAGACCTACCGTTACACAACACTAAAGATATCATTTGGAGTTTCCCAGTTGGCACACAACGTTGTTTCAACGTTTATCTAATGTTCACAACGTCCATATAAAGTTAGATAAACGTTGAAACAACGTTGCGTGTCGGCTGGGTTATCAAGACAGTCTGATTTTTTACACTTTACTAGCATTAAAATTAAAAAAACACATATGAAATTTCGCTTTAAGGTCCATGAAAAAGGTAATATACAGTCATATAATAGCCCAGCTGGCACATAACGTTCTTTCAACGTAAATCTAATATTTACAACGGCAATTTAACGTTAGATGAACGTTGAAACAACGTTGTGTGCCAGCTGGGAGCTTTTGTGGGAGAGTATTTAGTGCTCAGTTTAATATCAATTTATTAAATTTCATCATGTCACGCAATAGTCTGGCACTTTGATGCATCAATCCCTTTTTAGTCTTGAAAGAATGATTTTTAATAATCTTTTTGACAACACCTGTCGAAATTACCACCTACAAGGAAAACACTATTTCTTTGTCAGGTGCCGACATTTCGATGGCTTTTAAAGATATATTGCAGGAAATTGCAAAATTTAATAACTAAGAATTAGAAATTTTAATAATGTCTTTTTTATAATACCTGTCGAAATTACCACCTACGGGTAAACCACTATTTCTTTGCCAGGTGCTGACGTTTCTATGGCTTTTAAAGATATATTGCAGGAAATTGCAAAATTTAATAACTAAGAATTAGAAATTTTAATAATGTTTTTTTTATAATACCTGTCGAAATTACCACCTACGGGTAAACCACTATTTCTTTGCCAGGTGCTGACGTTTCTATGGCTTTTAAAAATATATTACAATTTCAAAATTTGATAACGTTACCTAAGAAAGCATCCCGCCAACAATATTATTTGAAAATTTTCTCAAGAAGGTTAATAAGCGACCCATTAAGAAAAGATTTCTTTGTGAAACACCGATGGCCTAACTCGATATTGTCTCATAAGCCACAGTTGTTTTTCAATCCTTATTGGTAATATTAACTAGATTTAATTTTTAATATTACTTTCTTTGTAAAAAGCCGACGGCTGACTGAAAATTCGCAATTGTTAATTAATTAACTGATATGCACAGTTTACAACTGTATGACCCTTTGCAGAAGATTTCTTTGTGAAACACCGATGGCTCAACTCGATATTGTCTCATAAACCACAGTTGTTTTTCAGTCCTTTTGGTAATATCTATATTACTTTCTTTGTAAAAAGCCGACAGTTGGCTGAAAAATCGCGGTTGTAAATTAATTATCCGATATGCGCAGTTTACAACTGTATTTTTTTAATAATCATTGCTGAGAATGGGACGTTTTTCTTCCGCCTTTCATCCTTTTTTTTAATAAAACTGTTTTTGTCCGGGGTCATGTTATTATAAAGGGGATTCCCTGACCATAGGAAATCTGGGACTATTGTCTAGTTTCAATGCATTTGTCTTTTCATTGTTTTTCATTCTTATGGATTTTTATTTGAAATCGAAAGCTTTTTCTGATAAACGAGAGAGAGAAGTCTTCAGATAGATTCGAAGAGCCTAATCACAGATAACCTTGACGAGATCGCTTTGAAGAATTTTCAAAAGGATCTTCAGTGAGGTTTGCTGAACAAACTTGTTGGCTGTTTATCTAGGGTTTTAAAAAGAAACCCTCTTTACATCATGAAGACGTTAGCTCTACTCTTAGCAGTAGTTGCTTTGGCTTCACTTTCAACTGGTCAAAAAACGTTCGATTCTGAGCTCGAAAAACGAATTACTCAAACAGAAGCGTTACTAAAGAACTATGAAAAGTTCTTAAATGATGTTGAGAAAAAAGAAGTTAGCTTAAAGGCTAGATTAACGCAAAACAACAACACAATCACTAACGAAGCTGTCAGGATTTCTGGATTTAATGAAAAAGAGTTTGATGAATTTTTATCAAACAAGGGAAAAGCGCTGGAGGAGAATCTTGCCAAGGCATGGAAACAAACTGATGCTGAAGCTAAGAAAAAATCAACAACTTTAAAATCATACACCAATATGAAGAACCTTGATCTATCAGAAGCTTGGTGGGTTGCACGAGTAGACAAAGATTACAAACGATCCAACTACTTCAACACCTATATAACATTGTTATCCAAACTTTTGGCTGTTATCGAACATTATGATTTAGAAGGTATGTCAATTTAATTTAGTTTTTGTTTCTCTGAGTAGAAATATAAAATCTAAGAAAAAAAGCTATTTCTTTGAAGGGGTGTAAGTCTCTATCATCTTAGATTATCCAAAAAAATTAACGTACGATAGAGTTGATTTTTATATGACGCAGGCCGTCACATAGTGCAATTAATGCAACGACCTTCAGAACAGGGATTAAGCTTGCCAACCACTAAGTATCTAACTAACAGTATTAACACTTAGCTCGACCGTTTTGAGAGGGTTGGGGTTATGCCCGGGGGGTGGGGCACTCAAGGTAAATGACGTGCGGCCCTTAATAGTATATTTTCCAAACTTGCCGAAGTGGACTGTAAGGCTTGAAATCAGCAAAGATGAGAAAAATTGCGCTCTAAAGGGTTTGAAATTGGGAAAATCTGACACATATTGCCTGAAAATGGTCAAGAACTTTCGCCCAAATTTACTCAAAATTTGAAAGATATTCTCTGCACTGTAAGGGTTCGATTGGAAAGGCTTAACTTTGAGCCAAACGTACGGTCGTTTTTGAATCGAGTGCCCCCCTCTCGGGGAATTTTATAAGATAGCTTTTCTATAAACTTTTCATTTTTTACAAGCTTCTCGTAATGATTATGAAAAAAGCCTACCCTATGGGAACGCAACGTCTTATGGACGGCTTTAAGACCTTTTAACGTCCTAGGAATGTACATTAGACGTCCAAAAGATGTACATTAGACGTCCAAAAGATGCGTGTGTAAACTTTGAATAAAAAACACTTCTGTATTGAAGTACTACTACTTTTCACGGACTCGTGTCTTTCTTAGGAATGAAAGAACAAGTTAACGAACTAAAAAGTGGTGAAATGACAGAAGCAGAACGACTTCTCCGTCAAGAACAAGTTGATGTTTTGAAACAAGAATTCTACAAATTGGCTCAGTTTGCTGCAGCTTCACAATTCCATGAAGAAGAAAAACAAAGGACTGAAGGACAATCTGGAATCAAACAAATAAGAGCTAAGAAAGGTAAGACCCGGGGGAGGGGTACTAGTGAAAAATGGGTTACGGGGATGCACCGCTGGTCAGGGTGTCTTTTTTAACCTCCACAAGTCCCAGGTAGGGTCGCAAAAACACCAAAATAAAAAAAATCAGTCCCACGTAGGGTCCATTTTCAGAATCTCAGCGGAGCACCCCCGGGAGGTAAGGAAGGTTTTTCAAACAAATAAGCAGTAGGAATATATAATACTTTCCCAATGAATTTGAGGGTCCTAAATGTGATTTTAGTTCAGTCAGTCTTATTACATAAGTTTGTATCGGAGGATTATTAAGTCGATTTCAGAGGCTGATAGAAGCATAGGCCTGATCCCAATTTACAGAAAAGATGCTACAGAGCCTAAAGGTTGATCTCCTACTATATGAGTGCTGTAAAAATTAGTAAATGTATGCATTTTTATTCTAAATCTTAGTTGGTGCTGAAAACTATCACTCAAATACTCATTCGGGAGGTTCATTCTGCGCGATCCATGATCATTCGAACAACATCCGGACTGTCGGTATGGGAGAATTTGTCGGCGTCTTAAACGGTATCGAGTTCCGTACTCGACATAATGATTACCGATTGTACAGACCTTCAACAACGTCCGCTGATTTTCATAGCCAAGAGAATGTACCTTTCCCAGATGTACCACCAGAGGTGCTGGCAAAGAATACTGTTGGTGAACAAATTGAAGAAATGCGAGAATGGTTTAAAGCCTGGCAAACCGGAGATAACAGTGTCCGAAATTATAAAAAATATTTCAAACCCGTTATGACATATGCTGAAGGTGAGTGAAATCTTTCTTCCTACGCAGCTGGCACACAACGTTGTTTCAACGTTCATTGAACGTTAGATAAACGTTGAAACAACGTTGTGTGCCAGCTGGCAGTCGATATAAGTGGGAAACGTTAGAAAATAGGAGCCATGGCCAAGTGGTCAAAGGTGTCAGCATCCAAAACCAGGGGCTTGTGGTTCGAATCTCCGCTCCTTCCAATGTTCATAGATAGCCGAGCTGGGCGGCCGTAGACCCCGTGAAAACAATCAAAAGACTGCCTAAAAGTCCTAGATTACTGGGCTATCCACGTAAAATATCGACTCTATGCTGAAAGGTGAGAAAGATTATGTGTATACTTATGCGTCACATGCTCAAAACGGTGTGAACACCCCCTTCTCACAGACCCACTTGGAGCCCTTCCCATTGAAAAAATTGGCCAAAATATTGTCCCCAGTGGAAAATTACACTCTGAAAATAATCAAATAAACCAATTCTCACTGCAAAATGATGACCTGTTTTTTCCATCCCCACTGAATTTTTTGAATAGAAAACAATGTAGTTCAAATCCTCAGCAATAAAATACATGGGGATATCAATTCCCATCATTATTTTTATCCCCACTGTCTAATAAAATCCCTCTGGGTCTGTGTAAAGGGGTTGTGTAGGAAAGCGTTGTCGTTCAGACGGTCTCAAACAGGTAACACAAACAGATAGCACTGTCAAAAAAAATACTTTTGTTAGTAACATGATTTCATGATCACATGATATTGACAATTTTTTAGGGCACAGTTTGACGCTTTTTATTTCAATTTTCCAGGGGAATTGAATTTTCATCGAATAACGAATCGTATCGAATAGTAGCATGTCGAATAGTAGATCCTTCTCTGTGTCTTAAACCATACTGTGATTTAGTTATGGAAACCCTCTACATTATTCAAAGCTCACCTCATATCAATTCATTTTAAGGTGCA
This sequence comes from Clytia hemisphaerica, assembly GCF_902728285.1. Taxonomy (NCBI): domain Eukaryota; kingdom Metazoa; phylum Cnidaria; class Hydrozoa; order Leptothecata; family Clytiidae; genus Clytia; species Clytia hemisphaerica. Next base: position 313,482 of record NW_027103394.1, read on the forward strand.
TGGACTCTTGGTAAGAAAGACGGATCCATCGATGAACCTTTCTCAAGTGATCGTCATCATATTGATGCTAAATCATGGTTGGACCTACAGGATAAGGTGAAAAGTTTTCTTCATTTTTGGATATGATATTTTACTTAAAAGGCTTTAATCTTCTCCTCAATCTCAATCAAAAATCTTATGCTAGAGTCTTATTTCATTATGATAGTCATTTAGATTCTAAAATTTCTAATCTATAATGATGGCTGACTAAATTCTAATTTCAAACGCTAATGATTGGCTTGGAGACGCCATAAAACTCTTAAATAAAAATAAGTGGCTCTCTCATTATAAGGAGTAATATAGCAGGGCCATGGATCAGTAAGCAATGACGTTTGTAAGACCATGAAATAAACGCGGTAAGGCAAAAAATTTGTAATACCATAGAAGATCAGCTGGCTTCTTACGCTTTGCCTTTTTGGTATACAGATTATAAAAGACGTGTGACATTCTATAGAATAGCATTGGGCAAAATCACAAATATCCAATTTGGGAAATGTAGTATAAATAAGATTTCCGTAAAGTTTAAGTCGAACTTGTGTATTTCTAAAATCAAAGGAAATATCTTATTTCTACTATATTCCCCACTTTGGTAATCGATGATTTTACCCGATTTAAAGTCCATTATCAGGCTCATTACTTTTATCAATTAACTTTTGTTAAATAGGTTCGATACAATGCTTACTCCGGATCAAAAAGTCTTCTTGAGAACTTGGCGCATCTCCCAACAAAGATCACACGATTTGAAGAAGGAGACCCTGTACTTGCCCAATGGAATTACAGAATCTCTGTCCATCCAATCGAAGGAGACATTTCAATCGATATGTTGGAAGTCCGATACGATGAAGCCTCACAACGTAAAAGTCGACGGAACCGAGAACAATATCTCCACTCACGATCTGCTCGATTCGATTTCGAAGGTATTGATTAATCTTACCCTTGTTTTCAGCTGGCAAACGAAGTTGTTTCAACGTGTATCTAATGTTCATACAACGTCCATATAACGTTATATGAATGTCGAAACAACATTACATGCCAGCTAGACTGTTTGGTTTTCGTAATGGAAATAAGTATGCTTATTTAGTACAGCCACCAGGAGGAATAATTGGCGTTAGACTTGACATTTACATAAACACGGAAACAATTGTTTCTGTTATCTTTAGGGTATCCACACTTTGTCATTTCCCAATTTAAAAATGTTTTGATTTATTATTTAAAGGGATCAATATTAATGGAACACGAGAAGCAGGAGCTATGGATTATAATTTGTTGGATTCCATTATGGAGCAAATCCCTGGTAAAGATAACTACAAAGCTGATATCACTGAAAAAGCATTTGATGCATCTGGTGATGATCTTTTCTCAGCTAACCCCAAAACACCTAACAAACCTTTGAACCTTGGATACTACCATCGTGCTTTTATTCAAAAATCAGCTGACGGAACCAGAAGACAAGACCAAAGAACTTTCTCTGATCGTGTTTTCGTTGCTCATACAACTCAAGGACGTATTGCACCTCAAGTCTATGAAAACAGCTACGGAGAAAAGATCGAGCGCCGTGTCTCGTTCGCTATTCCAGTAGAAATCATTTGGCTAACTCCACTTCACAGCTGGAACCCATATAACATCCCAATGCTTGAAAAACCAGATGGTAAAGGCACAGATTCAATGCCGTACTCTGGAATAAGTAGCCGTATCTACTACATGACACCAACTGAGTTCTTCAGCGGAGATTCAGAAGAGGCTGATGCTGCAGATACCGTTGCAGGAGAGGTGTTCGTTAATACACCGAACCATGGTAAAAAGAAAGTCCAATCGTCCGGCACTCGAATCGTTTTCCCGAAGATAGCCGGCATCGAAAACACGGTACGTCAACGTTACCCGATCATGCCGGTACACGGTGAAGGAAGCGCCCTTTTCAAGAAGTTGAACGCCCTCGAAGACGCCATGGGTTTTGATAAAGCTGCAGATATCCAACCTGGAACCTTAATCTTCGTCACTGGTGTATCTCATTCTGATCAAACAACGGGTCACGTCCATGTCTTCCAGTTACAGGAAAGCGATCTGGCAGAGCTTCGAACGGGTGAAAAATCTGAAATCGATGTTACGACGGAGAGCAGGAATGGTCATAGTCACAACATCATCATTCGTCGACGTTTGGGAGCCGATGACGGTGATTCTGATGAGTTCATCATCTCATCATGTGACACAAATTCATCGCAGACTGGTAAAGTATGCTGGGATAACCATAGCACGACAATGACCAAGACTGGCTAAACAAAAAACAACAAAAAGGACACATTTCCTGGTTATTTGCTACTGTATCACCTTTATCTATTTTTTATACTTTTTATAGGGGTAAGAATATTTTGTAGTGTGCTGCTCACAATTGTTTTAAATATATTTATGATTATCGGGAGAACCATTGTTTCAGTTCTATTTTTATGTTTTTGTTAGAGGTTTTTTTTTACCTAAGTGTTCCCGTTTCATATCAGACACATGTTTCATATCAGGACAGTATCTGCCTATTGTTATATTGTGCTGATGTGAGCAAAAAATATTTTTCTTTTCCTCTTTCTGAACAATCGCATCAATTCAATATCAAAAAGCTATCAAAAGCAAATTAAAATTTATAAGTAAGCAAACGATATCACTCTTATCACTCAAAACCTTTAAATGCGTAAAAATGATTTATTAGACAATAAATTGGACAGTGCGTACTACAGAACGATAGACTTTATCACCCACCTTTAAGGTCATCACTGATTTTTCAGGTTTTTCTAATAAAGATTCCACTGGAACATTGAGGGTGTTAGATAGAGCCCTAGTAGAGATACGATTTCAAGGAAGTTTCAAATGAATTTTTACGCCTTATTGCGCCTTTTTGATGTAACTAATTTCATTCTCTTTTATAAAACCATAAGGTTTACTACTTCGCTTTTGTATTTTCATTTTCCGCGACTTTTACTCTACCTATTAAAGCAGCTATATATTATTTTAAAAGAACAAAGTTTATAAAAATTCATCCCTGTATCAGTGACCCGGTTAAGATCTCCTCCGGTAGATAACCCGATCATCTTATATCAGGGGGGATCCGGGTCAGAATTCGCTGGAAATTCGGCCGTCGAAATAGTTCCTCGGTCGGCGGAATAGTCGTCCGGCCGGTGGAAATGTTATCCGGCCAGCGGAAAATTGGCCGTCGGAATAGTCATCCGGCCGCCGAAAAAGTCATCCAGCCCGCGGAAAATTGGCCGTCGGAAAAGTTATTCGGTCCGCGGAAATTGAGGTCGAGTTATTTTTTTCGAGTTATTTTTTTTTAAGTTATGAAAAACCGAGTTGTTGCGTCCTTTTTCGTAATTTTTGGCTTGATTACAATAACCTTATCAACAATCTGGTATTCGGGAACCGAGGAGTTATAATAGAATTATAGAATTATCTAACAAACAGGGAATTAATTTTAAATAGCTAATCTAAAAGTTATTCAATCAATTTAAAATAACCGAGTAGCTAACAACAGAAACAACTCAAACAATTAAAGTAAGCAAAAAAAGAAAAACGATAACGACGATATTGTTATTGATGATGACAATGACATCATAGTTAAACCAAAATTTACGGGAAATGTTGTCATAATAACTCGTTTTTTCGTAGCTCAAAATAATAACTCGAAAAAGATAACTCGACCTCACTTTCTGCGGACCGGATAACTTTCCCGACGGCCAATTTTCCGCGGGCCGGATGACTATTTCTGCGGCTGGACGACTAATCCGCCGGCCGGATGACTATTCCGACGGCCAATTTTCCGCCGGCCGGATAACATTTCCACCTGCCGGACGTCTATTCCGCCGACCGAGGAACTATTTCGACGGCCGAATTTCCGGCGAATTCTGACCCTGACCCCCCCTGATAATCTTAAGCCCCAGTGATGATAAATTGGTGAAACTGGTCAAAATCAATTGAAAATTTCCAACACGGGTAGAATTGCACATAAGTCAGAAATTCTAGTCTTTTTGCGAAGAGCAGCCAAATAAAATAAAAGTCCTCTTTTAAAACACACAAAAGCCTGTACGATAAATATCCACCAATCACGACCATAGTGCAAAAATGTCGCCTTGTACTGCCTGAACATGTCGCAAACCTAGAAGAGCCTGTCGTGATGCAGCCTCCAGATTTAAAGAGAAAAGTTAGACGGTCATGTTCAACTCTCACCTCAACTCGTCCATCATCATGGAGGATACCGCGATCTTACGAAAAATGAATTGGTCAACATCTGGCAAAACATAGTTGCTTGGAAAAGGATTGTCATGGCTTCACCTACTCGCCGATTATGATGAAGTGTGTGTATGTATGTACGTTTTAATTTTTAATTCGCCTATTTTTGACATAATCCATATCAAAGCTTCAAACATTTTTTCAATTGAAAAATATCCATTTCCATGTTCTTGTCCATGGTGAAAATCTTTACTATCCTTATTTTCTAATTCGTTAATTCGAAAACTCAATCGAAAATAACTTCATTTATTTTTCGTTCAACACAATATCTTTATATATCTTTCTCGATAGTAGCAGCCGTCTAGTTACATGAGCAAGGTGAAAATACCAAATAATTAATAATAAATATTTACGTCCTAGACATAAGTTATCCGTAATCAAATAATTAAACTCTATGCTTGGCCCATTTAGAAACTCATACGTGTTAAATTTAAAATTGTAAAAGAAAGTGTACTCTGGGTCGGAGAGGGGGGCAACTAACGACTTGCGAAGACTGAATTCAGACAGCCGAATAAGTAACACGTGCTATTCAGCGGAACGCTGACGACTATTTTGCGGAAAGCTCAAAATACACATATATTGCGGAACAATCTATCTAAAGCTATTTTGCGGAATGCTCAAAATAAATCCATTAATAATCACTCCGGTGGCGTTTTTAAACCCACTGGCGGGTCATTTAGACAGGGGTGTAAGAGCAGTAGGCTTTGAGACCAAACAAATTTAAGGATATTCTGCTCCTCCACCAACTTCTCTACACCATTTTAAATTATGTTCCCATATCTATCCAATTTAAGGTCCGACTATTTTAAAAAGCTGAAAATAAGACCATTTTAAAAACATTTTTAGGCTTAAAATTCATAATTTAAGGAAAGTTGAAGGCAAAACTTACGTTTTTACTAAAAAAACGTGTAAAAGGCCTTAAAACAGCCCCATTACATATCTGTGACGGTACAAGAATGGATTAAGACTTTAATTGATGATCATAATATTCCCTTCTCACAAACCCGATAGGTTTTTTCAGCCAGTGGGGATAAATTTGATGGACTGAAATACGAGGGGGATTGATACTCCCATATTTTTTATGGCTGGCGGTTCAATTCTTTTGTTTTCAAGTCAGAAAACTCAGTGGGGATCAAAAATAGTAAATATTTTGTAGTGAGGATTGGTCTATTTGTTTATTTTTAGTAGGGACAAAATTTAATTTTACACCGGAAAAGTATTTTAGCTAATTTCCCCTGTGGCTCTGTGAGAAGGGGGAGTTAACCTTGCTCAGCATAATGTAACCCACTACTACACAGAGGCAAACTTATTTTGAAAAGCTCTTCGGGTTTTCACTCATCAATCCTGCTACCTCGAGCCACTTTTTGATTATCCTTTTTTTGTTTCAGAATTGCTACGTGCCATGTAGATCGGTCCTTATGGCTTTAGCGAAGTGAGTACAAACAAGCGGACTACGTATAAAATATCAATAACTAGACTTATAGTTTACAGCCTTGATATCCAGGCTACTGATGGACGTGATACAATTACTTTAATCGTAGAAATTTTAGCGAGACCAATTTTGGCGTTTTAGCAAGTTTTCCCTATTTTCGCTAAAATGAATCTCGCTAAAACACACCGAATCGACAGATCGCTAAATAATTTATCTGCGCTAAATTTCTGGTTATATTGCCTTGATACATTTTTATCAATAGGAAGGGTTTCAGTTCATAGAAATGCTAGAAAACGAACTCAGTCAATAATGTAACACGAGTGTTCGCTAAAATATATCCACGCGAAATTTTTTGAAATCGTGATTCGCTAAAATAAATCCAAAAAAAAATCAAGATTTTCCTGACTCGCTAATATACGCTAAAATTAGTCTCGCTAAAATTTCTACGATTAAAGTAATCAATTCTCTACTAAAACATTTTTTCGTTAGCCCTCAGAAAAAAAGCAAAACAAGGGACTGGGTTCGAATTTTCTGTTCTGGATTATCATTAGATCACAGCAGGGATTTCCCATGTAAAGAAATAGACAAACTGAAAAATTCAAATATCAATCATTTTTCCCAAAATAATAAAATAATAATAGAGTAAATAACACTTTAAAAAAGGTATCGGTTATAAAAAATAAGGTACGAAAAATCTAAGAAGAACTCATGCAAAGATAAACATGGTTTCTTCACAAAGAGGAAGAGATTCTTCTTCTTTAGTTTTGACGTGATAGGGTTGTGAAATGACGATCAAAGCAAATCAAATTGTCGTCACCCTTTGTCGTTGCGTCGCATTCTTCAATCGCTAGGTTGTCGTTCTCGTCTACATATAAGACAAGATCATGCGTGTGACGTACGGCTTTCGTTGATGTAACGGTATGACGTAACGTCTTGTCGGAACGCATTGCTTTGAACTTCTTCAAGCTCATTTGGATCATGTGTGTATGTTCTGTGATATCCTTTTCAGAATCACCAGTCGAAACAGCATGTGAAACACCCATCTGGAAGAAGACGTCATTGCTGGTGAGTTTCGTCTCATAACCGTCTAATGAATCTTCGAACGCATTCAAACGTTTCCAGATGGTATTTCCTTCACCGTAGATCGGCATGATCGGGTATCGTTGTCGGATGATTCCTTCGATGTCGGCAATCTTCGGGAACACGATTCGGACACCGGATGCTTGAGTGTTTACGGCAACACCTGTTAAAACGAGATGAATTCATTTGTTTTAACTGAAGGTGAAAAATTTACTGTACTTTCATTTCTATTGGCTATGAGACAGTACTGAGAATTTATTTGCTGTTAAGATTATTGAGAATTGATGATCTACAGATATATTATATCCAGTCGGAGTCGGAGTCGAATAAAAATAATGAAAAAATCCTCATCAAACGCTTCTCACCGACTTTGATTTGATAGAGGACAAAAAATTTATGAAGAGATTGACATTTCGATTAGACAAAGCAAAAAACAAATAGAAAATCTTTACTTTCATATCGATTCTACTACTTTCCGGCTGTCAATCTAACGTTATATGGACGTTTTTGAACATTACATAAATGTCGAATCGTTGCTGTGTGCAAGCTGGTTTATTAAAACACCCCTGTCTCGCAGGCCCGATTGAACTTTATTCCACAGTGGGGATAAAAATTTCTATCAAAATTCAAATGGGGAAAGGAATTCTATTGTTCCCGAGCTGAAAATATCCAGTGGGGATGGTTTTGGACAGCAATTTTTTGCATTGAATTTCGAATGGGGATGAAATCAAAGTCAATTACCCAGTGGGGCTGAAGTTGTAGGGTATTTTGTCCACCGGAGACGAAATTTTGCTAAATCTTTTCGGTAGGACTGCTGTCATGGCGGGTCTGTGACACAGGGGTGTATTAAATGAATTGTGCCATACCTGTATCATTCTTAATCCAGACGCCACCATTCTTTGAAGTATCAGCAGCATCAGATTCGGCAACTCCAGTGAAGAAAGATGCAGGTGTGTGGAAGAAATTCTTTCCATTGGATCGACTATATGGATTGTTCTTACTGCCTGATCCCTCGATCTAGAGAGTAATTCAATAAAATGAATATTGAGTTTTCAATTAGCCAGGGAGCAAAAGCAGGAAAACAAATTTTTTTCAGTCTTTTTCAATTTCCCTTTAGCCCAATAATTTCTGAAAAACTACCTTGCAGAAACTTTGAGGGTGGATTTCCCTGTTCCTCCAAATCGAAGAAACTCTATTTGTTAAAGTTTATGCGTTGTATAAATAAAAAATCTTCATCATGCTGGTCAACCACTGAAACTCCGATTTGGTACGCGGGAAAAAAAACGGCCATATGCGTGGCCAAATATTCTTAAATTTCCCACTTATAGTCTAGAGAAAATTTAGCCGAATTATGCCAAATATGAGCTAGAAATTTCCTGACAATATTCTGTTCTTAAAGCAAAAAATGGTTGGATTATCCTAAAGTTACAATTTGAAAGATTATTCGTTTTTCTCTTTTTTACAGCATTACAATACATTTTTTTCACATACACCTTCCCAGTCAGGCCCGGCGGAACAACCGTTAAAGTGGAGAGGCTGAAGTCTTCCCAGTCTCCCTGCTTACACTGGACCTGCAGTGCATGTTATTGAAGCCTGGAATATTTAATTTCCCTGAATTTTCCAGAAAATGCTCACCTTTTGGTCATCTTCATATTGGATATTATACGGATTCCAATTGGCCAATGGTGTTAAGTAAATAATCTCCATTGGGATTGCATAACTAACTTTAGTTTCCACTTCGTTGTCATCTTCGTCTATGTATGTTTGACCAGCGATTCTCCCTTGGTCTGTCATAGCCATGTACACACGATCTGAATAACCACGCATGGTTGAATCTGTACCCATAGCATCTTTAGCTCCTATGTAATTCAAAAGGAAATTTATCACAATATTAAAACGAATGATGAAAGTTGGACCAATGGGATACTAGGATTGGAGATAGTTGGATATTTGAGGCTTACCTTAGAGAGACAGTTTGACTTTTCACAGTTCTTATATCCTTAAAAGGACACTTTTTTGTTTTAAAAACCCGTAGAGAGACTTATAGAGGGCAAAAATCCGGCCCTGGTGAGAAAATTCTCTTCGAATCCGCTTCAGGGAACTATAGAGAAATCATATCTTCTTCTTCGGAGACTTCAGTCTAAGGTCACAACCGCATTTTTGAGCTGCAAATATTTAACCACTCCCTCAGCCAAGGAGATTTTTCTTTCTAATTGGCATTCAACACTCATTCATTTACCACTGGTTTAAAAATTTTCACCAGGTCGTTGAGACAGGATTGTCTGCTCCAAATGGTAACAACAACTTCTAGTTCTAATATAGATATAGCTTACCTAGTCTGTATGGTCGATGGTAATAGGCCCCATTCAATGGTTCGTTCTTTTTGTCCGGGTGAGCACTAAAAATTGTGGAGTCGAAGCCAGCAGCATCAAGTTGAGCACCATAGTTGTTTTTACCAGGAATTTCTTCCATAAGCTCGTCAAGAAGAGTGTAAGATTGTGGATTCTCCCTCCACCTTCCATCTTTGTCCACACCTGTGATAAAGTTTTTTAAGAAAAATTGGTTTTGAATTCAAGGGGAAAGGGGTTAATTTGAGCTCTTTTTCTGCAAATCTTTCGGTAATAACTGTACTTGAATCTGACAGTTTTTTTTCAATTCAATATTAAAAATTAGAGCCATTCTTGGAGTTGGGTTTTTCGGCTTAGTTACTGTTCAAAGCTTGGGATGACTTTGAGAAGTATAGTATTCAAAATGGACATGCCAGCTGACACATAACGTTGTTTCAACGTTTATCTAATGTTCAAAACGTTCATATAACGTTTGATGAACGTTGAAACAACGTTGTGTGCCAGCTGGGATTTATAGATATTACCCATTAAGTTCTAAAAACCATTAAATGCCGCAACTTCAAACTTTTCAATATATTTTGACTTCAAATAGTAAATACTTATACACAATCCTAAGTAAGAAATAAGATGCTCGATTCTCGAATCTCAAGTGATCTCATATGATTCCATTACTGGTGAACATTTTGTTTAACATTCAATTCATTTTTGAAAGCTTCGAGAAGAACAGTTGATGCTCTCTAATTCAGTGCCCTACCATTAGATACACTCCAATATTCGATAATATTGAAAGTCACCGTCAGTAAAAAACTCTCATAAACAACGCGCTACTATTCGATTAAAATTATTCCCTTGAATTTCGAAATAGAGAGTGCAAGTGCGTTGGAAGAACACAAACCTTCCATATTAAAGCGAATGGCTCTACTGGTCAAAAGCTTTTCATCATCCCATTCATTCATTTTCTGTGAATGAGGATCCAAGATTGGTTTCAAGTAACTTGTTGGTAAGTCTTTAGACAAAGGATGACATAAAATACGATAGTTCCATTGTGCTAGCTTAGGTTTCTTGTTTTCATCAAATCCCATTATTGAAGTTGGCAGCCATGCTAGATTTTCCAATAAATCTTTGGTGCCAGAGTATGAGGTGAATCGAATCTGAAATTTTGAAAACAAATGTCGTAATAATGCAAGAGGAATATTTGATGTAGATTGAAACTTTTTTGAATTAATGTTTTTCACAAGCAAGTGTCTAACCCCTATATCAGGCACGCATTATGCTTAGCATTTTATTGTCCTTAAACAATAGAGTCGATGTTTTGGCACCAAAAACCTGGCCTGCATACGCTTAAAAAACATGTGGTGAAATAAAGGCCAACACATGCCTCCTCAGTTCATAAAAAGCCGATGCAGATGACCAAGCATTGTTAATGTAACTTCAAGATTATTGCTATTTTCCCAACGATGCTTTTTAACAAAATATCGCCAAATAAGAATTAGCACAGCAACCTTTCAAAGAGACCTGGTAAAGATCTACACCAAGAAGGTCGGAATAAAAGTAGATAAGAATACCTGTGGGAATGTAATTCAAACCAGTAAGAGAGTATCTTATACAAAGGGCAATTAAAGACAAAAAATACCTTTTCTTGGAGCTCAAACCACGATTTTGCATCAATGGAGTGTCGATCTGACTCAAAAGGTTCATCAATATCACCGCTATTGTCTTTAGGTCGTGTCCAGGCTCCTTCCAAATAACACAACACTGGTTTGAAGAATCTCCGATAATCTCGTTTACTATGGTCTTGGTTTTTGAAAGCACGGAACCATTCCACCATTTCCTTTATCTGATATTCTACCTGTTATGATACATAGCAATAATATTATATATACAGTTGACTCTCTGTAATTCGATCTTCAAGGGAAAAATCGAAGAATTTGGGCTTCAAATTAGAAAAAGATTCGATTTAAAGAAACTGTTATTTACTACTTTAGGCGCGTACAAACTTTTGCGAACAGAAACTTTCGCGAGGACGAAAAATCGCGAATTTCACGACATTTACTTTTGCAAATTTAACGAAAAAATATTTTTCGCGAGCATAAACTTTCGCAAATCAAGACGTAAAATTGAGAATTCTCACATGAAAAATGGGTTAGAGGAATAAATACTTCTTGGATTGGCTTGAAACATTTGTTCTTTGACTTATTAGTCTTTTAGCAGGCCTTAGCAGGCTAAAAAGTGCCATAAAAGTTACATTTTATTCAAAGTTTGAAGTTTTACAGATTTTCTATTTTATTAAAAAATTTTTGTGAGCATTTAGTTTATAAACTTTCGCGAATGGCCCTTCCTAGAATTTTTAAAGACATTTACTTTCGCAAAAAGGGCCAAAATTCGCGAAAATCGCGAAAGTTTCTGCTCGCGAGAGTTTGTACTCCTAAAGTAATTTCAAATATTTTCGTTCGAATTATAGAAAGATTCGAATAGTAGAAGTTCGAGTTAGAGAGAGTCCACTGTATTTCAAACAGGCTTCGTGTGGAAGTGAAGTCACCTAGGGTTAATAAAACCTTCTTTGAAACAACCTTTTGTGCTAACTGTGGCTTTTGTCTGAGGTGTCTTAAAAAGAATTAACATATAAAATGAAAATGATTGATTCTTACGCTTTCTTTGTTTAGAACGGCTTGCGGCACATTTGGAAATTCTAGCTCTTTTGTTGCTTCATATCTATCATCATTGTAAGCTGCTGAACGTAATGCGTAATCATTGTGACGGGTACGAAATTCGACGCCGTTTAAAACACCGATGAATTCACCCATGCCACATATTTTCTTGTTGTTCGAGTGGTCGTGAATGGCAGCGAATGAGCGTCCAGTGTGCGAACTGGAATGATAGGTTTTACCGCCAACTGAAAGTATGAATTATAAATATAAATTGGCAATGCTTTGTTTTCATAAGACAATGCCGTCCCTTTTCAAACCAGCCACAAGCGTTATTTTGTACCGTTATTTTGTAAAAATCATCCCGTCTACGAGATAGGACACAGCCTTTTTCTCGGCACTGCTCCTTCTTTATATCGTTTACATATTTTTTGGGGGATTGGTGTCACTCGAAGTTCTTGTAGTATTATTTCAAGGGGGTGACCTCACTTTCAATATACAGCCGAACACGAAATGGGATTCGGGTCCGTCTTAAAAACATATAACATGTTAATAATATATCTAAAAAAGCTGGGGATGAAAATCTTTAAAAGGATCTTGAATGCTTTCTGAGAACAACTAATAAACGTTTCAAATTTAAAGATCTTACTTGCTCGTGTTCTGATTTGCTTGATTCCAGAATTTCCATCACTTCTTGTTTTCTCTTCTTCGTTGAATTGCATGTTTTGTATTTGCCTGGTGATCAAATACAATGTCTCCTTAAGCTTCTTGACTTCAGGATCTTCAATAATGATTCCTTCAACTTCTTGCTTAAGGTCTTTAATCTCTTGATGTTTTTGAACTAAATCTGTTAGTGTATCTTCAGCTGCATCGGCAAGCTCCAATAATTTGCCACCTATTATAAGAAGATTGACAGATAGATAGATAGATAGAGTCGATATTTTACGTGGATAGCCCAGTAATCTAAGACTTTTAGACAGTCTTTCGATTGTTTTCACGGGGTCCACGGTCAGCCGGCTCGGCTATCTATGAACTGAACGGAACATTGAAAGGAGCGGGGATTCAAACTGCGAATCCCTGGTTTGAGACGCTGACGCCTTTGACCACTTGGCCATCGCTCACTAAAGATTAAAACTTGAATTCTTCTTTATTTGACCACTTTATTAAACCACGTGCTGACATAGATTTTAATTCTCAAGTTCACGTTGAAAATCGAAGACGGTTAGAAATTTGCGCTCGCTGGTGTCCCAACATTATGCAGTAAAGGACTCGAGAAAGAATTTTTCATTACTTTGAGAATCTATAAGATTTGTCCACTTCTTTTTCAAAAATTTTGACTCTGGTGAAGAAATATATGACTTGCTGAAACAACAGAACTTGTTAAAAAAACTTGTTAGAACACAAAATTCTTAGTTTACCTTCAGTTTCATGGAGCTTTAAAAAGTCTTGAAATTTGTCTTCACTCTCGGATAGATGATTCGACGAATAAGATGTTGCTAATTCGTCAATAGCATCCAGAAGTGTTTGATTAGTTCTGAAATTGGTTTTTGCTCTGATCAAGTTTTGAAATGCGTTGCCGTCTTGTCCTATTTTACTGTAAATGTTGGTTAAAAGTTTCTTGGATCCTTTCCAGTAAGATGTACCTACTTTTGATTTAACTTTATTAATCTCTTTGCTCATGTCCCTAATGGCTGTGTAACCAGATTGCTCCAAAGTTCGAATATCGTCAAGGACTTTGTTGAATCTGGTCAATACATCTTCTTCCTGGCCTCGAGCCAGTTGTAAAATACAGACCAGAAGAATGAGAAGTGTGATCTTCATGATTGGCGAGTATTCTGTTACGAAAAACAGAAGTGGGGCGGAGGCGGATCTGTGATACAAACATGTTTAAATTTTAGAGAAAATTAATATAGGGCAGTGGCTTTTCAGACAATAATGTAAAATGATAAAACCCTTTTGCTTAAAGCTTCATGTTGGGAATTGGATTTGTTTTTACAGGGTTGAATGACGTCATGAATATGAATGGGTAGTGAATGCAAATTGGCACTAACATTTAAAATCATTCTACCCTGGTAAGCTCAAAAATAAATTCCTAAGGTATAAAGGCACTGACCTTTATATATCCCTGGACCAAGCTATATCCGCCATTTTTGATCGAAGTTTTTTTTGAATTGGTACCCGTGAAAAAGCCATTGTAGTGTTAAAGATTAACGTCTAACGGCGCTATATCATCAAAAGTCTTCGAGGGAAAGTAAATCTAGCACTCTCGATGTATTTACACCACTATTGAGTAGTGCCGCCATTAGGGTACCACATTTAAAAAAACTCCGATCAAAGATTTTGCTTTGCCGGGATTGAAAAACTTGGTCCAGGGTATATAAAGGTCAGTGTATAAAAGCCGTTCTCCACTTTCGCGCGACACGAGCGAAAACTTTTTGAAGTTTTTGTAAGGTTATTGGTCGGTTGAAAAATGAAGCAATTCCGTTGGTCAAAATTGACGTAACTTCCTTCGACTTTTTTTTTGTTCACGCGAAACTTTTTTATGACGTAATCTTTTCTTCAGGTAGAAAAGGTTAAGAAAAAAATTGTTGCCCATTTCGCGCGAAAGTGGAGACCGGCCTTAAGAGTTTCTATTTCAAACGCCAATATGCCATGTGGACTTCTACTATCAGGCTTAGACTTTTCGAACTAAGGGAAGGCCCGCAAAGAGTTGATACATGGATGATTATAACCCATTACCAACACTATCTTTGAAATAACGAGACACATAAAAACAAAACAAAAAAAGATCTTACCTCAAACTTTCAGCAGCAGCACAAGTTATGGCTCATGAAAGAAAGAGAACGACTTCTTCGAATTCAAAGATATGAAAATACTTTCAAATGTAGAATCAGAGTTCTCTACTATTTGAACATGTTGCAGTGTTACCAAATTTAGTTGATGACAAATGTGCAGGGAATCTCCTTTCCATTGTCTCATAATGAACCAATCGGGATGAAAGGATGCTTCTTTGTTCATTACACGACCAATATATGAAAAACGAAAGGTGATTCCTATGGGTTGGGAAACGGGACGGCACATATTGTAATAATAGTTTTATTGTAAAAAAGGAAGTTGGATCATTGTGTGAGCTTAATCCGCTTATGGGAGAGATACAGTTTTAATTATCAAGCACTGTATCATAGTTTCATCTACATCCTGTAATTAATTGAAAAATTAAAATCTTCCTACGGAGAAATCTCAGCTTTTTATAGCGTTTACCGCAACATATGTCATATAGATTAATAAGTCTTACTCAATTCTTTTATACATGTAAATAAAGACCGCAACTAATATATGGCATGTCGTGATATGAAACTGCAGATAGAATTGATATGATTGATAATATGTTAATTGATATAAATAAAACCGGGCCATGGTGGGGGATCATGGATCAATTCACATCTTCCTAGAGAGTAATCTCAGACTTTATTGTGAGACTGTCCAGTTGTTGGAGATCACGTATCTAGGTAAATGTAATTATGGAGTCTAGCGGCAAAACGTTTGACCTAGGTGAAAGCAGTTGGGTATCGCAGAACTACCATACTTCAATTAATTCCTTTCGGACTTATCTCCCAAAGTAAAAAGAGATAAGACAAAAACCTAATTTCAGTTTTTTTTCAACGTCATCTCAAGGGTATTGGCGGCATCTTGAACATAATGTAACAACTATCAGCGAACCAGTGAAAACACCCCTGCCTCTGTGACCCAGTGGGATCCATCCATACGGCCATCCTAGTGAAAGATTTTCCGACCCACTGGATAAATCAGTCAGCCCACTGGAATGCTGTAGCGGCAATGACCTTTATATATCCCTGTACTAAGCTATATCCACCATCTTCGATCGAAGTTTTTTTGGAATTGGTACCCGCAGCCATTGTAGTGTTTGACACTTTGCCTACCGACAAACGGCGCTACATCACTAGTGTACAAGCGAAATAAGATCTAGCGCTCTGCGGGTACCAACTTCAAAAAAAACTTCGATCATAATATTTTGCTTGGCTGGCATTGAGTAACTTGGTCTAGGGATATTAAGTTCAGTGTCTAGGAGGCCCCTAAGCGGTAACACGCAAGTTTTTGTCTTCAATCACGATCACGAAAACCGCTTGCGGGCCTCTGTAGTTAAAGAATGGTCCCATTTTGAATGATAAAAGATTGACACATACCACACTCAAAATTTTCTTAGTTTAACATAACCCAGTGAATAATTTTTCCATCAAAACGTTACTCAACTAAAATCATCTCCCTATCCTTCTTCTTTCAGAATCCATTATTTGAAAATGTAATACTCGAAAAAAGGCAAAAAGTTTTCGTTCGACCTTTTTCCTCTTTTTGTATATTTTTTGCTTGTTTTTCTTCCCGTTGTTCATTGGGTTTTATGAAATACGTTAATGTAGATGCTTTTATACTCTTCCATACCAAAGAAATCTATATTACATCACGAGAAGCTTTTCTCGCGTTGGTGCAATGCAACATGCTCTATCCCACCAACACAAGAAAAAAGTGCGTGTCCCATGTTTTGTTTTTTTGTTTCATGGGACAAAAAGTGAGAGAAATACCCAAGCGTGTCCCAGGGACAAAAGTGAAATTTCAATTTTATTGGTAAAAATAAAAATGGGTTGCAGACACGAGAAAACGTTTCAGGTTGGTGGGATGGAGCATATTGCATCGCGCCAACGCCAACTTCTCGTGTCACCAAGCCTTAACATTTCTATCATATATAAAGTCGTTATTTTGGGAATCTTTATTTATTTCTTGATGTCTAGGGATTTTTCTGTGCAAGACGATTCCTGATTTGATTTCGTTAATTAATATCGCATTGCGATGTACAATGAAGGAACCTCAAGGGTGGGTGTACATCTGTAGGAGAGAATCGATTAACACTCCCTCTGTCGATAATAATTCAAAGCATAAACGAAACAATGGCTCATAATCACTTTTACGAATTCTTTTATAAACATAATCGATCTTCTCCTCGCTATTGCCATTATTACAAGAGGAAGGTTTGGGTTACCTCTTAAGACAAAGGACGTAACGAGGGGAAAATCGATTAAAATTTACAAAAGGATCGTGTAAATGATTTTTAAATATTTTCTTTGAGAAGGAAATATTTGTAACGGGCATTTTCCTTTTCCAAGGTTTAGAAAAAGTCATTTTCGTGAATTTTTACATGACGTTCTCTTTTTAAATCGAGCTCCGGTGAGAAAAACAGTAGGATGTGCTTTGTCCAAGACGGAAGACGTCATTTCTTCAAGACACGTCGGGGGAAATATGCGTACGGTGCTATTCTCCTTGCCGATCGGGAAACGTCGCCCGGTTCGGAAGCGTATTGTTGATCGAACCATACTGTTTTCTAACCGTCAAAACAAAGATGGCGGCAAAAAATAGACAACAACTGTTGCTCTTTTGCTATTTTTCTTTGGTTTTTATGCTTTCATGAGTTGAATTGGATCATGATTTTTGTACGATTGTCATAAGGAATGGTCGATGATGAACTTTTCCTATTATTCCTTTCTGGATCTGATGTTTCGTTTACATTCTGTTGGTTTAGATTGAAAGATACAATCTCTTGGTCTTGGAAATTCAGGACATTTTGTCAACTTTCACAAAATACTAACTTCAATTTTGCCTATATATAATTACCTAAATTGTAACAAGACAAGTGACTGTGAATAAATCTGACCATGTTATACCTGAAAACTACATACTTCTGACATAAAAAATGTTTGAACTCACTTTTATGGTATGCAGCCAACGGTCAGATGATTGATGAACTATATAATTGCCACCGGAGGAAGCATGAAGCTTCTGAGGATGGCATGCATAGCTTCACGCATAAGGAAGTTGGGCAAACATCTCATAATTTTGCGCGTGTTTTTCAGTATTTTAGTTCCGCTTAACGGTAGCATTCTTATCTTACGGTCTCTCTATTGTTTTATCATCATCAAAAAGACTTTTCCGGAGTTATTTTGATTTGATTACTCATTTTGAAATATCAGTTTGTCGTTTTCTTATCCCTGGAGAGTTAAATGAATCTAAGGAAATTCCCTTTTCTGGGAAATTCCCCTTTTATACCACAAGTAGTTATTAAGGTTCATAGGTTAAAAATACTACTCTACTCAAAGTATTCGAACAGTTATGTTGCTAAACGTGTTCATTAGTAAAATTTATCCTAAAAAAAACGATACTTACCTGTAAGTTGAAGTTTGTTGGGAGTTTTGTTAATAAATTATTCCAGATGGATGAGTATAAAGTGATATAGAACGGCAAGCTGGTCAGGGTTCATAGCTGTAAATAATCATGCTGGCCTGATGAAGGATGAGGATAAATGGGAGGGTTTCATCCTGTGGTGGGCACTTTATACTCATCCATCTGGAATAATTTATTAATAAAACTGCCAACAAACTTCAACTTACAGGTAAGTATCGTTTGTTTTAGGATAATTTTATTGCATAAATTATTCCGAGATTACGAGTATAAAGCGAGATTTCACAAAATGCCAGCATGATTAGTCTCCTTAAATGTTAGAAGGGAAGTAGTGAGAGGTTGATTATAAGCTTTAGAGCTTTGTTCAGCTCATTAAACACGTATATTTATAACACAATCTAAGGTGTAATAAAGTTTCTAATAAAGTTACAAATATAAAACACAATCTGAGGTGTTGTTAAATAATATTTTGTATTAATGTGTTAAAAAGACTTCCATGAGGTTAACGTCATCGACGATTATTTTGTTTTAGTGCTTGGCGAATGTTCTTGCGTTAGACCAACCCGCTTTCTTCAGTATTTCAGTCAACGACATGTTACTGGTTTTGCACTTGGATGTAGTGTGGGAATGAGCAGTATATAAATTAGTGTCAATGCCTGCGTTGGCAATCATTTGTTTGCACCATCTAGATATATTATCTTTAGAAACCATTTTGTGTGGTCTGATGTAGCTAACAAAAAGGTTGTCTGAATTTCTAAGTTTCTCAACTCTTGCTATATAGTGTTTTAAATGGAGGATTGGACAGAGTTTTGGTTCTCGGGCGAAACCTTTTACCTCTAAGGGTTCTATGTGTTTTGATGGTCTAGTCTGTTTGATTTTTGATGTTATGGGAATAATAACTTTATCTGCTAAGAAGTTGATGTTTTTAATGTCCAAAGATTGAAGAGTTTGAACTCTTTGTCCTCCTGATGCAATAGCGATGAGGCTCGCTAGCTTTAAGGATGACAGTTTTAGGTTAAGATTTTCAACATCTTGAAGGGATCTGAAATAGTTAAAAAGAATATTTACATCCCATGTGATACATGATTTTGGGAAGGTTGGTCGGCTTTCGAATACACCTTTTATGTATCGTTTTACTATAGGTAGTCTTCAAAATGTAACATTTTCGAAGGGTTTTACAAAAATAGAGAGTGCACTTCTAGCATTGCTAATAACATGGAAACTTGCCCCATCTTTGTATAATTGAGAAAGAAATTCAAGTCCTTCGTTTATCTTTGGATTAAATGGATCTATAGAGTTCCCACAAAACTTAAGCCATTTTTTAAGAGCAGGTTCATATTGTTTTTGGGTTGATTCCCTCCAACTGTTCATTATAATATTTGTAGTAGTATTAGACATACCTTGTTTTAAGTATTCAGTCCTGAGACTATGCAAGCTCTGAGTTTCAATTTCCTCCAGAGAGGATGTAGCCGATGAGGGTCTTCTGGAAGAACAAGAACTTGTTGTCCAGGTGTTATTGTTATGGTTTCTGAGACCGTCATTGAAGTCAGTGTCGTGTACCAAGTTTGTGTTAGCCAATCTGGTGTCACTATCAATCCTTGGCATTGGTCGGTTTTGAGCTTCTATTGTACTTTCCCTACCAAACTGAAGGGAGGAAAGAAATAGGGGTTTTTCAAGGTTGACCAGTTAATAGTAAATGCATTTATATGTTGGGCATTTGGGTCTGGCCTGTATGAGATATAATTATCTGTTTTGTTGTTTATTCTGTTTGCAAAACAGTCAGTTTTAGGAGGGTAGTTTAATTTTTTGCAAATATCTGCAAAAATTTTGTCATTTATCATCCAGTTGCTGTCACTATAGTCTTTTCTGGATTCTTCATCAGCTTCTATATTTTCCTTACCTGGTATATAGGTGCATGTGACCCAGATATTGTTTGTTTTGAAATAGACCATATTTCTTGTCATATTTTGTTGCAGGTGTTGTTTTTGCAGCTCCCGATTTTATTTATGATGCCTATGGCAGTTGTATTGTCACAATAGATACATATGTGCTTGTCTTTTAAATTTTCAGAGAATGTTTTGAGAGCAAAGAGAATAGCAATCATTTATATGTAGTCCTAGTTCTTCATAATGCCAGGAACCTCCAACTTTGTGTTTTTCAAAAATTATACCCCATGCAAAATCTGAGGAGTCAGTGAAGAGTTTTTTCTGAATGGGAGGTGGTTCGATCCAGTTTTCAATTTTGTTGATGTTTTGGATCCACCATTTCAAATCTTGTTTGCTAAGGTCTGATAGTGTCATTTTTGCATCAAAATTACCACAGTTTTGTTTTAAAGCTTTAATCTTTTCTTTTTCAAGGTTTCTATAATGTAGAGCACCATACTTTGATGCTGGCAGAGTTGAAATTATATGTCCAATGACTTTTGCTACATATCGAATAGTAGGTTCTGACAGGCTATGTAGAATATTGAGGTGTCTTTTTAAAGCATTGGTTCTTTTTTCAGTAAGAGTTGTAGTCATTTTGGTTGAGTCTATTACAAAACCTAGATAAGTAATCCTCTGAGATGGAGTGAGCTGAGACTTCTCTGAGTGTATTACAAACCCTATTTTAGTAAACATTTGTGCTGACTTAAGGGGCCCCCCAGCGGTTTGCGTGAATGGGCTTTTTTGGTTGCGTGAATGCGTGAAAATCAGAAAAAAATTGCGTGAATGCGTGAATTGAAAAAACTTGCGTGAACGTGAAAATCCATATTTCTATTGCGTGAATGCGTGAATCTGCCCTGTTTTTTCCGTGAACGCGTGAATTTTTCCTTTTCACAGTTTGTAGAAAACCCCAAGGTGCGCACCTATCTCGAATTCAAGGGATGCCAGGTGAAGGTGCACAAAAAAACATTCAAATTCTCTATTTTATAAAACGATTCATGATTTAGATGCGCTTTCTAGCAATCAAGACACCTTAAATTTCCAATTTTTTTTGCCGGGGCCAAACATGCATTGGCCCTCGAATCTTAAATAACTCTAATTTGCCCCCTTGAAAGTGTTTGTTTAAGATAAAACCATGGTTATGCATGATGAGTGATCCAGGGCCAGGGCCAGCCAGGGCCAGAGTCACTGGGGGTAGGAGGCGGCTATGACTTCACCACGTTTTTGCAAATATAAAGAAACTTATTCCAAAGAAATTTTTACCCATGATGTAGACTTTCGATAACCTGATTTCTTGGCAAAATTAGTCTGAAATGGAGTCGTATTTAAGCACATCAGAGAGTTAAAATAGAAATTTTCTCCTGTCGGCGCAAAACATGGTTGTGCCTCCTTAGTCACTATGTTTGCGGCCCCTCCACGTTAGGAAATTAATTCGCGAGCCCTGATTAAAACCTTTCTTTTTTAATTTTTTTGATCGCTTCGCTCGCAACAAATGTTCATTCTTTTACCTCATTATACAAGATATCAATCGAACGTACCTTGCCTCTAACGAATTTAGACAACATTATTTTTCAATGGTGTTAAAGAGAGCATTTTTAGCCAAACGCGAGTGACAGAAATGCAAAAATTTCCTCTCTGCGTAAAGCATGGTTGCGCCTCCTTACCCCTGAGCTAAGCATTATGGTGTCATACTCGAGTTTGTTTGACCTATTTTTGATAATGTTTAAGCTATTTTTTGTACAAAAATTCGCCTGCGGCGCATATCTTTTCACTTAATATCGCGATACGTTAACTGCAGAAGCTTCACCTTTTCCAAACGATCGTGACAAGTCAGAAGAATCAAATATTTTGCGTGATGGCATGTGATTACAGTTGAAAAATTACGTAACGCTTTCTATTTGGGGGTTTCTTATGACGCTACCAAACACGGTGTTTTATAGTCAGGTCTACAGGAAAAATCATTACTGAGTTAAGTTTTTCTCAACTCAAGTGCATGACCAGATCCGGCCGAATAATATCTCGAGTACAGCCTTGTCATACTTTTTTATGCAAATCGAACGTTTTACTCCATAATGGCGGAAATTACGTAACTTAGCGAAATGTGCAAGACCTCTATTTTTGACATTTTCCCTGATTTTTTCCGAAAATTTCCCCGATTTCCCAAAAAAATGAGTTTGCGTGAATTTCGAGAAAAACTTGCGTGAATGTGTGGATTGCGAAAAATTTTTGCGTGAATGCGTGAAATTTGGGTCCGCTGGGGGGGCCTCATTTAAGTAATACAATCTATAAATTTATTTTTGGTAAGTAGGAAGTCATCTATAAAGCCACAATGATATTCCCAGTGTCCTCAGTTTGCTCATAGGGACTGCAGTGAGTTTGGTGAATTTTCTTGGACAAGGTCCAAGGCCA
This sequence comes from Clytia hemisphaerica, assembly GCF_902728285.1. NCBI lineage: Eukaryota > Metazoa > Cnidaria > Hydrozoa > Leptothecata > Clytiidae > Clytia > Clytia hemisphaerica. The sequence continues at coordinate 335,872 of NW_027103394.1, forward strand.
TTGGGATAACATGTGAATTTATAGATGGTTCCTTGAAATGAAAATTTTAGAAAACATTGATAATCCCTGTGTATGGGAACACTGTAATATGCATCTTTGAGGTCTATTGAAGTCAAGTAGTCCCCTTTTGATATCATAAGTAAAGCATCTTTAATAGTTTGCATTTTAGTGTTGAAACTCAATATTTTGATTTAAACTTTTAAGGTTCAGAATCATCCTTGTACCCCCACCATCTTTAGGTTTTACAAATATAGGGGATATAAATGTTAAAAATCAGACACACCGAGTGACTTAACTCATAGAGTACTATCTTCATAATAAAAAGCCTAAAGAAAAATTACACACTTCACTACAGTAAAATAATTAGTGACAATTAAAAGGGCAGCCGATGTAAGACCCCTAATGGAAATGACATCAGCTTTAAACTAATAAACAAAGCAATTAGCAGAAAAAGTTAAGACATACAGATAAGTAAGTAAAACGTCATATTTTCAATACTCCCACTTGACGTTTTACGTATACAAAATAAAATCTAAATAAATTTCAAATCCGTTAGTCATTAAAGTCGTTAAAGTCATTAAACCTTTTTAACATTAAGTCCCTCTCTAAGTTTTTCAAATTGAGGTCTTGGGATCCTTTTGTTAAAAGGTCAGCAATCATTTCATCAGTAGGGCAATACTCCAAGTCAATTACTTTCTTTGCGACAGCATCGCGCACGTGATGAAACTTAATGTCAATGTGTTTGGTTCGAGAGTGGTGAGTTGGGTTCTTTGCCAACTCAATAGCTCCTTGATTGTCTTCAAACATTTTTGTTGGATCAGTTTGCTCGAAATCCATACCTTTGAATAAAGTTGCTTGGGACAAGGCTACATATTCAGCTTCTGTTGTCGAGAGTGCAACGATCGATTGACGCTTGGATTTCCACGATACTGTAGAATTTCCGACTTTGAATACGTAACCAGAGGTGGATTTTCGTGTATCAATATCTCCAGCCCAATCAGCATCTGCAAAACCGTGAAGCAGAATATCTCCTGACTCAGATCCTTCGTAGATCAAGCCATAATCAAGTGTTCCTTTCAAATAACGCAGAACTCTCTTTACGCCAATCCAATGTTGTTTGCCAGGTTTTGACATATGTTGGCTCAAAACTCCCACTGCTGCAGATATGTCTGGGCGGGTACCGATTGATGCATAGGTCAAACATCCGATCGCTGATTGGTAATCCTTTAACTTTACAATCTCCTCATCGTTGGCCAACTTTTCGAACTTCATACTTGGTTCCAGAGGTGTGGCGACTGGTTTGCATTCATTCATATTAAAACGATTAAGCACAGATGAAAGAAATGCATTTTGATCAATAGTCAATCTGCGATTTTTACGGTCTCTCTTGACTTGCATGCCAAGGATGAAATGTACCTCACCTTTGTCCTCCATTTCGAAACGTTCCCCGAGTTTCTGTTTCTGTTCTCGAAGAATCTGGATGTTGTTGCAGGCGATAAGTAGATCATCGACGTATACAGCAACGATAAGGGTAAAGGATTTGTCTCCTTCGGTGATTTGTTTGTGGTAGATACAAGGGTCAGCGTCGTTTCTAGTGAATCCTGATTCTTTAAGGAATTCGTCCATCTTTTCGTTCCAGCATAGGGCAGATTGTTTTAAACCGTAAATGCTTTTTTGCAACTTGCATGCCATATTCGGATTGTCCCTGTTAATGAATCCTTCAGGTTGTTTCATGAAGGAAGATGTCTTCCTCAAGATCTCCATTTAAGAACGCTGTCTTGACGTCCATTTGATGCAGTTCTAAGTCGAGTTCGTTTGTAATTGCAAGTACGGAGCGAATTGAATTGTATTTTGCGACAGGTGCGAATACGTCGTTGTAGTCTATTCCGGATTTTTGCGAATATCCTTGTGCTACAAGACGAGCTTTGCATCTTTGAATTTTGCCATCAGCTCCTCTCTTATGTTTGAAAACCCACTTACTTCCTACTAGGTTTTTGTCAGGTGGCATTTCAACCAATTTCCAAGTTTCGTTTTCGATCAATGAATCGTACTCATTTTGGATAGCGTCCTTCCAAAGTTCAGCATTCGGGCTGGACAATGCCTCCTCAATGGTGGTTGGTTCCTCTTCGTCAACTATGGCGATCGATGCCGCATCCATCAGATTCCACCATTCACCAGTCAGGACGTTTAGTCTCTCAGGCGGTCTCCTTGTGCGTACAGGTCTAGCATTTGGGCGATTTTCCGGGTTGTCTTCAGGTTCGTCTGGTTCGGTCGATTCAGGAAAGAATTCAAAGTTTGAATTAGTACCGTCAAACTTTTCGATATCGAAATCCTTTTCCACAAAGGTTACGTCTCGGCTTCGGAACATTTTTCTGGTTTGTGGGTCGTAAAACTTGAATCCATTTTCGTTTGATGGGTAACCGACAAATATACATGAAATCGATTTCTTGTCGAACTTTCCTTTGCGTTTGGTATCTGGAACGTGTACGTAGGACTTACATCCGAAAACTTTCATATTACTCACATCCGGTTTCTTTCGGTGCCATATTTCATAAGGTGTGGTCTCCTTCAAAAATGCTGTTGGACTACGATTCCGGACGTAGCAAGCAGTCGAAATAGCCTCAGCCCAAAATTTAATCGGTTTCTGAGCGTGATGCAACATCGAACGTGCAGTTTCTAAAAGAGTTCGATTCATACGTTCGGCAACTCCGTTCTGTTGAGGAGAATACGGTATAGTCGGTTCACGCGAGATTCCACGGTCGGTGCAAAAACTTGTGAATTCGGTCGACGTATATTCACCACCATTATCAGAACGTAAACGTTGGATAGTTTGGTTCTCTACGTTCAGCCGTTTAACTTTCAGTCCCGTTCGATTCTCGACAAGATTTACAAATTCGGTAAATTTAGCCAACACTTCTGATTTATGCTTCATCATATAAACGGTCGTATATCTGGAGTAATCGTCGATAAACGTAACGAAATACCTGGAACCTCCCACTGAAGGTACATCCATTGGACCACAAACATCACTGTGAATCAATTCAAGTAATCCCTTTGTGGTGTTCGTCGATTTCTTCGGGAACGGTTGTCGATGTTGCTTCCCCATCGCGCAACCTTCACAGTTTCCATTGACTGTCTCCTTCAAGTCGAAATCAAGGCCGTTGACCATTTCCTTCTTGTTCAGTAATTTTAAGTTGTCGTAGCCGAGATGACCATATCGTTGGTGCCATAAATCGATTTCGTCCATTGCGTTTCCAATATAGCAAGTCTGATCAGAATTTATCGTGTTCAGTTTATAAAGTTTACCGTGTTTCTTTCCGACGCTATAACGTTTTCCTTTTTCGGTAACAGCCGGTAGGGAAAAAAGCTTGTTTTGGATTTTCGGTACAAAAAGAACATCTTTTAAAACAATTTTAACTTTCTCAGTCGTATCCTTAACTGTCAAATGTACATCGCCTTTTCCATAAGAGTATAAAATGCTCTCATCAGCAAGTCTCACTGTTATAGGTTCTTTAAAAGCAACATAATTTTCGATACTTTCTTTTTGGGGCGTCATATGTTGGGTAGCGCCAGAGTCTATCCACCAATTTTCGTCTTCGATTCGATTCGATGATTTTAAAGCGAGTTCGGAATTTGCTTGTACATCAGATACGGCTTCATCTTTTGCGAGTTTGGCTTGACCTTCTTTCCTTTTAAGATCATTTTTCTTCTTGTAACATTCTCGCGCAAAGTGTCCAGTCTTTTGCAATAGTGACATTTCAAAGTCTTTTTGTCTAGCTTTGAGATCAGAGCTTCAGGTGATGTTGGGCTTTTCTCCGACTTCTTCTCGCTTTCGTGGATTAAACGGTCGCGAACGTAATCCCATGTCAAGTTATTATCCGCGATTGTCTCTAAAGCGGTAATTAAATAATTGCAGTCGTCCGGTAAACTGCTGATCAAAAGGATAACAAGATCTTTCTCGGCAATTGCATCGTCGATGGCTTCCAAATGCTCCCCTAACGTTCTGATTTGGTTAATGTGTTCGGTCATGTCTTGTCCTTTCTCCATCCGTGCGGAGTATAATTTCCGGCGGTAATAAATCTTTTTCGACAGAGTCTTTTGCTGAAAATGTTTCTCAAGATTTTCCCATGCAGCTGTGGCGGTTCGTTGCAATCCCGAGACAAATCACAGCCAGAGCTTGGTTTTCTCGTTTTTTAAATTTTCGTTTGTCAGCCTCAGTCGCATCTTCATTCAAAGTTTCTGTACCGTTGACTATATCCCACAAGTCTTTTCCGATTAGGTACATTTTCATATTAAACTTCCATGAATGGTAGTTCTCAGCGGTCAATTTTTCAACCTTAAATTAAAAATCTTCAGACGCCATGTTTGTTAAACCAGATTACAAAAATATGCCAGTACTCTAGTATTGTGTCTGGGCCCATAACCTGTTAAAAATCAGACACACCGAGTGACTTCACTCATAGAGTACTTTCTTCATAATAAAAAGCCTAAAGAAAAATTACACACTTCACTACAGTAAAATAATTAGTGACAATTAAAAGGGCAGCCGATGTAAAACCCCTAATGGAAATGACATCAGCTTTAAACTAATAAACAAAGCAATTAGCAGAAAAAGTTAAGACATACAGATAAGTAAGTAAAACGTCATATTTTCAACAATAAATTCTATTTTCTCATGGTTTGTTTTTACTAGAACTTTTTTCTTTAGCAGTTTTTCAATTTCATGTCGAATATTATCTAAGAAGCTGTTGTTCGCAAAGTGTTTTACTGGCAAGTCAGGAGTTGTGAACTTTAATTTGTCTCCTCTTATAATAGACAGAATATTTTGATCCTTAGTCATATTTTCCCATTCTGAAAAGTAGTTTTTTAGTCCTCCCCCTTTAAATTGTTGGACATTTATCTGAGATGCTTTAATAAATTCTTTTACCTTTTGTTGTAAGTCTTTAACTTCTGATGAGTCTTTATTGTTAACATCTGAGGTTGATTTTTCGACTTCTGAGGTTGATTTCTCGACTTCTGAGGTTGATTTCTTGACATCTGAGGTCTTGGTTGCACTTGTTTTTAGCTCTAGTTTCTTTTTGGACCTACCTAAGGTAGTCCTTTAAATTAACCCTTGTCCGTTCGTTCGTCCGTTCGTTCGTCTGTTGCCAGCTTTTCTCGAGATCGGCTCATTAGTTTTTTCTAATTTTTTGCACAATGATGCAAAATGGCAATGCCCAAAATGTGACGGAGCCCGATTTTCAAAAAAAAAATTTTTCCGGCCGAAAATGGCGGAAATATGCCGGAAAAACGGGTTTTTCGGCATTTTCTCGAGATTTCATCATTAGTTTTTTCAGATTTTTTGCTCAAAGATGCGTATTAACAATGCCCAAAACATGGCCTAGTCCGATTTTTGAGAAAAAATTTTTTCCGGCCGAAAATGCCGAAAATATGCCGGAAATCGCCGTTTTTCTGGATTTTCATTGGACTTTTCCATATAATTGGTTGTTTTTTCATTCAAAAAGATTATTAATAGCAATGCCCACCATAAAGCATGTTTCAATTTTCAATAAAATTGATTTTTGAAGCCGGAACTTTCTAAAAATCGCCGGAACAGCCGATTTTCGCCGGAAAACGGTATTTCTTGAATTTCTTGAGCTGTACTTTATATTTTTTCATGAAATTTTGCACACTGATGCAAAATGTCAATACCTAAATTGCGACGGAGCCCAATTTTCGAAAAAATTCATTTCCGGCCGAAAATGGCGGAAATATGCCGGAAAAACTGGTTTTTTGGCATTTTCTCGAGATTTCATCATTAGTTTTTTCTGATTTTTTGCTCAAAGATGCGTAATAACAATGCTCAAAACATGGCCGAGTCCGATTTTTAAGAAAAAAATTTTTCCGGCGGAAAATGCCTGAAATATGCCGGAAATCGCCGTTTTTCTAGATTTCCATTGAACTTTTCCATATAATTGGTTGTTTTTTCATTCAAAAACATTATTAATAGCAATGCCCACCATCAAGCATGTTCCAATTTTCAATAAAATTGATTTTTGAAGCCGGAACTTTCTAAAAATCGCCGGAACAGCCGATTTTCGCCGGAAAAACGGTATTTCTTGAATTTCTTGAGCTGTACTTTATATTTTTGCATGAAATTTTGCACATTGATGCAAAATGTCAATACCTAAATTGTGACGGAGCCCGATTTTCGAAAAACATTTTTTTCCGGCCGAAAATGCCGGAAATATGCCGGAAAAACCGGTTTTTTGACTTTTCTCGAATTTTCATTCTTAGTTTTTTCTGATTTTTTGCAGAAAGATGCGTATTCGCAATGCTCAAAAGATGGCCGAGTTGATTTTTGAGAAAAAAATTTCCCGGTTGCCGGAAATCGTCGTTTTTGCAGATTTTCATTGGATTTTTTCCTTGTATTTCTATGTTTTTCACACAAAAACATTATTGATAACAATGCTCACCATCAAGCATGATTCAATTGTCAATAAAACTGATTTTTGCGACCAGAACTTCCTATTTATTTTTTCCCTGCAACCCTTCTCTCTCCCCCCATCAACAATCAATGATGAATTTATTGTGTTGTGTATTTTCGCTAAATGCTATATTTTCTGACTGATTTTTTTCATTTTTCTTTTTGCATTGCTAACTAACTTTCATCATCAGGTAGGTCCATTCAGCATGTTGCTTGTTGTGTAGGTGTTTGTGGAGGAGGACATCCTCCCCCGGCCTCGGCCTAAAAAAGAATTTGGACGAATGTTTTTGTTGTAAGGATTGTATTCACTGTTTCGCTTTGAGAACTGGCTTTTCTGTTTATAGCTTGATGTTTTGTTATTGTTTTTCAGTTTGTTTCTTAATTTCAAATTTTTAATATTTTGGCTCAGGTTTTCCCCAAAAAGTTTTTCAGTTAGTTTGTTGTTGTCTCCTGTGGATACCAAGTCCGGTTTGTGTAATTTACGATGCGCGATCCAATGATTCACGATGCACGATCCATGCATATATTATGTTAATTATTCTAATTATGCATTTACAGGTTTTAGTAATCACATATTTTAATTCCTTCTTTTGTATTCCTGGAAAATTAATGTAAAGTATGCGTGTATATATTTTAACCTCAACAATCAAATCAAATCAAATCAAAACATAAACTTTTTTGAATTGAATATCTCTATTGAGACAGGGCTATAAATAAAAATTTACAATGTTGTGGTAAAGTAGGGAAGACGTTTTTTAGAAAGATCAAATGAATTAACTTGATCATCAAACAAAGAAAAAGATCAAATAAATAAAAGCACCAGTTGCCATTCAGTTGGTGAAAGGCTTTTATAAGAACATGCCAAAAGTAATGTAGCCAATGATTCCTTTTTTACCTTATTCACTGTTCTTAAAAAAATAATAAACGTACAAAAATGAGTTTGTGCTTTGATAAATTTTTCGCGCCAAAACTTTTCTATGACGTCAAGGCTTTTTCTTTCATTTTAAAAACGAGCGAGGCATGCGACGAACATTTTCTTTCTCTCGCTATCAATTTTTGTTTTTTCTACACAGAAGATATAAGTTATTTTAAATATGAAAACTTATTCGAGCATAATTAGAATAATTAACATAAATCGACATAAATCATGCTTGGATCGTGCATCGTGCATCGTGAATCGTTGGATCGCGCATTGTTTGCGTCTTCATTGAAAATATTTTTAATATTTTTTATTACCCCAGAGAGGGCAGAAATTAGATTTCTTTGGATCATAGCCATGGATACATCACTTTTTCGTTGAAAACTGTTGAGTAATTGCCATAACTCAATGTTTAGTTTAGGCACTGGTATGTTGCAGTTCTCAGGTAGAGGGTAGCTCTGCCTTTTTGATATTCTCCTTATCTTTCTTGGAATTGTAGCTGTCAAGAATTATTCTAGCAAAGTCATCTTTTATTTTTTCCCCTTTGTCTTCTTCTATTGAGACGATCCTTATGTCAGAGAAAATATCTTCATCTTGTATGCTTGTAGATGGAGTGGGATCACTGGTGGGGACCGCAGAAGAGGTGTCGTCCTTAGATTTAGTGCTAGTATTTCCCTCTATTTCATTTTGTGGGCTATTAGAAGGCTCTTCAAAATCCTCATTTTGAGAAGCATAAAGTTCTAACTCTTCATCAAAGTCAAGTTCATTAAATTCCATATCATCCTCATCTTCATAATAGTCCCTCTGAGAGGAGGTATCTATGCCCTGCTGAGGGGTTGGTCTTCTCGAGGAAGTTTGTGATGTCAAAGCATCTATTTGTTTCTGCATGTTGTTGACTATATTTCTTAGTTGCTCATTTGTATTTGAATTATGTTCTGGTGAGGAATCTGACATTTTGTTTAGGTTCTAAAAGAGAAGAAAGAAAATAAAAAACACTTATCTGATTCTTGTGTCTTCCACGTTTTCGCAGCTTCTCCGCCCTGTTGCTTGATCCGTCATGACATGAACTCCCCAGCTTGCCGTTCTATCTCGCTTTATACTCGTAATCTCGGAATAATTTATGCAATAAAAAACATATGATATATTCAGATATATCTTCAGATATATACGCTTTTTATAGGAAAAACCAGTAAGTCATACGATTCTGGCTGAGTTGCTCAGCCTTAAATGTCAATATTAATTAAAATGGAAACATGTACTTCTCAGTAATTTCTGAAATCTGAGGTTCAGATTCTTCTTAATTTGTTCTTAGGTTTTGGCCAAATTTTAGCCTGGTATTCTTATGAAATTGTTCTTATAAAAAACGTGTAAGACAAGGCACGAATGTCACTCTAAGTAGACTGTAAATCACTCCCTTGACACATTTTTTAGCATTTGAAAGAATTTTGACTCAGATGAGAGGTCACTCTTAACAAAAATTACTGTAGGGCTAAGATCCTTTCTTTTTAACGCAAATTCAACTCTATGTGTTCGTTTTGCTGCGGTTACATTTGGATTACATTTCATATTTTCCATATCAGCATTCGATAATGAAAATAGATCTGGATTACATAAATATTACATGCTACAAATTGTAAGGCCTGTCTGCCGTTTCTTGCCGTGTCAAATCTAATACAAGGGTCTCGACTTAGTTTTTTGATTTTTAGCGTTTTATTTGCTTTGATTCCATGTAATATGCACGAAAAAATCAAGTAAACAAAACAGAAAATGGTTTCTATAACCTATCGACCTATTTGTATCACACCATTTAGATTATTCTCATAAAAACTTTGCTTCCAACTGTAGTCTAGTCAACATTCATAGAAGACAACCTATACTTTGATAGATCTACCTGGTTATGAAAATAAAATTAACCTTTAATAACAAAAAAAACCCTTGAACGACGGGAAAAAAGAAGGAAAAAAGCATGAGCCCATCAACCTTGTCTAAGAAAATATTAAAGACAACAACCACCCAGAAACACCCGATTTATCAAAGTTTCCATTTGCAAAATTACCATATTTCAATAAAATAAACTTGCCTAAATCCCATCCCGAAAAGGAATGTGCAGGGGAAGGAGGATAAAAGCTCTTTCAACCACCCGGAAAGTAGTACTACCCCTGGACGAAAAGGTAACTTGACCCCCGGACATCGTAAATTTACCTCTGGACATGGGTTGATTTCCTGTTATCCTCCATCTCCCTGCTCAATCTTTTTTTCTGGAAAGGCCCAATAGACTCACTTATTCAATAATTGATTGTCCACCAATGGGTCTCTCTAAGATGTTCAGTACTCTTAGGTGCCAAATAAACGCCCCCCCCCCCGCTTGTTAATTTTTCTATTTTTTCCACCCCCGGACCTTATTAGGACCCCCCCCCCCGTTTATTAATTTTTGAAAAAATTCCCAGCTACAAAAAGGAAAATTCCTTGTTTTACTCTAAAAAGCCTAAATTTTGACCCTTTTTTGGGTTTTTAAAGGTCCATTTTCCAACCCCCCGGTAATTAGGTCCCCCCCGTTTATTTAATTTGAAAATTTTTTCCAACCCCCCCCCCCCATTTATTCGAACCCCCCGTTTATTTGGCACCTAAGAGTAGCTGTCAGTAGCAATGTTAACAATCTCCACCATTCAAATTCTCCGACTTGATCAGTAACATCAGCGATCCAATCATTTATTATTTTTCATCATTAGTTATTATTCATTGTCTATAACAAAAAAAGATTACGAGGTTATTTTCACGACGAGTGACAATGTGCTGCTACAATTATAGATTGAGTATATCCCGTATCCCACCTCGAGAAGACCGTGTAACTAATAAAATACATTTAATGTTAACTGTTATACCGTTCTGTTTGATAGGCTTCTGGGGGGAGAAGATATCAATAAATACTATCTAAAAGTATTGAATATTTTTCATGGCTAGCCACTTAAAATACACTCTTTTTTAAGCACACAGGGAAAGAAGTGTAATTAGTTTAGTGAACTTATGAATAATTTTTATTTAATTTCTTTCCACTTATTTTGATTTTTAGTACGTTGGGGATAGAAAAATTATGATACTTTCAATTTTTATTTCGATAATTATCAGAATAATAATTAAAAATTATTACCAGGAAAATACTTATAAGAAGATTGCTGACTAGCAAAATTAAATCGACAGGAAATTTTTGAAATTGTATTTAGAATGAAAACCCACCCTATATCTTCTATTTTTTTAGATAATTACCGTTTCAAGACCACTTTTAGCTGATTTCAGGCTCATTCTCGAAATTAAATCCACTCTCAGGAAAATGGCACAACGAAAACGTCGAAAAATGGCCTAAAATTCTATTTCTTCTTAATCACTTTCATTACTGTTCACAAAATCAACTAAAAATATAGTGTCGTTCTTGGTTAGACAAACTTTTTTGTCCAAAATGCTGCCTACTTTGATAGCTACATACTCATCTGACCTAGAACAAAGAACAATAATTAACAAATGATTTCAGAAGGACTACCTTATTGGAACTAATTTTCGCGGGTTTTAATTTTAGCGTTTTTCGCGGTTTTTCGTCAAAATCGCGAAAATTTGATCCCGCGAAAAATTTTGAGAGCTGAAAACCGCGAAAATTAATTCCCGCGAAATACAATTTTTTCCAATTTTATCGAAAAATTTGAAAAATCCCTAGGAAAATGAAAGAAATTTGTCCAAAAAAGGGCAAAACCGCGAAAATTAAAACCAGCGAAAATTCCAGAATGGAAAAAACCGCGAAAATTAAAACCCGCGAAATGCAATTTTCCGGATATTTTTTTTCGACCGCGAAAATTAGTTCCCGCGAAAATTAGTTCCAATAAGGTAATCTTCCTGGAGCAACAGATATATTTGAGCATTTTTTGAGCCTAAATATGTTATACCACCTCTAAGATGGACATTTACTTTTTTCCCTTATTTTATATTTTGACGTTATATTTTTATTAATAAAAGAGTAAAAAAAGAAAAAAAACGAATAAGGCAAAAAACGAATAGATATACCTTTTAAAAGACTTTATGTGAGATACATGGAAAGTCTCATCATTAAATTTTCCGTAAGGAACTTCATCTACCATCGTCAATAAATTCAAGACAGCCAAAATATGCTCACGTTCGTTTACCTAAAACATGAAATAATTATTATCTATAAATCTAAAACTTCAAATTTTTGGACCGAATAGTTCGAATAGATACATAAGGCAACGTCATGCTGAGTGAATTAATACATTTAATATACATCACCGATCAGTTTCATACATTCTTTATTTCTTAAAAAGGCCTCAAAGTTAAAATACAAATAAGTATATGTCCCAGTTTGGTTTAAAAATCTAGCATAACAAAATTTGACATTACACTGTGTCTGTAAAAACGCGGTCAAAATTTTGACTACATAAATAAATAATTTTGTAATTCATTTAATAATTCACAAAATAAACATAATTAAGTACAAATAAAACATTGAAATTTAATAATATATTCAGATTTAGAATCTCTGTGAATTACGAGTAAATTAGATTGAAATCATGTATAATCTGAAGCTGACCGTGTATTTACATGAAAATTTTATGTACACATACCTGTATAAAATAGTTAGTCAAACCAAACTTGTTGTCACCATGAAAATCGAAATGAATGGCAGCGTTGTCTCTTGATGGTGAGCGGGTATATTTTTCAGATTTAAGAGCAAAGCATTTTGTTTGTAGTCTTTGGAATTCATACAAAGTATCTCTAGAATACAATGCAAAAACCTCAATCAAAGTAACTTTTACTCACGAGAAATAAATCATAAATTTGTTAATCAGGAGTTCTAAAATCTCTAGCAAACAATTCAGCTCGTCTTCAAGGGCTCTGAGATCTCCTCTGAATTCGTTTTATCAATTTGATCGGAAAACTTTAAATCAAATTTTGAACACGATAAAACCTATGGCTAAAGGTTCTGGTATGTAATATATAGTATTAATGTTTAATTACCCTTGATTGACAAATTCCTTGAGTTGAGGAATGTTAGGGGTCTCTGTGAGAGTTGTGAAGGGTCCATGACATTGAAATTCATTTTCAGCATCTCTAAAGTGTTAAAAAAAATCAAATAAATGATTTTTTTTTTTTGCCAAAGCTTGAGTAAAAACCAAAATTGGAACAATTCTATGTAGTATTACTGTAGATACTGGTAATACTGTGGAAATAAATAATCTACCATGGTAATAAAATAGTGGGGTTGTGGTTGTTGGCACATTTTCATGCATTTCTCATGAAAGAAAACCGTTAACTTATAGTTTCTCCCCCTAATCCTAGGGGCTTGTATTTTCAAATATTTTTGTAAGGGGTCTTTTTGCTTTCAGCTTAAATATATACCTTTTTCCAACTAGTTTGTTATAAAAACTCCACTCTGGTGTCAAAGTGCTCATACTTGAAACTAACTCTGGGAGTCTCATGTCTACATTGACTGCTTTAACTACCTGAATTAAAGCAAAAAATATATGATTAAAACATATAAAATGTATAAAACTTTCATGACAGATGAGAAAAGAAAGAAAATACAGTATCACAGCTTTATACCTGTTTTTCAATCATCTGTGTTCCATGGAAATAATACTTGAAATCCCCATTCCAATTTTCGTAGTTGAACCCTGACATTGACGCCCAAAGAGGTCCATTAACACGTACTTGTCTTGGATAGTGAACTAGATTATGAAAGTTTGCTTTACATTCTGATTTACCTAGTAAGAAAAGTAATAGATAATGTAGAAAAATATATTCATTGTAAAATCAGTATCTTTTCAGTGTTTTTAGATCTATGCGTGGACTTAACCCTCTGCATTTACTAACCTTAAATGTATGTATGTAATGTAATATATTCAATGGCTACAGATTCGAAAGCATTTCAAAGAAAGCCTACCGTAAAGCTTTTCAGTATCTTTAACGAATCTCCTCAAGAATTTTTCTGCTAAGGATAGATCACTTTCAGTTACTTCCTCTTTTTGAAGAACGAAAACTCCATTAACCAGAAGAAGAAAATGACTAAAAACGAATTAAAACAAAAAAATGTCATGTTGTATGTAGTAATATAGCAAATAAAAGCACCTCTTAGTTTTAATAAAAGCTCAATAAAAATATAATTCAATTCAAAGGATATCAGCCTCTATCAAGTTGTCACTTATTTTGAGATAAGACTCGATGACTTTTCATTCTATCATTATATACTATTTGATGATGAAAAATTTTGTATAAATTCATGTTTAATTACCTAAAATAAGGTGCTGGTAAAATTCCTTGAAGGAGGATAGGCGCGTAATAGAAGAGCCAATTTCTGCATTCATTTGCTATATAAATGGAATAAAAATGAAGTTTTAATGCAGTGTCATGGGGTTTTTAGAAGTATAAAATAAAATAAATGAAATGAAATGAATAAAATAATATCAATACCCTTACACTTGCGATGCATAAATTATTTTTGTCCTTGTTTTCAAACACATTTGATTATTCTAACATTACATGTTCACAGGATAACTGTAATCATTATTATTTACGTTCAAAGTTTCAGTTGATATACCACCGCGCATTAAATAAATGTCTGTAATTGCCTTAATACATAAAAACGTTGGTTTTAAATACCTTTAAAATAGTTTCGATGGGCAAACAGGCTACGCGGACGGCGGGTGACCTCATCTGGTGGTTTTAAGGAGAGTAGGTTCTTGTCAATAACATGAATATCTTTACCAAGATACCATTCCTCCTTAGAAAAGGAACTATCCAACCACAACTTCGTCAAAGATCTATATGTGCAAAAGAAGTGTAAAAATTGTTAATACATCAAATTGTGACAGAATAAACAGGAACAAAAATTGTTTAGATATTTGCTGCCGCAGAGGCTATTTGTTTGCAAAAGTATAACAGCCTAGTAGTATAAAATTGAAATTGAATTAAAAAAGTTGTAATGTAACAATATAATGTAAAAGGGTAGTAGGTCATCCTGAGGTTATATAAGTGCTTCTGTAAAATAATTGGTTTAAACTGACGATTTTTCCACACTTACTTAGTAACACCCAAAAATATTCCGTGCATGTAATCATATGGAATATCCCATATGATATCAATGTAAGGAAGTTCACCCAGAATTGAATATCCACGTACTCCGAAAACCTGTCCAATAAAAAAGTTTTAAAACAAAATAAATCAAAATGAATCCAACTTTTCGGGCTAGCATCGTGAAAAGTGATAGTTGTACACAAGATTCACAATTTGAAGAAACAAGGCTTGAATTGTCAAAATCTTATTAGGAAACATTGAAGAAATATGTTCAGGCTTGATATTGGAAACATAATTTTCACATTTTGCTTTTCATAGCAATAAATAATTTCACTCTCTTCTTTTAAGCATAACGCTTATAAGCATCCTTATGTTGAATTTGCAAAAAAATAAGCAAATGCTAAGATTGTGATTTTAGTAATCCTATTTTAAACTGGTCAGCGGAAGGCCAACATTTTATGATGACGTTATTACCAATACAATGTTTAATTTACCAAAAACACTGAAAAATTATTTTCAATCTGCTATAATAAATGACTTAACATTTTCTTACTGTTTCATTGTTATCCAATGCAACTGCAGCTTGCGCAAATGTTTTTTCTTGGTTTCTTTCGTTTGCAGTTTCATCAAATGGAAAATAAACATTTGATCCTTCTGCTTCGCCCTCCATCTCACAGCAGCTGCAACCATGATACCCATTAAATTGGACCATTTCTTGAACCAAGCATTTTGCTGAAGATTAGAAAAAGTTTAAAAAGTCAGTTTAATCCTAAAATGGATGATTTAAGTCATTGAAAACTGATGAAAAGATTACTGAGGATTTCGCAAGTAAATAATCAATTTAAAGATCCAAAGACCTATAAAAATTAATCATGTTTGATTTGGTAAAAAGTCTTTCATCTCATATAAGAAAACGATACGAAAGCAAGCTATTCAAATCATGCAGGATAAAAAATTACTACCTGGTAAATCAAATAATCCACCAATAATGGTTAACTTTCCATCAAATTCTTCATCATCAATCTGAACTGAAAAGCCTGAACAAACGTAAGTTGTAAGTTTACGATCACAGTTGAGGCGATCCAAAGGCTCTCTTTTCGATAGCTATTTGCTATGCTAGGTAGTGGAAAGCGCCACTCCTTTCTCTGAATTTTGGGTGGTTTGGTTTATTACTATGTTAAAAAAATGGCGGCTGTAAATCAAAACAATCACAATTGAAAAATGTAGCAAAAGATGATGTTGAAGGAAACGAGAAACGGGATCAAAATTGGATGAGAAGCTGAGTGCTGTGGGTAAAAAATATAAATATCTAAATTCAATATTAAGAATTGCAAAGAATTGCAACAAAATACCTCCCACCCCTAACTTGGCCTAGGTGCCTTTCAGATTTCTGGGGGGCTGAAACCGTTAGTTGAACTCGCAAGGCAAACCCCCAATTGGGGTTGTTCCACCAAGGGAAACACTCTTATTGCTTGGCTACTGTTGCTAAGATAAAAGATTGTTTGCTCACTTAGTAAAAAAAAATTAATGGAATCATTTTATTTGAATTGTGCTTACATCATTTTGGTATTTTATTTCAAAACAAAATCTCATAATATCTCAAATCATTCTCTATAAATTAGCTTTAACTTTAAACTTAATTATTTTAAACAGAAACATGTTTGATCTCAAATTCAGATTCAATTTTGTTTTCAGAGAAAACAATCCGATTTTCACCTTGAAATGTTAGTTTTTTAATTTCGTCAACTAATGGCCGTAGGAACGTGCGCATGTATGGTTTAGTGAATCCAAACCAAAGACCTGCAAATATTCTGTACTTCTTTGATTTTCTGAAGAAAAATAGAAATGTTAAATCTCAAGTTCAAAATAAGTGTCGCCCCTAAAATCATTAAAATAAAAAGTGGCTCTTATTCAGGAAATACGATAAGGGTTCGACTAAATTTTAGGGGGAACTTTAAACCTGGGCTAAAGCAATGATAAAAAAAATATATTTTTCAAACCTTGAAAGAATGAGGCTCTTTGAAAAGTCAATTTAATCATAATTGATTTATTAAAACTCTAACCTCATTTTAGGTGGCAGCTCATTGATGCGGAGATATACTGGCCAAACAGAGAAAGAACTGCTATTGAAAAGACTAACACCATCCGTGTTCATTTGACATGTTAAACTCAGGCTCTTGTTAAAATATCCTGCTTTGATGAGATTCTGGTATGTTTCTCCATCATAAACGTCTCTGTAAATTGGTTGTGTTTTTATTTTTGGCTTATACAACGATTTTTTTACACCTGGTTCTAAATATAATTAATGAAACCTTATTTTTCTATTAAACAATCATTTGGTGTATTCATGAAAATTTATCCTCACAAAATGTAAAATTCATAAATACTCCAATTATTCAAATTTACGAAAGGTTTTCCCATTACATACATGTAAAGTCAGTACAAAGATCTTAATACAAATATAAAAGTCCTTACTTTTTAAAATCCTTTTCAGTTGGGATTGAACATTATTGTATACAAAATGGTCTTGTTTTTCACTTGGACAATGAATACATTTGTCACTTGGCTTATCCAACGATATATTACAATTACTGCAGTAATATACATTTGTTACTTCACTTTCTTGCAAACCAAGTACATTATACATTTGATCAATGGTCGTTGGGAATCCATTTGGTTTACATAAATGCAATGATGTCAAGGATAACAGATCTTTCAACGCAGCCTTTGTAAGATTGTGCCTCCTGGAAAATGCCATGTGAAGAAGCAGCGAATTTTCAAGTGACATATTTACTCCTCTGCATAATGGCTTTGGCTCGTCGTATGGATATGAATTTATCTCAGTCAAGAAGTCCTCTTCATTGATGTCACAATCATCAACATTAACATTCAATGTGTCAAACATTTTGCCTGAAAAACAGGAAAAATTTAACTATATTTTTCAAAGTACAGACTAATACCGTGAGAAAGGGTAACTTGCAACAGTGGAGGCTAAAATGCACAGCCCTTTCTAAATCAAGACCTCATTGTTGAAAGTTTGAGAAATTTCTACCAGTGCAAAGAGTTTTAGAGGCAATTAAATACACAGTCTGCTTATACTTACTATGTTTTCTTATTTATAACGTTTTTTGCCTAGATTATACAGGAACTCGCGCCAAATGTTCGTAACTGGAGATTGCATGTCCAGCAGCCATCGAGAAACATTTGAACTCCCGCCATCTGAAAATTTATGATTTATTATTATCCAACCATGCTGTTTTTTTACTTGCGATTTTATTGAAAAAATACTTGTGCGGCAAAATATGAGATTCTAAAATGGTAGAGCAGAGCAGTGAGCGGAACATTTTTTTTTGAAATTTTACTGATTTAGTTGGTCAATTAATTGGAGTATGTGCATATTTCCCTCCAGTGTTGCAAGTTACCCTTTCTCACGGTAAACATTTTTAAAATCAGGTTTGTTTTGATTTTTAACTTTGTATTTTAATGACCATTAACCAGATCTTTGATTTGCATTTTAGCCTCCACTGTTGCAAGTTACCCTTTCTCACAGTACATTATCGTTATGAGGACCCTCAGGTGCCCTCTGGAAACGTCTGGAGCAAAAAGTGCTGTTTTTTCGCACTTACAGACAGATGACCCTGCCGGCGCACCAGACTCAACAGCACGTCTGACATAGTGGATGTCCGGTGTCAGATAAGAATACTTTTTACCACTGGACAACCCCAACACCGGACTTATGGAAGTCCGAAGTCCGATGTGTCTGGTGCGCATAAATTTTTTTCTGACGCATGTCCGGTGCCTAGAGCTCCCGGCATTTGACACTGGACACTGGACTCACTACCACCACGATGTAAAGAAAGGATACTTTTTGGCACCGGACAGAAACACCAGACTGTCCGGTGCGCCCCGACAGAGTCGTCCAGACAGTAAAGACCTACTAAACCAGACCCGATCAATCGTGGACTTGTCGTACCAATCGAACCATCGAACTATTCGAACTTCATCGAACGATTAAAGTTTGATTAAAAAAATTAACGGACAAGTAGAATGGAAACTAGTATATCAAGATTACGGGATTTCGAGTGCGAGCCAATTTTACTTTCATTTTCAGTGGTTTCATTTTCGATTTCAAGCCAACCTCTTAGCAACAGGGTGCTCGCGCCCATAAATTACAAGTAAAATTGCTCGAAAAGTGAGGTTGTGAATGGCATACGACGCAAAATTTCCTTCGTTTTGATCCGATCAGTGGTTGCTTGCCTGAGAGGTGAACGATCGAGTCGTTCGTTTACCCCAGAACAAGCGGCACTGAAGGACTCCAAACTGACGGAAATTTTGACGTCCTTGCATGTTTGAGTGTTGTGGGTTAGACGATTACATAGGCTACTTTTTCGAGGGTTTCTTTTCAGTTTTTCATCATTTTGGTCTTTTCAGGTGTTTCATTGTTCTCTTTTTTTACAATTTATACAAAAGTATGTTTGTTAATATATTTGACTCATGTTGTATATCATTTTGATTAAAAAAGTGTTATTATTTCAAAAAAAAAAAAAAATAAATTACAAGTGTTTGTGCAACAATTGTTGTTATTGGTAATCTAATGTATGTGGCAATACATTATAACCAGACAATCTCAATCGAACGGAATCGACGATCGAACCAGTCAAACCAAATCGAACGCAATCGACCGATTAAAATTCGATTGTCGAACACAATTGAATCGATTGAGATCGTAGACGTCTGGTTATAACATACTGCCAATGATGTGACATGACATTACATTTAATATACTGCCAAGCGCCTCCTGCGTGACTGTCAGCAGAGCAAGACTGCATGCATAGACCTTTTCGCCTTTGCGTCCGCCATATTGAATTGTATGCAAAAATACAGGAACGAAAATGCCGTGGCTGGATTTAGTTGGAATGTATGCAAAACATATGCAAGTTTACACAAAGATTAAAAAGACAACAAAGCATCTTATAAATAAATATTATAATCATTAGAACAATAACAGATGGAATTTCTTAATCCAAAAGGAAATATTTACAGAACAACAAAAGCCTTTTAGGAATTTGTTCTTAAAAGACATTGCATATTCTGTTTTCATGCCATTAAGAAATTCCACGAAGACGGAGTATACACATCAAACTTTCAAAACATGCAAACTGAAAGCAGTAGTTATGACGTCACACTTTATCAATGTTTTGATTTGATCATTTGGCGGCTCTATTCCACTGACCTTTATATACCCTGGACAAAGCTTCTCAATCCCAGCCAAGCAAAATCTTTGATCGGAGTTTTTTGAAAATTGGTACCCTAATGTCGGCACTACTCGATAGCGGTGTAAATGCATCGAGAGCGCTAGGTCTACTTTTCCTCAAATTCTTTTGATGATGTAGCGGCGTTAGACGTTAATTTTTAACATTGCAATGGCTTCTCCTTGGGTACCAATTCTAAAAAAACTCCAATCAAAGATGGCAGATATTGTTTGGTCCAGGGTTATATAAAGGTCAGTGCTCTATTCCCAGGAGAATAATTTGCCGTCAGCCGAATAAGGATTGTTTTTTACCTTCGCGGGTGATTTTTCAGTTTGAGATTCTGTCTAATAATATGGTCTTTTGAAGTGCTTGTTCTAAGAGATGAGTGAGTATAATTGTTTTTAGTTTTCAAGAGAAGCAAATTTAATCTTTCTTCTACAAGATTACACTTTAATATAATGCCAATTATGCATGTAAGTTTTTATTTAATACTTTCTTTTTGCATATGTTTTGCATACTTTCTAAGGGAATTTCACCATGGCAATTCGGCAACCATAATTTTTGCATACAATTTAATATGGCGGACGCAAAGGCGAAAAGGTCTATGCTTGCTATACTTATACTGTACTGTAGATAATTGTATTTTCTTTTGGTATGCATACACACACTTACTCATTTCATGTTCATGAAGTTCTTCTATGTTTGCAGTCAAGTTATCCCAAGATGGTTCCTTTATCAAAAGAAAATTGTCATTTTGGTTATGATAATTGTTGTGTGATTAAAATCATTATTGTTAATATTGTTGCCATCATTATCATCTTGATAATCATCATCAACTACATCATCATCATTGTTAGCAGTTTCTTCTTTTCGAACAACTTCCCCCTCCTCCTGGTGCTGCATATGCATATCCTGCATATCAAAATCAACATCATTAGAAGGTAAAACAGCCTGAAACAAAGGTTGATTTATCGATTCTAAATAGCTATCGAAGATGCTTTCACGGTCAAATTGGTTACAATCCAGCTCCATCATTCAGCATCGGAATTCCTTCAGCATCTGACCATTTGCAGCTTTGTCTACCATTTCGAGAATATCACTTCGCAAATTTTCGTCAACCGGAAGTTTGTCTTCTTACGGCGGGAAACTTTAGTTGTTGGTTTCCAGTCCCCGCGTTACAAAATCGCAGTCGTCAAAACTGGCAAAAGCAGAAAGGAAGGAAAGTGTTACGTTACCTGGTTACTGTATACTTTTTGATCTTTTATATTTAAAATATTCACTTTTTAATTAAATAACTGGTATTATGAACAACGACAGTAGTAGCAGCAGTAAACGAATTCGCGTCAAACGTCGCATTGAGCTTGTTGAAGGTTAGTATTTCCAAAGAAATAGAAGTAGAGAGAAGGAAAAACAACGATCTTTTATCCTATTCATTTTGAGCCGTAGAGGGCTTGTTATAACAGCAGGTACCATAATTCAAAACGATTTGATTGACACGCGCTTGTCTTAAAAGTAATTGTTTAAAACAACAGCCGGATCTCTTTCTTCTTTTTGAAACTTTTTATTTGTGAGTTGTTTCGATATATATCTTTTAAAGAATAATTTTCATAATTAGCATATTTAAAGTTGATTTTAATATTATGTTAACGATCTTGAACATCTCTTTCGAATAATTAAGAAAAAAGAGAAGCCGATAGACGACAAATGTGCAAATTCTTAATACGTTTTTACAAAATGTTTACAACCGAAAAATAAGTCTGAACTGGATATACGTTTTGGTCCTCGTTGAAGCACGCGATTCCATACACAGATAAAATTTCCTGAAATGTAAAAGCAAAATGGTCAAAATGGTAAAATGTCATGCATTATATCAAGGCCTGAAACTCATCTTGATAATAAAAAAAATATGGTAATGCATGATTTAATTATCACAGATCTTTTTTCAATATTTGGCTAGTCGAGTAAATGTTTCGAAACAGTGGTAGTAAAAGAATATGCCTGGTTTCGAGGATTGAATGTGGCAATCTATACCTGCAGTCCAAAAAGGAAGTTGAGGGGATGTACCAGGATAGTCTGTCTGATAGTGTTTAAATTTATTTTCTGCTTAAAGTAATGAAAATAACTTACATCTTTAAAATTTTCACATGCTTTGAATTTAGTATATGCTGCATCTCTTTTGATTTTGATTTTACACAGCCTGCAATATATTTCCAACTCTTTCAAATGACCCATGGTTTTAGAACAACCCACGACAAAGAATTTTTAAGCACTTATTTTTATTTCTAACTAACAACATTTTCTAAAAAAGGAAAGAAAATTGTTTCATATTCCAACAAAAAAAAAAACACATTTAACAAAAATGTTCTCTGCCTGTCTATGTTTACAGAAGTGCAAGCTTCGCTTCTATGATTTGAAAAACAAAATGGCGGCGAACGAAAAAAATTATAACATTGCTGAAATATTTTCAAAAAGTTTTGCTATTTAGCCTTAGGGGTGGTGGCTGATATAAACTGCAAAGGAAAGATCGATTATTGCTTGACTTATATCCAAACACCCATTTTCCAATTCTAAATAGTAAACGAAATATTTCAAATCCAAAACTACACATACAAAACAAGTCTTTTTTCACTGTCGACTTTGAAAAATGTGATATTTTCAAAATAAAAAAAGCTTTTGAATCCATTTTTTTTCTATGGTGTAAAAGAGGCCTTCTAGAATCTTTTCTAGTCGATTTCTTTCTAGTATCTAGCATAATTAAGCTGTAAAGCATTGTGTAGATTACAAGAAATCGTCGGTTTCTTTACTTCAAATTGTCGGTAATTGTCGTTCTACCGACAATCGCACAGAAAGAGGAGAAAATCATAACAAGCTCTAAACGGCTATTGTTTAAAATAACAATCGCAAGTGAATAGAGAAAATGTGGTCAGCGGTTTGTTGTTTTTCCTTCTCTCTACTTCTATTTCTTTGGTATTTCTGCACAACGAACAAACTGTGATTATATAAATATGATTTTTTTTAAATTGTGAAAAAAATTCTGTCCATTAAGTTTGATCAATATGGGTTACGAGTTCGATAAGCTGACCAGCCCATAAGCAAAAAGCTGTACCCATTCAATCTGAAAATTGCTGTAATATTTGATTGAGTTTCAATGATTCGGTCAATTGTGTTTAATGTGGTTCGATTGCGGATTGGTTCGATCGTCGATTCTGCTCGATTGAGATCGTCTTGACTTAACTGAAGATTTAAGGACTTTCGTTTTTCATCAATTTTAATTTTTTGGGGTAAAAGCTTTTTGCTTTTATGGCTACCATCAATAATATATGTTATGTTTGCGTTTTGCTGACTCACAACATAATTTCCCAGTCGGCTGAGTCGCAATGCAATAATGTCGGGAATTTTTTTTTGACAGCTAGCCCTTTTTACATAGTCTGTGGATGACAGAATTAGGCGGCCATCGAAAAATTGCTCTGTTCGGGCGTCGCAGCAGGTGTTAAAAATGTATACGGGGCGGACGGAAAAATTCCTGGTTTTTTTTATTGCGGCTGTATGTCGGGCGGGCAGGTTGTGAGACCCAAACAATACATTTTTTTATGGTCACCAGAGGGATCGAGAAAAAAGCTATACCATAAAAGAAAAAACTCAATTGTAATAATCTTGAATCTTAACTTTTAAATTTTAGAAACTGGTGTGAAGTTAAAGCTCCGATTTCAAGATGGCTATACCTCATCACTCAAAGATGCTGGTTGTTTTGTGATCAAACATATTTCTGATCTTTCAAAATTGCCTACCAACCATCTTGGCAATGCACTTGGTTCACATCCTGATGTAAGTTTTAATTTAAAACTACATACTTTGGTCAGATATTTCAGGTCTGGCAATGAATTCCACCCCCCCCTCCCAAATAACGGTTATGAAAGAAAATTCTACGTTTACAAACATTCTCTCTCAAACTATTGCAAGAACTGTCGAAACAAAACATTGTGACGTTGTTGTTGCGTCACAGGGAAAGGTTTGTTTTTATTTTAGTTTGTATCTTTGAAAGATTACGTCGGCTTTAGGCAGGGCTGTCATATTTAGGACCACTCACGGTATATATTTTCAAACATTGTTAACTCGCAATGAGTTACCTTCTTCCTTATGATCGTTTTTAAGATTTTTACCTTGGATCTCTTTCCATCATTTTTCTTTCTTAATTTCATCCCTGATTGCCTGCCTGAATGTTCATTGTTGAGCCTTTGCATCTCTGTTTGTCTGTTTTGTCTTTTATGTCTCATATTTTGAATAGTTTGAAAGTTTTTATACTTCTATACTATAATGATAACACACCACTTGATTACATTGTTGCATTTTTGAACTAAAACAGCAGAAGAATAGATGGAATGGAATAAATGAAACTATTAGCTCTAGTAAACAAGGTTAAGAGTGGTAATTTGATTGTTTTTTCATTTTCGTGATTATAGACAATAGATGATGTACCACTTTTGGATTTGGGGGCATTGGTGGAGGGTAATGTTGTGCTGGCATTATTTGAAAATTTTTACTATCCAGCTGAAATCATTGAAGTGAAGAGGCCCAAACGCAGACACAAAAAGCGAAAAGGTATGTTATTTTTAGATTTAATGTTGTTTACGATTTTACTATGTTAAGTGGGTAAACTTTTGCTCTGTGTTCTGGTTTGTTCCTTTATTTTTATGTAAAAATTTGTTGAAAAAAAGATTTGTTTTTAGTATTTTACAAAAAAATGAAGAATATTAAGGAATATTTTTGGTTTTGTAGAAGAAGTTAAAGAAACAATGGAAGGTAATTCCAAGGACGTTTCCATTGAAAAGGAAAGACAAGGTAGATTAGCATTTGCTCTGTGTTTTGATTTGTTTGTTTATTTTTTATTATATTGTTGAAATAAAAAAGATTGTTGCTTCGCATATTATACCATGTATACTCCTGGGTCCCTACCAGTAAGGGAATGAAAAGAAAAGGGAGGCATAATAATGTGCATTGAAATAAGGGCTAAATTGCATACTTTTGAAGAGTAGAAAAATTTCCAAATGTCTCTTAATAAGGTTACTTATTGGACCATTAAAAAAGTATGTACGCTCAAGAGGGGGAGGGGGTACTCTCAAAAGTGTACAAAAGCGTACAAAGGGGACGGGTCCTTGATGAGAAGTACGAATGCTTATAATTTTTCCTGAACTATTTTTTTTTTCGCTATCTTTTTGCATTAAGAATTGCTTTTGCGAGTGTTTTGGTATATTTGTTCATCGTATTATAGATTCTTTTCATTTCTTCAGAATTTGTTACAAGGGGGGGGCAGGGGGAGTTAAAAATTTGCCATTTTTAAGCGTAAAGTCATACTTTTTGAATGATCCCTTTTTATGTGAGCAAAGATAGGGAGCTTTTAACAAGGAAAAATTTTGTGAAATTTAATAAGTGTACAGTAATAAACATAATTAGGAGCCCAAAAAGATAAGCAAAATCTCAAAATAAAGGAATATTTTTTGGATTTTAGAAAAAGTGAAAGATCCAATGGAAGGAGCATCGAAGGACGTTTCCATTGAAAATGAAAAACGAGGTAAATTAGCATGTGCTATTGTCTTGTCATTAGATGTGTTTAGCATGCTTTAAGTATTAGATGGACAGCTCTTCCAGTATCAGAATTCTTCTAAGATTATGAAATTGGTCAATTTTTTTTCAAATTTTTATTTGTCTAATAAGTTTTATTTATTGACTAGCCAAAGAAAGGAAGGTAGAAAATAAGAAGAAGAGGGAGTTGAAGGCAATGAAACAGAAGGCCCAAGTCGAGAAGAAAATTGAAGAGTTTGCAAAGTATGAAAGTAACATTTTAGTTATTACTTTACTGTCATTTAAAAAATAAGAAAATGGTATAAGTTCTCATGTTACTTTAAATGTTTGTAAAAACATCACTTCCTTGATTAAAATATAATTTAGATTTAAGGGAAGAAATTTTTACAGGAAGGGACCATTTAAAAGTACATGTGCTTGAGAGGGGGAGGGGGTTTTGGGTGTCATAAGAAAGTTTTATTTTCAGTTCAATTGCTTGGTGCAAACAAAACATTTTATTTTTATTTCAACAGGTTCAAAGCAGGCAATGAACAAAGTAACAAGCTGGATCCCGAAATAAGTGAGCATATTTTAATATGAGTTTTTTTTACTTCTAAAGCTGTGGTTAGACCTATATTTTTTTTTGACAAATCAGGACAAATTAGCAATCTACTAACAGTTTTTCTTTTGTTTGTAAAAGATTCATCGATTCAAACATGTGATTATATTTGTAGTGATTATAATACTTGTAAAGCGATATTTCTTTTCAAATTTACAAAAGTTTTTTCCCGCTAAGGTTTCTCCCCTTGAAATAATTGATTTAGGATAATATTTTTAACAGAATTTTTTTTAATTACAACATGATGAGTAAGGTCTATTCGACAACAGTTTTATAACAAATAACAAATGACGTTTTTTCTTGCAGATCAAAAGGCTGTTGATTTTGTGTTAAATTCGATGACTAATCAAACAGGCGAGTATATTTGAAAAAATTGTTTCATATGGGGTCTAAATAATGGATTTGGGATAGTAATTTTAACAGGATATTTTCTATTTAAGTACACCATGAGTAAGGTAAATTCAAAAACAGTTTTTTAATTTCTAACAAATAAGCATTTTTTCTTACAGATCAAAATGGTGTTAATTTTGTGGAAGATCCAATTACTAATCAAACGAGTGAGTATATTTGGAAAAATTTTCAGATGGGGTCTAATTTATGGATTTGGGATAGTAATTTTAACAGGATATTTATTTTTTAACCAGTTTTAATTACAACATGAATCACAATCTTTTTGACTTCTAATGAATGAACATTTTTCTTGTAGATCACAAAAATGCTGTTCATAACAATGTTAATGCTGGAACTGAAACGCCCTCACCCGTTTATCCAAAGATAAATCAAACAAGTTAGTATATTTGACAAAACTTTTTTGAAATGGGGTCTAAATATTGCATTTAGGATAATACTTTCAACAGTATATATTTTTTCAATTACAAAATGAATTTCAATAATAATAATCTTTTTGACTTCTAATGAATGAACAATTTTTCTTGCAGATCATAAAAATGCTGCTCGTAACAATGTTAATGCTGGAACTGGAACGGCCTCACCCATTTATTCAAAGATCAATCAAACAAGTTAGTATATTTGACAACAATTATTTGAAATTGGGTCTAAATATGCATTTAGGATAATACTTTCAACAGAATATTTCTTTTTTAAACAACATGAATTTCAATAATAATAATCTTTTTGACTTCTAATGAATGAACAATTTTTCTTGCAGATCATAAAAATGCTGTTCATAACAATGTTAATGTTGAAACTGGAACGCCCCCGTCCGTTTACCCAAAGATCAATCAAACAAGTTAGTATATTTGACAAAAATTATTTGAAATAGGGTCTAAATATTGCATTTAGGATAATGATACTTTTAACATAATACTTCTTTTTTATACAACATGAATTTCAATAATGATAATCTTTTTGACTTCTAATGAATGAACAATTTTTCTTGTAGATCACCAAAATGCTGTTCATTACCATGTTAATGCTGGAACTGGAACGGCCTCACCCATTTATTCAAAGATCAATCAAACAAGTTAGTATATTTGACAAAAATTATTTGAAATGGGGTCTAAATATTGCATTTAGGATAATACTTTCAACAGTATATATTTTTTTAATTACAACATGAATTTCAATAATCACAATCTTTTTGACTTCTAATGAATGAACAATTTTTCTTGCAGATCATAAAAATGCTGCTCGTAACAATGTTAATGCTGGAACTGGAACGGCCTCGCCCGTTTATTCAAAGATCAATCAAACAAGTTAGTATATTTGACAACAATTATTTGAAATTGGGTCTAAATATTGCATTTAGGATAATACTTTCAACAGAATATTTCTTTTTTAAACAACATGAATTTCAATAATAATAATCTTTTTGACTTCTAATGAATGAACAATTTTTCTTGCAGATCATAAAAATGCTCCTCATAACAATGTTAATGCTGGAACTGGAACACCCTCACCCGTTTACCCAAAGATCAATCAAACAAGTTAGTATATTTGACAAAAATTATTTGAAATGGGATCTAAATATTGCATTTAGGATAATAGTACTTTTAACATAATATTTCTTTTTTATACAACATGAATTTCAATAATAATAATAATCTTTTTGACTTCTAATGAATGAACAATTTTTCTTGTAGATCACCAAAATGCTGTTCGTAACAATGTTAATGCTGGAACTGGAACGCCCCCACCCGTTTACCCAAAGACAATCAAACAAGTTAGTATATTTGACAAAAATTATTTGAAATGGGGTCTAAATATTGTATTTAGGATAATAATACTTTTAACAGAATATTTCTCTTTTATACAACCAATAATGATAATAATCTTTTTGACTTCTAAATGATCAATTTTTCTTGTAGATCACAAAAATGCTGTTCATAACAATGTTAATGCTAGAACTGGAACGCCCTCACCCGTTTATCCAAAGAACATTCAAACAAGTTAGTATGTTTGACAAAAATTATTTTGAATTGGGTCTTAATATTGCATTTAGGATAGTTATGCTTTTATTGATAGGATTCTTTTCAAACTATACATCATTGAGTCAAACAGCTTCTTGGACTTGTGAACGAAATGAAGACTTTCATCTTTTCTAAAGCATAACGCTAATTGAAAATTATGAGCATAATTGAGCTGAAATTTGAAAAAAAATTCAAGCATTTAAACTTGGCACACCTTTACATTTTTATTGCAGACTCTCCTTTAACATATCATCAGATGACCAAATCTCAACAAAACTGTGAGTAATATTTGTGAAATTAGTATAACGGGATCGCATTTTTAAATTATTGAATTCATTTTCATGTTTGGGTTATTCTATTTTGTTAATACCTTGGAGTTCTCCAGGAGTGCGGAATTTTACACAAGGAGATGAAGGAGAAGATTAGGGATGGGTACATAAGTAGAGTTAAAGCTGTAGCAAAATCCTTTTTATATGCAAAGAACCTTTTCACTGCGATAAATGTTTGGGCTGTCAGTGTTGTACGCTATGCAGCCGGTATAGTTGATTGGACGGATAAGGAGATGAAAGACCTTGACGTGAAGACGAGAAAGATTTTGACAAGAATGGGATCTTTCATAAAAAAGGAAATGTGAATAAGTCGTATCTCCCAAGAGGTGGCGGTGGAAGGGGTCTTATCAGTGTTGAGTCGTGTGTGAAATCTGAGAGATTGAACCTACGGAACTATCTTTTTAACTCA
Organism: Clytia hemisphaerica; assembly: GCF_902728285.1. Classification (NCBI taxonomy): domain Eukaryota; kingdom Metazoa; phylum Cnidaria; class Hydrozoa; order Leptothecata; family Clytiidae; genus Clytia; species Clytia hemisphaerica. The sequence continues at coordinate 364,928 of NW_027103394.1, forward strand.
ACTGAACCTTTGCTGTGGGCAGCAAATGGTATTCTCTACCCCAAAGATGTCGAGTTGAAGAATAAGGTCGTGGGAGAGAAGGATGTGTATTGGGATGGAATAGAACAAACGCGGTTGGAAACAGGTGATGAATTAAGGGAGCAAGAAAAGGATGACAAAGTTTCGGACTTACTCAGTAAACCAATGCATGGAGAATGGTTTCGAAACCTGCTCGAGAATTTTGATAACGTCAGTAATATATATTTTACAGATCTTCATCACACTCCGAATAGGCAACATAACACAACGCAGCAGCACACTCCAAATAGGCGGCAAATTCAAAATGGTTATTTCACAAGTGAGACTATTTTTAATTTTCACAATCTCACAGGTCTATCAATTTTTTCATATAAAATCATCATGGAGAGTCATTGAATCTGTTTTTTTTCTTACTTGTATCACTTGTCTAAAATAATCTAGCAAATTGAAATTTGCACATTTGAGTTTTTGGTGACAATATGATCTATATTAATAGCCGTATTCTGAAATTAATAACACCTTAGGTAACTAGTGACTGTTAGTAACACTAGGTGTGATCCCACATATTTTAGCCTAAAATGTTGCCTGTTTGGAAAAATAAAGACTCAAAATCTTTATTTGTAGGAAACTTTTTCCATTACGTATATTTTTGGATCTTCTTTTGTAAATACTGACAAAAAGAAGATCTTTTTGGCGTCAATTATTTTGTTCGAAATGTATCCATGATTCTGAAAATGGCAAAAGAAGTCCTTTTATTTAATATCTATTGAGAGCTTTCAAATGGGGTTTGGGTGTTTTAGGGAAAAAGATATTTGAAATCTCGAAATTTTATGAGCACCTTGGGTTTTGCCTGGTAATAAGGGCAAACTTTTTATAAAAATTTTCTCAAAGACCCTAAAGTGAGGCTTTGGATATGTTACTCTACATCACATTTGGTTTGCATTGACACCAGAAAACGAAATGCAAAATGGCAAACATTTGTGATATCCCAAAACACAATCTCAAGAAAATTAATCTAGTAGATAAAGTAGTCAATTTGAATTGTATAATCTTTCCTGTAGACTTGATGAATTCTGATGTTGAAATTGATTTGGAAATGGACGATTTAAATTCCAATGGAAACAAAGGTTTGTTTAAATGAAACATTCTGTGCAACATTAATTTAGGGACCATTCAAAAAGTACGTACACTCGAGAGGGGGGAGGAGGGTATTCCCAAAAGCGTACGAGGGGGAGGGGGCCTTGAGGAGAAGTACATACGCTATTGATTGTTCCTAAAAATAAAAACTGCTTTTGCGCTTTTGTGAAAGCTTTTTTCATTTCCCCTTTGGTATTTTCTATCATTATAGATTCTTTTAATTTATTGAGATTTTGTACGAATTGTACGAAAATATAATTGAGTACCTAAAGTTGCAAGAGTTACAAGAGTTTGGTTTGGGGTTGTACTAAAAAGCGCACATACGCTGAAGGGGGTACGCATAAAAGCGTACGAAAGCATACGAGGGAGAAAGGGAGTCAAATGCCTTTTTCGAGCGTACATACTTTTTGAATGGCCTGTTATGTTCTGTGTAAAATACTTATTTATATTTTTTAATTATTTTAGTTAGAACAATTTTAATGAAACCTTTTTTTGTGAAGGAGAAGTTTGAGACATTTTGTATTGACTTCTTCATTATTTTGTTGATTTTAGATTATGTTCTTCCAACATTGCCTGCAGGTAATTTTAACTTTGTATGCCCTATTTAATGTTCACCATGGACCCCTAAGATAACAAATGAAGCTGTCTTAATTTTTGGAGCATACCAATCAGATAACTATTTTAGGAGAAAAAACTTTACCTACTTTCTCCTTTACTCTCTGTACATATTTCTGAAGTTGAAGGTATTTTTTTTATAGGCTCTCCTTCCCAAAAAAATCTTGGCTTGAGAGCAAAAGAATCACTGCGCCCACAATGTATGGAGTGCATTGCAAAAGATGAGATCAACCAGAAGTTGAGGAATGAAATTAAGATGTGTAAGATTTCCATTTTCATTCCCCTCTGTCAGATCACTGCAATGAGTTGAATTTTTCTTTCTTACAATCAATTCGATCTCTACTAAATGGTTAACTGGGAAGAACTTAATTGTTTTCTATAATAATCATATTAAAGTTATTTTCCAGACTAGATGTATCCTTATGTTCAGCATTTATACCATGTTTGCACGTGAGGGTTCCATTTCGCTTCGAAACATAATGAAGCCATTCTATTGGTTACATTCAAGTTTTACGTCACTTCTAACCAATAGAATGGCTTCAATTCGTTTCTGTGCGCAACGGAACCGTCACGTCCGAACATAGTCATTGTCTATAAGAATTTGTATTGAGGTAGTAATTGATTTAAAACTGATAAATGTATTTTTGCTTTGAATTTTAGTAAGGAGAAATTTAAGTGGAAATTTCCAGTCTCATAAAAAGGTAACTATATTCAGCAGACTTGTTTAGAATTAGATGTTTTCGTGGTTAATAAGTCATTGGCAAGAATGCTCATCCAATCCTATTTTTTTCTGATTTACAACTACACTCAAAAAGTTAAAAATTTAATTATCCTTTTAGCAAATGAAGAATAAGCCACAACAAGTTCCATACTATTCGATCCCTGGCGAACACAAGGTAAAATAAGTAGGAAAAGTAGGACGGGTATGGATACAATGAGAAAAAATGTTTTGAAATGCTTGACATTTGAAAAACACTTGAAAGCTTTTGAGTTAAAGGGTTTGCAACTAAGGTTCTACTCAAACTGAATTAATTTTTGCGAGATAAAATTGAAAGAATTTAAATTGTAGCTTAGCCATTTTATTCTTTATAGAAGGAACTTGCACATGGCTTTGGCGTATATGTACACAAAGAAACCCTTGTCAAGGCCCACTTGAAAAAATCAGTAGGGTCAACAATCCCATTTTTAATGAGAAGGTGAGGCACATATGCATCTTACTTGTACTTATATCATGAAAATTTTCCGCATTAATTTATTCTCGTAATAATTTATTCCCTGAAGATATGATTAAAAGATGAAAAGTAAACAATAGGGAAATCTTGCTTTGCAATAACTTACCTTTGATATTTCAGATTGTTTTCTCACGACCAACTAGTTCGATTGAGTCACTCGGGCACCAATGACACCTTCGCAGTGCCTGAAAATGTTAAAGAGGCCATATATGGTATGATGTTATTGTTATGAAAATGTAGCAATCAGTCTTTCTGAAACTATTAGTCGTGCAATATTTCTGGTACAATTAACACAGGAAAAAATCAAAGAAATTCACCTCGAATTTTTAATAAATTAAGCTGCAATCATTTAACAATTCACGGCGAAATTTCAACTTTTCACTGTGAATTGTTGAAAGATTGCAGCTTTTCACAGTGAATGGGCTCTTCCAGAAAAAAATCTGTTCATGGGGGTGGAGGATGAATTGTCCAGGGGTATTGAAAAAATACTGAAAAATTGCAATGTCCAGGGGGTAAATTCTAATGTCCAGGGGTAATTTTTTGTGTCCACGGGGTTGATTTGATGTTTGTGCAGGGGTATAACCCGTGTCCAGGGGGTTAAAAATCAAAATTCCCAGGGGTAATTCATTAAAAAAATAATATATCCTCCACCCCCCGCATGAACGGATTTTTTTCTGGAAGAGCCCAATTCATTAAAAAGCCTCGGTAATTTTTGGTAATTTTGTCCGTAAAAAGGAAATAAAAAAATGGTAAACAAAAAATCCTTATAAATCATTTTATATGGGATGTAATTAATGTGTGTTTATAAAAGTGAAAGCCATTCACAAAGTCGTTAAATTTGATGTTATGATGTTTCTCTTTTATGTTCTTTATTATTAATCAAGTTGTTGAAACACATTAACTACATCCCATAAGAAATAATTTATGAGGATTGTTTTGTTTACCATTTTACATTTCCTTTTTTTACGGACTCGCTGTATGGTGATAATTGAAATCTGTTACTAATAAATAGGTACTACCTCCAAGAGCGTTCTTCCAATTCTATTAATCAGCCCATTTTAGAAAGATATTATTAAGTTGGTCAATATGAGGGGAAACATGTTTTTAAAAAGAAAAAAGAAGAAAAAGAAAGACGCAAGTGCACATTTTTATGAACATTACAGATTCTTTTCCAATATTTAATTTTTTATAGCTTTTTGTTATGCCAACAAAAATAAGGTGATAGTCTCGAGGAACAAAGAAGAAAAGACACTAACAGACAGTGTGATGAACAGGTACATTTCAGGAGCTGTTCAAAATGCTCGTGGGTACATGATGAAGAACAAGCCCTGGATTGAACCATCGGAGGAAGAATTGTATGCCAAACGCTCTAACCAAAATTGAATACTTTAATAGGATTAATTTTGAGGGGAATTAAATTTTTGCGAATTTCACAGATTCTGGCCTCATCCGCAAAAATCCGCAAAATTTAATCATAGTGAAAATTTGAAACGAGCCAAAATTTAAAAAAATATTCTGATCTGCTACTAAGTTATTCTATGCTTTAGATTTTAACTTTCACTCCTCTGACAAGCTAGAAAATTGAGACTTTTCAATGATGAAATTGCTTTTTAATACAAAAATTACTGTATTCATTACTGTTCATTAATTCCAGGGAAACGCGAAAATCCCTGAGAAATATTTGAAAACTCGTCAAACGCGAAATTGCATCTCTGGGAAAATTAATCCCTTTAAAGTAATCTTTTAAAATAAGGTTAGACTGGAGTGGTTTATAATGCGTGTAATATAGTAGTATAGGCATTATAAGATGATACGATTACTGTTACAGGATTTAGTTTTTATTTATAGAATCCTCGACTAGCTATGCAGAACCTTGCGTAGGGAGAAAAGAATTTATCAACAAACTCTCAAAACGAGATCAACCCAAATGAAAAACTTTTAACACACAAATCCACACACATTTTGTTTCAAGAATCTTTTTTTGAGCGGGAAAAAATTATAATTGCAATATTGACACTTTTTTTATTAGTACATGGAATTAGTACACAAGGTTTCTATATACTACTAAAATTGTTCCCTTTATTACTTTATGCCTTATTTACTACTACTGTTATGTCTGAATTAGTTGTCTTAGCTTGCTAGACTAAAAAAGGTGTATAATCAAACTTGTAAATCTGATTTACTATTCCTTTACATTTTGTATGATATTTTTTCTTGCTTGTAAATATAAGCAATTATTTTTAGCAAATATTTGTTGTTGTTTTTCACTCCCTTCCTTCAGAGAAATTCTTTTTTGTTTTGTAATACATTCTCTTATTTTCCTTATGTACCAGTCTGTAATGATATGTTTTTTTTCTTTTGGAGTCAGAAAAATAGAAAAAAATAATAAATGAATATATGGTATCAACGCCAATGTCGATTTCAATTTAATATAATTGTTGATGGAATGAACGGATTAACAAAACAGGTATTAAAATCTTCGATTTTCTTTAGTTTAATCGCAAAATGTATCTGATAGGGATGAGAGGACACATCTCTGAAATTGAATTATTTTGTCAAGTTTGACTCACAGAGGTCCCTAAAAATGGCCCAAATGTCTTAAAAAATGTAATTTTTTTGTGCTGGTGATTTCATTTTTAAAGTTTTTAGCAGTCTAAAACACTCCAGCATATGTGTCTTAATTAGTACTATCGATTAATACAGTTTACAAGGGATTTCATGGCTAATTCTTGAGATATTCAAGTTACAAATTTTGCTGATTCGGCAAAAAACAGCCAAAAACAATAAAACACGTTTTTCATGTATACATATAGATTACATAGCGAATCACATTCAGATTACATAGCGAATCACATTCAGATTACATAGCGAATCACATTCAGATTACAAAATTTATCTCTACCAGTAATCTATCTGTAATCCAAACCGTGTAATCAGTATGTATTTCATGAAATACATTTAGATTACATAACGAATTACATGTAGATTACAAAGTCTGTATCTGAAATGTGTAATCTATTTGAAATCCAGATCATGTAATCCATATGTAGTTTCATGGATTTCATATGGATTACATAATTGGATTATAATTGAACTACAACATCTTTTTTCTGAAATATGTAGTCCAAATGTAATTCAGATAATGTCATCCAATTGTATGACATGAAACACATTTAGATTACATAGCGAATTACAATTAGACTACAATTGCTTTACATCAGGATTACTTGTTAAGTACATTTGAATCATGTGGTATAAATGTAGTTCCACATTATAAGGGTGAAGAACCATATAACTACCTGTCTTAAGATTATATTCATCATCTGTGTAATAAATGGCTCTGTCATACACTGTCGAAAACATGATTAGTAAATGGGACGCGTTTGAAATCGGCGAGCCATCGTGCCAACAAGCTTGAGTTCTTCGACGCTGGAACGATTTCAGCTGATCGATCGTGCCAAAGGGTTCCTCAATTCGATTGAATTCCCCAGATATCTCTTCTTCGATTACAGTTTCGTAGAACGAGTCGGAATTTAAACGAAAGTACGGTCGCTGTAAATTGTTCATAGTTTCTCTAACCCAAGATATCGGGAACTTGCGCCCTGAAGCAAAAAAAAATATCATTAAATACACCCCTGTCTCACAGCCCCGGTGGAACTTTTGAAATCCAAACGAGGATAGAGTGACATTTTTAAAACAAGAAATTTTGGGCCAAGTTTTAGTTTAACTTTCTATTTGGTTATACCTGTAAATAATTGTTGTAAATTAATAATGGGATACCTGATACTTCGAAAGTCTTAATCTTTATCTCATCACCGTCCAAATATAAACATTGATACGTTTGTGGAACTATCAGCTCTCCGAGTGAGTATCGTCCCTACGAAAATCGAATTTTTCTTTTAAAACATGGCTTTTAGATCTACAGGTAACAAGTTTTTCAAAAAGAACATTTTTTTGCCATGGTTATAACTTATCTATTCTTCAAAAATAGTGATATTTTTAAAAATAAAATCACTTCAACAAAAAATATCCAAAAAATAATTTTCAAAAAAGAACCAAAAGTATTATTATGGTTATGAAAATAACTTACTTCAAGAATCATCTTTGCCAGGCGTTTATTGATTTCTTCAGTTGATTCCTCTATGGGCATTGGTGCATCCTTATAACACCTGGGAAATAACGATCAAAGCATAATTTAAAGCACAGAATGACAAGATGTTAAAAGTGGTGATTATATTTGACTTTTCCTTAGCTGAGGTTCATTTTTCCCATATTACCGTGAAAAATTTACATAAAATAATTTATAGACCACGTCAAAAACAACCCGGTTAATAATTGGATATATAACTGACTTTAACTTTTTCTTGCGTGTTTTCGTTCCACCGCCACGAACTTCTAGATCAGATAAATCCACTTCATGCATATCGAGGTACTTTTCAACCACTTGACCAGCGTTTCCGGGACGAATACCTATACAAATTTAAAAAAATATCATTTATCGATACATTATTAAATATTGTTTTACCAAATTAAATTCTAACAATCGAATATACCAGTTACACAATTCCACCATATGTAAAATTTCTTACCACTGCTATTCTTTACACCATATCTTTTAGCCAGGTCTGTGAAATCAATTCTTCCTGGGCGTGGTAATTCAATAGCCTAAATAAAGGTAAAAAGAAGTTTGATCAAAAGCGACTAAAAGTAACTGTTGTAATAAAAAAGAAGGTGCTAAAGTGGACTTCCCCCACTTCCCCACTTCCCCATTTTAGTGATTTTTAGAAATAATATAATATGTCCTTGTGTACAATAGATTAAACCTCTTTCAACAGTCCTTCCCAATCATCACATCTGTAATTATCCAAATGACCGACATGATCTAATGGTCTTTTCAAACCCTTAGCAATCTTATCATTGTTCGCTTCAGTGCGTGCTTTAGCGACCCCATAACTTTCCAAACTTTTTGTCGTGCGAATGTTTGAGCGTGTAGTCAATGAGGTTGCACCTCCAAAAGCACTAAAAAAGATGGAATGCGGAATTAATTGTAGAAATTCTTGTTCAACAAGTTTTTTAAGATGTTCGGGGTAATCCATTCTTCAAGGTATGTGGAAACCTTTTTTTCAATTTTTTTGTCAAAGAAAATTTTTTCAGACATAGTGGGATTTTTATCATAAGGAAGAAAATATTCCTAGCTTTCAGATAATATTTACTTTTACTGTATAAACATTTTATTTTTCTAAAGATACGACCAATCGTTGAGAATCTATCAAGAAAGATGTCCACATACCCTAAGAAAAGTCATTTAAATTAGAGAAAACATATTAGGCCAAAGGCAATAACTCTCCACAAAACTTTTTTAAGAAGGATTCTTCACAAAATTTAACCAGCTGTAGGCTCCACTTTTCTTTAACTAAAGGAATCAAGATTAGATTGATTAAAATTTATTCGTTACCTTTAGTAACAACTCTCACCGGGTTTAAAAATAGATAGTTTTGACAAACCTCAACACTGATGTTTCTTTCCATTGGCTTTCAATATTTTTAACAATCTGTTTTGATAACTTGTTTTCTGTCTTTTTATCCTCCAAACCTTTAAGTCTCTCAAATTCACTTTCGAAAGTTTTACCAAATTTACCCTTGAATTCTACATTTAGTTTTTCCACAGTCTCATTTGTCGCCTGAAAAATCTTCATTTCTGGTGTAACTTTTTTCTGTAAGCCTGCCTTTGATGCTACTTTGGAAGAAACTTTATCATGTGGATTGTAAATACATAGCAAACTCAAAGTTGATTTATATTTCTTCTTGCAAATCCGACATTCAAATAGAGAGTGATTAACTTTTTCTTGATCATTGACTTTACTCCAACTATTCAATCCAAAAGTGTTTTTTATTGTCTGCTTTGTTTCTGCGTTTTGCCTATTCACATCCTGCATCAAGATTTTGGCAAACTTTTCATTCTGTCTGTACCATTCATACTTAATGTCAACGAAGCCATCACACGTAGAAAATATTTCAGAGAAAGTTTCAAAATTTTGTTTCAATGCTTGACTTTTTACCTTATTGGAATGATTCTTGCCTTTTAACTGGTTTGATAAACTTATTTCATAAATTGCTACCTTCATAAAACCACAACATCTAGGATCTCTGATTGTGGGCATAATTCATTAATTGTTCTAAATTTTACTCCTAAAATGTCAAAGTAAAGTAAAGGTTATTCCAAATTCATTCATACAATACAACAGATCTAGTTTTGCACTTTATCATTGTAGGTTTACTCAGTCAGCTTTGCAATAATTTGGATATATTTACAGGCCTAAAAAGGTCAAAAAATGTCATTTTTTCAAATTTTTGCCTGTAGTGCGAATCAGTACCCCAAGGAGAGTTTGGCCAATTTTAGACTTCTGAGGAACTTAAAAATTGCGCATGATGCCTCACAATAGGTTTTACACAAAAAAACACTACATCTTGAATTTTCTGACTTTGCCCTAAAAAATTACTGTTCACGCCCAACCCTAGTATAAGAAAGTTTTAACTGTAGTTATCAAGCAAAAAGTTCATACCAAAAAATTTAAAATTTCAAAAAAATAAAGGTCTTCAAAAAATGCATGCTGCTGCTGGCTGCTGAGGTAAGTTCTCAAAAATTGTTAAAATTTGTGAAATATTTGTCAGAATTTAGGATCTGAAAGAGTCTGTTGTTTCAAACCTTTCCAGCGGTCAATTCCCAAAAGCTGGCATTATACAAATAATGAGCCTGATTAATAGCTTTCTACTCCAGAGAAACATGCTGGGGACCACTGAATTTCAGAAATAATACTATAATGGGCTTATATCATGGGATTTCCATTATAAGCCCATGCTATAATAATGAGTCTGATTAAAATAGCTTTCTACACCAAGGAAACATGCTAGGGACCACTGAATTTCAGAAATAATACTATAATGGGCTTATATCATGGGATTTCCATTATAAGCCCATGCTATAATAATGAGCTTGATTAATAGCTTTCTACACCAGAGAAAATTGCTGGGGACCACTGAATTTCAGAAATAATACTATAATGGGCTTATATCATGGGATTTCCATTATAAGCCCATGCTATAATAATGAGTCTGATTAAAATAGCTTTCTACACCAAGGAAACATGCTAGGGACCACTGAATTTCAGAAATAATACTATAATGGGCTTATATCGTGGGATTTCCATTATAAGCCCATGCTATAATAATGAGCCTGATTAATAGCTTTCTACACCAGAGAAAAATGCTGGGACCACTGAATTTCAGAAATAATACTATAATGGGCTTATATCATGGGATTTCCATTATAAGCCCATGCTATAATAATGAGCCTGATTAAAATAGCTTTCTACACCAAGGAAACATGCTAGGGACCACTGAATTTCAGAAATAATACTATAATGGGCTTATATCATGGGATTTCCATTATAAGCCCATGCTATAATAATGAGCCTGATTAATAGCTTTCTACACCAGAGAAACATGCTGGGGAACACTGAATTTCAGAAATAATACTATAATGGGCTTATATCATGGGATTTGTATTATAAGCCCATGCTATAATAATGAGTCTGATTAATAGCTTTCTACACCAAGGAAACATGCTAGGGACCACTGAATTTCAGAAATAATTATACAGGCTTGTCAGGTACGTCAAAAAATAAAGTAGATTTGTGCTTTGTTTTATTTTTCTCAAAAGCGTTTTCGTTTAGTTTTATAAATATACGTACAAATAATGTTTCTATGATGTGATATAAGTAAAAATAACTAAAATCATTGCGTAAAGAAACAATTTTGTCGTCAAATACTTAATCTTATTTCAAGGGTCAATCAAAATGTCAATCTTTTTTGCACCCGCTCACAGAGGCCTGGAAGGGAAAATTATCGTTCGATTAAACTCAAAGTTTGCTTGAATATAATTTTTAATTAATGTAATCAAACTATTGTAATTGAACTATGGGACCATTCAAAAAGTACGTACGCTTGAAAATGGCAAATTTTTGACTCCCCCTCCCCCCATGTACGCTTTTGTACGCTTTATGTGTACCCCCCTTCAGCGTTCGTACGCTTTTTAGTACACCCCCTAACATAAGTCGAAACTTGAAACTCTTGTAAAAGTAGAATATGTAGGTATCCAATTGTATTTATAACAAGTATTTATAAGTCTCAAAATTAAAAGAATCTATAAGATGAACAAAAATACCCCCCAAAGGAGAAATGAAAAATAACAATCGCAAAAACAAATTTTTGATGTGAAAATATTGCGTTATTCTCTCAAAAAAGACAGTTTAGGAAAAATTACGAGCGTACGTACTTCTCCTCAAGGACCCCCCTTCCCCCTTGTACGCTTTCGTACACTTTGGGAGTACCCCCTCCCCCTTTCGAGCGTACATACTTTTTGAATGGTCCCTATTAAAGTCTCCTTTATATTTTGAAAAATTTGTGAATATTCGGACAATAAAGTTTGATTAAGTTTGAAAAAGTTAGTTTAAAATACAGTTCGATTGGTTGGATTAATTACGCCTGGACCATTTCTAAGTCAGAAAATTGGAATTATGACGGATTTAAAAAAAATACTCCTAACTGCAATTTTTCAAAGATTTTTTGTGTTGAAAAGCACCACATACTGTTCCACAGCCACGATAAGGGGCTGCCCATATAGTACGTACGCAAAGATTTTCCAAAAATTTGATACCCCCTCCCCCCTTGTACGCAGAGAACAATAGAAATTATATCATTTAAACAATAGATGTACGCTTTTGCTAACCCCCCTCTCCCCCCTTCACTGCATACGTACTATATGGATGGCCCCTAAGTAAAACAAATTGTTATTACAACTCACAGAGCATGATGATGATTCTTGCTGCCTGAATAAAACTTATCGCTTAAGCTCAGAGCACATTTTTATAATGATTTCTAAGCACCCACCAAGCCTATGTTCAAAGCATTTTTCAGATAATTCTTTATGCCAACCAACAGACTGGAAATGACATGATCGTACACACAACTTTTATTACATCTAGCTATATCTAGGCCTAGCTAGGTCTTATGCCCTTGCTTGAAAGTCCTTTGGCTGAACGACTATAAACTCTTTAACTTCAACTTCCTAGGTAAATATATAGTGATAATGAACATTCATTTTTAATGCTACCGTACTTAAAATAATATATAGATAGATATCATTACCCAATAATTGTTTAGGAGAGTCAGAGAACACGATGACACACAGTCTTTTGAATACCAACTATAATAATTACTCCAACAAAAATGATAATCTCATCTTATTGATTAGCCTTTTACAACACAGCAGTTACCTAGAGACAAGATAATTTATCTTGTTTGTACTAGCTGAGGGAAATTAATGTATGTGGACGTGATTTGTTATTCAATAGACAACCGCTGCGTTCTCCTAAAAATGAAAAACGGCTATTATATAGATAATTCATTCAGCAAGAGTAAACTCCCTTACCTAAGAAGTTGAAGTTGAAGAGTAGTAACACTGAAACTTCTGAGTTTGATGAATCAACTCAGGAAAATATATTTTACCTTGATGAGAACTTCACTATCTCACAGTAGTCTGACAGTCTATCATTTTAAGCTTTGTTGCTCTCTAATCAGTAAACTAATATCTGAACAATGTAATATTTATGAAGATCTATTGACTCTATAATAACGTACTCACCTTATCAGGTCATTAGCAGTCGAGAGAGAAGCCAACTATATTAAAAAATATGTGTAAACCAACATTTCACCACCACAAGACCACAGCCATTTTTCATAAAAAACCATTTTTCGCGCCTCCCGCTTAAAATTTTTTCCATTTCGAAAATCAAAATTCCGGTCTGTAAATTCCGAGACGGGGGCGGGAAAAGCAGAAAAACCAGTAGGAGGAGATTTTAACGATTTCTTGGATCGGGTGACTGTGCTCAGGCGAAGACTGTATGTACTTCCCACCAGAAACCGCTATATAAGTTTGGTTTTTCTGAAAGCCAGATGAATTTCCTACAATATACTGCCTCGTCAGATGGCACAGTGATATTTAAAGTTGGGAGAAATTGTCATCGAATAAGCACGATACCAAATATTTGATACATTTTGTGCAAAAAATATCCTTTTAATCTAATTTGAACCATCTGACGAGGCTGATTCTAATGCAGATATGTATATTTGAGACAGACATGCCAAAAGATTGATATGCTTCAGGCAAAAAAGTTCATGAGAATCGCCAAAAACTGTCAAAAAGCATACCCCTTAAAAACGCGCTTTTCTGCCTATTGCGGTATATTTGAATATATAGGAATAGTTAAATCAAAAACCAAAAAGGTTCAGTTTCAATATAAAACATATTTGACACCTCTATTGTCTCTAGATTTTAAGAAGTAGCTTCTTAAAAATATAAGAGGCGAAAAACGGCAAATTCCGCAGATCTGAGAAACGCCCCCTTACGGGCGTTGAGTATTTAAATGGGGAAACAAGAATTACGACCAGACCAAAGAAGATCAAACGATCTCACCCAAATCAAAGGATCGTCCAACTGGCTAACTGCAAAACCCCTTGAGACGGAACATTTCTTTGATGCTATATCGATAAGATACCGCTGGCAGCTTAAGCATCTGCCAAGCGTTTGTGAGTGTGGAAAGAAATTCAACGTAGAACATGCGCTGTCCTGTGCGAAAGGTGGGTTTGCCTATCAACGCCATAACGAAATACGTGACACCATTGCAACCGCTTTAAACGAAGTATCAAATGACGTTTTTATTGAACCACAGTTATAACCGGTTACTGGGGAGGAGCTCCCTCGAGGAACAATTAAGGAAGATGGTGCGAAAGCAGACATTTGTGCTAGAGGATTCTGGACTAGAGGCCAAGGGGCATTTTTTGACGTTAGGGTTTTTAACCCATACGCCCAGAGGTACCTAAGACCCACTCTAGTGCATTTGAAATGAACGAGAAGGAGAAAAAACGTCAGTACAATCAAAGGATCATTCGTGTTGAAGCAGGCTCATTTACTCCTTTGATTTTTACCACCAACGGAGGAGCAGGTAGAGAGGCACAAACTTTCGTCAGAGCCCTTGCGATCGCCCTCTCGGGTAACTTAATGCATGTCCCAAAAATGCATTAATTTTTCCGCCCCAGTTCCAGTCCCTAAACCATAACAAATTATACATTTTTGGAAGCGTATTTGGATGTAGAATACCGTATTCGGTGTAACTTAAATTCTATCTCAGCAGAATTTGAGTTTTTTTAAGAAAACGTGATTATGACGTCATTATTTATGACGTCATAATTTTAAAAAGTTGAATATCTCAAGAACCAATACTCAAAGCTTTATGGAATTTTGACCAATGATAGAACTCATCAAGAGGAGGAGAATTCTTTTTAAAAAATTTGAAAATTTGCTGATGTCAGCATTTTATCGCAAAAATTCGAATTCTTGCAATTTCTGCTGACGTCATTAGTTTTCGGAAATACTTTCAAAACTTTTTGAAACATCTCAATGTACTTTATCACTGGTCCAAATTTCATAAAGTTTTGATTTATATTTCTCGAGATATTCAACTTTTTGTATTTATGACGTCATCAATCATGACGTCATAATTAGGTTTTCTTAAGATATCTCTAATTATACTGTGAAAGAATTTAAGTTACACCGAATACGATATTCTACATCCAAATACGCTTCCAAAAATGTATAGTTTGTTATGGTTTAGGGACTGGAACTGGGGCGGAAAAATTAATGCAATTCTGGGACATGCATTAAGTTACCCGAGGAAATGCATTCCCTCACTCTGAACTATCTGAGGACAAAATTATCTTTCGCTATAACGCGCTCGACAGTTTTATGCATCAGAGGCAGTAGAGCACCAAAGAACAATATAAATGAAGCTATCGGGTACATTTGAATCTTCTATTAACAGCAACAACAGAAAGATGCAGTTAAGACTGAACTTAGCAGAAACAAAGAAAGAGAAGAAAAGAAGAAACAGCGACAACAGAAAGATGCAGTTCAGACTGCAGTTAGCAGAAACAAAAGAAAAGAAGAAAGAGCGACAACAGAAAGACGCAGTTAAGACCGCAGCTAGCAGAAGCAAAGAAACAGAAGAATCTGAAATAACATTTCCTCCTCAAGTCACCGAAGAGCATTAAATGAGCTGTCTGATAAAATTCATCCAAGCAACATAAAATGAATCCCTGAGTGTAGTTGAATGCGCCGTATGTGCTGAATAAGTTCAAGACTAGCGGGATCAATGAACAGAAAACATGTTTGCATCATTTACATAATGGAAAGTTACCACCGTTAAGTATTGCTAATCATTTTCAATTTGGAAAAGCACCGCCCGAGCTTTGCGACTTGACCTTACCAGAAAAATTATTGATAGCATTTTATCGCCAAAAAATGTACTTCGGTCTTTTGCCGGTCCAGGAACTGCACAATCAGCAATAAAAGGAAATACAATCACATTTCCTCAAGACGTTGCCAAGGTTGCTGAAAGTTTACCAGCAAACCCAACAATTTTGGCAGAAGGTTGTTGTTATTGGTAATGGTGCTCCATAAAGAGAACTTCTAAAAAAAGAATTCAAAGTGAGGCGGCAAAAGATTTATGATGCATTGAACTTCTTAATTTTCAACCACCCACTTTACTCTGATGTCATTTTATCGTCTGTCGATCTGCCTAAAGATGATGTACCTGATGCAATTCTATCCACCATAACATCGCACGAAGATCCAGATGATGAGGACGGGAAGGAACACGCAAATTACACACCACAGATGGACCTCAGTGAGGCTGACAATGAAAGCACTTCTGATTTGTGGTTATGGAGTCATCTGGTGTTGTTGATGTCAATAGATCATCTGTGCATTCCCAAGAACAAGTTTCTGCTGCAGTCCATTCACTCCAAGGGGCAATGTACATCTCGTATGGCGCTCTACCTGTCACATATTACAATAACCCTGTTTTATGGGCCGGTGCCTATCCCTTGGTTGTTTCCTTATGGAATAGGGGGTCCAGAAATCAAGCGCCAGTCACTTGTTAGTTTGAAAACATACATCCGTCATATGTTACTACTTGCTGATAAAAGGTATAGCATGGATATTCCACATCTTCAGTGTTCTCCAGAAGCGCGACGTTTCTCTTCACACCTCACTTTTGATTAGAAGAGCCAATTTTCATTCTTCAGCGGCTGATATTGCTAGAATCACGCACGAAAATTTGGTACATATGTTGCAATCTTTTAGAAAAAAACAACAATTACAGATTAAAACATTAAAATACTCATGAAAAGTCTTCAACTGGATCACACATTCGAGGTTCACCTTTTTGAAAGCAAAGCTACTGGATGGAAATCTTTGGTTCGATGATACGTTATGGGACGCCACCATTATGGATAACAATAAGCCCCGCAGTTGTCCATTTCATAGTCTAGCAAGCTAGACGACTAATTTATACATAGTAGAAATAAAGCAAGAAGTAATGAATGGAACAATTTTAGTCGTCTAGAAACCTTTGTGCACTAACTCCAAACAAAAGAAAAGTGTCAATATTGCAATTATAATTTTCTGCTGCTCAAAATAATTCTTGAGAAAAAAGAATATGTGTGGATTTGTGTATTGAAAGTTTTTCATTTGAGTTGATTTCGTTTTGAGAGTTTGTTGTTGCTTGATAAATTGTTTTATCGCTACGCAAGTTTCTGCGTAGCTAGCCCCTGTATCTATAAGGCTGGGACACCGGATTCTTCCAGTCGTTTATACAAACTAAAATCCTGTATTATTATTATTAGTATTGGTATTATTAGTATTACACGCATTATAAACGACTCCAGTCTATCCATTTCACCAATTTTCCTCTCTTTAAATGGGAATGAAATCGATTTCAGCAGGATATCAGCATCAGATCTACCATCCACTATTGATAGAGCAAGATACGTAGCAATTGACCCTGTCTCTGCTGCTAGATATATCAATATCGTTGTAGATGCTTTCACTTCGTATTTGTTAGGATATCACCAATCAGGTGGTGGTATCTTTGGGGCATAATCAGCATAATATGGTTGCATAGAGGAGCAGGAACTGGCACCTTACAGTGGCGTATTTAGAAAATTTGCCAAGTAGGTCAAAAATTTGAAGCCAAGTGGTTCAAGTCTGGTTCTTGGAAAGGCTATATTCCTTGCATCTCGTGTTTATCTTTTTTCATTTAATCGCTATCAGAGATATTCTATGCAAGATTCCACTTTTGTTTCGACGTAGTTTGTATCGCACTCGTATTTTGTTACAAATTATGAGATTTTTTTTACTCTACGAAAACCCCTACCTCACGTTTTAACTACCTTTTTACGCTAATTAACCGCTTGTGGTAAAAAATAGATACTGATGTGGAGCAATGTCCGTTTCCCCAAAACAAGAAATATAGATGAGTTATAGTTGAGTTTATAGACCTTTATTATTTTTTATGTTTTGAATTGAATAGGAGGTGATTAAATGGTGTCAAATCATTGTAAGATATTCATTTCCGCTCGCAACAAGCAGGTAAGAAAAAAAGTTTTAAAAGATTTTGTAAAATGCTTCATTTTTGCTAAAAAATAAACATTATTAGTTCAACTTAAAGTAGTGACAATTGGTGCTTATGCTTAATACCCTGACGATCAATTTTTAGCAATCAATCCATAAGAATTAAAGCAAAAAGCAGGTAAGAAAAAAAGTTTGAAAAGATTTTGTAAAATGCTTCATTTTTGCTAAAAAATAAACATTATTAGTTCAACTTAAAGCAGTGACAATTGGTGCTGATGCTTAATACCCTGACGATCAATTCTTAGCAATCAATCCATAAGAATTAAAGCTATAAAATCACAGTTAAGACGTGAAAGTTACTTGGACTTTCACAAAATTTCAGATCAAACTCAAAAGCTAACTGGGTCGCTTCAGCTTTCTCTTTTTCTCGAATTTTGATCGGCTGGGGAGAAACTTATATGAACACTGACTTTAAGGAAAGTATTGGTATGAAAAAAAAGAAGAAAGTATTCCAGTGCGTAGCCCTGATGTTTTTGAAGGAAACCATGATAACGAAGAAGAAATAGATTTCACTCTTGAGGAGACTCAAAAAAATGAAATTACACTTATTCGATCACAGGAATTAGACATGCTAACATCCCAAGCTTTGGATATCATTGAATCTAGTGGGTGGGTCAGTCAGTCGCAATCATCGCACGAATCTTCTTCATTCGATGAATTTATTGCTCCAACATCACAGCAACTTTATTGGAAGAAAGAAATTAAGTCTCTCAGTGAACAAGAAATGGAAAGCATGTTTTCAAATACTTGTGAAGAGACCACACTGGATGTAGATGCTTCAAACCGGACACGTGAGAACTCTATACTCTTCAATGCTGAACGGCAAGAAACAGATAGAAAATGTCATTGATGATATTGTGCTAGAGTTTTCTCTTAACAAGAAAAAAGAATGAGTTTTTCGACTTGCAAACGTCTAACATCGTCAGAAGAATACGTAATAAAGACACCGAACAAGTTATGGTGTATGTTGGAGGACCTGGGGGCACAGGAAAAAGCCAAGTCATTCAGGCCATCGTTTATTTTCATGATGAATTAAAGATCAGACATCAACTTCATTTATGCGCCTTCATGGGGACTGAAGCAAATAATATTGGTGGTAGCACAATAAACTCTTTAGCAGGACTAAGAAACACCAAAATATCAAAACTTGAGGACGAAGTTTCGATGGTTGGTTGTCGGCTTTTGGCTAAATCTAGCAGCAACATCACACGTGCAAAACAGAGTAATCCTGATAACCCTTTTGGTGGAATTGACATTATTTATTTTGGGGATTTCACCCAGTTCCCACCTGTCTTGGATACACCTCTGTTTTGGATACACAACAGTAATGAAATTGAGAATTGGGCAGATCAATTTGGAAACAACTAACTCAATATGATCAGCAGATGAGGATTACCGACAAAGCTTGCCAAGAATTGTTGGACCGCCTGGTAACAGGTAAGCATTAAAAGAAGCCAAATTTCGCCTAATTTTTATATTTTGCATAAAATTCACCATAAATATAATTTAAAAAGAACTATCCCTTCTTCAATAATTACTAATAACCGATAACACTTGGAATGTTTTGTCATATGAAATATTTGTTTCATGACCTTCTTTCTTCCACGAATGTTTTTTTTAGGGAAATCTACACTCGAGGATTACATGGTGTTATCGACCAGGATGATTGGATGCAATTCAAGCCCCGTTACTTCTACCAGAGATCCAATTATTGTTCCTGGCAATCAGCTTGTTCGCGAAATCAATAATCTTTTTATTGATGACTATGCAAAATCTATTTATTTATAGAAGTGTATTTCTCAGGTCTATTGACCTATATGAAACAATCTTACATCTTTACAATCTATAGATCTTATCATTCCATTCGTTTGTCAATTCTGTTATAGAGTTTTGCAGTTAGGCACCTGGGCCTCTAACCCGCTCTTCTTACAATCATGTTGTTTCCGTCGTAAATTTCTTTAAATAGAGTTTAGTCCTAGGACTACCTCTCACTTTCCATATATGACTCTTGTCTTTTTCTTTCGATGTTTTTTCTTTTGCTTTATAGTGCCATTGTTTTATTATCTCGCGTTCTTTCCTTGAAAAATCGTCTGATACTCTGAAATCATCTTTATCTAGTTTGTGGGCTGATGCAAGTATTCTAACCCTTTCTTCTTCACTCTCGAGAGTAACTTTTAATGGTCTCCATCGTTCATTTGTATACATTTCATCTTTACGAGCACCTATGCGCTCTACCTTGATTATCGTCACATCGAAACCCATTTGTTGTTTAAGTGTTCTTTCTATAAAATCTTTGTCACCAACTCGTTGCTCTTCTTCGTTTTCGTGCTTGTTTTCACCTAAGTCATTTGTTCACTGATTTGATGAAGCTTTTTATGGTCATCTCTTGTTTTTGTAGATCTTCTTTGGTGACTTCTGAATATGATTGTTTTTTGTTTCTGTGTTGTTGAGCTGTGTTTCAGATCGTTTGTTGTTCCGTTCTTTGTTGACGTCTTTTTTATTCATTAGCTTCTCGACTTTCCTTTCTAGAGAGGTTATTCTCTCGTTGAAACCTTATTTCAATCCATGATGTTCATCTTTATCTGCTTCCTTCGTTGTGATGTTACTGCGAGCTTTTTGTCTGCTTGTTTTAATCCCTTCAAGGCTTTTATATTGCAGACAAAGCTGAATCTGATAAGCCGGGAGCTCAGAGCAAGCATAATGGACAAGTCTATCACATCTCCTACATTGGTGTCGTTATCTACTATGATGGTGTTTGTTAAACAGTTATTGGGTGTGCAATATCCATAATTTTGTTGAATTTCCTTGTTAGAATTTTCGTAGATTTCCGCCATATTGTTGCATTTTCAGGATCGTAAAAAAGCACAGAAAAAGTTTGACGTCAAAAATCGAATACAGTTTATATTACAAAGTCTGTCGATGTCACAAAAAAAAGAGCCACAATCATGGTCGAAATATTTTGACATTTTAGTGTATTTTAACGTTTTTCAGAAACTATAGTGCTATTTTAGCACTTTCACTTTCTTTCATTGAATATTTAGATTTTAGAGGAGTTTGGAGAAAAAACTCTACTTTCCAACTGTAGTTTAAGGCGTTTAAAATCATTTGTGGTGTTTAAATTTCACCGGGAACTCCCTTTTGTCTCAAATATTTTGTCCATGATTGTAGATAAAAATGAGATATCCACATTAAGATCGCTACCAAGCACTAAAACTGATGGTCTTCTTGGTCAACTTCCATTGTATCAAGGAATGCCTGTCTTTCTTACCAGGAATATATCAACTGAACAACTTGGCTTGACAAACGGCGCCACAGGAGTCATCATGTCAATTCCAACTCCCAAAAATCAAACAAAGTCCAACCATGCTGGAGTGGTAGTTTAAACGAACCATCACCGTATCTTGTTGTGGAGTTTAATGCCATCAATTTACATGGGCTAACTGGATTGAATAGAAAATCATGTTCCAGTCTTCCCTGTGCATTGATCGTTCACTATCAAATCGGGAGCGAAAAGTCTCACAATCAAAAGGAATCACTTTCTGCTCGTCTCTGCCTTCGCTTGCACAGCTCATAAAAGTCAAGGGCAAACTTTGAGCAGTATTGTCATTGACTTAATTCTTCCAAAAGGGATGAAGAAGATCGATCTTAGTTTTGTCTATGTTCCTTTAAGTAGGATTAGAAGATTATCTGATTTGACAATCCTTAGACCATTCAACCAAAATATTTTAAATCTCCCCATGGATAGCGACTGCAGAGCCATGATGGGGGATTTAAAAAACAGAGACCTCTGTCTGTAAAGATGTTTGAATGACTTGGCTGTTAACCATTTTTTAATACCTAAAGTGAACTTGATTTACCGAGCACTACTAGTTTTATAGCCCAAATTATTTTTTTTCTACTAAAAAAACTAAAAGTCGTCAAAATTGCTTAAACTAAGTTCTCAGTGAAGAAATTTCTTTGGATTTTGGCTATTCAAAAATATTTCAGTTCTTGGGAAAATAAATTCTCTTAAGGTACTAACATTGATTTTAAAGTTCGAGTTACATGTAAATTTCCTGAGAGTATGCTTGCCATTAATTTTGGTTTTCGCCAGCTCGGATTACATGTATTTAATTAAATTGTATGATTTAATTAAAACTAGTATTGGCAAATATTTACTGTTATAATCTTTTTGGAATTATCTTTTGGGACTTCAATAATGAGATTTAAAGTTAGTTCGTTTTGCTACAATGGGGCCTTTGAATAACTTGAAGCTACTGAAGTTGAGCCCAGTGCGTTGCGCACGTTCGACTATATTTCAATATCCTGAATTTTAGGTAAGTGTTTGTTGTGCAGAGTTATCAAAGAAAGCAAGAAATGTCTATAATTATTGGGAAAGTGATAGAATAGCCACCTGATTAGGCTTTTGCTGTTGGCCGTCATTCAAACACGTTTCCTTATTGTTTTGTTTCAGTCTTACTTTTCAGGGTTTTGGATTCCGGACAGCCAGAGACTTTGACAGTTCTGACTTATATTATATTATAGATTCTGACGTCAAATACAATATGTACGGCCACGCTCTTGCGAATGAATGAAAAATAATGGCAACAGTAGATGAAAAATCCACTCACGGCGATTTGCGGGATTGTAAATTTAGCTTGTGCGAGTAAACTTTGATTTTTCTAAGTATAGAAATTAGACAGCACAACTCTTAGATTTAATTCATTTATTAATTATCCAATGCTTAAAAACATTTTATTTTATTTTTTTTAACGGAAAGAGGATGAATTTCTTAATCCAAAACATAATTTTGTTGTATAAAAACATTAATTTTCTAATAGAAATTAAGGTTTTTAGTTCGGTGTATACAGTCGGGGGGGGGGGTTCTGGCTTTTTGGTGCCCTAGGTCTTTAAGAAATGATTTTAATGTGCTAATTTTCCTTAACATATCTGGAGTAATAGTATTTGCACCAAAAAAGACTTAACCTTTACTCGTAATTTTTAAAATTAATGTATTAAACTCAATTTAAACATGTCTGGTAAAATTCCCATATAAACGGCCATTTTTCGGGGGAATAGTGTTCTGCAAAGTTATGGTTTGCTTTGCGTAATTAGAAACAATTCAAAATGGTAGCCCTGAGAAGCGTTAATTTGAAGCGATAGCTATATTTTTAAGCTCTGATGTTTGGAATATTGTGGTTTTTTGTTATGTTGTATCGGAATGGAATTTCTTTTTCAGAATAATTTAAAGCTTTTGGGGAAATGAACAATCTTCTCGACTTGAAAGTGCTAGCTAATATATGAATTCCTTTTGTAGTGTAGAAAAGTATAGAAAGTAAAAACAAATCAAGCACAAATATAAATTAAAACAGTATGTCTCCTCCATCTTCAATAAAACAAGACTGGCTCGGGATTTCCCACTGTGGACCTTCCTTTTATATTTATTTGACGTCAAATAGTTAAGACATGAAATTGCAGCTCCACATGAAAATGAAAATTTCCAGTGGAAAACTCTACAAAAAATAACCAAAAAGCTGTTTTTTCAAACAAAAATCAACTACTACAATCCATCTATTTGACCAAAACTCATCCAAATGGCATCGGCACCACTATCCGTACTACCCAAACGAAAAGCTGCTTCCAAAAAAGTCGCACCAAAGGATGAGATCATTATTTGTACCGAAAATCGCTGCGTCGCTGATAATGATAAGGACTCGCTGATCTGTTCGAGCTGCAAAAGATCTGTTCACTATCGATGTTGCCTGCTTCCTGCGTTTGCAATACAAACAATTGAAGATAATAGACTCCAAAAATTTATTTGTATCAATTGCGTTGAAGTCCCGACTAAGCTGCTCGAACTTGTCCCTAAGAAAGAAAAAGCCCAACCATCCCTTCAAACACAAAACGAAATGAAAAGACTTCGTAGAGAAATCGATGCATGTGAGGAAATAATAAAGAGCAGTAGAGAGTTCGAAGATCACCTAAAAAAACAGCTCGAGGACAAAGACGCCGATCTCCAACTTTTGAAAAATGATCTTAAAGCTGATCCTGGCCTGCATACACTTGGGTTTGCAGAAAAGAAATTTGAAAGAAAACTTGATGAATTCAAATACAGTATCCTATCAACGATAAAAGATGAATGCCAGCAAGCTTTGAAGTCCTATTCAGAAGTCGCCAAATCTGGTCTTCCTCAGCAGACGAGTGATACAAGCGGAATCAAGATTGCGATAAAACAAGCAAGAGACGAAGAGATAGCCCACGAGATGGAGAAGAGAAGAAGATGTACAAACGTCATTGTGCATGGAATGAAAGAACAAGAGCAGGTATGTGATATTAGTGACACACCCAATCGTACTAGGGACTGTGAATGGGCTGAAAAATTAGTAAAAGATATTCATGTCACCTCTAAGATAAAGAAAGTTTTTAGAATAGGGAAGAAGCCCAACCGTCCAATATGAGGAAGATAAAGATAAGCTAATGGGAAATCTCCCGTCACTAAAGGGAAATGAATGGTATAAGGGCATAAGTATCACGGAAGACCTCTGTATATCTGACCGCGAATGCTATAAAGAACTGTCCCAGCAGGCTAAAGACCGAAATCGCAATCTCACCACGAATGAGTTCATTTGGAGAGTCCGAGGATCCTCAAAAAACGGATTTGACCTAAAGAAGGTTTACAAAAAAACGACACTAAACAACAGCCGAACCAACGTAACAGACAACAACCCAACCAGCCAATAAGGCCAAACAAAAATGATAACGAAGATAGCTCAAATGAAAACCCAACAAACCAAAACATGAACAAACCTACAGAAACAACCCCAACAATTAGAGAACTTAGGATAATTTACACAAACGCTGACCAAATGACAAGTAAAAAGAAAAATGAACTGTTAAAAACGGTAATCGCAGAACAACCACATATAATTGCCATCACTGAGGTAAACACCAAACGAGTCTCCGAGAGAAAAGATCAAGACTACTCTTTCGAAAATTACTCTACACCATATAAAACAAATATTGGAATGAAAAAAAGAAGAGGAATTATAATACTAGTTCACAACTCCATTGAACAACTCATCCTACAAATAGAAACAAAAATTCGATTTGAAGAGGTCTGTCTGATAGAAATAGAAATGCAGAACAAAGACACGATGTTATTTGGCTGCTTTTACAGAAGCCCAACCAAAACCGAAACAAACGACTACGATGAAAATAACAACAACATGAACAAGCTCATAAGAGATCTCTGCTTAAACCCAAAATACACTCACCTATGTCTTGTAGGAGACTTTAACTACGGAAAGATCGATTGGAAACATTGGTCTTCCCCATGCGAAGAAGATAGCAACGAGGAAAGATTTCTCGATGCTCTAAGAGACTCTTTCTTATACCAACATGTCCTCGAACCAACACGCCGACGTGGAACCGACAGGCCATCGACACTCGATCTCATCCTTACAGGGGAAGAAAATCAAGTCTCTGAGATAAAATATCTTGCCCCACTCCATCTCAGTGATCATAGTGTCCTCTTTTTCAAATTCTATGGCTACTTCACTCTCAAGGATGAACTAAATAGATATCAATATAACAAAGCTAACTACCACCTAATGCGAACCCATCTGAGCCAAATGAACTGGTCCACCGACTTCATCCAGCGGTCAGTAGAATTAAATGTAAATGGAGCTGGGACCTGTTCCTAAAGCAAATGATTGAGCTCCGAAACCTTTATGTGCCAACTTCCAACAATAACAACAAAGACTTGTCAAATAAGATCAAAAAAGGCAAATGCCCATTAAATCCAAACACTTGTTACCTAAATGAGAAACGAAAAGCACATAGAAAATGGATCAACTCTCTACATGATGAAGACACTGAAAGATATAGAAGAGAGTATGTAATAAGCCGTAATATCGCCAAAAGAGCCCTGACTCGATCCAAAAGAGAATTCGAGAAAAAGATCAGCGAACAGTCCAAAACAAACCCAAAAAGATTCTGGAAATACATACGTAGCAACCTTAAAGCAAGATCTGGAATCCACCCTCTGCTTGAGAATCCAAATGACGAAAACTCCATTAAGTATGACGATAAAAGTAAAGCTGACATCCTCCAGAACCAATTCTGCAGTGTTTTTACACGTGAGCCACTCGAGGAGCTCCCTGAATTTGATTCTAGGACGGATAAAGAAGTTGAGATAAACATACTCACTGAAACTATAAGGGAAGAACTAAAAAAGTTAAATCCAAATAAATCCCTCGGCCCAGATGAGCTTCACCCAAGGATGCTCAAGGAGCTTGCTGAATACATCGCAGAACCGATTTTCCTGATAATGACAAAATCTTTCAATGAGAGTTGTCTTCCGAAGGACTGGAAGCTTGCAAACGTATCACCTGTCTATAAAAAAGGAAACAAAAACATAGCAGAAAATTATCGTCCGATTAGTTTAACATCTATAGTTTGCCGAATAATGGAAAAGATTCTGAAAACCCATATTATGACATATCTTGATCAAGAGAAATTACTATCTAGCAAACAACATGGCTTCATCAACCGCCGGTCAACTGTAACACAATTACTAAACTACCTAGATGCTTGCACCAAAGATATTGGAAACGATAAAGCCGTAGACGCAATATACTTTGACTTTGCAAAAGCATTCGACTCAGTTCCTCATCAACGTCTCCTAATCAAACTAGAAGCATATGGGATAAAAAACAAGTTGCTTGAATGGATCAAAGACTTCCTGAAGGATCGATCCCAGATTGTCAAAGTAAACGGAGTTGAATCGGTGCAAAAAGCAGTGCTCAGTGGAGTACCTCAAGGTAGTGTCCTAGGGCCTACCCTTTTCGTTCTTTATATCAACGATCTACCAGATTCCGTTAAGTCAAAATTATTCCTTTTTGCTGACGACACCAAACTCGTCAATAAAGTGGAATCAGTTGAGGATGCACTAGTAATACAAAACGATATTAACCAACTACAAAAGTGGTCCGAAACATGGCTATTAACTTTTCATCCTAACAAATGTCATGTGCTAACCCTAGGAAAGCCAAATAATATCAAACATGTACACGAATACACACTAGGGGATAAAATCCTTGAACGTGTATCATTCGAAAAAGATCTTGGTGTTATCATCGATAAGAATCTGTCCTTTGACCAACACATATCAAATCAGGTGAAAAAAGCTAATTCAATGGCTGGTCTTATCAGGCGGACCTTCACGTACCTCACTCCAGAACTGTTTCGAAAACTGTACGTAACATTTGTCAGACCACACTTAGAATACGCCCAAGTTATCTGGTCACCAAAACTGAAAAAACACGCGAGATTGATAGAAGGTGTTCAGCGACGCGCATCTAAAACAGTTGAGACATGTGGACAGCTAAGCTATGAAAATCGAATGCAAAGAATCGGAATAACTAGTCTAAAATACAGACGCGAGGTAAGTGACATGGTTGAGATCTTTAAACATCTAAACTACTATGACAAATCTTGCATCCCTAAGAAATGTAACCAGCGAGGGAGACCTATGAGAACGCACGACTCTGAATTAGTAGTAATCTTTGGGAACGATGGTGTTCGCGGTCCGCAGAGTAACTCCCTATACTATCGGGGCATTAAGCAGTGGAATAGTTTGCCTTCAAAAGTAGTCAACTCATCCTCAGTGGAAGAATTTAAAGAGACCCTTAGTGTGGCCTGGAAAGCTAAAAAGTTTGAATATGATTGAAAGTGTCACTATTGTTGCATACCTGTCTATATTATAACAATGTAAATAATTAACCCAAAATGTATGAGCGATTCATAGAGGCCCATGTGTCCGCACGGTGGCCTGCGAATTTGTAAAACAATATTATTATTAAAATCAAGACCATCATCCTTTTTGGGTAAAATCTAAAGTGATTCTGTACAATGGCTATCAATGCCAAAGACTTATATCAGATGCTGACGACAAAAAGTTCTATATAACAAACTAAGTTTATAAACGCTGAAGATAATCATGAACAAAACATTAGAAGATAGCGTATTACCTGAGGACGGGAAGATGGCGCATGTCACGCCAATCTACAAGAACAAGGGTGCTCACAACCTAGCCATAAACTACCGTCCAGTCAGTTTAACATCTATAGTATGCAAAATGATGGAGTCAGTGCTACGAAAAGCAATTATGGATCATCTTGTGGAAGAAAATCTTTTATCTGAAAAACAGTACGGTTTTATTGGTAAGCGATCAACAGTCACTCAACTTCTTTACTACATTGACCAATGTTGTGAAACGATGGCAGAAGGCAAAGTTGTTGATTGCATCTATTTTGATTTTGCAAAAGCGTTTGACACCGTCCCTCACAGGAGGTTAAAGAAAAAACTGGAATGTTACGGGGTAGGTGGAAGTCTACTAAACTGGATAACATCGTTTTTGTCAGATCGCAAGCAGCTGGTCAAAGTCAACTCAGCCAAATCAACAGCTAACCCTGTCTTAAGTGGGATTCCTCAAGGAAGTGTACTAGGACCTCTGCTATTTGTCATTTACATCAATGATTTGCCAGACAAAGTAGTTTCGGATGCATTTCTCTTCGCTGATGACACGAAAATAGTGAAGACTATAGATTCGGTAGAAGACTCTATCGTTGTACAAAGAGATATCGATGAAATGGAAAAGTGGTCTCAGGATTGGTTACTCACGTTCCATCCTGATAAATGTCTTAACAATAGGTAAATTCGCCAACATCAAGCATGCACACAGATACCAGATTGGAGGTAATGAACTTGAACATGTTTTTGAAGAAAAAGACCTCGGCATCTTGATCGATTCGGAACTAACTTTCGAGGAGCATATATCCAAACAGGTTAACAAAGCAAATTCAATCCTTGGAGTCATCAAAAGTAGTTTTAACGACTTGAGTCCTTCGGCATTTTGTACTCTGTACACCACCTTTGTCAGACCTCACTTGGAATATGCACAATCAGCATGGCAGCCAAAATTACGTCGTAGTATAAATTTGATTGAAGGTGTTCAAAGACGGGCGACAAGACTGATTCCTCAATATCGTAATCTCCACTACGAAGAACGTTTAAAAAGACTCAAGCTTCCATCTCTTGAGTTCAGAAGGCTTTTCAGTGATATGGTGCAAATATATAAGCATATTCATTTTTACGACCCACAGACAACTCGGAACAAGTTTGTTAAAAAATCCCGTCCAACCAGATTCCATGATCATGAATTTGTTCCAAACTTTGCTGATGATGGTTTTCGTGGGGCTCAGACGAAATCTTACTACTATAGATCGATCCCAACATGGAATGCACTACCGCGATTTGTCATCGAGTCGACCTCAATCAAATTGTTTAAAGAAAGCCTAAACAAAGCGTGGGAAAAACACCAACTAAGATACTTGACATATTAATATTGTAATTAGAAATCGGTTCGTAGAGGTCCACCTCGGGCCTGTGAGCTTGTATACATCATAATAATAATAATAATAATAAATCGTCTTGTGGGAAGCCGTTATTTCGTACAATGATTTATACAGACTCTGACTGTAAGAATTTATTATCCACTTTTAACTACCAAAGTACGTATGTATGCTATAAAAAAGCTTTGAAGAGCATGCCAATAAACATTAAAGGGAGACTGGATGGTGATCGATTCTTTGGCTTTACTCTTACAGATTACTTTAACCGGCCTGTGTTATCAACCACCGATACAACAATTATTAATGGGAATTTTTTGTTGGACCCATCGCATGATCGAATTTCATCATGGGGTGGTGTTATTTCATTTGGCTTTCCTGTTTTTGATGATGATCGTTTTGTTAAACTTATTGGAAAGAATAGTAGTCTGATCAACACTATTTCTTCTTTGGTAAAGATGACGGGTGGCTCGCGGGCGCCAGAGAGTGCTTACTCTTGGTACCACACCTGACTCTAGGCTTTGTCTTCATCTTGCCATTTTCTTTTTCTTTTTCTTTGTATAGTTGTTTATATCATATTTATTGGTATTGTCGGTCGAGCAATTGGGGTGTGATGGTGTTTCAGTTTTAGCTGAGATCATGTCGAGGGTAGTGTTATGATCCATGAGAGATTTTCAAACTTTTCTTAGATATAAAGCTGTCCGCAAGATGAAAATATTTGAAGACAGAACAGTTTCCCTTTTTTTAACCATCGAAAAGTCAATGGAAGGGCCACTATATACCGTCTACACTGAAGTAGAACCATTATCATATATATCAACTACTGTACCTAATCAAACATTAAAAATTAATGAAAAGCTTGGAATAAAGTGCTCAAAGAAATGGTCTGGATTTGAGATCTTTGGACTAGACAAAGCTGAAGTTCTAACTGTAACAACATGTCCATATGAAAGGTCAAAGTTAGATGAAAACTCCACATTTAAAAAGCGAATGGCCTTAGAAGATGGACCGTTAAAATCTTTAATTAATATAAGGCACAGAAACGCTGGTCCAACAAGTAACTTATGTGACAAGGCAGCAAAACATCGCAACACAAAGGTTAAAGAAATCTTTGATTATGTAACATTTGGTTTCTTGAAAAGTAAGTAAAAACTTTCTAATACTTATGGATTACTGGAAGTGGGTCAAAAGTTGACATCCATCTTCTACTTTTGACACCCTTCTTTAGAGATGGGAATAATAGGAAGGTCAGAATCACCGATTGAAACTAATTTTCTTTACTTAGCCATCAGAAAAGAAGAATCTTAATTGTCTAGTGATTCTGACCTTGCTAATATTCCTCTAAAGAAGAGTGTTAAAGTTAGAAGACGGGTGTGAACATTAGACCAAAAATGGACTTTTTTAAAGAGGACGGTCTGTTGAATAATTAAGTAGTCCAGCAGAAAGATTACGTAATGAAATACCTTGACGCAGATGTATTTTTTTCTTTGCGGCTATTACATATATACAACGGCAAGCTAGAACGTACACATGTAGTCATTAGGTAGGTTGCAGAAAATTTTCAATAAGAGTGGTGTAAATTTACCAAATTATCCAGAAATCAAAGGCTATTGCAACAATCTTGATGTTGGTGAAATTTTAGAATTGCACGGAGATGATGATAATTGTAGTTGTATGGGTTATGGTTGTACGGTAAGATGCACTTTAGAAATGATTTTCAAAACTGATTATTTTTATCGAAGGCTTTGGTTTTTGTCTCATGAGCAACAACAAAAACTATTTAAATTCTTGACAGAGAAAGATCCTGAACTTTATTCGAATTTCGATGAATCGAAAAAAACTCTGATAATTAGAGACACAGGAGATAATTTCCGTGCTGCTGGCCGTTTTCCCGCTGAACAAACATCATTTTCACTATTTAATCTCCTAGATCTTGCAAATTCACCATATGGACAACATATAACGACCTTGTGAAGAGGGAGTGAAAAGTCGACAAACTTTAAAAATTCATGTTCGTAAACATTACCAACAATTGCATTCCTTGGTTAAAGAGGGCATCACTTTGATGTCCCCTTGTGGAAATATTGAAAGTTTCAATGTCATCGTCATTTTTGTGGCAGATTTATCATTTGTAAATGGGGTGCTAGGGAGATGCCAATGCACGTTTGGTTGTTTTCATTGCGAGCTTCCAATTAGAGACTGGTCATCAATCAAACGTAAATTAGGTTCTCCACAGTCAATTCAAAAGATGAAAACTCGTGGAGACAATGCTCTTCAAGTGCTTGGAGAAATGCCCGATAAATCCACCTCTGCTTAAAAGAAGTTTACATTGACACACTATGGACAATGGGTGAACAAATTTTATTTTGATCATTTTATAATAACCTTCTTCTAGCAAATTAGCTTCCAAAGGAAGCTTATGGTTTTTTCAGGTGCCCTTCTAGGGAACTTTTTTGTGTGGGATGCTTATTTCCAAACACTGTACTGATTTTTTTCCTATACTTCAAATAAACATTTTCAAAGTAAATTTGTTTTACTCAATAATCTTTCTTTTAAAATGTCTATGTTTTTTCACTCAGGCACGGATTTTTCACTTATATCCTAAAGATCCTGAGCATCCTCAGGCTTTTAGAGGATATCCTCATGATCCTCTGTTTTGCCTTGGATACGGCTTAGAAATCTTAGAAGTCATTCTTAAAAAACTGTTTCGGCCATCCGCCAAATTAAATTCCCAACAAAATTTAAAATTGCTTAACTTGTTAATTTGTCAGCTGTTTAGGTCAACGTCATTGAAAGCCTGTAGAAAATACTTACTCTCAATTTCAAAGATAGGACGCGACTTTGAAATAAGTTGTCCATTGAAAAGTACTTGATAAAAAATTTCTGAATTTTGATACACGTGGGGGTCCTAATAAGGTCCGTGGGGGTTGGAAAATTTTCGAAAAATTAATAAGCGTGGGGGCACGTTTATTAGGCACCTGAGAGTATTTAGTAATGTTTATCAAACAGAGACAGTCGGTTTAGTTCTTTAAAGAGGGGTGTCCGTTTTAGATATCATGTCGCCTTTCATATTTTAAGTTATATTGAATTTTTTTTCTTCAGGTGAAATGTGTCAGAGCTTGGAAGGAAAGATATACAAAATACATTGAAATCGACCAGGATGTCCCTGAAAACGTTGTACCAGATCACAATATTTTTACAGAGCCGAGTAAAGTAGAGAGATACTGCTTTTGTCGAGTACCAATGCAGCTACATTGAATGCAGCAACAAAAATTGTAAATTATAATGGTACCATTTTTCTTGTGTGAAATTGAAACAAGCAAAACCATCCAACCGAAAGTGGACTTGCCCAAGATGTAAAAAAAATTCTAATCACTGGTGTACGTATGGCAAAAAAGGTGATTTTTGTAGTTTTTTTCCAATTGTTTGTTACAATTCGATTTACTACACTTTTTAAAATTTTTAGTGGAGTAATATTCGTAGAACAAGTGAGTTTCTCTGTTATGAAGCTGTGAATATTTTATTTAAATTTGTCGAGGTTATGAATGTCTAAAATGTTTGCTTTTAACAAAATCTGACGAAATGATCACCTGTGCTAACGATAAGTGTCTGATTGGAAAATTTCACCTCCAATGTGTTGAATTATATTCTAAACCGGCTGGCCCTTGGTATTGTGTTGAATGTTTGGAGGACATTGGAGTCGAAAGACCAAGTTGTGTATGTGGAAGGGAGATTAATCTAGATGAAACTGTTACGTGTGGAAAGAGAAAGTGTTCTATCGGAACATTTCATGTATGTTGTGTTGATCAACAAATCACTGACGATTGGTTATGTAAAGATTGTTCATGATTTTAAGTTGAGCACAGAAATTATTTGAAATTTTACATTGTGTTTAATGTTATTAAAATATGTACTTTTATTATGTAGTGATGCAAAATGACAATAAATTTTTTTTTATAGAGTTTGTGTGAAATTGCTTCATTATTTTGTTTTTTTTATTTCTTTTAAGATAGAGAACTTTTCTGATTTTTTGCCTATTGTTTATGTTTAGTCTGTAGATATGTAGATATGATTTTTTTTATTCACCCAATTAGATTATAAACATAAATAAACGGTGATAAAGGTCGGAGTGCTACACATTTTTTATAAGCAACTCCATTTTTCGGTTCAGGCCTGGAATTGCCAAGGATTTATTTGAAATCCAGACTCAAAGTTGCTTGTAAGGTTGCTTAAAATTTTTCAAGCTTAAAGGAGGCCCCCCAAGCGGTTGACGTGATGGCGTGATAGGGGGTTTTTTACGGTGTGATGGCTTGAAATTTCTAAAAATACGGCGTGATCGTGAAAATTCGCATCAGCCGTGATCGTGAAAATCAGTTTTCGGAGGCGTGATGGCGTGAAAAAGGAAAGAAATTCGGCGTGATGGCGTGAATTTTGGGTCCACTTGGGGGGCCTCTTTAAGTGGTTGGAACGCACATTTTTGCATTTTTCAACAATTTTTCAATTTTGAATGGGCAGTAGAGGCACTTTTCGAAGATTTTCAAGGCTTTCTTTTAAAGTGATGTAAAAGTTATCTTTTATTGCCGAGGAAAAAGGTTGCTAATTTGGTTTTTGTCGCACTGTGACAAACGTGACATTGGATTGAAATTCACTTCGAAAACGTTTAGAGATAATGCGTGATTAATTCTTTGTTTATACCTTTAAATTTTTCTATTTAAAATTTGAATAGAGAAATGCGCCACATCAGATTTCCCCTCTCTCTTTACGAGAGGAAATGACAGGTGATGTTTAAGGAAACTAAATTTTGTCACATAGTTTCACGCCTTATTTCACTAATTATGATTAAAAAATTATCAAAATTGACATTTAGCATATTCGTACCTTTTCGAAGTAGACTTTTTTTATGGACATATACGCGTTTTTTTTATAAGGAATACGTTTATAAGGAACTCGAGGCTGAAAATAGTCCAAAAAATAAGGAATTGTTAAGGAACTGCTCAGGCTGAGAATAAGAAAAAAATCTTTAAGGAACAGTAAACGTAAGAGTTTTTTTCACTTGAACTAGCTATGTAAATAAGGAACTCATAAGGAAATTTGATGCTGAAATTTTCTGTAAAAATAAGGAACCCCAGGCTCAGAGCAAAGTTAAGCTTCCTTATAAAAAAAACGTGTAACATATTTTTTAGACTTTCTATCGTGAAATAGTTAGAAAGATTTCTAAGCTTGAAATGGTAAATTTGATTTTTTTACTGTATAAATTTTTTATTTCCATTTTATTTTGCTCATACTGTAAATAAAGAAAAATGTATGATAAATCACCTTCATTGCTCACTGTAATCTTGAGCACTCTACACTCAGTAAAAATGTTTAATGTTAATTTTTACACAAACGCCGGATTAAAACTAAAATTTATCACTAGATTTCAAAAAGAAATTAGTCCTCAAAAAACAAAAGAATCACGAGATACAATCTTCTCGTCATGATTACAGCGCGTTTTGGATGGGAAATAAGTAGCTTCAATTTATCTTGCCTGAGAAGGGTAAAAAATTCACCTCTAGCCCTTCGGGCATGTGTCAAAATAAAAATTCAAATCAAATACTTATGGGTGATTTTGATTGTTTCAATTGTTTTACAAGTTTGTTTTGGACATTCGGTTTTAATTTTTCTTTTTAATGACGCATGGTTTGCGCAATGTTTTACACTTAATTAATTTTACTACTTTTATGTCCCTCTAATAATTGGTTTGAAGAAATGAAAAAATAAATATACTGGGTTAGTTAGAGCAGCTGACTTAAAATATCTTACTATGTAAATGGTCATTACCCAGTAATAGAAATTCGGTAAAACGATAGAAAAGAAACTCAAACACCCCGCTAATTACCATATAAATCCGAATAATTGTAGTGTCTGTGTCCTTTGATCAATATGTGAAAACGCATAGATAATTGCTAAGATTGAATGTAAGGTGTTAAAAACATTATTTTTTCACCAATCAATTTAATCATAAAACCACCTTACATAGAAAGATTTATCTAAATAAAATCGAATGACTCAAATCGACTGGCAAATTTTAATTACCTAAATTATAAATTGATAAGGCAACAAAAGAGGATAGAGGTTTTTCCAAAACAAAGAGAGATGATCAAGGCGAGGTAGTAGAACTCGTAAATTGTATATGGTGTCGTAATATTTCATATATTTCATCTTCTTGCATATTTTTTAATAAAAAAATATAAAGATAAGGCCTAAAATATACCACACGATAACATCGAGACATGTCTAAGTCAATGGTAATCTACAAGTTCCACTGAATCCAATCGCAACAGTTTTTGCATTAGTTCATCTCCTTTTTCTGCATCAGCAAACTCAAAAAAATATATGCATTTCAATTTGGGGCCAA
Organism: Clytia hemisphaerica; assembly: GCF_902728285.1. Lineage (NCBI taxonomy): Eukaryota > Metazoa > Cnidaria > Hydrozoa > Leptothecata > Clytiidae > Clytia > Clytia hemisphaerica. Next base: position 400,306 of record NW_027103394.1, read on the forward strand.
GTCCGAATGTGCACGATGGCTTGTGGTACATCTCACCAAGGTAATAAACTGTAACGTGTACTATTTCATTCTTATCCATATATCCAGCAACGTGTTCGCAACACTTCTTTGGCATCATACCGATTGCCCGTTCTTCTCGCGGTTCTTCTTGAGGTGACGGTCCAAAGGTTCGAACAGCATTCCCATCCATTTTAATATGTGGCTCTCTTTCGCAACGCATCGGAGTCATCTTTGCAGGCTTGTTTCTAAGTGCATGATAGCCGTTTGCGGTACCATAAAAAGCCAAGTAAACGTATTTTAAAATACGTTTTTCCAACTTCTTTCTATACATGTTGTAGGTTACAAAATGTTCCAAATCCTTCTTTCCAGTCCCAGACTCCAAACAGCGAATTTTTATTCCTGCCATTTTCTCAAAATGAACTTTTCTATAGATGCAGCACAATCAAATAACCAAATTCATGAATACTGGAAAATCACGTTGACATAGTAGAGAAACAACCGTTTTTAATCTTTTTTCTTTTGATTTGATCACTAGTAATTTTCGCACCTCTGATGTCGAAGCCATATTATCATCCTGCGTGAAGAAGCAAAAAAAGATAATTGTTTAAGCAAATAAAAGTCTAATTGTGGCCAATTAGTGTAGTTATTGTATGAAATATCACCTGTTGGATATCGTAGATAAAAGGGGAGATCAATTTTATTTTTCTAATCATTTTAGCCGACTTCAAACAGCAAAACTACCTTCGTTAATCATGGCTGCACCAAAAAGTTCCAGTGAATATGAATATACCGAATCGTCATCCGAAGAAAGTATTTCATCAGAAGAAGCACAAGATATTGTCGTTGTTTCTAGTGGCAACGAGGACGGGCCAAATCAGAAGGCGCAAATGGAACAGAAACGGCAGAAAAAGAAGAAAGAGGACACTCAAGAAAAAATGTTAAGAAGAACGTGCAAGAAGTGTGGGCACATATCGCCGACTCCATCAAAAATGCGCCTTCATTTTAAAACAAAACATGCACCAAGTAAACAAACGAACGAATGTCACATCTGTAAAAAGGTCTACGCTGCTCCCTATCGATTAAGGGATCATTTACGGTCAGCACATACAGAGGAAAAACCCCATAAATGCTGTTGGTGTGGCAAGGGATTCCTACGTCCTGGTCGGAAAAACAAACATGTGGAGAGCTGTTCGCAAAATCTTATTAATTTGGCTGACGAAGATTGACTCTCAGTCTCAGACTTATGACTCTTTCCGCCTTTTATTACCAAAAGGATCTAAAGGATGGCGCACTCGTGGAGGACATTCTCGGCGCTAAAAAGGCCGGGTCAGATATATTTTCTATTCCTATAGTTCCGTAATTGTTCCAGTTACTAAAAATATAGCGGGCGCCTCCGCTTTGCTTGACGGCCTCAACCTCAGAAGTGTGTTCCGGTTGCGGTCGGCATTTTGTATTTTCTTTGAAAGTTTCAAACAGAGAAAATGGCGGAAAATGGAGTTGATTTTTTAAATTAACTAAAGTTCTTCATCCACCATAATCAAGTGAATATTTGATGGATTTAGTGGAAGTTTCCAATCACTGTTACGATGGAGATGTTTTGCAACTACTAGAAGTTTTATTTTGGTGAATAATTGTTTCAAAGACATTCATTTCCTGTCTTCTGTGGAGGTAGGTTTTTCTTTCAGAGTGTTACCGATAATCACATTACATTTTGTTTTTAATTGATACTAGGCAAAAAATGTAACTAAAGCTTAGAAGATAGTTTAAAAGTAGTGCCTAGGAATGATAAACTTTATTTACAAAACTCATTTGTAACTTGAGTACTTGTATTGAACCAACTGTAAACTTAAGTCTCCCACCTGATGGAGCCATCCAAACTCCAAATTGCAAGGGAAAATGACAATTGGATATTGTTGGGGGATGGTAAGTGTAGCTTTTGGACATTTACTTTTGACAAAGAAATTTTCACAAGAAATATCAGTTTTAGAGTTACTCGAGTGTGTCAATGAGGTGAATTTTCTGGTATGTAAAATTTATCAAATTTTGCGATATTCATAATGAAGAGCATTGAGCTCAAATTTAAACGTATAAACAAGTTCGGAATATTGTTTAATTAATTTAATGTGAAATTATAACCTTTTAACTGAAGTTTAGGGCAAACTCTTTTCTTAAAACTGTCAAAAATCGCGAGCAAACGACCAGTGAAGTAAGGTCCAAAAATTGCTGTTTATCAAAAAAAGCAACGACTCGGCCGAGAGTTAAGGGTCACAAACAACTGTTTAGGGTGGCCTCGACATAGGGGCGCCTGATCTAGGGTCGGGGCTAATTTTAAGGCTTAAATATTTTCTTCAGAAAGTTATTTTGTCCAAGGAAATTTCGAAGTCCCGACTTTGATCTCCTGTTATTCGAGATAAGGACACACCTGATGAAATCATAAACGACAACGCAAAGACCTTCAAATTGAAAAAGGTCAAACGTTTAATCACTCGATTGAATGTTCGGCAACGATTTATTCTACCTGCTTCTCCATGATGGGGTGGGTTTTATGAACGATTGGTTCGCTCCGTCAAGACAGCATTAAAGAAAATTTTGAAAAAAGCACTTCTAACCTTTGAAGAGCTACAGGCGGTCTTGAGCGAAATTGAAGGCACTATTAATCAAAGACCACTATGCTACACAAGTGATGATGCGATTGGGAACACGATCACTTGTCATCGGCAACTCAATACGACCCCTTCTTTTAACGTTTTAAATACATTGACAACACCTGACGATTGCACCAGACAAGTCCGACATCTTATGAATTTGGTTAAGCACTTTCAAAAATGTTTTCAGAGCACCTATTTGAATGAACTTAAACAAAAACATTCATATGATAAGACCAGAACTTCCGAAACTAAGTTAACATTGAATGACGTGGTAATAATCAGAGACGATACACCAACACCGAGGATGCAATGGAGAATGGGAAAAGTTGAAAGTTTAGTAATTGGAGCTGATGGAAAGATACTCTCGGGTACGTAATAGCCGGGGGGTTGGAATAAGCGGGAGGGGGGGGGTGGAAAAAATCTCAAAACTTAATAAGCAGGGGGGGGTGGAATAAAAATGTCCTGGGTGGACAATTTTCGAAAAATTAATTAGCGGGGGGGACGGCAATTAAGTACCCGAGAGTACGTGGTGCACGTTTGAAAGTCAACACGACGAATGGTACCTCCACCATCCATCGACCTCTACAACAGATCATCCCATTTGAAATTGCGGACGACACGCCCACCGACGATGACCCAGCTGATATTCCTTTGAAGCCTTCACAACCTTCGAGTTCAGGTAGTGCGCGCGGCTATGAGCAAACAGTAAGTAGCAGAATACGCCGGCGAGCTGCGATTGAAGGACAGAGCTTACGTAGAGCAAGAGACTTAGAAAGATGATATTTTGAGATAAAACACGACTTTTGATGTATATATGATAATTGACTTGGAGTCAATTATGGGGGGAGAATGTTGTAAATACGAACTTTATGACGCATTTGCAAAATTAGTATAATCTGTATAATTTGCATAAATTATAAATTTAGAAGTTTTCTAGTATTTATGAAGTGAAAATTTTATAGCACGTTCCTTCTTCTGGTGGACCTTAGTGAATATAGATGTAGATATTTTTGAACCCGCAAGAACTGTTTAAGAAACATTAAACCTTGAGTATTTTACTGTATTTTTTACACCAACAATGTCTCTCACAACAAAACTTGTTTGTTTTTTTAATTTTATGCTTTCTTTTTATTAGATGAACTTGAAAACACCAGCATTGGTTACATCCACTATGTCAATAACTTTACAAACCAAAATACAAACAACCCTTCACATATATACTACAAACAGCAACAGAACGCAAGAGCACCGTTAGTTTCAGTGCGAATAAGAGGAAGTTGTTTTCAGAAGTTCAATCATCTTGCACTCCTGTTAAAATCAGCAAGATAAATGTATCGAATAGGGATTTGGTCGTCAACCGCTGGTCTAAGGTAACCTTACTAAAATCCGTTCCATTTAAACATGATCCAGCAAATACTCAAGAGTTTGTCGAAGTGGCAGCTATCGATGATCCAACTGAAATTTCCAGTCGTAGTGGTCAAACCCTTGAAAAACAAGTCGCAATAATTAGAGATAGCACCTCGTCCTGTTCTGCTATTTTGTATGGTGACTATTTGGACAGTTGGAGCTTAATAAAAATTATAAGTTAATGCAACCTTTATTTGTTTCAAGTACAAATTTGATGGGATGCTACTTTTAAAACAATCACATTGTACGATATTGCTGTGATATTTGGTGCTTCCGTTAGTGTTTGCTGAGATTAAACAAACTAAAACATTTCACATATTTTCCAGCAGGTGAATTTTTAGCTTTCAAATGATACAAATGATAAATTATACTATCAATCTTCCAAGATTTTAATATAAAAATTGGCAGATATTGGTAGGATGAGAAAAGGCAAAAAAAAGTACAATCTGAACTATTTTTCTTGTTTCAAAGTCCAAGATTGTTGGTCATTGAAAAAGGACTGGTCTGTGACTATATGTTTTTTTCTAGTACTTTTTTTAATATTTATTTTCTTTCCTTTAGATACAAACAGCATTGTTCAATAAGTAAAATGTTAATGAAACAAAAGAAATAAGTTGTTTGTGTTGTTGGCATTTCTATCTGGAAGAATAGAATACCCTCCATTGTAGGTTGCCAATTTATTCAACCTATTATGACTCACAGCAAGGATTTTACTATTACTACCTTTTCAGCCAACAATAACTAACATGGCGCACAAACTTGATGATAAATTAAAACTGGAACACTTTACAAGTCTGGAACCTGTTCGAAAGTGGAACACAACAATTAACTGCGACATTGGAAGTGGAATGTTGCTGGTTTAAGGTTTATAATCCTAGACACTAGAAAACATACCAAACCCCAGACGTCATTTTGAAATGAAATTATTGAGCTCTTGCCCAGACTGTCTCAATCATTGATTCGTTGGATATGTGGGTAATTCATTTTCTGTGCTTCAATGCACTGACTATGAACAGACGACAGCTATGAACATTGCTAATTTACATACACTTTGCAAGTAAGTCTCGGGATTTTTTTACTATTTCGTAGATTATTCTTACTTTCCTATCATTTAAACATCCAGGAATGTTTTTAATTGGAGGCTTTTCAATATTTGTTTTGTTTCATTTAAAATACAAATGACATTATGGTTACAGATAAAATTGTAACAGTGATTATATTATCTGAAAACATACTTCCTCAATAGACCAGCACACTACATGATTAAAGGGGAAACCATGGAATACTTTTTTATATTCCTAGATGAAGCAATTTGATATCCTGGATTCCTAAACTAAATTAATCAATTTTTTTGGATTTTCGGTCTGGAAAGAAACCAAAAATTCTGATTTGAACTCTCTCTCTTCTCTTAGAAACTTTTTATAAAAATATGAACGTAGAGAAATAGCTGCTTTAGAACTTTTTTTTCCTTTTCTTTCAACAAACCAAATTGAGAAGATTATTTTGTCAGGCATTCCGACAAATAATCTGTGCAGTTATTCAGTTGCCTGGAATTTCACTGAAATTTGAATTTTTTCGATTTCATCAACTAATAACTAATTCTCGATTTTATTCGAAGAAAGATCACTTTGCATAGGAATATAATATATAAATCATCATGGAAGTGGAGGAGACGCTAAGTCAATCATCAGACCAACAACCAGGAAAGTGACAGGGTAGTCACGGATCGTTTGAACCCTACTTTTATCAGGGAGGGTGTTTTCCAACAGGCTGGTACTCCTTTGCTAATAGCTCACTGAAAGTTTTTGACTTTTAATATAATTTTATTAGCAGTATGTATACCAAATTTTACATTTATAAACCGACCAGATCAGGTTTTATGACTTTTTTTTGCGCAGGAATATCATAAAATCCAGGTCAAACCCTGTAAAATCCCAAAATCTTAAATTTAGCATAACTTTTGTTTTAGGAATCCAATTGACTTCAAATTTTGACAGGTTTTAGGTCTCAATATTAAAAAAAAAATCAAAAACGACGTGATTGTTTTTTGAAAAAATTTACTCATTTTCTGCATGGAGTTTAAACGTGAATTTTAGTAATATGCTAAAAACCGGCAAAAATTTTAAAGATATTCTTTCTTGCTTTTAGAAAATCAAAACAGAATTGAAAAATCTCCATTCGTTCAACTGTAATTTCTATTTTATTAAATAGTACTTTTTCATTGGTCAGCGATAACTGTGAAATTTTGTGATGACGTCATCAACCCAATTTTTTTTCTATGAATTCCTTTTATGATAGAGAAGTCGATATCTTTTCTAGATCAAAAGTTATGCAAGGCTGGTGGAAAAAACCCCCTCCCCCCCTTGAGAATACAAAACCCGAAAAAGCCTGATAATAATAGGGTAAGTGTAAGTGTATTTTTTATTTATAGGTACCTAAAAATGCTTGGTCAATTATTTACATTCCTTTTTTATTATAATTTTAGGATAAGTACATAACCGATCCTGTCTCTCGCAAAAACAAAGAAAAAGCGAAACTAGCATCAATTCGAAGAAATGTTAGTTAAATCTTGGTATTTATGTAAGGAAACAGTATATGATTCCAATTTGCTGTTGTAAAACCAATTTCTTTGATTTTATAACTACAAAATGACTCCTCTAATGAACATTTTATTCGGTGAGGATTGGCAGATTTAACTTCATTTTCTGCTATCTGTAGAAGATATTTTGAATCGTTGGAAAAGTAAAAGAAAATATTATAATATTCTGCATAATGCATTTATTTGCTCTGCTTTAAGATACGTGATGTGGCTGTATTAACCAAGATGCCGGCGGGTGCATTTTTTGCCTTCTCTGAAAACATGTATAATAATATGTGTAACTATGAAACAAAATTTGTTTTTTAGAAATGTATTACCTTTTTGGGTGTGTTTTTGCTTTTGACCTGACAATCAATATTATTGATAAGGAAGGGGTAGAAAGCAAGATTGAAAAGAAGACTTCACTTCCCACTAGCACAACAATAACCATACTGAAATCTGAATCGGGTTATTGTAGTTTGATGAAGATTAAAGACTCCATCAACAATGGTCCATATGGGGAGAACCCGTATTGTTGGGCCTCCTCTATTTCAAGTCACGCTGTCATGAAATGCAAGCATTGTAGATTGATTTACATAAATTTTGTGTGGCTTGGAATGAGGAATTTTGTGGATGCGATAACCTGGTTCCTCTGGCACAAAGGTCTGTATCAAACTGGATGTCTTTCTTTAGATCTTTTGTCGGCAGGCACCTCCATTGAATATATCTATCTTCATGCTAGCTCGAATGGTTTATGCTTTTGGAGTTAATGGGTCTAAGTTTTGTCTCAAAATTGTAAAAAGAGCTGGTTTTAGATTATATTTTTATCTTTGTTGGGGACCGTTCTTTTTTTTTTTTGGCTTGGGATATTATTTTAACCTACGTTTAAGCCTATGGTCTACTGATGTGGCATAACAACCGCTATTAATTTTTCTATTTCAATAAAACAATTCATTTTCTAAATAGCGAAAATTCTTTTCCAGTGCGTAAAAACAAAAATTCTCGATCCCGATACATTCGACAAATATCTCGACATAGGAGTAGATTTCCATGGGGTAAGAAAATATATACTATTTTTGACTGTATGGTTATCCAACGATTTGAAAAAAATCTCTGCGGTCATGCCACATTGTTTACCAAAAACTAGGAGTGTCACATCACGCATACGCAATTTATAAAATCGATTAAGGGCTATGACCATAGTCGAAAAGTTGATTTTGTTATTTGAACATAACATTTATAGGTTCCTTACAGTTTTAACAGAGAATTGCTTTTTAATCAAATCCCTTAAGAGTAATTCAGAATTTAATTGCAAAAATCACGTTATGAACTTTAAAAAGACTTCGTTTTCTTCTTCGTTAATTCTCAAACTCAAGGATAGCTGGCCTAACAGAAAATGACATGCCAAAGCTACATCACGCAGAGATTCATATTTTGTATGTGGCAAATATTAGAAATTCACTATGGTCAGAACCCTTAAGTAGACCAAATGGTCCTTGACTCTAATTGTGGGTGACTTTTTTCTCTGAATGGCCTTTAGACCTTTTAACAATTGATGCGTAGTTTGAATGTAAAATTTAAGGTTTTCACTGTTTCTTCTTTTAAACTTTTCATATCATCACAGGATTTTGTAAAACAGCTGGCAAATGGTATGTTTAGAACGTTTCGGGGCAATTTAGCGACAAAACTCTTTGAAAAAGAAGAAGCAGAGGAATGGCTTCGCTAAAAATATTATGCCAACCAATTCGGCGGTATGTTCTATTTTTTTCAACTCATTCTTTATACCGAAGAGTTCCTGAATATAGAAAAATTCTTGAAACTGTAAAATATCTCAAGCAAAAATTATTAGATGAATTTATTGCAACTAACCAATTCATTAGGTTTGTATAAAACTGCTGATTTTTGTTTCATTAATTTATAATCTTTATTTTAGTATAATAAAGCGGTCAAATTCGTGAAGGACTCTATTGCGAACGAGTCGAGGAAAGAGCTTATGAAAAGATTCCCTGATGAGAAAATCGAGAAATTGATCGAAGAATGGCTTATGCCAGATGTAAGTAGAATACTTGCTTGCTTGACCATGCAAAGACAATTGAAGCAAAGATTACATATCAAAATGAATTTGAAATCCAGTTTTTCTAACAAAAAGAATACGACTAACGACTTTTCTTGATGGGAAAAATAAGTATTTTGTGTGTAGATAGGTTAGCAGTAACTTCAGTAACGAATTCGAATAAAGTACTTTGTCACCCCAACAGGTGTGTCTCCAGTAAACAGAGCTCAAGTTTATGGTCACACACTAATACACAGTGAAAACCATGTTTTAATGCAATAAAGAACACTTTGTTGTGATAAATACTTTTATATCTCTTTAAAGGTTGTCATTAAGATTTGTCAAACTTTAGCGGCAACAAATGGCATTCTGAATCTTTCGGAGATGACGATTTCCAATATCCTTTTTTATTTAGAAAAAATACCCCTCATTTCAATTTTGAAACAAGACGACTCATAGTCGAAAATCTCGCCTAAAGCTTTAAAAGAAATATATATTTATAATGATTATTTTGAAATATCATAGACCACACTGTAAAAACCCCAAATTAAATTAGGTAAATGATTACTAGTAAAATTCTTAAAATAAGAAATAAATTACTTATTTTAGGATTTGAACAAAATCGTCAGAAATATTCATAATGATTTTCTTAAATTTAGAAAACTTGAAGTAATCATGAGGCAGTTAGTGATTTTTTTCTTAAAATAAGAATCAAGCAATTTTTAAAAGGCTTTGCAAATTTTTCATAAAAAATAGGAAACTTTGTTATCATCAATGGTGCAGTTGGTGGAAGAAATGGTCAGATGATGGATAATATTTGTACGGTTATTTGAATCGTGAATAATGTCTTTCCAATAGGAACGTTAAATTAGAATAATACAGAACAAATTAGAGTAAAGAATATCATAGAATAATGAATGAGAATAAATAAAAATGAGTTGATAAAATATTTGAGTGCAGACAAATTCCATGAAAATGTCCAAAATGAGTGCAAAATGAGTAAAAACGACAACGTCGAGAAACATAGGCTTTAGGTTAAGTAGTTTGTATATAAGTACTTATGAGGCTACTTGCTTCGAGACTTGAAAACTTTTTGGAAATCATGTTCTAGGGGTTTTATACTGAAAAAACGTCATAGGGAATTGGCCCAAAAGGGTCCAAAACTTGTCCATTTGATGGGGCTTTTTCTGGTTACACATGATACATCGAGAGACTTCTGTACCAAACTTCAGCCACATTATATTTTTTTTCCTTTACCTTTTTTGAGCTAGTTTCCATACTAAAGCTGTCAAGGAAACGAGTATTTTGCATTTTTTCAAATTGTTCACCCCTAAAATCATTTTATAATGACCCCCCCCCATTTTATGAATTTTCTCCTGGAGTAGCCACCCCCTGCTTATTCGACCCCTCCCCCTACAATTACGCACAATATATTCGCTTCGCAATAATACATGTCAATTTTGTATTTTGTAGCAGCGCTACCAAGCGGGTTACAGATTTCAAGTTCATTGCGAAGCGAATATACATGAGCGAAGCAGTTTTGCTATCGTGTATATGTACCTTTAAATCTCACCTACGCTGCGGAGCGCAAATGAAAAATTACTATATATATCCAATCTTTCAAACGCAGAAATGATTGAGAAAGCCGTCCGCCCTTCCTTAGATCAAACCTAGAATCGCGGCGGAGAGACCTGGAATTACGGATGGTTAAATTCGTTTTTTTCAAAAAGTGTCGCCTCGTGCGTTTAGATATACCAATTCTTAAAAGCTACGGAGCTAATACACGCGGTTACCGGTACTAGATAAGTCTTGTTTTTATCTCCTTAAGGTTTAAATTAGAAAATCTAAAGAAAAGGTCGGAAAATCAGCGCGGACTGGAAGCGTTCAAGAAGCGTTCAAATGGCGCTCTTTTTTCAAGAAGTCATTGCATTGACTCGAGCAAAGACTTTCGAATGCTTTCGAACTTTTCCAAATTCGAATGTTGACTAAAAACAACATTGTTTTGAAAAGAGAAATTGGTGTTTTGAAAAGAGATGGTGCTTGATGAAAAGAAACGAAGGAAGCAGCTGAACTTGCGGAATGAGAAGAAAGAAGATGGAACTTTTATTCTTTCATCGACATTGCAAGAAGAGGATCTAAGCTGAAGAAATGAACTCTATACATATGGTGGGAAAGCCATTCCTTTTGGCTTTTGGTTTAGATTGAATCTTGGTAGTATGTTGAAGTGCTGGACTTTTTGTATATTTTGAATTGATGGGAACAAAAATATTTTACGCTTTTGGATATGGCTAACCTGGAAGAATTTATTCCTCCCTTATTCAGTGGAAGGAGAAATGTTTGTTTGTCGTTGTTTATGATATTTTGGCTTGACCGACCCTCGATGATGTGGGATCTTTGGTTGTTGTTTGTTGTTTATGAATACGCATTGGTGGTCAGAGAAATAGAACATTGACATGTGATTGTATTTTAAAAGATTTTATTGTTGGTAATGGTAATTAATGGTAATGACTTGTAAAATGTCGAAATACAACGACAAAACATGACATTATGTTTATGGATGCACTTTAACTGTTTTAAATTCCTGTGCTACAGCCGAGAAAAAAGTCACAGATTTTTTACTTTTTATGTGAAGAGTTTGCTCCTGTTTGTCAACAACTCGAGTAAGAGGGTAAAAGACTGTCAAGTACTTGCCTCCACAGCAAACTTAAGCTAAGAGTTTCCCAACTTTGAAAAAAATCACAGCCAGTAAAATTTAGAGGTTTTACTTAGTAGAATCGTTGAAGAATACTTTCTATATCTCAGTTTTTTTTATCTGGTTTTTCTTTATTTTTATCTCAGGATTTTACAGCGCTAGTAGTTTAGTTATAATTTTAGAACTTTGTTAAATTTCTCAGAATCTGTAATGCAATGTAATGATACAATATTCCTAATTAATATGGTTATTGAATTTTGAAACTACATAAGACAACTTTTTTGTATTAAATTCTAGTCTTGAAATCCTCTGTATTTCACATCTCTGTCTCAATAAACCGAGTGATATTTAAAGTTTGTTTAACTTTTTTTGATTCTCTGGGCTCTTTGCAAGAAAGACCTTTTGACGAGGCTAGAGAGGTATTTTCCCTCCCGGGACGAAAGAAATAAACATACTCGCAAGGCTCAGGGCGGACAAATGATTATTGAACTTTTCACAACGATTCATGAAAAAAAACATATAACTTTCCTCAAATCCGTAGAAGTAAACGTCGTAAGTTTGTACACAACATCATGAAACAACATTAAAGCAAGCGCATCAGTTGTGTACGTAGATCCATCAAAAATGTCATAACTAGTGTATATGTATAAGAATTGCGAAGCGATCCAGGCAAGTCACTCGATTCGCAAGTTGCAAGCAAAATATTTATAGGGTCACACACTAGACATTGCAAGTTAAAATAGATTCATAACCAATTCGTAAATGTAAACCCCGCGAAACCCCGACAACTGGTCAGGTTCAGGAAGTCCGAGCCTCTTTAGAGGTACACTCAAACACTTCAGGTGTACAAACTTACGACGTTTACATCTACGGGTTTGAGGAAAATTATATGAATTCTTTCATGAATCGTTGTGAAAAGTTCAATAATCATTTGTCCGCCCTGAGTACTTTTATTTCTTAGTTTTTGTTTTAGACTCGTTTTACTTCCGGTTTCGAACTCCTTGCGTTCAAAATCGAACTTTCGAATCTTTCTAATTTTAAATTTCGAACGTTCGAATAAAAATATTTGAAAATTTTTTTCCTAACATCACAAACACCCCTGTGTCATAGACCCACTGGAAAACTTGGCAAAAATTTCGCCCCTGGAGGGAAAATACCTCTCTAGCCTCTTCAAAAATTCTTCCTTGCAAAGAGCCCAGAGAATCAAAAAAAGTTAAACAAACTTTAAACATCACTCGGTTTATTGAGACAGAGATATGAAATACAGAGGATTTCAAGACTAGAATTTAATAGAAATAAGTTGACTTATGTCCCACTATGTAGTTTCAAAATTCAATAACCATATTAATTAGGAATTTATTGTATCATTGCATCGTAAATTATGAAAAATTTAACAAAGTTCTAAAATTATAAAACTATTAACGCTGTAAAATCCTGAGATAAAAATAAAGAAAAACCAGATAAAAAAAGCTGAGATATAGAAAATATTTTTCAACGATTCTACTACGTGTAACCTCTAAATTTTACTGGCTGTGATTTTTTTCAAAGTTGGGAAACTCTCATCTTAAGTTTGCTGGAGGCAAGTACTTGGCAGTCTTTTACCCTCTTACTCGAGTTGTTGACAAACAGGAGCAAACTCTTAACATAAAAAGTAAAAAATCTGTGACTTTTTTCTCGGCTGTAGCACAGGAATTTAAAACAGTTAAAATAAAATGCATCCATAAACATAATGTCATGTTTTGTCGTTGTATTTCGACATTTTACAAGTCATTACCATTAATTACCATTACCAACAGTAAAATCCTTTATAATACAGTCACATGTCAATGTTCTGCATCGTCATCGATGCGTATTCATAAATAACAAACAACCAAAGAACCCACATCATTGAGGGTAGGTCAAGCCAAGATTTCAAAAACAAAGACAAACAAACATTTCTCCTTCCACTCACTGAATAAGGGGAGGAATAAATTCTTCCAGGTTAGCCATATCCAAAAGTGCAAAATATTTTTGTTTCCATCAATTCAAAACATACAAAAAGTCCAGTGATGCTCACTTCAACATACTACCAATAAGATTCAATCTAAACCAAAAGGAATGGCTTTCCCACCATATGAATACAGTTTATTTCTTCAGCTTAGATCCTCTTCTTGCAATGAAGCAACAACTCTGTTGAGCCTTGCCTGTCGATGAAAGAATAAAAGTTCCATCTTCTTTCTTCTCATTCCGCAAGTTCAGCTGCTTTCTTCGTTTCTTTTCATCAAGCACCATCTCTTTTCAAAACACCAATTTCTCTTTTCAAAACAACAATAAATGTTTGTTTGTTGTTTTTAGTCAACATTCGAATTTGGAAATGTTCGAAAGCCCTAAGCTCGAGTCAATGCAATGACTTCTTGAAAAATGAGCTCCATTTGAACGCTTCTTGAACGCGTCCAGCCCGCGCTGATTTTCCGATCTCTTCTTTAGATCTCCCAATTTAAACCTTAAGGAGATAAGAACAAGGCTTATCTAGTACCGATAACCACGTGTATTATCTCCGTAGCTTTTAAGAATTGGTATATCTAAACGCACGAGGCGACACTTTTTGAAAAAAACGAATTAAACCATCCGTAATTCCAGGTCTCTCCGCCGCGATTCTAGGTTTGATCTAAGGAAGGGCGGACAGCTTTCTCAATCATTTCTGCGTTTGAAAGATTGGATATATATAGTAATTTTTCATTTGCGCTCCCCAGCGTAGGTGAGATTTAAAGGTACATATACACGATAGCAAAACTGCTTCGCTCATGTATATTCGCTTCGCAACAAGCCGTATATGTATAAAAGTTGCGAAGCGTTCCAGAGCCTCCTCGATTCGCAAGTTGCAAGCAAAACATTTAATGACATTCAAACACTGTATATTCAACGATGCGGCATTTGTGCAGTTTTCCTTTACATTTGCTGCAGTCTTTCCGAATATCCTATCATTCGTAAATTTTTTATAGTCCCTCTCTGTAAAAATGACATCTGTAGATTATCTCTCATTGGTGAAAAATGAAGCTTCAACCGTTCTATTTTTCATTTTCTAGAATAAATAGCAAAAAAGTTTAAAGAAACAACAATATAAGAAGATGAAAACACTAAACACACTCAGGGCATTTTGAGCTTAGAAAATAAAAACAAACTGTACCCTTATAATCATAAAGGTTGGTGAGTCCAGTCAAAACACAGATTTGATCTGTAGCATCACGCTTCACCTTTACAAAAAGAAGGATATCATAAAATAAAAAATAAAAAACTTTCAAAACAGGACAAAGCAATTCCATATTCATAATTTCCAACAGACTGCAAGGAGGGAAAAATATCTTACGGGAAACATTTTTGTAATCTAAAAGAATGCCCAAAGTGAAAGAAAACTTCAAGTTGCCAACAAAAGTTTTCCATATTAGACGTCAAACGTGGAAGAAAATTTCCAAATTGACAAAAAAAGCTTTCCACGTTTAAAACACAAATACCAAGTTCAAGACAGAAGTTTCCACATTTGAAAAGAATGCGAACAAAAATGAGAAAAGAGACTTTTTAATCTAATGTTTCCAGACCATCTAAAAAAGAAAGAAAAATAACTATTAAAAAGCAACAAAAAAAAGAACGAAAACCCTAACTATCAAAGGAAGACATATCACACATCGCCATCCACAACCCCGACAGAAAGTGACTGTACCACCCATACAGATTCATTCATCATTGTTTGTCACGGGAATTAACTACCGTGAGATTGGCTGGGTAACTTGCTTGCATCAATGGAGGCTAATAACATGCATGGCCCTCAAATGAAAGACCTGGCTGGTCATTAAAATACAAAGTTAAATCAAAACAAAAATGGTAGAGTAAACGAAGCTGCGTAGTCGTATTTTAATGACCAGCCAGGTCATTCATTTGAGGGCTATGTATGTATAGCCTTCACTGATGCAAGTTACCCAATCTCACGGTACATGTGGTTTGAAAGAACGCAAAACTATGTATGCGTATAAGTCTCTATATAAGGGTGAGCTGGAAAGATTAAATGAATTAACTCATAAGCAACAAAAGTTTTTCACATTTTAAACAGATAAATGTGGAGGAAAATTTTTATAGTTGACAACAAAAATTTTTCCATGTTTTAAAGGCTTGTCAAAAGTGTGTTGACAACAAAGGTTTTCCACATTCAAAATGCACAAAGAAATTTTCAAAGAAATCATTTCTTGTAGAAAGAAAAAAAAACACAACTTAAGTAATTATTTTCTTAGCAGAAGGTTAATTTACTATTCCGATAGGTAAGTAAATTTTTCTTAAAGAAATTTTACATCAAAGAATAAATTTCTTAAGTCTTAAGAAATGTTTTCTTAAAAAATTATTTTCTTGAACATTAAGAAATATTTCCTGGAGATAAGATTAATTTTCTTAAGAAGCAAAACAACAATTAAAGAATTATTTTCTTATAGCTAGATATATTTTCTGGAGATAAGATTAATTTTCTTAAGAAGCAAAACAACAATTAAAGAATTATTTTCTTGAACACTAAGAAATATTTCCTGGAGATAAGATTAATTTTCTTAAGAAGCAAAACAACAATTAAAGAATTATTTTCTTATAGCTAGATATATTTTCTTGATATGAGAAAATGATTCTAACTAGTTTTGTTTACATAGGGTATTTACAGGGTGACTAACGAGAAAATTCGAACACTTCTTGACGTTTCGTGGATCACCCAAATTATATACAAAATTTACAAAATATTTAATCAAAAAAAGCTATGATTTACACACCAGCAAAAATGCCGGGTAAATAATTCAGTTTAGAAGACACTTGTTTGTTTATGAGCAACTAAATTGTTAAGGCTGGAGTGCTGAAATAAGTCAATTTCACTTTTTCGTAAAATTAATTTTTTTTATAGATAATCTAAGCACGGCAAACGATAGAACTTGCTTGACCCAGATAGGGGGTTGTGGTCAAAGCAAACTTTCCATAAAATGAGTTAAAATGCCAAGCAACCCCCGCCCTGATCCGAAAAATGAAGTTGCTTATAAAAAATGTGAACGTTTCTGTTAGATTTCGGCGTTAAATGGATCCAACTTCTTTTTCACGATTCCGAATCGTTCGAACGCACTCTCGGTCACACGCACATCGCCGAAGGAATAATGGTGGATCAACGACAACGCCACCGTGAGTTCAGTAGGATACTCCTGATCCAATACATAAAACAAACCAACAAAAATCAAAAAACCTTCTAAAATGTGTTCATGAATACAAAATATATTTCTTCCCAAAAGAACAACGGCTCTTTTTGTATTCTTATCAATCATCAGGCCAGGTGAATCATCGTTGGCCCGTTTGGATTTAGCTTTTTCCACGTTTTCGTTGACCTGACAAATAAAAGTAATGTTACTTATTGGTTGTAACCAAAGTAATATTACAATAATTAGAAAATTGAAGAAATAAAAAACTGAACATTGATTCGAAACAAACCTAGTTTTATTTCAAGTAACCCCGCCCGCACAATGAGATTAAATCGTTCGTGAGCCAAGAAAATAATCAAACAAAACGATTCTCACTTTCCTTTATAAGAAGAGTTAAGCACAAGCCAATAGATAAAAATGGGAGTGTAAAAGGAAGATGATGGAATAAGATATGGGCTCTTCCAGAAAAAATTTGTATAGGGGTGGGGATATACAGTTTTCTCTCTCCAATTAGCGGACACTCTAAAAGGCGGAGACCTCTGATTAGCGCACAATTCTTTTTTCACCGGCTGTTTTCTAGTCAAAGTCTCATAGAAAACTTTCTAAAAGGCGGACACTTAATTAGCGGACACTCCAATTAGCGGACAATATTTTTTAACACCAAATGACAATTTCAGCCTATATGATTTTTCGCTATCCCCGGACAATATATCATCCACCCCCATGTACGGACATTTTCTGGAAGAGCCCAACGTATACTAACCTCTACAATAATGATGATAGGATTCTTCTTCTTGACTTTCGCATTATCGAAAAGAGCAGGCATTACAGGTATCAGCAAAAGCAACTTGATTTGAACTGAAGAAGAAAAAATAAATTAAATCAAGACAAGCAGTTTGATTTCACCCTTTTGGACACAGTATGGGATACCGATACTGACTGATTTCTTACAAAAGTTGCTTCATCTAATGACTTAATAATGAAATAGTACTTTTTCTTCCTGTACCAACTTAAATTGGACTTGATATGTACAAGAACTTTTTTGTTATTGAAGACCAAAAGAAGCCTCTGTTTCAAATTTATAAAAGTAATTTATTTACCTGGCAACATTATGGAGGAAACAAAATCTTTCAACTTAGAAGTTGCAAAGTACACTGCCGATTCGATGAATCGGCAGTGTTCTTCTCACTTCATGAATGACCTGAAAAGTAAAGAAAAAAATAATTCGTGACAAACTGGATGAAAAAAAAAACAAACACCCTATTATGTTTTCTTTCTGATTCAATTTTGAAATCAGCATTTAAATCTGTGCAAGTTAGCAAGCAAAACCAAATAAAAGGAAGAAATTTAGGAAATTCAGCATTATGTTGACAAATGACGACAGGTCTTTAGCAAGTTTACACTAAAGCTTTTTACTGGACTTACCTCTTGTGGGTAGGATTGAAAGACAGAAAATTTGTTTTTGAGAAGCCCAATCCGTTCCATCAATTTAAGGCTTTTGAATTCCTTCCTCCTTTGATCGTAACTCAAATCCATATACATGGATATTGTCTTCACATCAGGGTTGCGCTTTGCCAACTCACTGGTTATACCTTTTAAATTTCTCACATAGCATGGATCTTCACTGATAGCGGGTTCGTTGGAAGAGTTTTGACCAGTGATACCAGCAATGGTAAAATTTGAATGTGCTGAGTGTGAGAAAGATGGAAGCGAAAGGGATGGACTGGAAAGTAAGTTTGTGTACGTATTGCCATTGACAGATTGGTGGAACGAAAACGGTGTGGGCGGACAGGCAATGGTACAGTTGCAGTATCCGACTCCAAGCTTTGAGCAGGTGGTTGAAGATCGGCAACAATGGTTGTTTCTGTTTCTGTTTCAGTTTCTGTTCCGAGTGTGTGTGCCTCATTTTCATTTCCAAGCAGCAACGATTGACGGTAAAATTTTGATCTTTTGGGTTTTTTGCCTTGGGGCTTTCTAGTTGGTCTAACATTTTGAACTCTTCGCTTGAGCCTTTGATATAGCGATTCCTATCAAGAAATAAATACACAAATAAAATTTTATTAAAAAAAAAGCAGTACAAACTTTCAAAGATTTCAACCTTGAACAACAATAAACAGATGCAGAGTTTTGGCCCCAAACCAAAAATTTAAGTAACAGAACAGCTCTAATTTTCTCTAAACCTAAAAATCTATAAGATTTATTCTTCTAAAAATACACAAAACATATCAAGACAAAAATTAGTTCCCCTGAACCGGGACTCAAACTTAGAGAGAATCAAAAAGAAACTTACATATGATTTCGCAACAAGTAGACAAGGATAAATCTCACACAACTTTTCAGCCATCTTTTCCAACTCGCTCATTAAAGGGTATCTTTGATGCTCGAGCTGGTGACAGAGAGTGATCATGTTCGCCACTGTCCCTTGCACAAGCCTATACATAAGTTTGTCCGGCATATTAGGCTTTTTAGAGCCCTCATAAAAAGCAATCTCAGCATCGGAATACAATTGAAACGACGAAACATTAATGCTTTCCATTATCAAGCGTTTTGCCGGAGGTTGATGTTGTGTTGTCGGGTAGAAAGGTTTTGGACGCGACTGTGGAAATGCGAGTGGGACTGCAAGTGGAGGAGACAGTTCATTCGGTGATAATTGTCCATTGGGTGTGATTGGTGACTGTTCATTGTGTGTAGGTGGTGGCGTTTTGTTCGAGTTCTGTAAAGTAAATATATGAGGTTGAAAAGAATAACATTGTTTCACTCTATACCAAAAATCTTTGGTATAACCTTGATAACACTTTTGCTGCTTGACAAATTCAAAAAAGATTGCATGCTTAAAAAAGGTATACTCTAATAAAACTTGACATTGTATAAATTTTGCTTATGTAACAACTTTTTTTAAAGCTATTAACTAAACATTAGCCCGGGGGCCACTTATAGCTTTCTGATAGGCTGGATGGCGCTGATAAGTGGCCCGGGAGAATTTGGCGATATGCTTTTGCT
This sequence comes from Clytia hemisphaerica, assembly GCF_902728285.1. Taxonomy (NCBI): domain Eukaryota; kingdom Metazoa; phylum Cnidaria; class Hydrozoa; order Leptothecata; family Clytiidae; genus Clytia; species Clytia hemisphaerica. The sequence goes on from NW_027103394.1 coordinate 419,876, forward strand.
TAGGCGGACTGTAAATCAGTCCACCAGATTTTAGTTGTTTTTGGAAGGTAAAAACTGGATGAAACAATGTTTTTATTTGCGAATACAGACCTGCCAACCTGTGAAAGGCCAAAACCTTGAGATTCAGGCAAAAACCGTGAGATTTTCGTTTTTGATTTTTTTCTGTTTTAGACAAAAGAGCACTAGGTAAAATATTCTTGCTTGGTTCGGATTCCGCCATATTTGTTTACATTGAAAAAAAATTCCGATTCTTTTCTTTCATCAAAAGAAATATAAGGGGGATAAAATCGTAAGCGTGAGAGTCTTGAGAACACAACATCAAATTATCTCCCTAATAATTATAGCATTTCCGCTATTTATGGGGGTTTCCGAAGGCTTATTTATACACGGAAAGTGCCCGCGGGTAAAAACAAGTCTTCTGTAGTCAAAATGGTAGGCTAAGCAGTGAAAATTTTTGACAGGCAGAAAACCTGGAAAAACCGTGAGGTTTTCGAGGGCACTCGTGAGACCTTGAGATTTGGTCGAAAACCGTGAGCCTCACGAGTAAACCGTGAGCATTGGCAGGTCTGCGAATACGATGTTGCAAATCTGTTACTGATGTTCCTTTCTCATTTTCAATATGTTTCTCAACTCCAAGTAGTTTTTTTGTAATTTGGATTTTTAGTGCTTTCCTTTCAAAATGACGACTTCGCCAAATGCAGTCTAACTAAACATAGAATTCAACAAAAAAAATAAAAACAACAAAAAACTAACCTGGAATCCTTGGGTAGGTTTCAGAACGTTTTTTCTAAGAAGAAGATTGTGTGGTCCAGGCAGGATTTCATTCAGGTCATCCCTTGTGAAGTTTAAAAGATCTTCATTAGACCAACCATTACCTGTTTAAATCAGAGGTTTAAATAAATTCTTCAAAGAATTAATCAACTACTTTAGGCGTACAAACTTTCGCGAGCAGAAACTTTTTTAGTCCTTAAATTCGCGAAAGTAAATGTCTTTGAAAATTTTTAATGGAGTCATTCGCGAAAGTTTATGCTCGCGAATTTTTCTTTAAAAAATGGAAAATCTAAAAAACTTTGAAATCGTAATAAAAATATAATGTTAAGCATATTTCTAGTCTTTGAAGCCTTTTTAAAGCCATTAAACAACTGTTTATATCTAAAAATTTTAGCAGAATTTAATTTCGCGGTTTTTCGGCAAATCCGCGAAATTAAATTCCGCGAAACAAGAGTATTTTCAGGATTTTAAAAAAATACCCGTAAATTGTTTTTTTTTAAGGCAAAATAGGCCATATTATGGACAGAAAATTCTCTCAACCGCGAAATTGAATTCCCACGAAACTTCCGAATTTTGAGATGTGAACTGCGAAATTAAATTCCGCGAAAATTTCTTCCCGCGAAAATTCTTTCCCTTAAGATACTTTGGGGTTACCTATTCATCGGGGGTACCTAGCTGAATTAAAAGACGCTCTGGGGGCTTTGTATATTTTCCAAATTGTATATGTTATTTATTGAATTTTAGATATTTATATTTTTTTTACCCAGAGCACTCAGTTTCCCCTCCAATTTTGATCCCGATTCTTTCCACATCATCTTTTGCTAAATTTTTCAATTGTGATTATTTTGATTTACAGCCGCCCCCCCCCATTTTGTTGATTTTTACCTAGAATACCCACACCCCCCCCGCTTATTCCACCCACCCCTACAATTAAGCACAAAAGAGTAGACACTTATAATTCAAAGATTTCTTGGGATTTTGTTAAATTTGGGCAGTATTTATTTTTTTTATAAAAAACAAACTATTATTTCAAGTGAAAAAAAAATAAAATTCTCAAAATTGGAAGAAAAATGAAAAATGTAACTATAAAGAAATATCAGTTAACTTTTTTCTCTCGTGATATGGTTATCTACTTTCAAGACGCTAATAGCATGGTTGATAAGCTCATGATCACAAAACCTTTGCATTTTCTCAAGCACCCTGCCAACAGAGAATGCATCTGTAAGGATAGATTGTTTATGTCCTTTTAAGGTTTCGAAGCTCATAAGCCAGATGTGTACAATAGGTATTGTAGTACTTCTGCTTCTCCCGATTAAGGTTATAAGTTAATGGTGAAGAAGAGTGGGTTGCTTTCCCAAAATCAAAGATTTTAGGAACAGCAGATCCTTTACGAATATCTAAAAGGATATTGTCCTCCTTAATATCATTATGCAGGATGGAAAGTGAATGCATTTTAACAATACCATTTACAATTCCTTTTGCAATGTCATACCAAGCAAAGTTTTCAAAACATTTCTCAGAATTCTTCATAGCAAACTCTAAAGTGCAACTGACCATTTTACGATTTTGCCTGTCAAATATTTGCACAGCTTGCAAAATTATGCTGTTTCCATGCATGCCAAAAAAATGCAAAAAGTTGGGGAAACCGGAAAGTGCTTGATAGACACGACCTTCAACAATTTGAGAAGAACCCTTGCTATGTTTGATAGCAACCTCCAAGTCAATGTTCTTCAAGGTTCCTACTGTTACAGATCCGAAAAGACCAGCACCAAGGAAAGACTCTTTATCAGTCAACATTGAAGGATCAATTTGCATTGCAGATGGTAATTTGGAGGCAAGGGTCTCCTTTTTAAGAGCCATGTTCAGGTCAACCACTCCCTTCCGAGTTAAACGTTCATTCACTTGCTTGGCGAGCTTGAAAACTTGAGTATTCAGGATCTCATTCTGTTCTTTGAAGTGAAGACATTTTTTTGTCATTTTAAGAAGTTCTGCATCTTTATCCCTAGCTTGTTCTTTTTTTTCTTTTGCTGCTTTAGCACTTTTCACTTTTCGCAAGTGATTCCTCTCCTCGTTGCGAAGTTTTTTCTTCTCAATGGACCTCTCTAGAGAAAATGAAGAGAAAGTTCTAAATGTACTTTATTTTGTAGTTTTGTTTGAGCTTTTTTCTCGAAATCTTCAAATATACAATTCAGAATAAAGAATGTAGTCGGTATGAAACAGCACCGGTTAAGGTATTTGAAAATCAACCACTTCCAAAGTTCTCTGAATTAATACCCCTCTTATAATTACCAAAATTATGACTTAAAAAGTGTTTTTCACTTCAAATCAGAATGAAGAACATAATTGGTTGGTATCAAAAGACAGCACCGATTAAAGTACTTGAAAATGAACCACTTCCAAAGTTCTCTGAATTAATACCCCTCTTGTAATTACCAAAAACATGACTAGAAAGCCTTTTTTTACTTCAATTCAGAAAGAAGAACATAATTGGTTGGTATCAAAAGACAGCACCAGTTAAAGTACTTGAAAATGAACCACTTCCAAAGTTCTCTGAATTAATACCCCTCTTGTAATTACCAAAATTATGACTTAAAAAGTGTTTTTCACTTCAAATCAGAATGAAGAACATAATTGGTTGGTATCAAAAGACAGCACCGATTAAAGTACTTGAAAATGAACCACTTCCAAAGTTCTCTGAATTAATACCCCTCTTGTAATTACCAAAAACATGACTAGAAAGCCTTTTTTTACTTCAATTCAGAATGAAGAACATAGTTGGTTGGTATCAAAAGACAGCACCAGTTAAAGTACTTGAAAATGAACCACTTCCAAAGTTCTCTGAATTAATACCCCTCTTGTAATTACCAAAAAACATGACTACAAAAGTTTTTTTTACTTCAATTCAGAATGAAGAACATAGTTGGTTGGTATCAAAAGACAGCACCGGTTAAAGTACTTGAAAATGAACCACTTCCAAAGTTCTCTGAATTAATACCCCTCTTGTAATTACCAAAAACATGACTACTAAAGTTTTTTTTTACTTCAATTCAGAAAGAAGAACATAATTGGTTCATATCAAAAGACAGCACCGATTAAAGTACTTGAAAATGAACCACTTCCAAAGTTCTCTGAATTAATACCCCTCTTGTAATTACCAAAAACATGACTACTAAAGTTTTTTTTTACTTCAATTCAGAAAGAAGAACATAATTGGTTCATATCAAAAGACAGCACCGGTTTAAAGTACTTGAAAATGAACCACTTCCAAAGTTCTCTGAATTAATACCCCTCTTGTAATTACCAAAAACATGACTAGAAAGCCTTTTTTTACTTCAATTCAGAATGAAGAACATAGTTGGTTGGTATCAAAAGACAGCACCGATTAAAGTACTTGAAAATGAACCACTTCCAAAGTTCTCTGAATTAATACCCCTCTTGTAATTACCAAAAAACATGACTACAAAAGTTTTTTTTACTTCAATTCAGAATGAAGAACATAGTTGGTTGGTATCAAAAGACAGCACCGGTTAAAGTACTTGAAAATGAACCACTTCCAAAGTTCTCTGAATTAATACCCCTCTTGTAATTACCAAAAACATGACTAGAAAGCCTTTTTTTACTTCAATTCAGAATGAAGAACATAATTGGTTGGTATCAAAAGACAGCACCGGTTAAAGTACTTGAAAATGAACCACTTCCAAAGTTCTCTGAATTAATACCCCTCTTGTAATTACCAAAACCATGACTAGAAAGCCTTTTTTTACTTCAATTCAGAAAGAAGAACATAGTTGGTTGGTATCAAAAGACAGCACCGATTAAAGTACTTGAAAATGAAACACTTAAAGTTCTGAATTAATACCCCTCTTATAATTACCAAAAAATATGACTACAAAAGTTTTCTTTACTTCAATTCAGAATGAAGAACATAGTTGGTTGGTATCAAAAGACAGCACCGATTAAAGTACTTGAAAATGAACCACTTCCAAAGTTCTCTGAATTAATACCCCTCTTGTAATTACCAAAAACATGACTGAAAGCCTTTTTTTACTTCAATTCAGAATGAAGAACATAGTTGGTTGGTATCAAAAGACAGCACCGATTAAAGTACTTGAAAATGAACCACTTCCAAAGTTCTCTGAATTAATACCCCTCTTGTAATTACCAAAAACATGACTAGAAAGCCTTTTTTACTTCAATTAAGAAAGAAGAACATAGTTGGTTGGTATCAAAAGACAGCACCGATTAAAGTACTTGAAAATGAACCACTTCCAAAGTTCTCTGAATTAATACCCCTCTTGTAATTACCAAAAACATGACTAGAAAGCCTTTTTTTACTTCAATTCAGAAAGAAGAACATAGTTGGTTGGTATCAAAAGACAGCACCGATTAAAGTACTTGAAAATGAACCACTTCCAAAGTTCTCTGAATACCCCTCTTGTAATTACCAAAAACATGACTGAAAGCCTTTTTTTACTTAAATTCAGAAGGAGAACATACTTGGTTGGTATCAAAAGACAGCACTGATTAAAGTACTTGAAAATAAACCACTTCCAAAGTTCTCTGAATTAATACTCCTTTTACTTCAATTCAGAATGAATAACATGATTGATTGGTATCAAAAGAAAGCACAGGTAATGAACTACTTACATAGTTCTGAAACATTCCCCTCGTTATACTCATTAAAAGCATGGCATGATTTGTTATGAAATTCTTTTTTCAAACTTTTTATTTTGGAGACTCAATGGAAACAGTTTTGAAAACATGCTATAGGCCTCCCTCAAAAATCAGAGTTTTTGCATGAAGAAAATAAAGGTAAGGCTACACTGATGATTTTTTTCAGATGGGCAATATTTATAAAATAAAAATAAAATAAATATTAATATACTTTCTATTTTCTTTTTTCAGATGGCTAGACAACAACAATATTCAGACGGCTGCAATGCAATAATTGCATGGCAGCCAACTGAAAAAATCGTCAGTGTAGCTTTATCCCAAATATTCAGCCCAACCTGACCACTGCACAATGAAAAATAAACAACCTCATATTTGCAAAATATGGCAAAACTAATGACCAGCAGAAAATGAAAAAAAATCACTCACTTTTGATCATATCATGAACAACTTCAGATTGTTTGGACAGGGCTTCAACTAAACCAGATGCTTCCATTCCCTGAAGTTAAAGATACAAAAATGTAATGCAGTATTCAGTTCAGGGTTCTTAATTTCCAATTAATGTTTAGGCAGTTTAGTGACTTTACCTGCTATTTTAAAATGATTTGTGTATATTTATACTTATTTGTGCTTAATTAAAGGGGTGAAATAAGCGGGGGGCATGAAGACACCAGGTAAAAATTAACAAAATGAGAGGGAGGCCCATAATAAAGTCCTATTGGTCTGATTTTGCTAAAAATTTATAGGAAATTGAAGGTTTTTGTCATAAAATGGGGAGGGAGGTCATTCATCAAGTGATATGGGGGTGATTTGTTTCCAAATATTGCAACACTTTACAAAATTTGGAGATTATCTTTAAAAGATCAATTTGGCAAATTACATACAATGACATCACTTCAAAGCGCCGCAAGATATGAAAAAGCAAAATCTATTTCAAACAAGGTGACCATCAAAAATAGCTCTGTTTGTGTCGCAGCAGGTTTAAAAAATGCATGCTGGCGGGCAGACAGAAAAATTGTCGGGTTTTTGAAAAGTGTGACAATATACTTTAAAATAACGAATTGCTTTTCCCAGATTTTTTCCCACATTTCCACACCGGAAAATCAGCAGAAAATGTGATGTGGGCAGGTGACACAAATAGAAACTCTTTTTGATGGCCGCCTTAGCACCTTTTGAGTAAAGTAGGATGATAGATATTTTTTCAAAGAGGCCACCCTGTTGAATAATTATGTAGTCCAGCAGAAAAACAATGATTAAACCATGCATAATTATTACAATATGCATGATACAGTACATATTGTGCAAGGGGTCTGATCCCACCAAAAAATGAGGTCCCAGCACTATCTAAAACCCCCACCTGATATCTTGAATCCTTGGTCCCACCTAAAACTCAATTTTTTCCCTGCTCCCAAAAACAATTGTGTGAACCCTTTTAAACTATGAAAGTTATTTCACTAATATCAGTTAGGCAAATCCTTGCATTTGCACACGGTATGTATTTGCAAGGGTTTTTCCCGACCCTGGGCAAGTGAACTTGAAAGGCAAATACGCCGATTTTAACTTTAAAGTGAAAACGGGGGAAAATGAAGATGAACGGGGCTTTCATTTTTTATTCACAAGACTCTTCATTTGTTAATAAAGGATTTTGTCTATTGAAAAAAAATTCCATCTATTCAATCTTTTTTTAATCAAGCAAAATGGTTTTGATAATCTCTGCTCAGTGTATTTGCAACAGGTTTTCACATTACTTTCGTTTTTTGACGCGTTACTTTTGTTTTTGACCCGTTGCATTTGCAACATATCGGACCCGTGCAAATGCAAGGATTTGCCTAACTGAATATTCAAAGATTTAAGATATGCTTCAAATAAGATTTTAAACAAGAGAGCATTAAATAGCAGGTAAGAAGGAAGGTACTGCAGGCAAAAATTTTAAAATGGTATATATACTAAACTTTAAAATGAGGCTTCTGTAACTAAGTTAGCCAGTCCCACCAATCAAATTTCAGTCCCAGCTCATCCTGTTAATCCCCCCCGAAATCCAAAAAATCGAAAGTCCCACCTAAAGATTTCTAACCCAAATCAACAAGACCCTCCCTTAATTTAGGGGGGTGCACACTATGCAGTAATTATGCATGGCTGTTATCATTGTTTTTATGGCTGGACTACAGAAGTAAGTAGAGGACATACACCCTGTTGAATAGATATTTTTTTCAAAAAGGACGTCCTGTTGGATAATAAAGTAGCCCAGCAGAAATTAGGTAATGAGAAATACCTTAAGGCAGTTGATCGGCTGCAGCAATGCACGCGAATTTTTTTTGTATGGCTATAGGCTATTACCCATATAAGTGTCCGCGCCGCGACAAGCTAGAGAGTGGAATACATCATCAGGTCTTGGAATTTGCAACCTAATGAGAACGTATGTACTTTTTAGTTTGCCGCCGCACACACAGTTGTATAGGTAACAGTCTTTAAAGAAAAAACGCGGTGTGTGTCGCTACAGTCGATCATCTGATTTAAGGTATTTTTCGTTACGTAATTCTGCTGCTGCTAGACCACTTTATTATTCAACAGGACGTCCTTTTTGAAAAAATATCTATTATTCAACAGGGAATTAAATTAATAATTCAGTCCAGCCACCACAGAGAGAGAAAAACATTGTTTAATCAATGTTAAAGTCGAACGTCTAACTTACGTTTAAAATTAAATGAAAGATACAGATGTTGATGATAAAATTATAAAATAAGGATCGATTTATTTGTGACAAAGTGAAGAGTGTTTGATTAAGAGTTGACCTATTTCAGGATTTATACAATTGTCTGCAAATTTCAGGAGCTTTAACCACTGATGAGAAAAATACAAGAAAGGAAGATTATTGAGTAGACTTAGCTTTTTATGTGGATGATATTGCCAGTATTCCTTGGTCATAACTTCATTCTTCACTTCCCATGATTGAAAAACTTCTCCATAAAACCGCTGGAAACATTTCTTCAGTCAGATTCCACAACTTTCCCCATTGTTATCGTTTAAATTCCCAAAAAAACTTGGTGGAAATGACCCGCTGACCTAATGAGCTAAACTTTCCAACGTTCGACCATCTGACCAAGGTTGATAAAAGCGCGCACTTTTTTCAAGGTTGTAGAACCGCTTTAAAAATTCAACTGTACAACCGCTGTACAAAGTACAAACTGTACAAAGTTAAACCGCTTTGATTGGTTGTATCCTGAAATAATGATGTAATTTCACCAAATAAACCAATCACTAGCACTCATTAGACTGGATAATTCATTTCCCGTGTGAGTTCGGGGCTAAATCATAATGGTAGACGAGTTCTGCGAGTGACCAGGAAAATATATAGAAGCAAACTGTCACAGCTTTTATGCCTGTTTATGCTTACGACTTACTTAACCTGCTTGATTGAGCTTCTATACTGCATGAGAATCGTAAACTTATAGAAAAGTAAAACTGTGATGAAATGTAAATTATGTGGTGTATTCATTTGTACTGAATTGAAGTATCTATTGAAACATATATGTCAAGTTCATGCATCAAATCCAGAATTTTCTGCTTCTTGCCCTGTTGATGGCTGTTTCCGACAGTTTCGGAAATATGACACACTATATCGACATACAAGAAAGGATCACAAGGATTTACATGATTCAAATAATTGCATTGCTCTCAACAAAAATATTGAGCATATGGACGTCTTGGTGTATAATATTGATAGTATTGATGAAGACGATGATGATGAAATTCTACCAAATAGCCCTGATGATGATACTGGTGCTGCTGGTGATCATGGTGATCATAACATCAATATTAGAGCTGATGATAGCAATGAAAATAGTAACAATGAGGATGCTACAAATTTTCCATTAGAAAGAATTGAAGATGACCTTACCACTGTAAGCAAAAGAATGTTTTGTTTGTCAGTTTTAAATACAAAGTACAAGGTTCTAGTTTCCTGCAACATTGAATTACATTACATTTTTAAAGAGGACTGTCTGCTGTTGAATAGATATTTTTCAAAGAGGCCACCGTTGAATAATTATGTAGTCAAGCAGAAAACAATGATAAAACCATGCATAATTATTACAATATGCATGATTACAGTAATTATGCATGGCTGTATTGTTTTTATGGCTGGACTACATAATTATTCAAATAGGGTGGTCTCTTTGAAAAAATATCTATAACATAGCCCAGCCAGTAAGATTATTAAAATGAAATACCTTATTAGCTAATAAAGCAAATGATCAGATGAAGCTAAGTTTTTTGCTTTATGGCTATTACATACAAGTGTCTGTACAGCAAGCTAGAAAGTACCCATAGACCTTTTTCAAAGAGGCCACTCTGTTGAATAATTACGTAGTCCAGCCATAAAAAGAACGATACAGCCATGCATAATTACTGTATCTGCTGGACTACATACTTATTCAACAGAATGGCCTCTTTGAAAAAAGGTCTACCGTCATTTGCTCTAACTTGAAATGAGTGGTCGCAAAATGGGATGGCAATTCGGCTATATTTCACCGAACCTCCAAAGTCATTTAAATAATATAATCACGAATCATAGATAGGAAATAATATGAATACGCTACTCTCACCAGGTAGGCTCTCACACTGCAAAATGAACATGTATTATTGGTTCTTCAAACTCATTTCACTTTACCACAGCAGGCTTTAAAGTTCATGTTTTTTTGCTCCCTAGTCTAGAAAGGCCTTTAGTGCGATATAAACAAATAATGTGATTGGTTTAAAAAAGTCAACAATAATTTTCTTTTCCTTTTTTCAGGATTTCAGCTATAAGCTACAAGAAATGAGCAATGATGTTGGTAACTTGATTTTATTTTTGAGGAAAAGTAAAATTTCACAGGTAATTTTTCAATCGCTGTTTAGTATGGTACCGTTGTTCAGGTAACTTTCATAAGCCAGGAATAAACAATATCCAAACCCACAAAATGTTTGTGAACACAGCACACATATTAGAATTTTTTTTTTCTGTTTGCAAGTGATTTTTGCTAACTACTAACTACTCTTTTGTGCTTAATTGTAGGGGGTCACTTTGCAATTTTTGGAAAAAAATCACCCCCATTTCACTTTATAATGACCCCCCCCCCCCCATTTTATGGATTTTTCCCCGAAGTACCACCCCCTGCTTATTCCACCCCCTACAATTAAGCACAAAAGAGTACTAGAATAAAGTCATGTGGTGGATTAAAAAATAAATTGTGCCAAATGATGGAATAAACTTGATATAACCCAGATTTATACAATGCTGGATGGTTTTCAGGCTCTCAAATTTATTATTAATAATATGTGAGGAATCTCATTAGTGTATGCCTATGACATCACTTCGTGATTTTTTATACATATCATTAATCTGGTTTTAATAAGTTTTTTTTTGAGTTTTACTTTAATTATATTGATGACGAGAAAGGGCTGTGGTCTGGAGGTTATGAAAGTAAGCCGAAACAACGGTAACAATAATAACTCCTATGTATTATAATATTTTGCTGGATGATTAAAAACTTATCAACAGGAATTCAAAAAGGTTCAATTCATGTACTTGAGCAAAATATGTAGAAAACTGGAGAAAATTATCTTTGTTTTTGATAGCTTCAATTTACTATTATTTGTATTGTTTTCAGGTTGTTGTAGACGAAATCATTAAAAGAAATTCTAAGATCATTGCTTCAACTGTCGATTTGGTATCTGAAGATGTATGTGATAAAATGAAAAAACTATCATTAGATGAAGCAACAATTGCTGCAGTTTGTGAATCAACCCAAATATATTCTAATCCATTTTTTGGTCTACACACCAAGTACATGCAAGATAAATACCTTGAAGAGCATATTATTTTTACAAAGCCAATAGAGGTTGAACTTGGAAAGATATTGAAACAAGTGCAATCACCAAAAACAAAAGAGTTAGAATTAAAAGAAGTTCCTGAGACATGTGTTTACATATCGATAATTGATAAGATTCAACATTTGTTATCGAATGACGAAATGGCCACAGTATTATTACAAAAGCCTAAGTTTTCCAGGGAAGGTGTTTTTTATGACATTTTTGATGGATCCTTTTTTAAGAACTCCCAATATTCTGATAGGGAAGAACCTGTTTTCACTATTTTACTTTTCCAAGATGGGGTTGGATTGTGTAATCCAATTGGCAACAGAAATACTAAACACAATATGGTCAATTTTTACTGGACCCTGTGCAACATTCCTCCTAAGTATCGATCCAAACTCAGTGCAATTAATTGCGCGGACCTGACTGAACTGATGGAAAGGTGCCCAGTGGTAAAACTTCAAATCAATTCACTAGAAGACAGAATAAAGTAAAACAGGGCCAAATTTGGAGGTTCTTGGATCACTCGTTGACCAAAAATAGTCAAAAAACGGTCAGAATCTCAAAAAAGTGAATTTTTGTAAATTTTTTGCATTTTTTTGACTTTTTTGCTTAAAATCTCGCTGGAAAGACTCATTTTTGAAATTTTTTTTGCTTGACCATAAAGGACAATCTAATTCCTACGAGTTCGACCAAAAATAACGATTTCTAACTCAAACTGGGCATTACAGGAGGGCTTCGCCCTCCTATATAGCCCATGTCGTATATATACGACATCGGCACTTAAAGGGTTAAAAGAGGACGCCCTCTATTGAATAATTAAGTAGTTCAGTAGAAATTACGTAATAAATATACCTTAAAACCAATGATCAACCGCACGGTAAGTTTTCTTTTATTTACGACTGTTACCTAAAAGTGTCTGCGCAGCAAGCTAAAAAGTAGAGATTAATCCTCAGGTCTCGGACTAATGATTGCATGTGTATTTTCTAGCTTGTCGCGCGGACACTAACAACCGTAAAGAAAAAACTAATGAGCGTGCGGCTAGAAACCTTTTTGCTTTAATAAAGAATTCTTACATTAAGAAAATTTCAAATCAAAGGAGTAAAATTTTCTTACATCAAGAAAACCAAAAAAAAACAGAAAATCTATTTTCTTACGTTAAGAAAACCAAGAAAAAAAAAATTTGTTTTCTTAAATTAAGAAAGATTAAGAAAATCTTTCTAATTCATTTCTTAGGTTAAGAAAGACTAAGAAAATCTTTCTGTTTTTATGAATAATTTTCTTAAGTCGATATTTTTCTTAAATACTTTAAACTGTCTTAAGAAAGCTTATTAACTGTGACGTACTTTTTCTTAAATCAATATTTCTATTCTAATGAAAAGAAATATTTTCTTGGGATTTCTTAAGATAAGATAATTCTTTTTCTTTAAGAAATTATTTTTTGCAGTGTGAGATTATGAGCATACATACATCGTAACTTTTTTAATCGTAGGGCGAGCTTGGTTACAATAGCATACTTCTCCTGTTTCTTTATCATACCTCCATGGCCTTAATCAAGTCTTCTTTCAGGAATCTTGATTGAGGCATATCTTAGGTTCCATTACTAATTATACAAATGTCTCCACTCAAAGATAACTCCAACATCATCTACCAGTCATTTCCAATCCACTCTACTTTTCATCTCAGACTTTGAATCATTTATAAAGCTTCTTTTGTGGTTATCTGGATCCAATCTAAGAACATCGAAGTATAACAGACAGAATAAGACTCGACGTCAAACGTAAAGTAAAGCAGTAAATACCTTAAATCTTTTTGAAACGCCTCCAAAAATCTTTGACGTATTTGGTATTTGTAACAGTTCCTATTCTTTTGATTTGTTATCAGAAAGTTGATAGTTATCTCACATCCTTATTTTGTTATAAAATTCTGATAGCAAGAAGCTATATTCATATGGTGTCGCTCTACCTCAAAATGGCGGATCTTTGGGGACTAAGAATTAATAGTGGAGAGTGTTTATGTTATTTTTTTTTTTTTTTTTCTTTATAATTTGAGAAACTACATTACACTTACGAACACATACTACTCACAAAACGAACACAGAAAAAGAGAAATCTCCTCCCCCGCAAGGCACTAAGTGATATCGCCAGGGGTACTAAGCTATAAAATAAAATAAAAACTTAAAGGAAAAACCATCAATAAAAGGAGTAAAAAAAAAAAAATATTATAGCTATGTAAAAAGATAATACTCTTTATAAGGAAATGACAACGCTCCGTCATAAATTTTGAAGCCCCCTCAGATCCGCCACTTTAACTGGAGTCCGATTCATACCGTGAATACCTAGACCTATTTATGACAATTTCCTCTATCTACAAAAATGATCAATTTTATTCCTCCTATAGAACTAAAATTAGAGAAGTTTTAACGTCAAAGACTTTTAAGCCATCCTTCTTTTACTAAATTCTTGAAATTCCTTGGAAATTTCGATTTTCTTTTGAGCGATCTACTTGGTTTTTTCTTGTCTTTATCAACTATCTCAATGATCTCCATCAAGCACCACTGACATCCTCTGAGATCACGTGATTTCTTTTTGTTACTTTTTAAACCAACATTTGTCCAGAAAAATTTCCGTTAGACACCCTCCGAAATTATTTCAAATTAATTTTTTTGGTTTTGTTTCAAAATCTGACCGACTTAAATTTCTTTATAACGGGTGTTTGAAAGAAAAAAAGTTGGCCTCTACTTAAGGCTTTTAATGTTTTTAATTGGTGATCAGTGATAAAAAGGTGATCAGTGATCATTCCTAATTGGAATGTTTCCTGAATGTTCCATCAGTATAACTTAAAGATTTTTATAGAACTGACGGTCAATTGACGGTACTTGCTTACCTAAAGGGAACTAATTTTTGCGGGAACTAATTTTCGTGGGAACTAATTTTCGCTTTCCAGAACCCGCAAAATTAAATTTTGGCCACTTTTACATAAAATAATTTGAAAAATCCCAAGGAAAATGGGGCAAAAGTGCGAAAATTAGTTCCCGCGAAATGCAATTTTTCGAATTTTTCTCAACCACGAAAATTACTTCTCACAAAAATTAGTTCCCTTAAGGTACTCAAAGTTTAACAAAATTTACTATTTTTTTCAGGGTGCAGACATTCAAATCGAAGGGAACGACACGAACTTCGGTTTGATTCGATTAGGAGATTGTGTAGAAAGAGAAGTAACGCTGGTTAATACAAGCCCTATTGAAGCTCGTTGGAAAATTTCGTATACTTCCTATCAGGTATCAAGATTTATATTTTTCAAGGAGTGATAACTAATATCGGGGGGGGGGAGGAGAGTCAAGGTAAACGACCTACCGTATGGCCCTTAAGGGTCTTGACCAAAGTGCACTGTAAGAGTTGAAATTATCAAAGATGAGAAAAAGGGCACTCTAAGGGTGGAAAATCGGACCTCATTTTGCCTTAAAATTTTCAAAAATTTTTCAAAAATGACTAAGCCAGTCACGGCCACAATCCATGGATCCTGGTTTGAATCCCCGTTTCCTCCAAAGGTCCGTACAGCTCATAGATAGCCGGTCTGGCTTGTCCTGGACACCGTGAAAATAATCAAAAGACTGTTTTATAGTTCTAGATTATTTATCTGTCCATTTAAAACAACGACTTTTATCTATCCATTTATCTAAATGCTACCTTTGCTTAAAGTCCCTAGAAAGCACAGCACAGGCTGATTAGTGGACATTGAAAAATTAGTTGATCAAAATTCAATCAATGAATGCTTTAGCTCAAATATTCGATCTAAATCAAGCTTTTGGTCAAGGAGCTGATGACAGCAAAATGTATCATTTTGACATTCCTTGAATTTCAAATTGTATAATTTGGCATTAAAAAGAAACAAAGTCATGAAAATATTATCTCCCGATAATGATGTCATCCGCGAAATTAAATCTCCTACGAAATCTTGAAGTTTCGCGGATGAACTCGACTGCGAAATTCAATCCCCGCGAAAAAATTTCCCATTAACGTAGCATATTTGAAAACTCTCATATTGTTTTATTGTATTAGGACCCAGATTCAGAATACCTACAAATCACACCAAATGAGGGCGTTTTGGGCGCAAATAGTGAAGAAACAATCAACTTGAGATTCTGTCCGAAAGAAGAGGTGACTTTTACCGGACACTTAACTTGTGACGTTGCGGACAGTAAACCATGGTAAGTGATTCTTTGGATATGAGAATAATTTTCTGAAAATCGCTATATAACATTCCCAGAAACCTTTCTGTCAATTCTCAACACGGTCGATACCGTTGCATATCTCAATTCAAACTTTAATTGTTCCTTATTTAGACTGGCACGCCAGTCGGGCTGGAACGGTATCACGCGGGAAAAGTGAGCGTAGGAGTTAGGTAAGCGTAGGAAGAAATTTTGTCGGCGGCGAGGGCTGAAAGCCCGACTGGAGCGAAACCCCAGGAAGGAAAAAACGGCTAAGCTGAAGCCCCAATCTTACAACGCCAGATTTCGGCGTTGTAGAAATGAATGAACTTTGAGAAATTCATGAAATGAGAAATGAAAACTTCCGTCAAAGTCGCAGATCGTGTTGTTTTGATTTTTGAGGAGGGAGTGATTGGAAAAAATAATGGCTGACTTCTAGTGGAAATTTTTATTTGAAAAGATTTTGTTTTGTTTCTTGTTTCTTATTGATGAGTCTCTTCTTTGTGTATATGTGGCTTTTCTTCATGGTTCTCTGCATGCAAAATTCTTTGGCTCATTTTTGATTGTTTTTTGTTTTGATTTGAGAGGCAAGAGAAGATGGAAAATCTTGTAACATCAGTTATCAGAACTTGTTGACTTGTTATCTTTTCCTATTCATAACTCATTGGTCAGCCTAAGCTGAGCATTCAAATAGGTAAAATTTTCCAGTTTCATCATCATCATAAGACGGCAAAAAAAAATCCGATTTTCCGATCTCACTTTGATTTCTAAACTTTCTTCCGATCGGGTTAACTTTTTGGGTACTTTTAGCGTACGTTGTTTTTACAGATCATAATGTGCTCACTTTGATTTCTCAACTTTCTTCCGATCGGGTTAACTTTTTGGGTACTTTTAGCGTACGTTGTTTTAACAGATCATAATGTGGTGTTTCAAGATGGCGGCTCAAGCGATAGTCAGATGTGATAAAAGTCAGTGTTGTACCAAAGTATTTCCAGTACAAGCCGTATATGTATAAAAGCTGCGAAGCGATCCAGAGCCTCCCTCAATTCGCAAGTTGCAAGCAAAACATCTTAGACACACAAACAATGTATATTCAACAACATTTTTGCAGTTTTCCTTTACATTCGCTCTAGTCTTTCCGAATATAAAAATGACATCTGTAGTCAGTGTAGTATTATCTCTCATTGATGAAAAATGAAGCTTCAACCGTTCTATTTTTCATTTTCTAAAATAAATAGCAAAAAGTTTAAAGAAACAACAATATGTTCCTCCTGGCGTTACTTTTACTTTTTTTTTAAGACAAAAGGAAAAACCGAAAATATAAAATTACGAAAGATTTATTTTATTTTATGCTTTACAAAAGATTTTTTTAAATGTACATACTTTTAACCTTCCTAGATATATATATTATATATACCAATTTTTGGTGATGAAAGAGACTATAATAATAAAAAAAAAATATAAGAAGTAAGATGAAAACACTAACAAACTCAGGGCATTTTGAATTTATAAAATAAAAACAAACTGTACCCTTATAATCATAAAGGTTGGTGAGTCCAGTCAAAACACAGATTTGATCTGTAGCGTCACGCTTCACCTTTATACACCAGTACTTATAGCGCTGATGTGAAAATAGGTCTGTGTGAGGGGAGGTATTCTGCGTGAATATGGGTTTTCGAAGCTGCAGCGGAGGAGATCATCTTTTATTTCAAAAATTATTTTTACGGGGGTCAAACATAATTTCACGAGCGTGTTTATGTAACTTGTTTTTGTTTGATTTTTCTTTACACGTTTTTTTTTTTATTAGAACCCAGTTTATAAGAACATTTAGGCTGAAATTCGTCGAAAAATTAAGAACATCGTAAGAACATGCCCAGCCTCAGTTTGGAAAAAAATGACAAGAAACTACAATTTTTCTTCTTTTCAAGCAGTTTTAACCCAACTTAGGCATGGATTTTCTAAAATCGATAGTCAAATATTGTCCAAATTGTACCAATTTTATATGCTCTTTATTTTGCATGATATTGTCGATTTAGAGTAGTCTGAAAAATTAAGAACGCATTTAAGAACATTTAAGGCTGAAAATTGCTAAAAAAATAAGCACATCCAGGCTCAGCCAAATTTTAAGTGTTCTAATAAAAAAAAAACGTGTATTTGAACAATTATTAAAAGGGTATTCTTCGTTATTATGCATCAAATAATGGTTAGTTTTTATTTGAACAATTATTAAAAGGATATTTTCGTCATTATGCATCAAGTAATGGTGTAATGGAAATAAATTAGGAAATGCAGAGATTTGAGAAAAGTGAATATAGGTTTTCGTTTTTATAAGCATTGTTTGGAGTAAAAGATGGCTAAGGTATGAAAAGTGAATATAGGTTTTCGATATTTATAAGCATTTGTTTGGAGTAAAAGATGGCTAAATTAGGAAAAGTGAATATGGGTTTTCGTTTTTATAAGCATTGTTTGAAGTAAAAGATAGCTACAGTAGGAAAAGTGAATACATATAGGTTTTCGTTTTTATAAGCATTTGTTTGGAGTAAAAGATAGATTTATATTTTTCTGGAAAAATCATTAGTTTGTAAAATATACTTGTTTCTTTCTAATACCAACCATTAGATACTGCAATACTTCGAAATCGAATAAACGCCCCCATAAAGAAACACCCTTCCTTAAACGAAAATTTCCACAAGAAAGTCTCATAGAGTGCGTTAAAGAGCCCCCGAAAACCTATTTTCACTTTGCCGTAATTTCGACAACATTTAGCTGGAGCCAAGAGACACGCTTTTTTTATAAGAATGGTATAAATCCATTATAAAATATAATATTTATAAAATATTCTTACAGTTACAGCATTCTTAGGTTAGGATCCTATTTCAGACTTGATTCAACATTTAGTACTTACGTCCTAAGCATAAAATGGCATATAAATTTATAATTGAAAATCCTCTAAAAATGGCATATTCTTAACTTTCATCAAGAACATTCTAAAAAGTGTATTCTTTGAAAAAAGAAAGCGTGTATTAAAGTTCCTTGCTGGAGATGAAACTCTATTTTTACTACCGTATTCTGATAATTTAAAAGCACTTTCGCTTCGTTTATAAAATCTTTATAAAGATATTTATACAATGTAGCTTTTCACGCCTTATAAGAATTAAAGGTGTCTTTAGATTAAAAACGTTCTTATAATAAAATTCACCTAAACAATAGATTTACTCATTTGTGAAATCGTTAACAAGAAAACTCTACCCCCGTGTTAGAAAAGTCACAACGTAGGAGAGACAGTTAATAGCACATCTGTTAAGCTATTGTTTACTACTTTTTCCCTCTCTCTATTGAAACCTATTTTCACTTCAACACCTATTCTCACGCAATTACCTATTTTAACTCAAGCGCTGAAAAACCCTTCCCAAATAACATATCCGTCAGGGTTTTCATAAAAAAATTTACAAAATAAGATATGAGGTCTTTCGTTCAACCTCTGAAAAACATGAAAAAATAACAGGCCTCATATTTAAGCTCGATTTGTAGCTGTTTTACAAAGGTTCAACACGAAATTTTTTATACAAATGTTAGCTAAAGGATAGACGATTACTAGCCGATTCATAGTTTGAGATAAGGTTTGAAATTAAGGAAGCAATGCTACTGTAAAGACGGACTAATTGTCGGTTGAAATTCTTGTGAAATGGTTTTTTATTGTCGGCTCACACTCGGTACGCAAAAAAGAGTCTGGGGAGGAAACACGCATACTTCAAAGAACCATGCCGCAAAACAAACGACATGTTATTCCTTCTCTATTTATTCAAGTTCCTTGCTTTATAAAAAGGAGGATATCATAAAATGAACCAAGGAAAATTTCATGATTTTAAAAAAGAGTCATTTTGCATATAAGATAACAGATAACTAATAATGTTAAATAAGGATATAATTTCCAACAAATTGCAAGGAGGGAAAAAAATATTTTGGGAAACATTTTTGTAATCTGAAAGAATGCCCAAAGGGAAAAAAAACGTATGCGGAAGAAAACTTCAAGGCGACAACAAAAGTTTTCCATATGTGACAAAACGTCTAATCGGGATCGGGATCGTCTAATATCGACATGCGTCTTCTAATTTCGACATAGCTGTAGGCTGGTCTTCGAAATAAAAAATCAAACATAAACAAATACATACCAAAGTTATCAATCAATCACTAAATTGTACTCTCCCTATCACGTCACAGATTGTTGAAATGTAAGAAACGTGAAGTGGGTTTTTTTCGAAAAGAAAACTTTAACAATGTACAGTAGTCACTAAAAAACTAATTAGCATGCTTTCAACGAAGATGCCCAAATCACAACAACATTTTGCACGCGAGGAATATTTTAGTAGACCTTTTACCGTGAACCGAAAATAATTAAAAGAACCCGGTTTCCTTATGAATTTGAAAAGGGACCGGACACGTGTGCTAGGTGCGGTGCCTAGAAGTTTTACGCGGCCTCTTAGCGCCTAGAGCGCGTGCTTGCAATAAACAATAAGGACGGGGAAACCAGGTCGACTAGACTCGCAAATTACTCTTATCATGTGACTTGAAGCGTAATTGCCTAATAAAGTTGTAAAATTTTAATGATGGACACGAGAAAGTTACGAGGAAGTTTGCATACGTTTCATGTGTTGTGTAAAATTGCTTATAATTTGGCTGCTTTTTTTTAAATTGAATGAATTGCAATGTTTACTGAACTTCTAGTTTGATGGATGAACTTGTTTGATAAGAATGAGGACCCTGCCGATGCACCGGACTTAACGAACACCGGACACCCGAAAGTCCGGTGTATAATGATAATTTTTTTTACCACTGGACAATCTCTACACCGGACTTAAGAAAGTCGGATGTCCGGTGTCGGAGAGGGATATTTTTTTCCACCGGACAATCAAAACAACGGACATGACCAGTCCGGTGTGCGTCCGGCGTTTCTTAATTTTTTGTTTCATAAATGTCAGGCATCCAAAATTCCCTGTATGCAACACCGGACTGACACCGGACTTATTGCGTCCGGTGTAACGAAAGGTTACTTTTTGCCACCAGACAAATACACCGGACAGTCCGGTGCGTCGGCAGGGTCCTTAAGAATGATACCAAGAATTTCAATCTTACATATTCATAACCTGGCAGCTCAAAATATGGCAATGATGGGTATGTTTCTAATGGGGCATCAGAGAACGTCATAGAAATAAATAAGTGTTTCATCACATTTATAACTGGATCATTTTCAGCACTATTTCATATTGACAAACAAACTTCCGAAAGGCATCAACTGAATAGACCTTTTTTCAAATAGCATGTCCTGTTGAATAATTATGTAGTCCAGCCATAAAAACAATGATAGAGCCATGCATAATTACTGTATATGCATGGTTTTATCATTGTTTTTCTACTGGACTACATAATTATTCAACAGGGTGGCCTCTTTGAAAAAAGGTCTATACAATGCTTGAATAACAGAATTGAATAAACACACATTTCTACCAAAATTGGTAAGCCCTGTTGGACAAATTCTGTCTGGAGAAGCTGACATATTATTAAAATAATCAATTTTGCAGTACAGTAAACACGGCTAGAGCAAAAAATAATTAATTCGGTTGAATGGCAAACAAAAGTTGCTTCAATATACGGTATCTTTTAAACAGAAGGGCAAGCAAGGAGGATATACTCGAAGACCAAATGTAAAAAATGAGAAGTAATTTGTAGCACAATAAATTTTAAAATTGACTTCCCTGATCTGAAAACCAACCAAACAATAAACAAGTACAATAACAGCCTTCTTTCTTTGCTGTCGATTTGATTGAAATGAAAGTCGAAACCAAACTAATGACCAAAAAAGAACGATGCCAATCAAGGATCGAAGCCAAGAAAAACAGGACAAATTATAGTAAATTGTAATGATGATAACAGAAAGTAATGACTCAATAAAAATTCAAAAAAACAGCCAAGCAGTTTCTCAGAATTGCGATTCAGCCAAATTCGGAGAGAAAAAAAGAAAATAACCATTTTGATGATAAACTGAAACCATGACAACGCATCTGTAGAACCAATCAGTGTCAAGATATCTCTATCGTCGCGACGTCAAACAGGATAGGGAGCATAATGGCATCACTTTCGTTTTGATATAAATTCAAATATAACAATTTACTATAACGGAGGTAATTTGTTTTATCATTTCCCGGGATATTCTTCACGCTTGTTATCTCCTAAATATTGACGTCACGGGTCACGGAGGGTTGACTCGTTCTTCGTATCATTCTGACGTATACGTCAAATTTGATATGACGGAGGTAATTTGAGTTACCATTTCGCTGAATATCCTTTGTATTTTATCTCCTTTGTATTTTGGTATCGCGCAACTCGGAGATTCGAAACGTTTTTCCCATCTCCTGCCTTATAGATGGTTGAAAGAATGGAAAGTTAAAGGTACGCACACACGATAGCAAAACTGCTTCGCTCATGTACATTCGCTTCGCAACAAGCCGTATATGTATAAAAGTTGCGAAGCGCTCCAGAGTCTCCTCGATTCGCAAGTTGCAAGCAAAACTTTTAATGACATACAAACACTGTATACTCAACGACGCGGCATTTGTGCAGTTTTCCTTTACATTTGCTGCAGTCTTTCCGAATATCCCATCATTTGCAAATTTTTTATAGTCCCTCTCTGTAAAAATGAGATCTGTAGATTATCTCTCATTGAGAAAAATGAAGCTTCAACCGTTCTATTTTTCATTTTCTAGAATATATAGCAAAAAAGTTTAAAGAAACAGCAATATACAGAATATAAGAAGATGAAAACACTAAACACACTCAGGGCATTTTGAACTTAGAAAATAAAAACAAACTGTACCCTTATAATCATCATAAAGGTTGGTGAGTCCAGTCAAAACACAGATTTGATCTGTAGCATCACGCTTCACCTTTACAAAAAGGAGGATATAATGAACCAAGGAAAATTTCATAATTTCAAAAAAGTCATTTTGCATTATCATACAGTAATATAACTAATAATGTTAAAGAAAAAGAAAAAACTTTCAAAACAGGAGCAATTCCATATTCATAATTTCCAACAGATTGCAAGGAGGGAAAAATATCTTATGGGAAACATTTTTGTAATCTAAAAGAATGCCCAAAGTGGAAGAAAACTTCAAGTTGCCAACATAAGTTTTCCATATTAGACGTCAAACGTGGAAGAAAATTTCCAAATTGACAAAAAAAGCTTTCCACGTTTAAAACACAAATACCAAGTTCAAGACAGAAGTTTCCACATTTGAAAAAGAATGCAAACAAAAATGAGAAAAGAGACTTTTTAATCTAATGTTTCCAGACCATCTAAGAAAGAAAAATAACTATTAAAAAGCAACAAAATGAAGAACGACAAACCCTAACTACCGTAAGTTGGTCTAATGTCGACATCCGTCTTCTAATTTCGACATCCTTCTTTATAGATAGGAATAATAAAAAGGTCGAAATCACTAATAGACTAAAGATTTTTCCTCTCAACGCGCTAATCAAAGTCAATCAGCGATTCCGACCTTCCTCAGGTTCTATTGTTCCTATCTCTAAAGAAGGGTGTCGAAATTAGAAGACGGATTTCGACATTAGACCAACTTACTGTATCAAAGAACAACATATCACACATCGCCATCCACAACCCCGACAAAAGTGACTGTACCATCCACAGATTCATTCATCATTGTTTGTCACGGGACACAGCTGTCCCACCATCGATCCCACACAAACCATATTTTAGCTCTGAACAGAAATCCGCGCAAGAAAAATCTAAACATTGATAAGTGGTCAAACTTTCTAAATTTTGCTAAATCAAAACACGGGAAAACGAAAACATCATGCGACGTATGACCACAACTCCCGACAACAAAAAATTTTCCATGTTTTAAAGGCTTGTCAAAAGTGTGTTGACAACAAAGGTTTTCCACGTTCAAAATGCACAAAGAAAATTTCAAAGTATATACTGTAAGTTGGTGCAGAATCTGGCGGGTTTTGGGTTCACCTCGATTCAGCCGGTTTACCAGATGAGTTCACCTCCGTTCTCCTTGGTTCCTCGTGGTTCACCTTTTTCTAATTCAGTTAAGTCAATATTGCAGAAGAAGAAGATTTTGATCTAAGGTTGGGTGAAAACTAACCTAAGTCAGTGAAAATTACAAAATTGCAAGAAATTGGCATCTCTCATTCCAACCATCAAAATGGAAACAAAACATTCGATTCAGGAAAGAATGATAAGTACACTACAACATAAGCCATTTCTTGTGACAATCATACAAAAATCTTGATCCAATTCAACTCATTAATAGCATGAACACCAAAGACAAACAAAGTAAAAGAGAATAGCAAAAACCTAATTTTGCCGTCATGTTTGTTTTGATTTTTGAAAAAGCATAATGGCATCACTTTCGCTTTATAATAGATTCAAATAATAAAAATTTACTATAACGGAGGTAATTTGTTTTATCATTTCCCTGGATGTTTTTCACGTTTGTTATCTCCTAAATATTGACATCATGGGTCACGGAGGGTTGACCCGTTCTTCGTATCATTCTGACGTATACGTCAAATTTGATATGATGGAGGTAAATTGAGTTACCATTTCGCTGAATATCCTTTATATTTTATCTCCTTTATATTTTGTTGTCGCGCGACTCGGAGATACGAAACGTTTTTCCCCTCTCCCTGCCTTATAGAGGGTCGAAAGGATAGATAGTTAAAGGTACGCACACACGATAGCAAAACTGCTTCGCTCATGTACATTCGCTTCGCAATAATACCCATTTCCAGTTAAGTGGGGTTTCCTTATGATGAGAGATGCTATTCTAGCATTATTAAGCATTTGCTCAAGTGTTTCTAAAATTGGTACATACATAAATGTTTCCTGTTTTTCTGTCAAGAAAAATTCATTCTTCTTACGCTTTCTTTTTAAAATGTTTCCAAGAGCTACCTCAACAGGTTTAACATGAGAGAAATTAGACTTGATGAATGATTTATGTTGAGCTTCGGTTGATAATCCATCAAAAATATCTGCCCCTTCTTGAAATATTTCATTCAGTTGTGCAACATTTTCATGTTCAGTTATATCAAGTTCTTGCATAACTTTAGTTTTCAAAATTTCACAATGCTGAGCAACAAGACATGCAACATTATCCTTGATGGTTTCCATTGTAGCCTGAAAAAATAAAAATAAGTACCTTATTAATATATGTTTGCAGGAGTAATTTTCGAGTAACATTCAATTTCATGTTGAAAGGAAGAGACAACTCCCACCCACTTTTAGGTAAATTTTAGTTTACACCCTAGGGGAAGCAAAACTCGTGTTAGATGAAGCGAAATTTCAGGTTTGTGGGACTTCTTTACAAAACCATTCGAACGATAATTAGTTCATTCATTCTTTCAAAACAAAATGGCGGCCGAGAAAAGAAATGCAGTAATGGTGGTGTTGCTCAACGAGCTCGTCGATTCAGACGATGAAAACCCAACTAGAGGAAAAACTAGAGAGTGGATTAGGAGAAGGGAGCAAAAGGGATATTTCCACAATATTGTCCTGGAGCTAAAAATCGAGGACAGACTTGGCTTCAGGAAAATGTTTCGAATGGACAACATTTTTAAAACATTCCATTATCAAATTCGAACGTTTCATTGTTCGAAATTCGCAGCAGCACTTTGACATGTTGGAAGAAAAAAAGTACCACCAAACCAATCCAACACGAAAAATTACACAATTCAACGAGAGAGCTTCTTTGATCTTGCCGCAAATGTTGGAGGAAATGTTTGATGGCGATCAAACTTCATCCAACACCGTCCAACACGATTTTTTTCTTCTTTTTTTGAATTTTCATTTTTTTCCAAAAATTTGAATTGACGCAAACCGGTCCAACATTTCATCCAACATCAGAAAAAAGGCATGTTGGATGAAATGTTGGATCGGTTTGCTCTGGCCTTAATTTTTGTAATAGAATTTAATAAAATTAATTGAAAAAATCAAGTCTCATGCAAACTATTATTTTCACACTTACCTGAGACAATTTGTTTCGTTCTTTGGATTTCAGCAAAAACATTGCAGCACATTTTTTGAGATGCAGTTGAGAGTTCTGTAAAATAAAATGTACTCTCATTTAAATTGTGCTCTTCTACCCCCTACCCCCAACACCTTTTTTAAGACAACTAATTTTGACGAATTTTATTTTGGCATTTTCGCTGCTTACCAAAATTAGTTCTTGCCAAAAAAAAGAGGGATGTCGACATTAGACCAACTTACAGTATTCCACTTTTTTTTCCACGCTTTTGTCTGCGTCTTCGAACGATCAGACATTGCCAATCGATAAAATCGATTATCGGAAATAGGCGTATATCAATAATATGTTCTTTTCGCGTCATAAAACATCACAAAATCCAGTCGGTCGGTCGGTCCGTAGGAAATTTTGTCGGATTTTTCTAATTTAGTAAATCCCGAAGAATCCAGTCGGCAAAAAATAGAATCCCTTGCCACCCTGTTTAAATTCGCTAAAATAAATCCAGTGAAATGCGTTAACCTTAAAACCGGACCCAATTTTTGGCCCTCGGGGGTACCGGCTCTACAGTGTCACTGAATTTCAACTTGAAATTATTGAAATTATGAGGGTGCACGGAAAAAAACTAAAACGGGACTGTGGGTAAAGTAAATAAAAACTTGAAGCGATAGGTGATGTAGAAAAGGGCTTTAGCTATCGAAAAAAATTCCCGACATTATTGCGACTGGGCTGACTGGGCTGACTCGGGATTTATGTTTTGAAGGCGAGTCGGTCGGGCGACGCGAACAGAACATATTATTGATGGTCGCCATAGACCTTTTGCAGATTGCGACAGTCTATTGAATAATTAAAATACTCCAGCATAAATTTAAATACTCCAGCATAAATCAAACACTCCAGCGCGCCATCTTGAATTATATGCAACTTTCGCTTTCGATATCGCTGGATACGCGCACGCACGCTATCTATACTTTCGATATCGCCTATAGCGCGCGTGCGCGTATTGGTTGGCGCGTATTGGGGTTGGAGGTTTTCAGAAAAGTTTAAGCAGGTGGGGGTTAGCCTGCTCACAAATCTTAGGTGGGGGTTACCCTATACAGGTGGGGGTGACTTTTTTCAGGTGGGGGTTGGAGAGTTTATTTACTAGTTTTCTTATTTTGACTCAAAAACTTTCTTTCAACCTAGCTCATCATAAACATATACATTGACAGTAAAAATCTATTTCTTCTCAAGTCTAATAATTATAACAAAAGATGTATGAAGTATAAAAAGCATAGAAATTATTTTCAAGTGATTAACCTTGCTTACCCTCAAAATTGTTAAAACAGTCAAAAACCTTTTTCAGGTGGGGGTTGGAAACTTTTCAGAATTTAGGTGGGGGTGGTCCAAGAAGGTGGGGGTTGGGATGGTAGCATTTTTCAGGTGGGGGTTACCCTATGCAGGTGGGGGTGACTTTATTCAGGTGGGGGTTGGAGTGGTGCTGCCCACTATGCTGGAGTATCTAAATTTATGCTGGAGTATTTTAATTATTCAATAGACCGTCGTGATCTGCAAAAGGTCTATAATCGCTTGCTCCAGACGAAATAAATCGAACGAAATCGAATTCGATTTATTCATCGAATCTAATCGAATTTTATCATTTGATTAATGTTCGATTAATCGAAGCTATCGAACGATAATCGAAATTATCGAATTTTCCAACTTTTTTCTCAACTTCAATCACTTGCGTTGACTTCGAATTTTTCGCTTGACATCCCCATTCAATACATAATTTTTTAATGTTCCTAAATAGGTCCCCATAGTTGTAGACAATTAGTATTATGTTGATCCTTTGAGGTATAGAGCAGATTTTATTTGTAATTTTATTCTCTTAGAAAATGGTAAAAAAGACTCTGATCTCCTGGAATGGACATATAAGGAATTCAAAGAATTTTTGATCACATTTCCAGTATTAGAAAGAGGAGAAATTTGGGATATCGTGCAGGTATGATACATTCAAATAGAGAGATTACTTAAAGGGAAGAAACTTTTGTGAATCGAGCTTTTCAAATAATTTTTCGAGAAAAACTTTCACGATCACATTTCCAGTACTTTTACTTGTTATTCCAAATTTACACAAATTTTTGTGGGACAAAGGGCTAAAACCTGAGTTTTTTCATATCTCTTAGGTAGAATTTCAGGGAAACAGTTTTTGCCCCAAAATTTGCAAAAATCGCGAAAGTTTCTTCCCCTAAAGTAGATTCAAGTACCTTAAGGGAACTTGACGAGTGGCCAAAATCGGAATTTTTTAAAATTTTGGCGAGCTGGCCAATATTTCTAATTTGGCGAGAACTAATTTTGGCGAAATACCCAAACGTCAAGTTGTAAAATGTGGACTCAAGTGAAGGAAAATGAAATTTGGCGAGAACTAATTTTGGTGAATGACTGATTTTTTTTTTAAATTTTGGCTCAAGAACTTTATAAAGCTTGCCAAAATAAGTTCCTTTAAGGTAAATCGTAAATTATTGGTACTATAGAAAGTTTTGTATTTGAGGAAGCCATTTTTTGAATTTTTTTTGCAGATGAGGCCTTTTAATATTTTCAATGGGACTTGTGTGACACCCAAAACTGAAAAATCAAAACTTAATCACATTGAAGTATACTGTTGAAAAACGAATTTCAATTCATGCAGCTATTTCAGGATTAATTTTCTTGAAAATTAACTGCCGTTACAGGAATGGGAGTTATAATGTGACACACCACCATTATCACCATCTGTGCAATCATGTCCTACCTCTCAGCTTCCAACCAATTTGTAATCTTTGACCAAGCTGCAAGCGTCAACCACCCTACAATCCATGACCAAGCCACAAACGTCAAACACCCTGCAATCCATGACCAAGCCGCAACCGTCAAACACCCTGCAATCCATGACCAAGCCGCAACTGTCAAACACCCTGCAATCCATGACCAAGCCACAACCGTCAAACACCCTGCAATCCATGACCAAGCAGCGACTGTCAAACACCCTGCAATCCATGACCAAGCCTCAAACGTCCCCACAATCTGCAACTGAGGCTCGAGACCCACTAGAATCACATGAATCACCAAAATCAATCTTGAAAAAAGAAAGTGATGAGAACATTTGTAAGCTGACAAATTACTCATGGATTGAAAAAGCCACTTATCCAAATCAGCCTGATTTTCTCGTTATAAGACCACCAAAGTTCATCATATACAAGGATGTTGAACTTTTAAACACAGAAAGAGCTGGCGGGCTTAATTCTAATCAAGCCAAACGTCTCAGAAGAACAACCATTACCACTATGCAATCAGAGCTAACCCGTTGTGAACATGTTCGAACACCATCAGATGAAGAACTGACAGAAATGGCGAAGGCTTTGTGTATTCAGTACCCATCTTTGCTTGATGAGCGAGATTCTCGTGTGAGTACTTCTATTGACATTTCCAATTTTTGGATCTACCTGGAGGCCCTATAAATTAACCGATGTCCATCCGTTCGTTCGTCTGTTACCAGCTTTTCTTGGGATCAGGCCGGCCCTAAAAATAGGTTCGTTTCTGGTCCACCGGCCGGGTGAATTTCTTTTTTTCATTGTCAGCCGGGCGCAAATGTTCTTGTACTTTTTCGTTCAGTACACGATGGGCTTTCCTGCGTTAAACTTTTGTTTACTTGTTTACACCTTTGATTTTTCTTCTGAAACGTTCGATTCACGGTGACTTTATAATCACGTTATTTTTGTTTACGAGATCAGTAGCGTTGGGATCAAAGTTTAGAAAAAAAAGTTTTTGCGGTCGTCCGTGTGAGTTTTTTTTCGTCACCGGGTGGACCGGAAACGAAAATATTTTTAGGGCCGGCCTCAGCTCCTTAGTTTTTTCAGATTTTTTGCACAATGATGCAAAATGGTAACGCCCAAAATGTGACGGAGCCCGATTTTTGAAAAAGAAATTTTCTGGTCAATGTCAATGTCCCGAAGACAGTTTTTGGATTTTTCTCAAGATTTTGTCATTAATTTTTTCTGATTTTTGGCACATTGACGCACATTAGTAGTGTCGAAAATTTCTGGCCTGTAGAACCGGAAATATGCTGGAAATCGCCGTTTTTTTCCTATTTTCGTGACATTTTTTCATATTTAATTGTTTATTTATAAAAAAGGTTCTTAATAGTGATGCCAAAATTTAGCATGACTTAATTTTTATTATATAATTTTTTTTATCCTGAACTTTGTCAAAATCGCACGAGAAGCCGGAAACTGCCATAAAACGAATTGTCGTCATTTTTACAAATTGCAGTCTGTATTTTATTACTATTGTTGTCATTTTTCCTACTTTCATCTAACCTTAACTATAAGGTAGGTCCATTCAGCATGTTGCTTGTTTTGTTTTATTTGTCTTACACCTTACCAAACATTTGAAGTTCTCTTTGTCTAGTGGTTATCACAGTGACTTTAGAAAGAAAGTTTTCCAAAATGGTTTACAAAACATTTGTTGTGTAGATAAGAACAGCTAAATAACATAATCATTTTATTTTTTAGGACGATCTTCTTACGAAGCTTACAAAAAGAACCTATAACGATCCGAATTGCAAAGGTATTAATGTTTGTCCACGTTAAGTGTCTTATTCATAACCTCTAAAGGAAAATATTTCAATATATGCTGTTTATGTAAGAATTAAGTGTTTTTTGCCAAGTGTAAAGTATTCTAAGGAATTTGCCTAAAATTAGGTTTGTTCTGATTTAATGTGTTGTTACATGGTCTTTACGTGAAATCCCGAAAACCGTGAAAATTTGTCCACTTCAATCTCACATTTGCTTTATTTTAGCCATCAGTGAAATGGAAGCAGAAATAAAGAGGAAAAGGAAGGCAAATACAACCTTGGTATCCCCCCAGGCTCCAACCAAGAAAATCCGTTTTGCTCCTGAATCAGGTAATCTACTCTTCTGTGCTTAATTATAGGGGAGGGGGTCATTTTCCATTTTTTCGATTTTTTCACCCCCAAAATCACTTTATTATGACTTTCACCCCCAATATCACTTAATTATGACCCCCCCCCCATTTTATGATTTTTTACCGGAGTGTCGAACAGGGTAGACAACACTTCTCCAGGCCGAATAAAACATCTATGGAAAGCATTACTCTTCTGTGCTTAATTGTAGGGGCCATAAAATAAGCAGGGTGTGGACATTTGGAAGTTAAATCATAAAATGGGGGGGGGGTCATAATGAAGGGATATTATCGAGTGATTTTAGCAATTTTCCCTAGAAAAATTTTTTGACACTTTTGGGGCCAAAGTCATAAAATGGTGGGTCATCATAAAGCGATTTTGAAGTGAAAAAATCGAAAGAATGTTATTTGCAATCTATATTTTAGGGAAAAGTGGAAGTGACTTGCCTTGGGGTGGGGCTAGACAACACTTCTCTCCAGGCCAAGTCGATTAAAAATTCACAAAAAGCATTAAGTTAATAATGCCTCTCGTTCATTTTAAAAGTTCGTTCATTATGCTAAATTTGATATAACTTTAGGAAACAAAGAAAACAAGCCTCAATCAGCCTCCAACAAGCCTCAATCAGCCTCCAACGAGCCTCCATCTCCATCAGAATCAAGTGATGCAGCAATGAGAGACGCAGCAATGAGTGACGCAGCAATGAATGACGCAACAATGAGTGATGCAGCAATAAGTCATGGAACTGATGGAACAATTAGTGATGTAGCCCTCGATAATGAATCTGAATGTGAATCTGAATTAGTGTTACATAAACGATTCAAAACTCTGCTCGATAAAGAGCAAAAGAAAAACAAACCAAACTATTAGCCTCTCGCTTACTACATACTATTCTAAATCCTTGTGGTGGTGTCTTTCAGCTTCAGTCATATCTCGCTACTTCGCTATCTCACTACTTCTTCTTGCAGCCACTTTTAGCTTTAGTTGTTTTCATTTTATTAGGTATTTTTAATAACTTTTTATTTTCAATATCATGATAATGTACGTTAGCGTATTATATGATCACTTAATAGAACTAGAACTAGAACTAGAATTCAACCATCAACTTTTATCTCAACAAGACCTTTGAAGGAAGAAGATCATTTCTCCAGAAACTGAAAAAGAATAAAGTTATCAATTTCAATGAAACCTTCTTGAAAGAATATCCCTCGCTGAAAGACCCTATTGAGGTTAGATAATTTACTTCAACCCAGAAACCTGTCTCATTTCAAAAAGTTTGGACGATTGATTCAAATTCACAACTTTAGTTAGAGGGCTAAACATGGGGCTCCTTGCTGAGCTGAGGCTGCCAATAGCAATACTTGAATTTCTATTGTTCCATCCATAATTATAGATCTATTGTACTTTAAAGCTCAAATCATAGCCTTTGCATGCTTTAAAACACGTTTCTTACGACACTTTCAACGGAATCATCAGAATTAGGCTTGGAAATTTGCCTAGCTGGAAGTCTACCTTAAGAGAAGAAATTTTGGCGAATGAGCCAATTCGCCAATTTGGCGAATGGCATGTTATTAGTTAGATATTACCTGAAAAAAGAAGTAAAATGGTATTTTTAGATAAAATGGAGGCAAATGTCAGAAAATCAAATTTGGCAAGAATTAATTTTGGCAAATAACCTAGAAATTTAATTTCTTCTCTTAAGGTCCAATGTTTTGTTTTGTATCCTCCTAAAATGCTCTAATTTGGGAAATATGTACAGTATATCAAATTTTAGTCTCTGGGAAATTTTGCCCCATAGAGAATGCTACATCAATATTCTTCTTTTTTATGTTATAGATAACCAATGAGGTAAGAAGAGTAATTGGTAAAATGCCATTGGACACTTACAATGGGTTTATGAACCAGTGCAATTACAATCTTCTGAAAAATCTAGATAG
Organism: Clytia hemisphaerica; assembly: GCF_902728285.1. Lineage (NCBI taxonomy): Eukaryota > Metazoa > Cnidaria > Hydrozoa > Leptothecata > Clytiidae > Clytia > Clytia hemisphaerica. The sequence goes on from NW_027103394.1 coordinate 452,300, forward strand.
TATGCTGTTTTTTGGGGCCACCAAAGGCCTGAAGCCTCCAAAATCAAACACAACAAGTAAATTTATAGATTTTTTATATTGAATAGCAAACAATTCTTTCTCAGATACCTCATCAAAAAGAGAGCCACTGTGTTCTTGGTGTGCACAGACTTGCAAACTAACATTTAAATGATCAGTTGGGTCCTAAAGCAGGGTGGGCATGCAAGCTGGAAAAACTGGAATAACTATTTTCAAGATTTTCGTAGCTGAATTAGCTAGTTTGAGATTATTGAGTTTAAAAAATTGGTGGGTCCTCCAAAAATCACTTTGGATTGCTTTAAAGGTCAAAAATCACCAAAATTTTCAATAAAAAGGTACTTATTCCAACCAATTCCAACACGTTTTGGCAAAAATAGCTGGATTTTTACCTCAAAAAATGTGAGGTCACCATGTAAAGATCACAAAGTGACGGTGAACCCAATTCACCAAATTTGGCCTGCCCCCTTATGACATCATCACTTTTGCTGGGAGTGGGGGGTTATTTTGCATTTTTTCAATTTTTCACCCCAAAATCATTTTATAATGATCCCCTCCCCATTTTACGAATTTTTCCTGAAAACTTGCCAATAAAGGGGGGGGGGGGGGGTTGGAGGTATTTTCAAAAGCTGATTGCTGGGGGCTTGCAATAAAAATGGAAAATCACTAAAAAAGGCACTGATATAGAAGAATTCAGACAAGAGAAAGAAGTTTTAAGAATATTTTTTGCAAAAGTTAATAAGCGGGGGAGGGTTGGAGTAGAAATGTCCCGGATGGAAAATTTTCAAAAAATTAATTAGCCAGGCGGCGTTTTTAGAGACGTAAGAATAAGGATTCAAAAACATCACAACATATATCTGATTATACGGCCATTATTAGTAAACGTCAACCAGAATTGGAACCGCCTCTATGGGTGCTATTAAATGGTGCATGGGTCGTGGCGCGACATAACATAATTTATAAGACTATTTTTGATCAAACGTGTTTTGCCTGAAGTCTCATTATTTCTGGTTTCTGGGCCTGCCTGGGGCTCCAAGCTTCTTGGCAAATTTTATAAGGAACAATTTTAGTTTCCAGGGGCTAATACCCACAGATTCAAGATTTTCCATAGTAAAACTTGTTCAAATGAACCAAAATTTTTTGGTTTAGACAATTTTTTAATTACTTAAGACGTCATTTTTGGATCTTTTATCTGCTTTGGCGCTTAAAAATTGATTTTTAGATATATGTCGTGGTGTTTTTTGAATCCTTAGGTGAAAAATCTTTTATTTTGAACCATATCTGAGCTTTTAATTTTCACTTTCATTTTCAAGTCCCAGCAAAAGTGATGACGTCACTTGGGGAAAACCCAGTTCACCATCTTCAGGATCCAATTGATCTTTTGAAATAGTTTGCAAATGTTTCATTTCCTATCTTTATAGTCGGAGCATCGTTAGTTCGTGTTAGCAAATCAATAATGGCCAATAATTTATTTCCATTTACCTTGAAAGAAAATAAACTTTAAGTCACACTTAATTTTATTTTGTTAGATCTACCACTGAAGATGGTGATATTCCGAAAGGCTTTTGCTTAAATGAATAAAATAAAACTAGCCAGTATTAGCTGTTGCTAAACGCATCTAATAAATAAATGAAACGAATACAGTAGAATATATTGCACAATATAATGAATGTTGTTGTTTTCGTAAAAAGAATTTTAAATAACTCTTTAAATCTTTTTATTTTGTTCTTTTTAAAATTTTTTGTTTTGTTTTGAAAAGAAACCGAACGCCTTTAATTAATCGGCGATCCAAAAAATATCTGCAATCTGATTGGTTAAAAAGAGTACAATATATCTTGTATTTTACACGTACAAAATATAAATTGACGAAAAGATGTTTGCATTGTAGCGGTAGCGGTAGAAGCAATATAACGTCACTTTGATACAAAAGTGCACTCCACTTTTTTGAGTCATCGATAAACCAGTTATCAGACATTTGCTTGTACAATATGAAAATATTTTACTCGTTCCGGATTTTCCGTATATTTCCCTCGCTTAAAGGCTTAAATATTGTACGGAAAAATCTTGGAACTCGTAAAATATTTCTCATATTGTACTCGCAACTGTCCGATAACTACATATTATAAGTCCTACTTTTATTAACTCCTTCTCGAGTTAATAAAAATAAACTTAAGGAGGAGCTTGAAGTTTTTGGTCGGAAACTTAGGCTGCGGTGGTTTTTTCGGGATGATGACCGGGAGTTTATTCCAAATCCTTTTGTGAAAAAAAGCTCCTTTAATCCTAGGGGCAAAGATGCAGCCATCGAGGTTTATTTAAGTCGTTTGGAAGAAGAGATAAATATTGATACAAAATTGAGGTATAACAATCTTACACGCCCTGAAAGGGAAGCCTTAGAAACTTTAAGAGACGACTCATCAATTATTATCAAAGAGGCAGACAAGGGTTCAGCTGTTGTTGTGTGGGACAGGGAGGATTATCTAGCGGAAGCGGAAACATAGCTGGGGGATGGGAATGTCTATGAAAAACTTAATACCACAGGTGGAAGTCGTCTCATTGATATAATTGAAAGTTGCCTTTTGAAGATAAAGGTTAGGGGTGACATTGGTGATAAGACTTTAGATTATTTTCTTGTTAATAATCCCAGGTTGGGTAGGTTCTATCTTCTCCCAAAAATCCACAAGCGTCTATCTAGCGTCCCTGGGAGGCCAGTCATTTCTAACTGTGGCTACTACACCGAAAATATCTCAGCCTTTCTTGATTATCGCCTAAATCCCCTTGCCAAAACAGTCCAATCTTATATTAAGGATACCAATCATTTTTTTACAAAAACTATCAGGGCTTCCAAAATTATCTAAAGGAAGTTTGTTATGTGCTATTGATGTCGTAGGACTTTATCCTAATATTCCTCATGATGAAGGCTTGGAAGCTGTTAGAAAAAAACTTGACCAAAGGCAAGACAACAAAATCTCAACTAACTCTTTGGTTGAACTTGCTGAATGTGTTCTAGAAAACAATCATTTTGAACACAATGGTCAATTTTTTAAGCAGAAGAGGGGTACTGCCATCGGCACAAAGATGGCCCCTCAATATGCTATTATTTTCATGGCTGACTTGGAGGAGAAGCTTTTGGGTGCTTGCGAGTTAAAACCTAAGACCTGGTGGAGATATATCGATGATATTTTTATGATCTGGGAGCATGGGGAAGAGCACCTCCAAGACTTCATGAAATTCATTAACAATTTCCATTCCTCTATCAAATTTACCTTTGAATATTCTCTGACTTCTGTCAATTTTTTAGATATCCTAATTATTAGGGTTAATGATATGTTAGTGACGGACTTATATGTCAAACCCATTGATACCCATCAGTATTTAGACGCATCCTCGTGCCACGCATTTCATTCAAAAAAGGCCATTCCTTATGGCCAGGGCCTACGCTTAAATCGCATCTGTTCAGAACAATCTTTTTTGACCTCAGATGCGACCATCTAGCACTGTGGCTAAAAAAACGAGGATACAGTGACAGACTAGTCCGTCGAGAAATTCTGAAGGCCAGAGAACCGAAGCGAAATGATTTGCTCTTCAGAGAGCAGAACACTAAAAAAGCTCTTGGACGTAAACTGGTTTTCAATCTAACTTTTCATCCTGCCTTTGCCAACATTAAGAATGTCTTGCGAGACATTCATGTACTCCTCACAGCGGCAAATGAAGAACATCGCAAGGTGTTTTCTGACATACCTATCGTTGGCTTTAAGAGAGGCAAAAGCCTCAAAGACCTTCTTGTTCGATCCAAACTCTCTAAACCTAAGAAGACAGGAGGTCAATCTGAAGCATGTCAGAAAACACGCTGCTTGATATGTCCTTCTATCACTAAAACAAAATCCTTTAGGAGCTCAATAACATCGGAGGAATACGAAATCAGGTGTCATTTGAACTGTGATTCTGAACATGTTGTCTACCTAGTGACATGCAAATCATGTCAAAAACAATATGTAGACAGCACCGTAAAACTTAGAAACAGGTGAAACAGCGCCTCAAATGTCATTTCACTCTCATTTTTGTCAGGAGGGCCATAATGGTATGGAGGACTGGAATTTTACACTAATCGATCAATCCGAGAATGAACAGAGTCTTCGGGTACGCGAAGATTTCTGGATTGACAAACTCCAGACCTTTGAGTCTCAGGGCTTGAATGAGAGGGAAGTGATGATCGATTATGGCTAGGTTTTTACCCTTTCTTTGTTTAGTTATTTTTGTCTTCTTGTCAAGCGGGAATTTAACTTTTGAGAAAAAACTTCTTTACTTTATCATATTTTATTACCCTATTTATTCTCCCGAGCTTAATTTATTTTCGTTAATTACAATTGTACATTAAAACGCCTTTTTAACTTTTATTCTCAGATGAACTTTTTAATTGTCAATAGACCTATAATTTTTTCCCCTTGTGTATATAGAATTAGTATATAAACCTTGTCAAATAAATCCATTTTTATGTTGAAAAAGGCCAGTTGGCCGAAATATTCATTAGAAAGATGATGTGTTATTTCTGACTACGTTTATTCTATACACTCTCGCATAGACGGAGAAAATTGGTTTTACTGTGACAAGATATTATAAGTATATATCATGAATTCCATATGTGACTAACGGACATTTCCAGTGTATAGCAGGCTAGAAGTCAAGCTTGAAAATAGGAATAAAACTTCTTTTGGTGTGGTAACTATCAGTGGGGGTCAAAGTTTCAAGAACCATATAAAACTTTTTCTCTTGACTTTCACTTGGTCAGAAATTGCAATTAATAGGCCCGTGACTAACGGACACAAAAATTATCATCAAAAATGGGACACTTTTACAAACAGCTGTAAAGTGCTGTTTCTAAAGCTACAGTTTGGGTTTTTTGCTTAAATTCACTAGAGGAAAGGTTGAATTTTGTGTTTCAAAATTAATTTTGAAAAAAAATTGTCAAAGTAAGAAAATATGACAAAAATTGGGCAAAAATCTTAACAAGCACCTGTTATCAATGGTTTCTAAAAACATGGATACTCAAATCTGACTAACAAATAAATTTGAAATTTTTTTTGATTATGCTATACAATAAGGTTTTGATTATTTTCATGTTTTCTTTTGTAAAGCAAACACGTACGACGTAGTCAGTCGCTACGATAAAACAAGGACCGAAATCGACAAAAGCTGCATTAATGAAATGTGCACAAATGTTGTTCAATCTGCCCGCCACTATTTGAAATTCGGCAAAAAGTGGCTAATCCAATCCGAGAAGAAGAGAAAAATGAACCGCACAATGCAACACTTTAACGTTTTGCTGCTAATTAATTTTGGCGGTAACTTATTTTGGAAAACTTGAACTTCTACTTTTTCTTCTTTCTCAGCAATAAAGACAATGTTAGATAGCAAGAAATAAAATTTATTTTTTGAGCGTCCAAACAAAAAAAAGATCAAAAAAAATAGTTTTGAGTAGTAATGCGAAAAGTATTGTCTTGAGGACCTATACAGTAAACCTTCCCGCAATACTAATTCAGCGAGTGACGAAGTTTTCCTCAACAAATTTTTTAATTCATTTGCCTTGAAAGATAAACAGCCATAGTTGGCGTTCGATACTTCATTTTCAGAAAAAATTTGTCATTTAGAAGCTTTTCGTCTAAGCGAAATATTTAGGTAAGATCTAATCCTTTTACACGCGTAGACAACGCACTTAACAGACGTTTGCGACGACGGGAACAGTCTAGTCTATAGTTTGTTTTAATTTTGAAAGTAACTGTATGTACTCGAAGATAAAATATTTTTAGGACACCCTGTATATATAATTTATTACTTTATGTCTAGCTATTTCAATTGTAATTCGAAACCATTAATTATTCATTACCTTTCTATAATTATTCTTATATTTTGAATTTAAATTTTTTTATTATAATCCCTAATTAGGCATGGAATTTGGAATTATACTTCCCCAAAAAATTGAAGGATGGGATTTTCCTGTTCCTTTACTCTACTTCTAGGTATCTCCTGCTAATTGTTTTCTAGAAAATAATTTTTAATTAATTTCCTTTATTATGTTATATTATATTATTATATTAATTTTTGGGAAAATAATTTTGAAAGTTCCCTTTTTGCCCTAATCCTTCTATTAGCCTTCTTTTCAAAAATGTTTCTTTCCATCCCACCTGGGGCCATCCATATAGTATGTACGCAAAGATTTTCTTAAAATTTGGTACCCCTCCCCCCCATTGTACACAGAGAACAATAGAAATGATGTCATTTAAACAATAAATGAACGCTTTTGCTAAACCCTCTTCTCCCCTCCCCCCCCCTTCACTGCGTACGTACTATATGGATGGCCCCCTTATTAATTTTTGAGATTTTTTCTACTCACCGCTGACTTAACCCGTTTATTAGGTACTTGAGAGTATGTGTTGTCAATCTTGAGTATATGTCCAATATAAGCAATATACTTTCTTTCTGACAGAATTTCTTCATTCACCTTGAGGTACCTTGAACATTTCGGTCAACCAAGCTTTTCATTCTTTGGTTTGTTATATTAATTTATTTGCCATACCGTTTCTATATATTTGAATTGCTTTTTCCACAGATCAAGAAATGAGAAATTGTAATCAAGTAAAAAAAGAAATAACAAGAGATTCTTGGCTGGTTCATTGTTGCTTTGTCTTGAAAATCCGATTTAAAGAAATCTGAATCGTTTATGGTAAGTGAAATATATTCTTTTAATTTCACGAAAGCAATAAATTTAGGTATGACGATAGATAGACTAGGATTTGTAGGATTAACCTACTTTTGCAATACTAAATTTCTCAAATTTGAAGTTTAATCATTTTGCTGATTCATAAAATTAAAATCATAAAATTTTAACTGGTGGCACTGGTTATGATTTTTATTTCTTGAAATACACTTGTCATCAAGTTCTCGTCTTCGATTAAGTAATATTTTTTTGAAAAAAAATTTAAATACTTTTTTCTTACTCTAAAAAGCTCTTTCGCCGCCTTGGGATAGACTTAAGGGTGGCTGGAGACACATTTTCTACTTTTCCTGGTGAATTTTAAACAATTCTAACCAATTTTAGCTGTTCCTGCCCCCTTGCGGAATGCTTTTGAACTTTTTGTAATGTGTTTGGATTGTGCAATTATGAAAGGATTTTTCAATAAATAAACGTTTCAAGCACAATCCAAGCAATCCCGTCCAGACACATTTCGTAGAATGCTTTTTGAAATGCATTTGAGATGTAAATAAAATGTCTTTGAAATATACAGTCTAAATATATTTCACTATCATTGGGGTGGTAATCATTCGGGGAGAATTCGGAAAGCCGATATTGTCTATTGTTTTACGACGGGCTTCGGGATTAAAGGGAGCCAATTTGAGGTCATCAAGTGCTTTTTGAAAAGCGATTTTGATTTCTTCCATGGCTGATGGGAAAACAAACTTTTCATTTTAGTTACAACACGGACGATTCAAAGTTGTCGAGAAGAAGATCAGTAACCGATCGCTCACTCTGAAGATGTCCCGTGGGTCCAAGGCAAAGCCAAAGCCTAAATACTAGCCTGGGAATCCAAGCGTTAAACTTTTTTCACAGTCTAGTTTATGATATTTTTGCTGCTGGTTTAACGCTTGGCGCAGGTAACTCGCCCGCAGGGAGATTTTTCCCTGCAATGCAGGTTCGGCCTGATTGGCCAGCTTTCGGCGTATTACTTAGCAGTACTTTCGCGCGCATTTTGATTATTTCGATGCGTGCGCATAATTTATGGAAAAAGCTGACTCTGCAGAAAAAAGGAAAACAAATGAAAATGAAAACATAGATTCATTTCAAAACAAAATGGCTGTTGGCTGGAAGTCTAAATACATGTGGCTGATGTTTTGATGTGGTTTTTAGTAGTTTTGAAAGTCTTTAGAGCTTGTGAAAGAGTTTTTATGGTAAGTTGATTATGTGTGTTTGCCTGGGTTTCCAAAGTTCAGCAAGTCTGTCAACAAGGGTTCACACACAGACTGTTTATAACATTCTGTGTCAGACTAATCTACCTGCACCAAGCTCTATAATTTTAGAGCTTTGTGAGGTGAGGTATTTTTTGTTTTTTCTAAAATTATGAGCTTGGATTCCCAGGCTACCTAAATACCAACCGACACTAACGACACCATTTTGTCTTGTTGACATTAGTGGTAACATCTCGAAGTGTGCTGGATGCAGAGGAAATTTGAAGGACGGTCCTTCAGATCACAACCCAGACGAGCTGGATACATCTATTTGCATCCGACACAAGGAGAAAGATCACGTATGGTTACGTCAGAAACATGATTGGTTAATGAAGTTCGAAAACAAATATTATCACATCTCGAAAAATTGTATCTCCTCGCGGAACCCGACATTCAACGGAGATGATCTAATATTGCACTTTTTGGAAGCCCAGCCAAGTTTTTCCGTGAAAGAGTTTTTAAAGGGCAGATTGTATTGATATCTTACTATTTTAGCTGTTCCTGCCCCCTTGCGGAATGCTTTTGAACTTTTTGTAATGTGTTTGGATTGTGCAATTATGAAAGGATTTTTCAATAAATAAACGTTTCAAGCACAATCCAAGCAATCCCGTCCAGACACATTTCGTAGAATGCTTTTTGAAATGCATTTGAGATGTAAATAAAATGTCTTTGAAATATACAGTCTAAATATATTTCACTATCATTGGGGTGGTAATCATTCGGGGAGAATTCGGAAAGCCGATATTGTCTATTGTTTTACGACGGGCTTCGGGATTAAAGGGAGCCAATTTGAGGTCATCAAGTGCTTTTTGAAAAGCGATTTTGATTTCTTCCATGGCTGATGGGAAAACAAACTTTTCATTTTAGTTACAACACGGACGATTCAAAGTTGTCGAGAAGAAGATCAGTAACCGATCGCTCACTCTGAAGATGTCCCGTGGGTCCAAGGCAAAGCCAAAGCCTAAATACTAGCCTGGGAATCCAAGCGTTAAACTTTTTTCACAGTCTAGTTTATGATATTTTTGCTGCTGGTTTAACGCTTGGCGCAGGTAACTCGCCCGCAGGGAGATTTTTCCCTGCAATGCAGTTTCGGCCTGATTGGCCAGCTTTCGGCGTATTACTTAGCAGTACTTTCGCGCGCATTTTTGATTATTTTCGATGCGTGCGCATAATTTATGGAAAAAGCTGACTCTGCAGAAAAAAAGGAAACAAATGAAAATGAACAACATAGATTCATTTCAAAACAAAATGGCTGTTGGCTGGAAGTCTAAATACATGTGGCTGATGTTTTGATGTGGTTTTTAGTAGTTTTGAAAGTCTTTAGAGCTTGTGAAAGAGTTTTTATGGTAAGTTGATTATGTGTGTTTGCCTGGGTTTCCAAAGTTCAGCAAGTCTGTCAACAAGGGTTCACACACAGACTGTTTATAACATTCTGTGTCAGACTAATCTACCTGCACCAAGCTCTATAATTTTAGAGCTTTGTGAGGTGAGGTTTTTTTGTTTTTCTAAAATTATGAGCTTGGATTCCCAGGCTACCTAAATACCAACCGACACTAACGACACCATTTTGTCTTGTTGACATTAGTGGTAACATCTCGAAGTGTGCTGGATGCAGAGGAAATTTGAAGGACGGTCCTTCAGATCACAACCCAGACGAGCTGGATACATCTATTTGCATCCGACACAAGGAGAAAGATCACGTATGGTTACGTCAGAAACATGATTGGTTAATGAAGTTCGAAAACAAATATTATCACATCTCGAAAAATTGTATCTCCTCGCGGAACCCGACATTCAACGGAGATGATCTAATATTGCACTTTTTGGAAGCCCAGCCAAGTTTTTCCGTGAAAGAGTTTTTAAAGGGCAGATTGTATTGATATCTTACTATGTCAAAGATTAATCGGATAGTGTACTGATTTTGTTATTTTAGTTTATATTTTAGATCTATTGCTCTCCTTTTAATTTTTCGGCACATCTTGCCTTGGTCTTGTGTACAAGATGCTTCTTTGTTCTTATATTTGGTCAGGGAATGATCTCAGATTGTAGTGCGGGGGCTTATGTATTCTCATGTGCATAGACGTGCTAAAAGCAAACAGTTTTTTTGATATGGTGTATGGTGTATTGACTCCTCAAGGGTCAAGAAAATCTTGATCTACAAAATTCTGTCACCTCGTCATTGGTTACCATAGCAACAAAAAATAATGTCGTCGAATTCGAACAATTTTTGTTCCATTCGAAAGAGCATGAAAAACTGATAAAAAAAGGTCACAACCTATATCTGAAAATGAGTATATCAGGAGATGTAAGGCTATAAAGGCAAAATGACGTCATAAACGATGACGTCATCAAATAATAAAATTTCTTTTTCATGCTCTTTCGAATGGAAGAAAAACTGTTCGAATTTGACGACATTAATTTTTTGTTGCCATGGTAGCCAATCACGTCATTTTCCATGGCAACTGCGGTGGCAGAATTCTGTAACCCAAGATTTCCTTGGCTCTTGAGGGGTCAAGACATCAAGAAACTGTTTGCTTTTAACACGTGTATCACATGAGAACCTATTTTGATACATAAGCCCCTGTACAATTGTCTATAGTTAAAGATTGGCGGGATTTTGCCGCCGGGGCTAGTACATAGCATATAACTTATATATATATAGTCAAGAAGTATAAAACCTTCAACTACTTAAAATGGAAACAATAAAGACAAAACTTACAAAACAAAAAGACAATATAAATACAACAAAAATCTAGAATGAACATTCAGAGAAAATCAATCAGGTTGGAATTGAAAAGGAAAAAATTATGACATATACATCCATCAATGCAAAACTAGTGATCTAAAGTGACTACAAGGAAGAAAGCGACTCAATATGAGTTAAAATGGAAAGAAGTAACTCAATATGAGTCAAAAAATATTTCAAGAAAACACATTATCTGTTACTCAGTTTTCGACCCACACAGGATTTCGGCCATTTGTGAAAATATCCTCCTATATGATGGAAATAGGGTTGTGTAGGTAGGCCAAGCAGTGTTAAGATAAAAAGATGTAAAAAGATGTAAAAAGATGTGTTTAGTGAATGTATGAAACGCGCGGAAATAGAAAATAAACTAAAACTTAAAATCCACGGAACCAGCCGAAGAAACTAAAATAACAATGAAAAAAGAAGTGTACTTTCTACTAGACAAAGTTGCCACACCTTTGACACGTTTCTGCCACAGCGTTGTAGAAAGCATACTAGATAGGAAGGAACTGAGATTGGATCGCCACTATCCAACCCTGTGGCTCTCACACACATTTTACAGTTCAAAGAAGAAGATGGAAAGAGTGGGAAAAAAAAAAAGTCGGACTAGAACCCGGTTCGAAGCCCCGTACACCCGTGACCGCTCACCGCAAAAGCTGGCGAACGACTGAATATTGAGAAAGTTGAAATTTTGTTAGGTTATCCGAAGACTTATAACCAAAACAAGACGTCTAACCATTGTTTCACCTCAGTTAGATCTCATCAGATAGCGTGTTTTTGTTTTTCTAATACAATAAACTATATCTACAGGGTTTCCGCATAACTAATGAACGAAAACAATCAATTTTGCCGCGTCAGCAATAAAAACAATTGTTTTGCCGAGTCAGCAAAAATAAAATATTAAATTTCTCAGAATTCGTCGAAATTTTCAAAAGTGAAGCAGAAAAATGATTAGAGAAACTCTGCCGTTCTATTCAAAAATGTGAAAAACGCCAATCATCTTCGAACAAATACAATTGAAGTTTTACTAGGTCACAGTGTAACACACTGAGGCGACCGCGGTCAAATCTTATGAAATTTATGAATTTGTACACCATTTACCGTTTAATATGAACAGTACATAGAAAAATCCTTAAATCTTATAGAAAGTTTGGTTTGACTACAGTTAGTTTTGAAACCAGACGTTTTTTCCAAGTTTTTTTTTAATCAAAATATAATTTTTAATGATATACAAAGTACAGTTTTTTTATAAGAATTATATAAATCGAAGTGATTCGCGATCTGAAAATGTCACGAATTTGAGCCCTAAAAAATTCTTTTGTTTCTAAGACTTGAAAAATAAAAAAAGTGAATTTAACTAAATTTGCCATAAAATTCATTTCAAAAATAAGATTTTTCCTGCAATACCATTTGTAGATTAAGTTTTGCAGGGATTAAATTTCTTCAAACAACAAAAAACCAAAATGGAAAACAAGAATTTGAAACTTTCTCAACAGAACCATATTTCAGACAAAATTTGAAGCTGAACAACATTCTTAAAAAATCCTTAAAGTTTATCGATTTATCTTAAAAAAGCTGAGTAGGCACAAAAAACTTATGCTGGCAAAGTAAAATTAACAAAAAAATTGGCTACCAGCGTCATCCAGTCTATCAAAAAGCTCCAAGTGGCCTACAGGCTAGGGAAACCGTTCAGGCCTCCAAGCCAATTTTTTTGCCATTTAGTTAGTAAAATAGGACAAATTAGGACGAAAATAGACTAGAAATTAGGAAATTTAGTACAAATTTTAGGCTTTTGGACCAGTTTTCAATTTTCATTTTTCCCGTGACATGTGTGTTTTAAGTTCTGTCTATAGTCTATATGAAAACCAAAACAAAAGTTTGACGTTGCTTACTTTAGAGATACAAAAGGGCAGTTTCAAGCAACTAAATGAATTTGGGAAGAAATTTAAGGAAAATTGCGAATAACGATGAAGATAGACTAAAAGGTAAATAACTTTTGATAAATCTTTGCAAGGGTATAATGGTGATAAATGTGTACATGTATGGAATATTGCTAAAATACGTAAACAATAAAACTTCTAAATGGCTAAAGCAAATCCATTTATTGTAAAAAAAAGGAATCATTTTGATACAAATGTTATATCATAAATGACCTGCTTATAAAAAACTAAACTAAATAAAAACTACAAACCTTTTCTAAAATTATTAACAAGTGGTAAAAATGATAAACCTTTTTTTGATAAAAATCTGTTTCTACGTCTCTTTTTTAAATAATCTTAACAAAATGGGAAAAATGATAAATCTTTTTTCATAAAAATCTGTTTTTCTACGTCTCTTTTTTAAATAATCTTAACAAAAAAATCTTTTTTGGTAAAAATCTGTTTTCTACGCCTCTTTTATTATTAACAAAATGGGAAAATAAAAAAGCTAATACTCTTTTTTATAAAAACAATGAGGCTTAAAATGCCCAAAAAATAAGAACAAGTTGAAGGCTGGGATGTCTAATTTTTTATCAAATAAGGGTCCAAACGAGGTAAGATGAGGTAAAAAATAAAAATAAGGCAAAAAGGACCCAAAATACCCCCAAAGAATAAGAACCAAATAAGAACAGTTTGAGGCTCAAAGAGTCATAGGTCCCATAGAATCAATGTCAATGAAAACTTAGCTCTACCCATTATACTCAAACGAAGATTGAAATCTGACAACCCACCTACACTATAAGATAAAATGTACATTGATAAATCTTTAATGATGAAAATATGTCTTTACTACGTTTTTTAATAGAAGCATAATAAAATCATGGTCTAAGGATTCTTTTAAGAGATTTAACCTCTCAAAAGTTTGTGCGAAAAAAAGAAGTCTTAACTTTCTTCAGCTTTCACAATTTCCATAACTATTTTCTTTTTAACATCAACTTCATAACTGAAATCAGAATTAAGCAACTTGAGCTTGAGGTCGTTCATACCATCTTCTGTGTCGATATTATTCAGAGTTTCTGAACCGAACATATCGATAAGGATGTTGTTTGATAATTTCACTGTCATTTCCGGAGCATCAAATTCAACGAATACGACAACTTTAAATAGATTTCGATGCAATTTAAGGTAACTAATCTTGAAATCCTTACTGCATGAAGAACAGGAAGTCATACCTTGTGTGGATGGTGCTAACCTTTTTTGGCATGATTTACATGACCAATAGTTGTCCACTTTAACGCTAGCTATAACAGGCGTTGTTATTAGCTTGGTAGACAAGTCAACTTCGCTGAGAACCTGTTCTGGGAATTCAACGTCCAAATCTGCTGTCAGGTAACAAATTGAAGATGAGTAAGTGGTACCAAGACAAATCTCCTCGTTAATCACTTTTGAGGAAAGTGAAGTCAATTGAATGAGTGTGTTTTCTCTAACCAGATGAACAAAGTCTCCCCACAGGGACAAACTGACAGTTTTCACGCCATCAGAGAAAAGGCAAGGGCGCATAAGACTTGTTTTGGTTTTGCCGAACTTATCATATTCTTTCATCTCAGTGGGACCTGAATATTTGATTTTTCCAACCGCTGAAAGAACCGTTCCATTCTCATCGATATCAGAAAGATGAACAGCATCAGCATCATTTAAACCAAAGCTGAGTTCATTGTCATCAATGTCCGAGATTGAAGAGTAGCTGTTAAAAAAATATACCTCTTTCCCTGGTACTAATTTGCCGGCACGGATGGCAGTTTTGTTATGAAAGGCGTCAAGAAATTTTTGCCTTATTGATTTGATGTCTTTATGGTTGCTGATTATTATTTTGCAAAAATCAGTTTTGCCAGTTTTGAGATGCACCGTGAAGAAATTTCTGGTACGAGCTTGATTTTGGCTGATCGTTGCAACTACGCCAACAAATCCAAGGATGTCTAAAGAAGAATAGTAACAATCAATTTGCAATACCCTGTGTTGAAAGAGAAGGCTTGACATAAGCACAAGAAATAACATTAACGCAAAACTTTTCATGACCAGGCAATGACTTTATACATAAACCATTTACTTAAACCAGTCCCACTGTATTTAATGGGTTTACTATTTTAGTAAAAGCTGGTAAGAATTAAATAATGCATTTCTGAAATGTTTGAGAAAAAATTAAAGAAAAATGTTCTTGAATTTTACTTTTTCTTACCTCTGGCATTGGGTGGAATGGAAGGTGAAAATCTTGGGGACGGCAAGAGTGATGGAGACCCAAACAAACGTGATGGTGTATTGACCATCCCTTCAACAGCCTGCTTTTTAGGAGTCACCGGTGTCTCATTGTTATTCAAACTTTCACTGGCGTTGGGAGAAGAACTTGAACTTTTGGTGGTGTTATTACTTTGAGTGCTAGCTAATGCATCAAAGTCATCCATCTTAGCATCAGCAGCAGTTTGCTTCCTCTTTCTGTCACCTTTTGCCACTGTAATAAAGATACAGGATAATTTTTTGTTATTAAAAGAAACTAAAATGATAAATAAACAAATTTTCAGGAAAATATCCACATTTCCCCTTTACTTTTTTTTAAAAACAATGAAAGAATCACAAAAACTGCAAATCTATATACAAACTATTTAGAGGAGACGGCTGGTAAATAAAAACTTTAATTTGATTACTTTGTCATACCAAGTTGACGTAATCTGCTTTCTTCATCCAAACGCTTTTTCAAACTTTTACTTTTTGCTAAGGATTTCAATCTTTCATATGGCATTGGCTCAATATAAATACTATCTAAAGTCTTTGCTCTTGAGAGAGCAACATAAGATTGTCCAGATGCTCGTTCAG
Source organism: Clytia hemisphaerica (assembly GCF_902728285.1). Classification (NCBI taxonomy): domain Eukaryota; kingdom Metazoa; phylum Cnidaria; class Hydrozoa; order Leptothecata; family Clytiidae; genus Clytia; species Clytia hemisphaerica. The sequence goes on from NW_027103394.1 coordinate 467,846, forward strand.
ATTTTCCAAGATCAATTGACATTTGTTCTAGAGTAAGGCCTTGCGACTTGTGTATAGTTATTGACCATGCCAATCGCAAGGGAAACTGAATTCTTTCATAATTACTACCTAGGCTGTCAGATGTATTTGCAATAGGTGGTATGGGTACCAAATTCTGTTGTAATTCTGAAAAACTTGGACCTGAATATTGGTCAAATTGTACAATCACTGCTATTGGAAAAGATGGTGGAGTTTCATTATCCTTAAAAACAATGCTGCAAACAGTACCCATGGCTCCATTACAGAGACCAGATTCAGTCCACAAATTTCTCATTAACATTACTCTAGCTCCAACTGATAAAAGGAGAGTAGGTGCCAAGCCACCCATATCATCTAAAGAGCATTTTGCAGCTTTTTTGTCATTGTGTAAAGCAGAAATTCTAGCTATCGGTTGGTTCAGTTTTTCAAGGGCCTTGAAATTGTTTTCTGCAACATCTTTATTTCCATAGGACAACTTCAAGGCATTTGAAAAGTTAGTTTTAATACTAGGTCCAGAACGTGTCAGTAACAATTTCCAATCATCTATGCTCACATTACCCATCACGAACATTACTCAAGAGGCTGCGAAATCTTTTTTGAAGAGAACTGCTTCCATCTGAGCGCTGATTCACAGTAAGCTCAATAACTGTATTGAATAATTGATAAACGAAAAATCCCTCAGCTTCAAGTTCATTTCTAGGATTGTTGTAATAAATAGGATGTCCTTTCACAGGAGGAAGTTGTCCCAAGTCTCCAGACAAGATCATATTTATACCTCCAAATGGCACATCAAACTTTCCAGTGGCTTGTTTGCATCTCCGATTCACCCAAGCTAAGTCTGTTCGATTAATTACAGAATATTCATCAATTATAATGTACCTAATACCTTTTAGCCTTTCTTGAAGTTGTATCAATGACGAGCCCTCAAGTTCGGAGTTAAACTTGCCTTTGATAGGCAATCTCAACAAGTGATGTAAAGTTTTACCTCCTACACTATAAGCTGCAAGTCCAAATAATGATGAAATGATGAGTGCATCTCCTAATAAATGTCTAAGTCTGTGAATCAAAAAACTTTTTCCACAACCTGCCTTTCCAAAAATTATCATCAACAGTTGTGAGTTACTATTAATGTGACACCTTACCATCTCAAATGCTTTACGCTGTTGATCATTTAGTTTTAAGACATTCTGTAATTCAGTGTCCTCGTCATTCAGTTGACCTTCTATTCTTAAGGTAGCTTTTTTGCTATTTATCCAAGCAGGCATTTCTAATCTAGATATTGAATTATACTGGGAACACTGATCCAGCCAATATGTTCTATTTTCACTCACTACCACTCGAATTATCTTCTTGTTGGGGATTTGAGAAATGATCTGCTAGAAACATCCATTCCTCTCTGTAGTTGCTTATCTCATCATTGATTACTTCAGAATCATCTTCGGAATCAGAGTCCTGAGAATCGGTACCTGTTTCTCTACTCATCATAGCATTTTCAATTGTTTCTAATTCCCTTAAATGATTAGGAACACTAACAGCAGCATCTGATCGTAGAAATGTAGCCCAACACATAATAAAACCTTCATCAGTTGCATCTATTTCACCCCAAGCTGAATTTGGAGTATGTCTCCATACTTTATATTTTAGTAAACTATACTTGCAGTACTTACTATAGTGAATACTATTTGGAGAAGATGAGTAAGAAGGAAATGTTCGGATTACAACTTCTTTTTTCCTTTTATGCAACTCTTCATTGACCAAAACATAATTGGCATGAAATTGGATAAAATTCATCTCAGAAATCCTTGGATCAGAAGAGTAGTCCTCTCTAAATGCATAAATATCCAAGTGAGATTTTTTTGTACTAACTTCACCATCAACCAATTCAACCTGTCGAGAACCATCTAAGGACATGCAATAAACTTCATAAGAACTACTGTAATACTTCAATCCTAATATTTGATGGCAAACCTCTTGAACACTCATATCACGTAAACCTACCGATCTCATCATTAATTTCTTTATTGCAGAGCTTGGGGAAAAATTATCAGAGTTTACTTTTGAAGCCACATGAGTGAACGCATCCTGTGTAATATCACTGAGCTTCTCTGGCTTAGAAGCATACTTTGTCAAATATTCAACACATGAGTGGTAATCAACTACTACACACTGATATCAACATTGGCTCTCCATCCTTGTAATAAAACACGTTGGTGCCTGTTGACTCTTGGGTCATTTCTTGAAGTTACAACTTTTGCTCTGAACCTTTCAACACCATCTCTAGATTTCACCTTTTCAAATTCCAAATGTGTTTTCTCGTTTACTTCAAAAGGAAAGTGAAATCGACATGTTGTGTCATCATTTTTTTGCCGAAGACAATATGCCGAACTACAAAGATGTTTTTCGACAGAGTTAACAAGATTGGCATAATCTGTACTCATTTCCTCTGGATTTAAGTTTCTATAATCCACTTTACAGGGATGTACCTGGGGTTTGACCCAGTTTTCTCCCTCCATAGGATTGCAAGTACAAAGAAGCTTATCAACATAATCACACACTTGTTTCTCAGCCTGGCTACCTTCAGCAATAATTTCATTCAACTCTTTTTCCTGAAAAGCAACATTCTCAGATTTTAATTTTTGCGATGCAAGGTAACCTTTCAGAGCAATATTTGTTAATTCAACCAAACCTGGATCGTCTTCTAGTTTAGCAACACCATGACAATGAATGGAACCTCTAGAAGCATATTCAAACCTGTACCAGTGCCATGTAGCTTTTAGCAAATTATAAAGCCAATGCTTGACAAATTTGTTTGTACGCTCAGTGAAGTAATAGTCTACTACATGAGGATTCTCTGTAATAAATTTTCTTATTCCATTCACATCATTGACATCTACTTTAAATTTACTCAAAAGATCTGGCCAGTGAAACTCTGCCATAGAAAATGTGAAAAAAATTGTAAATACCCCAACTTGTTTAACTGTTGCTGTCAGATTGTTTCGTACTTTGTTCCAAAAAGAACGTGATCCACTTACATCTTTGGTGTAATAAAATACCTTTTTCATCAATTCATTAGCACAGTTAGAGTTTAACATTTCATTGAATTCATCCAAAGTAAAATTCATTTCCCCTGGATTCCTTTTAATGTACAAATTTCCCCTGCTCAAAATTCTTCTACGATACAATATGTTGAAAGCCCAGTAGGCAAATCTAGGATGTGCAGCAAAACGATAGAAGTAATTGTCATCATTGACATCACAGAATTTGAGTAAATGACGAATCTTTAATGAAAAGTTTTCAAGTTCATTAGACGCTATAGTTCTTTCCAAGGCAAGGTTAGTTGGATCACCTTTGCCATCAGGAAATAGAGTTGGAAAAGCCATAGTAGCTAAAAATGGAGTATTGAATTCATTGATTGGTTCAATACCAATAATATCCAGTTCAGGGATATTGTTGATAAAATGAGAAATTTTGTTTTTATGCATTTGTGTGTTCAAAGAAGAAGGTACAAATGAACTCATTTCATCAGGCCTTATGTCTTCTTCATTTTCAGGACCAAGGTCTGTTGTAATTTCATTTCATCTTCACTATGCTCACTTTCTGATTCAGAAGAGCTATCCTCAGTGGACTCTTGACTAATAGAGGAATAAAGTTGTCCATTTAGAGGGAGATCCTCTATTCGATTTTGATCAATAGTAACATCAGAATAAACAGGGTTATTCTTCACAAGCCATTCAAGAGCATCTACAACTTTTTGTTTCCTGACCTTGAAATCTCTAGAGTCAACACAAGATCCCTTTTTAGATATCTTAATTATTGGTATATCAGAGGGCAAATTTGGCAAAACATTTGCAACTGTCTGAACATCTGAAGGAAATGTAATAACATGACCTTTATATGCTCTCTGTCTACCTCTAGGTTTACAATAAACATTCATAATAGGTAATGCTCTAGCAATCAACATTTCCTCAACCTGCGAAAGATCTTTCAGCTCATGAGGTACTGGTGACGGGATCATGTTATTCTCACGACTGAATTTTTTTAGGCCATTGTTTATCTCGTTTACATCGAGTGCACTCTTGTTTAGAAACATTAAACCAAGCCTCTGCACAAACTTCGCATTGCTTTATTTGCATTTTATACATTTCATTGTAGAAGTCTAGAATAGTAAGATGTTCTGTCTGTTCGAGATGAGAGCTTACAGCACCNAATACTTCAATCCTAATATTTGATGGCAAACCTCTGGAACACTCATATCACTAAACCTACCCGATCTCATCATTAATTTCTTTATTGCAGAGCTTGGGGAAAAAATTATCAGAGTTTATTTTGACGCCACATGAGTGAACGCAATTTTCTGTGTAAATATCACTGAGCTTCTCTGGCTTAGAAGCATACTTTGGTTCAAATATTCAACACATGAGTGGTAATCAACTACTACACTGATATCAACATTGGCTCTCCCTCCTTGTAATAAAAACACGTTGTTGGTGCCTGTTGACTCTTGGGTCATTTCTTGAAGTTACCAAACTTTTGCTCTGAACCTTTCAACACCATCTCTAGATTTCCACCTTTTCAAATTCCAAAATGTGTTTTCTCGTTACTTCAAAAGGAAAGTGAAATCGACATGTTGTGTCATCATTTTTTTGCCGAAGACAATATGCCGAACTACAAAGATGGTTTTCGAAGAGTTAACAAGATTGGCATAATCTGTACTCATTTCCTCTGGATTTAGTTTCTATAATCCACTTTACAGGGATGTACCTGGGGTTTGACCCAGTGTTTCTCCCTCCATAGGATTGCAAGTACAAAGAAGCTTATCAACCGAATCACACACTTGTTTCTCAGCCTGGCTACCTTCAGCAATAATTTCATTCAACTCTTTTTCCTGAAAAGAAACATTCTCAGATTTTAATTTTTGCGACTGCAAGGAACCTTTCAGAGCATATTTGTTAATTCAACCAAACCTGGATCCGTCTTCTAGTTTAGCAAACCCTGACAATGATGGAACCTCTAGAAGCTATTCAAACCTGTAACCAGTGCCATGTAGCTTTTAGCAAATTATAAAGCCATGCTGACAAATTTGTTTGTACGCTCAGTGAAGTAATAGTCTACTACATGAGGATTCTTGTAAGAAAGTTTCTTATTCCATTCACATCATTGACATCTACTTTAAATTTACTCAAAAGATCTGGCCAGTGAAACTCTGCCATAGAAATGTGAAAAAAATTGTAAATACCCCAACTTGTTTTAACTGTTGCTGTCAGATTGTTCCGTACTTTGTTCCAAAACGAACGTGATCCACTTACAATCTTGGTGTAATAAAATACCTTTTTCATCAATTCATTAGCACAGTTAGAGTTAACATTTCATTGAATTCATCCAAAGTAAAATTCATTTCCCCTGGATTCCTTTATGTACAAATTTCCCCTGCTCAAAATTCTTCTACGATACAATATGTGGAAAGCCCAGTAGGCAAATCTAGGATGTGCAGCAAAACGATAGAAGTAATTGTCATCATTGACATCACAGATTTGAGTAAAATGACGAATCTTAATGAAAAGTTTTCAAGTTCATTAGACGCTATAGTTCTTTCCAAGGCAAGGTTAGTTGGATCACCTTTGCCATCAGGAAATAGAGTGGAAAAAGCCATAGTAGCTAAAAATGGAGTATTGAATTCATTGATTGGTTCAATACCAATAATATCCAGTTCAGGATATTGTTGATAAAATGAGAAATTTTGTTTTTATGCATTTGTGTGTTCAAAGAAGAAGGTACAAATGAACTCATTTCATCAGGCCTTATGTCTTCTTCATTTTCAGGGACCAGGTCTGTTGTAATTTCATCTTCACTATGCTCACTTCTGATTCAGAAGAGCTATCCTCAGTGGACTCTTGACTAATAGAGGAATAACGTTGTCCATTTAGAGGGAGATCCTCTATTCGATTTTGATCAATAGTAACATCAGAAAAACAGGGTTATTCTTCACAAGCCATTCAAGAGCATCTACAACTTTTGTTCCTGACCTTGAAATCTCTAGAGTCAACACAAGATCCCTTTTTAGAATCTTAATATTGGTATATCAGAGGGCAAATTTGGCAAAACATTTGCAACTGTCTGAACATCTGAAGGAATGTAATAACATGACCTTTATATGCTCTCTGTCTACCTCTAGGTTTACAATAAACTTTTAATAGGTAATGCTCTAGCAATCAACATTTCTCAAACTGCGAAAGATCTTTCAGCTCATGAGGTACTGGTGACGGGATCATGTTATTCTCACGACTGAATTTTTTAGGCCATTGTTTATCTCGTTTACATCGAGTGCACTCTTGTTTAGAAACATTAAACCAAGCCTCTGCACAAACTTCGCATTGCTTTATTTGCATTTATACCTTTCATTGTAGAAGTCTAGAATAGTAAGATGTCTGTCTGTTCGAGATGAGAGCTTACAGCACCTGACGATTTCATGGATATTTTCTTTTTAACTTTCTTTTGACTTTCAATTTTTTTGTTTGTTAAATTTTCTTTTATTTTCCAATTGAATGTTTATGCAAGTCTGAGAACCCTGAAGTTTAACATTTGATACAGAGTCTTTTTGAATCTGATTTTTATTGTTTGTTTGCTGTCTTTGCTTACCCTTAATTCAACTTTTTTTTCAGTGTCTTTTTTGAGACAATAGTTGTGATCAAATTCCACTTCTGAGGAAATACACTTGACCCCTTTACAATAATCATGATCATGTACCTTATTTTGAAAAGAGACGGATGATTATATGCAATAGGCACTTCTGTATTTTCTATACCAAATCTATATTTTCATCAACACTGTTAATTACATCCTCCTGAACATAACAACAAAAAAACCATCCTTCCTGGTATTGATACTGAATATCCTCAAAACAATGATAAACTTCTATGCTCTCTAAGAGGTCATCAATATAAAACCATTTATTCCTATTCGAATCAAACGAAGCAATTGTAAAGTGGGCCCCATGATTACGAACTGAAGACCTGAGACTATAAGAAATGTTTCTGATTTTGAGAGAGCTATGGATTTTCACCAAGTTCATGAGATTTTCAGCAAACTCAATAAACAAAACTGACGATGGAACAATGTCTAAATTACTTGCAGGTATTTTTGGTTGACAATTTGACACAACAATTTCTTGAACTAACAAATTCGATGAAAATAATAAGTCTGGCCATTCATTGATCACTGCATCATTATAGTTTCATTCCAAGAAAAATATTGCAAAAATGTTGAGACCGAGTCTACACAATGTTGGCCACAATTTATGCAAATTTGATTGAAGTTATAAGTGCTACAAAACATTATCCTCTCTAAGTCATTTCTAAAACAAAGACAGATTCTTGAAAAATTTGTGAAAACTCGGCATGACAATCTCTTGCTCTGAAACTAGGACAGTGATCAATAATGTGGCTCCAAATTGGATTGCGAACTTCATTAGACACTAGATACTTAAGTTCTGATTCTTTATAGATGCGATCTTTGTGAAGAGTTTTTAATTCTGTATATTTGTCACACACATCAAGAAGAGAGATCAAAAGTGGACTGTTAACGTAAGTTCTGTCTAAGAGACCAAATATACTATGGTAAAAAAGATCAATGAACGAATCAATCGCACAACTGTATGTCCTGGGGTAGAACGTACCGAATTAGGAAGATGTAACTCACGAATTACAACATTTGTAAATCTGGGAATACTTTGCTTTTTCAGGTGGTTTTCAATTGAACTGTTCACATTAGATGATTGAGTGGCCATACTCTCTTTAGCTTTCATGCTAAGTTTTCGAGCTTTCATAGTCTCTTTAGCTTTCATGCTACGTTTTCGAGCTTTCATATTAGCTTTCATGCTAGTTTGAGTTTTCATACCTCTTTTTCAGCTTTCATGCTAGGTTTTGTGTTCCATACTCTTAACTTTTGAATACCCAAATATTTGAGCTAAAGTTTTGATTTTGTATTCACTGCAATCCAAATAATAAACACATGAAAAGACATGTATTCCCAAATTTAAGCTGGATTTCTAAAGTTATACAAAATATAATTAAAAAATAATTACTTTTAAGTGCTAATTGGTTCCCTAGTCTTGTCTTTAATTCTTGATCTTCTTTTGAAAAGGAACAAATTCACATGGGACACTGTTTTCATGCTGTTGTTAACAGTCACGCGCACAAAAACTAGGAGTATATTGTACTTTTTCCTTTAAAACTGTTTTATCTCCGTAATACTTTGCACATACAGAAATCTAAGGAAGATAATTACTTTTTCCGAGCGAGTGTTATTCAGAGACTTCAAAGATAGAGAAACGAGATTGTTGATTTCGTCAGCTTTCCGTGACTTTAGAGAACGGATTACCGCGCGCAAATATGCGAGATTTTTCACCATACAAAACGTCTCTGAATACACCGCTCCGCGGTCGAAAAACTCCAAAACTTACTTTACTTTAAATTTTTACATTTTTTACAATATTATATAATATGAAAGTATAATGCAAAATATTTCATCTCATTTTGAAAATATATAAAATTTTCTTTGGTTTTCTTACTGTGAAATATTCTCCTTTTTGTAATTCTTTCATTTTACATATTTGCCCTTTTTGGCTATATAATATTTCTGGAAATCAGCGCTTAAAATAATAATTATATAATCAGGTCTTCTGATGTGTTCAACGCAACACTCTACTTGGCGGTACGACGCCGGGTGACCGCTAGTATGATACTTAAATCCATTTAAAGTCCACCTAACGAAAATTAAAGTTCCAGCCAATTTGATTACTGCATTGTTGTTCTCAGTCGGGTTCAGCTCGGATATATTCCGTGATCCGTAGCTTTGAACCTACAGTCATCTTATGAATAATCCTGTAAATACTGTCAATAACATAAATGGAATTTTGAAATTCTTAGGGACTTGTGTTGCTTTATGTTATCTGAGATTTAAAGCACTTTGAAATCTTTTGAGGGCATTAATTATTATTTTAATATTTGTAAAGGAAATATTTATCCGCATCTTTGCGGCTCTTGTTTTCTTTCGAAAAAGAAGTGCATATACGTCATTTTTAAAAAATGTTTGTAATTTTTTTACCATGCATTATTCAGCGAGAAAATTAACACTATCTCCCGATAAAAACCCCCGTCCAAAAAGATTTGGCGTTCGAATTGAAGAAGTCCCTGCAGTGAGTTTCTAACGAAAATAATTTTGACGTCAACTTTTCAAAATGTGTCATGTCGTAAATTTTCGAATTTAAGATACAGCCAATTCGATTGACTTCAAAATATGCCATTTTTGCCCTGATTGCCAATTATTTTGCATTCGATTGACAAAAATTTGGCAAAAGTGGCAAAATTTGAGTGCCATAAATGCCAAATAAAAAAGATGTGGTGAATCTGACATTCTTGGCATTTTTGGAACTTACCTTCACACGTCTCCATACAAAACACTGTTCCCACAAGACCTGTGTTCTTTTCGCTCCAATTTTGCCACTTTTGCCAAAGATTTTGAAAAATAGAAGACCTTCCAATGCTAAAGCAAAACAATGCCGATCGGCAATTTGATTGGTTAAAAAATCGCTTGTTTAAAAACACCGAAAGAAAACTGCTGACTAAGCATCACAAAACGGAAATCATAATGGCGGCCTAGCGATGTACAAATTTGCCATGAAGCTGTGATCTTTTGACATTGAAATTGTAGATTTGGCAAAGTTGGTGACTATGGCAAATTTGGAAGTCAATCGAATAGGCTGATAGCGTGGCACTTTCTAAAAATACAAAGTCAAAATGAAACAAATGACACGGGTTTGGGTTATGTCCACTGGGGTATAGGGACCCCTTATGGCCTATGACTCCCGGCCTTATTGAGCCAAAATGACAAAAAGAATAAAAAGAACGGGGGTCACTCCTTTTTTTTGAGACTTAAAGTCAAAATGAAACAAATGACACGGGTTTGGGGTATGTCCACTGGGGTATAGGGACCCCTTATGCCCTATGACTCCCGGCCTTATTGAGCCAAAATGACAAAAAGAAAAAAAAGAACGGGGGTCACTCCTTTTTTTCGAGACTTAAAGTCAAAATGAAACAAATGAAACAAATGACACGGGTTTGGGGTATGTCCACTGGGGTATAGGGACCCCTTATGCCCTATGACCCCCGGCCTTATTGAGCCAAAATGACAAAAAGAATAAAAAGAACGGGGGTCTCTCCTTTTTTTCGAGAATTAAAGTCAAAATGAAACGAATAAAACAAATGACACGGGTTTGGGGTATGTCCACTGGGGTATAGGGACCCTTTATGCCCTATGACCCCCGGCCTTATTGAGCCAAAATGACAAAAAGAATAAAAAGAACGGGGGTCACTCCTTTTTTTCGAGACTTAAAGTCAAAATGAAACAAATGAAACAAATGACACGGGTTTGGGGTATGTCCACTGGGGTATAGGGACCCTTTATACCCTATGACCCCCGGCTTTATTGAGCCAAAATGACAAAAAGAATAAAAAGAACGGGGGTCTCTCCTTTTTTTCGAGACTTAAAGTCAAAATGACTTAAAGTCAAAATGAAACAAATGAAACAAATGACACGGGTTTGGGGTATGTCCACTGGGGTATAGGGACCCTTTATGCCCTATGACCCCCGGCCTTATTGAGCCAAAATGACAAAAAGAATAAAAAGAACGGGGGTCTCTCCTTTTTTTCGAGACTTAAAGTCAAAATGACTTGAAGTCAAAATGAAACAAATGAAACAAATGACACGGGTTTGGGGTATGTCCACTGGGGTATAGGGACCCTTTATGCCCTATGACCCCCGGCCTTATTGAGCCAAAATGACAAAAAGAATAAAAAGAACGGGGGTCTCTCCTTTTTTTCGAGACTTAAAGTCAAAATGACTTAAAGTCAAAATGAAACAAATGAAACAAATGACACGGGTTTGGGTTATGTCCACTGGGGTATAGGGACCCCTTATGGCCTATGACTCCCGGCCTTATTGAGCCAAAATGAAAAAAAGAATAAAAAGAACGGGGGTCTCTCCTTTTTTTCGAGAATTAAAGTCAAAATGAAACGAATGAAACAAATGACACGGGTTTGGGGTATGTCCACTGGGGTATAGGGACCCCTTATGCCCTATGACCCCGGCCTTATTGAGCCAAAATGACAAAAAGAATAAAAAGAACGGGGGTCTCTCCTTTTTTTCGAGAATTAAAGTCAAAATGAAACGAATGAAACAAATGACACGGGTTTGGGGTATGTCCACTGGGGTATAGGGACCCCTTATGCCCTATGACCCCGGCCTTATTGAGCCAAAATGACAAAAGAATAAAAAGAACGGGGGTCTCTCCTTTTTTTCGAGAATTAAAGTCAAAATGAAACGAATGAAACAAATGACACGGGTTTGGGGTATGTCAACTGGGGTATAGGGACCCCTTATGCCCTTTGACTCCCGGCCTTATTGAGCCAAAATGACAAAAAGAAAAAAAAGAACGGGGGTCACTCCTTTTTTTCGAGACTTAAAGTCAAAATGAAACAAATGAAACAAATGACACGGGTTTGGGGTATGTCCACTGGGGTATAGGGACCCCTTATGCCCTATGACCCCCGGCCTTATTGAGCCAAAATGACAAAAAGAATAAAAAGAACGGGGGTCTCTCCTTTTTTTCGAGAATTAAAGTCAAAATGAAACGAATGAAACAAATGACACGGGTTTGGGGTATGTCCACTGGGGTATAGGGACCCTTTATGCCCTATGACCCCCGGCCTTATTGAGCCAAAATGACAAAAAGAATAAAAAGAACGGGGGTCTCTCCTTTTTTTCGAGACTTAAAGTCAAAATGAAACAAATGAAACAAATGACACGGGTTTGGGGTATGTCCACTGGGGTATAGGGACCCTTTATACCCTATGACCCCCGGCTTTATTGAGCCAAAATGACAAAAGAATAAAAAGAACGGGGGTCTCTCCTTTTTTTCGAGACTTAAAGTCAAAATGACTTAAAGTCAAAATGAAACAAATGAAACAAATGACACGGGTTTGGGGTATGTCCCCTGGGGTATAGGGACCCTTTATGCCCTATGACCCCCGGCCTTATTGAGCCAAAATAACAAAAAGAATAAAAAGAACGGGGGTCTCTCCTTTTTTTCGAGACTTAAAGTCAAAATGACTTGAAGTCAAAATGAAACAAATGAAACAAATGACACGGGTTTGGGGTATGTCCACTGGGGTATAGGGACCCTTTATGCCCTATGACCCCCGGCCTTATTGAGCCAAAATGACAAAAAGAATAAAAAGAACGGGGGTCTCTCCTTTTTTTCGAGACTTAAAGTCAAAATGACTTAAAGTCAAAATGAAACAAATGAAACAAATGACACGGGTTTGGGTTATGTCCACTGGGGTATAGGGACCCCTTATGGCCTATGACTCCCGGCCTTATTGAGCCAAAATGACAAAAAGAAAAAAAAGAATGGGGGTCACTCCTTTTTTTCGAGACTTAAAGTCAAAATGACTTAAAGTCAAAATGACTTAAAGTCAAAATGACTTAAAGTCAAAATGAAACAAATGAAACAAATGACACGGGTTTGGGGTATGTCCACTGGGGTATAGGGACCCCTTATGCCCTATGACCCCCGGCCTTATTGAGCCAAAGTGACAAAAAGAATAAAAAGAACGGGGGTCTCTCCTTTTTTTCGAGACTTAAAGTCAAAATGACTTAAAGTCAAAATGAAACAAATGAAACAAATGACACGGGTTTGGGGTATGTCCACTGGGGTATAGGGACCCTTTATGCCCTATGACCCCCGGCCTTATGAGCCAAAATGACAAAAAGAATAAAAAGAACGGGGGTCTCTCCTTTTTTTCGAGACTTAAAGTCAAAATGAAACAAATGAAACAAATGACACGGGTTTGGGGTATGTCCACGGGGGTATAGGGACCCCTTATGGCCTATGACTCCCGGCCTTATTGAGCCAAAATGACAAAAAGAAAAAAAAGAATGGGGGTAACTCCTTTTTTTCGAGACTTAAAGTCAAAATGAAACAAATGAAACAAATGACACGGGTTTGGGGTATGTCCACTGGGGTATAGGGACCCCTTATGCCCTATGACCCCCGGCCTTATTGAGCCAAAATGACAAAAGAATAAAAGAAGGGGTCTCTCCTTTTTTTCGAGAATTAAAGTCAAAATGAAACAAATGAAACAAATGACACGGGTTTGGGGTATGTCCACTGGGGTATAGGGACCCTTTATGCCCTATGACCCCCGGCCTTATTGAGCCAAAATGACAAAAAGAATAAAAAGAACGGGGGTCTCTCCTTTTTTTCGAGACTTAATGTCAAAATGAAACAAATGACACGGGTTTGGGGTATGTCCACTGGGGTATAGGGACCCTTTATGCCCTATGACCCCCGGCCTTATTGAGCCAAAATGACAAAAAGAATAAAAAGAACGGGGGTCTCTCCTTTTTTTCGAGACTTAAAGTCAAAATGACTTAAAGTCAAAATGAAACAAATGAAACAAATGACACGGGTTTGGGGTATGTCCACTGGGGTATAGGGACCCTTATTGCCCTATGACCCCCGCCTTATTGAGCCAAAATGACAAAAAGAATAAAAAGAACGGGGGTCTCTCCTTTTTTTCGAGACTTAAAGTCAAAATGACTTAAAGTCAAAATGAAACAAATGAAACAAATAACACGGGTTTGGGGTTTGTCCACTGGGGTATAGGGACCCTTTATGCCCTATGACCCCCGGCCTTATTGAGCCAAAATGACAAAAAGAATAAAAAGAACGGGGGTCTCTCCTTTTTTTCGAGACTTAAAGTCAAAATGACTTAAAGTCAAAATGACTTAAAGTCAAAATGAAACAAATGAAACAAATGACACGGGTTTGGGGTATGTCCACGGGGGTATAGGGACCCCATGTCCTATGTCGTTATTATCTCCCTTATATTAAATCATTTGATATATAGATACGTAGGCTATATGTGCGCAAGGATAGTATGTTTCATTTAGGGGTTCTATATGATGTCAATTTGACATTTTCCTTCTAGCTGGACATACGTCGGATTTTCTCCTGGAGCACTGCTAAGAACATTTTGGAGGCTTCAAGAGTATAGAAATAAGAATATTTTGTTTGTTTTTTATCAAGTACACCATGTTTCAGGAAAAAGTAAAGCGGTTGTTAAGGAAGCTGACTTATTAGTCACAGAAATCACGTTTAGAGCCAATTTAGTCCTATGTGAGCAAAATTTTGAGACTTGAATTAAAAGAATAATAAACCAGCTGCGCTGGAAGCTCCGGCTTAAGTGATTAAAAGATACAAAGGATGAGTTTCTTGAGATAAAATGCGTAGATACTAAAAACTAGATACTAAGAATGGTACAGTGTGCTGCAGTGTGAGCTGTCAGATCGAATCTGATGTGTGGCTGGACGTTATAGTTAGATAGTTTGTAAAGTAGTTAAATAGCTGCGATGGAAGAAAGGATTATTAGCACAAAGATTTGAACGAAGACAAAGGTTGAAAAGTAAAAACGTGTGCGAATTTTACGTTATAAGAGATTGGATTAAATAGATCTAAAATACAGAATAAAATAAAGAAGGTAGGAATCAATTTTGGCGAGAATTTAACTTGGCTTGGTGGATGAGCGAAAAATACAGAATTTAATTTGGTGAATGGTTGAGAAACTTAATTTGGCGGACAAGCGAAAAAATAAATTTTCAGACAATTCCGCCAAATAATCCTCTTTTTAATGCATTTGAAATCATAAACTATGATGTCATTTTTTAAGAAATTTTTAGGTTTGGGACATGATCAAGACAACAGTTTGTTTATGTGCTAAAAAAATCGTTGGTTTGCATGTTATGTAAGGTTTTACACTTTTTTTCAGGAGCACGTCGTTGCCGGCAACAGTATTTCACTCAGACGATTATTCGATTCGATGACAAAGAAACGACAAACACAAACCTCCGCAATATCACATTGATTTGAACGCAACGATGAGAAAAATAAACGACTACCAAGATTATTACCTGTGTCGATCGATTTCTTTTAAATTTTACGAACACAAAGAAATATTTCAGCGGATTATGTAGAATTTTCTTTTCAAGCTGTAATATAAAATCTTTTTCGCAAGCATAAACTTTTTACGAATTGTTAAATAAAAAGGACGATGCCTTTTAAAATGCAAATTATTCTTTTAATACGATTTTTGACTTTAAAAAGGCACTAAAGGATTAGACGATCCTATCATCTACACAGACGATCCTATCGTCTACACAAAGATCACTAAAAGAAAGTAGTTTAGGAGGCGGGAAAAACTTGTGACCGGGTGGTTAGCTCGAGGCGGAGGTGTTTACAACGTTTTGTTCCAAAATTCGACCGCCACTTTTTTCCCGTAAACCGCCCTGACTATTTTCTCGCGTTAACTGAATTCTTAAACGGACGATAGCATCGTCTTCTATAGCCTGTTAGACGAAAACCGCTTTTTTATCGTGATTTAACGTCTGTTACACATTTTATCATACTGTAGTTTTGTTGAAAATTTCCACAAACTTAGAACTTTGTTAGATTTTTAAATAATGATGTAGCAAAAATATTTTTCCATTATTTTATTTCTAAATCTCAAATTTCACGAGATTATTGATGTAGAAAAATCAGTCAATTTTCATATTATATAATTCACACAAAAAATTTATTCAGGTTATTTTCATTTCATTAAATTTATCATATTTGTTCAATGCAGGTCATTTTGTCAATGTTTACATTTTATACTCAATGTAGGTCATTTTTGTCAATGTTTACATTTTATACTCAATGTAGGTCATTTGGTAATGTTTATTTTCAATGTAGGTCTGTATTTTAGACATTGTTTACATTTCTACCATTTTGATGAGTCATCACTTTTTGGTGTCCAGTCAACATGAGGCTAGACTAGGGCTTGCATGCTTCTTCATGTCATTCACAATCAAGCTCACAAGGAGTAAGGAGCTCAAATTAAAACTCTAATTTTTTCAATATGGTCAACATTCAATACTTTCAATAGTCAAGTTCAGACTTTGAAAATCAGACAAAAATTCACAATGCTTTCATGCTGGCAGGCTGGTAGGTTTTGCTTTCTTGTTTTGCTTTTCTTTCTGCCTTTTGCTTTTTGCCTGTCAGTTGTGGCCATTTGTTTTCATAGCATGCTTTGGCGGCCATCTTGGATTTTCAGCATGCTTAGGTTAGGTCATCTGGACTTAGATTTTCTCAAACATTTTCAATATTTATTTTTCTAATCAATTCAATTTCAAGACTTAACTTTGTCAATCAAATTTATTTCATTTAAATCAATCAATCAAATACTTATTAGTTTATCATATTTCATTTTCAGTTTGAACATACGTCAACAACGTTACAAATACCTGTCGTCTGAATCATTGACCCCCTCAACCGCCCTTGGGTAGTCTCAGTCATCATTTCGACCCTCATATAACAACAATTGATTAATATATTCTTGGAATCATTTTATTATACATCCCTGTTTGCAAGACTGGCTTGAAACTTAGCTTTCTTTGATTTTGGCTGCAAGAAGAAAACCTTTTGAAGAAAGGGGATTACCTTTCTAAACTAAAAGATGGTTGATACTACCGTTAATTAGAGATTCTTGAGAATTGAGGTATTTTAGAAGCTTTTTTGCTTTTGTTTAGGGTTCTAGGGGTTTATCAAAATAATTTCAATTTGAACAATTTTAGTTCACTAACACTTCATCTCGATCCCGAGCCGAGAATTCTTGTTTTGATTTTATGCACGGACGACGCAAATTTTCGAGTTCCGTGTATCCCCGCGTTTATGCACTCCACACGGACCCAACCAATGAAATACAAACCCGAAGGGCTAGAATTGAATCTCCTTGGTGGGATTTGAAGTCCCCATCCCACCAAAGTTGAGCGGCAATGAGCGACCCGCCTGTTTTTACTACAAATGGCAGATAGAAACTAAAATTTTCCTCAAAAAATATACCGTTAAAAAACAAAATCACTAAATCCTATTCGCTTTGTCAAAATTATAAGGCTTCAATTTTTCTTCCCTGAGAAAGGTTAAAGATTCAATTGGAACCAACGTCACTCTCCACCGTAGTGCAATAACTTTTGAAAAACGCTTCAAAGTGGAACTGACCATATAATAAACTAGGTCACAGTGTGGATCTAAACCACACTGAAACGACCGCCTTCCATCACGCTCGTAAAAGAGTGCGCGCACATTATTAACGCCTACATGTCATCTCCAGTACATTTTAGATTATTCATTGAAAACAGATTACAATATAGTCATTTTTCATGTCTCGATTATTCAATTCCGAATTAAAGACATTTAGCGGAAAAAAAGAGAAACACCTGGGTAATCTAGTTAAAAAAACCGAAAGTAAATGGCAGACAAAGTAATGAGCCAAGGCAAAACGAGATTAGCGTACCACTATGAAAGAAACCGCCTCCGGCGGTCGATTAAAAATTTGGGCTTTACAGATCTGTGAGTTGAGTGAACATCTTAATTTAGGGAAGTTTGTCAAGAGTAATTTGTAATTTTGGGGTGAAGAAGGATTTTTGCATGCTTATATTTGGAAAATTTGCTTTTTATAAACTGCCTCCTTATTTTCTAAGCAAGGTGCGAAACAGATAAGAGTAAATACTAACATCTCTTTAATATTTACATTCAAAATTTAACAAAATTTACAAATGTTACTAAGCTATCCAGTAGTTTAGTAAAAAAAAACAAAAAACAATAGGAAATATCAAGAGTTTACAAATGACAGTTAAAACTTTATTAACTTAACTACACTCAACCAGTTTTCCCATTTTTATTTAAAACTAAGTCTTGGCACACCAGGCACATTAAATCTTTAGGAATGAGTTTCAAATGTAGCGATGAAAAGAAGGGTGATGGGATACTAATAAACTCTAAAGTGTCTGTGCCTTTTGGCAGAAACCTTATATTAGAATAGAGGAAGTTACAAGAAAGTAATCAGGAGTTGACTCCGACTGTCACCAAATATATATAACTGCAAAACTAATAAAAAGCACATCAAGAACTATGTCTGGGTGACTCCCAAAATCATCTCGATTCCAATGTTCTTTTAAAATTTTCAGGTCTGTAAAACCGTTCATTTCCAAATGTAAAAGGTCATCATCTGGGAATTTGTTGCCATTTTGTTGTGGAGAATTTTTGATGATTTTGGGATAGATAAACATCAAATGGTTTAGTAAAAAATATACATCAGTTTAAAAAATATGAAAGCTATAAAATACCAATGACAAATAACAAATAACCAGTAGTTTCAAAATGTTTTCAAAAAATCTTACTAAATGATTTAACACCCTGCAATTAATCGCAACTGGTCAAATGGTCAAATCACGACCATCAAAAGATTTAAAGATAAAAAATATGCCATAAATCAGAATCCTTAACAGTTCAGCTAAATGAAAATTCACAAGAAGTTCTTTTTTAAATAAGGTAACAAAACATTAAAGTACTAGATTTACATAGAGTAAATAGTTTTGTCTCAATATAAAACTGAGTCTCAATCAGTTTCATTTTCGCTGTTTTCAACCTTTTCGATTGCAATAACTTCACTTGAACCAAGTTTAATCTTCAAGGTGACTTTCATATTTAGGATTTCACACAAGGAAATTTCAATTTCGTCCAGGGATACAGTGCACAAGTCCTCCAGTAATGAACGTTGGCAATACAATGATACTCGATTTGTGGATGATTCTTTAAATGTGAATTTCACAGTAGATATTGTTAAAATATCACTTGGTGAAATAGCTTCATCACATGTGTTACACATTGCAATTGATCTTGTGAATGTTATTTCTGTTTTACATTGTGGACAAACAGATATTCCTTTGAGGGATGACATGCTAATGCTCGAGATATGTCCAGTTCTTGATACAGTAGGTACCGGAGGCAACACGATTGAATCATCAGGCAATTGAACAAATGTCGAACGATCAGATGCTTTCAAGATCCTCTTACCACCAAACTTCCCTATAGTCACATGGGTGAGCTCATAACATTTATCAATATTCAGTTTCCCAACAAGGTCACCAAATACAGTCAAAACTTTCGCATCTGTCACACTGTTGTCTGTGACGAGCAATTGCTGGAATTGAAGCATATCTTTGCTGGTACCAGCTACATCTGTTTTAGTAATCAAAAATCTGATGTTGACTCGGCTGTAGATAGCACAGTCCATGGCATCTCTAATACTGATGAAGTTGATTGGAATAGAAGGACGTTCGAATGTTGGTGACATTCCAATGACTTTGGAGGAAGTCGTGAACATTAAATCTTTTGTAGAGCTATTATTGGACGATTTAGCCAAATGCGTGACTGTTACACCTTTGTTAAGAAACTGTGTGAGGGTATTATGGCATGCTTCATCATATACTACAATTTTTTCTTCTTCTGCTTTATTGTTTGAGATGAAAACCTCGAAATACGTTTGCTTGATTGGACTCACATATTCTATATAGCCAGTGATGTCAATGAGATCTGTCAATAAAGCAAACAATTAATTAAATTAAATGTTTCTAAAGAGCAGGACATGAAAAGCATGAGGGGTAAATCTCTTGAAAAAATCTGGTAAACTTACAGTATCCAAAAATTCCAAAAATCTCAAAAGTCTTTCCATTTCGTACACTTTTTCGGAAGTGATTTACCCCACGGACAATCATATAACAGAGTTTAGGTTGCACCATTTGTATTAGGTTGCACCATTTGTTTTAGGTTGCACCATTTGTAATTAGGCTTCTAATTTATTCTAATAAACTTGGTGTCCCTTCCTTCGGGTAAATATATGTTTTGAATTGAATTGAAGTTCTGATATCTTACACATTTTTTATGAGCTGAAATTTGCTCGTCTTTTGTCGATATTTTAATAAAAGCTTTTTAGCTAAAAGCTTTGACCTTTTTCAGGGCTGGTCAAAGAAATTTTTGAGAAAATGACCTAGAATGTAAAGCAACCCCAGTCGTGACTCGAAAGTTGGAGTTGCTTATAAAAAAATCCCCAAAATATGTATTGTACTATAAATTTGCTAACAGATTAGTTGAAATCATCAAGCATGAAGTTTTGTCGAGAACAATAAGAGACAATATAGTCGTTAGGGCTTACCTCGTTTCGTTTGTTGTTGATACTTTGATTTTTTTCGTGGAGTGTAAAAACTAGCCATCGTTTGTTGCCTTTATAATATATTAGGTGTGTCAGTGGGAGAGAGGTTTTTGAAAAGAGCGATTAGTGAGAAGAACCTGAAGTTATTGATGGTGTCTGAATTCACGGTCACACTGTTCTTAAAAAAGTATATTTGAGAGCGACAAATTTTATTTTTTGGTGATGTGACCAGTGTTCTTGTAAGGAGAATTTAAATTTTGATCAAACGGAATTTTCGGGTGTGACTTGTGTTACTGTAAGGAGAATTCAAATTTTGATCAAATTGCTACATAGCAAAATATCTCTAAATAGATACGATTTTCTCATTACTGACAATTGACATTTATATTACCGATTTCTGAATCGGGATCGTTCCCGGTATATCATCATCAACCGATTTGACAGCACTTTATTTCTACCCAGCACCTAGCCCGGGGTCCATTTAGAGCTTTTTTATGGACTTTTTGGCGCTGATAAGTGGCCCGGTAGTATATGGTAATATTTTAGATGTTTTTGGAAGGTAAAAACAGCATGAAGCAATATTTTTATTTGAGAATAAGGGATTACATCAAAAAGCAAAGTTCAGCCAGAAGTAGACTCTAGTCTACCCAGCACCCAGGGAGCGAGACTGGAAGATAATTTTTTTTATTAAAAATACCCTAAGGTTATTTTCTAAGGCAAGGAAACTGTTACTTAAGAATTTAGAGACAAAATTAATTACGTCTCCCTAAAATAAAATCCCGGGGGGGGGGCACTCAAGGTAAATGACCTACCAGACGTTCGGCCCTTAAGGGTAGGTTTTTCATAGTTCAGCTAGTGCACTGTAAGGGTAGGAAATTACAAAACTGCACTGAACTGCACTGACATGTAAGGGTAGGAAATTGTGATAAAAGGCCAATTTTTTGGTAAAATTGGCACAAAATTGGTCAATTTTGGAGGAAAAATTCCACATTTTCTTGGAAAATTGCAAAAATTTTCGCCCTTGCGGGCGAGAAATTTTGAAAAAGTGCACTGTAAGGGTATGATTTTCCATGGAAATTCACTGCACTGTAAGGGTCCGATTTTAGAAGCCAAATTTTGGGCCGAACGTATGGTCGTTTTCAGATCGAGTGCCCCCCCCCCCCGGGAATAAAATAACTGCCTTTTAATATATGTTACCGAAGCGGGACGAAGATTTTCCTGAACATCGTGTGAAGGTGAAGTTCTGTTTACTTTTGGCTTGACTAGTAAATTTTCTGCTTACTTTAAAAACATGTGGTCGGACGAAGGCTCGACTTCCGAAACGTGGACAAGAATCTTAGTGCGGGAAGGGGAAACTTTATTTCTTCTGACCTATTCAGTGTTTGTTGAGCGGCGGGTAGCTGTAGATACATGTAAGAATTCCAAAAATGTACGAGATATAGCACCGCTCGAGAGTTATATTAAAATGCAAAATAGAAAAGATTTGTGGGAAACCAACTTGGAAGAGCCCTCTCCCAGCAGTTGGCGTGCGTGTGGGTGTGATTGGGGGTATTTTTTGGCGTGATCGCGTGATTCGGC
Organism: Clytia hemisphaerica; assembly: GCF_902728285.1. Classification (NCBI taxonomy): domain Eukaryota; kingdom Metazoa; phylum Cnidaria; class Hydrozoa; order Leptothecata; family Clytiidae; genus Clytia; species Clytia hemisphaerica. The sequence continues at coordinate 489,586 of NW_027103394.1, forward strand.
ATTTTTTTTGGCATGATGCGTGATAGGGAACAAATTTGAGGCGTGATGCGTGATTTTGCCTATTTTTTCTCGAATTTTACGTGATCAAAAAATTTCGGTTATTTTCGTAATCGTGATAAAAAAAATTTTGCGTGATGGCGTGGCGTGATGAGGGTGGTGGAAAAATTTGGCCATTTTCACGAAAATTTAATTTTAATTTTAGATTATATTTTGATTAGGAAAATTAAATAATTAAAAAAAGCCGAAAACGGGGCAGAATCACGAAAATGAATATTTTTGTTTCGAAATAAATTAAATAGAACATAAACACGCCTTTTTCAAATCCCCCAAATAAGTTCCCAAATTTAATTTTTTCTAGCATCCACTAAATTAAATTCCCACTATAATTAAGTTTTTTAAATCTTCATCTGAATCTTGAAAGGAGCCATCCATATAGTAAGTACGCAGTGAAGGGGGGAGAGGGGACTAGGCTGCACGCATCCCCTCTGATATGATTTGATATATAACAAAATAAATTCTGGGGATGCGTGCAGCCTAAGAGGGGACTAGCAAAAAAGCGTACGCCTATTGTTTAAATGACGTGTTTTCTTTTGTTCTCTGCGTACAAGGGGGGTATCAAATATTAGGAAAGTTGTTGCGTACGTACTATATGGACGACAATTTTTTTGAAACAAGTAAAATATTAAATATAACAATGGAGAATTTTAAAAACATTTTTTAACTCTTTAAAAATATAGATTTATTTACATGAAAAGTTACAGTTCAATTATTTTGTCTATATAAAAAGGGTTCGTTTAATCGTTCAGCTGGTAACAAATTAAAGTCTTTTTAATCGTACAAGTCCATCCAAGCAATGATTTTCAACAACGAATACAAACCACACCAAACCAAACCAAACCAAACCAAGGGATTTATTTAAGTTGATTTACATTGGTAGAGAAAAAAACACATGATTTTCCAATAAGCTAAGGGCAAACCAATCCAGACAACAGACAAGCTAATTTAACGATGTAGTATTTTTTGATCACTTTAAATCAAGTAGAATTTTCTTGAAAACGTTAACATCAGCAACCTTTCCAATAATCAAATTTTCAATGAAATCTTTAAATGTGAGCAAACTGACGGTAATGTTTTATCCACAGTAAAAGCAACAGTATAACGGTGAACTACCATCTGTGATTCGAGATCTAATGCATAATAGAAATAATAATAGAATTCATTATGGATAATAATAGAATTCATTATGGAGCTAGAAGCACACTATAAACGGTTGGCAATGATTTCAAATGCCAATACAGATCAATTTCAAAACAAATCAAAGTTCACGGTATACAGTAGAGCTCTATAAAAGTATATTTATAATATCTATCAAATGAACTGGGCAAATAAGCTTGAAAATAACTGAAAATTAAAGTACCTGATTTTCAATTGAAGAACATCAATGTTGTTTGTTGTAGGGGAGAGCTGCTATAATCATTTTGCAATTAGTGAATATATACATACATTCATGACTTGGTACTGATCGAGGAGAAATTTGGTCGTAATCCTGTAAAAGGAAAATTATTTTATGCAATTACATAGACAGGCTAGCTTACACGTTTTTTATTAGAACATACCCTTAAGTGTTCTGGAAAGAAATTAAGAACAAGCTTAAGAACATTTTTTAGGCTGGAAATTTGCAAGAAAATAAGTCCATCTAGCCGAAATATTTGGTGTTCTAATAAAAAAATATGTACTCATCTTTATTTGTGCTAAACTAGTTATAACAGGTTATAACACCTGAATAGCTCTGTAAAAGAGACTCATCAATATTGAAAAAAAATCAACATGAAGCCTGATACGATTGAGCGAGGAAAGAATACAATATATTGTTGTTGCTGTTCAAAAAACTTGCGATGCACTAACCTGTTTTTGTGTGTTTTTTCTCTGTATATACTTTGATTTAGTATTTTTGGACCAATTCAACGTATGCATGATACCAATGATGATTCAAATTAACTGGCTGTTTCTTTAGATGGTTAGCAATGGATCCACATTAACAATCATTTCACGAACATAAATCCCATCACAATGACACCAATAACAATACTTAACCACAAATAATTAACGATTTTGACAAAGACAAATTCCATTACAATACTTATAAATCAATCCAATACAAGTCCAGCATTTTAATATTTTTGTTCATGTTATTTTAAATGTTTTGTATCTTAAAATAGTTGTTAAATGAATTGATTTTGTAAATTTAATAAACAGAAAAATAACAGAAGTATAAAATTTACAAAAATAAATACAATTTTAAATCTTATCTACAAATGCTATTAAAAAATTTGTAAAAATAAATAAATGCTTAAAATTACATAAAAATTTCAAATCCAAAAATATAAAAAATGCTTATTTTAAATCTTATCTACAAAATGCTATAAAAAAATCAAAATAATAAATGGCATAAAATTATATAAAAATTTCAAATCCAAAAATAAAAAAAGAAGCTATTTATTATATAAATATCATAAAAAGTGACTTTAAAAGAGAAAAATACTGAGGAGTTAATTTTTTCCTATTGCTTCGAAATATTCAAAATAATCTTTGATGCAAAAAACTCTTTGTTTCTTCCAAATTGCCTTTGTATGTAAATTTTCAGTGTTAAAAATATATTTTGAAGTTCATGAAAACCTAGTTTTTAATTGTTTGCTACAAATCAACCTGCCCTTGTTGTATATTTTAATCAACTAAAAATTTACATACACAGACAAGGTGAGAGAGGTATAAAAAGAAGATGCAAAATGTAATAGAAAAAAAGAGCTGCAATGCCTAATCGAGTCAAAAAGAATATTGCATCCCCCTCACACCCCAATTGCCTATCCCATTGAATTTAAGCCGACGGCTAGAAGTGAATCTTTAATCTTGTATGAAAAGCATGCGGGCCGCATAACTTTGGTACGATTGAACTTGCTTCAATTCCTACCACACAGATTCACTTCTAGCCTTTGGCTTAAACTCATTGGCCTACCCCCATCCCCTCCCTCCCCAGATAAGCAGGCTAAGTAAGCTATATGGTTATGCATGTTTGAATATTTAGGAATTGTTCAATAGAGTGAAGCAAGCTCCATCATGGTCTGAAAAATATATATCTTTAACAAAGCATTGTACTTCTTTTTTATCTAAGTAAGTCTTTTTCAAATACACATGATCAAGAAGACCACCTGCCAAATGAGTAGGTTCATTCACTATCAGTTTGTATGACGAGAGCACATCAGCAAGGTCTTCATTTGCAGCATCCAAAGCATCAATATTGAAATCTCCAAGGATAATCTGTACTTCATCATATAAAAGTGTTCTCAGTTCTTCAAGAAAAGTATTTCTTGAAAAGTTAGGTGGCTTGTACAAGAGTAGAAGTGTAATAGGTTGCTCACTAAATGTCTCTTTTTTAAACATTATCTGTGTATAACCAGCTGCTTTTTGGCATTCTAAAATTTCTATTGAAGAATTTGCACAACATGCAGTGTTTTGAAATCTATTGACTGAATTATTATTGTAATCAATTTTGAAATTTTGCAACGATTCATCAATGTCATTTGTTTCACTTGAAGGTGACAGTTGAGTTTCAGTAAGGCATATCAAGTCACTGCTGATCAAAGTATCTGAATGAACCATGTCAATGACATGTTTTTTGAAAGATCTGACATTTAAAAGTGAAATGTGCAAATGTTTACTGGAAGTCAAAGCAGGTGAAAAAGTTTCAACTTTTTGCAAAGAACTTTCTCTCCTTAATCGTTCATATTCAATGCCTGCTTCATTGTTAACACGGATATGCTTTCTATTGTATTCACCAATCAGAAATAACCCATTTATATTTGTCACTCTGGATAAATTTACATACATTTGGCCTTCATTGAAAGCTTTTTGAGCAAATAATTCAAAGCTTACTACTGCAGATTGTAGTGTTAATCCTTGGACTTTATGACTTGTACAGGCATAAGACAAGACTAGAGGAAATTGTGTTCTTCTGACCATTAAAGGTTTTTCTTTACTTCTTTTATTCTTATTTTTCCTTGTGTTGAAGGTACATTCTGCTCTTTCAATCAAAGTCCAACTGTTTTCTCTACATACTTGATCTAAATTTGATCCTTTTTTACCTGCTTTTGTATCATCAAGTTTAACATAGATACCTGATATCTTATTAACTGAATTAAATTTAAAACCCATAACTGTTCCAACTTGACCATTAACCAGTCTATCTGTTATGTCAATATTTTTGGAAATTAAAATGCGTGCACCAACTTTCAATTCAAGCACACGCGCTAGACCACCTGTTTCTCTTGCTTTAGCACTTTCGATAAACTTCATATCTGAACTTGTCAAATGTTTTGGCACCTCATCTTGTGCGGTAATCAAATGCATTTCAGTTGATAGTTCATTAAGTTTCTTCAAATTGTAAGCATCAACCGGTTTGTTTTCTGCAAAGATATGAGTCACGTCTGCTGGGTAATTTGGGCTGTCCTTAGAAATGAATCTTGATTTCAAAAGCTCTTCTTTTTCATCATCTAGTTCACCTACACGAATTTGATTCAAAAGGTCAACAAAATGTATATCATCTCTTTGCCTCATAACTTCAGTTAATTCAGCCATTTGGAAACTTCTCCACAGTTCAAACCCGTATAATTCATCCATAAGAGAAGGTCTATCATGGGATTCACGTTTCTTATTTTCATTGCCATTATTGGGATCTTTTTTAAGAATAGGAACTTTGTAAATGGGATCCTTAAAAATAGGTGGAAGTTGATATAAATCGCCACATAATAAAACTGACTTTCCAGCAAATGGCTTTTTCACATTAAATACATCCCGCAACCTTTGATCAATTTTTCTGAACAAACGATTAGGCACCATAGAAATTTCATCAATCATAATTACTTCAACACATGCAAGCTTTATTTGCAAATTTGCTTTAGATGAACCACTCAATGAAAAGAACTCTGTTGTAGGAATGATCAATCCTGTATGAATAGTAGTTCCATTCACATTAATTGCTGCTACACCAGTTGGAGCAAGCACTAGAATCCTTTCTTTAGTTGGTTCTCCTCCTCTGTACATTAGAAGTTTAGACAAAGAATGATAAATGGTTGTGAGCAAATGGCTTTTTCCTACACCTCCACCGCCGGTTAAGAAAATACGAAATGGCTCAATATTTCTTGGTACTTTCGAAGAAAGGTTCTTTACAAAATCTCTTCCCCATTTGTGAACAATGTCAAATACTTCTCTTTGTTGATGATTTAAAGATCTTATGCGCACATTGATTTCGTTGTCTGGGAGCAAAATTGATTCCATTGGAATAGCCGCTCTAAGGCCAGAAGTGTCATTGTTACTTTCATCCTCTGACTCATCTTCATTGTTTTGATTTCTACTTTGAAGCTCTGCATTTGTATCGTCATTTTCCTGTTGCTCATAATCATTCATATTGAGTATCAAGTCAGTTCTGTATCGTTCTAAGGCATCATCTACCAAACCGGCATATGGTTGGATCAAAGCTCTATTCCTCTCGATAGTTTCAATAATACCAGGTTCTAGCAGCTTTGCAGTGTAAGTCTTTTCTACTTCTGACAACAATTCATTTTCATCGTGGAATGGCAAATATAACATCAGGAGATGGTGTGCATAATCTTCTGGGTTCTTGTTTCTATTAGGTTCATAAAGGCGAAGGACTAGTGGAACTTTGCGACATTTAAGTTTACCTTTCATTGATCTTAATTTAATATTCTTCGGATAATTATTTGACGGATGATTAGATTCTACCAAATTATCTTCAAGCTGATTAGGTTGACAATCATTTTCACTGCATTCCTCATAGACAACAGTATAAAACCTTAAAAACTCTGCATAGCACATTTCAGCAACGGGTTTGTAAATTCCACTTGTATCTTTTGGTCTATCACAATATCTATCCAGCATATTCTTTTTGAAGATTGAAGTGCTATCTTCGGGTAATTGGCTGATTTCATCTTCACTGAGACACATTCTGAACCTTTTTTCTGGGACATTGGTATTTGCAAAGGTTACACCAGGGTAAAGTTTTCGAAGCCATAATTCTGGCATAGTAAGATAGACAGCTTCTTGCACAGATACTTCTCGCTTTGAAACATATGCGTGCGCAACAGATTTCATTTGCTCATACTTATCACCACCGTTTTCAAAGGCGTCTTGAACAGCTTGAGTCATGGCATGTGACACTTCATCTTCACTTTTAGAAAGATATGCACACATATAAGTTGCAGCTTTGTAATAATTAAACACTGGCTGAATATCTAGATTTGCCTGCCATGCTTTGAGTCCTTCAGTAAAGTAGTTGTTTACAAAACATGCATTTGTATCGCGCTTTAAGTAAATGTGAAAGTCTTCATCTTCAGACACTGAGAGAGCATATTCATAATCACTTTTTGGAATATCTAATTGAGCAAGTACTTCATCTATGCTAGGAACTGGATTGTAATTTTCTTCATCCGGGTTGAAAAAGTTTCTTTTGTCTGGATTAAGGTTGTTGTTAATATAATCTCTTACTTTAGATAAGACTTCTTTACGCAATGCAAGTATGGTTTCCTTTTCCTCGTGTGGCAATTCTAGTGGCAACGGCTCAGATACTATTGTTTTCTCAGAAAAGAATTTACCAAAATAAAATCTGCAAGGAGTATTTTTATATTTGCGACATGTTTTTGAATGGCGATGTAATTGATAAGTTTTTACAAGGTTAAATAAATCAGGATCTTCTTCTTGAGATGGTAAGTCAACTTTGATTATCTTATCAAGAAACTCTATGTATTCTACCTTTGTTTCTTTAGTTAGTACTGGTGCATTTAAGATCCAAAGAAATGAATGAATGTGAGGACTACCACGAACTTGGAATTCGACACGGATAGCGTAAAAAGTGGTTTTACCAAGAGGGCCATCTAATATGATTGTTTTAAAAAATACTTCAACTCTGTATTGAAAATGTCTAGCCACAAGTACAGGATTGCTATTTAACAATTCACATCTTTCATGATAGGAAAGATTGTCTATGAATTCATCAGTAACATTTTGACCCTTAAGTTTGTAAATAATAGAGATCAGCTCGTTCCATCTAAGATCAGCGCAACTCAGGGTATTAAAGAAAGTTGGTGGACCTAGTTGTTTAACCATGGCTAAAACTTCTTGTTGAAATTTTTTCCAATAAGCTGGTGTTCCTTTGATAGTACTCATGAAAGCAAAAGCCTTATCATTTGCAATAAATTGCTTCACTGTTTCTTTGAAATTTTGACTAAACATGCCCGCACTTAAATTAGAAGCAGAAACCTTTTTCATTGCTATATTAATTTGATTTGATAGTCTAAGTTGCTGAAGGACAGAACAGGCATAAAAAATGTAGTCTGGGTCAGATGCAAAGTTTTGCTTTTCATTCAAAAGCCTTTGATTAAAATACTTGGACGGACTAAGTTTAACATCACGCTCAACTTTGTAACCAAATTTGCCTTTCGGAAATAAATGAGGATGAGCAAGCATCTCACAATTTTCATCGTACAGAATTGAAATAGGTGTTTCGCCTTCACCAGGTGCCAATGTTAAAATCTCATTATCAACTTCTGCATCGGTTGGAGTGTCGGGCATAAGAGTTGTTTCATTTGCGCTTGAACGGTGAGCATCAAGTGGGTTGATAGCAGTTTCAAGATCATCCAAGGCTATATCATCAGTTTGTTCTCCAACAGGCTCATCGGCATCTTCACCAGAGACACTTTTATCAGATTCCTCATCTACATCAAAATTTGTTTCCTCCATAACATTTGTAGCATTTTCTACCATTGACTCGTCATTAATGTTATTAATATCAATTCGTATATCCCAATAGAGAGGATTGTTTTCTTTCAAATAACTGAGTATACGTTGAATGAAATCAGGCCTGATTGGTTCAAAAACGACATGTCCTCTATATTCTAATTTTCTTTTCAGTTTGACAATGAGCAAACCGTTATCACTTGTACTTCTCGGTAACGTATTAGCAACATTTTCAACATCGATTGGCACATTACAAATAGACCCTTTAAGTTTTGGGAACTGGCCTTTAGGCATTATTGCAATCTTTTTGAATAAAATTCTGCGCGAAATGAGAATCTTTTCAAGTCTACGAAGAGTATGAAATTCTTCCGGTAATTCATCAAGTGAAAGCTTGTTTTTGACAGATTGGCAAGGCAAGTCTCCTTTCTTAAGCTTGTTATGGCATGTTTTGCAAATATACAACTGACCATCAAAAGAAACAACTTCAGAATAATAATTTTCTTCTGGCATGTCATATTTATCAGCAGAATATTTGATAACAGTTTGTCGATAGAGACATCTATTGCAACAAACACATATGTAAAATGGACCTTCATTAACAAGTTTTAAAAATTTTGACACTAAATTGTCTTTGTGTACTTTCTTGGTTTTTTTATAATAAAGTCTATCTTGTTTATTAACTTTTTCTTTGTTTCGGGAACGATAACTTTTGTCTCTTTCATGAATTTTTTCTTTGTTTTGGGAACGATAATTTTTGTTGTTTTCGTTAATTTTTTCTTTGTTTTGGGAACGATAATTTTTGTCTCTTTCGTGAATTTTTTCCTTGTTGTGGGAAAGATAATCTTTGTCTCTTTTATGAATTTTTTCTTTGTTTTGGGAATGATAATTTTTTTTGTTTTCGTTAATTTTTTCTTTGTTTTGGGAATGATAATTTTTGTTGTTTTCGTGAACTTTTTCTTTGTTTTTAGAACGATAGATCTTTTTATTTTCAATAAGGACTTCTTGGTTTTTCTGATAATATGTTTTATTTGTTTCTTTACGTGTTTTTTGACATTTAGTAGAATGATTTTCATCACCAAAATTGTTTTTCCTTTTGCGGGTACAATTTCTCAAAAATGCCGAAAAGTCTTGTTGCAGTATATTTTTCAGCTCTTCGCTCAAACTACAAATTTGAACAAATTGGATTTCAAAGTGAGCACTCTCATTTTCCATTTCTACTAAATAAAAACATTGGATATATTTTTCAAGTTCAAAAATATTATCAAATTTTAATAGACATGACTTTCCATTTAATGGTTCAAGCAGGCCGCGTTCGTTTCGACTGTGAGAGTCAAAGATAAAATAGCCTCGAGTTCGACTCATAATTGCTATAGTGAAATTCTTAATAATCATTAATGCATTGAAATCTAGATTTTCAGAGGAACTAAAAGGGGTACGAAGCAGTGGATAACCATCGATAAGTTTAGCTTCACCATTCGTAAAATTCAAAAAATTGATGTCAGTTACAATGCCGTTTGTTTCAATGAATTGCGGCATTTCATCAACAGAAAGATAACAATTAGTGTTTAATTGTTTGTACAACTTATCTCCTTCAATTAAGATTTTGTCAAGGTCTGTTGTCTTCCAATTAGAAACATTTCGAAAATTTGACCAAAAAAGAGCATACAGACAATTTACGCCGCATTGTGTCCCAGCTGTATTACCAAACAAGTCCTCGTTTGCTTGGTTAAATGAACCTAAAACAGCCTTTGAAACTTGATATGTTGGCATACTTGAAATATTGTGGATCTTTTCAAGAGTTTGAAGCTTTAAGAATGGTAGATTGTCTTTTTGAACAAAGTTGAATAGGTTTAATAAGTTTAATAGGTTTAAATTTATTAGCAAGAGGATGCAAGGAGCTCGCATGCAACCTCCCAGGGTGTAGCTGCTTGTCTGATATATAACACAGACAAGCTTATGCTATCTTTTATTGATAACCAACAAGTGAGGTTAATTAACCAGTGTACACTTGCTGCTATCGTTTCGTTTTTGGAATGAATAATATTCAAGGAACTAAACAAATTTAGGAGGCTCTTTACTGTCTTACCCAATAGTTTGGAAGAAAGTACAAGCGAACTGCAACCAGCAAGCCAACAGCCAAGATGTCAACACGAAACACTATGCAGTACTGGCCAACTATTAGGCAGCTAATTCAAACTCAATGCTTTTCCACTCAGTTTTTCGGTAAAAGTGGCGTGTTATTAGGGAGATAAAATATGGCTGATGCAATATTTTAGCGAAACGCGTGCAGCGAACACAATCCCGATACCGCGAGCAAAAAAGATCGGGAAAATCGGAAAATCGGAATTTGTAAACAAAAATAAATGTCTTGACCTTGAACGTCGTTGTTGTCGGAAGAGAGAATTAAAGGCTCCTAGGCCGGAGCAATTAAGAACATTTTAAGGCTTGAAACCAAAAAAGTTAAGAACATAGAAGGCTTCTTCGAATTTGAATGTTCTGATAAAAAAACGTGTATTATAGTCATCCTTCAAGCAAATCTTTGGGAAATATTTTGTCACATTTTTGCGAATCTTGTTATAAAATATTAATCCCCTTTTTATATTTCAGCTTTATTTTACTTAGTATTTTCAACACTTCCTCTCCTTGAGGTCAGATCTCTGATCTTCACCATATATATTTTTTCTTCTATTTTATTTACTTTTGACTTGTCGATTTTTATTTTTGTTTACCTTATTTTATGTTCGTGAAGAAAATTGCTGCTGATGACCACTTTGGTGTACCTGTGTCGCAGTTGACCCTGTTTTCTTCTTGGTACATAAGTCAGTCCAGCAACAAGGGTCGAAACTGAGCTACTTATGTACCCTTACAATATTGGCACCGGATTTGTCATTTTATTGGATTTGTCTTTTCATGTGTATGTCGGATGGAAATGGTTATTTAGGTGTGTGGCATTGGGTCGATGGATGTGTACTAAGTGGCAGTTTTTACACTAGGCTTGGATAGTGGTAGTATTCGAGCATTTGTTTTGAACTATTTCCATCAGTGATCTTTACTATTGATTTTGTTGTATATATTTTTTCTTTGGATTGATTTGCTAGTTTTGGGTTCAGTTGTTAAACTTTTTCATTTGGAAAGGTAGTTTTTGGCCTTCATTAACAGCTCTGTATTGCTTTCTTCAGGTTTAGTATGGACACACGAGAAATGTGCGAATAAAAGCTGGACAGATGTACGCAAAGCCTCCTAGCTTTGTCAGCAACATGCTGGTACTCATTAAGACTAGCTTCTATGATACTTCGGAAGATATTTTATGAGACGTCCTCATTCTTGTTTGTGATGGTTAAAATAATAAGATATCTTTTTATAAGCATCAGCTTTTTTGAGCCTGTTTGAGCTGAGCTTAACTTATTCGACTTGATTTGTTTTATATTTTGAATTTCAATTTTCAGCTTCAATTAGACCGGAAACCCTTCCTGAAATTTCCATGCCATTCACTAAGTTCATTTTATGGAAAAGGGCGGGTAGTTTTGAAAAAGACAATTCTTGCTCGCAATAGCCGCTGATTTACTCGCCTAGATTAGGATCATCGGAGATACGGTTTTGTGTGACCTTGGATGAAAATAATTATTTTAAAAATATGCGCGTTTTCAACAACAACATTCACAAACAAAATGGCCGCTGCTGCAGTTGACTTACGAAAGCAAAAGAAGAGACAAAATCAAGCCTAGAAAATCTTGCAAATAACATTATTCGTCGAGTAAACACAACATACAGTGTAAAAGCCAAAACAGTTTATATGCATCAAGAATACTACAAATGGAAAAGACACACTAGCAATTCTCAAAACTAGCTATGGAAAGAGTATAGTTTTCCAAATGTTGCCTCCTCTTTTCAAAGAGATGAAAAGCTTTACTAACCCAATCGTCACTGTTGTCTCCCCCTTAAAATCGTTGATACGGAATCAAATCGATGAAACGAAAGAGCTGGAAAGTTACTTCCAACTTTTCACTTCCTCAAAAATGGGTGCTGGGTATGTGCATTGCATTGCATAAATCACTATAAAATTGAAAATAGTCTCACCAAAAGAAGGGTCCGCCATACCAAGGCCATCCCGACCTCTTATTTTTATTTTTCAATTTTCAGGGGTGTTGCTGACCCATCAACAGAAGAAACCTTCAGGGAAGCCTTTTGAAGCATTGGCGAAATAAGATCTTTTTCAGCTGAAAAAGTTCCACTGTTGGCACTCAGTGCAACCATGAATAATGATTATTCGGTCATCCTCAAAACCTGTTGCGCACTATCGAAAAACGTCAAGCTTATCAATAATTGTGGTGATCGTCAAAATATCCGGTTATCCCTTGTATCCCTTAAATCAAAATCAGTGTCTTGCTTCCATTGGTTGTTGAAATGGCTAGTCACCTTGAAAAATGCATGCCCAAAAGTGTTAATATATTGTAAATCGCAAACACTTGTTTCATGGCTGTTTGATCAGTTTGAGTCTGTCTTAGATGATGCTATATTTCTTGATAATAACAAAAGCCCAAAAAATCTTCTTGTGAGTATCTTACACTGTGAGTCTCCTGAGTTTGTGAAAAACAGATGTCTTCAATCGCAAACTCAACCAGAAGTGCCACTACCGAGAATAATTATTGCAACAAGCACGATTGGCTGTGGCATAAATGTCATATCCCTCCAGTACGTGTGTCACTTTGCTCCGGCTCACTCACTGGTTGAATATTGCCAACAAATTGGTCGTGCTGGTAGAAATAATGAACCGGACTGACAAGCTATTTTATATACTTACCCAAACTCTGCCAGAAAGATAAAACCTGCGCACACAATTGTTCACTCCGTTTTTAGAAAATCATGTTCCTTCTCTCAAAAATTCTGTTGAAGATGCTGTTGACCATCAATATTGTTCGCTTTGTACCAAGTTTTGTAACTGTGGAAAAGATCATGAAACACTTTTTCCTTTTGAAAAAGAATATGATTTTATTAAATCTTCACCTAAAGTTATTGTCAGAGAAGTATTGTCTAAAGACCGTGAGACAATAAAATTGTCGCTATTATCGTACCATCATGAATGTGTTTCTGATGAATTAAAGTTGCCATCCTCATCAGTCAGTGGATTGACTGAGTCAATTGTTTAAAGTATTATTGGTGAAAAATTGAATTTATTGATTCTCCCAAATACTTTAGGGATAACCTGTGCATTCTTGATTTGAATTTGGCTGAAAATATTTTTCAAATTATCACAATTTTTTACTTAAAAGAAAACGTGAACGATGATTATGTTATTGATATGGATGTTGAGACTGTCTCGTCTAAAGATGCTGACAATAATGCTGAGAAATATATATTCTCGGATTGTGAAGAATTGTCAGATATTGACATAGAACCTGGATAACTTATAACTTTTCATAATTTTTTTTACCTTCAAGCTTTTAATGTTTTTTTACAAATTATTACAATTTTCACTAGAATTTTTATACTAAGCTGCTGAATTTTTCAGAATTTATGTTTGAGAATAATAGACTTGCTTGTTTTAACTTTATGGTTTTCCGGACAAGATAAGTTTTTATATACATTTCTTCATTTATAAAGATGCCTATTTATCAGGGGCGTATGTAGGATTTTTAGGATACCCTGCAAAAAAGATTCAGCTATATATAGTGATTCAGCTATATATAGTGTCTAAGGAGGGCCCACCATGGTTGGTCCCGACGGGCCAGAAAATTTTTGAATTTCGACCCTCTAGATTGGCTAAAACAGCCACCTTTTTATGCCCAATGTACCATGAACCAGAGATAAAGAATTAAAATTCATTTCATTTAAACACAAAAAGAAGCTGGTAAAACTAAGATAGTTTTTTGGGTTAAAGTGTTTAAGAACCAAAAAAAGAGTGGCCTCTAAAATTTGGAATAAATGAAGGAAAGAGAAAGGAGGTGTAAAAAAATAATAATAACTATTATGAATTTTTTAAAGAAATTTTTGAACTTTACACAAAAAAGTGAAAAATGATAGCAAAATAATACAATAGCACACAAAAGATTATAAATTATACAAAAATCTTTATCTGATATTGATGATAGCAATAACAATAATAATAATAATATTTACCAAACTGTCTAAAATTTTTTAATATAATTTTGATTCTTACTGTGTCAAATTTATTTATCTTATTGCTGCCAAAAGGTGACTTAAATAATTTCAAGCAGATTAATAATAAAAGCCTTTTGCCATTTCAAATGAAAATTTAGAGAAAAAGAGCAAAACTATTTTATGCAGACTGCTCAAGAAAAGAGTATTTCATTAGAAAATTGATTAATGTGATGCATTAAAGTATCCAAAACTAGAATTTGTACTGAAGCTGAAATCTCTATAGTTGGTTCATCTTGAAATTGTAGTCTAGCCCCATTCTGGTGTCTCGTTTGGAACTGTTTGCCAAATCAAGCAGAGAATTCTGTACCAGGGGTAAAAAGCCCCCAATCCGAATTGAAAACAAACTATATGTCATCAGAAACTCATTTATTCATTATGTACATAATGCAACATGTTTTATGTTTGCATCCAAATTCATTTGCATTGGCAATTACATGTCAAAATCAAATCAAGATGTACTTTCCAGAGATGATATTACATGACAAATATTGATATCCAGTTTACAGGGAAAATTTTGAATCCAAAAGCTTCCAAGAAACTAAATGTTAGGTACACATCATAATTTTGATTGAATTATTCCATACTGTTTTTTCCTTTAAGTTAAATATGGTTTCACTCATCTTCTTAGCAGACTTTGTCAGTGTTTACAAAGATTTCGTACCAACCACGTGAAGGTGCAAAATAATCCATTAATCTAGGGGCTACTGGACAGTATGATGGCAAGTAACCTGAAAGTATATAATGAAGAGGGAGTTAGGATCTTTGCAAGCTACACCTAAATTTTTAACAAACACAAAACAACAAAATTTAAGTCAAACGACAACTGGACAACCAATAAAATTAATCTTATATAATAACCGGCTGACTGTGGGTAACCGCCAACCGCAATGCTTCATGACTGAGCCAATCTACTAAACTTATTGGATGGGTTTTTTTGGTACTGAGAATAATACTTACAATTCAGGAAAAGTTCTGCACACGTGCAAGGCATCGAAGTGTATCCATCAAAGAATTGTTGCCCACAAGATGGAGAGAAATGGAACTGTACAGGCAATTTCCATTTGGAAGAGAACTAAAACAAAATAGAGAAATCATTTTTAAGATTGTCGTGCAGATTTTACGACCAGTACTTGACTGGCAGGTGCTGGCCCGCAAACTAAACATACAGTAGTCAAATACAATCTGTTTGTGTACCTCAAAATAGTGTGTGAAAAACCCACACAGATCACCACTCACTCACCCCACACAACAAGTGGTTTTGTTGATTACCAAAAATTATGACAAGTCATAGGCCATAGGCAGATAAGTAGAGAAAGAGGGGGAAGGGAAGCAGTTTTTCCTGCACTTATCAGATTATAATTGATAACATGCAGGCATGAAAAATAATAGAAAAAAATACCACATACCTTACAGATTTGACTTTCCTTGTTGCAATGGATTTCAGAAGAGAACCATAAGAAGAAAAACAAACATTGAGATGACCTTGATGGCAGCCCTCAGATGACGAATTTGGAGAAGATCGAAAATGTGCAGGCTTCAAATTCTTCAGAATTTGCGACAAAATAGATAAAATCAGGACTGTCTATTCTGTTTTTTCTTCTCCAAGCATCTAAAGCCATTTGACGAGTCTTGACTTTTAACGTTTTGACACTAACAGCCATCAAATCCCGGGCAAACCCTGCATTTTGACCTCATCCAGGTCTTTCTGCAAAATTTTGCAGGGTGCAGGCCTGCAAAACGCTTTTGTACACAAAATCTAAAATACAGACTCGAATTCACGCTTCCTGTAACGCGACTTGATAAACAGTTTTCTTATATTTACTGCGGACTTTAAGTCAGTAAAATAAATCTAATGACACTAACGAATGATCCGGAAAAACAACTCCGGGTAGGCTAAAAACAAGCTGCGACAAAAAAGACTCCGGAGCATACCCTGCGAGTGCATGTTTTGCAGGGGTGTCGCACCGCCCCTGTTTATATATACGTTTACATTCTGCCTTTTTCTCTTTCGCCCATTTTAATAGTTTGTCAATATCTAATGTTGACAGTGTCTGTTCATTGAACTTCGGAAAAGAGTCGTAACTGTTCTGTTTTGTTGGATCCTCTGCAAATATATTTTGTTCAAAAAATTTAGCGCTTAAATTCCTAACGTCTTCTGCAATTTTCGCTTTATGTTGTGACGACTGTTGCTTTTTAATTTCCATTTTTCTTTCAAAGTTCTGGACAATTGTGTTCAAATTTTTCACTGCGCCTTTGAAATCCGATCTGCATTTGCTTCAGTTAAAGTGCTCCTTAAATCTCGTAACAGTTCTTTCAAAAAGTTGTTCAAATGTTCTATGTGCATATCCATACTTGGGTAAAGGCCACATTTTTGGTACACCTGTCCCTTCCGTTACGTTAAAAAATTTTCATCCTCAAAATTGCTTGAAACCTATTTATTTTGTATATACCCGAAAGATGATAATCAAGTATGCGCTCCTCTATATTACGTTTTTGCAGAACTGTAGGACCCTAGAAGTTGTCGTGGTTGATTTTTTCTCATTTTCAACCAATAATCTAAAAACTTGTTATTTCTCCAAAAATAAGACACTTATAAGACTAAATTTAATCTTAAAATGTTTCTACAGAGTGTTTTAACCAATTTCTAATCGTTTTTCATGAATATACATTTTCGGGTTGGAGGGGTAGCCTATTTTGCGTAACGGAAGGGACAACTTTCGAATTTTTAATTAGCATCTTTACTCAAAAAAAAACTTGTTTCAAAACATAGTTTGAATTTTAACAGTCAAACATAATCTTTTAACCTAAAATGTTAGAACTAACCATATAAACTTACAAAATACTCCTCAAAAACAATTTTCAAAATTTGAAAATAGCTTTCTTTCTGATTTGAGCCATCCAAGCAACATCCAAAGTTTTAGATGACCCTAAAATTCAGGTGACCCACTGTAGGTGATCCCTGAAATCGAAAATGTGACTTGCATTTCAGTTTTTCTTTAAAATCTTATACTGTATTGAGCATTCAAAAAAGACAGGAAAAATAAGCTTCGTAAACTATAAGATTACAGAGGATAACAAAAATAGTTAGGTTTAATTAAGGTATCAAGGTTTTTGTAAGTTGGGGTGCAAATCCCTTGCCAGGCAGTTTTATCTAAGCAATGCAGAATCACTTCCAGACTTTTAGAAAAATGTACTTAACATGATACAATCAGATGTTTGAGTTTTCCAGCACTGCTTAGTTTAAATATCATTGTAGAAAGAGCCAAATATCAGTCTGGTAGGCTGCTTACAATATCTTGAAACCATTTTAGCTACTGTGAGAACCTTCCATAAAATCATATAACACAAAATCTAAAAATCAAACAGTCACAAAAAACTGCATTGCTTATTAGGATTTTGTCAATTAAGGTAGATACATCACTACTTCTAAAACAGTTTACAGGAGTGACAATGATGCCATGAAAATTGGAACAGAAATATGGTGCCATGAAAATAGGAACAGAAATATGGTGCCATGAAAATAGGAACAGAAATATGGTGCCATGAAAATAGGAACAGAAATATGAATTGGTCCTAATTGCATAAAAATAGAGTATAATTCTCTTTTACAATGGCTTTGAATGAAATAAATTGAAATGTTTATCACAATAAAAACATCAGAACTAATTTGAACTATGCAGTAAAACTTTAGTTATAAATATTGCTTTTTTGTAAAAGTTTATACAACCTTTTGGCTTCAATGTCTTTTATTTCGTTGAATCTATATCCACTAACAGAAGTAACAGATGGAGACATTGGGCCAAGGAACAGATACTTTGATGACACAATCTCGTTGTCGACTTCCTTTGGAAACACCCATAAACCATCAGACTTGTATCGAAGAAAAGTCATCTTTACCTTCTCAACATCATCATCTACGTCATTGGAGAAGACATTCAAGACTTTACCCCAATAATAATCTTTTCTGTAAAAGACAGCATAGTAAAACCCCTTTTTATCGTCATCAAGGGATTTCTTAATTTCATCAAGGCGCTTTTGAAGAGGGTCAGCTTGTCGTTTCTTCATGGGTTTCTTCTTTGTTGTTGTTGATGAAATTTTGATGACCTTCGCAGCAGGTTCTTCCTGGATGTCTGGATCAGCAGTCGTAGAAGATGCCTTTTGCTCAACTTCTTTTTTCGTCAGTGTTCTCGAAGCATTTCTCTTGATAGAAGGAGGAGCAGGTATTACATCAAATTTATTTTTCGGTTGACTGGAGTCAAGCTTGTAGGAAAGGACAAATGAGCCCCCATCATGGTCAACATTTATTTCATGCAGCTTCATGCTATCTGGAGCTGGAGCAAGCTTGTTTGGTAGCATTTCCTTGCACCTTGATATATCTTCAGTAGTGTCGATAAAGAGCAATTGATGGAATGTAAGATTCAAAATCAAGATTGATTAGGTCATCGACGCAATAAACAGGACTCTCTGGGTTGTCTGCAATCAATCTGTCGATGGCTTTCTTTACTGTGGCTCCAACTCCGTCAGGTATACCCTTTCCTGAAAAATAAGATAAAATTTTTGACAAAAATTTCATGACAAAAATAATCATTGTTAGGTAACAATCACTGAATTTAAATGAAGTTCAATAAAGGAAATTTTTGAAAATCCTTACCATGGGCTGCCTCAAGGTATATCCACTTAATGCTCAACTGCTTCCTTTCTGCGTAGTTTTTGATGTACCAGAAAATTGACACGTTTCTGTACTGGTTTGAGGGCGAGTCAGATATGATGTTTAGGGGAGAAATTCCAAAGTTGCTGAAAAAAGAAATTCAAAGCTTTTAATATTAATTAAATATTAGTTTAATACTTCACCTTTTCAAACCAACTTATTCAATCCTTACAAATGAAGCAATACCAATAGCGATTTCCCATTACAACCTCTTTTAAAAATCTTGAAATGTAGGACTCAATCTATGAACATACCTGACAAGATTGTTTAGAACTGGTTCTAAACTTGCCCAGACACTTGGAGCGTGATGGTCAGTATTGTCACTGATACTGACAAAGGATGTATCTTTGTCTTCGTACCATGCATGCATAGCATGAATTGAAAGGTTGTCTTCGTGATAATAAGCACTCCTTTCTTCAGCAGCTTGTCTCAGCCTGGCATTCTCAGACCAGTCAATTTGGATAGTACAGATTTGCTCATTCTCCAGAGCCTGAATGCGAGCTTGTTTAAAAGCTCTGTATTGCATGTGAATGCGATGATAATGTTCTTTTAGAATTCCTAATTCTGAAAGAATTTGCTCGAAAAATTCAGCAACAGGTAAAACAATAGATACTTTCTTTGTAATAGGGTTGGCTTTCTTGCCTGATTTTGCTAATGTAGGATTATCTACCTTGTCCCATTTTTGAAATGTTATTACATCTCTCTTTGTCTGATTTTTTGCTGTGTTCAGTGATTTTACCAATGCTGCGTATCCTTCGTCAGATTCTACCTTTTCTTCCAAATCACAATGTGGAATAATGCTAAGATCGACTAAGCGGTGAAACTTCAGGGAAGGATTCAAGCATGTTATACACAGACAGGTCCCCCACTCGTGTGGTTTTGGCTTTTGGACGTAAAAGGGAACATATCGTTTAAAAGATGATAGCGAACTGGGTTCTTTATTTTCTGCCTCAAATTTATGATAGAGAGTTTTAAGTGTCCCCATGCGATATTGAATTTGAGCCTTGTTTGATTTATCATTTGGGTCTGTTGCAACCTTCTTTTTATCTGGACAAATTTTTGTAACATCAGGGCGTTGGAAAAACTTTTCAACGTCTTGACATAACACACTTTTGATAGTACTATTTAGGGTTGCTTTTTTATGAATGTTAATTCCAAGTTCTTTGCGTATACTTTTAGAAGAAAAGCCAGCAGGTTTATTCAAAGAGAGTGCTCTTCTGGTCTTTCTTTTAGTCCCTGGACTGAGAATTTCATAATTTTGTTTCGCCAAAGGTGTTTTAGAGGATCCTGGACTTGGGCTAGAGGAATCGTAGCTTGAGGAGTCTGTGCTTACATCTGGAGAAGACATACTGCTGGATGATGACATACTGCTGGATGATGACGATAATAATGGTGAAAAGTTCATTTTCTTTACACATGCTTTTGCAGTAAGGGCTTTTACTTTAACTTTGAGAATCCTTTCACTCTTCTTCAATTTTTCTGTCTCTCTTTTCAGTTTACTGCAAATGTTCTTTTTCTTTCTCCTCTCTTCATTAAACGCATTTTCTAAATCTCGAATAGGATCTCCAAAACATTCTCTTTGATTCCTCTCCTCTTTTTGTTTAGCTCTTTGTTTTTGCTTTTTTACCCTTGCCTTTCCTTTTCTCTCCTCTGCTTGTTTTTCTGTTTCCTTTTCTTTACACTTTCGTTGGGATTTTTTTCTCACCCTATCCTTCTGTTTGACCTTCTCATGTAACTCCTGATCACGATAAAGTTTTTGCCGGTACCTCTGCATTCTGACTTTAGCTTTCTCATTATTGTTCTTGATTTTCTCCTCCAAACTTTTGGGTGTCTGCTCGTTAGTTGACTTGTTCTTCTTTTTTGATCTTCCTTTTGGTTTCATATTATTGTTTTTTTTATTTCTACTAAAATCTTCAAAAGAAGCAAGACAATTCTTAAAAGATTCTGCCTGTACATTTTTGTAAATTTCGTACTTTAAATTTCAGTGTCTTACCATCAATCTTATTCATTCCAAAGTGAGTCATTGTAGCCGAAATAACTAGCGAGTCTGTCTCGATATCTGTAAATTCTTAGTATGCATTGAAGTCATCTTTGGCTCCTTTCTTTGCATTTGTGGAATGAATGTGTCACATTCATGTTCCACTCCAGAATCTCGTTTACGGAATATTGTTTCCTTGACCTAATTAATATAATTTTTACTCCGATTAAAGCATTTACTTTAGTAGATTTTTATTTGGTTTATATTGTTAAAGTGGGTTTTGTTTCCATTTTTTTCATTTAGTTTAGTCCTGTTTATATTTTAACGTATGTTTGTATATCGGCTTATTCTTACCTCATACAGAGTACTAGTCCGGGAGCCAAACCTGAAAAATGGCATTTTGCTTAACCCAAGATTCTACAGGATAAACTATACATTTTTGGAATCCTCAACTATCCTAGTTTAAGAAATGGTCGGTCCCCAAAGCTAACTCCTGGTCAATTTTTCATATACTTTGCCAAAAGTTTCAAGATACATCGGTGATCATCATTGGCAATTTTTGCGAAAAATTATTTTTGGGGGTTTACCTGGGGCAATATAGGGAAAATTTGGGTATTTTCACTGAATTTTGACACTTTATAAGACTGGGACCTACCAAAACAACTTTTAATGAGGGTATTTTCACTGAATTTTGACACTTTATAAGACTGGGACCTACCAAAACAAGAAGGCACAAGCTTTGTGTTATGATAAAATTTGATGCGATACGTCAGAAAAATTTCTTGTCAACTGTATTTAGTTTCATTTTTGACGCTTCAGGGGTTAAAAATGCCCACTTTTTATTGAATTTTTACATAGTTTGAGCAATTTTCACTGCTTTATCTCGCCTAAAATATCTTCGAAAATAGTTTTAACTTGATCTTTGTGTAATAAACTCTGGAAAATTACAATTCTGACTTGAAATTATCACATTCAGAGTGCAACTGGACAAACCAGGGGGTAAAATTGTCCTTTTTAGTGGATTTTTATCAATTTTTATTGATTTTTGGGCCCATTTAACCTATAAAAAGTATTAAGGTGTACGAAATTTGATTTTTAACTACTGGAGACATTGATACTTTCTGATAGATCATAGAGGAAAGTAATCTGTGGTTTTCATTATCTGGCATCAGGGATACAGGTGTCAAATCAGGGGGTAAATATACCAATTTCTAGTTCGCAGTTGCCTGAGTTTGGATGTTTTTCTTGAGAAATTGCCTCATATTTCTTACACACGGAGGTTTTGGTGAGGGTGGCGGGGGTTATTTAAATCCAGACCCTCTCCATTTTTGTGTGCTATTTGAGCAAGTGTGTGTTATCATAACAAAAATAAAAGCAAGATGGTTAACAATTTTGGTATGTTTGCATCACAAGGTGATGGTTGACCATTGCTCGCTAAAAAAGAAAAGAAAAATATTGCATTGAAAATTTATGGATAAAAATAATGTTATATCAGTGATGCAAAAATAATTAAAATGAGATGCTCACAAGACGCACAAGGTGATGGTTGATCATTGCTCACTAAAAAATAAAAAATAAAAAATATTGCATTGAAAGTTTATGGATAAAAACAATGTTATACCAGTGATGCAAAAATAATTAAAATGAGATGCTTACAAGTCGCACAAGGTGATGGTTGATCATTGCTCGCTAAAAAAAGAAAAGAAAAATATTGAATAGAAAATCTATAGATAAAAATAATGTTATACCAGTGATGCAAAAATAATTAAAATGAGATGCTTACAAGACGCACAAAGTGATGGTTGATCATTGCTCGCTAAAAAAAGAAAAGAAAAATATTGCATTGAAAATTTATGGATAAAAATAATGTTATACCAGTGATGCTAAAATAATTAAAATGAGATGCTCACAAGACGCACAAGGCGATGGTTGATCATTGCTCAATAAAAAAAATAAAATAAAAAATATTGCATTGAAAGTTTATGGATAAAAACAATGTTATACCAGTGATGCAAAAATAATTAAAATGAGATGCTTACAAGACGCACTAGGCGATGGTTGATCGTTGCTCGCTAAAAAAAGAAAAGAAAAATATTGCATAGAAAATCTATAGATAAAAATAATGTTATACCAGCGGTGCAAAAATAATTCAAATGAGATGCTGCTTACCAGGCGCACAAGGTGATAGTTGATCATTGCTCGCTAAAAAAAGAGAAAAAAATCGCATTGAAAGTTAATAGATAAAAATAATGGTATACCAGTGATGCGAAAATAATTAGAATGACATGCTTACCAGGCTTACAAGGTGATGGTTGATCATTGCTCGCCAAAAAAAGAAAAGAAAAATACTGCATTGAAAGTTAATAGATAAAAATAATGTTATACCAGTGATGCAAAAATAATTACAATGACATGCTTACCAGGCGCACAAGATCATGGTTGATCATTGCTCGCTAAATAAAAAAGAGAAAAATATTGCATTGAAAGTTAATAGATAAAAATAATGTTATACCAGTAACGCAGAAATAATTAAAATGAGATGCTTACCAGGCGCACAAGGTGATGGTTGACCATTGCCCGCTAAAAGAAAACAAGAAAAAAACATTGCGATGGAAGATGATCTGGGAACTGATAACATTGTGACTTTTTTCAAACTTTAATCATGTATTTTAACGAAAAAAGATAAAAAAGGGACATGATGATGATAACAACAATAATGAAACAATTATAAAATCCTTACTTGCCGTTGAAAATTTTGTTACTTTGTTTGCTATCTTTGTTCTTCTTGCTAAACAAAAATTCAGATCTATGTAATATGACTTGTCAATAGTTGTTTTTTTACAAACAAATCAGTGAGAAAAACTTCCAAATAATTGTTATTTAGTTCAACTACTTCACTCGGATCAACTTTCGCGAATTTCGTATTTCAAATTTCGTAATTTGCGAAAGTTTATCTCGCGAAAAATTTACAATCGCTCATTTGCGAAAGTTTATCCAAAGAATTTCGTGAATTTCTGACCTCGCGAAAGTTAATCCGAATTAATTGTAATGTTCGATGAAAAAAAGGTATTGTAATGAAAGCAGATAAGATAAGAATGAAGGGACGTGATGATGATGAAACAATTATAATAAACGAATACTTACTGGCTGTTTTCCTTGGTTTTGAACTTGTTCGTCCTGGAAACGGTATATAAGAAATTTAGATCTAATACCTTAGGGAAACTAATTTTGGCGAATTTGGCGAATTTAAATAAATTACTTATCAAACAAATCAATGATAAAAACTCCTAAATAATCGTATTTTGGGTTAAGAAAAAAAGAATTGAAAACGTTTAACTATCTGGAATACTCACGAAATTTTTTTATATGATTTTTGCATCCCGTTCTTCTTCAATAGCTAATAAAATTTAAAGAAAACCCATGGCTTTTAGAAAGTGGTGACATATTGTTGCCAGCGCAGCTATGCTGATACAAGCATAATCCATGTAGAAAGATGAAGGAACTTTATGAAGGATATAATAAAAAACTGAATGTATAATGATTGGTAACCAAAAAGAAATTGATGTCACTTAGGTGGGTTTCATTATCATTAATAATACTACCTTTTTCAAATGTTCCAACCACCATTTTCTGGATGGGGTCACAGCACTGACCATTTAAAAAAGTCTGACCCCAACCTGGAGTTGCAAAGCGATCGTATGAAATCGATTGTTTGCCTTTGACACTGGTGCTAACTTTGGCCATAAAGGTGACGGATTCCCAGTGGTGGTTATAAAACAGCGTGTTACCCTAAACAGATATGTGTAATATGATTTATTACAAAAACATTTTGTCAAAAAAGGATACACAACCTCCATGTCATTAGAAGTTCAATTCGACAGAATACCGTAATAACATCAAAGGTATCAGTAACTGAAATTAATCTAAAAACCATAACATACCTCATAGCGCATTTTTTGCTCTTTGAGCACAGTCTTTCCTTGACTTTGTTAACCTCACAATTTCGTGCCTGGAAATGCATTTTCTTTTGGCATTAGGCACCCACTCTTCACATTCATCACATTTCTAGATATAAAAAGTATATATGATGAGAAAATAAATAAATTACATGACAGTCAATCTTTAACACTTAATTCAAAGAAACTTTTGCGAGAAATTCTGATGAAGCTATTCGCGAAAGTTTTTATTCTCGTTAAAAAACTTTTTTTTTTAAATAAATTCGCTAAAATCCACAGACAACTCCAAGTTGTATTTTCATTTGTTTAACTTCATTAAATTTGTTTCATTTTTAATTTCTTTTATTTTACATTAAATTTATACAAATTGTTCTTCTGCCTAAACTAAAAAATGTAAATTTAAATGGTTAAAATATATATATTAACTCATTAAAATGTTTATAGTAATGTGAAACAGGTAAGGGTCGTGAAATTTGAAATGTCAGAGACTTTAAAGACATTTTCTGTAAGTCGTAATACAACGAGCTTGACATTGGAACGTTCTATCGCCAACAACTTTGAACAATGGTTGTTTCAATGTAGAACGCTGCGTCTTGCCTGGGTCAAAAATTCCACTTTAAGTTAATTGGGATGACTTTTATCTCAATTCGACTTGTGGACGATTTTTGAGGTAAAAAATTCCATGTACTCCTTGACTGACTCCTTGACTGGTAACCATTTTAGTTCATTTACGTCATTCAAGTTAGCGTAGAGAAAAATAACATATCCAGCTGCTGTAATTAGGGTTGGACAGTATATTGCTTAAACAGCTAAGGTTTTTCGGACGTGAATTATTACGAAGTGCACACAGCGTTCCTTGGGTGGACTTGATGAAAGTGTTTGAAAGCTTCTTAGGTGTTGTGAGTGGAATATGATAAGCTGAAGTTGATCTTTGTTAAATAGAAGGTTAATGTTTTTGACCATAGGATTGAAGGTTTTAGACGTTCTTTTTCATTTCTTTGATGGTGTGATGTAGATCTTTGGCTTTACAGCGTCGGTGTAAAGGGTGGTGTCATCAGGGTATTGGACACTGGTAGATACGACTTGATCAAAAAGATCAATGACGTATTGATTGAAAGTTACAGGGCCCAATATTACACTGCCCTGTGAAACAAAAAACAGTTTTATAGAAGATGTTTTGTTCTCAACTTGTACGTATTGTTTCCTGTCTTTCAAATAACTTTAAAAAGTTGAAGAGAGTCATAAGAAAAGTAAATTAAATAGCAGGTTCTGGTGGTCTTTGGTATCGAAGGTTTTCGAGTAAAGATAGGGCAATTTCACTTTTGTTTATTGCAAGTTTGATGAGCAAAGTAGTTGTAGAGTGACCTTTGCGAAAGCCAGATTGTATCTGATGATAAAGTGCTTTGTCCTCGATGAATTTACAAAGCTGGATGAAGATGGCTCTCTCGAAAAATTTTGATAGGATGAACGGATATTATTGGTCGGTAGTCTATTTTTGGTGTAAAGGACATACACAAGGAACTTTCAATTCTCGACACGCGAAGGTTTCTTTCCACCAAAAATTCTTCGAATAAAGAATAGGTTCTCTGGGTCGATTGTGAAGTTTCCACAGAAACATATTTTCACAGTTGATCCTGGTAAATCATAAAAATGACTATAATAATGGCAATAATAACAAGAAGAAACGTTCACGGTGCGGTTTCAAACTGATTACGACGAGGGAAACGATTGAACACAATATCTGTCAATATATAACTCAATAGTTATAATCCATGTTGTTGTTTAGACTTTTTTTGCGGGGTATCATTTTCGCGGTCTTCAGGGATTGATGATTTCCTCAAGGTATCTTATTAAAGGAAGGAACTTTCGCGATTTTTCGGCAAAATCGTTAAAGAAAGTTCTTGCAAAAAAATCGAAAAATACCTATTCAGGGGGGCGGGGTACCAAGTTGTGGTACTGGACAAGTGCCGAAAAGTTGTACTTTCTTGTATTTTGAAATTTATCTGAGACCCCCTACCCACCCCTTAGTACCCGGTACAATCTTGATATCACCATTGAGAAATGAAGTAGCCTGTACTAAGTTGATTTTCCTTAAACCTTCCCTAATTTTTAGTAATGTTTTTATTTTGGTACACCTCCTTTAAGTTTTTTAAAAAAATCTACAACAAAAAATACCACACAACTGTACCACCCTTAATATCTCAGGAAACATTTCTGTCTGGTTAGGTCAAGGCAAATATCATTTTCAAGTCAATTTCTTTTAAATCAAAAGAAATAAAGTTTCAAATAAAAACAAATTTAGCGCTAATTGACTAAATTAATTAATTTAAAAATCTTTAATTTGAAACATCATCAACATAAACTTTAATCAAGCAAAGTTGATAAATACCTTATTACACGAACATTACTAGTCATTTTATTAATAATAAAAAGCCCTTAATTTAACCAAATGAAAATTACTGAAATAAACACAATTGACCTACATCAAAAAATAAGTTTGCTGGAAAAAAATTATTCACTTATATAATTAAAATTTACCTAAAATAAAAAAACAAATTAAATCAAACAAATGGTGACCACTGATAGTATGCTGTGAAAACAGCAAAAACCTTTAAAACCTTTCTCTTCAACTCATTTTCTTGCATTTTCGTAAAAATTGGATTAGTCAAGAGAAAGTGAAAGAACATTTTTGTGATTTTTTGTGATTTTGAGTACCAGATACTAACTTGATGCCTCATATTTGGTATTGAGACCACCATTTAGTCCCTTGATACTAAGTTGCAAAAATGTTTTTTTCAATTAGGACCACCACTTAGTACCATGTATTAAGTTGTTTTTTACTTACCTTATCAGACCACAACGCGGCACTGGCCCCCACACCTTAGTACCGACCCCCCTGACCTATTTCACGAAAGTTAATTCTAGCGAATTACAGTAGAATGTTCATTTTTGCAATTTATTTCTCCTCGCAAAGCTTTCTTCCTTTAAAGTAATTTGAATTTGCCTAAAACGAAAATAAACTGTCTACCAATACATAGAGCAAACTGCATCTTAATGACAGGAAATGCTTGAGACTCGCATCATATTTTGTTGTCGGTTAAAATATGGCTGTTGCAGCAAAAATTATAACCAGAACACAACCAAGAAGTTCTTTATTTGTTCATCGATCTTTTGACCTTTGTATAGTATTAGGGATTTGACACATTTTATTTACTATAGAGATGTTTGCAAACTTGCTTTGAGTCGTGTCGAATAGAAATAGGTGAGCCATATAAATAAATCTGGGTGATGATCGATGTAAATTTTTGAAAAGCACCTATTTTAAAAGCTCGTTTTGGATCATCGTATTTGATGTTCCGCTGCGTTTCTGTAATACCGGGTGTGCCAAAAAAAAATAGGCCTAAAATTGAAACTTTTACGTAACTTTTTTCAGTTAGAATAGAAACCTGAAATTTTACATGCGTCTTTAGCAACCTATTTCAAAGCTTTCCTCAAAGTTTCATTTGTACAGCTTTAGTAGTTTCAAAGATATGGAGATTTTCCTAAAGGGTGTGAAAATATGCTTGTTTATAGATTTGACGTCAAAACAAAAAAATTGTCAACCACAGTTCCCTAGCGTTTAGTATCCGAACCGGAGTTGCGTTTGCTTATTTCAGTTTTTGTTTTGAAATCAGAAAGATGCCATTGCAGTGTTATTTTAAAAGATGACATTCTATTGCATAATGGTTTCACTTACTAACGTTCAAGACAACAGGCATTTCTAACCATTACTGAAAAAAAATCGCCACAAGACAGATTGAAAAATGGCACCTCTTTCTGACGAAGACAAGGTGATTATCAGACATTATATCGAGAAAGAGTATACAGCTTATGAGATATGGAAACAGAACCCAGAAAAGAACTGGCATTATTCAAAAGTTAAACGTGCCGTCAAGAAATTTAAAGAGTATGAGACTATGGAGCGAAAGAAAGGATCTGGAAGACCAAGAAGTGTCAGAACTGCTGAAAATGAAGCTTTTGTTGAAGAAATGATCTGCTCGCAGGAAGAAGAACCTAGGACACACGCTTCACCAAGAGAAATCGCTAGAGAGCTTGAAATCTCTCATTCCTCTGTACGCCGAATCGTTGAAGATAAAGGCTACAACCAATTTAAACGTCAAAAAACACCACAGATGAACGATGCAACACGCAATCGTAGAGTCGATCGAGCTGTTAGTCTTCATGAGAAGTTTGTAAAAAACCCGAGGATGATTGAACGCGCCATTTTTCAAGATGAAGGTGATTTTCCACTCCAGGTACCGTTGAATAGCCAAAACGATCGAGTTTACCACAAAGGCACAAAGAAAGACGTCCCTGATGAAAACCTTTTCCATGAAAGCAACCGCCAATCAGTAAAAGTTATGGTGTCAGCTGCACTCACCTGGCATGGTGTTACGAGGCCGATTTTTGTAAAACGAAAAGGATTGAAAGTCAACGCCAAAAACTACAAGAACCATCTGAAACGTGAACTCTTTCCAGCAATCGAAAAAATCTATCCAAGAAGGGACTGGATCTTCATTCAGGATGGGGCTTCATCGCACACTCGAGTGTGTCAATGAGGTGAATTTTCTGGTCTGTAAAATTTATCAAATTTTGCGATTTTCATAATGAAGAGTATTGAGCTCAAATTTAAACGTATAAACAAGTTCAGAATATTGTGTAATTGATTTATTGTGAAAATATAACCTTTCAACTGAAGTTTAGGGCAAAGTCTTTTGTTAAAACTGTCAAAAACCGCGAGTAAACGACCACTGAAGTAAGGTCCCAAAATTGCTGTTTATCAAAAAAAGCAACGACTCGGCCGAGAGTTAAGGGTCAAAAACAACTGTTTAGGGTGGCCTGCACATAGGGGCACCTGATCTAGGGTCGGGGCTAATTTTATGGCTTAAATATTTTCTTCAGGAAGTTATTTTGTCAAAGGAATCTTCGAAGTCCAGACTTTGATCTCCTTTTATTCGAGATAGGGACCATTAAAAAATAGCCCCGACCCACGGTTCGGTCCGCAATTTATCTGGCTTTCAAGAAAATCTAAAATGGCTTTTTGATAGCCAATACAATCGCTGCATTTGCAGGTTTAGTGGGCCCCATTACTCTGCTAAAGAAAATTCATTGGATTCGAGAAAACATCAAAATTACAGACCAGACAAAAAATTACGCAATGCCCTCTACAAGCCATTGTGATTGGCTGATCGGGAAAAAGACGTGAGATCTGATTGGCGTAGAAAAAAGTGAATTTTTTTTAAGAAGGAGGCGGGGAAGAAAAAGAGGCGAAATGTCTCAAAATGAACTTCAAAAATCAAGATACTTGCAAAAATTGAAAGGAAAGAAATGAATTTTATTCTTCTTGTGAAACATTTTATAGCTCATTCATAGGACGGGGATGTATCTAAACTAGAAGGACTAGACATCAGATTTAGAAGAACGAGACAAGGTGACTTTTTGATACACAATGCACAATATATTTTAAACTTTCTGTAGCTCAGACATAAAAAATCCAGAAAAAAATGACTCCAAAACCATCTGAAATCCATTTTTTCTACATCCTGAAGAAAAAGAAAGAATATAAATAAATCTAATATAAATCAAGATTTGTGTCATCAATCCATAACCTTAGAGATAAAACTTTCAGTGAGACAGGGATTGTTAGCATAAAATACCCATCTTTTACTTCCATTCTCTTTATAAAGACCATAATAGCATAACATAGCATTTTAATCTACATTCTGCCAGAACAGGGATATTAGAAAATGAAAGAGCCTTAGCTCTTATGTAGGGAAATTAAATATCTAAAGTGAGGAGAGTGAATGGGGTTTAGCATTTGCCAGCAAATAATAATGAGCTGAGTCAGGCTGGATTCTCCATGAATTTCGACCAATTTTGAGGTGGTACCACAACTCCTTCTTCAGTTGACAGTGAGAGAATTCTCTTGCTCTTGTCATCTGCGACTTGAATAATATCAAGAATCCACAATTAATAAAAGTTAACTAACCTTTGTTTTATTGCAGTTGACCTCCAGCACGCATTTCAAATTCAAAAACATCTCAAAACTGAAGAAAGCTCGGTTTTTTCTTCTTCCCATCTTCTTCGTTCTTAAATTGCACTAACATCATCATCATTGACAACACCAAAAAAAATCTAAAGTTTTTTGGAGAATAAAATAAAGAATTGTAAACAACAAAGAAGTGAATAAAAATGAAAACTGAAGCTATAACTCTGGGCAAAAATAATGCCCTTCCAATAAACTTGTGCATCCAAAATACAGTTAAAATTACTAAGAAGTGTTTCCTGATTATAAATCATAATTCTTTGAAAGAAAATACATTTTGACTCTTTAAATGAAAATAATACCGGTATGCAACATTTAGAAAAAGAAAATATCAGAGTCCTTCCCCTCTCAGAAAAAAAGATTTCAATGATTTCGAAAGATCGAGTGGCAAAAAACATTTTCCAGACTGTCCAGATTGAACGTACTTACTAAAATAAATTGTTTCAAAACATTCGAAAACATTTGCGCGCTCGTGTGAACACTCAAAAACATTCGATTTTCAAAGCGCTGTTTACATTTGAAAATTCGAATGTATTTTCGGCGTAAAGCTCTGTTTAGACTTAAACACGGAAAAAACTACAGACTCGCAAAATTCACCTCATTGATTTCCTCGAGCACCAGCAACATTGTCCAAGACTTTTTGCAGGAAACCATACCGAGAAGATACCTTAGGAAAGATCAGTGGCCTCCAAAGAGTCCCGACAGTAATCCTTTAGATCACTATTTTTGGAACGAAGTTAAATGCAAGGTGTACCGAGGAAGATTAAAGAAGCCTTTTGAAACAGAGAAGGAAATCATTCTTAAGATCAAGTCTGTTTGGAAGGAATGCGCGAGAAACCTACCTGAAATCAGAAAATCTATGAAGCAATTTGTTGGTCGTGTTCGCACTGTTGGTGAATGCAATGGTTCCTCAATTAAGATGCATTATTCGTGAACTCAAATCTCGGATTTACTCATTATAGTTTTATCATCAAAAGTACTGCTTTGTAAAAAGTGAATTTTTCTTCAGAAAAAAAACTGACGTCAAATCTATAAACAAGCACATTTTCACATCCTTTAGGAAAATCTCCATATCTTTAAAACTACTAAAGCTATAAGAATGAAACTTTCAGGAAAGCTTCAAAATAGGTTGCTTAAAACGCATGTAAAAGTTCAAGTTTCTATTCTAACTGAAAAAAAGTTACGTCAAAGTTTCAATTTTAGGCCTATCATTTTTGGCACACCCGGTATCTAAAGAATATAATGAAGAATATCATATAACTATGTATAAATACATGCAATGAAAGAAATCTCTAGGTGACCAATACTTCCAGGTGCCGAATAAACAACGAGGAGAGGTTTGAAAATTTCAACCGTTAAAACCACTGAAAGAGGGCAATAAATATAGACTTACTTAAACCAAGCTATTTACAGCTGTGTACTTGGTAACATAAATTTTATGAGTATCAGCAGATTATATTTCTGAGCAAACAATTATCACGTAATTAAACAAACTTACAGCTGATTTGGTTGCACGAATTGTTTATTCCTAAATTGAAAAATAATTTGAGCTACTATCAGACTCTTTCTAGATCTGTAATTTAAATCAATGTAAACAGGAAGTTGGAAGATATCAATCCTAAATTTTGCATTTTTGTAAAACAAGAGGATTTTGATTTAAAAGCATTACTACAAGTCTAATCTTAGTATTGTCTTGAACACTTTCATAGTAAAAGATGGTTGAAATACTTAAAAGACAATCGAAATTGTACAAAACAAAATCTAAAGGTTTTTTACAGAAGAGAATTTCAGTTGTTCTCTTTCTCAAAATCACTATAAATTGTCATTTTCCAGTGATGTCAGTTTTGATATAATTTTCAAAACCCCCTTTATTTTTACAAAAAAGGATCCCAGTTAAAATGTAAAATAAATGAGTGTCGTTAGGATAAATATGACGATTGTCAAAAGGTGTCTACGTCAAGTCATTTGGTTCTGTTTCCCATAGGTCATTGTGGTCAGTCAGTTCTCTCTAGTCAGTGAATTCAGTTTTGTCAGTTTCAAATACGTCCAAAGTCCAATCTAAAAATCAATTTACATATCAAACATATTATCCAACAACAGTGTTAAATTTGTCAGCCCTAAAGTTTTCCATTCCTTTAAAAAACCTTTTTTCATTGTAAAATTTTGAATATAATGTAGCTTTTTGTTGCTACTAGCTGGTGTGTTCAGGTAGGGTTTAAGAGTCCAACATAGTGATAGCCTTTTATTTTAATTAATGAAAGTTGTTAAAAAAACTTGCAAGTTCCCCTCAGTAGGAAAAGGTCCTGAAAATGATTTATTATCCAGTTTCGGATAGGACAAAATTAGGTTAGGTAAGGTAAATGTATGGTATGGTCTAGGTCTCGATATTTGATAATATTTGATGTTATTTATGCAATATTGATACTTCAAGAATAAATAACCAAAATGAAGATTTATGAAGATTTAAAGTTGATAAAAAGAAAAACAAGTAGCCTGGCGGCATTACGGCCCAGCATAAGACGTCTTTCATTGTATCGAATGTACAATATTAATCTGACATCAAGTGGCCTATTCCCGTGACACTTCAAGGCCTCTCGAACATAGTTTTTCATATTTATATTGTTAAAATGTATATTTCTGGTACGCAGCCTCCCTTCTATAGAGGTTTTGTAGATGGCACTGAATAATCTGTAGTATTTCAGATATTGTTTTTTGATAGAAATAACAGCACATGGGTCAAATTCCGTGTTTTCAGGTGTTTCCAATAGGTACGTTTTTTATAAGAATGTAAGGCAATGTTTATTGTAATAGAGCTATAGGAGTTTTTTTTAAAGAAATAATTTTATTTTGTAGAACATAGATCTTTCATTTTACAGTTATTAGTATTACTTGTAATTATTCCATCGTATGTATTAGTAATGCTTTTTTATCTCCTTGAAAAAAATAACGTTCTACAAAAATTAAATGCTCTGTTCCTCCGTTAAGTTTGCTACCTGAAAACATCCTCGCTTAAAAGCCTTTTTATAAAAAATGATTTTAGCATGCACATTCTTCTACCTGGTTCGGAGCTAAAACGCACCTTCATTTCAGATTACAGAGTTTATTTCGACTTTTTGAAAAACACTACCTTAAAGGAAGAAATTTTGGCGGGAATTTAATTTGGCGGATGGCCAAAAAAGTTTTTTCAGAGGGAATTTAATTTGGCGGATGGACGAAAAAACTAAATTTGGCGGGAATTTAATTTAGCGGTCGTTTAAAAATTTAACCTTAAGATGGCGTCAAAACAGCGAAAAAATAGCAAAAACACCTTAAAAGAGATCATATTTTCAAAATGTTTAATTTGGCGGGAATTTAATTTGGCGGATGGCGGAAAAAAGAAATTTTGGCGGATTTCAGTCAAATCCGCCAAATCCGCCAAATTTTCTTTCCGCCAAAATTTCTTCCTTTAAGGTATTCGAAAACCCTGATCTACTTTCTTTTACTTTAGAAAGATTCTACTAAAAAAGGGAAGGGTTTAAGAAGTCTAGAAAGCCCTTTACTGGGAAGTGACGAGCCAACCTTAAAACCTCGATATATTGAACGAAGGTCAAATTGCCTAGTTCCATTAAAGTTGCCGATCGAACTACGATAAGCTTCGATCGATATCATGATTTTTCGCCTAAAGATTACTTTGCGAAGGGAAGAACAAAAAAAATGACACAGGAAACTCCCAGGAAACTTCAATGTATATTTCAAAACGGTATTGTTAACGGAGTAAGCTGATTGAGTTTAGTAAGTTTAGTAAGCTAAGTTTAGTAAGATTTGGCTGTTTGGCTGTGTAGTATGGTATACACTCCACCGACAGATCGGTGGTTTCGGCGTTGATTCCTAAAACGAAAAAGAAAATATGAAATGTCAATTTCTTATTGAATTGCTATTCTCTCCTAAAAAGGGGAAGTTATTATCTTCGAGTTAAGAAAATCGAGTTGTGTAACTCGATGACTTATTTTAAACACTAACTTATCAAGTTATGTACTCGGTGACTTTATTTCATTGGGAATGTTAAATAACTCGATACCTTATTTCATAAACAGATTCATTGAGTTAGGAAATAGTCATAACTCGAAGCATGGCGTCATGCTTCATAATTCGAAGACTAACTCGATATTTTATAACTCGATAAGATTATAAGCCCCTAAAAAGGCAGGGGAATAATTTTTCAGTGACTTCTTAATACTGCTAATGAGCCTATTTTTTCTATTCATGTCCTTGTCTTTTGTGAGAGAGAGAGAGAGAGAGCGAGATAGGAGGGGTGTAAATTTTTTCATCACAAAGTTAATTTTATAATGGAGCCCCCCATCCACATTTAATCAAAATTCGAAAGAGAAAACAAAAATTTCAAATTATTTTAAGCAGCCCTAAAATGCAATTTTAAGTTTTAATTATTACAGTAAATAGAAAGAAAGACCCCGTCCATTTTTTGTTTTTGATCAGAGGGAAGAAATTTTTGTGGTTTTGGGTGTCTGTCAACCACACGAAATTGAATACCACAAAAATTTCTTCCATTTAAAATGTACTCGACTTCCCCTTCAATTAAATACAGCTTGCAGTTAATAAAACATAGTCAACTCACCTGTAAAGGATTGGAATCAAGATAGGATTTCTTTCTTGTCAGTAATTATTCGAGTGAGCACTAGAAAAAATGGAATATATTTTATAAGATTATGTTTCAGTAGAAAAATTTAATGCGTTTTGTTAAACGAATTGATGACAGTAGAATATGAGTAAAAACATGTGTTTTTCATTTTTCTTTATGTCCTAATAAGCGTGGTTTTATTTTTCTTGATTTTCTAATAAGCGCCGCTTTGCATCGGATTCTAGGTGTGGCGCTTATTTTGAAAAAAAATCTATAGGTGCAGCGCTTAGGGAGCGCTTAAAAGAGGGTCATTCTGGTATTTTTTAATACATATTACTACATCCATTGTTTTAAACCAGAAATAGATTAAACATTATGCCATCTAGTCTCAGACTGTGTCATTTTAATCACACACTAAAGTAAGACAAACTATTTTCAGAGCAAACGTAAAAATTGTCATCTTTTTCTTTGAGCATTGCTGACTGGTAGTAAAAGCATACTGAAGTTTTCAAAAATTCCATGCAATAGAAGTTGAGAAAAAGGCCAAAAAGGCCAAAAACCACTCTTCCCTAAGGAAAAGCAAGCAAAATTGGGTTTGTTACCTCCCTTTTAAAAAGCGATGGAGTGCAAAGACTGCGCAGAAAAAAAATCCAGAAAACTGGATATTACGGGAAAGGTGTGGAGGGGTCCGACCGACATTGCTACGTTCTCCAAGCAACAACATTAAAAGGGAGCTGCACAGTCTATTTAATAGACACTATTATTTGTTAGCCATTCCAAATATATTGTTTCGGTGTATGGCGGCAATCGAAAATATGTTCCGTTCGCGTCAAAACCACAGCCATTACTTTTTTTACGAGCGCACAAGAGTGTCATTTTGTTATTGTTTTATTTTCATGATTACATACAGAGTGAAACAAAGGACTGGTTTCTGTAAGCTCTCAAACTTGCTTAAATAGTAAGGGGGCCGTCCATATAGTACGTACGATTTTCTAAAAATTTGATACCCCCTCCTCCCTTGTACGCAGAGAACAATAGAAATGATGTCATTTAAACAATAGATGTACGCTTTTGCTAAACCCCCCTCTCCCCCTTCACTGCGTACGTACTATATGGATGGCCCCAATCAGTGCCCGCGGGCGAAAGATTTGTATGGATGTGGAAACCGTCCATTTTTCTAAAATGGTATTTGTATTCCAGTTTATTTGGCAATTTGGTGTGCACGGTTTCAATTTCAATTTGAAGCCGCCATTTCTTTATTATTCATTTGCGACCAGCGAAGTCTTGAAGATGGTGGTGTGATTGTTGTAACTGGACCGTAAATGATGTAGAGGATGACGGTAGTAAATTAGGTGATTTCAAAGTATAGTTTTTAGTATTTATTCGCTCGCTCGATGAAAAATTGCAACAATTTTCCGACTTGTCAGACTTGGAATCTTTGTCTGCCAATTTCTTGGTCGGTCGGCTGACACAAACAGAACATATTTTTGATAGTCGCCTATATTAAAAAAATGTCTCAATGATTTAATTAATTACCTTTTGAAAGAAATGTATATGATGATAGCAGGGAGCAGATTCGCGATTGAGCAAGAAACTACAGTCAGCACCAAATGATATGGATGTTTGTATTTGCACTATTTGTAATAAATACCCACGGGATCAGCAGGAAAAACTACTTTCAGCATCAATTATGATATGGATAGTTACAACTGGTAAAAAAACGTGTGTCTGAAGCAGTCAAACGTCAAAGATGTAAATAGAGACAGAAAACAAGACAGAATCCATTAGTTCCATAAAGTTTGAGCAGAATTAGATCACACTTACTAAAGATTAACATTGTCTTATCGCTGAATAAATTCTTTTAGTGAGTTAAACCATAGTGATTGGTTGAAAAGTATATCACATGACTTTCCGCGGCAAAGAATTGATGATTAGCCTGTAATCTTTGTTTTCCTCAAATAATGAAACGAGCTCCGTCTACCATGCGAGTTACTTACAGCGGGCACAGTGCAAATGAAAGGCCCTTACGCTAACCGCGCTGGGCCAATAAATGTTTTTTAATGCTAACAAATGTCATGTGCTAACCCTAGGAAAGCCAAATACTATCAAACATGTACACGAATACACACTAGGGGATAAAATTATTGAACGTGTATCATTCGAAAAAGATCTTGGTGTTATCATCGATAAGAATCTCTCCTTTGACCAACACATATCAAATCAAGTGAAAAAAGCTAATTCAATGGTTGGTCTTATCAGGCGGACCTTCACGTACCTCACTCCAGAACTGTTTCGAAAACTATACGTAACATTTGTCAGACCACACTTAGAATACGCCCAGGTTATCTGGTCACAAGCACGGTGGCCTGCGAATTTGTAAAACAATATTATTATTATTATTATTATTAGAATAATGATTTCCGCACGGAAAAGATAAATGAACGAAACGCGTACTTTGAAAAATACCGCAAAAATGTAGAAGTCACCTAAATATTCGCAAATATTTCAGATATCACCTCTAGTCACCTAACAATACCAAATTATTTCAGATATCACCTCTAGTCACCTAACAATACCAAATTATTTCAGATATCACCTCTAGTCACCTAACAATACCAAATTATTTTAGTTTTCACCCCTAGTCACCTAGTTTTGAGAGATTTTATTTAACTATTTAAGATGTTACCTAGTTATCAGTAATGTCTCCTATTCTCAACTTCAGTTGAGCTAGAATCTTACAATTGATGTTTGTTTGTTTGTTTGTTTGTCCACAATTTTTGGGGCAGCCTAGAGACCTGAAAAATTGGTCTACGGAGCTGAAATTTGAATCACACCTTCCTTTGGCAAAAAACTTCACATTTTTATTAGGTACATCATATTCTCAACTTCAGTTCTTCAACTCTCAAGTTCAGTGTGTCTGTCCTCTTAATTATGGGGCAGCCTGGAGACAAAAATGGTCGGATTTGGCTGAAATTTGGAACTCTTGTTTCTTGGACAAATACCTTGGGGTCTTCCCTTTTTCATTTTTGAGGGTCTGGGGACGAGTTTTTCGCCAAAGCGAGGGTAAAACTTTGGGGCAGCCTAGACACTTTAAAAGTGGTCGGATTTGACTGAAATTCGGAACACTTGTTCCTTGGATGAATACCTGGGGATGTTTTTTCAATTTTTGAACATTTTCATTTTTGGGCGAAAACGAGGAGCTTTTGCACTTTTCATTAACCGAGAATTATACTTGGTGTTCCACTCCGAATTAAGCTAATAATTTTCTTTTTATGAAGTTTACAATTGAGCCTTCGAATTATTTGGAAAGTTGAGGCCAGTGTGGTTAGCATGCTCGACAGTTTAAAAGTGAGGCCTCTTACAATAAAAACTTTGGACAAAATTTCCTTTTAAAATACCAAATTTTGGGGAAAATTTTATCCACTTTTGAAAGGGCAAAAAACTATAAAGTATAGTGTCGACTTTTGCCCAAGTTTTTGTTTTCAAATTTTGCTTCTACCTCAGACAAATTAAGGCCTGTGCAAATAGTTAGCTAATGTGACGTGTTCTTTTGCAAATTGTTCCGGCATCTAATCAGGCGTCCATTTTTTTTCTAAAACGTAGCAAATTCTTCATATTTTTCAAAAATACTTGGGCCATTTTTTTCGAGCAGATGACTTCGGGAATTAATGGCCCACTTTTTGGATAGGTTGATATGGAGAATTCGAATCTGTAAAAAAATATTTAGAAATCAGGGCGATCCCTAAAAAGTTAATCGTTTCCACGTTACCGAGTGACGAAAAAAAAGTCATATAAGCGGCCACAAAAATTTTTTTACCTTGTCTTTCTGGGTTGTACTCACTGTTTATAAAGGAACAACGGTAAACCAGACAGATTTGATCATAAAAAACGTCCAAAGTTTAAGGAAAGGTCATATGTAAAGTTGTTTCAAAATTCTAAAATAAACCTATATACCTACGGCCGGTTGAATTAAAAAATAATTCTCACCCGGCCGATAACGCAGAAACAAAAACTTTTTCAGGGTTTGCCCGGTGTGGAATAACTTGCCGTCACGGATTTTATGATTTGGCAGTATTTTACCGACATATGACGGATTTTTCCCAAAAATTTTATCCTATTAAAGTATTATCGGCTCTTTCGTCAATACAGCTATTGATACACTGGGAACAAGGCTTCCTCTGAACAATTTTGAGAAATTTTATAAGCCAAAAAAGGTGGCGTAACAAAAACATTTCCGAACACTCCTCCAAGGAGTGGGCTCCCTCTAGGGGTTCCCTCTTCTCACTTTGGCCACACTATGGATTTTTGCTGCCGCATGGAAATGAAACATATTTTCCTGGAAAAGAAAAAAACGTGAAAAACTCATGAGTGTCTAATAAACTAATAAGTTGGGATTGGAAATTTTGTTTTTCAAATGAACGGGGAAGGGATCCTAATTACCGGGAGTTGTACTTCCATGGATTTAATATAGACACTGGATGAATATCAACTTTCAATTTTATCGATTTCGCCCTTAGTATTAGCAGTATTGTTCACTCTCCATCCGTAGTAGAATTTGCAATTTAATCCCGTGCTAATACATACTCATTGTACTTGTACCTATATTATCAAAAATAACTACCCACAAGGGACTTAAAACTATCTTCTTGAGAAATTATCTTGAAATTAATTGCTTTCGTGGGTCGTTATAACGTAAAAAATGTGAGCAAAATAGGCGAAAACAAATAACATCCATAAGAAACAAGATGCAACACCTGAAATTTTGAGAATTAAACCTGCTTAAAGTCGATGATCCACCGCGGGCCACCAAGCAAAAATCATATCCTCAGAAAGAAAATCAATCAAAGATTATTCTGGTGCTAATTCAAATCAAAATATCAGAATGTTTAATGAGATTAAATCAATTGAAACTTTCAATCTTGCTCAGCATTTTCTTTGAATATTTCCTATAGAAAGAATATATTTTTGCTTCATTTTGCGAGTATTAGAAACACAGAGATACTTTCAAATGTTGAAGTCTCAGATTAAAAACGTTTTTAGAAAGTGAGATACTTCGCTTTTTATGAAAAAGATTATAAGACATTTTTCAAAATCAATCGTCTTCGATCCGCCATGACAGTTATCCTCTAAGGGCAGAGTTAGAACATTCATTGTTTTAGAAAACAATTGAAAGACAAAGCTATGCTCTCCACCGTTTCATGCGTTGCTCATCCAGAGTCTATGATAAATTCATGGTACTTCTAAAAACCCTAAAAAGGGACTACAATCAGGCTACTAAATTTAGACTGAATAGAATTAGGCACTGAAGAACGCATGTGAGTTCAAAAAAGTTACGTATTTTGGATATCGGTCAGGAGCGTTCATAATGGCGGATTTTGGGGTTCGATGCCTGTTTTTTTTCCCATGCAATCTTTCATATAACAAAATCGATGTGTGCTGATCAAAAATCATCAGGAAAACAGAGAAAAAAAGTAACACCAAATCTTATATTCTACATCCCAATACGCTTCCAAACATGTTTCCATGCTATGTTATGGTTTAGGAACAAGAACTGGGCAGTGGAAGATTTTTAGACCACGTCTAACACGGCGAACGACGTAGTTGAATTTTGTTAAAATGAAATATGATTAAAATAAGATAAAAATTAGTTTTGATTTTCGATCTCTATTTTCAAATTTTTCACTTTAACAGTTTTTATTTCACTTTTCCTTTCAATAACAGAGCCGAAAGTTTTTTAATACGCATTCCAATCAAGATTGTGATAATTTCATTTCATAAAATCTCCGCTCGATCTAATACTGGATAACGCCCTTTGCACTACTCGAGCGAGTAGGTCATTGCTCAAATCCTTTTTACGCCAAATTCGCGCTGACAAGATGGACGTAATGTAAGTAGCATTCTCAAAATTCCACAGATTCCTATTAAATCTAAAGTTATCTGATTCCTAATTAGAAAAACCTCCATAAACAGTCAGTGATTATGCAGGTTTAAGCATCTCCCTCTGAAATGCTGACTTTATTGTCTTCCTAGAATGTTCAAACGTCTCATTTTTAGGAATCAAAATGGTAATAACCCTCCACCACCTGCTCTCCAGGAACAAGGTGTTAGTGGTGACGAGGTCCAGCCCGTTATCCCGGGGGGGGTACTACCCTTGTCGACCGACGGGGGTGCTCCGCTGAGGTTCGAAAAATGCACCCTACGTGGGACTCGAAATTGGGGAAAAAAGTGACCCTGAATGGGACTGAAATTCCAAAATTTTCTCAAATTTTCTACTTTTTCCCCAAATTTTCCAAAAAAGGCACCCTACGAGGGACTGATTTTTCTATTTTGGTGTTTTTGTGACCCTTCCTGGGACTCGTGGAGGTTAAAAAAGGCACCCTGACCAGCGGAGCATCCCCGTAACCCATCTTGCCCTAGTACCCCCCCCCCCCCCGGGCCAATATCCAAGAAGAAAATGGAGGTGAAAATGCGATCAATCCTCAGGATGATTTACCCAGATTTGAGCTTGATGCAGAAGAGTCTGAATCAGCTTGGAATTTACCAGAGAGTCAACTGAACTATCTACACAAATACATGAAGATGCATCCTTTCCGCGATATTGTGTTTAATGATATTGTTCTAAGCCCCTTCGACGGTTTATGACCTCAAAACCTATTTGTTTTATGAGTTTTTTTTCCTCTCATTGGCTGAAATACTCGGCAGGTTGAGCTGTTTCGACGTAGTTGATGGCCCATTCGTAACAACTGTACGTTTAGGGGCCACCGTAGTTTTTTTACATTGGCACACTATCTCTGCGCACCGAAACCAAAAAAATGACTCATTGTGAAGAGAGTGAGAAAATAATAATTGATAATCTCAAAACTTTAATTGGATGGTCTGATTGGGGTTAGTGGGTAATTTCTTTGGTGAAAAATTTTTTTAAGGGAAGGAATGTCAAAGAAATTTTCCGACGTGGTTGTAAAAAATCCCAGATCCGCCCCTGCTGGGGGCGAAAAATTAATGCAATTTTGGAATATGCATTAAGTTACCCGAGTCTTCTGATATAAAACTATTCAACTTACAATTTAAAGTAATCCCATATACAGAATAGCTTCAATAATTTTCTAGCTATTTACTCTAACTCCTGCCTCCTATTATTTCAAATGACCAATGAATTAAGCATCGTATAAAAATTCCAGCTCATCCCGGGACTACTTATGGCGAATACGGACATGCCATCAAATACACGAGCATAGGTCCATATTTCGAACATGAGTCACACTTCCCTTTCAGTCGCCAACGATTATGAGAATTATAGCAATAGACAATACAAAAAGTCTGCGCTTCAAAAGTTCATTATAACTCGAACTTGTCTGACATTCCCATGGCGTATCGTGATATGATATGATATATTTCTTTTTTCAGATCTATTTACATTTAAAAATCCTAAGCGAAAAACAACCCTAAGAGGCTTTCGAGTTCGAAAGGATATATGGAGTGATAATGTACAAGAGATACTAACTAGAGAAAAGAAAAAAACAACAAAAGATAAACAACAACAGGAGATACAATACGAAAATATTTACACTTGGTTTGTGGATGATAATAAATGCGGTAGAATAAGACACTAGATGGGAAATTAGTTATCATTGAGTAATTTTGATTTGAGTTTTCGAGCAAACACAGAAAAGCTGGTGGATTTGAGATTAAGACATTGTTGATTCCAGAGATGTGGACCGTAAAATCGTATGGGAGATGGCGAGTCACCAAATACCAAAGTTGTTAAAGAGTCATTAGTAGGCTGACGGGTACCAAACCCATGAGATGGCTTACTAAAAATTGTGTTTAAATAGTCAGCTGATAATTTGTTTATATGTTTAAATATGAGCTTACCACACTCTAATTTGTATAGGGAGTTAACTTTTAATGTATTGAATGTCCCAAGATTTGATTTATTAAAAATTTTATTGATTTTATTTGTTATATTACTTATTTCACAATTTAACTTACCTATTCCCTTGGTGCTCGGTGAGCCCCAGGAGGTTATGCAATATTGTAAATGTGGATTAATAAATGAATAATATAATGAAGTTATATAAGACGGTGAAACTAAAT
Organism: Clytia hemisphaerica; assembly: GCF_902728285.1. NCBI lineage: Eukaryota > Metazoa > Cnidaria > Hydrozoa > Leptothecata > Clytiidae > Clytia > Clytia hemisphaerica. The sequence continues at coordinate 532,987 of NW_027103394.1, forward strand.
GACTCAACTTACGTATGAGGCCTGAGCCTTGTTTGATCTTAGTTTTGACATGATCGATGTGAGCTTTCCAGTCCAATTTTTCATCGATAAATACACCTAAATACTTTGCAAAGCTAGTTCTCATTACCTGATTGTTTGATATTGTAATAGTGAATTTTCCAACCTGTTTTTTACCTGAAAAAATAATAAAACAAGATTTTTTAATATTTAGGGATAGCTTGTTGTTGGTCAGCCAGGTTTGAACAAGCTTTAACTCTTGGTTTACTAGTTGCTCAAGGATAACAGGGTCTTCGTGGCTTCGTGGCTTCGGGGGTCAATCACGCTGAAGTTCTAAAGGAGTGGGTCAATATCCCATCGGAAAGAAATGCAGACTTGAACAGGCTAAAAAAACAATTCGCGAAACGCCGTAGTCCAGACTTTCCAATTGCTGAATATCTTCTGACCTTCAGAGCGTTCGGAGCTTAGATTGAAAATGACTTTCTACATAGCAATACATAACAAACCGTACTATTTTCTGAAAGAAATTTTTCAAGGTTTTCCAGCTCCGTGACCGAACATTTCTCTAAATCGAGGGAAGACGAACCGAGTGAACCGAGTGAACAGAGTTAAAATTTCTGTAATTAGCAAAGAAATCACTATTATAGAAAAAATTGATGCACCAAAGGAGACTAAATGAACTTTCCTGTAGCCTCGACATTCAATTTTGATTAATCTTTTCTGTCAGCAATAAATAAAATCTCAAAAAGGTAGCATTTTTGCCAGGTTGGAGAACTCCAAAAAATGGTTTGATTTGACTGAAATTTTACTCTAAGGTGCCCCTCCCCGAAAATTTTCCACCCCCCCCTGGACCTTATTTTCCACCCCCCCCCCCCCGTTTAATAATTTTTCCGTTAATATTTTCAGCTATAAAAGGCAAGTCCCTTATTTTGCTCTAAATCGCCTGATTTTAGCCCATATTTACCCTATTTGGGGGTTTTCAGAAGTACAATTTCCAGCCCCCCGGCAATTAGTTTATTTGGCACCTAAGAGTACATACTTTGTACTAGTAATCCGATAATCTAATGCACAGGAAAAAATTATAAAATCCCAAGCCTGGGATTTGGCCATTTTCGGGGTTGGGAAAACGGCAAATCCGGATTGGGATTTTGCCTTGGGAACATGACGACACTACCAACCTTAGAAAAATGCAGTTTTCGGGTCGAAATTGACGAATTTCCAAGGTTGGTTTTTACAAAATTCGGATCCGAAACTGATGAATTTCCAAGGTTGGGTTTTTGAAAATATGGTTATGAGGATAATTCGGGGTATATTTCCGAAGGTCAATTTTGGAATTATTTGAAATTAACTCGGGAAATTTACAAAATTTCAAAATTAGACCGAGGGTAATTTATCTCGAATTTCACGAAAGTAAACATGGGATTTTGGCTAATCTCATAGTTAGGATTGAATTTTTACGAATTCTGTAAAATAAAACGTCAATTTAGCAATAGAGATTAAGCTGTAACTTGATCCTGAAAGGATTCGCACTTTCAGTAGGAATTGAGTCAAAAGTAGAAAATTTCAAAATGTGAGAACTTTCAAATTCGCGGGAAATTACAACTAGGGAAGTTACAAATTAACGCAAGTAAAAACAAATTTCAATCAACCATAAGATGACCTTGAGTGTTCTTTTCAATAGACGATATCGGCTTAACGTGAAAACTCAGATTTGATCCCCGAATATTGCCCACAATGCTTTGTGCGGAAAAAATTTCACCGTGAACTTTTTTCCGCGCAAAGCGGAAAGTGGTAGTTGTGGTACCAAAAAACAAAGATGAAATGTTGGGGCAAGCTAGAGATTTCTAAAATGTTCTGATTCTGGCTGAATTTTTCACGCCTGATCCATGGATTTATCCCTGTCAAGGGTTTGTTTTGAATAATTGTTATGGGGACGATTTTTGTGCCAAAACAAGATGAATATTTTGCCCGGGGGGGGGGCACTCGATCTGAAAACGACATTTCCATGAGAAATCATACCCTTACAGTGCACTTTTTTAAAATTTCTCGCCCATAAGGGCGAAAATTTTTGCAATTTTCCAAGAAAATGTGGAATTTTTCGTCCAAAATTGACCAATTTTGAGCCAATTTTACCAAAAAATTGGCCTTTTATTACAATTTCCTACCCTTACAGTGCAGTTCAGTACAGTTTTGTAATTTCCTACCCTTACAGTGCACTAGCTGAACTATGAAAAACCTACCCTTAAGGGCCGAACGTCTGGTAGGTCATTTACCTTGAGTGCCCCCCCCCCGGGATATTTTGTAGCCGTCTATAATTCTACAGATTTTGTTGATTATGCTTAGCTTGTCGATCTTACAACTGGGTCTACGAATGGTTTAAATAATACTGAAGTTTAGCCAGGTATTGTTGGATTTTGAAGTAAAATAGCGCAGATGTAGATGAAAATGCTATGTTTCAATTTTAAAAATCATTTTCTAATAATAAAATTACAAAACAACCTTAAGACTGAAGTAAAAAAACAAACATTTTATCTCCCAAAGAATGGAAAACCTGGTAGCAAAACAATTCAAGTTATACCAAAAACGTAGTCCAAGGATGGACGGAAAAAATTGCCCTATCAATGCTATTCACCTATAATAGAATAGCCTATTTTGACTTGGGATTGCTAGTTTTAGGAGTAAGTCTCGAAAACGAGAGATTTTCTTCCCTTAACGCACGATAGACAAAAGAAATATGTTACAAATATAAGAAAACAGGATCATGATGTCCAATCACTTTGTTGTAGAATCACTTTTCTCCATCCTATAAACAAATAATTTACATTTAATTAATTAACCTTCAGGTAGAATCTCAATGAACTTAACCCCGTCGAACTTAAACTACCAGATCCAAGTATAACAAGCAATATGCTAAATGGACCTGCCTGATGATTAAATGGCAACAACAGGAAGTACAGACTAGAGCTTGTAAATATGAAGTAGAACCGTTTTATGACAGCTTTCGGCTGTTCCGGCCATTATTACTAAGAATTTTACGAATACAAAAGATTTATTTCACTGCAAATAAAATGAAATAATTATTAAATTTAGTCATCACCATTTAGAACTTTTTCTATATCGGAACAATTATATCAGTTGAACCAGCCAGTTCTACAGGTCGTAAAATTTTTTTTTTCGAAAATAGGTTTCAGCACATTTTCGGAAGTATGTACTACTGCATATCTATTATGGGGAAGAAATCCAGAAATTAAGTCCAAAAAACCTATTTTAAGGTAGTTCTTTTCCGAAATCAGGCACCGCAAGTTTTGGGCATTGATACAGATGCAAAGATTCAGAAAAAATAGTTAGCGAATAGTGAGAGAAGCTGGTTATTCATGTAAATAGTTAAACAAAAATAAATTCAATTACGAAAATCCAATTTCTATGGCCAATAAAATGTCCGTGAAAAATCGTTTCAGCCAGCGTTTAGAGAACCGAGCCGTCATCTTTGTGCAAAAAATCAGGAAAAACTTACAAAGCAATTTTTCGCACAAAGTCCAAAAAGCTCCATTTTAGACAGTTTTTTGCCCCCCCCCTCCAAAAAAAAATTGTTATCTAAAATTGGGCATCATTCACATTTTTGACATTGCCATTTTGAATCATTGTGCAAAAAATTAGAAAAAAAACTAAGCTGATCCCGAGAAAAGCTGGTAACAGACGAACGTTCAGGCGGATGGACGAACGGACGGGAATGGGTTAATTTACAGGACTTCAAGTTTCGTCCAAAAACGGCACTTGTTAGCAAATAGTTCTTAGAGGATTCACTTTAATTTTAGAGACTTCGGTAGGTTCAGCGGTAATCATCTCACTTAAAAAGTTACCAACCTTCTCCTTTGCTTGCTTGTTTCTTTGATGTTGCACTCTTGATCTAATCTGTTGCAAGGAATATTTTTCACTTAGATAACCCAGTTGTTTAATGGATTTATCGTTCATTTTCTGTTTCTTGTCAATGAAATCTTGACCATATTTTTCAAGTGTTAGCACATCAACTGGCGGCCATAAAGAGTGTCTATCTCCCTCAGTCTAAACGAAGGAGGCAAAAAAAATAAAGACCTCAAAAAAGTCGCCCTCAGGAATTTTACTGCATTGCTGCAACACGGAAATTCGTTGATTATTCAAAAGATATCTATGTAGCTTTATTAATTCTTTGTGCTCAAGTGAGTTACGGCATGTCCAAGGTAAAAGTGAACCAGTTCCACTCACTTTCAAAATGTCAAACCTAGCTGAAAAGAAGCGCCATATGATGTAGATCAACGTGATGGGTGTTAGAAAAATTTAACTTAAGGCTATAAGAAGTTATAGCCCAAAAACCTATATTATGACGTCATAAACATTACGTAACATTTCGTCACGAAATTTAAAATTTAAATAACTCATAAACTATTAATGATATCAATATGTAACTTTGACAGAACAAATATATCGTAATTCTCTAGAAGTAAAATTTTCGAAATCTCCTGAAAAATGATGACGTCAGCATTTTTAAGCAATTTTCGATTTTTGGCTATAATAAATGACGTCATCATTATTTTCAAAGGATTTTTAACTCAGAAATTTTCTAACATCAATATCTATTTGTGGTCAAAATTTGACGTTTATATGACTTTTAGTTCACGAGATATTCAAATTTTTAGTTTTATGACGTAATGTTATGTAATGTTTATGACGTCATAATACAGGTTTTTGGGCTATAACTTCTTATAGCCTTAAGTTAAATTTTTCTAACACCTATCACGTTGATCTACATCACAAGGCGCTTCTTTCCAGCTATGTTCGACATTTTGAAAATGAGTGGAACTGGTTCACTTTTTCTTTGGACATGCCGTAACTCACTTGAGTGAGAAAAATAGCCTAATAGACGCCATTAAAAGAAATTGAACGTAAAAGATTTTTCTTTAGATAAATTTTGTCCGGACACACTGTAGAAGCACACTATTTGAAAAATGTTGAAGATGTTGTTGTAGCACGGAAAAAGAAAAATTTTAACGCACATAACGAATTAAAAAAAGTTTCATGGGGACGGGAAATCATCTTTTCTAAGCACTTACGTGAAATATTTCCATCCTTGGAGGAGACCTAGGGGCCATCCGTATCGTGCTGTGATCATGTTCATCTTCTTCATTCTACAAGAAGTACATGAAAATGAAGAAACTTAAAAAAATATGCTGTTTGTGGCAATAGCAGCTGTTTGTATCAAGGATTTATCATAGACTCTGGATAAAGAACAGGCTTCTAGCTATGTCCCTAGTAACGATATTAACCTTTGAAGTAGGCCAATTCTGGCCCTTTTTAGTGATTTTTGATCGTTTTAGCTCTATTTCACTTTTGCCTTTTTTCGACAAGGGACGGAGCTCAAAGCACGGTCTTCAATAAAGTGGGTATAGAATTTTTTCCAGGGGTTTAAATAATATATTCACAGTTTAAGTGCATGTTCTAGAAAGATGGCGAAAACGATTTTGAGCTAAGAAAAGGTCGTCAAACCCACCCCCGTATAGTGAATTAAATAGGCTAATTAGTTCGAAGAATAAAAGTTGGAACTGCGCGATTCCACAGTAGAAAATACACAACAAATGCTACCCTTCCTGATCATATTTATTCTTAAAGAAACAATGAAATTGAACTCACAAGCGTTGCAGATACAGGTATTGTTACTCTCTCTTTGTCCGAGCTGTTTCGGCCTTTACGTTTAATATGCCTCACGTGGTCACGAATCTGTCGAGGACTTGCGTCAACGTTAATGTCTTTGAATGGAGTCCCATTAGACAAAGCAGATTGTATTATGGCATCTTCTTCGGTCGACCATGATTTCCTTGGGGTCCTCATTGGGCTAGGATTGCCATCTTCTTTCCTTGGGGTCCTCATTGGGCTATCATTGTTATCTGTACCTGTAGAAAGGAGAAGGATATTGGACAGTAGTTTATAAAAAACTCATTTGTATTTGTGACTAAACAGGACTAATAGTAGGGGGAAATTTGTAAAATCGCTCGATTTTTTTAGTCAAAGCACTTGTTATACATTTTTGGAAAGCTGAGGGGTAGGGGAATCAAAATAACTTGGGTGCCAATTTTTTTTCGGACACTTTGGTGTGATTTTCGGACAAATACGACGGTCTAAGGCAAAAATCATAGGGTGAAAAATTAATGAAAATTTTAGCTTGAGAAAACGGAGACCTGTTGTATATTGTTGGAAAGCTCTCAAAAAATTAAGATTAGTGATATATTGCGAGTATAGGTGATTTCAGTACCTAACTCAAGATATTGAGCTTCCAAAAGCGCAAAAACTGGACAAAACAGCTGTTTCTGGCTGAAAAAACACTGAAAAACACTGAAAAACAAGGATTTTTTAAGGATTAATATCTCGGGTTAGGTAAAGAAATCACGTTTCACACGAACGAACGTGCGGCGGACGGACACAGGTCAATTTAAAGGACCTACATCTTCAGATTGGATTTTCAAGAGAGGTTCATCATATAAAACACTAGAGAATAGACTAAAAAAAAGGGAGTTCAATGCATATTTTACAAGGTAATCCAATTTTATGAGAAGGAATTAGGCTAAAAACTGTGTTTTTACGCTTCACGAAAAAGCTCTTAGAGCACAGCCCCATATCTTTTGATCTAGTGAAGCTATGGGGTTGAAAATAGTCTATTCTCTAGATCTATATGTATGTAAAATTTATTTTGCGATCTATAAACAGAGATCAGAGAAGCTGCTTGTATACTTTTTAAATAAAATCTTACGTTTTGTAGGAGTCAATGTTTTGGAAGTCTTCATTGAATTTCCACTAAACAACCTCATTCTTTTTCAAAAAATGCTTGAATGTTTTGAATTAAAACGAGGTAACAGGTTTGTTAAATTTCATATGAGTATAAAAAAATCTTTCTTGATGATGAAATTTATTTTCGTAATAAACTTAGCAAAATTTCTGAATTTTCTGGTGTTTTCAAAGTCTGCCATCTTGTCCAATTTTAATTGCATTGTGGGATGCATGATTTAGATTGCATTTGAAATGTGCAATGGAATGACTTCTTTGTTTCAAATACAGTTCAATTTGAAATATATTTGAATTATTATTTTAGAACATAGAAGGTGACTTTCAAATACAATTCAAATTATACAATTCAAAAGCAGTTCATGGATTGCTTTTGAAATGTCATTATGAAGTGCATTTGAAGTGCTAACTATATTTTTAGAAATTCATAATCCAAATACAATCCAAATTATACGAACTGCTTTTGCATTAACTGCGAAATGTATATGAATTATTATTTGAATTACAACTGAACCTTCTTTGAAATACATTTAAAATTAGAGGGATGGTATTAATTGGGATTTTTTTCTCAGTTATGGCGCATTAGCATCACGAAAGTTCTTCCTGGGAGGTAAAAACTTCAAATTTTAATTTTCAATGTGTTAAGTATGTACCTGAAGTTTGAAAAATTTTCACTTTGGTACCTCAAATCCCACAATGACTAAAATTGCGACACAGGGTGAACGGTTTGGTGTTAGCTGTTTATATTTTGTAGTTTTTCATTGTAATAAATCCCCTACAGATTCCATAAAAGTTTGCAAATGTTTAGATCTTCGATCCTTTGTAGCACAAACCCAGCAATGTAGTTACCTCAAAAACCACAATGGGAATACCTAAATACTGGAAAATCAGTTGAAGATATCTCAAAAATGAATATTAAATCCTGTTCTTAACAGACCAGAGTTTTCTATTTCATAGTATTATTAGTGTAGCCTGGTGTAGCTTGTTTAATTCTCTTGTTAGATGCGTGTATGCTTGTAAACATGAAAGATATTTTTCAGTAAGCTAATTGTCTAGAATTTTATCTTTTAGTGTAGTATAAAATCAAACCAAAATTTAATCTCCGTGTGAAAGCATGTTCAAGTAGAGGTAATGCACCAAACAATAAGGCAGAAGCAAGTGTGGCAAGAAAGAAGATAAATAGAAAGGAAGAGCAGTTGAGTGAGGCAGTGGCTTGGTGTATTGAAAACAATGCTAGGGGATATAAGGCACTGAAGACTGGCATGTTTCCACTAATCAAAGACTGGGAAAGTGAAGACTGGTAGTGAGAAACAATATTGTAGCATCTTGACCAATAACGAAGAAGAATGCATCGTACAATATGTGAAGAATAAAAATAGAGCTTTGCAAGGAATTAATAAGGCTGATCTAACAAAACTTATACTGGCTGTTCTGCGAATACAAGATTCAACCATGATGAGAGACCACAATTTGTAAATTATGGTGTCGATGGAACTCCTAATGGCCTGGTGTATGCTGGACGTGATGACAGTTGTAACAAATTAATCAAAGAAAATCGGGAATGTTTTACTATCAATCCTATAGTATCCTGTTCTAGTAAATCCTGACAATTTTTATTTTTTCTTTATAAGATACACAATCAATTGTAAAAGGGGTTACGCACGATACGAAAGTCTCGTGTTTGCAAGCAAAAGGTTTTTTACACTACATACCGTAGGATTGCTAAACTTCCTCATTCCCAGCGAAACTTTCCGATTGCTAGTGTACAACGGAAAAGGAGCAAAACGCTACAAAAGTAGATTTAACACCGATTTTTGCCGGAGACGCCTAGAAAAAACAGCGAAAAGATCCCGAAGATGGGGCAGGAATGTTTTCCCGGGAATGAGAAAGTTAGCCATTCTACGATACAAATTTAAAAAGTAGTACCCAGCCGTTTGCGTGATCGGGAAATGATCAACAAACCTTTTTTGGTAATTTTCATGATCGTCACGAGAGCAAGGAAAATTACTATCAGTGCATTTTATAAACATGTACAAACTCTGGTGAACAAAAAGAAAGTTGATATTCTATTTTCAAAACAAACTGCTTTTTTGAAGTTTTTTTTTAACTCAAATATCTTAAAATTTCGACTTAAAATAAGAACATCATAAGGATTTTTTGGTATAAAAAACAATAACATCCGAGGCTCAACAAAAATTTTTAGAACAAAATAAGAGTAACTCATACTATTTTTTCGTGAAACTCATAGGTAGGCCTAGGATTGAGATATCAAGCAATTAAAGGATCGAACAGTTAAAATCGGGTATTGAAATACGGCTTAAACACAAGCAGTCCTCCTTAGGGGAACCAAAGAGAGCTGAGCAGAGACATGGCATATCAATGATCATATCAGTTTTTCGAAAAATAGTGCACACGTAAAATAGGAATAGACTACAATAATAAAAGGTAAACACTATAAAAAGACTAACATAAATGACAATTAAAACACAAACCTATATAATGAATATACCTAATCAAATTAATTTCCTGACAATGAACGTATACACATATGTAATAAACCAAAATACAGGAAATAGCATAAAGTCAAACTAGAATATAATGTGAATATGGGATGAATGTGTGATGAATAAATACACGCTTTTTTTTATAAGAATGTACTTTATAAGAATGTCTATGATGAAAATGGCCGAAAAATTAAACATATGCTAAGATTATCACCATCATGGAATTTTGCTATTGAAGCTAAGAATGCCATTTTAAGAGCATTTTTCATTTATTAATTGTCAATTATCCCCAAGTAAGGCTTGACTCCTATCACAAAAGTGCCATTTTATGCTTGAGACGTATGTACTAAATGTTAAATCTAGTCTAAATTAGGATCCTAACCAAAAAAATGCTGTAAGAATATCCATGATGAAATGGATTTACACCATTCTTATAAAAAAGATCGTGTAGTATAAGCTTACCCCCATGTTGATGGGGAGGGCTTGCACAACAAATTATAAAAGTAGCAGTACAGCTAAATGAAGAATTGAAAATAACTGGCCAAGTACCCTGTTCTACTATATGTAAGGAGTCTGGAAGAGAGACTAAATGGGAAATCTGAGCCTAACAGGGCAGACACAATCAAAACAAACTGATGAATTTATACTCTGATATACCTACATAATATCAGACACTAATTACTTAAATTTGCACCATCAAAACAAGAGCACAACAAGAATAATTGGCAGTTAAAAGCGAACAGCCAGGTCTCGACAAAAAAATACTGTTTCAAATAAAAGAGACTGTAAACTAAGAGTCTTAGAAATCTCCAAGAATCCTAGAAATTAAGTCTCCCACAGGATCAATATTCAAACTTTGGCTTGGACAGTACTCCTGTACCTAGAAAAATCTTACAAGCCTGATATGTCCCATTCATTTATTACAGCTTTTTAGAGAAGAAAAAATTATCTATTAACGCTCAACCATACAAATTTATTCATCATCATAAATATGGTATTTTAATTCACATAAGCATAGAAAACTGAATAGTTACGCAGAATTTCAATAGGTATGTTGCTACCGTGAGATCGGGTAACTTGCATCTACAGTAAAGTGGATTCAAACATACATAGCCCTCAAATGAATGACCTGGCTGGTAAAATACAAAGTTAAATGAAAAAAAATGGTAGAGTAGATCTGCGAGCGGAGCTGCGTAGTTAATTTATTTTGAAATTTTGCTGCTTTGATTGGTCAGACACTTGATGGCTATGCAAGTCTCCCTCCACTGATGCAAGTTACCCGACTTCACGATATTCTATGCGACACTTCAAATTAAAGCTTTTTATTTAAAATTGTGATTCAAACAAGTGATTTAGGTGTACTTATTTGCTTGACGTGTTGATGTTTAGTTCAAGAAACACAGTAAGATAAGAATTAAGCACTAAAAAGTTGCCATTATCAGGCTATCGTGCTCCAATTTTTTGGAGTCATTACATGGAGTTTCCGCTGCCAATAGATATTTTGCTAGATGCAATGCCAATGTCATGTTCTGAAAATCCAGTGTGGGGCTTAACCAAGTGAAAAACAAAAAAACAACAAAACATTGAATTATTGCTCGTAGCCACCATCAACCTCTCTTCAAAGCTTTTTAGATGCTAAAATACTTCCTTGAAAGTCAGATTCTTTAAATATGTCCTTGTGATAAAACTTTCGGAAAGTTGAGTCAGATTTCCACTTCCCCTTTTTGAAAATTTCTGTTAGAGAGATACCTGAGGAAGAGGCTTTCGAGGTTGAAGCTGCACTAGTCGAGTGAGCTTTAAAAGTTTTTGTATCAATGCCACATAGCCCAAGCATGTCTACTAACCACCTTGAGACTGTACATGACTTAACCTAATGTCTGACAAACACAGAGACTGACATCTCTGTCATAAACTTTAAATTCCATCGTAGGTACTTTTTGACCTGGTTTCCAGGTTTTTGAAACTAGAGAAAAAGTGAAGACGTAAACGTCAGGTTGTTATGGAAGCCGAGAAGGGTCATTTGGTGATTTCTTTCAAAATATGACGAGATTTCTTTTAAGTTGTCGAGATTTCTTTCAAACTGTCGAGTTTTCTTTCAAACTGTCGAGATTTGTTTCAAACTGTCAAGATTTCTTTCAAACTGTCGAGATTTCCTTTAAACTGTCGAGCTTTCAATAAGTGTCGCGATTTCATTTTTTTCCAAAAAAAATGTAGAGATTCCATCATCAAAACCGCGGGAACATAAACCAAACGCAGGACATCTCCACACGCGGGAAAGAAAAATAGGAAGCACCAATCCAGTTGGAGTTAACTGTAAACTACTCCGAAGATAATGGCTTTATTATCTTTCTTTGAAGTAATTGATAATCTAATTTGTGTAACCGCGACGTTGATGCGACCACCAATTTTCAATTCTCTGGTTATTTACAGATTAACCATAACGGTGAGCATTGATACCGTTATGAATGTGGGACTGGATTCTAGCCACGACACCATTTTCAGTACCACGATCGGTTTGTACAACCCTTGGAAGCACTTTGAATTCTTTAATTGCATTGATGAAAAAGTTAGCCGGGATATTTGGGTTGTTATTTGACTTGCCATATGATCTTTCTGGAAAAACCATCCACACAACCATGAATGGGTCCGTAGGGTTTCAACTTGTCGTAGCCATCTATATGCCACACGTCATTAGGGCCATCAGATTAATAAACACGCCTTCTTAACTTTCTAGCCTTCCTCATTCCGGTGCCCTCAGGATCTATCTCTCTTAAGAGTCTCATTACAGTGTCTCTAGGAGTTGTTATCCCATACGTAGTCCGTAATTTATTCCGCATTCCTCGATAGCCAAGTTGGGAGCCTGGCCCTTCAATCTCATTACTTATGATTTGCCGAAGTTGATCGTCGCTGACTTCACCACCAGCTTTACTTAGCCCATAATCTCTCAGTCTTCTTTTCAATGTGCATAGACTTATATTCAACGCATGGTTATGAGCCGAAAACAATAAAATTGATTCGGATTGTAAGCCCCTTCTGAAATAGTACTCAATTATATCCCTTTCTCTTTCAAGAGTGTTGACGATAATGTTCCGCTTTTGTGTGCCACAATTGCCACAAAAGATGTCCCTAATTTCATTGCCACATCTATGGCAAAACATCGTTAAAGAAAAGCTTGGCACATGGACTTTTCACAAGTGGATAATAATAGGGTGATTCCCCCAGTGTAATGTTCGACGCTTTTTTGGAAGCTCGACAGTTTGAAAGAATTCTCGACAGTTTGAAAGGAAGCTCGACAGTTTGAAAGAAATCTCGACAGTTTGAAAGAAATCTCGACAGTTTGAAAGAAATCTCGACAGTTTGAAAGAAATCTCGACAGTTTGAAAGAAATCTCGACAGTTTGAAAGAAATCTCGACAACTTGAAGGAAATCTCGACAGATTCTGAAAGAAATCGCCAGATGACCTTTCTCGGCTTCCATAGGTTGTTTCAGTAGAAAATCGATATCCAAATTTGTTATTTCAGAAACTCTTGAGGCTTCTATTAAAGATAGCAAGGTTACCAATTTATAAGTAAGTAATTTGTCAGAAATTAAATCATCAATAGGAAGGAAGAGTCTCAATGAATTCTAATGCTGTTTCAACATCCCAAACGAAACTATATCGTGGCAATGGTGGACTTTCATTACAAATCCCTGTCAAAAGACTTGATACTCTAGGATGCTTACCAACCAAAATGCCTTTAATCGGCTCATGATATAGTAGAGGGCATTTTGTAAAATCGCTCGAATGTTTTGATCAAAGCACTTGTTATACATTTTTGGAAAGCTAAGGGGTAGGGGAATCGAAATTACAATGTTTCCAATTTTTTTTCGGACACTTTGGTGTGATTTTTGGACAAATATGACGGTCTCAGGCAAAAATCATAGGGTTAAAAATTAATGAAAATTTTAGCTCGAGAAAACGGAGACCTGTTGTATATTTTTGGAAAGCTCTCAAAAAATTAAGATTAGAGATATATTGCAAGTATAGGTGATTTCAGTACCTAACTCGAGATATTGAGCTTCAAAAAGGGCAAAAACTGGACAAAATAGCTGTTTCTGGCCGAAAAACACGGTTTTCAAGGGCTAATATCTCGAGTTAGGTACAGAAATCACCTATACTTGCAATATATCTCTAATCTAATTTTTGAGAGCTTTCCAAAAATATACAACAGGTCTCCGTTTTCTCGAGCTAAAATTTTCATTAATTTTCAACCCTATGATTTTTGCCTGAGACCGTCATATTTGTCCGAAAATCACACCAAAGTGTCCGAAAAAAAATTGGAAACATTGTAATTTTGATTCCCCTACCCCTTAGCTTTCCAAAAATGTATAACAAGTGCTTCTAACAAAATATTCGAGCGATTCCAAAAAATCGAACAAAATTCCCCCTACTAATAGGCAGAAATTGCAGACCGATGGGCTGCAATATAGCCGTACCTATAACCATGATAAAAAAGATGTGCTAGATAGTCTAGAACTATAGATACATCACATGTAGTGGGATCAATCTGTTTTTCACTACACCAACAATCTACTTTCTCCAGGCCGATTCGTAATCAGATCTTGTTCCAACTCTTCTTGCATTGGAGATGAGATTGGAAGCTCTTTCCGAAATTCCTTCTGAAGATACCTTTTTCCTGAAACTTTCCATGCCAGGAGTCTTAAGTAGTGGTTTTCTAACAATGGATGAATTTCCTTTTTTGGGTTGCTCAAAAGGCTTTCGTATGAGGGAAGAAGAACTGGAATTGCAACTGCCATTTCCATTAGTTTTGAAAACCAAGACTGAGTTTGCCAAGCTGGTGTTATTAGAATTAAGTATGACTGTTCCCTCTGAACTTTTGCTAGCACCTTTCCTATCAGATTGAACGGGGGAAAGCACGAGAGATACTTTTTCAGCTCTTTGGAGACCCTTGACGCAAAAAGGTCTATCTCCGGGGTCTAGTTTCCACTCGCTGCAATCCCTCGCATTTCTGGACTCGAAATCCGCTTCCTTGTTTAATATCCCTGGAAGATATTCTACAGTAAGTGTGATCCCCTTGGAAATTAAGTAATTCCAAATTTGCTTGCTTATTCTCATTAATTCCTGGTTGTTTGTCCCTCCCATTTTCACTAGGTAGGAGAGGGCAGTCATGTTGTCCATCTGAATGTGAATGCTGTTCAGATGACTCTTGTTTTGGGGGAATGTCAATATGGCAAAGTTTGCTGCTTTTAATTCTAGAATAATTATGTGCAGGTCCCTTTCCCTTTCTGACCAAGGTCCCCCGGTCTTCTTTCCTTGGCAGTAAGCTCCCCACCCTTCCTTTGAGGCATCTGATTTTGTCAGTAACTGGGGTGGTTTCCAAAGAAGAGACCTTCCATTGTCCAAACGTATGTTGTTTATCCACCATTCTATTTCTGCTCTCCCCTGGGGGAGAGTACAATCTGTTTCTCGTATGATAGATAAAAGTTCAACTCTTGAATTACTTTTTTTTGTAGAAACCTGTACTGAAAAGGAGCTGGCAGGATTGCCATTGTTGTGGATGATAATTTCCCTATCAGCTGAGAAACTTCCCTTATAGAAACTTTTTTCTTGTCCAGCATTTTCAAGCATTTCACAATAATTTTCTGAACTTTTTCCTCTGATAGAGACATTTCCATCTTCACTGAATCTATAATGATCCCTAACAATTCTATCCTTTTCGTTGGAGTCAATTCTGACTTTTTCACATTGATTACGAAACCCAGATGTTGAAATAGAAAAATCAATGTATGAATCCTTGGATGAAGCTATCAAAAGAATGTCGTCCAGATAAATTATCAATCTTATCTGTAATTTTCTTTGGAACTTTCAATAATTTTGTGAATACTAGTGGAGCAGGTAAGAATTCTGATGGATGGGTATGGAGAAGTAGGTATCCTTCAAATCCACTTTGCACATCCAATCGTTGGCTGAAAGTAGTTCAAGTAACAACCCCTCCATCTTGAAATGAGGGCAGTGAATGAAACTGTTCAAATGTTTTAAATTTATCACAGGTCTGTCCCCCCCCATCTTTTTTGGGAACTGTGAAAATGTTGCTGAGAAACTGGTCTTTGCAAGGTTTTACTTTTGTTATTGCACCTTTCAACTGCATCTGTTCTATTTTTTGCTCCACTAGCTTCTTTGGATAAGTTGCCTGCTTTGGGCAAAAAAGTTTGCTGTGGAGTGTCTATAAATGGAATTTTGTAACCTTGAACTATCTCTAGAACTAGTCGTAAGTGGTAGCCTCTGACTCAACTTGACTGGAAACAGGTTTTTCACTAACCGGTGGACTTTTGGATAGTCCTGAACAGACAAAATTGGTACTAAATTTGTTTGTAATGAAGAAGAAGTTGGACTTACCAATTCTGTTGTTTCCACTTTGGGATTGGTTGGCTTTGTAAAAATTCTGCCTCCTTCCACTTGTACTGGGTAGGGGGCCCCCACGAAAGGACTGGTTGAGCCCAATTCTGTTCTCTTTATTAACGGACGATTTCGTTTTGCCGTCCATTACCTTGAAAAATTCTTTAGATTTCTTCTTGAGTTTAACGAATTCTGCCATCTTTTCATCGAATTTCTCTCCGAAAAGGCGATTAGACGACGTATCCTTTTGAAGGATATCTTTTTTCTCCTTCATCGTTTCCTTCACTTTCGTTTTGTCCCCTTTGAGGATTGACAACAATGCATTCCTTCTTCTGTAATAAGATATGCTGTTAAAGGCTTGTCGAAGCATGGTGACTGCCATGTCCATCAGTCTTGCACAGTCTTTTGCTGAGCGAAGGATGTCGTCCATGTCTGATGTAAACTCCTCCTCCCACATGAGGTATGCTCAATTGCCTAATCCTTCTGGATCTCCAAGAATTCCCATACTTGGGACAGGGGTACAAAAACATTCAAGACTTTGTCTTGGAAACATTCAAGACTTTGTCTTGGACTGATTCAAACGCATTGTCAAGCGACAAAGTTTCTTTCGCTCTCATTTCAGATAGAAGCGATCTAATATTGGAATCCATTTCCTTTTTGTTATTTAGATTGTCTGGTATCGGAAACTGATATAAAATTTCATTCTTTATATCACCATCGTTAGTGTAGGAGTTCATCTGTTTAATGGCATACTCCGCAAGTTCAGATTTGATACTCCAAGAGTTTGTTTTGTCTTTGTTAGACAGGTCGAAACGTTCCTCAATTTTAGCAAACTTATTAGTAGGAACAGTGTTGTCACTTTCTTCGATATTTCGACGTTTTCTAGACATTTGCTCAGCCGGATCCTGATTTTGGTCCTTTGGACTGAGGGTTTGGGAATCTGCATTCAACGGACTCTCGACTTCACTGGGCGAAAAAAGAGATTTCCAATGTGTGGAAAGGCGTGGAAATGTGACAATTCGACATCTTTCCAATGAGTGGAATGATGGTCTTTCCACATCCATTGGAAAGTTAATAAGGTTACCTTTCTATCTTTCCACAAGGTCATCTTTCTAACTTTCCAATCAGTGGAAAGATCATTACTCCAACTTTCCAACTATTAGAAATTTCACTTTTCAGAATGGTGGAAATACGTAAATGTCAACTTTCTACATCTTTCAACTGATCAAAAATTTCATCTTTCCACATCGATTGGAAAGTTTGTAAGGTTACCTTTCCATCTTTCCACAATATCATCTTTCTAACTTTCCAACAATTAGAAAGTTCATATTTCGAAAAAGTGGAAATACGAGGAAATATCAATCTTCCACATCTTTCCATACTGCTCAAAAATTTCATATTTTCACATTGATTGGAAATTTAGTTAGGCTATCTTCAAGCATTTGAAAATTCTTTTTTCTAAAGGTTGTAAAAACGTGGAATTTACGTTATTTCTAAATCTTCCAAGCTATTAGGGATTTGATCTTTCAACAATAATGGAAAGTTACAAAGGTTTGAAATCTGAAAGCTTTCCAAACAGCTGAAAGCTCTAATTCCCACAAGAAATTAGAAGTTATATAATTAGTGACAAGTTGCGTTTCTTGCTATTAATGCTACTAATTTAAGAGTAAAATTTTGACTAATGAAATATTTCATAATTATATGCTTTTACATCAATAACTTAAAAGTCACTTAATCATGCATGTGATATGAAAATAAAATCTATAGTACACAGTTTTTTTCATAAGAATTACATAAATCCAGGAAAGCCTCAAATTTTTCAATTTTTGGAATATCTTTCATTTAATCGTCAAAATTTTCTCTATTCAACTATCAAGTATCGTCTCAAACGTGAGAAAAAGAGGAAGGAAACAAGAACTAATGATTTCAAATTTCAAAAGCCAAAAGAATAATTTTAAGCCTCGTTTATTTTATAAATGGAAGACAAATAAATTGTAACTGAAAAATATTTTGAGGCTCAGCATGATTTTTAAAAGTTTGCAAATATTTGAGTATTGCGATTCTTATAAAAAACTTAATCTAATCACAAATAATAATTTGAAATAATTAAAAATGTCGAGGAAGAAAGCTTGAGAAATTAAATTCAGCTACCATAAACCAGATTTTAACTTTATATATATTGAGGGTTATTTTTTTCTAAAATGTTTAGAAAACTCTAAGGTTGCAAAAAAAAAATCATTGTCAATCTTGCCTAGGCACCCTTTAAAAGCTTCAGAGTCTAATGATGAATCATTTTGAGGATCTAAAAAACTAATACATAAATAATAAATAATATAAAAAACTCTTGCCAAGATAATCTGATTTCCATTGATTTCAAATTAAATGAAAAACTAAAAATAATGGTAAACTGTATATATTCCAAAGAGGAAACTTGGATAAAAACATGAAGCACAGGCAAAACCAAGTTTACATCAAATTCATTTGATAATTGTTCAAAAGTCAGCTTCCACTATATAGCTATAAAAATTGGTATGCAGCAATCATTTGAATGGCTGGGATAAATTCATAAGTCGATTTAATCGATATTGAAAATCCAGCATCCTACAACACTTTGATTGGACCATCTCTCCTGAACAAAATAAGAAAATACAAAAACATTTAATTTATCAAGTCTGCCAGAAATCTTAAAAACTATCAATTTTGGTACATGATACCAGCAGTCAAGTTGTTGCTTGCATCTCCCTGATGCCTGAAGGAGAAAAGTTTCTAGTACGAATTCAGTTTATTAGTTAAACTAATTAGGAATGCTCTCTGATTTTAATTGTGTTGAATACAAAAGAATTTTTGAAGAAAAATACATACTTACAATATAAAATTTATTGCCGAACAATGACAATGATTTTATCCATGTTCACATCAACACATTGCCGAACGTTGTGACCTGAGGTGAGAAGTAAAGCATATTTACACACCAGCTTGAATTAAATAATTATCTAATCGCAGCTGTAAAAAAAGCTGAAAGAATTTAAAGCTGAAACTTTTTTATTCTTTTATCCATCCCATTTAAAATGCCTAACATTTTGTGTAATCAGAGAACAATTATTTCTATCATTATGAAAAAACCAAAACAACCAAAAATTTACTTCATTCTCACTTTAGTTTAGCTAATTTGTTTTAATTACAATTTTCAAGAGACAATTTGATGCAATAACCGTAGATTTCATACTTCTTTGTGCTATTCTGTAAATCTTGAAAAAAATATATGGAGCACAACCCTTTCATAACAAATGGACCAGGCTGGACTTAGAAAGGTTGGTTTGTCAATACCCAAACCCTAGATTTTGAAGATGGGTAGGTTGGAGGGAAAAATTATTTTAATTTCAAGGTTTAGTCCCTAGTTTAGTTGTTCCCTTCTTAGCCTCAATTGGACTGCATGGAATTTCCACAAAAATGTTAGAAAACTGCTGAAAATCACAATGTGAATGCAACATATCAAGTGCAAATAAAGGGGGGTTGTAGGGGTTTGAAATACCGTTTTCACGTCAAAGTTTTTGCCCGGAATCCCAAAAATTGAAAATAATAATAACACCGTCACACCGGTTTGTAGAAGTTCAAATACCGGCTAATGACAAAAAATAAGGCCAAATACCGTCACCGTCTAATTTTTAAATACCTTTTTCCCGTTTTTTTTCGTCAAATCCCATAATACCATAATTAAAAAGGGCCAATCCCGTCACACCGTAAAAGTACAACCCCCTTCCCAATAAAGGACGGCTATTCCAGTTTCCATTGAACCGATTTCTATATCTATTTATTTAATTTGAATAAACTTTACAAAAGTCTCGTAAAACATGTGACAGACTGCTGAAAAAGTGCCAAGAAAAGCATGTGAAAGAGTCTCAGAAAAATTATTCCAGCTAAGACAAAAAAACAAAGGCAAAAAGGACATTTTCAGTTCTAATATTCAAGTGGCTAAACTCTGAAAAGTAGCTAAATTTGGTACTTACAAAGGCTTAGGGGAGAAATCAGGTCTTATGCTTCAGTCTTCTTCCAACGACTTGGTTTGGCTTGCTTCCTGCTTTCATCAACCAGAATTTTGAAAGACTTATTTTTCCAATGTTATGAATTTGTTGACGAAAATGAAAACCGGGGGTTACAACCGAACAACTCAAAGTCGTTTTTAATTATTTAGCACATGTTTAGCACAATCTTCACACTTTGCTAGGTGCATAGAGATCAAATTTATTTTAGACTTTTATATATTCTGAAAATTAATCATGTATTGAAACGTAGTTGAAAAAAGGATATTTTTACAAGTTATTCTTGACCCCCAGAAATCTTATGTTTTTCATTAATATTCAAGATGGCCAACGCGCCATAACCAAAAAAAGCGCTAAATTTTGAGCGTGCGCGCACACACACACACACACACATTTAGACTTTGAAAAGTGGGTTGACAAAGTTTTCCTTGATTTTCTGATATGCCTCAAAATGGCACTATCTTATATAGAATAGATTATGCCAAAAAGTGAAGCTTTTAATTAAGGGATATTAGGAATAAGTAGGGTTGATAATTTTGAATCGTTTGATCCGGTTCCGGGGGTAGTAAATATCATATTTTTGAAAATTTGAAAGTGAAGAAAACAACTTTCCATAGATTGGAAATTCCACTCTTCTTCCTAAAATTAGGAAAGTTAGTAATAGTCATATTTTTGAAAATTGTAAAGATGGAAAAAATCATCTTTTAACAAATTTCCATAGATTGGAAATCTCATTCTTCTTAAAATTAGGAAATTTAGTAAAAGTCATCATATTTTCGAAAATTGTAAAATTGGAAAAAATTTACTTTTAACAACTTTCCATAGATTGGAATTTTCACTCTTCCTAAAATTAGGAAATTTAGTAAAAGTCATATTTTAGAAAATTGGAAAAGTGAAGAAAGACCGCCTTTCACAAATTTCCACGATCATAGAAATATCATCTTTCAATTTTTTGGAAAGATAGTGAAGATGAAATTTCCAAAATTGGAAATATGAAGAAATGAGATCTTTCAACAAATTTCCACAAAATTGTAAAAATGGTCTTTCGCTAATTGAGGAAAGATGTTAAAGATGAACACTCCAACATCTTTCCAAAATGGAAAGCTCTAATTTCGCCCAGTGCTTGATCCTTATTTGTTGAAGCAGAAGTCATTTTGTTCGATTCTTCAGATGTAGGAATGGTACTCATTCTGAGGAAAAAATTAGAAAAACGCATCTTAGACATTTTATCTTTAACTTGTCTTGAAGAATCAATAAGTTGTGTACAGGTATTTCAATCAGATTGAACTGATTTTCTAAGATTAAAATAACTTACATTTTTGTGGTTTACAAGAAACGTCTTGATATTTCCGCGAGAGAGAGTTAAAGAGGTTGATGGTGGCTACGAGCAATAGCTTTCAGCTATTCTCTTAGCCTGGATTCCCACGGCGGGCCAAGGCGGGCCTCATTTTGCTGAAGTTTGCGCGCTCCGATTTTCCGCGGGCGGTTTCGCCCATCGGGGGCGTCTTTTAATAACCACATTTTCAAAAATCGTCAGATATGAACCAGTTGAATTTTGTTGCTAGGGGCTACTGTAGAGATAACTAAAAGATATACCTTGAAACTAAGACCTTTTCTTAACTGAAAACATGGAGCTTTGCAAGTGCAGCCCTGCAAACAACCCCTGTTTCAGGTTGATTTTCATGGCTTGTGTGGCTATTTTCTCTCTATATAGGGTAATAAATCCTGTAAAGGAGCATTGGTTTCCCACATAACCTCCAATAGAAAGTATTGCTAATGATTCTTAATGGATTTATCTGACTTTCTGTTGTTTTAGTTTTTTCAATTCATCATTTTATCACCCAGATTTAACAATTTCAAATCTCATAATGTTTGGCTTTTCGTAGCGCCATTTTTATTTATCTTTACACTCATTTGCCTTGCTATTTTTGGTGTTAACTTCACCAAAACGTGATCAAAAGTCAGAAAATGGTTATGTGCTGCATGCATCATCATACAAATTATAAATACTCTTTCATCCTGGTTTCATTAGGTTTTTTTTTTAGCGAGAGATTAATTTCAGTATTCACCTACTTTTAAACATTTGATACGTTGTTGACAATTGGCTTGCTTCTTGTCACAGGACCCAAGTCACACGACTTTGTCATTTGTTTTGTATGACAATTCATTTTAGTTTTGTTAAAGATTGTTTGATTCAAAATTATGACTTAACGGCTTCACTGACAGTTAGTTGTTCAATATTTGTTTTATTTTTCAGAAATATAAATAATGAAATAAATTTCAAGCCGCTCGACACTTACAAAGTGCTTAATGAACACAAGTCTAGCATATCCAACTTAATTATCTGGCACGTTACAGAAATTTTGAAAAGTATCAAACGCAAATTGACACTTAAAAGAAAATATTCTGATCCATTTACGGTTGTTGTTCTCAGAGATATTCATCAAGACACATTTTACCAACTTTTTCGCTGTATTCGTGACTTCCATTCTCCTGTTGGAATCAAGACAAAGACGGAGTGTAACAAAAAAGTGAAACCCAAAGTACGCTGGATCACTTTCGCACATTTTGGTCATTTCCGTTACCACGCTCAACAGTTGACAGCCTTAAGTGAGGATGATGTTAAAGACTGTTTAGCGAAGTAATTTTCTTGCAAAAGCCGTGCACAAGTATTGGCAAATGAGGAGAAGCCAATTAGTATAACTTTTAAATATGCAACAAATACCATGACATTGAAATGCCATTATGTCACAAAAAATGTTTATGGTAATGTAACCAGCTATTAGTTTTTTATTAATCTTTCTGTTATATATTGACTTTCTTTTTTTTAATCGATGCCTCCAAAAGGAAAATCTAAAGCATTGGCAGCCAAACACAGCTACCTTGGCCAATTTACTAAAAATGCAAAAAGTCTTGATGATATGAAAATTAAGTTAGCAGAGCAGGAAAGATTGAAATCAGAACTGCAGAACCAAAGTGAGGAATTGCAAGTGTCTTTAAACGGTTTAAGGAAAAGTGTCAATGATCAGCAAAGGACTGTTAAGCTATTGAGGCGCAGACTGTCTCACAAAAATAAAACTGTTACCAGCTTAGTTAAAGATATCCAGCATGTAGATGTCAAATTGAAGAGACTTCAACCTGTACGCTCTCGCTTCAATACTGCTTTTTCAATTTCAAAAAGAATCAAAATCAATCGTCGCAAAAAACCAACCACCAAAGATATGCCACGGTCTTCACAAACAGTTCTGCTATACATGGTGCAAGTCAAAATATTGACCCCCTAGTTACTGGAATGATGGATACTCTGACAAGTAGAGTCAAATCTAAAGACCTTGCAAAATATATAATGACGTCGAAACCAAGTCTTGTTTCCGGAGTTCAACAGCAAGCATTAGGTGACTGGAAGCAGAAATACTACACATCAAGTGAAAATCTTCTGAAGTCACTAAATGTCTATTTAATTGTCAATGAGAATCGGACCGATAAATTGATCAATTTTCCAAAATTAATAAAAAAGGACCCAGATTCAATTTTGTTCGCAATGGCACTTGGTGGAGATGGAGCACCAGGAGCTGGAACATCAATTTTATTGTCTTTTTTGAACGCCGCCTACCGAATTGCCAGCAGCACTGAAAACTTTTTACTTTTTGGTGCCAATGTTTCGGAAACAGCAACGGTTGTTAGAAGATATGTGTGTGATCTTATTAATGATGCCAAATATCTTGAAAGTAAGGTATTCCCATTGAATGTTAATGGAAAAGATTACAAAGTTGAATTCAAGCTCTCAGAGCTTCCTAACGATATGAAGATGCTTTGTTTTCTTGGTGGAGAATTGAATAATAACGCTCATTACTTTTCTACATTTGCAAATGTCAATGCAAGTAACTCAAATGACTTTACAAAACAGATGGGTATAGATTGGAAACCTTTTTCATACACCAAGCGAATCAAAGATGCTGAAGCCGCTCAAAAGAAAGAACAACAGCTTGCAAAATCAAAAGGCACAGATGCTACTAAGCAAAGCAACTTAACTCACTACATCGCAACAGAATTAAAAAGTCGACAGTATGAAACCCCTTTGGTTGAGAAATACATTGATCGAGCCAAGGCCGAACCATTGCATTTGAAAAATAACATTGTCAAGGAAATGTTTATAAAATTGATTGCCATTTCAACAAATAGACAAAATTTACACAAATTTACCAGTTTCAAAGATGTTCCTGAAAATTTATTATTTAGGAAATTCTTGAATTTCATTAAAGAAAAGTTAAGGTGTAATTTCCTTATGAAGAAAGTGTCTGAATGGTTTAACGATACCAAGGGAAAGTTAGATACAAGATTCACATATCGGTTCAGAGGAAAGGAAAGTGCAGCATTTTTGAAAAACTTCCCAAGCCTAATTGAACTTCTTTTGAACAATGTAACAACTAATGCATCAAAGCTCGTTCTACACCGTATCCATTTTCAATTTATCCATCTCCGCATTATCATTTCAAGTACGGTTCGTGTCGGGAATTTTGATGAAAATCAATTGAAAATTATGAAAAACAGCTGCACTCTCTTATTCAAGTCACGCTGTTTAGCTGAAGATAAGGTAACGCCAAGCTTTTGGACGATCTGCAATGCTGCACCCTATCATGCAAAACAAACTCTTTCAGAATATAATCTAGGTCTTGGTGTCAATAGTATGGAAGGGCGTGAACAGAAGCACCAGTCAATTCAAAGATATTCACGAAACACTACCTATATTTCGACACGAATTCATTCAACTAGTTCATTTGCGAGAAAGTGGTTTTGATACAGTAAAATACCTGAAAAAACATAAAACATACATTCCAGAAATTGTTGACGGAAAAAATTGTAAAAGCTGTGGATTGGATTTGAAAGATGAGAAGTGTATTTTATGTGATTGTGATTTAATGAAAAAAGTTAAGAAAGAGGTTATTTAAAGAGTTTTATAGGTTGAATTAAGTGTACTATTAGAATACTGCTAAACTGTCATTGCATAGATTCTCATCGAGGAAAAACAAACTCTTTGTTTATATTGGATCATATTTTGTTCTTCCATGGTTTTCATTAAATAAAAAAAAATGGTATTTTAGGATTATTACGACATATACGGCATCTTTTAATTCTGTTGCTTGTTCATTTTTATTCGTCGGATAAAGTTATTTCCTCAGAAGATTTGAATTCAAAATTTTTCTGTTGAATTTGAGTTGATTACCTTAAGTAATTTCTACATTTTTTGTGAAAAATAAAAACAATTTTTAATGCTTGTTCCTTGAAATAGGATCTATCTCATTGGATTTTTATTATATTTTATTTCCATATTTCTGACGACATAGAGAACAGTATATTTGCCACGCCCCAAATTTATTGTGAGTATATTTTAAAGGGGGTTTTAACCATAAAGAGGCTATTTATTTTTAATGTGTCAACATTTTAAAGGATAAATTTTTAATTAAAACTTTCCGTAAACTTATACGCCTTTTAGTATTTTCAAGCCTTTTCAATTTTCAGAATATAGGGATTTTTACGTAAGAATTAGTGGCTTAAAATTAGAGAAAAATAATCAACAAGCAAATGAGAAAAAATGGTTTGCGGTGATTAAAAATATGCTCTGTCAATTTATTTGATTTTTGAAGATTTTATTTTAGGTCATTGATTTTGTTTATCTTTTGTTGTGTTTTATTATTTTACTTATTTAGCTAGAATTTACTTCATAGATATATACTTTTTTCTTGATATTTTCAAAATTTTGAGGTTAGGCTATAGTTTGAATTTCAACTTTAAGTTCATTACTTTAAGCATCTTTATTTGGAATTTTAGACTTTCTTATTAAAATTTTAATGGAATTCAGTAATGTTGGCTTTCAATTGAAAACACATGTCCAATAATCTGCGTTTCGTGAGAGTAATTAGCTGAACGAATGCTTGCACTGTTCAATTCTTATTTGGTGGATTTTCAAAAACAGTTCTTATCATTCAAATTTCAAAATGTGGGATAGTTGAAATTTCAAATGCTTCTAGTGATATTTTGATATTACTAGCTAACTTATGTACATATTATAACCATAGTTTTTTTTCCAGACATGTTCTTTGTTCACCTTTATAAACTTTGTTTTTGTTATTTTACTCTTCTTAACGTGCTGTAAAAACATTTTTTAATTTCTAGCATCAAGAGTTGCTTTCAACTGTGTCAAATTTCTTGTCTACTGTCTGATAAAGGACGGTGACGGCGCATATGAGACTTCCCGTGAAAAAAAGTTTATTTGTATGGACATTGGTACTTCATATGCCTCTTGATAAAAAGAAGTAATTTTAAATACCTTGTTACATACACTATTTTTTATGGGTTCTAGAAGTTCCCTAATCATTTTTAAGTTGTATGAGAATTGACGTAAAAACAGAGAGGCTTTCAAAATTAGTTTGAGTTGCCTGGCGAATCTGTTCTTTCCAAGAGTCCTGTCAGCTCTGGTCTATTTTTGGAATAACATTGTAAAGTCTTCTTTTTTAAAAAAAGATGCCATTCCATTGGGCTTTAACGTTTATCAGTTTAGACCACATCTAGATTATGGAGATGTCGTGTATGATCGTCCAGGTAATTCCACTTTTACTGAAAAACTAGAATCAGTTCAATATGATGCTGGTCTTGCGATAACTGGATGTTTCAGAGGAACATCCAGAGAAAAAATTTATCTTGAGTTAGATCTTGAAAGCCTGTCGGACAGGCGACTAAGTCGAAGACTAATTTACTTTTATAAAATAATCAATGGCTTTGCACCTGCTTATCTCTCAAATGTTCTTCCTCCCCAAAGAGGGGAGGAGGAACGTAGGGCAGGGCGGAGGATACAACCACTATTTGAGGCACCATTTTGTAGGACTGAACGTTAACGTGCCTCCTTTTTTCCCTTTTGCATCAATGAATGGAATAACCTGGGCGAAAATATACGAAATCTTCCTTCTATTTCATTATTCAAACAAGCGATTCTTAAATTTTTTAGACCTTGCATGACTCAGTTTTCAGGGTTAGTGACAACAATGTCGTGGTTCTACTTAACCGATTAAGGGTTGGTTTCATTCAGCTTCGGGACCACAAATTTAGACATAACTTTGCAGACACAATCGACCCGTTCTGCAACTGTCGAAGTAATTCTGTTGAAACGATACAACATTTCCTGATGCGTTGCTTTGATTACTCCAATAACAGACTTGTTATGTTCGACAACCTTCTTCAACTTGACATAACCTTGTTTCCATTTAATCCCAAAACATTGTGTAGAATACTTCTTTATGGCGACCCCGATTTTAGCATTATCCAAAATCATGATATATTGAGTATAACGATCAAATTTATCTGTGATACAAGCCGTTTTGGGGGACCGTTAAATTAGTCTTTTACTCCAACTGTTCTCCTAGCTCTTTTAGTTTTCGTTTTTCATTTCTGTTAGTATTTATCCTCTGTAGTTAGTTTTTTTCCCATTTATTAGTTCATTTAATAGTTTATTGTTAGCTTAGTTTGGCTTCCTACCTCCTGGCGGTATGATCTGGTGGTCCTTTTGCGGGAGGCTAGGAACCTTTAGTTTTGTACTATTTGTTCGTGTTACCTAAAAAAAATAAAAAAAGAATGTGTCGGTCAGCATTACCTCGTCATCGGGGATCGATTGTCTGGTTGGTCGGATGTCTTTCGCTCACCTAAAGGATCGCCACAAGCAGGATCAGAGGGGCTCATCTGCTGCTTTCGAAATTGTTTCGCCAGATTTGGTGTTCCCGAAGAAATTTCTAGTGATGGAGGTCCAGAATTCGTCAGTAAAGCTACAGAGAATTTCCTTGCCAAATGGGGAGTTCGTCATCGCCTATCATCTGCTTATAACCCGCAGTCGAATGGTCGAGCTGAAGTTGCTGTGAAGAAAACCAAACGTCTCCTTCGATCAAACACATCTCCATTACGAATGCTCGACAATGATCGCTTCCTCCGTGCAATGATGCATCTCAGAAACACCCCAGATCCTGACTGCAACGTCTCACCAGCTGAAATCGTATTCGGTCGACAAATCCGTGATGCATTTGCTTTTGTTAACCTACTGGAGAAGTTCAACAATGACAACATCAGCCCAGTTTGACGTACTGCTTGGAAGAAAAAGTAGGAGGCCCTTCGACAACGTTTCCACCGATCAGCCGAAGAACGCAACAACCACACACGACCACTACCTCCTCTTCGTTTCGTTGATTGATGCTACATACAGAATCAAACCGGTCCCCATCCAAAACTCTGGGAGCGTTCTGGTACCGTTATGGAAGGCCATGGCCGAAGTCTAAAAGTCGACGGAACTGGTCGCGTCACACGTCGTAACCGTCAACATCTTCTTCGATTCCAACCTGCTTCAACAGAAATTGTCAGCAAGCAATCATTCGTCGGTCAGCCAATACCCGCTTTCACTAGACATGAATCTCCACCTCCCAAGGTACAGGAACCTGCACCGAGCATTCCTGCGACGTCCCCATCGTCAACAGTTCATGCACCCCAGATCCCTCCCATCCCTGACGTCCCCATACAATACAGACCATCCCATCCCAAAGATCAGTCATCTAACAAGAGTCCTCCCCCAGTTTTTAATATCTAAATAAATTGACTACAATAATCACCTTTTCGTTATTTTTCGATATCATTTTAAAAGTAAAATTCTTGAGCTGAGAATATAAAAAGTTTCGAAAATAAAAACTCTTCGTAAATTAGAAAAGGAACTAGCCGTCACTCGGCGTCGCACCCGTCGAGTAGATTGTTGCTTACGCACGATGAAGCCCTTGGATGGCGGGGGGGGTGGTAATAAGCTTGAATTGTAAGCCCAAAGAACGAAATATTACCAGTTATCACTGATCGTAGCTCGAGAAACCGCATATTTAATGTTTTGTGACGTCATTTGGGCCCTAAATGACGTCATTAAAAGGTGACAAATTGTTCACTTCACTGAAATTAATTAATTATTTACCCAAAAGATTCTCTTGATGATTTCCAATCCAATGAGGGGTCATCCATTGCTTGAATCCTTCTCAAACTCGAAATATTGTAATTTTCAGTTTTTGATGACGTAATCGGACCCAAAATGCCTCATTTTGAATATATTTAATTTCAACAGTCTCTATACACCTACTCTTACAGGGGTAACCAACTTATTGGTTACGATCATAAAATAAATCATATATAACATAGATAGGGTCTCCACTCAACAGCAATTAAACAAAAAAATCAAATGGAACCCGAGAATCACACATTACGTGTTTATAAGACTTTCTTTTCTCAGCTTTAGGGAAACCATTATCCATTTTAATCTCTCGTACAAGCCTGCTTGGAGACCTTATGTATAGTTTAAATAGTTTTAACCGAAAAAATATCAAAAAATTGAAGTCGACGAGGGTGTTGGATAGCGAAAATGTCTAAAATTGATTTAGGTTCAAGTTTAATGTCACGATTGATGAATGCGAGTGACAACGAGTCTAACCTATCTTGCCGCATCGTCGATCTTAAATAAGTTTTTAAGAGTCTCAAATTTGAAATGGAATTCTCGCAAGAATTAGACGTGGGTGGAACTGTGGCAATAAGACATAGAATTCTGTAAATGTTAGGATATCAATGCTTTATAGGATCAACAGCTCTCAGCGTATCTTCAACCGTATCAGATATCTTACCGTTAACATCAATGTTTTTCTTTTTCCAATAGACCATCCATCAAGCTCCGCATCAAGGTTCGATAAACACGGGAGGTCACTTTTATACCCAACAGCAAACTCACGAATATTCACCTTCCACACGTTCGCTTTGACAACGTAGTTGGGTCATATGTAGTGACCATTGTAAAAAATTCGGTGAGCTTTACTAAAGCGTTCGAAAATTTCGGCCTTCACTCTATCTAGGAGTGGGATGGTTAAGGCTAACTTGTAATACTCCGAAGGGCTATTCGTTTTGTAATTGGCCCTGTAGACCATCTGGCCTGCGGTTTGTTTGAGCGATGGTTCTGTCCCGTGTTTCCTCGCAAATTCCACCGCCTCTTGGTACCATTGGTCGTGATAAATATCGACGTTATCTCTTCTCTTTCAGAGTAGAAATCACATTATCGACAGCTTCGTAAACTTTTAATACGTCTAGTTTCTTTTTCTGAAGTTCTCTTGTAAGAGGCAACGTGTACGACATTACGAAACGAACAACAATCAACGACACGATAAACTGGAACGATAAAAAAGTCCAATAAACACCATTGGCGTCATCTCTTGCATCATTTTTGTAAGAATTATCATGGTTAGTCGCTATTTTGTCGAGGGTGTTTAAAATTGTCTCCATCATCTCTTGAACATGTTCCAAACCATCGATCCGTTGTAGCCATCTCGTTTTACAAACATCCAACAAAACCTTCCTTTTATCTTCAGGTGTATCGATAATGATCTGCTGCTTTAAGAGTTCTGTCTTCTTGGCTGAAAATCGGAAAATTTCGCTGCATTTTCGAATCGTCATGAGAGGCGCAATGGAAGTAGAGAGCCAATGGATAGAGATTTTTGATCCTAGTACTCACACCAGACTTAGCACCCGCCATATTTCCGGCTCCATCATATGCTTGACAGCGTAACTTGGTTAGATCAAGTCCTAAAGCTCTAATTTTGGTCAGGATGTTTTCAGTGAGGCTTTCTGCGGTTGTGGATTTACATTTGACGATTCCAACAAATTCCTCCCTTATTTCACTTACTGCATCGATGAACCTGGTATCGGTAGCCTCGTCTGTCATTATAGCGAAGAAAGGTGACTTCCTTATTTCCTCGCCAAGCTTTTGGCGTACAAATGTACCGATAGAGGAAATAATTTCATTCTGTATTGTTTTGGAGCGATACGATGCATTTTTGGCACATGTTTTGAAATGTTCAGTTAGCACAGCATCCCAACTGTCTATTCGGAATTGTAAGAGTGCTTGAAAATTTCTAACATTCTGGTTCTTGCAAACTTGTCTTTTGTTGTCTTTGGTCGTCGTATTCGTCTCAGGATCACTATCATAAGCAATCTTCTTGGAGATGTCTCATGTGTTTCATATCATCTCCATATCACTGTTTTCATGATGGGTATCAATTTTTGTCTGTCGGACTCCGTAAGGTTAGTTTTAGCTTTGTCTAACAACATTGTAATCGGCTTCGATTCGTTTGATGATTGTTTAACCAAATTGCACATGACATCATGAGCAGCCCTGTGTATTGGATTTTTCTGTTGATGGTTACCGAACTTGGACCCATTCTATTCCATCGTGTGAACGGTTCAAGGAAAAGCTTTCGTAGTGGAGTTGTCGGGTCACTTCATCCAAACAAAACACACGGGACACAAAAGAGACCATCGTAATACTGGGAACAGGCCAACCATTTGACGAACTTTGGCCAGTCGGGAGTGATGAAAGCACGACTGAAGCGAAAACGTCTACCACAATCTGTATGTTGAGGAAATTCAAAATTAGGGGGAGGTTCCCAGATAGCGTCGAGAAGTATGATTATTTCATGGTCACTGATAGTATCAATTCTCTTAAGAATCAAGCCAATGTCGTTGGGGTGACAATCGATTTCATTGGTAACAGCTTGACCTCTAGGGATAAGGAGCAATGGTTTTGAGCTTTCTGTTGAATTGCGCTTGGAAATTAGAATTTTAAACTTTGAAAGCTTAACAGTCGACGTTGAAGTGGACGACGGAATGGTCGATGTTGAAAAGGACGACGGTACGGTCCAATTTGAAGTGGACGACGCAGGGGTCGATGTTGAGGTGGACGACGGAACGGTCGATGTTGAAGTGGACGACGGAACGGTTGACGTTGAAACGGACGACGAAACGGTCGATGTTGGCTTTGACTTTGAAATTATCGGTATTTTGGATTGTTTGAGACGAGCAGATGCTGTGGAAGACGTAAAACTTGCTCCTGGAGGAGAAGAAGTTGCCAGAAAACTGAAGGGTAGTCTGTTTTTTTACGTTTTAAATTCTCCTTGGTTTCGATATCGATAGATTTTGCCAAGTCTGATATTGAACACATCGAAGTCAATATATTTATAGACTTAGTATCAACACACCAAACGAAATGATTTGGAGATAAGTACTCTTCATTACGAGTGGACGATCAAAGTAAATTTATATCATGATCACTGTCACCTTTAGATGGATTTACAGTCCTGGTGTAAAGTGGGAACAACTTATTGGTGTAGGGGCTGTAAACTGAATGGATCGAACATTTCACAACAGTTGAAAGAGCAAAGATATCTGCCATGCACGAAAATCTGCCGGATGCTGTGTTTGCCATAACCTCTTCTGCGAACACCTCGAAAAGGTCAGAGAAAATAATATCAGTGGATGAATAATTAGACAGCATTTTAATCATTGCTTGTGATTTGGGAAGAGTGACGTCATCTCTGTGTGCACATTAGTAAACAAATCAGCATAATGTTTCTAATTGGTAAAAAAGTTCGATAGATGTTAATAGCCTTAATACCAAGTGCAGGGTTTCGTTTCCATGGACACTCAGCGATACAGCATTATAAAGACAATTGCAATCACCAGTCGTCCTGTCAAAAGAATGATATTATTCCGTCAAATTGAATAACATGATAAAAAGAAAATCCATCAGCATAACGTTTGTTAACCTTTACAGTACAAGCATATTCAGTGAAAACCTCAAATTATGAATTACAATGTATAGCAATGTGCCCTCCCTGTTATTACCATAATGGCTTTATGGCAACTCCTGAACTTGGGCACAGGATGTATGGTGTCAAACTATGAATTAGAATTAAAAAAACATTACAGCACATTTAAAGATACTTCCCATGAAATCTGTGAGAAATAGAGTCTCAAGAAATAAATATATGTACCCATAATCAGAAAGAATAATGAATTAAACTTTGACACAAAATAATATTATATATAAGTAATATAAAATAACTTAGCTGTTCAGTTGACTATTTCGTATATCTGTGAGGGTCTGTCATGTGTACAGTTTCGTCATATTTATCGTAGGTGTTTCATGTCTATTGAGTGTGAGTACCGGTACCGTCCTAAATAATTTGTAAAAACTGGTCAAAAAACTTTGTCAATTGAAAAGCAGTCTATACTCTAGGATGATAGTATGGGATATAATAGAAGGAAATATTTTAGTGGATGTGTGATAAACTAGATGAGAGTCTACACAAACTTAAATATTTCTCTTAAAACATGTTCAAAGTTTCTAAACAAAATCAGTATACAAGGAAGGGTCAAACTTTCATTCAGATTCAGACCATATAATTTACGTTTAAACGAGCTTAGCAACCAAAGATAACATTTTCAAACACAGCTAAAACTGTATGCCCTAAACATCAAGTTTTATAAACTTTCATGATTTACAGACTCTTTGGTAAAATACGGAACAAAATTGACAATGTCAATCAATTTTCAAAATCAATATATATCCCATATCTTAATAAAACCTAATCTAAGTAATTAAACTTAATCTAACTAAATTGAATTCTCATGTTGTTTGATTAAGTTTGATTAGTTAAGACAGTCTGGTCCTGTTGAGTGATCAGATCAGATGGTCAATTTTCTATCAGTATCCTTGTTCATTTTTTCCTGTCAGCCATAATAATGCCTGTAAAACCTTTTCACGTCTAACGACAAGTTCTTTTGAGGTATTATTTTTCCCATTTATTTTAAAAATCATTATAGGAATGTCACTAGGCTCTCTTGGCAGAACATCTGCAATTTTTTGTACATTGTGAGGCAAATTCAAAACGTGAGCTTTATAAGCTCTCTGACCTCCTCTTGGTCGGGTGTACACTTGCATTACACGAAAAGCTCTAGCAATAAGCATTTCTTCAATTTGTGTAAGACCTTTGAGTGCTTCTGGCACTGGACTTGGTTTCATATTATTCTCAGCACTGAACTTTTTTGGAGTTCCTTTGTCTCTTTTGCAACGCGCACAAATATAATCATCAACTGAGTTTCCTTTTGAGGTACTTTTTATCGGCCACGATTCAAAACATGTTTCACATTGAGCAATTGAGAATTTCATGGATTTCTGAAAATCTTTCATGTTTTTACTCATATTAATGTCAGTGTCTGTTTCTTGAGATTTTGATTTTTTCTTTTGTTTTTCGGATAAATATCTTTCTTTTCGCTGCTTTGAATCATATTTTTCTTTCCGTTGCTTTGGATCGTAGCTTTCTTTTTGCTTTGTAGAATCATATTTTGCCTTTTGTTTTTCAGGGTTGTAAGATCTTTGATACTGTTCTTTTCGTTTTGTGGGTTCATATTTTTCCTTTTTTTTTCAGGGTCGTAAGATTTTTGATACTGTTCTTTTCGTTTAGTGGGTTCATATTTTGCCTTTTGTTTTTCAGGGTCGTAAGATTTTTGATACTGTTCTTTTCGTTTTGTGGGTTCATATTTTGCCTTTTGTTTTTCAGGGTCGTAAGATTTTTGATACTGTTCTTTTCGTTTAGTGGGTTCATATTTTGCCTTTTGTTTTTCAGGGTCGTAAGATTTTTGATACTGTTCTTTTCGTTTTGTGGGTTCATATTTTGCCTTTTGTTTTTCAGGGTTGTAAGATTTTTGATACTGTTCTTTTCGTTTTATGGGTTCATATTTTGCCTTTTCTTTTTC
This sequence comes from Clytia hemisphaerica, assembly GCF_902728285.1. Lineage (NCBI taxonomy): Eukaryota > Metazoa > Cnidaria > Hydrozoa > Leptothecata > Clytiidae > Clytia > Clytia hemisphaerica. Next base: position 567,381 of record NW_027103394.1, read on the forward strand.
AGGGTCATAAAACTTTTGACGTCGTAATTTACGTTTCAAAGGGTCATATTTTACCTTACTATTTTTGCGAACAACTTTTTTGGCAATCGCTTTAAACAAATCATCAAATTTTCCTTTTTTATTACTGCTATCACAAAGACCTTCATAATTGACAAATTTTCTCTTTCGGTTTGGGTATTCTTTTTTAATTTTGTCTGTTTCAATATTTTCCTTATTGACAGTTTCTTGTGGATTAGAATTATCAACAACATTAGCAGTTGCATCATGCACCACAAAATCTATCTCCTCAACAGTTTTTCTATAAAAAGCAAAAAACCACGTTGTTACTAAAAGAGGTAACGAGTGGTAACGAGTGGTAACGAGTGGTAACGATGTGGTAACGAGTGGTAACGATGTGGTAACGAGTGGTAACGATGTGGTAACGAGGTGGTAACGAGTGGTAACGATGTGGTAACGAGGTAACGAGTGGTAACCAGTTGAAAACGGTGGCCCTAAGTCTCCAAATTTGAATTTCTCGATTCTGGTGTTTTTGCAACAGATGCTGATGGCTCTTGAGGTTCTGCAGCAGGACCTGGCAGATCTGGTGAATGTGCAGTAGGAATTGGAGATATGGGGGAATGTTATGGTGGAGTTGATGATTCTGGTGAATATAATGCTGGTGTTGATGGATCTGATGAATCCAATCGTGGAGTTGGTGGTTCTGGTGAATGTGCAGCAGGAGTTGGTGGTTCTGGTGAATGTGCAGCAAGAGTTGGTGGTTCTGATGAATATGCATCAGGAGTTGGTGGTTTTGGTGAATGTGGAGCAGGAGTTGGTGGTTCTGGTGAATGTGCAGCAGAATTTGTTGATTCTGGTGAATGTGGAGCAGGAGTTGTTGATTCTGGCGAATGTGTAGCGGGAGTCGGTAATTCTGATGAAAGCAATGGTGGAGTTGGTGGTTCTAGTGAATGTACAGCAGGAGTTGGTGATTCTGGTGAATGTGCAGCAGGAGTTGGTGGTTCTGGTGAACGCAATGGTGGAGTTGGTGGTTCTAGTGAATGTACAGCAGGAGTTGGTGATTCTGGTGAATGTACAGCAGGAGTTGGTGATTCTGGTGAATGTGCAGCAGAAGTTGGTGGTTCTGGTGAATGTGCAGCAGGAGTTGTTGATTCTGGTGAATGTGCAGCAGGATTTGGTGGTTCTGATGAATATGCATCAGGAGTTGGTGGTATTGGTGAATGTGCAGCAGGAGTTGGTGGTTCTGGTGAATGTGCAGCAGGAGTTGTTGATTCTGGTGAATGTGAAGCTGGATTTGGTGGTTCTGGTGAATATGCATCAGGAATTGGTGGTTTTGGTGAATGTGCAGCAGGAGTTGGTGGTTCTGGTGAATATGCAGCAGGATTGTTGATTCTGGTGAATGTGCAGTAGGAGTTGTTGATTCTGGCGAATGTGCAGCGGGAGTTGGTAATTCTGGTGAAAGAAATGGTGGAGTTGGTAGTTCTAGTGAATGTACAGCAGGAGTTGGTGGTTCTGGTGAATGCAATGGTGGAGTTGGTGGTTCTGGTGAATGTGCATCAGGAGTTGGTGGTTCTGGTGATTGTGCAGCAGGAGTTGGTAATTCTGGTGAATGTGCAGCAGGAGTTGTTGATTCTGGTGAATGTGCAGCAGGATTTGGTGGTTCTGGTGAATGTGCAGGAGGATTTGGTGGTTTTGGTGAATATACATCAGGAGTTGGTGGTTTTGGTGAATGTACAGCAGGAGTTGGTGGTTCTGGTGGATGTGCAGCAGGATTTGTTGATTCTGGTGAATGTGCAGCAGGAGTTGTTGATTCTGGCGAATGTGCAGCGGGAGTTGGTAATTCTGGTGAAAGCAATGGTGGAGTTGGTGGTTCTTGTGAACGCAATGGTGGAGTTGGTGGTTCTAGTGAATGTACAGCAGGAGTTGGTGGTTCTGGTGAATATGCAGCAGGATTGTTGATTCTGGTGAATGTGCAGTAGGAGTTGTTGATTCTGGCGAATGTGCAGCGGGAGTTGGTAATTCTGGTGAAAGAAATGGTGGAGTTGGTAGTTCTAGTGAATGTACAGCAGGAGTTGGTGGTTCTGGTGAATGCAATGGTGGAGTTGGTGGTTCTAGTGAATGTGCAGCGGGAGTTGGTAATTCTGGTGAATATGCATCAGGAGTTGGTGATTCTAGTGAATGTGCAGCAGGAGTTGGTGATTCTGGTGAATGTGCAGTAGGAGTTGGCTGTTCTGGTGAATGGTCATCAGGAGTTGATTGTTCTGGTTAATGTGCTGCAGGATTTGATGGTTCTGGTTAATTTGATGGTGGCATTGAAGGTTGTGATGAATGGTTGTAGGAGTTGATAATTCTGCTGAATTTGCAGCAGAAGTTAATATTTTGATAAATTTTTATTGAGTTGTCATTCATGGATGTAATGAAAATACAGTTATGGTGAATCTGAAATTTTGGCGAATGTGCAGCGGGAGTTGGTAATTCTGGTGAAAGCAATGGTGGAGTTGGTGGTTCTTGTGAACGCAATGGTGGAGTTGATGGTTCTAGTGACTGTACAGCAGGAGTTGGTGATTCTGGTGAATGTGCAGCAGGAGTTGTTGATTCTTGTGAATGTGCAGCTGGATTTGGTGGTTCTGGTGAATATGCATCAGGAATTGGTGGTTTTGGTGAATGTGCAGCAGGAGTTGGTGGTTCTGGTGAATATGCAGCAGGATTGTTGATTCTGGTGAATGTGCAGTAGGAGTTGTTGATTCTGGCGAATGTGCAGCGGGAGTTGGTAATTCTGGTGAATGTGCAGCAGGAGTTGTTGATTCTGGTGAATGTGCAGCAGGATTTGGTGGTTCTGGTGAATATGCATCAGGAGTTGGTGGTTTTGGTGAATGTGCAGCAGGAGTTGGTGGTTCTGGTGAATGTGCAACAGGAGTTGTTGATTCTGGTGAATGTGCAGCAGGAATTGGTGGTTCTGGTGAATATGCATCAGGAGTTGGTGGTTTTGGTGAATGTGCAGCAGGAGTTGGCTGTTCTGGTGAATGGTCATCAGGAGTTGATTGTTCTGGTTAATGTGCTGCAGGAGTTGATAATTCTGCTGAATTTGCAGCAGAAGTTAATATTTTGATAAATTTTTATTGGGTTGTCATTCATGGATGTAATGAAAATACAGTTACGGTGAATCCGAAATTTTTTGCTAGTTAATGAACGTGTTGTTATTACATCCATGAATAACATCTCAATAACAATTTATCAGTATATTAACTCCTGCTGCAAATTCACCAAAACTATCAACTCCTACAGCACATTCACCACAATCATCAATGCCTCTATCAAATTCACCAGAACCATCAACTTAACCATCAAATTCACCAGAACCATCAAATCCTGCAGCACATTAACCAGAACCATCAATGCCACCATCAAATTCACCAGAACCATCAATGCCACCATCAAATTCACCAGATCCATTAACTCCACTATCATATTCACCAGAACCATCATTTCCTGATGGATCTTCACCAGAATTAACAACTCCTGCTACATATTCACCAAAACTATCAACTCCACCATTGCATTCACCAAAACCATCAACTCCACCAGTGCATGCACCAAAATCACATCCACCAGAAGCATCAAAGCCTGATGCAAATTCACCAAAACCATCAACTCCACCATTGCATTCACCAAATCAACCAACTTTACCATTACATTCACCAGAACCATCAACTACACCATTGAATTCACCAAAACAACCAACTCTACAATCGCATTCACCACAAGCATCAACTCCTGATGCACATTCACCAAAACCATCAACTCCACCATTGTATTCACCAAAACAACCAACTTTACCATCACATTCACCAGAATCACCAACTCCCGCTGCACATTCGCCAGAATCAACAATTCCTGCTGCACATTCACCAGAATCAACAACTCCTGCTGCAAATTCACCAGAACCACCAACTCCTGCTGCACATTCACCAGAACAACCAACTCCTGATGCACATTCACCAGAAGCATCAACTCCTGCTGTACATTCACCAGAATCAACAATCCTGCTGCACATTCACCAGAACCACCAACTCCTGCTGCACATTCACCAAAACCACCAACTCCTGATGCATATTCACCAGAATCAACAACTCCTGCTGCGCATTCACCAGAACCACCAACTCCTGCTGCACATTCACCAGAACCACCATATCCTGCTGTACATTCACTAGAACCACCAACTCTATCATTGCTTTCACCAGAATTACCAACTCCCGCTGCACATTCGCCAGAATCAACAACTCCTGCTGCACATTCACCATAATCAACAACTCCTGCTGCACATTCACCAGAACCACCAACTCCTGCTGCACATTCACCAAAACCACCAACTCCTGATGCATATTCACCAGAACCACCAAATCCTGCTGCACATTCACCAGAATCAACAACTCCTGCTGCACATTCACCAGAATCACCAACTCCTGCTGTACATTCACCAGAATCACCAACTCCTGCTGTACATTCACTAGAACCACCAACTCCACCATTGCTTTCACCAGAATTACCAACTCCCGCTGCACATTCGCCAGAATCAACAACTCCTGCTGCACATTCACAAGAATCACCAACTCCTGCTGCACATTCACCAGAACCACCAACTCCTGCTGCACATTCACCAAAACCACCAACTCCTGATGCATATTCACCAGAACCACCAAATCCTGCTGCACATTCACCAGAATCAACAACTCCTGCTGCACATTCACCAGAACCACCAACTCCTGCTGCACATTCACCAGAACCACCAACTCCTGCTGCACATTCACCAGAACCACTAACTCCTGCTGTACATTAACCAGAAGCATCAACTCCTGATGCATATTCACCAAAATCACCAACTCCACGATTGGATTCATCAGATCCATCAACACCAGCATTATATTCACCAGAATCATCAGCTCCACCATAACATTCACCAGAACCACCAACTCCCGCTGCACATTCGCCAGAATCAACAACTCCTGCTGCACATTCACCAGAATCAGCAACTCCTGCTGCACATTCACCAGAAGCATCAACTCCTGCTGTACATTCACCAGAACCACTAACTCCTGCTGTACATAAACCAGAAGCATCAACTCCTGATGCATATTCACCAAAATCACCAACTCCACGATTGGATTCATCAGATCCATCAACACCAGCATTATATTAACCAGAATCATCAGCTCCACCATAACATTCACCTGAACCACCAACTCCTGATGCACATTCACCAGAATCACCAACTCCTGATGCAGAACCTCCAGAACCATCAATCTTTGATTCACATTCACGAGAACCATCAATTCCACCATTTCATTCACCCAAACAACCAACTTTACCATCACATTCACCAGATCCATCAACTCCACCATAACATTCCCCCAAATCTCCAATTCCTACTGCACATTCACCAGATCTGCCAGGTCCTGCTGCAGAACCTCAAGAGCCATCAGCATCTGTTGCAAAAACACCAGAATCGAGAAATTCAAATTTGGAGACTTAGGGCCACCGTTTTCAACTGGTTACCACTCGTTACCTCGTTACCACCTCGTTACCACCTCGTTACCACATCGTTACCACTCGTTACCACATCGTTACCACTCGTTACCACTCGTTACCTCTTTTAGTAACAACGAAAAAACCATCCACCTTCATTTTCTGAAAACATTGCATTAATATTTTGGTAAAATATTTTGTCAGGCTTTAAATCATCAATGTACACCCATTTTTTTTCAATAAATAAGCCACATGCAAAGTGGAAACCTAGATTTCGAACAACAGCTTTTAATTTATAGGTATTCCCTTTAACTATAATCTGATCCAAGAATCTACAACTGTTGTGAATTGTAGAACTAAATTCTATCAACAAATAACATGGGAGGTTAACAGATTGATGCTGGGCAGGAATATTGACAGAACAAATATTACAATAAACTTCTGTACTTGGATCAAGAGCTCTATTCACACAATCTGGCCAGTTGTTTGGGTCCATAGTAATCTCTGGATATAAAAAGTCTGTAAGAAGAGCAACAATGATACCTGTCTTACTTTGTCTCTCGTTATCACAAACAGGGCAAGTTCCTCGAACATCAAATCTTGTTTCAAACAATCTTTTCTCTCCTTCTGATAATATCATGAAAAGGTTATCTGAAAAAAGCTCTGTAAACTGTGCATCACTATTTCTGTTAGCATACGTACCACAATTTTTAATAATTTTCGACCAAATTGGTTCTCGTATTTCATCCAGCAGTCTAAACGCATTACTCTTGACATCAATGATATCATTTTCAATAGGAATTTCCATTGAACCACTTATAGTAAGCAAATAAAAGAATTCACTTAATTCGTCAAATGAGAGTTTCATTTTAATTTCAGGAAGAAATAGGCGATAACTTATTTCAAGAAAACAATCAACAGCGCAAGAATATGTACGACCCCCAGTCGTTCTACATGAATTTTGAAAATGCGCAACACTCAATGCTGTATCTAAATCAATTAATAAATCTTCCTGTTCCATGACCGCAGTAAAACGTTTTCAATTCAAATCGCAATTTTTAATAGTACAAATAGTTCAAATCTTCGCAGAATTCCCCTTTTGACAGAAGCCTTTTATTTCCCTTTTTATCACTACAAGACCTTGTTTTATAAAATATGCATAAAAAATTCAGTTTACTGTTTTTCCTTTACTTTAATATTACTTTCAATCAGCTTGAGGGTGCTACTCAAACTGGGTTTGACAGTGTTTATCCCAGTCCTGAGTTTCCTCCTCAGAAATGTGGCAGTTTGAACGTCCGGGACAAACTGTTTTGGTCGAAAAATGAATCAGTCTGAATGTCTAAGACAGGAGACAGATTGTAATTTGACTGTCAGCAAATTCACTGATTAGTATGTATATCCCAGTGGGCACAGGACGTCCAGAGGACGTCCATACAAGGTCCATTTCGGACGAAAGGACGTCAAATGGGGACGACTTTAGGACGTCCTAAGGACGTGAAAATTGAAACGGATCCCGTCCGTCCGATGTTGGTCCAATACGGACGTCCAAAGGGACGCGAAAAGGACGTAATATGGACTTAACTTTTGTAAATGGACGTCCTGAAGACGTTTATCAGACGTCGGATGGACACAATGTTTGTACTTGGACGTCCTTAGGACGTTTTTCAGACGTGATTTAGACGTCCAGATGGATTTAATTTTTGTATTTGGACGTCCTTTGGACGTGATTAAAACGTGCGGGATGACCTTATTTAGTCGTCTCTATGGAGTCGTATTCTCTTCTTTAAGCTTCTTGATTGTGACATTTGCATGATCAAAATATTTATTTCTTGTTATAATTTTATTGGTTTTTATAAACATCCGGACATTCTGTGCCCACTGGGTCAGAGTTTTGTTGAGATAGTATTTATGTTTATTTTCAAAAGAATTTTAATTTCGTTTAATTGAATTATTCCAGTTGACAAATATCACGAAATTCAGTTAGTTTCTCGTCAAAATAACACAAAGGTATCAGAAAAATAAACAGAAAGATTTGAATTTTGTCGAAACTATTATCTTCTTGAAGCAAACAACTAAAACATGTATCTGAACAGGGTGAAAAACACTACGTACAAAATTTTACGCCTTGATGAAATATATATAATTTGAAAAAGTCTAATAACAGTCTTTAACTTCTACTCGGGTTATTACTTGTGAATACATCGGACGTCTTCAAATACTTGGTGCCATTAAAGTTTGACATGCTTTTCTTTGTGTTTAAATTTGGTTTCCTTCTTTTCCTTCAAGTCGACTCAGTCAGACATTATAAAATCGAATCTGCGACACAACGTTTGAAAGTCCTTCTTCTAATGCACAACCTTGAAAGGAAAATAATAATTTAGGAAAATAATTACAAATAATATGACAAAATCAAACAAAGGAATGTCTTTTTTTTAGGATAATTATTGACTATAACCTTCCGGATAGCAGTGTGCCAAAATAACTAATTAACCTATGGGACAAAGGTCGTTAATTTGTCCTTCCTTAATTTTACCTTCACACAGACCCACTGGGACCCCTCCCCACTGGAAAAATTGGCCCCGGTGGAAAATCATCCTCTAATTTTTGTCCCCATTGAAAATAATCAAATAAACCGATCCTCACTGCAAAATTTTATTCTATTTTTATTTTCTCGTCTCCCACTGAATCTTCTGACGTAAAAACAAAGAATTGAAATCCTTAGCCATAAAAAACATGGGAATAGTAATTCCTATCGGGTTCAGTCCATTATTTTTTCCCCATTGCTGAAATAATTGTCTATCAAAGCAAGTTTTTGAGATCATGATGTAAGCTCCATTTTCACCTTTATTGATATAAATCTGAGGGTACAGGTTTCTCCCTTGAAAGGTTTTACCCAAAATCTCGGTACTTAATAAAGAGGGTATTTAGAAACTATGATCCCAGATCTGAATGATGAATCTAAGCATTTGTATCATATTAGTATCTATGAGGTTTACCTGTAACATGTTTATGATCTTTTGGTTCAGCTGGACTGACGAGTTAGATTTACGCAATAGTGTTGATCGAATCTGGAAAACAAAATGAGGAAAGAAAAGTTTTGATTTTGGAAAGAGTAGAAAACCCTCAAAACCTTTAATAACTACAGCTCTTTTTTATAATAGATAGTAATGAAGCTACACAAAAATTTAGAACAGTGCTAAGCTGAAATTGAATTGCAAGAAATTCAAGAGTAAAAATTGGATAAAGAGCCTAAAATATCTCAATCTCGTCCTAAAATAAAAACAGAAAGCAGGATTGAGGGTCAAGAAACCAAAAACTTTAATCTGATGTTATCTCAATTACCTCCTTCATTGCATTCCTAAGTGGTTAAGAATTTCTCACCGGGTCACTGAAAGAGGGGTGTATTATTCGTCAATAATAAAGTTGACTGTTGGTACCTAAAACACACCAAAGAATAGCATACCTTGCTTTGAACAATCAGTTATTTTTGCATTTTCCAGAGGGCCAGTAGGATTATGGGTACGAACCTAAAAGGTAAAGTAAGGGTATTCTGATACGAATGAAACTTAAGTTTCTCAAAGAAAACCCATATAATATACAATACCACACGAAAATACGACCCTTATTTTGATTAAATAATAACGCCTTTTCTCCAATTTTGTACGTCTTCCACCACAGAAGTGGGTTGTTGTCAATCAAAAGTCACAGTTATTGCAATTCACCGGTCTCTTTTTGAACAAAATATTTTTGTGTCCAGGGGGGGGGGTCCATGTACAAAACAGCGGCATTATCAGTACTTTGTAGCAAATTTCGATTTTAAACACCCACCCACCCCTATAGTACAAAATGTACAAAATACTATTCAGCAAACTCCCAAAAACACCCCCTATATTTTACAATATACCATCCAGTACTATCCAGCAAACTCCCAAATACACCCTGACACCCCCTGTATAATACAATATACTATCAAGCAAACTGCCAAATATCCCCCAACTCCCCCCTTACATAGTACAATATACTATCCAAAAAACTACCAAATATACCCCTACACTCCTTCATAAAATAAAAATTTTATGCCAAAAAACTTGAAACTTTGAGGCAAGTTTTTTATTCTTCCCATAAAAAAACTTTCAAAAAATTTTCTCGAAAATTGACAAAAACAATTGAGAATTTAAAACAATTTTCGACAAAAATCTAAAATAAATCACAATTTGATTTGATTTTGGCTTTTTAGTACACAAATACTAAGCAGAAAATCCGAAATTTGACCCTGACACCCCCTGTATAGTACACGTATACTAAACAGCAAATCAGAAATTTGACCCTGACATTTTTTTGGGCGTATTACGGACGCCTATTAGACGTCCTGAAAAAATCAAGTCCATTAAAGACGTCTTAAGGACGTTGCGATTGGACGGGGACGGGCTTTGGACGGGCGGACGTGATTCGGACGTCATATAGGCGTCCTCCGGACTTTCTGTGCCCACTGGGATATATATCTCGTTTATTCCTAAAGTCAAAAGTAAATGCGTTTTGACTGCAGGAGAGAGAGAGCTTGTGTCGAAAAACTTTAAGAAACTGAAACTTCCAGATTCCAGATTCTTCCCCGCATATGTACACCTTTCCTGAATGTTGACCAGTTCGTAAGTCTGATTACGTAATGATTTAATCTTTTAACCATATTTGGTAAAAAAATTTGGATTTGATGTAAGATTTTTACTTTTTGGTGAAAATCATTACGTAATCAAACTTACGCACATCAAGAATCGGACAGAATTCATGCAAGCGGATAAAAACCCTAGGTAAAAAGCAGAGTAAAATGTCCGCGGCGCTTGCCATAAAAAATACTGTCGTCCCGGAAAGAAAAACAACAGTACCGAACATTTACGGAAGGGGTTAACTGCGGACGTGCTTGCGCGACAAAACAAAACAAAACAAAACAAAACGAAACAAAAAACGCAAAAATTCGAGATTCCAGTCCAATATTCCTTACGCCTGAAACAATAACTGCCTCCTCACTCGCTGCGCTCGTTGCGGTGGCAAATATTTTGTTGAAAACCCTTATCATATATTTTTGTTCATATTGTATTTTATGAGATGATTTCTATTCGGATAATAGTATTTCATTGTCATGGTATAATGATGATCTGATCTGATATTTAGTAGTTAGTGTAAAACACAGGTCATAGGTCACGGGTCACAGGTCATACAAATTACAGACCGGAAAACTGTAACACACTCGTAACATACAACTCATAACATAAGTTCCTGAAGATATTATATGTAATGGAAATATAATATCAAAATATGTTATTTAGAAGACTTAAACGACAAATCATAAACCCCAAATATTGACAACAAAATGACACTTAAATTATGTAAATAATGACGTTATCTCAAAGTATGAGGTTTTGTCCACCAATTAACATCAAAATACTTTTCATGCATAATAGGATGCTGACGCTGCAAGTGGATATATATTGACACGTTTTGAAAACATTTAATACTCCAAGAGAGCTATTTTAGAGATATGAAAATAGTGACGTCATTTTATCAAAAGTACGAAGCAGGGGATAAAAATATTGAAACATGTATAAAATATAATCCCATTGATGATGTTATTTTCATCAATTCTCGTTATCATACCCAAGGTAAGGTCATGCATGAGATAAAATAAGATATGACATAGTGATTGTGTAATATAGCTATTTTCCTGTTAGGGGGCTGTTTAAAGCAAAGGGTGAGATCAATGTTTTTCATGTTTTCATGGGGGTAAGTCTTAGTCAATACAGAGCATGCATCGGATTTTTCAATATATTACGCTTAAAATATCGTATGCTTAATCCCTCCTGTAGTTTTTTCATCTTACTAAATTTCCCTTTTTCACTCATATTCTTATGCCTTCTTTTGTCCGGAGATATTGAGGTTAACCCTGGGCCGGAGAGGAAAACCACGCTAAGCATTTGTCATTGGAATCTGAATAGCGTTTGGGTTGAAGATTCTATGGGAGATTTTATTAAGATTAAACAACTTTCTGCATTTCTGAACATTCATAAATTCGACATTGTCTGCTCGGGTGAAACTTTTCTGAGATAAAAGATAACGATCTTAGGCTGGTTATTAATCAAAAGATGCGACCATCCCTCTAATAATAAGAGAGGTGGTGTTTGTATATATTATCGAGATCATCTAGGTCTCGATGTGAAACCACAACTCGCTACTTTGGACGAATGTCTTGTAGCTGAGATGAAAACCGGTGCGAACCGGTTCTTTCTTTGCGTCTGTTACCGTTCCCCCAGTCAGACTTCTGATGAATTCGATGTTTTTTCTCGCAAATGGGAGGAGACTATAATAAATATCCAGAATTTTTCTCCTACTGCTACAATCTTACTTGGTGATTTCAATGTCAAGAGTTCTGACTGGTGGAGCGGTGACGTCACCGATCCTGGAGGTAGAGAAATTCAAAATTTAGCTACCCAGCATGGTCTGCAACAATTAATTGATGGGCCTACTCATCTCCTTGATAATTCAACTTCTTGCATTAATCTAATTTTTTCATCAGCTGATCATTTGGTTCTGGATACTGGTATCCTCCCATCCTTGCACCCTAAGTGCCATCACCAGATAACCTTTTGCAAGCTAAATTTTAAAATCCCATTCGCTCCATCTTATGAACGAAAGGTCTGGGTGTTTCTTCTGTCTATTTTTGGAAAAATCTTTGAAAAATGCATCATTGACTCCGTCTACACCTATTTCGAAAACAACAATCTTTTCACAAATTCCCAGTCTGGTTTCCGCAAGTGTGACTCTTGTGTGTCTCAGCTGTTATCCATAACACACAACATACTGAATGTTGATCCACCTCTAGATACTCGTGGAGTGTTCCTTGATATTTCCAAAGCTTTTGACAGAGTTTGGCATGATGGTTTAATTTTCAAACTTAAGTCATATGGTGTTTCTGGCTCCCTTCTTCTATTAATCCAGAATTTTCTTCACGAGAGACGGCAGCGGGTTGTTCTTGATGGTCAAGCTTCTGAATGGACGGAAGTTTTGGCCGGTGTACCTCAGGGATCTATTCTAGGACCCCTCTTTTTTTTATTTACATTAATGACCTCCCTGAAGGAATCATTTCCATGATCAAAATATTTGCTGATGACTCATCCTTGTTTTCGCTTATCCTAGACCACATTCGCTGTTCTCAAGAACTGAACAGTGACATGCAGAAGATAAGTGAGTGGGCTCATCAATGGAAAATGTCCTTCAACCATGATCCTTCTAAACAGGCAGTTGAAGTGTACTTTACCCGGAGGTTTAATCCAGCTGACTCCCCAGAAATTACTTTCAATAATGCAGCCATCGCAGTTCAGGATCATCAAAAATATCTTCGTCTCATACTTGATCAAAAGCTGGCCTTTGACCGTCACCTTGATGAAAAAATAAAAAAAGCTAATCAAGGTATTGGTCTTATTCGCAGACTTCGTAAATTTTTACCCAGGGATTCTCTTGTCACTATATACAAAACCTATGTTAGACCACACCTAGATTATGGAGATATCGTATATGATCGTCCTAGTTATTCTACAGTTTCTGAAAAAATCGAGTCTGTTCAATATGATGCTTGTCTTGCAATTACTGGATGCTTCAGAGGAACATCCAGAGAAAAGATTTAGCTTGAGTTAGGCTTTGAAAGCCTGGTAGACAGGCGATTAATTAGAAGACTCGTATTTTTTTATAAAATTATAAAAGGCTTTGCTCCTGCTTATCGTACGAAAATTCTTCCTCCCCAGAGAGGAGAGGTCTTCCTCCCCAGAGAGAAGAGGAAGAGCGCAATGCAGGGCGAAAGATAAAACCACCACTCGAGGTACCTTTCTGTAGAACCGAGCGTTATCGTGCTTCTTTCTTTCCATTTTGCATAAATGAATGGAATAACCTCGGAGATCATATACGAAATCTTCCCACTATTAAGTCTTTCAAGCAAGCTATTCTCCAATTCCTCAGACCCAGTGCTAACTCAGTTTTCAGAGCTAGTGACAACAATGGCGTGGTTCTCCTTAAGCGATTAAGGGTTGGTTTCAGTCATCTTCGTGAGCATAAGTTCAGACATAATTTTGCAGACACAGTTGACCCCTTCTGCAACTGTCGACAAAATTCAGTAGAAACAACGCAACATTTTCTGATGCATTGCTCTGATTACTCTAACGACAGACTTGTGATGTTCGACAGCCTTCTTCAACTTGACATAACCTTGTTTCCATTTAATCCCAAAACATTGTGTAGAATACTTCTTTATGGCGACCCCGATTTTAGCTTTGTCCAAAATCATGATATATTGAGCACAACGATCAAATTTATCTGTGATACAAGTCGTTTTGGGGGACCGTTATTTTAGTCTTTTACTCTAACTGCTCTCCTAGCTCTTTTTTTTTGACCATTTCTGTTAGTATTTATCCTCTGTAGTTAGTTTTTATTTTTCCATTTATTAGTTTATTTATTAATTTATTGTTAGCTTAGTTTGGGCATAGTCATAGGAAAAACCTTAGTCCGGCAACACGGGCCGTCGCGGGTCGTTTTTAACACAAATTTCGCGGGAAGTTCGTCTTGGTTTGTTTATCGTGCCCAAACCTCCCGTGAGTGCAAAAAAATTTTCGCTGAGATTTCTCTTGTGGAGATTATGCTGATATGTTCTTAGCTTGCTCTTTTTTAATAAATGAAATATGCCTGGTGCAAACTGCTCAATTTTCGGTTGTTTTACTCACAGAAAAAAAGGAGGAGCTGCAATTTTCAAGATTCCTTCGGGAACTGACGATTATAACACAAAGTGGAGAAAGGATGTTATAAACATTGTAATTCGTGACAGGCAAGTTGATAGTGATCTTCAACGTCAAATCGATGAAAAAAGGCTACACACTTGTGAACTTCATTATTCGGAGGATCAGCTGAATAGAAACCCCTCTAGAACCACATTGATTCCTGGCAGCTTGCCCACCCTTAACCTACCACAAAAATCCTTTGCAACTTGTAAAACCACAAGCACAAGAGATTCTGCTAGCATCGAAAAACGAGAACTGTATACCCAAGAGGTGCAACAGCACAATGGAATGGAAAATGACAAGTACAAATCACTTGATGAATTTAGAACTAGATTTGAAAAACTGCAGCTATCAGTTTCAGGCGAATGGATTATGAGACACAGTAGAGAAAATACAATCTACTTGGAGAAAAGTGACATGACATACATCATTCCTAAATATCAAATAATTATTGAAAGTGATTTGACATTCAATATTCTTGTTTACAATTGGTTGGTTCCTAAGAATAATAAATTACATGAGACTTTTGGTTCATCATTCAAAAATGTAACACTCTCGGTATTGGTAAATGCTTTGGAGAAAATGTTAATTTGCGAGGGAGTTTCTTATCAAACTGACGTTATTCTTTCACATACTGTTTCACAAATCTATACCGTTAATTCTAACTCAGATCCTATCAAATCAAAAACTTTTTTGCGACCAAAAGAGTGTCTGATCTTGGATTCTACCGAAAAGTGTGCTGTCTGCATCAAGAAGGAAGCTTCTCATTCTCAGTATCTTAAACGCAAATCCGAAAGACTTACTGAACCTGCTAAATTACAAGCCCCAATAAGTTCAACCTCTTCAGCACGTCTAAAGCTGACTATGCAAGGATATCGTATTGAAAACACAGAATTGAAAATCGAAATTGAAACTTTACGTAAAAAATTAAAACATGAATTACAAACAAAGTCTATTCAGTGTGATCATTTAGATCCCTTCGCAGCTGGTAGTAAATTTTTGAATCACAAGAAAAATTTCGAACAATTACTCAAAGATGTTCTGTGCTACTTTTAGTTTACTGATTCAAATTGTTTGAACAGTTTTCAGTCATTGAAACTATATTTTGACTTAGCATTAAAAATCTCTGCATTGAACAGAATTAATTTAAAATAAAAACTATTATTTTACGTGGGTATTATAGCTAGGTCGAATGTCTTGGATCAAATATGAATAACTATAATACTATAGGTTGGTCTTATCTTGTTACCCCCTGTAAAGTTTTGTCATACCAAGATTCTAGATTAGTTTAGAATTCTTACTGTAAAAGTGTATTGCTCCACAAAATTTTTAAAGAAATTTATTTTTGATCATTTTGCAGACTCATTATTCTATAGTGACAAAATTAGACAGGGATTGACAAGATTAGGCCATAGATTCATGTAACTTAAGTGAAGAAACTTTTGCGGAATATAATTTCGTGGTTTTTTAGTAAATCCGCAAAATTTAATTCCGCGAAACACAAATATTTTCAGGATTTACAATAAATTACCCTAAAATTTGTATTTTTGGGCAAAATAGGCCATACTATGAACAAAAGATTTCCTCAACTGCGAAACTTCTGAACTTTGAGCTGTAAACTGCAAAATCAAATTCCGCATAATAGTAGAGGCCACTATGTCTTCCCGTGTGCAGCAGCTTGTGCAAAGGGATTTTATGATTGAATATTGTTCCTTGAATGTAGAAGACCAAAATTTGAGAGGTGGGGCCGGGTGTGACCACCCGTTGCCATGGAAACTGACGTCATTGGTTACTATGGCAACCAAAATAAAAAGTCGTCAAAATTGAAAAATTTTTGTTTCATTCGAAAGAGCATGAAAAACTGATAAAGAAAAAGGTCACAACCTATATCTGAAAATGAATATATTAGGAGATATAAAGGAAATAAGGCAAAATGACGTCATAAAACGATGACGTCATACAAAAATTTGCCAAAATTCGAAAACTTTTGGTTTTTTGAAAAGAAGACCCTTCAGTGAACATAAAATATTATTACGAAAACGTTTGAAAATTCGTTAAAAAAAGTCTATTGGTCAAAATTGACAATTTCATTTTTTGCCTGTCGAAGGTTGGAGCTTCTGGAGCTTGCCCAAGCACATTACAGGCAAAATTTAAAAATATCAATTTTTGCTCATAGACTTCTTAAAAAGGATTTCCAGACTTTTTCGTAATAATATTTTATGTTCACTGGAAGGTATTCTTTCCAAATAACCAAATTTTTTTGAATTTTGGCAAATTTTATTTTTCTAACGTCAATCAATTTTTGCTCACAGGTATCAGTTTGAGCACCACCTTCTTTGAACCGAAATGCATCCAATAAAATTAAGCAGTCCTTCTGGTAGTCACATGGGTCCATTTTGAATCTTACTCGCCTGTAAAATGTTCCAACAACACAACCGCTCAAATTATTTATAATGTGAAGATCTTTGTCCGTAAAATTGGTCTCTGTAAGCTCAAACTCAATTGTATTGTTCACAAGTTTGGCTTTTGATAAGAAAGCCAAAACATGATTTGCAAGTTCATATCTCAAAACATTGCTGCAAAAACCATCAAGACCAGGAAACATTGCTTCTGTAACAGTGGATAAGAATGATGGATAGAATTTTTCAGCATCACCTTTCAATTTAAATGAGAGAGTTTCATAATAAGGTGAGTTTCATAAGAGTTTCATAATAAGGTGATACGTCGTGATGATTGACATTGAAACTTGATGTGATTTCAGTTGGATAACATTCATCTTTGGATAGGATAGCAAGACAGTTTCCAAGGATGGTTTTAAACTTATCCAACGGCAAGATTTCCTCTGCAGTGACCTTTTGCACTCTCACTGGCATCAAGAGTACTGTTCGCAGCCATCTTGAAAATTTTATGCACTCTCTGTACGGCCGTCTAAAAATACTAACATTTTCGAGCGACGGCCCGTGTTGCCGGACTAAGGTTTTTCCTATGACTATGGTTTGGGTTCCTTCCTCCTGGCGGTATGATCTGGTGGTCCGTTTGCGGGAGGTTAGGAACCTTTAGTTTTGTACTATTTGTTCGTGTTACCTATACCATATTACTATAAAAAAAAAAAAAAAGTTTTTTAATACGTATTCTTTGTATTTAACATACGTAACATGCATATAACATTGAAAAGATAATTTTTATTACATGTGTGATATAGGTGTAATATATAATACAAGTATTACAGGTCCGTGTTATACACAGCATAAAACACAAAAGCACGTGGTAAGCACGTGGATAGTTTTTTTGCTTTAAAATAGTTCTAGATCAATGAATAAAATACCTTTGTAATTATATTCTTGACATTAACAACTGTTTTTCAAACATTTCTTTGTGTTTTACAGTACTTTAAGCTGATCTGTCAACACTGACCTGTGACCTGTGCCCTGTGACCCCTGACCTGTGACCTGCGTTTTACACTAACCAGATTTTTAGCTTTTTCAAGCATTTTTCAAAATTTCGATTATGTACTTATAAAAACACAATTTCTTCATTCTTTATGGTGATGTATTTTAGCAGTGTCAGTGAATGAAGGAATTAAAAGACATTTTTGTTCCTTGGGTTCATACTCCTTATACAGAAGATACTTTTGAACCACCAGATGCAAACTTATGTTCAAGAACTTGGTCAAAAATCTGCAATTTGTTCAGATTTTTGCAAAAATTGAAGGTGAAAAGTTGCAGAATTAGCTAATTTGAGGTGACTTGTTTGAGTAAATTGAATATGTTTGCATTAAGTTTGAGAGAATTTATTAAGCATACCAGAAATGTAATTGTTACACTTCTGATACATACATATGAAAATCTAAAAGGCGTTAAGTGAAAATGTGGTTTTTGAGGTACCACATGTTTTTGAGGTACATCTACCTGTACAAAGCTCCTTTTTGGACAAATCTGTTTCTCTACTAATTTGAACCCGAGTATAGATCTCATTTCTGCTAGTTCCCCTAGTGTAACCCGATAACAGCTGTTCATAATTTTCTTACGTGCACGGTAAACCTCTGAAGGCACATGAAAATTCTAGGTACATCTGAGGAAACAACAACAAGAATCTTGTTGTGCACCAGAAAGTAAAAAACTGATACGGCGCCCTATTCATAGATACAATCACGCAACTTTGTTGTCATCCCCAGTCCTTTTAGAGGAACGCGGTCCTTACGATTTCGAGATTGCATATTCGTCAGATTGTATGTTTTCACCCATCCCTTTAGAGCTTCAGCGTGGTGGGCAGAAAACAACATCATTTTGATCTCGGGTTCCACATGGACCCGTAGCTCAATGGTAGAGCAAATGCCCGCGAATGGCATGGTTGTGAATTCGAGTCTCGCCGGATCCATTGGTTTTCCAACGGTTCTGGTTGCTTGTCAGAAAACAATATGAGAGCGACTGTATTCACTTCATTGTAATACATAAGGGCAATATCCATATTAATATCTGTGGTCGCATGCCCAAACCTTCCGTTAGTGTAGTAGTTGGTGGATTCCAACCCGGGGGGGGGGCACTAGGTTTGCGAGGTGACGGGTATGTCCGAGCCGAAAATCGAAAATCGACCCTTTGAGAGACAAAGTTTTGGTGATTTTGGGACACTTTGAGAGACTTTTTCCTAAATATTGGTCCATTTTTTCCAAATTTTGGTTTGATTTTCACCAAATCTTGGTCAAAATTTTTGGAAATCGTGACCCTTTGAGAGAGAAATTTTTTATTTTCGTGATTTTGGGACCCTTTCAGAGACTAACTTTTGAATTTGTACCCCTTTGAGAGACTTTTGAGGAATGAGAAAAGGTACCCTTATGGCTCGCACATACCCGGCACCCATTTTGCCTAAGTACCCCCCCCCCCGGATTCCAACACACTAGCAATGTGGAGATGGATTTCTCCCAATTCACCGTCTCTTACCAGTCAGTAGACAAGAATTCACTTCCAGCTCTAGTAAGTCGCAATTGAGTCCTCGAGTTCCACATGGACCCGTAGCTCAATGGTAGAGCAAATGCCAGCGAATGGCATAATGGCATGGTTGTGAGTTTGAGTCTCGCCGGATCCGTTGGTTTTCCAACGGTTCTGGTGACTGGTCAGAAAACAATATGAGAGCGACTGTATTCACTTGATTGTAATACATCAGGGCAATATTCATGATTATTATGTCGTAGTGTAGACTACGATGAGTCAGTTCAATCACTGCAAAATAAGTTTACCAATATTGGACAAAAAAAGGTATGTTTAACCAATTGAGGTATAAGCCCGAAGGCTAGAATTTCAATCTCTTCACAATTTGGATGGGTGGGTGGTCCATCAACTCTAATGACGTGTGATTCACTGATCGCCTTAGTGATAATAAACACCGCGTAAATTATAAGGCTTGCTTCACTTTTCTTGCCTGAGAAAGGCTAAAAATTCAATTCTAGCCCTTTGGGCCTATACTTAATTGGTTTTAACAACAACTCTCGAAGGTCGCCGCTCCCAACCACGACCCTCGAAGGTCGCCGCACTGTTCGCCGTCCCCAACCACGACCCTCGAAGGTCGCCGCACTGTTCGCCGTCCCCAACCACGACCCTCGAAGGTCGCCGCACTGTTCGCCGTCCCCAACCACGACCCTCGAAGGTCGCCACACTATTCGCCGTCCTCAACCACGACCCTCGAAGGTCGCCGCACTGTTCGCCGTCCTCAACCACGACTCTCGAAGGTCGCCGGACTGTTCACCGCCCCCAACCACGACTCTCGAAGGTCGCCGCACTGTTCGCCGCCCCCAACCACGACCCTCGAAGGTCGCCGCACTGTTCGCCGTCCCCAACCACGACTCTCGAAGGTCGCCGCACTGTTCGGTGGCTCTCGAAGGGCGGCGTGGGTATATTAAGTGATATTTTAAGGACCAGCTAGAAAATATTGAGAAATAGAAGACCAGAAAAAAATTGAACGAGAGGCTCCCACGACGTCCTGTGCCACGACCACCTGTCCCACGACGACCTTCGAAGGACGCCGCTCCCACCCACGACGACTCTCGAGAGTCGGCGCCCCCAACCACGACATCCTTCGAAAGACGGCGCCCCCAACCACGACTTCTTGTTTTCAACCGAATTATGAGCCGAAACCCCCCTCATACCCAAACCACCGAGGCTTGGAGGGAGGGTAAACAACTCGCGCTCTACGTTCTTAGGTTGGATTCCTCCTGTGATGGCTGGGATGAACTTGGTGTTGATGATTTCATCTAGCTTTTGGAGGTGGAGTTTTAAATTTTAAATTTTTTCGTTTCTATCCTGAAATGGTTTGTTTCAACGATAAATTTCAAAATTTCAAGGTTGCAACTCTCCTTTCACTCTAAAAATTTGTTTAATGAGCTTTTAAAAAGAGGCTCCCCTCTACTGAAATGAAATTATTTATCAAATAAAAAAGACGAACTTTCAGCTGTTTTATGACGTAGCTGTATTCAGAAAGCCGAAGATGCTTATCTTCTCAGGCTAAAACTCAGTGAAGACAGGCGTTTCAGTAGAGGGTTTGTGACTAAATTTTTGTGTTTCTTGCTTGATTTTTTATTGTTATTCTCTTAAATCACCCACAATTTACCAGGAATACTTTTCTATGTATTTATTTCGGTCATAGGTCACTTCTTCGACAGTACACTTGTGCGACAGCTCAGTTGTTCGACATTTTAGCAAAATTGTCGAACAACTGTATTGTCGACTAACTGGGAAGATCTGTTGTTAGACTTCCCAGCTTACTTGTTCGACATCTCAGTTGTTCGACAATATATCGACATAAAAGTCGAACAAGTGGGATTTCGAACAACCGGGAAGTCTGACAATTGATCTTCCCACTTGTTCGACAATACATTTGGCCGACAATTTTCACGATTTGTCAACCAAATGTATTGTCGAACAAGTGTACTGTCGAACAAGTGCAGAATCCCCTTTATTTCTTATTCAAAACAGAACTCTGAAAACATACTGTAGTCATAACTGAATTTGTTGTGTTTTCTGAATATTGTGACGTCATAATCCAAAGAGAAATCGATCTTTTTTAAAAAGAAAGGGAGTGATTTTTTGAACATATTTTTAACTGAAGTTAAGAGAAATTGTTCATGATTTTTATTTGAGAGATCGGACTTATATACTTTCTTTCTCATTTTTATACTATAATATTACCAAAAAAAAATGAAAATGAAAAATTTGTTGAGTTCCCCTTTAACTTGTGTTGAAACCTGCCGTGAAGCAAGTGTAGGCTTCTTGAGGGGCGATTTTGGCGATCTGCGACAATAACTCAATTTCGCCGATCCAGGTGCTGATCTTCTCAGTGACAAACTCATTGCGGTAGTCGTCTGAACCGATGGCAGCTCCGAGGTGTTTTTTTTCCTTCGGTAGTGATGTGGATATTTGTGTCTTTGAATTCTTTTTGGGCTTGTTCAAGATGCTGTGGTTTGACGATGATCCAAGTTTTGTCTGCGCGCTGGAAGTAGCCATATTTGGGGCCCCAGCGGGGAAGGAACTGAGTGTTTTTTGTTATTTCTTTTTTGAGTTTATTTTTCTCTTCATTTTGTAGGACGGCTTGTGTGGTCGTGCAGCCATATTCAAATTTTTCAG
Organism: Clytia hemisphaerica; assembly: GCF_902728285.1. NCBI lineage: Eukaryota > Metazoa > Cnidaria > Hydrozoa > Leptothecata > Clytiidae > Clytia > Clytia hemisphaerica. The sequence goes on from NW_027103394.1 coordinate 589,327, forward strand.
TACCCAAATTTATGGCTGGATGGCTGGACTCCCTGTCTGGTATGAATATTCAGCTGCTTCCTGAATACAAATGTAGAAGATGGAAGTTTACAGCTGTTCTCAGGCAGCAATCGTATGAAGAAGACGCAAACAGGAGAAACTCGGAGGCAGATAAAGCGAGAAAGAAATTCTTCCTTCTCTATTCTTATTAACTTTAAATTTTCCATACTTTCTAAATAAATCAAGAAGAAATGAGTTATTACATTAACACTAACAGTTGTCTGTCAAATATTTCTATCAGGGAACACAAAACTTAGTGAAATACCGGCTAGTACGAAACGCAGGTCCAGGGTTCAGGTTTCAGGGTTCAGGTTAAAATTGTCCACATTGCAGACCAGAATGTTCCGAGGTATATTTATTCTGCAGACCATTTGCTCAGGATTTGCTAGAGTTCGTGTTCTATATAATACAAAGTGTGTTTTCTTTTTAAACTTTTAATAGTTTATGGTGTGGTGAACAATACTTTTTAAAATATGAGACAGGTGTGACATTTTAAAACAATTGGAAATAGAATGAAAAATCCCAAACCATAGTATTGGATTACATTATAATAAGAAACAAATTAATTAAATATTTCCCGTTTTCCAAAAGGGAAATATTTGTTAAATCGGGCTTTCTCCATAATTTCCAGTGTCAAAACGCCTTCCATACGCCCTGACTGACGCCCGTTCTTTTTGTTTTTTTTTAATAATAAATCAGATATTTCTCTCTTATAAGAACTCCTACAAAATGTTACAAGAACTTGTAAAAAGAAAATTGATTGAAAAATCAAAGAAAAAACACAAAATTTTAGCCTAACGCTCAAAAAGTATACACATATACATAATCAATTGAGATCACATTACATGTAGCCTGTAGCCTCTGTAATGTTTATGTCCATGGTATGAGCTACAGTTCTCTTGGGTGTTCTACTCCCCCGAATACATAAAACAGTCGATCTGACCAAAGCAAAAGATAGTTTAGTCCTCAAGAAATTTAAAGTCAAAAACATCATTTCATTCTTTTTCTCAGACAGGAGCATACTGAGGGTTTTTATAAACATTTGTGCTTCCCTGCCTGAGCCTCCATTTGTTGTGAAAATTAGAGGCGTAAAGGATCCTCCATCAACCTGTATAATTCTCTGATTATACTTTCTTTTCTTCTCTTTCTCGTTGACCTCAAAAGCATTTGAAGGGCTCATTCTAGAGTACCTTTGGGCATAGGCATTGAACACCCTAACATCAAAAAATGCCCGCTGGCCTCTAGTCCAGAACCCCCCAGCACTAATGTCAGCCCTTGCTCCATCCTCCTTTATGGCGCCTGATGCAAGAAGTTCACCAGTAATGGGCTCCAGCTGAGGTTCAATTGTCACGTCGTTTGTGACATCATTCAGTAGGTAAGCAATTGTGTCTCTAATTTCGTTGTGGCGTTGATACACGAAACCTCCCTTTGGGCACGATAATGCATGCTCGACTGAGAAACGCTTTCCACACGCACATATACTGGGAAGGTGTTTAAGATGCCATCTGTAACGAATTGCGATCGAGTCAAAGAATTCCCGTTTCGTCAGGACGAATTGCTCGCTCTTCAAAGGTTTTGCTGTCAGCCAGTTGGAAGCTCCCTTAACTTGTGCGAAGTCGTTTGCTTTAATTTCCTCTGGTGTCATTTCAGCTCGGATGTCGTTAAGAGTTTCCTTGTGTCGTGCTTCCTTTTCCTTTTGGATCTTGTATTTTAAGCTGGTTTCAGTTCCTGGGAGCTCTTTCTTTTGTTCAACAATATTCTCAGTCAACTCTCTACTTACAGTCAATGAGTTGTTAAATTCAATTTTTGCTATCTCGGACATAATAGGAATACCGAGACCCCCATATCTGACTGGTAGGGCTATGAGACGACGTTCCAATTGGTTACATATGTGGCCTTCTGTAATGGCAGGGATCAATAGGTTGTCAATGGCATTGTCAAGTGGAATAAGAAGATCTTCTATGTCGCTCGACACTCTCAGATGGTACGTAAATTTGTGAACAAAACCACCAACGAAGGCACTATATGCACATTGTGGTTGTGATTTAGCTATGTCTGCCAGGATTTCGATCTGCTTGCACCAGTCAGTAACACGTTCTTGGAAATAGGTTCGCTTGTATGATTTGTCTCCAATTGTTCCTCCCAGGTACTTTTTCCCGTCCACAGTAATTTTCACATTTGTCCCTGAGAAAATATGTTCAGCTTCTGCTAATTTCTCCTTGTCCTTTACAATTAACCAGGATTTAGTCGCTTTAGGATAATACCCTATGAGTGGGCCAATACGAATTATGATGATCCACCATTTTAACAAGTCCTCCAATTTGCCAGCTCCAGCTAAATCATCTGCAAAGGTAACACTTTTGATGGGATCTTCGCCTAGTTGTTCCTGGATAAGTTCTTGTAAGGGAAGGAGACCGATGGCATAGGTTGGCATTGCAAGGGGGTCTCCTTGGGTAGTACCTTCCTCTGAACTGATTTCCATACCACCACTAACAAAAAGTCTCGATTTTCTAGAGTAACAGTTCGATACATAGGTGGCAATAGCGGGGCAAAGCGATTTGATATTATGTAGAAAAGATTTTCGGTTTAAAGAATTGAACGCATTTGAAGCATCTACTAAAAGTATGGCATCCGTAGCCTCTTCCTCAAAGATAGTATGCATGGCATGTACTGCTGCTTCACAACCAGCTTTCTGGCCAGCACATACTTGGAGAGAGCCAGCAGCCTTCATAATATCGTTCTTGACAATTGAAATCAGAGTTTTACCAAAAATTCTATGCAGCACCTCCCCAATTCCGATGGGTCTAACCCCAGGATCTTTGTCGAGGGGGATCAAACGACATGAGAGGAAAGCTTCAAGATCCCTTTCCGATGATTCAGGGTTAATAGAATGTCGACATAGTATCTTGAGCATGTTAGCTAAGCTTGTCCGTAGGTCCTCTCCGGTTTTGCCATAGTTTCTTGACGCCAATATTCTGCGCCATCCATTAGCATCCATACCTGACGGGCCTGCAGCCCCTTTAGTTTTTAAAGCAGCAGAGAGTATGGCACAACTGTCTATTTGTTCATAAACAATTGGATCGATTTCAATGATATCTGCATTTCGTAAGACGTCTGGCTCTGGCTCCAAACTGAAAGGGTGAAGGTCACGAAGAATGGTTTTAGTGTTGGTATCAAGGTCAAGAATTCCTTTGGATGACGAGTTTTCTAAAAGTCTAAGTGCTGCTTGAATATTGCCTCGAAGCATGTGTTTTGTGAATTCCTTTGTGATTGAAAAGGCAGATTGCTTTTGGGAGTTTTTCATACGTGATTGGATTTCTCTGGCTTCTCTCATTAATTTATGAAAGTCACCATCTTTCCATGCAGTCAGTCTTCTATCTAAAGCTGTTGTGTGCTCTTTGCTTTTTGAGCGTTGATGTGGCTTCTGGAGCAGAAGAGCAGGCATACACATGAGCATCTTTGCCGAAATGTTAGATAAGTCTTTTGAGTTTTAGTTCCAGTAGGTTATAAGTTTTATCATTTCATTTATGTACTTTTTACCGGTTCTGCCAGATGGGAGGAGAAAAAGATTCTTGCAAAAAAATCTCCTCATAGCAAGAGTTTATTACTTGAAGTAAATCGTCTTTTGTATGAAGTCCCCAAATTTGGTTTCTAGGTTCGGTATTTTCAGGTTTGTTTTGAATTGATGTGGTTTGGAAGGTTGGCCCTTGGTTGATGGTTTGGTTGTTCCGAGAGGGCTCGATTAGATCTGAGGTGCTGGCTGGGGGCGACACGGTCAATGCTGGGGCAGGAGGTGGTAGTGGTGGTGGCGGTGGTGGTTGATTGGCACTGTTTAAACTTTTGCATTTTTTTCTGTGGTTTGTTCTCCCTGATTTTGTAGTGAACGTTCGATCACAAAGGTCACAAGGAAAATGTTGCTGTGTATTGACTTGAAGCGTTTGTGATTGCGAGTCTGGTAGTATCTTTGTAGATAATGTCTCATTTAGAATTGGGGTTTCAGTCGTTCTGTTTGGCAAGATATTGAAAAAGCTTTCGCCAGGTTTGAGTAAAGTCTTTTTAACAAAATGTCTAGGTTGACTTGGTGCTTGATGATGGACTTCAGGTGGGGGGACGTTGGGTGAATATCCATAGGCAGCGTCCAGTACAGGTGGGGGTGATGAAAATGCTAATTTGTTTTGGTTTGGTTCATTGTTTTTGTTTGAATTTTCACGAGATATGCTTGTCATTGTAGCTGGAGATAACAGTATAACACAATACGAAGAACTCTGAAGTTGTACATACGTCTGAACGAAAACTTCAAGTATACCAATGTTGTTGTTTTGCTTCTACACAGCTCCGTCCGCCATCTTGTTAAAAATGTATCCTTTTAGCTGACTTTAACTGACGCCCGTTTTAGCGCCTAAAGAAAGTCTACTTTATAAGAATCAAATCAATATCTCTTGATTGAAGGCAATATGCCTTTCGATTATTAGTTCTTACAAAGTAAACAAAGGATGGCGAAAAAGATGAGCATATTTATTTTTATTATAAACATCTACTTTATAAGAATCAAATCAATAACTCTTGAATGAAGGCAATATATCTTTCGGTAATTAGTTATTAAAAAGTAAACAAAGGATGGATAAAAAGATGAGCATATTTATTTTTATTCTAAGCATCTACTTTATAAGAATCAAATCAATAACTCTTGATTGAAGGCAATATATCTTTCGGTAATTAGTTATTAAAAAGTAAACAAAGGATGGATAAAAAGATGAGCATATTTATTTTTATTCTAAGCATCTACTTTATAAGAATCAAATCAATAACTCTTGATTGAAGGCAATATATCTTTCGGTAATTAGTTATTAGAAGGTAAACAAAGGATGGCAAAAAAGATGAGCATATTTATTTTTATTATAAGCATTTTCTTTATAAGAATCAAATCAATAACTCTTGATTGAAGGCAATATATCTTTCGGTAATTAGTTAATAGAAAGTAAACAAAGGATGGCGAAAAAGATGAACATATTTATCTTTATTATAAGCATTTTCTTTATAAGAATCAAGTCAATAACTCTTGATTGAAGGCAATATATCTTTCGGTAATTAAGTCTTACAAAGTAAACAAAGTATGGCGAAAAAGATATATTTATTTTTATTATCAGTGTCTACTTTATAAGAATCAAATAAATTTCAGAATTTTTGGCGTTTTCACTGTGATAACATGTGAGCGATAACTTCTCTTTTTGAAATGTGAGCGACCGTCTATCCCATGTCATCTCAAAAGTAAAGTTGAAACCAAGCTTTCTTCCTCCAACTTAAATTTTATCGATAAAACGAATTTAAAATCAACACATGCGTAATTTTGCTTACTTAGGGATATTTCGATAGGAAGCTCTGCGGGGCATTCTTAGCGACAGCTACTTGCTAGTATATGTCAATAATGACCTTCATTTTTAAGGAAATATTTAGTCGCATTTTTGCGAATCTTGTTATTTTTCTATCAATTCTTTAAGTTTTCAGCAGGGGGGTGCACTTAGGCAAAACAGGTTATGGGCATGTGCGAGCCATAATGACATAGATCAAATTCCGAAACTTCCAAATTTCCAAATTTTTCATTGTGGTTAGCATTTTGCGCAAAAGTTACAGGTTTCCAGGTAATTAGGTATTTAGGTAAAAGAAAAATGAAATCCGGGCAAGGGACATAAGAAAGTAATTTGTATAAGTTTTTTTATTGTTTCTCTTTTATCACCAAAATAATGGTATAGTATAACCACTGTGTTTTTTTTATATGTACAGTTAAAAATATCTCGTTTTTTCTAAAATAAAAAATCATCGTACGTTAAAGGCCTTGGATGTAGACTCAATGGAGAAAAAAGTTGAGGTTCTAAGCTAGACAGAGGTTTCCCGGCAGGGAATACCCGTTGAGATACGTGTAGAGGAGTTTAGGAGATCTCCCATCAGGGTATCCCCTACGAGAAGTAGGAAATATAATCTAGGACAAGGGATTTATATAGTTTTGAGAATTATAGTTCTACTGTTTTTTGAATAGTAAACTTCTGAAGTGAAAATAAGTTTTACAAAACGTTATGAGTTATGGATTGAAAAGGTCTTGTCAAAAGGAGAAGGGAAGAATATTTACAACGAGATGCCAAATTCTGTTCTGAGTAGATGTTTGTGAGCCCTTTTTGGCGGTGCTTTGATGACATCAACAAAAATATCATCTCTCCCGAGCGTGTACTGCTTTGCCGTTTTTCTTTATTTAAATGGAAATAAACGTTCTCTCTCTCGAATGTTATTCTCATTTCTGCTGTTCCCTTTCGCACACACGATTTGAAAACTTTAATTCCAAGAATCATGTCATTTGGTTCTTTAGGTGGTGGAGAGTTTTCATCGCTACGGTACTTTTTTCCACATCCATAGCATCTAAGCGATCGGGTTTGGCTAATATATACAAGATGGAACTTCCCGTTATCGCTTATCTGGGGTCTCCCATCCCGGTAACCAGCAGTATTGCGGCTGACCGTTTTTGTTCTCTTGCGTTCTTCTCTCGTTCTTCTTTTTCCCGGCTGATTTTGGAGGGGCAACGATTCGATCAAACCTTGGCTGCCATTTCTCCAGGTGTTCGTCCAGCAAACTTACATGGTAGGCAACACAAATTGAATGACTGCAAACACCTTAAATAATCAATGTTTGAATTTAAAAACTTAAGCGCTTTATTAAAGCGTATCAATATAATGTGTCCCGAATAACGCAGCCAGTTTTCTATATTATAGATTCTAAATATTAATGCCGATGTTGACCAGGGGAATGGAAAAAGGAGGTAAAATTGGTCGCATGCAGTGATGTTTAGACGCCAGGCCTGTGTCGCAGACACGTCAGGAGGGGGTACCCGCACTGGGAAAGTTTTTCCCCCGTGAAAAATAACCTAAAATCTCGACGTTTGAGGATCCCCAACAATCTCATCCTCGTTGGAAATTGCCTTTCAAAAGCATCCCCTTTAACCTTTTTCAGCTGAAAGCAAAATAATTTCTATCCCCATTAGAATTTTGATGGAAATTTTCATTCCTTTTAAGCGTAACAAGGTAAAAATGTTTCACTTTAACTGGATAAAGACACTTGATCCAAAAGAAGTCTTTCCCTCGTTAAGTAAAATTTACCTTGTACTGCTTTATATCTTTCCCAATTACAAACAACTTTCTTCCCGATTACATTCACCTCGTGAACTCCGTTCTTTGTCCTTGATTTGACTTAATAGGTGTGTGCAGTTAAGGATGACTTTGGTACGTTGTTTAGGAAATCCCGAAGATAGGTTGTGGCACCATTCCAATCAGCAGATAGGTGCCCAGGCAACCCAGAAGCGTGGAACTCTGGTAGGCCGGAATCGGGGATGAGTGAATTGCGATTATTTGTTGTTGGTGCTTCTTGATTATCGGAAAGTTCACTATCTGATCGTGGAACGGGGATCGGTGGTGTCGATTTTGTTTGTCCAGATGACGTTGAAGGTATGTCGTTCCCTCTCGTTGAGGATTGTTCTTCGACGTCGAAATGAATCCGTGTACTTGATAGAGCATCTTCTGTAGCTGTATAAAAATTTAAATTGTTTAAACGAAATAGAACAGACAGACCTGCCTAAAAGTTTCCCTTTTTAAACCTCTCTTTCGCATATATACTTCCATGGGTTTACTCTCCGGTACTTAAATATGCATATCTCTCTGCTAAAATTATGATACCCGTGTCTGAAGTCTTTTTTTTCGCTAGTGATTTTAGGAATAATGTTTTAACCCCTGTGGAACTTTTTTCCTCAGTGGGGATAGAAATATCTATTGAAATCCCGATGGGGATAGGTACTCTTTTGTTTCAAGGTTAAAAAATCCAGTGGGGATGGATATAGAATAGGGATAAAATCAAATCAAAGCTTGGGTCCCAGCGGTTCTCTGACACAGGGGTGCTGTTGATGCTTTGAGATTCTTCATGGCTAAAAAAATCTTTTACACGGTGTCAGATACACTCCGGTCTCGTGCCACATTATAGTCTAGAAAACTCAGTGGACTTGGGTTCGACTACTAGACGGGCCCTTTCCATGTTAAGATTCTACCTGGGAAAATCGCAAAACGGGCTTTAAGTGAGAGGAAGGGGGGTACTTATACATCTTTCGTTTTTTCTTTTAGAGTAACGTTTAGTACAACCTGGGTGCGAATGGTGAATAATCCATAATTTGAAAAAGAAAATCACTGAGCCATAGAGACAGGGTTGTTCATTCGAAATTATCCCAAAAATAAAAGAAAACCACATGGTTAAACACATAATTTGAGGCTGAAAAAAAGATTTCCCTTGCATATTAAAAAAAGTGTAATAGCTATTGTTCACCCCTTTCCAAAGTAAGAATTGTCTTACTTTCTTCCAGTGCAGGTTTGGGGATATATCCACAAAAATTCTCAGTTGCTTTATCTTGGTCCTTTACACTCATACCAACCCAACAGTCAAATGGAATGAAAAACTTGTCTTTCAAACTCGCTGTCAGTTCGTAGGGTCCTATAAAATTAAAGTTTTGTTTAAGTATATACTCAGGTGCCTAATAAACGAGGGGAGAGGGGGTTGGAAAATTTTTTAAGATTTTATAAACGGGTTTTATTGCCAGGGCGGTTGGAAAATTGTACTTCTGTGAACCTAAAAATAGGGTAAATATATGCTACAATGACAGCAAAATACTCGACTTCTCCTTTGGTTCGTTTATTAGGCACCTGAGAGTAAGTAAATAAAATAAATTCAAGAAAATTGAAATAAAATCACTTTAAAATCCTCTTAATTATAATGCAACATCTTATCATTAAACGGTTACGAAGATTATAGTGAATTTTCGACTGTGATACGTAGGAACAGATTCCTTCTAAAATCTAGTTAGTGCCTGTACCATTAGAAAATTATACCTTGGCCTGATACTGCCTTTTCTAAATTCCTCATGTGCCCTTGGATAAGGGCTATGTATATTTCTGCTCCTTCCGTCCAAGTACATCTAGTTCGAGGTCTTCCAGAGCTCACGTCGTCTGCATGTTTTTGCGAAATTCTTGTTTTATACTTGAAATGCATACTTTCAATTGGATTTGTATAAAACAGTTGTTCGCCCATTCCAGCTCGCTTTCTAACTTCAGCAAGCATCCCAGTTTGAAAATCTTCAAGGATATAGGTTTTGAAGTAAGTAGAAAAAGCTTTACTACCAAGCAATTCATCCCATCTGTCGTAAGATGTAGGAAGGCGAGTTTTCAAGTCATCCCAATTAGTGCTGTCAACAAGGCCTTTGACCTATGAAAAAATAAAAAAATTATAATTGATATTTCGGGAATATTTATCAATACAAGCAACTGATTACAAAGCTCACAGGGAGAAACAATAAGGAATCATTTCTATATTATTACTGATTTGATATACCATATGATTGATCCGAAATAGTAATACCTTCTCTCTGGCAATTTTTGGAAAATAGACCCTCGGGCTATTTTTGTCAAAGTGACCGTAAAGTCATAACATTATTAGCACAAAGCATTCGGAAAATCTTACGTATTTTGCAAAGGGCTTACTACAGTATCGCACAATATAGAGTTCCTGTGGTGAAGTTGAGCCAATCACGCCATTTCAATTCAATTATCATCAATTTTAAGTACTAGAATAAAGATAAATCCTCACCTGCATACTATCACTACCAAAAATGTCAACCAGAATGATATCGCGAACATCACCATCAACCTTGAGGTTAGTAAGCTTTTCACGAATGTTGTCTTCCACGTGCTTCTTACAAAATAGAAGGACGGCAAAAGGCATTTCGGTCTTCAATCCTTCGAAACAATTCTGTTCTTTGTTGATCAAAGATTGAGCAAAGTAGCGAGCGACTGAGGCATCCTCCTCTGTGTGGAAAAGAGCGGGACCAGGAATCCAAGGACTCTTACCATCTTATAATTTAACCACTTTCTTATATTGATAGGTAGTGGTAGTAACATAGTCGAACGTGCGCACCGCACTGGGCTCAGCTATAGATTTTCCCGTTATTAGAAGGCCCAATTGTAACATTTCAAATATTTAGTATTAGCTAGCAAATATACTTTGTCCGTTTTGGCTGAAATTTGGTACACTTGTTCCTTGGGTGAATACCTGGGGGTGTTTTTATCTTAATTTTTTCATTTTCAAAAGAAAGGAAAGCAAAATGAGTATGTGAAAATAAAATTTAACAAAACATGTTCAAACTATCACTTAAACTCGTCATCTCATTTTAAAGGAAGAAGTCTTACACTATTCAATAACAACTCTACTCAAATCTTGTCTTCGTTAACTGAATTTCTCTCCAAGTTTCAAACTGCGAGCTGCAAATCTGAAAAAAGAAAGGAAAGCAAAATGAGTATGTGAAAATAAAATTTAACGAAACATCTTCAAACTATCACTTAAACTCATCATCTCATTTTAAAGGATAAAGGAAGAAGTCTTACACTATTCAATAAGAACTCTACTCAAATCTTGTCTTCGTTAACTGAATTTAAATCTTGGCTTCGTTAACTGAATTTCTTTCCAAGTTACAAACTGCGAGCTGCAAATCTGAAAAAAGAAAGGAGAGCAAAATGAGTATGTGAAAATAAAATTTAACAAAACATGTTCAAACTATCACTTAAACTCATCATCTCATTTTAAAGGAAAAAGTCTTTAGTTCATTAGTTTTTCTAAAGGTTGAAATAAAGCAAAACTAAAGTCTTGGATAGAGGATTAAAAAGTAGTTTATAAACTGTTTCTTACGACGTCTTCATAGATAAGCATGAACAGTTTGACATCAATGCACTTTTCATATTATGTCTAAGCTATAATAATTCATTGATTTCTAAAAGGTAGATTGAAATAAAAGTAATAAAAGCAATAAAATTAAACATTTTTTGTTCCAAAAATCCTCAAAAAGTGACAATACAAAATCAAAGACCTGACAAAACTACTTTTCAGTTTAAAGAGAAGCTAGATTAATCTGGATTAATTAGGTAATCATGGTAAAATTAAACTAACAGGGCCAATACACTAACTATACAAGTCTATATTAAAACCCTGAGTGAAATAAAATGCTAAATGTAGTTTTGATAATAATAATAATACAAACAAAGTTAAAAAAAAAGAAAAAAAAAGAAATTAAAACATGTCAATTTCTCCGTCTAACAAGGACACGGTTTCTTGTTCTGCTTCTTCTTTTTCTTCAATTTTTGCTTGTTTTAGTTGAAATTTCAACTGCTCATTTGCTGCACGAAGTTGACGGTTGCACTTCGCTAAATAGGCAAGATCTTTACTAAATTTGGTCAAGGTATTTTGCATGTTATTGATTAGTTGTTCCACATTCATAGAAACATTACTAATTTTTGATGGAGTAGTTGATTCTAGAAGTCTCCTTTTTTTAGTAGGCGTTACGTTGCCGGAAAAAGAAGAGCTGCTTGCTGGTGTATCCAAAAAGGTTTTTGGTCGTGACTCGGCGTCGGTTGTTGTTGTATTAGACATATTATGTTTAGTATTGAGTGTATTTTATATCTGAAAAAGATGACACATTCCATTAGGCAATTATTAAATATTTGCATACAACAATATAAACTTACTGTTACTGGGTAACTATTGAAGAATTGAAAATTTAAAAATATCAAAAAAACTCCCGAAAAACATGATGAATGAAATATTCGCTAGAAAATCGTTAAAAAATTAAGCAAAAATAAAAAATTATATGAAAAAGTTATGAAAAAACTCATTTGATTAGTAATTTATGATGGAGTAATTGATTCTAGAAGTCTCCTTTTTTTAGTAAGCGCTACGTTGCCGGAAAAAGAAGAGCTGCTTGCTGGTGTATCCAAAAAGAGTGTATTTTATATCTGAAAAAGATGAAACATAATTATTAAAAATTTGCATACAACAATATAAACTTACTGTTTACTGCCAAATTTCAGCCAAATTTGACCATTTTTGCAGTCTCCAGGCTGCCCCAAAGTCTTAGCCTCGTTTTGGCGAAAAACTCGTCCCAGGCCCCAAAAATCAAAATTTTCAAAAAATGAAAAAAACACCCCCAGATATTCACCCAAGGAACAAGTGTGCCAAATTTCAGTCAAATCGGACCGTTTTTAAAGTCTCCAAGCTGCCAGCCTTGTTTTGGTGAAAAACTCGTCCCCAGGCCCCAAAAATCAAAAAAACACCCCCAGATATTCACCCAAGGAACAAGTGTGCCAAATTTCAGCCAAATCGGACCGTTTTTAAAGTCTCCAAGCTGCAAGCCTCGTTTTGGTGAAAAACTCGTCCCCAGGCCCCAAAAATCAAAATTTTCAAAAAATGAAAAAAACACCACCAGATATTCACCCAAGGAACAAGTGTGCCAAATTTCAGCCAAATCCGACCTTTTTTGAAGTGTCCGGGCTGCCAGCCTCGTTTTGGTGAAAAACTCGTCCCCAGGCCCCAAAAATCAAAATTTTCAGAAAATGAAAAAAACGCCCCCAGATATTCACCCAAGGAACAAGTGTGCCAAATTTCAGTCAAATCCGACCTTTTTTTAAGTGTCCAGGCTGCCCCAAAGTTTTAGCCTCGTTTTGGCGAAAAACTCGTCCCCAGGCCCCAAAAATCAAAATTTTCAAAAAATGAAAAAGATACCCCCAGATATTCACCCAAGGAACAAGTGTGCCAAATTTCAGCCAAATCCGACCTTTTTTGAAGTGTCCAGGCTGCCCCAAAGTTTTAGCCTCGTTTTGGCGAAAAACTCGTCCCCAGGCCCCAAAAATCAAAATTTTCAAAAAATGAAAAAAGACCCCCAGATATTCACCCAAGGAACAAGTGTGCCAAATTTCAGCCAAATCCGACCTTTTTTGAAGTATCCAGCCTGCCCTAAAGTTTTCGGACGGACATACATACATACAGACATACATAAAAAGTTAAAAGTGGATCATCTTCAGCAGTACAACACTCCTTCAAATGATCCAAAGATGTTTTGTGAAAAACGACAAATTTAGTGCTCGAAAATTGCAAATTGTGGATCCAATCCGACCTTTCGGTAGCAGCGCTGAGTAGTTCGGCAATTTGATCCTTTACGACATCCAGTTTACGTATCTAGAAATAAGAAAACCTTTGTTATTGGATTCGATCCAATAACTTGCTAGTTTGATGAGGCCAAAGTTTTCGAGAATGAGGAGGCGCAACCATGGTTTGTACCAACGGGAGATATTATTCTCTTACCCTCTAATTTGGCTGAAAATGCTTCCTCTCACCTCAATAGCATGTTCGACGGAACTCAGCAAGATTTTCTTTAGGGCAACCCTTATTACTTACAAAGCATGTAATTGAAATTTATCTAAATACCTGAGTTCGAATTCCTTTTATTTGGTTCGCGTCACGATGTACAGAACTCAAGCTTGAAATCTTTCTCAAACCTCCAGCTTTCTCATAAATTTGATCATAAAGCTTTGTTGGACCAGCACGAGTATTTTTCGTAGCTTCTCGAATGGTATTCTTTGTTGACTCAGCAGTTCGCATGTGTGGTCTCGAATGTTTTTTCGTTAGACCGTGTGGCTTTATTGTGAAATTTATTACCGGGCCTTTGTATCTGGATTGCAAAAGAAATATTTAAGTTAAGTTTTGTTTTATCAAGGCAAAATTTTAACATGTATCATGAAAGGAAAAAATAACCATCAAACGCAATCAAATAAATCGGAGCTGAAAGTCGACGAATCCATAAGAAATCATAAATCTACCCAGACTTTGAGTGTTTTTTTTTTCCCGAAAGTTTCGTCCTCTCTAAGTCCTAACAACTTAACAGGTCAAGAATCCAGACCTGTTATGCGCACTTTGTAATTGCAATCTTACGCACTTCTGTAATTTTGACAAAAAATCGACCAGATTTTCCTTTGAAATAGTAGATAAAAATCTTAAAGATTTGTTGTAACGGAGTTAAATCGAGTTAATCCGAGTTTTGAAGTTTTGAAATGTAGCATAATTAATTTCAACGGCCTTTTTTACAAAATGAGCTAACTTTTTGCAAAGTTTATGTGATGTGTGACGATTTAGAATAATCAATTTCAAAATTCCGAGTTAAAAGAGTTATAACTCGACATTACGTTTTTGGGTTTTATTATTAAATTTCTCGACGAAAATTAACATTTCAGCCAATTTTAAAGTGCTAGGAAGCCAAATAAACAAATTAGTCTTTAGAAAACATCTCAAATACAATCCTTTGTTCAGAGCAAATCGGAACAACTCGGGTTAACTTATAATTTCAATTATATCGCGTTAATCAGTATCAGTACTCTTTTCAAGAGAATGAATGACCATTTTAACTTAAGATAAGTTATTTTGAATTGAAGAGTTGAAAGAGTTATAACTCGGAATTACATTTTTCGACTTAACTCTTTAATGAACCAACAAAGCTTCAAGATGACGCCGATTATAGTTACTTAAAAGCGAAATAAACAACACAGTTAATCAAAAAATATCAAAAACGTATCTGTTTATAGGTACAACTCGGACTAACTCTTCATTATAAATTCGGATTATTTGTGACATTGTTAGTATAATAGTCAGTCCTGTGATCAAATAGCTATATAAAAATAAAGTAATGATTTTTAAAAAGCTTTTTAAGTATCCTTGACAAAGGTCAATCACAAAGAAGACGAATCCGGGAAAAAAATATCGAATAAAAAATGTTCGATTTTTTCTGAAATTACAAAAGTGCGCAAGGGTACAATTACAAAACTGCGCAGCTCGAAATTACAAAAGTGAACAGAAACATTACAAAACTGCGCATAACAAGACCTAAGCGATGGAAGATTCCAAATATTTCTCTCAAAGAGTGCAAGCTTAAGGAATTTATAGATTAAAAGTAAAGAATTTACCTGTATTCAACAAGAATGAGGTCTCCAATAAGTTCATTGCAATCTTTAATTTTAATAACATCTTTCTTGTAGTCATTGAATGATCCATTTCTATAATAGGTACGTTCAATAAGTAATTGATTGGACTGGATGTTTATCCGGTTTTCCATCTTTTTCTTCACGGGCTCAGAATCGATGATTATATTTTCGACATCCACGGTAACAATTGTTCCGTGGTTCCCTCTGCGTTTTCCCATTTACCCAAATCATCTGCCCTCCAATCCTCCTTGTTTTTTAGCTTTGAGGTGTCAATTATGAAAGAAGCGTTTTTTTCACTCCATAAGGCACTTTGTTGCATATTCTTGATGAATTGCCGTTACGCAAAACGTCAATTAATTGCTTGTTTTTCCACACGCGTTTACCATTATGGAAAACTGGGAGGTTCCTATGCAGTATTGGGGCCTCGTTGTTGCTAGTGTAACCGTCATCCTCGTCATCTAAATAAATCGTCTCTTCATGTTTCGATAATTCATCACTGTCTGTGATCTCATCTTTCATAAATTGTTTTGACATTCCATCAATCTCTGGTTTTGGCATTGATTCCGTCACATTTTCGCTTTCCTCATCGTCAGAACTGATTACGTGAACTTGAATTCGTTTTTTACTATCCATAACTAATGAAAATGATATTCATTTTTATAAATTAATTTGATCACTTTAGTGGAATACCTAGGGGAAACCAAAGTAAAAGATTCTGTTTACACAAGATTTTTCTTTCTTTTATTTTGAAAAAGTAAATAAAAGCCTTGATTGATCACGAAATATAAAGGCCTATCTACACGTATACTTATACATGTGTTTCATACATTAACCAAGGTATAATTTATTTATATCAGAAGGATGTAATTTATTTTGCGTCGTGTTCGTACGTAATGCGGAAACTTTCATTCCAACTGTTTGTATGCCATTCTGTAATGCGGAAACTTTCATTCAAATCAGAGAGAGAGCATAGATACTAAGAATCATTTTGAGAATCACTCGAATTAGAAAGATAAAGTACATGTAACAAAAGTGGCAAGTGTTAAAAGAGCTCACACCATACGCGTTTAAAAAGACAGAGAAAAGGAAAGAGAAAGTATCAGACGATCATGCTTTTTTAACGCATCAATAGCTCTATTTATTTAATTTGATCATACCTGAATATTTAAGGGATTTCCACATTCCATAGAGTTTCCGCATAGCGAGTCATCTAACGTGTTCTTGTTGTCTAAGTTAACCTAGAAATTTTCAGAACACATCTTTTGTGGAGAAATACAAATATTTTGCAAGTTTGTCTTGGCGAACTGTTTTCCTAGAGTTTGGTCTCTTAGAAGATAAGAAGACATATTTCTAAAAAAACTCATCACCGGCTGCTTCTGACTGTACATAAGAATTTTATTACACGTTTTTGCCCTGCAATGGCTTATGTTGCTTCACGCAGCGGAGCTGCTCGCTAGCTAAAAAAAAGTTCATCATTATGTTGTTTCCCGATCAGAACTGTGGTCTCACATACCAAGAAATTCCACGCTAATTTTCAAGACGCTGTATTTCACATAACTATGGCCTCACTTACGAACGCAAGATGGGCGTTTGGACTATATTATAAAATCAAATCAATAAACTCTTGATAGAGACCATATACCTTTAGTCTACACAATAGACAGCTCCAGGCTTTTAGGCCTTACTCTTGGTCTATAGGCACTGCTATAGGCGGCCACTAGTGACCCCCACCGGGAATTGCTTGTTAATAGGATTAAAAATAATAGAAAACTTTAACAAAAGATGTTTATCAATAGAGATTTCAAATAAAAGAATGTTTAAAACACAGCTGATTGGCTTAGGTTTCGAAACTCTCTAATTGTTTCATTAAAACCTCAGTGCGCATGCGATTTAGCTGGAGAATTTCAATATTCAAAACAAGAGCAGTGCTCATATCCCGAAGAGTAGGAGTTTTACGCTCGAAACGAAGGAAGATATGACGTAGCCTAATATACCTTTCGCTAATTATAGTTCTTACAAAGTAAACAAGTGACGGCGCACAAAGGCTTTCAAGGGGTACCAATTTTGTACGTGACAAATATTAAAAATTGAAGAGAATTCTATTCTATTGTTTTATTGTGTGTGTGCTAATTTTTTCAATGGTTTCAAAAAAATTGGAACAAAGCGATACTTTTATGGACCTACTTAGTTATGCATTTGATAATTGATATCTACGTGAGCGTGACCATTAAACAATCACTGAGAACACAAATAGTGACGATATATTAAAATTCGGCGTTTATTTCTTATAAAAAACACGTTTAGAAACCAAAATTTCATGCTCAAACAAATACACGCTTTTTTATAAGAATGGTGTAAATCTATTTCATCAAGGATATTCTTAACCTTTTTTGGAAGATCATCCTAAAATATTCTTACAGCATTCTTAGGTTAGGATCCTAATTTGACTAGATTTAACATTTAGTACATAAGTCTTAAGCATAAAATGGCATTTTTGTGAAAAGAGTGAGCCTTGCTGAAATTTACCAAAAAAAATTTTTTTCCGAAAATCGAGCTCCGTCACGTCCGAGGGTCTATCACCGGAAAGAATCGTTAAATCACACTCGTTTGAAAACTGATTTTCCAGAGTGGGATTGGGTTCGTTTTTCACACCATAGTATTGAATTGAGTATCCGACTAAAACACTTCAAATTTAAGAAGAATTAAGTGAGAATTTAGTTGCAGATAGATCGGAGACAGCAGACGAAAATTGAGAAGCAAACGGATCACTTAAACTTTAGACTGGAGTCGTGTATAATGCGTGTGATACTAAAAATACCAATACTAATATAATAATAATAATTAATAATAATAAATTAGGAAATTCATCTAATGAACACACTCAACAAGGAGATGTTATTCACTTGTTGGTGGAAATAGGACCTAGCCTCGGCTCCTGACCGGGAGCTTAGAGTCTAGGAACATGGGAAGATGAAAAATAAATATATAAATATACTATGAATAAATAAATTATTAAAATATGAATAAAAAGATTAAAAAAAACATAAAATAAATAAATCTATAAATTTAACGTATTTCGTAAGATGATTGTGGTGCCTAGGACCGCTGTTACCTGCAAACATAGAAAACAATGGGAAATTTCAAGATATTTCAAGTTCTTCTCTATCCTATCTGACACGACACCTAAAGACCCTATAACAATTGGCACTATTTTGGTTTTAACACATGATGGATCTTTCTAATTTCTTTGGCAAGCTCAGAATAGTTGGCAACCTTCTCATCCTCCTTTGCCCGGACATTTTTGTCATTGGGAACAGAAAAATCAATAATGGTCCAATGTTTGTTCACTTTGTCAATAACGATAAGATCAGGCCGATTGTGATCTAATCTTTTGGACGTATTGACCGACTTGTCCCACCAAATCTCAAATTTTCCACAACTACTGACCCGGACATCTTCTGGGGTCTCTTCATACCACCGTACACTATGTTTCATTCCATATTTCTTGCATAAATCCCAATAAACCCTCAAACCCATCCTGTCATGTCTCTTTTTATAGTCTTTCTGAGCTAGGACCGTGCACCCTGAAGCAACATGTGCAACTGTTTCAGGGAATTTCTTGCACACTCTGCACCTGTTGTCTAAATCACCACCACTAATCCTCGAAGACAGCCAATTAGTTTGAACAGCTTGTTCTTGAGAGGCAAATACAAAACCTTCAGTCCGGCTATCAACGTATCCGCTTGACATCCAACGAAAAGAGCTCGGATGAGCACCTTCGTTCTCCCTAAACCACTTGCCATGCATTTCCTTCCCTTGTAAGTTTTTAATCCTTTCCAGTTTTACCCTATCCTTGTACTCTAACCCCTTTCTCCGTCTTCATCAACCTCCAAAACAATTTGGGCTGCTGAAACAAGCTTTTCTTCAGATTTCAACATGTACTTTCCTAAACTCAACGCTTCAATGTTAACACAATCCTCAACACTAATAAGCCCACGACCACCCTGACTCCGTTTCAAATACAATCTGCACACACTACCTTTCTTGTGAAAAACGTTATTCATCGTCAAAACCTTCCGTGTTTTCACGTCCAAGTCTTTCAATTCCTTCTGGCGCCAAGCTAAAATTCCTGCTGTATATCTGACCACACTAACAGCCCAGGCGTTAATTGCTGGAAAAAGATTACGCGCATACAATTTTGACCTCGCAAGTAATTTAACCCTTCTTAAATATTCACTTTTAATCATTTCTTTCATCTGGCTATGCTTGACGTCACTCTCCTGCAAAATTCCCAAATACTTATATCCTGACCTTTCAACTTCTTTGATGACCTCCCCTGATGGTAGAACAATTCCCTCACTCTTCACTTTCACACCTTTCTTCAAAACCAACATCGCACACTTATCAAACCCGAACTCCATCCCAATGTCTCTCGAATACTCACTCACAATCATCATCAATTCATTCAACTCGCGTTCACTCTTAGCATACAATTTTAGGTCATCCATAAAGAACAAATGATTGACTTTCTCTGAAGAAGCTTTGAAATGATATCCTAATTTCTCTTTGTTGAGAAGGAAAGAAAGAGGTATCATGGCCATAACAAACAAAAGTGGCGAGAGCGAGTCACCTTGAAAAATTCCACGTTTAATCTGGACGTTGCAAAGAGACTTGCCAGCGCAACTTAGATCTGTGTTCCAGCTTCCCATGCTGTTCGAAATCAGCTCTCTCAGATTGCCAGCAATCTTTGAGAGATCCATGATCTTTAGCAGCCAAGAATGCGGAACGAGATCATAAGCTTTGCGGTAGTCAACCCATGCCATGGAAAGAGAGTGCTTCATGATTTTGGCCTGTTTCAATACTGCTTTGTCAATCAGCAGTTGGTCCTTGGTACCCCGTGAATTTTTCCTACAACCTTTCTGTTCTTCTGGAAGGAGGCCATTGGACTGCAAGTGTTCGTAGATCTTAGTTGCAAAAATTCCAGTTAGCAGTTTCCACATCAACGGGAGGCATGCTATGGGTCTGTAGTTGCCAGCAACTGTACCCTTTGCTGGATCTTTCTGAATGAGCACAGTTCGTCCTTTGACCATCCAATCAGGCACATTACCATCGACTAAACAAAAATCTAAAGATTCACAAAGAAACGGATGAAGAGCAGTTAACTTTTTGAACCAAAATCCTCTGACTCCGTCCGGCCCTGGGGCCTTCCAGTTGGCCATCCTCGAAATACCTTTCTTAACATCAGACGATGTGATCACAACATCACCTTGACCTTCGACACGATCAAACTTTTCACTGACATCTTCTAACCATCCTGCTTTCTCATTAAAATCTCCTTCCATTGACCAGATATTACTCCAAAATTCCCGTGCTTCATCTTCCTTGGGAGCTTTATCAAACTTCTTGCTTCCACTCAGCTCTTTATACAAATACGAATGGTTGTTTTTATACAAAGTGTTGTGACGATTAGTTAAGTTCCTCTCGACAAAAAATTTGATTTTGTTGCTTGCAGCTTTAACTTTTGTTTCAAGAAAAACCGTGACTGCCCTAGTACCTCGCTCCGTAATTTGATATCGTCTCTCTAATTCATCTAAAGTCTTCCTTTTCAATGTTTTCCCGTTCTTAATCTCATTAACCCTTCCCAGATCTTTCCTCCATTGTTGAATACTCCCTTCCAATCTACGTTGCCACCATGGTTTCTTTGACTTCAACTTTTCACCTTTCTCCTTCAATAACCCAAGACGTTCACAGACAATGTACGAACCCGCATACAACAGTCGATTTGCCTTTGTTATGTCCGGAATTCCAATAGCAACAAAGTTCCGCAGAAGTGAATTAACGATGGAAACCTCCTTCATGACCAAACATTTATCAATATTCTTCAGACTTGGTATCTCTCTACACTCATTGCTGTTAAGAATCTGATGGATACGAAAAATAATTTTGTTTTCTTCTTCATTTGTAATACGAACCACATCTCCCTTCTCAAAAACATTCAACCTCTCAACCTGAACTTCCGGTTCAAAATCATCTTCGTGGTCCCAAAAATCATCTCCGATGTCAGATTCTTTACCTACAAAAGACTCAACCGAATGACACTGGCTTGATTTGGAAAAAACTGTAAAATCGATATCAACATCGTCTACTGCTAAGTCATCGTCTTGAGTTGTTTCATTATATACATTATTTACACTATTGCCCTGGCCCGCAGGTTCACCCTCACTCCTCACAAGTCGCTCAATCTCACCCTTCTCATACTCACTCAATAACCCACCCTTTTCGATACTCTTGATTTGAGCCAAGACACTCGCCTGCGAGCGCTTGCTCAAAGCTCTTTCCTCCCAAAATTCCATTAACCTTTTGATATACCCATAGCTCCCCTTCCCTCCACTCCTTACAAAACACTCCCACACCAGGCATCTCTCTTCTTTGGTCCACTTAGTCTTATTTTTCCCAGTCCTATCCCCCCTTTTGCTTAACTCTTTCCCCTGGACCAGCCCCCTTCCCCCCGAATTCGGAACACCTTCCCCTACTTCACTTGTAGTTCTGAAAAGAACTGTTTTAGGTGCTCCAGGTTGGTCCGACTGAGGGTCTTTCCTCACTGGAGACTTTTCATGATTTCTGCACTTGTGCATTATTTTTCACTAAATCTCAGAAATGATAAACAATTCTGGCGTCTATGATCAGTTACCTCACCGAAGTAAGGCGTAGCAGGAGCACGAACGAGCACGTATAGACATCACCCCCATAATAATAATAATAATAATAATAATAATAATAATCAACCAAAAATAATGTCACCGAAAAACAACCCGCCCAGGGAAAGCCCCCAGTGGGCTTTAAATTTTGGAGTGGCATCCAGGCGGTATACCTAGCTGGAGATGGTGTCTCCTTAAAAAACACCAGGGAAGGAAAACCTTACACAAACCCCTTGGCAGTAAGGTGAAAATGCAACATCTCATTCTAATGAAACCAAAACAAAAACCATACCGCATCGACTGTCTCGCGGGTTACCAAGGGTCGCGTCCCTCAGAGGGAAACCAGTCTGGGGTCGAAAAATCTGCTACTGGAATACAATCCTCTCAAAATGACCCACAAGGACATCAGAACCGGGAAACCACCAACTCTGATCCTGTGGTGATTGAACCAAAAATAAACCAAAACGACAAAAATGGACTATTGAGGATTACAAAAATGTTATCAGAGCCTTTACCATCGCTCAAGAAAATCCGATTGACACGATAACACGCCAAACTTATACTGAGTGGAGAGAGATCGTAGGTGAAGTTTTTCGTCCAACGATTGATGCAAATAAACTTGCAAATGTTCGAAGAGATATTTTGAATAAAAGCGCCTGAATGACGCTCAATTAGACCAAATACGTTCTGAAATTCTTGCTTTTCTTCCTTCGGAGTCTGAGGAAACAACTTGCGAAGAGGGTACGACTGACATGAGTCCAAGTGTTAGTCTACATAATCTGAATGAAAGAGAAATAAACGAGATAATGGAAAGGGTTAGGAATCCAGAACAAGAAACTTTTGATTTTATTGTAGAGAGGGCGGAAGAAGAGCTGAACGATTTGTTTGTTGAAGAACATAAAGAAGAAATTGCCGAGGCCAGAGATGACATCATTCGCGAGTTTAGTCGTGTTAATAGTATTGACTTTACTGACAGAGAAAATCTCCCAAAATTACAGTTTACTTTGAAAAATAACACTAGAGTTAGGATATATGACAGTGCTTTGAAAATACTTTTGTCTGAGGTTGACATGGATGAACTTGATCTCTCCCAACTAAATGACCTCATTTATGCCACAGCTAAATCAACAACCACTAGTGTAGGAGTGAAAATCAAGAAAATAAACAAAAGAACTCATGTTCATAAAGCCCCGAGATGGAAAAGAAAGCTTCAACTCGAGATAGATTCTCTGCGGGCAGATATATCTATCTTAGACGAGCTAGTGAGAGGAGTAGAGGTTAAAACCAGAAGGGCTAGAAAATGAAAAGGGCTTTACAAATTAAAGATGAGACATCTCTTCTCTGTGCTAAAGAAAACCTTATGCAGAAAATGCAGTTGAAAGCCCAGCGAATGCGACGATTTGATAAAAGGACAAAGTTTTTCAGACAAAATAAAGTATTTAGCACAGATGCAAAGAAGTTTTACAGAGAAATGGGGAAAGGAAAGATTTCAGTTGAGGAACCTCCATCACAGGAAGATATTGAGGGCTTTTGGAATAATATCTGGGGAAAGAAAAAAAGTTACAACAGAGAAGCAACATGGATTGAACGCGAAGAAGAAAGAATGAAAGGGAAAAAAGAACAAGAATGGGAAGAAATTACTGTTGAAGAAGTCCGCGTTGCTTTAGGCAAGACACAGAAATGGAAATCTCCTGGGATTGACAAAGTTCAAAACTTTTGGCTCAACTATCTTCCTTCCATGCACAGAGTACTTACTTTCTTTTTGAATGAGCTTGTTGGAAACCCAAACAGTATCCCTGAATGGCTGACAGAAGGCGTTACTTACCTGTTGCCAAAGTCTGAGGATACCAAAAACCCCAATAACTACCGACCTATCACTTGTCTTAACACCATCTATAAACTTCTCACATCTGTTTTAACAGAAAGAATGTACTCTTTTCTTGAAGATAACTCTATTCTGCCCACTGAGCAAAAAGGTTGTAAACGTAATTCATATGGTTGCAAAGACCAACTACTTATTGACAGAATGATAGTAGAAAGTTGTAGAGCGAAAAATAAAAACCTTAGCACAGCTTGGATAGATTATAGGAAAGCTTTTGATAGTGTACCACACGACTGGATTTTAAAAACCCTAGATCTTTACAAAGTTTCCCCAATTATCACCAATTTTCTGAAAACAGCTATGAAGCAATGGGAAACTCGTCTCTTTCTTTCTCATCAGCAAGGTACTATTGAATCAAATTACCTTAAAATAAACGTGGTATTTTCAAGGAGACTCTTTGTCCCCTCTTCTTTTTTGTCTTTCGCTTGTTCCCCTTTCCAACGAGCTGAACAACACCAACTCTGGATATCAGATGTATGATAAGAAGATTAATCATCTTTTTTACATGGATGACTTGAAGCTATTTGCAAAAAATGATCGTGAGCTTGAAGGACTGTTGACCACAGTACATCAATTTAGCAAAGACATCTCGATGGAATTTGGCCTTGACAAGTGCGCAAAGGCTACTTTCATTCGGGGTAGAATTCGCCAGACATCTGATATTTTGCTTGATCTTGACAACTCCATCAAGGAATTAGATCCAGAGCAAACGTACAAGTACCTTGGGGTGAACGAGGGTGAGGGAATACAACATGCTACCATGAAAGAAAAAGTGCGTAGAGAGTACTATAGAAGGATCAGGTTAGTCCTCAAAACAGAGCTTAACTCCAAAAATAGGATACAAGCCATCAACACACTTGCAATACCGGTAGTACAGTATAGCTTTAGTATCTTGAATTGGAACATTGCAGACTTACAGAGAATGGATCGAAAGACCAGAAAGTTGTTAACTTGCAACAGAATGCTGCACCCAAAATCAGACGTTGACCGTCTATACCTTCCGAGAAGCAAGGGTGGTAGAGGCCTTCTGCAGATAGAACAAGCCTACAAGATAGCAACCATTGGAATGAGTAAATACCTTGAATGCTCGAGTGACTGGATGATGGCGCTTGTACACAGGCACGAACAGAACAAAACTTCCCATTCCATCGTCAAAGAAGCAAACAAATATGCCCGGGAATTAGATATTAACACCGAACCTGACGTCGTTTTAGACCAGCCTGCTACCAAAATTGCCAAATCCATCAAATGCAAAGCCAAGTTAGCAGGGAGAAAAAAGCTGGAGCAAACATGGAGCCAGAAATCACTGCACGGTCAGTACTATCACCGAAGCCACCAAGCTGATGTAGATATAGAAGCAACCCATCAGTGGCTAAGGAGCTCAGGACTGAAGGCAGAGACGGAAGGCTTTATACTAGCTGCCCAGGATCAAAGTTTGTTCACTAGGAACTACCAGGCGAACATCTTAAAAAATGGATCTGATCCTAACTGTAGATTTTGTAACAAACATGTTGAGTCTATTGACCATTTAGTTTCTGGTTGTCCTGTACTGACTCCAAATGAATATGTGAAGCGCCACGACCGTGTTGGGCAATACCTTCACTGGTGCATCTGTAAGCATTACGGAGTCGAAACTGACGCATCTTTCTGGTATGAACACCATCCACCAGCTGTAGTTGAATCCAAGAATGTCACCATCTTGTGGGATTTCCCAATCAACACAGACAGAACGATAAAGGCTAATAGACCAGACATTGTAGTGAAGGATCGGAAGAAGAGAACTTGCTTACTGATCGATATGAGTGTCCCCAGTGACAGAAATGTTTCAGTTAAGATGTTTGATAAACTAAGCAAGTACAAAGATCTTGAAATAGAGATCCAGAAAATGTGGAATTTGAAAACAACAGTAGTACCAGTGATTGTAGGGGCCCTTGGGCTAGTTAGAACGGGTGTTCAAGACTTTGTTGAGAAAATCCCTGGAAATCCACAGCTACAAGAAATACAGAAAATAGTTCTAACAAGTACCGCACATATTCTCCGTAAAACTCTTTCAATGTAAATTAAATTATTTTTTCATATACAGCTTATTTATACCGACAGGTTTTTAAAATCTTTTTTTTACAAGTTTTCTACAGTTTATTTTTATACAGTTTTTATAGATTTTAGTTTTATATAGTTTTATACAATTTTTATATTAGTTTTTTACAATTCAGTTTTATACACTTTTTAGAACAGATTTTTTTTTACTTTCAAGAACTCATTATTTATTCGAACTCTTGCCACTCCTTATAGAAAACCTTCATCCGCCATAGGTTGCTGGGTGCAACCCGGTTGGTGATTGTAATAAAATGCAGATATAAAGAAAACAGTAAATAATAATAATAAGCCAACTCCACAAAACCCAACGAAAAGCCATCATAGTCGACATCGCCATCCCCAATGACTCCAACATTGCCACCAAACGTATCGACAAAATCAGAAAGTACACCGACCTCGCGATCGAACTGAAAGCCATGTGGAATCTGGACAAGGTGGAGATAGTTCCCTTTGTAATTGGTGCAACTGGTGTATTTTACAAAGAATTTGACAAAGAATTTGACAAAGACATTGAGAAACTTGAATTGAATGGTATGTTGAGGCATGAAATGTGCCAAAAGATTATATTATTAGGAACTGCTCATATAGTCCGAGCATTCATGCAAATCTCATAAATTATTCACTAAAAATTCTCTTTTTTTGAAAACTCCTAAATTTTTTTTCACAAAGCCCGGGATCCACGTAAGACAAGTAGTATATATATATTGTCGAAAAGAGGAACCCACATCTTAGAATTCCAGTTTCAACTCTAGTCTTCTTTGAACCAATTCTTCAAACCATCTTACATTAGGGATCTTCGTATAACAATAGGTTTCTCACTAGTAAAGTAAGAATGCAAAACAAACTTTGCATATCTCGCTACAACTGAAAAACGCATTGCTGAAAGTTTCAAGCGGTTAAGAAATTAATAAACTTTATAATGTATATGTATATGTAGTATTTCTTAAGCACGTTTGAAAACCGAACTTTGAAAAACTCTAGTAACTCCGTCGACCTAGACTGCACATTTTCAAATTCCTTGAACCACTCTTGATTTCACGAATTGAAACCTAATCAAGCTCTTCAATCTATCCTTAGCTAAAACAAATCACCTTGAGATAGCTTTGTTTAATACATCTTCGATAACCTTGCGGAAGTTAAATATTATTTTTTTTAAATAAAATTATTTATAATCTAAAATATTATATTTCTAGGTGAACGAAATATTTTTAGCCCAGTCTTTTGAGACCTTTTCTTAATCAAGTCAGAAACTTCTTTGTCTTTGAATCATCTCAAGCTTAACTTAACTTCAGTCCAGTTCTGCTAGCCTTTTTTTTTTAACTTTACACAAGTCTCAATCAAGTCTCAGACGTTATATATTTTGTGTTTTGACTCCTAATTTTACTCATAACAAGGTACTATATTATGTTGTTAGTATTTATATTTATGTACAGGATGTACTCGTTATTTAATTATAATCAGGAAACTCCAATTGTACAAATTTATCGAAATGAAATGAAAGAAGTAGATGATGAAATAATAATAATAACCATCACCAGCTTCTTTGAATCCACAATGACTAATTGGCAAACATCACTCACCCTCAACCACGACACTGGCCTGATCTCTACCAACAAATTTTCCATCAACACCAGAATCTACCAGGGAGATTGCCCATCAGGTACATTGTTTATCCTTTCGTTACTTCCACTATCCTGGCTTCTAAAAGATAGCAAACTCGGTTATCGATTTAACAAAGAGACAACGATATCTCATCTACTCTTTATGGATGACTTGAAACTGTATGCTGCGAATGATCAACAACTCAACAACCAAATCAAACTGGTCAAAACATTCAGCGATGACATCCAGATGAATTTCGGAATTGAAAAGTGCAATAAAGTGACAATCAAACGGGGAAAACTCACGAAAAGCGACAACATCGTACTCGACAATGGCGAGATACTAAAAACCCTAGACCAAAACAAACAATACAAATACCTCGGGTTCAATGAGCACCAACTTACTGACAAATACACCAAATCAGCTCTCAAAAATGAGTACTTTAAAAGACTGAAGATGCTACTCAAAAGCGAACTCAACAGCCTCAACACAATATACGCCATCAACTATTATGCCGTCCCAGCTCTGTCGTATGGCTTTCCTGTACTGGACTGGACGATCACTGAGCTAGAGAGCATCGACCGCGAAACGAGAAAAGTCTTGCAATCATTCCACGTGATGCACAACCAAAGTGACGTAACAAGACTCTACCTCCCGAGAAAAGAGGGTGGAAGGGGTCTTATCAACATCGTTGACCACTTCAAAAACTGCATTATCAACTTCAGCTCCTACCTACTAACATCAAACGAACCCTATCTGACCTTGCTATCCAACTGGCAACTCACCCGCGGTGCAAAATCGATTCACGCTATGGCCCAGTCATACAGCCAAGAAATCTCTCTCGAAATACAGCAGCTTTCCATCCTTTCAAAAAGCCAACGAAAAAACAAAATCAAGATAAAACGAATTGAAACAAGAACTGAAATCTTGAAAGCCAAGAACCTCCATGGACAATACTTCCAGCTGCTTGACGAACCACACGTTGACAAAACCCTAACAACAGACTGGATACGATCGTCAACCCTGAAACGCGCAACAGAAGCCACCATATGCGCGATTCAGGAACAAGCAGTTACTACCCGCTACATTCAGAGACGAATTTTCCATCAGCAAGTCGAAGAAACATGCCGTATATGTAACCGAGAAAAAGAGACTATCCACCACATTATATCAGGCTGCACAGTACTTGCACCAACAAAATATCTTCAAAGACATAACAACTTGTGCAAGTACATTCACGAGCTTCTCATGCGTGAAAACGATTTAAAGCAAGAACGCACCCCATGGTACGAACATCAACCACATCCAGTGGAGGAAAACGAATCCACCAAAATTCTCTGGGACTTCTCCATCCAGACCGACCACCAAATCGATCACAATAAACCCGATATCGTCTTCCTAAACAAACAAACGAAAGAAGCACTGATCATTGACATCGCAATTCCGTCCGACTACAACATACCCCGTAAACGATTGAGAAAATCCGAAACTACACCGACTTGGCAGTAGAATTAAAAACTTTATGGAACCTGAATAAAGTTAAAATCGTCCCAATCATAATTGGCGCAACTGGTGTGATACACAAAGGATTGAGTGATGATGTAGGAAATCTTGGTTTGACTCAAAATAAATTTAATATTTCAGAGGCCCAAAAAATAACGCTGTTAGGCACAGCACATGTCGTCCGAAGTTTTTTCACTTTAGCTTAAAATTTCTATAGTTAAGAAAAGACAATAAACTTTCTCGAAAATTTTTTAAAACTTTTTCAACTCTTTTTCAAAGCCCGGGATCCACGTAAGGCAAGTAGTATATATATTGCCGAAAAGATAGGAGCCCATTTCCTCATAGTCGAGTTGTAAGTCTAGTCTTCTAAGAAACTACTCTTCAAGCCACCTTAAATTAGGGATCTTCGTAAAACAATAGGCTTATCACAAGTAACGTAGGAATGCAAAACAAGCTTTGCATACCTCAATACAACTGATAAGCGCATGGTTGAAAAGGAGAACCCAAAGGAAAGTTTCGAGCAGTTAAGAAATAATACAAATTTAAAAGACAATTTTATATTTCTATTATTTACCTAGCATGTTTGAAATCAAATTTTGAGAAACTCTACTAAACCCACATCTTAACTTTTGAAACAACATATTTTCAAGTTTAATTAGCAACTCTTGATTCCACAACTTTTAAATTCAATCAAGCTCTTCAAGTTATCCATAACTTTGAAATAACTTTGTTTTGATAGGCCTTTAATAAACTTACGGCATAGTTATTTATTTTTCTAAATAGATTATTTATTTTGAATATTATCTCTCTAGGAAAACAGGCCGACTTTCTTTAAGATCTTTTCATCCAAGTTAAAAACTTTTTGAAGCTTGAAGCACTCCAAGCTCTTGTTAGTTTTGAAAATCAAAAAATTCACAATCAAGTCTTGAAATCAATATCAACGGTATCATATTATGTTTTTAGTATTTATTTTAGTACGAGGTGTACTCTTTATAAATTATAAACAGGAATCCTCTATTGTACTTTATACCTTATATACGGAAAGAAATGAGTAAATAATAATAATAATACGGGATTTAGTTTGTATAAACGACTGGAAGAATCCGGTGTTCCTACCTTATAGATACAGGGGCTAGCTACGCAGAAACTTGCGTAGCGAGAAAACAATTTATCAAGCAACAACAAACTCTCAAAACGAAATCAACTCAAATGAAAAACTTTCAATACACAAATCCACACATATTTTTTTTCTCAAGAATTATTTTGAGCAGGAAAAAATTATAATTGCAATATTGACACTTTTCTTTTGTTTGGAGTTTGTGCACAAAGGTTTCTAAACGACTAAAATTGTTCCATTCATTACTTTTTGCTTTATTTCTACTATGTACCGGGTGCACCAAAAAAAAGTATACAGGTTTATCGAGATATTGTGAGCTTCAGGATTTAAATTTTTTGTTCATTCTTTTTTTATCGTATAGAGGATGCTCTAACTTGAATTTTAAGCTATCATACATAAGGTTTGAAAAGTTAGTTCGAAAATTATTCAAAAAAAACTGACTTTTTTTTTAATGTCGAAATTTCAAAAAATCATCAAAAACAGCAAGCAAACTTTTCTCTTGACACTTACCTTCTTTGCACATAAAAATACCAAAAAATGCAACTGTGTTCGTCAAAACTTGTTACGGAATTTAGAAATATGGTAAAAAAGCTATTCCCATGTGGGATAATATTTTTGGAAAAGCTGAAAATAAGTTTTGGAAATCACAAAGAGAGGTTTCGATATTATGTGTGTGCTATGTGAGAAAGCTTTTGAAAAAAATAGATCACCATTCCTCGACTTGTTGCTCAAAGAATTTGGGTGTGCATCGAGTTTGCTCGTGTTGGAAATGTTCATGACTTGCAAATAAGATGGAGAAACTGCTGGTAAAATTTAAATAAGAAAAAAACACATCAAAAAACACAATAAAATTATGTTTTTGTCATCTTGTCTTATTTATAGCTTGATTGCTGTTTTTAATGATTTTTTGAAATTTCGACATGGAAAAAAGTCAGTTTTCTTTAAATAACTTTCGAACTACTTTTTCAAATTTAATGTAGGATAGCTCAAACTTCAAGTTAGAGCATCCTCTATACGATAAAAAAAGAATGAACAAAAAATTTAAATCCTGAAGCTCACAATATCTCGACAAACCTGTATACTTTTTTATGGTGCACCCGGTATAAATTAGTCGTCTAGCTTGCTCGACTATACTTAAACTTCAATGCGGGAGATAATTGCGTAAGTTTTCTGCGCTCTATTGTTAGTCAACTAATCAGAGTGATCCATTATGTTTTTGGCTAAAAATCAATAATCATATCCCCCCAAAAAAGATAAATGGAAATCTAAAATCGCTACCGAAAATCGAAACGCCGCAGAGAAAGGCTTCATATTATTTTATAGATTTTAGTACACCCCCCCCCCTATAAAATCTTTATTCTATCCCCACTTGGAAATATTCTTTTAAAACTATCTAAGATTTTCTTCAGAAATGACAACAATGTTCCACCCACCAAGGATTTATCGTTAATGTGAAGGTGGCATGGAAAGAAGTCCGTTATGTTGAGCCACGTGGATTGATCCAGAACAAAGAGAACTTACAGTCCGGGGGATGTACCTTTTAGCAGATAAGGACCTTTTTCTGTTTCGAATAATAGGTGAAATTTCAAGAAACAACCCCCGTATTCCAAAGAAAAGTGAACAATTAAGTCAGTGGCTTCGAATGATTTGTATTGATTTAATCGATGTCCATATTCGGAAATTGCTTTATTTACAAAATTTTACCGTTGAAAATAACTAAAGTATTGAAATTAACTTATTTTACAAGCGGAACTAAAAAATATAATTAAAACAACTACTTTCAGCGTTGCTTTGAAAATATTTCGTAATTCAATTGACGTAGTAGAAATTATCTTTTTGTTACAAAACTGGTTGAATAAACAATAATTAAGATTATTGAAATTAAAATATTCTATTGCAAGCGGAATTATAAATCAAAGCATTGACCAAGAACAATTACTATTATATTGAAAAATGTATTTGTGGGTAGAATAATAACAAAAAATGATAAATTCTATTATTCCTCCTGTAAAAAAAGAAATATGGCAAAACGCTTATTGTTTTTTTGTGAGAGTAAGATCAGAACCAGTGAAAATCATCCGTATCATTAAATTATTATTAAAGCAAGAAAGTAATCAAATCACCCACCAATTTTTGAAAAGAAATAGTTTTCAAGACTTATTTGGTATGATGATGAAATTGGCTGGAATAGAAGACGACAATTTTCTTTTTCTCTTTTCTGTAAAACCTGGTATTGCTTATTTTTTTCGTTGAATTTGTGTTCTTAAAAGAAAAATTTCATCGTCGTTCGTAACAACGTAGCTTTATTTACTCAAGCGAAACACTAACTGTAAACACTTTTATCAAATAAAGATGAGAAAGGTCAGGTGTGAATGCATTCCATTCAACCCTCGCTTTTTTGTTTGATTTCCCCACACAACCTGGTCAAAAAGTTAGGTCAGTAATTTGAAAAAGTCAAGTCTGTATTGTAGACAATTTTAACCTAAACCCTGAACCCTGGCCCTGAAACCTGAACCCTGGCCCTGAAACCTGAACCCTGGCCCTGAAACCTGAACCCTGGCCCTGAAACCTGAACCCTGGCCCTGAACCCTGTAACCTGAACCTGCGTTTCGTACTAGCCGGTGAAATACTCCTACTAAAAGACATTTAAAATTCCAAAAGAAAATCCTAACTTTGAGATTTCAAGGTAAAAACTAAGCTTTATTCAAAGCGTCTCGATGTTACATGGACATTGATCAATCCCAGGCATGGCCTCTACAATTCCAATAGACTTATCAAAGCAAATAATGCCCTAAAGTCTCATTCATAAGCCTAGATTTCCCTTGAAAACAGGTTCAAACATTTTGAAAAATTTTCTTTGGCGTCTTTGATCCCGATTTCTAAAAAGAAAAAAAAGAGAAAGTGTTGATGAGGTTATATTACTTTTAAAGCTCTATCCTTCCCTGAAAAAAATGCTTTTTACAGAATTTAAAAAGCTTCTTTAGTTGTTGAGATATTTGGGATTTTGTATAGAAGGGTAACAATTTCGCGCTAATTAATCATAAATGTCCGGCGTCCAAGATTCCCCCTATCCAACACCGGACTTATTACGTCTGGTGTAGCAAAAGAATACTTTTCAACACCGGAAAAATACACCGGGCAGTCCGGTGCGTCGGCAGGGTCCTATATCAACATTTTTCAGATTTGCTGATTATTGCTAAAGTTTATCTTGCTACTGCTTGCTAAAGTTTCTGAATTAAACTTCAAAAACAGTATAGTAAAAAATTACTTCACCATTTCTTCTTTTGGCAACAACTCAACTTTAACTTCATCATGGTTTATACTTGTTGTTATTGGTTTCTATAGAAGGAAAGTAATGAAATAAGATATTTAAATTATATTCTGTACTTTAAATTGCAAATGTTTCATGTTTTGGCCAGTTATTAACAACACGAGGGACTAAAACCCCACTAAAACTTCCCTTGTTTACTGTTATTTTAGCAAATTCGATAAAAAAGAAGGTTGATTTTGGTTTGGACGAGTAAGCCATTTTTTCAATTTTGCCGAGAACCTATTTTGGCGAGGTAGCGATTTTCCCTTAAAGTAAATTGTTTTAAATATAACTTCCGAAGTTATATTTTATTACAGTAAATCTACTTTACTTGTAAAATATTTACTTTTTGTAAAATAACTAAAAGATCCTGCCTTGTGGTTTTGAATCAATAAGTTGATAGCTTGAAACAGTTTCTCTCAAACTCAAACTTTCTGTATCAATTGAATCAGCCGAATTTAAAAAGGCTGTGTAACTGTAAAATTGATTATTCTTAACAGTAGATAGATTTGCTCCACCTGGAAGGTTGATGGGTTGTCGAGCAGATGCAGTTAGGTGTGGCTGTGTTGTAGGTGTTGTCGAAATAGATAGGTACAGGTACGTTGTTTGGTGTAAAATGATTTTGCCTTTGATGAATGGCTGATTGTGTCGATGCTAACAGGTGCAACAGACAGAACTTTTTGCTTTTGGAGAGGCGAAATTTGTTTAATATGTGCCAGGGTTGGAGACTTTACTTCATCGCTATCTGAAGTAGGTATACATTCTTGAATAAAGAAAATAATATTCAGACTAACTTCAAGTTGGGGTTCTCCTAGGCTACCTCATATCTTCCTTCGTTTCGAGCGTAAAACTCCTACTCTTCGGGCTATGAGCACTGCTCTTGTTTTGAATATTGAAATTCTCCAGATAAATCGCATGCGCACTGATGTTTTAATGAAACAATAGAGAGTTTCGAAACCTAAGCCAATTAGCTGTGTCATCTTTTGTGAATGTTGTCTATTATGTTTAAACCTATTCGTAAGCAACTCCCGGTGGGGGTCACTAGTGGCCGCCTATAGCAGTGCCTATAGACCAAGAGTAAGGCCTAAGAGCCTGGATCTGTCTATTGTGTAGACTAGGATTCTCCAGGTCAACATGTGTTTGAAAATATTCATATACATGCCTTACTCTAAAATGCGAACAATCTATCTCGCGCTTGGTAGTTGGTAAGGCGCTCGTAAATTTCATATGAAGAGCAAAAAATCGATCGTGTTTGTTTTTCTTCCTGGAAAAGGCTGCATAATACAACATGGGTTATGGGAAATGAGAATATTATTTTACCTTTATCTGTTTGTTCTTGTTGACCTTGATAATGTTTCTCAGCGTTAGAATATTACAATAAGATTATACTTGTAGGATCAAAATAATTATCGTCTTATTAAAGGGAAAAAGCAAACTTTGATAGAACACTTTCAAAACAGAGTAGTTTAACAGAAACGAAATTGTACACATTAATAAGGAAAAAGCGTATGGTCAGCTGACGGCAAACAAACATTTTCATACAGTGATATAAACACAAGAAGGACACTTACTAAGTTCATGATTTCCTTGGCAAAGTCTATTTGAGCATTAGTTGCAGCTTTTAGCATCTACACTCAAAGAACAAGAATAAAATAAGATTGCTGATCGAGGTAAATAATCAAATTCAACATGAAACAAAGATTGGAAAATTTATAAATCACACTAAATTAAAATATCCTACTTTTTTGAATTTATTAATGCTAAAATGCATACATTTCACAAAAAGTGATGTTTCGCCAGAAAAAGGTCCATCGCATAAAGCAAAAGAATTAAGTTCTTGCCAAAATTAAAATAAATAAATGATACTACCCTCTCGCCAAAATTGGAAAAAGTCTTCCACTCCTCAGTCCCTAAATTGTTCCTCAACAATGACAAACACCTTAACGCACATAGAGGTTAATCTTTTTAACATATTGCATTCAAAAAATTCTAATCAGAATATTTTTATATTCTTACCTCTTACCGCTTTCTATTCTGCTTTAGTTTCATCTGAGACGGTCGATTTCTTCTTTGTTGTCTGAAAAAAAAAATATTCAAGCAGGTAAGAAACACGATGAAAACATTTTTAAGACGCATACTTTTAAGAAACATGAGGCTTAACCCTATTAGTCCCAGGGGGGATAGAATCTACCACGCTGGTGTTCTTTTGTGTATATCTCGGAGAAAATATTTTGAAACGGCTTGAAACTTTCTGACTTTTAACAAAATCTTATTAAGAGTACTTGTGCAAATCTTTAGGGTCATAGGTCTACTAGGTCAGGTTTTATGACTTTATTGTGAAACTTCTAAAGTATTGATCCAATTTTTGTCAAATTTTAACAGGTGATAGGTATCAACATTGTGATTTAAAAAGTTTTTGAAAATGATGACGTCATCACTTATTTAATCCATGGATTTTTGGCGCTTAAAACAGAACTTGTGTTGCTGTATCACAACAAGAAAGCAAAAGAATGACATTGCTGAAATTATTGCTGAGATTCCTGATGATTATCCCACTCAACTGCAGACTCAAGATCCACCATCAAAGGAAGGAGATACATCAGTCGTTGATGGGTAAGTATATTATTCTACCTCGAAGTCTTTTTTATCTTGATCCTAGACGAGAGACTTTGGAAATGATTTATTATGAGATGAGAATTATCAAACATGACATTGCCATAAAGATCAAAGATACTAAGGATGAGATTATCATTAAACTTCAAAATGAAAACCTAGCAATGAAAGCAGAAATTGACACTTTGAGGCAATCTGAATATACAAGACGAAATAACATTGAAATAGCTGGTATCCCTGATTACGTTAAACGTTAAACAACAGGATCTAGAGGCAAACGTTATTGAAATCGCTAAAGCTGTTGACATTATATCTCTTCACAGGATATTGAAGCTTGTCATCGACTCACTCTAAACAAAAATCAAACCGGACCAAAACTTACTGTTGTCAGATCCGTAAACAGAAAATTTGCAGAAAAACTCATCAAAAAAGGAAAGGAATTCAAAAAAAGAGAAGTTTTGTCAAAGTCAAAGTTTTTACAAAATCGATGCCAACAAAACAAACTATAGTCACGCTAAATATATGAAATACCGTAAAAGTAATACTGGATTTGAGCATAAAAACATACAGAGATACTGTGAGTATATTTTTTGCAAAGAACTGAAGTTAAAAGCACTTTAAAAACAAGATTCAGAAGATTCCAATCCAACAACTCCTCTCTCACGTTCGTGAACNCACTGCGATCTTGTACTTGACGTATGAGGTCTACGGGCGGACAAATATATTCACCCGCGCGGGCTAAAAATCATAGCGGAGCGTGCTTGATTCGCCTGATGTATTCCTTCCTAGCTTGCGTACGTCAACCGTATTTTGTTTAGAAAACCTAGCTCATGTGCGTTCTTCAATAAGGAACAATCTTTTCGTTCATGTGGTTTTGTTGGCTTGTGGTCTGAAAATATCTTGGTAGGTGTCTCAAGAAAACTTATTCAAAATGATGCATGTTATGGATGATTGTGTACGGTACATTAGAGATCTGATATCTTCCAAAATAAAGGACAATAATAGGGCCAAAAGTACCATTGCAAATCCTCATTTGAAGACATGTATTTCCCACCCTATTCATTCAACGGTATTTCAGATTGGATTTGTAAGAAATGGACTTTTGCTTGATAGAGAGAGAACAAATGCAGGGGCCAAAAATTTTCAGTTTGAACTGAGAAGTCTGCAGAGAGTTTCAAGTGTGTTTGGAATGGAAAACATCGTCCAAATGAAGCCGAAAGGTGATCTTCTGCTTGCTTGTCCCTGGATGGCCTTGAATAAAGATATTCCAATAACAGTTGATGAGTTGGGGTCCTTTACACTCCAGAAAGGTCGGTTAGCCATGCCACTTCACAACAATGAAGACAGTGGCAAGATTGCTGTTTTTATCACTTCTGGTGGTAGAGGAGATGATTGCGAAAGACTGTTTGGTTTGATTAGCGTTCAGGACCTTTTTATCGATAGCCTGTTTCCCATTGATCTTGTCCCATTGCCTGATAAACTTACCAATGTTAAAATCGATGTTCGATTTGAGTATTTTAATGCACCATTGGGGGAGATAAAAGAAGGCGATATTATTTCTGTTTCCAAGGATCGCTACATAGTTGACAACGTTGGGCCAGATTGCTTCAAGCCGTGGATGGACCATGTTAGTATTGGGAAGCACAATCGATTCAAGATGAATAATAAGAAGCGCCCTGTATATTTTGGATCAATCCCTAAAGTTATGGGGAAGGTGGTAGAAGTGGAGTCCAACTGTCTTCAATCCCTAAATCCAGTATCAGTAGAATTCAAAAAGCATAGTAAATTTAACCACGGTACATTAACCGTGTCTTACAAGAATGCAATTTTCAACGCAACAGGTTTCATGATTCACGATGTTGCTGTAATGTTGAGTTGAACCGGATTGTCATTTTATTTAAAGATGTTTTTCATTTCTATTTTGCTTCATTGTAACCATTTTGTTTATCATTTATTTTTTTTACTTTTTCAAGATTATATCCATTAGTTTTCTCATGCCAAAACTTATTTTAGAAACACCATCATAGTCGTCCGCGTTCCGTGGCTGTGACTATGTTTATGTTTATGTTTATGTTTCTTTTCTTTAAAGTTGATGCAAAGTAGTACAATGTGTACTTAGCTCGAGGCTAATCAATATCAACTATTAATTACAAATCTATCTAGAAGGTTGATACTCAAGATTAACTATTATTTACAAATTAATTTAAATTCAATCAATGAAACCAACGCCATGGATAAAAGTGCGACAGTTTCGGCAAGGACAAGTAGTGGGCCTCCATTGCTTGATTTCTTTTTTAAATTCATCTAGGTTTTTAAGTTTTTTAAAGTCATCGGGAAGGGTAGCCCAGACTTTAGGTCCCAGGAAAGCTAAAGACGATTTTCCATTCATTTCACTTTCAACTACTCATACGAATGAATTCCTTTTTCTCGTTTTGATCTTACATTGGTTTTTGAGAAATATTTTACTTCTATTCATTGAGTTTTGATTTAAATAGCTCTGTGGATGGATTAATGCTCGTTGAGGAAGGTGGAACCGTTGTCAAGTTTCAACAGATCATCGAATGATGAATTGTAGTCTGAGTAAACGATTCAGCATTTTTTTAGATTTTGATTTATCCTCTAAGCTCTCTGAAACATCCATATGAGAGGACTAATTGAAGTGGCATTTAATGAAAGCATTCATCAAGCTTTCTTTTTTTTCTAAAGTGAGATAGTGCTCATTCTGGCTAAGGCGGTTATTTTCAAACTAGCTTCTGCAAAGATTTTTTCTATATGCGATTCAAACGTCAAAAGATTATCGAAGGTTACTCCAAAATTTTTGACGTTTTGGTATTGAAAACAGTTTCTTCTCTAATTTAGATAGAGCGAGTCGTCAATGATGTTAACTTAGCTGACATTTGTCAGCATTACCAACCATTTGATTATCGAAAGCCTGTGAAGATTTTTCTGCTACAAACTTAGTTTACCACTTACTTCAATCCAGGTAGGAGCACTAACATGGGTGTCGTATCCCGCATAATTCGCAACCTTAGTATCCTCAATGATGAAAAAGAGGTCACAGATATAAATATTGAAAAACAGAGGGCCAAGGATCGATCCCTGGGGAACACCATCCTTGATCTTGATCCAGTTACTCAGTTCGTTGCCTACTTTTGTCCTTTGTTGCCTATTTTCTAGATAACTCTTGACTAACCCAGTGGAAAGGTCATCGAACCCGTATGCACTGATTTTGCGACAGTAATTTGGGCCATGCAGTCAAAGGCCTTAAAGGTCGATGAGAGTGCCCCAAAACATTTTTTGTCATTGGCTATTCCAGAGCTCTTCCTTGGGAGAAAGAGGGTTTGATGGAATCTTTCCTGAAACCCATGTTGTTCATCAAAGTAGTGCTCAAAGTATTCTGATATTTGATTGTGATATACTCTTTCGTAAAATTTGGATATTACCAGCAGTATACTTATTGGTCTATAGTTACTTTTATCGTTTTTAGAATTTTTCTTGAAGACTGGGGTGACTGTCGCGAACTTGAAATGTTGGGAAAATACCTGGCTAAGGAGTCATTTATGCTATAGAGAAGCAGCTTGCAAATAAGTGAGAGTATTTTTAATATTTTCGCTGTAATCATTTTCCGCTTGAGACTTTTTGTCTGAAGGTTACTAATATCTTCTCTACTCGTCTTCGAGTGTTTCTAACTTGAAGGAGTTTCTTGTTTGTACCATTTTCTTTTATTTTGAGTATACTAGGGGTTTCTAAAAAGCATTATTTCATTTTGAAGAATATTATCGAAAGTTCATTGAGAGGCACTGGGTCTGTTGGTGGTTGATTGAGATCTAATTTTTCGTGATATTTTATGAAGAATCATTAAACATTTTTCCAATTTCTTTATAATATGTATCGTTCATCATTTTCGACTAAGGTTATTTTCTCACTTATTGGTCCTTTATTAGAGAAAAAAGGGCGCACATTTTCAAAATCTTTATTGTCAGTGATTTGCTTTTCATCCAGAGATTCATAAAATCTTCTTTTGTTTCTCAGGAGATAAAGCATCGGTTTGCTGTTGGTTGTAATTATATTGTTGATGTTAGAGGGGTCTTTTCGTTTAATGTTATTAAGTCGAGATCGATGAATCATGGCCTTTCGTAGTGATTTTGTCATGAAAGGTTTATCATTACCTCTTAGTATTTTAGTTTTTATCTGTGCTTCAGCGTTAGAAGATTTACCTTTTCATTTTAGTTTCAAAGTTGCGATTCGACTCAGTCTTGTGTTAATGATTTTTGAAAAGATCTTGGTTAAGATTTTTGTAGCATCTATATTTAACGGCTTTAGGTGGACACTTTTCAAAAGTGGTTTTTAAGACGCTTATTGTGATGTTGTGAAAGTCCGATAGGCTATTAGATACAGAGGAAGAGCCCTGCGTTTTTGAAGCACGTAGGTTCATTTATCAAGCTAGAAAGCTCCCTGCTAGCAAGAAACTCAGGCATTTATGTTTGTCGATTTCACAATTGAAATCCCCCAGTAGTAAAAGTCGGTCATGATCTCCTATAGAATCAAGGCTATTTTGTAAAAGCTCTAAATGTGAATTTATATTGTCTACATGCGGATTATAAGAGCAACCCAGTAGCCATTTTGCTTCTTCAGATTGACCTCGATGAATATAGCTTCATAATTCTTGTCTTTAATACGAGTTTAGAAGGTATGCCCTGACCAGGGATATGATATAGCGTAGCTGGATAGAGGACGGCTGGGTAGGGCGCGGTCATTTCTATTGTGTTTCTATTGTTTTCGCAGAACAATCGCGGTTCTATCTCTGTCCCCCGCCTTTTTTAAAAATGGCGGAAACGCCCGATACCAAGCCTGAAAGATTAAATTTGAAAATTCATGCTCTAAGACATGACTTCAGGCTAGACAGCATGAATTCATGTTGTTATTGGCAACCCATTTGCTCTAGCCTCCATTTTTAATTAGTTGAGGAGATGTTTATTGGTAAGAAAGCTTGAATAATCAAGCAAAATCAGTTATTTCATACTGTTGTAATGCACCTTCTGTTTCCTACTATAACTTTTCAAGGAATCAAGATTTTAACGTGATTTTTTCGGTAGAAGAAAGAAAAACTATTAAGGATTCCAAAAAGTATCAATTTAGCTGTAGGTATGTCGCGGTATGGCACGGTCTTGAATTTTTCTATCCCAAGGTATCATAATACCTTTCGCCATTACTGAAGCTCATGTGAATTTGTTTCCAGCGATGTTGAAATAATTAACCACGTGACTAACTTTACCGATACGCCTAACAATCTCTAAAGTCACGTGACAACGTTGATCGCATTATCCTAAAAACAGAAAACAACAACAAACTCGATGAGCGAGAAGCTTTAGTTTTTTGGTGGTGGTTCGGAGAGTGATGTTATGTGAAGTTATTGAAGAAATGTGTTATCAAAGTTATTGAGTATATCAGATATTATTTATGAATATGGATGAAAAAGAACATTTGGAGAATTTGAAAAACTTATGTCGTCTTTGTCGGATGAAGGCAGTATCTATAAAAGGCTACAAGGAGGTGAAGCTTGCTTCCTCATTCAGTGGTCAAATTCAATCTTTGTTAAACTTTAAAGTAACACCTTTGAAATGCTTAACTGTTGCCTCCATTATCAAGATAGCAAAAGAATTGGGACTGACAGAGTTGGAAACAAGGTCGACCGCAACATCGTGTACAATGTTACGGCCCGTGAAATATGATAGAAAACCTTCTGACGACACACAGGCATCACAAGAAGAGAATCCAGTTAACCCGTTTTACGTTGACATTACTATTGACATCAAAGCAGACCCTGCAGGAGGATTTTTGTTTCAGACTTTCGTTTATGAGAAAACCAAAAGTTTTGGTGATGGATTACCAACAAAACTGTCATCTATAGATGAGAATTTGAAAAACTTATGTCGTCTTTGTCGGATGAAGGCAGTATCTATAAAAGGCTACAAGGAGGTGAAGCTTGCTTCCTCATTCAGTGGTCAAATTCAATCTTTGTTTGGGTACGACTTGAAAGATGACAAAGATGGAGTTCACCCAAAGAAACTTTGCAGCTCTTGTGTGAGAAAGCTCAGATACATTAATGTTACAACCCCCATGCACGAGAAGCAAGAGATTGCCGAATTTTCAGTCCATAAAAGCAAGGAAGACTGTCCATTATGCTCAAAAACAATGACTGTGTTAAACTTTAAAGTAACACCTTTGAAATGCTTAACTGTTGCCTCCATTATCAAGATAAAAAAGCAAGGAAGACTGTCCATTATGCTCAAAAACAATGACTGTGTTAAACTTTAAAGTAACACCTTTGAAATGCTTAACTGTTGCCTCCATTATCAAGATAGCAAAAGAATTGGGACTGACAGAGTTGGAAACAAGGTCGACCGCAACATCGTGTACAATGTTACGGCCCGTGAAATATGATAGAAAACCTTCTGACGACACACAGGCATCACAAGAAGAGAATCCAGTTAACCCGTTTTACGTTGACATTACTATTGACATCAAAGCAGACCCTGCAGGAGGATTTTTGTTTCAGACTTTCGTTTATGAGAAAACCAAAAGTTTTGGTGATGGATTACCAACAAAACTGTCATCTATAGATGATGCTAAACAACTCTTTGGTCACATTTTAAATGCCAAAGTATGTGAAGGGAATGTTGACACTGATCTCCCGAAGTTGACCACCAAAAGAAAGGAGAATATGAATGAAAGTAAAACATCAACTCTTCTAGAGACTCCAGAGCTGAAGCAATTCAATAAGGTCCGTACCACAATTCGCAATCAGAACTGCTCCCTCTTAACCAAAAACGAAAAGCGATGCAACGAATGCCAGAAGAGTCGGCATGATCTTCAGAAGATGGAAAGACGACAATCGATCGAAGCCAAATCAAAAAAGCCACATGCAGCAATGACAAAAGCTGAACTAACTGATAAACTAACCAAAGAGTTGAAGCGGAAGCAGAAGAAACTTGAAAAGAAAATTGAAAAACTTGTTAAAAAGGAAGGTGTTGTGCTTCACGAAGAGGACAATGAGCCTCTTGTACGGGCTGTTGTCAAAAACGAGGAATGTCCTTTTGATAAGGGGTCTGCAATGGCTTTGCTATGGCAGCAGCAGAAAACAGCATCCCACTTCAAAAAACCCACATCAATGAGGTGGCACCCTGTAATCATCCGATGGGCTCTGAGCATTTATTTACGAAGTTCAGGTAACTATGTCTATTCATGTCTACAACTGTTAGTTACTAAATGAAAATCTGGTCAAAGCTATCATGACCTTTTTTATTCCAGTGAAAATGATGTATTTTCTTTTTTTTGTTGGTAATAACTGCTTATGATTCAATCTACTACTTTTATCATTTAATTATCAACCTTTATTTACATTCAAAATTATACTACAAAGAATTTTATGCAGAGTTTTTGGTTACAATTATTGGAGGAAATAACATCAATATATAATAAGTGATTACTTTTATCCTTCTGTGTCTGCTTGAGCCTTCTGGTTATCATGTTTGATTTTAGATATAAATAGAATATAGTTTTATCGAACGATAAGCTCAAAAGATAAATTTTTCAAACCAATTTTGCTAATTTCATGGAAATCAGTGTGAATATTAAAGTCAGTTTGTTGTAAAAAAAGAAATGTATAAAAAGAAAAAAAATATATTGATTAAATGAACAAAAGGACTGAGTCGTCAGAGAGGTATAACCATAATTTTTTTTACTGTTGAAAACATGTTTTACATAGGAAAATGTCTTTCATTACTTTCAGGTACCTACGAACAAATACGTCAAAGTGGTTTCCTCACGCTACCACACAAATCCACCTTACAACAATACACTGGTTTCACTGACATCATGACATCATTCAATCCAGATATTCTCAAAAAGTATGCGGATGAGATGAAACTCTCTAAGTTACCAGAATTTATGAGATGTTGCTCGTTGATGTTCGACGAGATGAAAATAAAATCAGGACTGGTCTTCAGCAAGGCCAGCGGAAAGATCATTGGCTTCACTGAAATTGGTGACCTCAATGACGAGATTTCTTCTCTTGAAAGAAGTTTAAGCAAGAAAGAGAAATCTCGAACAATGGCATCACATGGTCTCGTATTAATGCTACGAGGCTTTTTCAAGCACTACAATCTTCCGATTGCTTATTTCGCCACAAAGTCTGCATCAAGTGAACAACTTTACTCTGTCATATGGGAAGGAGTCCGTGTTGCTGAAGCAGTTGGCTTTAATGTCCATGCTCTCGTTTGTGATGGTGCTTCTTCTAATAGAAGCTTCTTTGAGATGCATCGAATGGAAAACGGTGAAAATGTCTCAGTCGATGGTGTTGTCTACTGGTCATTTAACCCTTGTCATCCTGTCCGTAAAGTTTATTTCATCAGTGACCCACCACATTTGATGAAAACACTCCGAAATAATCTTGAAAACTCTGGTGGAAATAAAGCAACACGTACCCTTATGGTAAGTCTAAGGCCTCCACACCAACATGATGAATTTTTTTGGGGGAAAACATGGAAATTCAATGATGGGTTGATGTTGATTTTATAATCTGGGTCGAGCCTTGGATTGTTTCACAGTTATTCTGGTTTCCAGCAAATAAGTCCACATATTTCTTTAATATTCTAAAATTCTTTTTTCAGAAAAATGGTCAGCATCTATCTTGGAACCAAATCCGGATTCTCTATGAAAAAG
The DNA here is from genome assembly GCF_902728285.1 of Clytia hemisphaerica. NCBI lineage: Eukaryota > Metazoa > Cnidaria > Hydrozoa > Leptothecata > Clytiidae > Clytia > Clytia hemisphaerica. Next base: position 633,788 of record NW_027103394.1, read on the forward strand.
ACTTGAATATGAATGCTGCTCACCCTGGATTGAGGAAACTTCACAAACTCACGAATGATCATGTTAATTTAGGACCGAGAACTAGAATGCGTGTAAATTTAGCGGTCCAGGTAAGTAATTTTTCAATTTTTTCAAATCTTTTTTATGTAATTCATATATAATTTTTGCTACTTCTAAAGCATATTATAATCAATGTTTTGCACAATTTTTACGTCTGAATAATTTTTGCTAAGGTTTTTTCTATATTCAGACTTTCAGGTTCCTAGTATGGCTGCTTTATTAAAAAGTTAAGAAAGTTCAAAAAACACGTTTTCGTTTTTTTCAACATTGCTTACTTTTTTCCTTTGGCCAAACTGAACCAAATTACTGTAGTTTGTTCTTTTACTGGCCAAGCCACTAAAATTTTTATTTTGTAATTCTTTTTGGGGTAAATTTTTTCTATTTGTTTTTTTACTTTTAGGTTCTCAGTAAGTCTGTCGTTGATGCTCTTATCAAGCAAGGCTACGAGTCCACTGTGGAGTTGCGCAAATTCATAAAGTACTGTGACAAGTTTTTTGACATCATGAACATACAAAATAAGACTGCTTGGTTAAAGAAGAAAAAACCAAATTTGAAACCTTTCGAGAAACCGAAGCCAGTGGAACAGCTTAAACCCGGTGAAGAGCCAGAAAAAAGATTTTGGGTAAGTGTATTGACTCACTTCTTGACATACCAGCTTTTAAGGCATCGATGACTATCTCATTTCCAAAATGAGTGTATTGGTGTGTGAAACAATAAGCGACATCGTTTGTGTTTGGATTTCCCTTATCAAATACTCTTTAAAACTCAATTTGAATACTCCTGGTCTGATGTCTACCTGGTGGATTCTTAGGGTAGGGTTTTTTGGAAAGTTTGATACTGTATGTTACTGGTTGTAATAGACTTTGCGAGTTATGCGTTTCTTTTGTTTTGATAGTATTACCAAATTTATCCATTTGGCATTTTTTAGTAAGCTCTTTCAGTAACAGGGTTCGTAGTCTTTGGCAGAGGAAGTCTTTTTCCTTACAAGGACTATTTACAGAAGTCATAAAAAAATACAGTGTTTTGATTGCCGCTAAGATTCACCAATATTTTATTGTTTATTTTAGTGGCTTGAACACAAATTCCTGAAGTACTTCAGTGATTGGCAAAGTGAGACGGGTGCTTTGAATATGCCTCCAGCACAAAGAGCAAAATATTCTATAAGCTTCCAAACAATACAAGGATTGCGTATCACAGGTAAATATACCGGAAATTTTTACAGCATTCTTCGTGAGCGTAGCTGACCCTTTAATATAAATTTATGCTAGTTTTAACGAGGTGTTTAAATGTATAGATTGTTAAAATTTTAAAACTGGCACCTCGTGGGGAATTTATAATTACAGTGTAGGTGAACAAAGACCGAATTACAAAATAATGTTTGTTCATGTCAATCTTTGATTTCTTTTTAGTTCGATCGTTTATTGAACTGGTTCCAAAGCTTGTGAGCATGAATGGAGTGAAGTACTTTCTTTCGGATAAGCTTAACCAAGACCCCGTTGAGGAGTATTTTTCCAAGCAGCGAGCCCGATGTGGAGGTCTCGATAATCCAAGCATGGAAATATTCATGTACACTGCACGAAAAATGGTTGTTGCAAAATCAGAGTCTGTCTTGGCGATGCGGGGAAACACGCGTGATCGACAGAGGGAGGAATATAGTTTTGTTGCAGATGATACCGTTCTCCCCAAGAATAAGAAGAAAAGAACAAATAATAAGAATAAAAACTCAAATAACAACAAATAAACAGTACTCTCAGGACTATTGACTAAACAAAAAATTTTGATTTTAAATTTCAAATACTTACCTTATCGTAGATTTTGTTTTTACCCGGTATTATTTTCTATAAAAGGGTTTATATTTTACTTGTAAATACTGTAGTTATTTTTTATTATTTCTTACGGCATACAAACTTTGTGATATTTGATTTTATAGAAAGATATTTTTACAAATGAATCAACCTCCAGAACTCAACGAAAAAGGATAATCGATAATTCTACAGTACAGTAGGTTGGGGGACTTTTTCAAATCGGGTGTCACTTTTCGGCATTTGTTTCGATCTTCCCGGTCTTTCGCCGATCGCCAAAATTATGAATAATCCCGACCCATCAGTCAAACTTCGAAACATACCGTAGAACCCGCTCTACATGCAAAAAGAAGGCCAATGCTACAGAAATTCCGATAGTGATGCGGTGCGGCCACGGTAATAATAAGATAAAAAACCAAGCTGGCAAAGCAACATAAAATTCTGATTTCCACTAGAATTACCCAAAGAAAGATTATTCAGTACACAGTGCCAGCCTAGTTCATTCCTCGAAATATCCGGAACATTGCATTTCCCGGGGTGATGTTCAAATTTGCAAGTTGAACCTTTTTTTGCATGTAGAGCGGTCCTACGGTAACTTTTAAAAATTTTGAGTTTTCTCCAAGGTTGGTGTTACAAGCTGTATCCCGTAAATCGTTCCGTAGTTCCGCGCTCAACCCTACCAAAACTAGGACAACTTTCCAATCGCAATGATTGGTTAATTGGTCAAAGACATCAAAATTTTGAGAATCAACCAATCAGTTTGACCAGGCTGAACAATTTCTCTTTCAAAGCGTAGGGCGAGTTCACGGTACCTTTTATTCGAATAAACCTTGGCAGGAGCCAAATTTGGCGAATGGGCTCCTCCAGATAATGTTCACACGCCTGCCCCCAGTGGAGAATATATTGTCCGGGGTAGAGAAAAACCCAGAGATCTAGAAAGGCCGAAGCAAAAAAAGTGAAGCCGAAATTCGACGCTTTAGATTTCATGGCGAAAGATAGGATTTGTATTTACATTGTCTTCGGATAGCGAAAATAATAGTCCATAGCAGGGTGCCTTTTTTGGAATTTTTTTTTTCAGTCAGTCTTTCAAAATTTCAGTCCTATTCCCTGTCACTTTTCGCAAATTTCGGCAATTTAAAAGAAAAAGTCCCATGTCTATTTCTAGGGTCTATGTATCTTTCAAACCTCAGCGGAGTACCCCCGTCGATCGGCAACGGTAGTACCCCGGGGATTTTGCGGCTAAACCCACTAAAATTTCTTCGAATATGATAATTGAAAATGAGACCTTTAAATGCTCAAATTTCTTCACAACATTTCATTTCACTTGTGTCAAAAATTTGTCAGTAACTGTTAGGAACTTCAATTGTTAGTAGGTAGGTGTTAGACATGACACGAGTTTCAAGATTTTTAATAGCAACCTACTTGGATATAAATTCAATAGGGACGATTCAATCATTTTAGATATGAAAACATCAAGATTCTCTTCTCATATAATACACTTTTCAAAGAATGAAAACAAAGTTTATAAAATGAATATACACCCTAACAAAAGATTACATATCGTAGAGTCTTGTAAAAAAGTTTAAAAATACTGAGATACTTTTTGAGCAATGATAATAACAGGGTTGCCACAGGTTTGCCAAGTTGAAAATTCCAGATTTTTTGTATCGAAAGCCTGAAAAAGGTCAAAATCCTCCAGACATTATGGCAAAATACCCAATATATTCCAGACATTTTATCTATTAAGAAAGTCTTTAGTATTTACTTATAGGTCATTTAAAAGGCCAGATTGATGAATACAAAGGAATAAGAAATTTAAGAAAACTAATAACTGAAAGATTTGGTTGCAATTTTTGGCAGTTTCTAATGTCAAAATGAAAGTTTCCTACTTCTGGAAAGTTTACTAGACTTAATTCAGGACTATTTCTTCAAATTCCAGACTTGTTCCAGATATACCTATTCCAGACTTTTTCCAGACATTTCTGGCAGACGTGGCAACCCTGTAAGATTTTCCGCGAAAATAAACAAGAAATGCCTACTCAACGGTACCTTTCCAGAGAGAGATTAAATTTGATACTAAATCTAAAAAAAAATACAAAAATAAAGACAAAAATAGGTAGTTGATAGAAATCACAAAAGAAATTGATGAAAGATTTATAAATTCCATTTAGGTCTTGGTAGCAATCTTGCGTTTTACAGCTTTTGCTGTAGCAAGTTTTTTTGCAGCTGCTCTCACTGTCCTGCTTTTAGTTTTCCTTGGGCTGGATGGTTTTATTGGTGTCAATAGTCTTTTCCCAAGTTTTTTACTTTTTCCCAAAGATTTGCGTAAAGATGGCTCTCCTTGCTCGGTGACTGCCTCTCCTTTCTTCGACTGATTCCACTTATACTGTTGGAGCCAGACTTTGATGAATGCGTTTGCTCTAACATTAATCCATTTATTTAATAGCAACTGTAGAAGTTTATCTTTGATTTTAACATTAGCAACATCTGAAGTAAGTAATTTCCATGCCTTTATCACATCCTCACTATTTTCAAAAGCTTCACGTAGTACTATTCGAATACTTTCTCCACAATATGTTACAAATAAACTCAGATTTAATATGGATCGAGCTACTTTTTCGATAATGACAACCAAATCATAAAATTGGCCATTGACTTTAAATAGCCCTCCACGATTCACTTGATCAACCCATGCCTTTGTATATTCATTAAGAGAGAGGTCTTGAAATTCTTCGTCTTTCTTTGATCCCCATGTATTTAACAATCTATGGATTGTTTTTCCCTGCTCAGTTTTGGTTTTAGTGTTTTTTCTAATCGAGAAAACAAGATACCCAGCCACGTAGTACAAAGATTCTTCCTCATCTTTTGATAAATTGTAGTCGATTTTGGGAGCATCTTCCTTTGGTTTATGGAAGGATATAGTTTCTTTTAGGATATAATTCAAAACACAATTAAAAAGAATTCTCGAGGGGACTTTCTCAATTACAGAAAGACCAATGTCTGTCAAGAATTCATCCCATTTGTTGAGTTGTGTTTCTCCAACACAAAAATTATGAAATTGACCAAGCGCAGCGGAAGTATTTTTCAAGAAAGTTGTTGGGTCTCTGACAATCTTGAAAATACTTTGTAGAAGGTGTTTCTGATAAGTTGCTTTAATAACAGATGACGTTGACTCCTTGATCTCTTTGGCGAGAGCAAAAGTAGATGATCCCGGTTCACAGATTCGGTATATTGGATCATCAATAACAGATTGCAGGGCCTTGTCCAACAGATCATTTCCGTGTGTCAGGAATTCTAAATCAGAAAAAAGAACAGAAATTCAGCGACAAATTTTTGTGACAATTTCAAAACTGGGAAATTCAGTCAAAATCTGAAAATTATTCATAGTTATTCTATGACTTAAACCCGTCAACCCACATCAAAGTCTCCGCATATATATTATATATATTATCTGTTGAGTGTCCCATAAAAAATTCCTCAGAATAATAGATGAAAACAATAAATTATTTTGTTTTATAAAAGGTTTTATAGTACACTATGAATCCTTTATAATAGAAAAAAGTATGTGCAAATTTACCATTCTCTTTCTCAACATTTACTGCAACGTTTTCGTTTGATCCACCATTTTTAGCATCAGTACCATTTTCAACTTGATCTGAAGAAAAAAATGAAAAGGATTGTTAATAACATAATCGAAGTGAGAGGAAAAACTCAACCAACTACCATTAGGGTTATCTAGTTGCCTATCGGGTCCTTATAGCCTCAACTTTCAAAAGGTTTGCTCAATATTTAAAAGCTAAATTTGGGAAAATGCTGCAGTACAACCAAATCCAGGCCAGCAAATCTACATGAAATTTTGACTCTGTCTGAAATGAATGAAGAAAAATTATTCTGTACAAGAATGGCTGGTTCTTTTTACAATATATCAGAAATTTTTCCAGGGTTGTTTCAGTATCGTAAGAGTTGAGCAAATTTTTTGAAATTTGAGCCATAAGTACAGTAACCGACTTGTTACTACCTGTTCATAGTAAATAAATATTCACTTTCACTCAACAAGATCCTTGATATTGTCAAACTATTTAGAGCTAAAAACAAACTATTCAAATTTTGTTGCTTTGAACGGTCAGTCATGTTTGATGGCTCTGCAAGTTTCCCTCCATCAATGCAAGTTACCCGACTTCACCGTTATAGAAAGAGAAGCATAAATTTAGTTCAGATTTCAAGGTTGTGTCATCCTTTGTATGTTACATGCGTGATTGCTGAAGACTGCAGTATTTTGTTGGGTTTTCAAGTGGATGGATGAAGGAAAAATTTGTTAGGCCATATATAAAGCACATGCAAAAATACATAATTTTGAAAAAATAACACGATTTCTTACGAACGCAAACCTAAAGAAGAATACTTGATTATTTCTGTTTTCTTTGAGTAAAGTAAGAGAAAGAAGATAGATCATCCTGTACATACAAAAAAATAAAATAATTATTTTAAAATTTTATTTAGATTTTTGCCTTGTATCCTACTTACATTTTTGAACACATTTTTCCACATGGGACTTGTACCAGTGTTTGGATTTGTATTTTTTGAAGCAGAATGGACATTCTAGTGATGACGTGCCAGCAGTTGTAGAAGTACCAGCAGAAGTAGCAGTTGTAGAAGTAGCAGTATTTTGTGGCTGCTGGAGTTGGCTCACTGAAGGCTCATTTGTGACTAATGCCAAAAAAGTTTCATCATCCAAATCATCATTAGCTGAAACAGTGAAATCTGTTTTGGGTTCGTCTGTATTAAGAGGCCCATCATCTCCAAAGACACAGACAGTAGTATCTGTCTCATCAACAAACACTAATGTTGGTATTCGCTGTAGTGGTAGGTAGTTTTCATCACAATTTTCAGGAAGATCATCTTCTGTGACAATAAGCTCCTCCACAAATTCATCTTCACCAAAAACAGAATCTTCTAAATCACTTTCATCAAAATCAATATCACTTTCCCCACTTTCTTCATCTAACAGATTTTCATACGACGCCATTTTGTAATTTTCGTGGGGAGATTGGTGAAGTCGGCGCTCGCTCCGTCTCTATTTGTTATGATTTCAACGCTTCTGATTGGTCGAGAGAAATTATTTGCAAGATTCTGATTGGTCCCGCTCAAACAATAATTAGAAACTTGAAAAGAAGCGCGAACAAAAGGGGACATACATAGAACATAGAAAAGACGCCTGTCCTCTATCCAGCTACGCTATATCATATCCCTGCCCTGACGTACGTAGAGTAGAAGACCTCCTCCCTGTTTGTCCCTGTCCAAGCGATATGGACGCGAGTAGTTTTCAATAATGAAATGATTTTCAGGGAATGGTTCGTCAATCTTAGTTTCAGATACCAAAAAAATGTCTACGTTATCTTTGATAACTAATTTGAGACCTTCAAATCTGTATCTTATCGAGTTGATATTAAGATGTCCTATGATGACGTTTGCGACGTTATTAATACGGATTCTTCTCAGAGCCTTTTCTTCGAATTCATAAGACTTTTCCGTTGGTTTGTCAAGCAATGGGAGACCATCTACATACCTTTCACTGTCACCTTTTTCTTTGTTGTTGGATTCATCGTTGTCTGTACTGTTTTTGTCGTTTTCATTGGTTTTGCTGGTGATTTTTATGTTTGTATTTTTTCTTGGTATTTCTTTAAGGTTCGTTGTGTAGGGTGTTAATGTTGGTTTTCTCTTCGACGAAACTTCCTGAGGCCGTAACCGTTTTTTGAGTTTCCCCGAACGCGATGTACCCATTCAGTATAGTCTAGGTTCAGATTATTTGCTTTATCCAGCCATTCCTTTAGAACTGCTCTTTCAGGTCTTCCGTAATGCTTATTCCTTTATAGTCGTCATTTCCTTTGAGGGCTGATAGGCTGTGAAGGAGGGACAACTTTTCTTTTTCTGACTATCTGAAGGGATATCTGCGAAACGTGGATAACCTGGTTTCAAAGATTATATCCATTAGTTTTCTCATGCCAAATTTTATTTTAGAATCACCAGCATAGTCATCCGCGATCCGTGGCTGTGACTATCTGAAGGGATGTCTGCAATTGTGGATGACCCGGATTTTTTTACAAAGAACATTTTGGTCAAGTTATATTCGTTTTATAATAGTAACTCTTTTTGGTTAAGTTATTCCTGGTATCAAAGATTTTACACAAATTTTTTTTTCATGCCAAACCTTAGGTTTATATGTAAATACTTCACATTTTAGAAATACCAGCATAGTCGTCCGCGTTCCGTGGTTGTGACTATCTGAAGGGATATCTGTAAAATGTGGATTTACCTGGTTTCAAAGATTATACATTAGTTTTTTTATGTCAAACTTCAGGTTTTTATGTAAATAATTCACATTTTAGAAACACGAGCATAGTCATCCGCGTTCCGTGGTTGTGAAGGGATATCTGCAAAATGTGGATAACCTGGTTTCAAAGATTATACATCAGTTTTTTATGTCAAACCTTAGCTTTTTATGTAAATAATTCACATTTTAGAAACATCAACATAGTCGTCCGCGTTCTGGTTTCAAAGATTATACATTAGTTTTTTTTCATGTCAAACTTCAGGTTTTTATGGAAATAATTCACATTTTAGAAACATCAGCCTAGTCATCCGCGTTCTGTGGCTGGATAACCTGGTTTTTACAACATTTTTGCAACATTGCTCAAGTTTATTTCATAATTTTCTTCTTGTTTTTATAAGTCATTTCTCTACCTTTATATATTTATGTTTTTATCAAAAAGGCATTTTACAATTTTTGAGGTTTGAATTGCCATTGAAAAGTTGAGTTAGCTATTTTCTAGACGATGCTATCGTCCGTTTTAAATGGATAGTAAACGCGGGAAATATGTATGAGCGGAGTTTACAGCCGTAATTGGCGGTGTACGGGAAAAGATAGAGGCGGTAGAGTTTGGAACAAACGGACGATACCAATTTGGCGCGCCTTCACTCAAACGATTTTGCCTGACTGACCTCTGAGAGAGGTCAGCGGGATTTTGAAAAAACAGAGCAAAATTTCGTGAAGTCAGGTCAGTGCTTTTGGACGTTTTGAGCGGGAATATGTTTTCGGATTTAGAAAACAAAACATCTCTCAAATGACGATAGAAAGAGACGAAGAAAAATGGCTGCTGTGGATGTACAATTTTCTGAGGCTTTTGAAGCTATTAAGCTTAAGTTTGGTCTTCCTTCTTTGAGGGAGTATCAACTTAAGTTTTTTGAAATTTTTGCTGCAAATCCAAAACAGGATTTTTTCATTGGTCAGCCGACAGGAAATGGCAAAAGTCTTCTTTTTCAAGGCTTGCCATTCTTTTTGTCTAAACTTCCACCTCTTGAGGGTGGTTCATCAACAAGATTGGTCACAATTTCGCTGGTCATTGCCCCACTGACAGCATTAATTGAAGACCAGATTTCAATTTAAAAAAAGAAAGAGATCATAGCAAAACGCTTATCTGAAGACCTGGTAAGTTTGGTGTTGCTGGCTGGGCTGACAACCCAGGACAACCCAGGGGTACTAATTACCCTTGCCTGCCGACGGGGTGCTCCACTGAGGCTCGAAAAATGTGTGAATGATTGACGCTGCCTGCCTGCCTGCTGGTGCTGTCCGTCCTTCGGAATAGCAGGGTAGCTGATGTTTAGGCGAACCTATCAGACCTGGTAGACAGGGGTAGAAATATACCGTCAACGGCTCTAACTCTGGACGAGTGGTCATATCATGGGATGGTTGACTTTCTGGTCTGTATTGACAACAACTTTGCTTTCTATGAGATTTGCGACTATGTTAATTAGATGACTTTGGAGGTTCGTGAAATGATGGCCGAATTGCTGTCCCATCTTTTATCAGACGGTGGTTAGAGCTGTTGACGGTAGCAAAAGGGGCGAAGAAAGCGAACAACAGGGGGGTCTTTCTTTTGAAGAGGGGGGTCGTAAAACAATTCTTTCTTTTCTTTACTGATCACACTTCAAATAAATCACAGAGCTGACTAGACCATAATTGTTATAATTGCCATTCTATTATCTATTATCATGTGACTTAAAGGTACGTAAACAAAAGATTAACGAAATTTCCACTTTTTAGGTTTCCGTCAAAAATCTGTTTTACCATGATATTCTCAAAGACTTGGAATACATTTGGTCATAAATTTTCTCATCATAATATGGACTTTTTGTTTTTGTGCAGAGTTTGATTAAAATGAATATTTGAAAATACACATTAAATAGATTCAAAAATGGCTTTCATTTTGGATTTATTTGGCCAAAATTGACTGAAAAATCAAAAATGGCTTATCGGCTTCCCCTACGAAGACCAGTAGAACTAATTTAAAATTGCTGAATTTTTTATGTAATTTTTTTCCTTATATGAGTTACTAATACAAATATGAGCTACTATACATAGTTTCAGCCCAAGTGGCCAAGTACTTCTTCATATGGCAATTTAAGTTTTGACCGCCTTGCGCTTTTAGGCAGAATGTGCAGTCACAATGGCTGTCTTGACCATATTTTTAGTCCAAAATTTTTGAATTCATTTCTTAAATAGAATTTTAGGAATGTATATAGGTTAAGCGGACACAGCAGAGAAAGATTCACTATGCAAGGAGCACCCCGGGGTGAGGAGGGTTAAAGACCAGTCAGCGATGATACTACAACAACTTTGCATCTTATTTTTTGTTATAGAGAAATTTTAAACATATAAAAATTATCATGCATGACTTCATGGAAAAGTATTTGACACATAAAAACATTGACAATTGACACAAACACGAGATTTACACATTATACACATACACAACTAACAGATAAGTAGTTTTGTATTGTTTACTGTCACCGGCTTTAACTTGGGATGAGTGGTCATATCATGGGATAGTTGACTTTCTGGTCTGTATTTTCACTTACTGTTAAATCTCTCTTGACAGCAAGTTTGTTTTCTATGAGATTTGCGACTATCTTAATTAAATAACTTTGGAGGTTCGGTAAAATGATGGCCGAATTGATGTTTTATCAGACTGTCCCAAGTTAGAGACGTTGACGGTACCATCAGTGGTATGTTATACATGGCTGCCTATTTTTGAATAAAATGAAAAGAAAATTTTTTCTTTTTCTTTTGAATGTTTCCATAATGCTTTCAAATCTTGATAGTGAGAATTGCAACTACTAGCAGGGAATCCATGAGAAATAAATTAAGCTTTCAAAGATTGGGTGCAGGCTTATTTTGTCTTTAGTTTCTAATTCCAAAACTTGTTCAAAAAGATTTTTATTTTCAACTCAAAAAGATGGTTGTAACATGGGGCAAGTCTATCTTTTGATATCATCTGCTGTAAGTCTTATTTTTGTTTAGAAGTTGAGTGAGCTGAATGATGTCCACGTCTTGTTTGCTTCACCTGAAACCATCCTATCAGATGTTGGGAGAAAATTTTTGAAAAAGAAAGAATTCAATTTAAGATTATCAGCTGTTTTTGTGGATGAAAGTCACTGCATTGAAAAATGGTATGAAACTTTTGAAACTTTCTAAGATGAAGGGTACTATGAAGGGGTACTTTCACCACCTCTAATGAGCAGGTCGATTCGGAGGGAATCTGTATTTTAAAAAATATAAAAAGTGGTGTTTTAACTTTCAGGACCAGAAGTTATTTTTTAGAGATGATAGTCACCCAAATCCACACTAATTTATTTCTGTTAAAAGATAAGAAAAGCTCATCCTTTTGACTTCAATTATCTATTAAATGAAGAAAAACACTGCACTATTATTGGCCAACTTGATACTTCAGGCGTACAAGCTTTCCTGAGCAGAAACTTTCACAGTTTTTGTCAATTTGTCCCTTTTTCCTAAAAGTTTATGCTCACAAAAGTTTGCACGCTTAAAGTATTGTTATTTTCACCACAAAGGGCACCAAGAACAAAATTTTATCAATGATACCTTAAGGGAACTAATTTTCGCAGAACTAATTTTCGTGTTTTGGGGTGTCTACCGGTTCAGTTCCACAAAATGGAAGTTATACTAGAAATCCTTAAAAACCCCTAGGAAAATAAAAGAATTTAGGCAAAAAGTGGGTGTCTACAGCAAAAATTAGTCTCCTTAAGGTATCATTTTTATCATTTGCTAATTGAGTCTAAGTCACCATTTTAATTTTCTTACATCGGACAATCCAAAAAAGGCTGCTTTTCGTCAGTGCTACTCAAGACTTGCTGAAATTCGGTCATTTGTGGCACGTAGATTACGGTTTGTTGCAATGACTGCTACTGCAACCAAGTCTACTCGTGAATTTATTATTTCCAACCTTCAAATGATTACCCCAGAGTTGCTAATTATGGCACCTGGAAAGTCTAACATCACTTATTACGTTAAGAAAACAAAAAATTTAGATTGTGATACTTTATTTGCACCATTGATAAAAAATTTAAGATATAATGGTTACAAAGCAGAGAGGGTCATTACCTTTTGTGACAGAAGCAGATTAAGAGACCTAGATTTGAAAATGAATTCTACGTATGATGAAAGACCATTTGCGATGTTTCATCGCACAACGAGACCGGAAATCAAGGAAAGGATAATCAAAGCCTTTCAAGACCCTGATGGTATGGTGAGAATTTTGATAGCCACCATAGCATTTGGAATGGGGATTGATTGCAAGAATCTACATCGAATCATTCATTTTGGGGTGCCATCAGATCTTGATTCATATTTCCAAGAATCCGGTAGAGCAGGAAGAGATGGCGCTCAATGCTCTGCCTTACTCCTGCTTTATCCACGCTGCATTACTCGCTATGTGAAAAAGGATATTAGAGATTATGTGACAAACACTCAACGTTGTAGGAGAGAAATTTTTCTTGAGGTTTATGATTCAAAACCAAGCACAATACAACCAAAACATACATGTTGTGACTTTTGTCACCAAAAATGTGAGTGTGGAAATTGTGAATCACCTGATTTCTTAGTAGATCTTCTACAATCGAGAGACGAAATCGAACTGCCAGATAATGAACTTATTAATGATGAAGTAGAAGAACAAGTGGAATGCCGGGAGGGAGAATCAGAATCGGAACCAGAAATATAGAATGATGAACACTAGAACTTTACCACATATGATATGTTAGAGGATAAAATATATAACATTTAGTTTTTTGTATATTTCATTTTAGTTTGATAACAGCCAGTCAACTGTGGTCCTGGCAAATATATACATGGGTTGTTAGGTGTCTGTTGCATTTTGTCCATCAACTGTAGTTTATTTCCTTTGTCAACTAGGTTGATCTTGGCCAGTTATTACTGTGTGATGGACATAATGTCAAGAATTCATACCTTACCCATCTTGAATAAGTAAAACATTGAATATTCAATTCATTGGTCTAATACTGTAAGGCTCAAAAGACCTTTTGAGTTTTTACAAAATTTGTGAACTGGAAGTTTGCCCTGTGAGCAAAGGGGTCAGGGTACTCTTTGGTGACAAATAAACGCCCCCTCTCCCCCGTTTATTGATTTTTGAAAATATCCCCCCCCCCGGCAATAAGGTCCCCCCATTTATTAAAATTTGAAATTTTTCCGACCCCTCTGTTTATTTGGAATCCTGTTTATTTGGCACCTAAGAGTAGTCTAATGTAATTAGCAAGACTTTATCAAGTGTACTTTTTTACTTCTTTTCTAAAGCCACATCCTGATAAACACTATACCAATCTTATTAAGCTCACATGTCAGCCTATTTTTTCTATTCAAAATTTATCCAGTTTATCATAACTTTTTCCTGTCCCTCTACAGCCTCATCTATTGTATTTTCTTGAAAAATAATACTGTTTGTTATTGTTTTCAACCTTTCAGAATTTTATTTCATCTTCAATATTTTTTCATTTCATGATTTTTTTTGATTTGTGATTATTAGACAGATTTTTGAGAGATTCAATTTTCCTTTGTTTAAAATTGTTGTAGCAGTTGTGACTGAGAATCGAACTCAGATTTTTTTGTTTTTTTTTAACTGTCTTATTCTTTCTTACAGTATAAGTAGGGAAAGATAATTTCTAAGGCCATGATTTTCTTCAGGAACAAAACATGATAGATATGTTTTTGATATTCTTGTGTTATCTATCACAGGAGAAAAGTTTAAAAATAGCACACCGTGGTGAATCTAAAAATAGACATCACTTTCTTTATTTGCCCGAGTTTCAATCCCGTCGTTCATTGCGTTAATTTCTTGTGCACATTAATTACACTTATAACAAAGAAAATGTAACAACTCTCACGATTTTGAAATCAAGTGAAAGGGATTATGGGATTGAATGTCGGACAAATTTGAAAAGTAATAATTATGACGTTTTGCAAACGGAGCGCTATTGCCATGATTTTTTTGGAAATTTACAATGACAAGCTGCAATCTATCGATTCAAATTGAAATTTTAGCATTTATTTTACTTTTTGTTTCTGTGAAAAAATTGAAAAGGGATTTGAGATATTGAAAAAGTCAAATTCAATTGATCACAACACTCACGCTCAGTCCATTGCTAATCACGAAGATTTACATACTTTTAAACTCTTGAACTTTTCTATCATGTCGGAGTATGTGAAGAATTGTCTTTGGTTTTAAAAAAAAGGCAAAAAATCTCTATTAGACAAAAAGCAGACGTAAAATCAAACAAATCAATGTTAAAAAAATTTGCAATATCATCAAAAACCTTGAGTACGATAACTAAAATTGAATTCTACATTTTCTTTAATGCAACACTGTATTTTATCAACAAAATATAATACAAAGAATACATTCTGATAAAACATTTAAGTTCTTGCTAAAATAAGTGATAGTAAACCAATTATAAATTGACCTGGACAACCTTCTATTTTGAACTCCTCCTCCAAAAATTAGGATTTTAAAGTACATTTTATAAAAATACCGTAAAAAAACATTTTGTAGACTACAAACTAGATGAAAAACCAATTTGAATAGGTCTCTGAAAAACAAACTAAAATCTTTTTTTCCAAACTAAAACACTTAAAAAGTGATGATGAGCAGAAAAAATCATGAATCAACAATATACAAAAATGTGAAAATACTGAAAACTTTCAGATTCTAAATCAAATCATATCTAGAAAATATCTCTCTTATTCATTAAGATCTATCTGACTCCGAGTACCTTAAGGGAACTTATTTTGGCGGGAACTAAGTTTAGTGGATTTGGCAAATTTAGACAAAATTAAACACAAATTAAATATTTTGCTCACTTGCCAAAATAAGTCCCCGTCAAAATTAAAGTATTTTGTTTTCTTGCTTAAATAATCCCTGAAATTCATCAAAATTGCTTAAAATAAGACAAATTAGAACAGATTTAGGCCATCATCCGCCGCCAAAATCAGTTCCCACCAAAATTTAAAAAATTCATCATTCACCAAAATTAGTTCCCACCAAAATAAGTTCCCTTAAGGTATCTAAAAATGTAATATAAAATATGTAATAGTAATACAAACTATGGATATTCAAATAAATAAATGTATGAGTGAGGACTGGGCAAAACTGCAACAACGTGTATATACAAAATCTATAAAAAGTCTAAAAATAATTCAAATGGTTGTGAAAGGTCAAATTAGTCTTGTGTGTAGATGTCTAGACTCTTCCTATAAATATTCATACGGGGCCACTTCATTACAAGCTTTGTTACCCACTCCTTTTATTCTTTCTCCTTTATCTTCTCAAACATTTCATGCTGGAAAGATGGAAATTTTTGATGAGATCTATTGCCTTTAAATTTGAACAGTTGTTTTTCTTCGAATTGCTTTGAAAGCTCCAAAATATCCCCTTTCCAGTCTGGCTTTACATGTCTCCCGCTTCCATGCCTGACTTTAACCTCTGAATCAAACCTATCTGTGATATCCTTCACTTCTTGATAACACTCGCTGACCCTTTTAATACTCTTATCTCTCAGCTTCCCTTCCATACTTCCAAATTCCTTTTTTTAGCGTACTTATTTCTATGCTCCAATTCTCGATCAAGCTCAGAATTTGTCGATGGGAACCCTCTATTGTTCACTGAGCGATTCCACATCAGCTCGTGTGCGAGGGCAGGAGGTAAAAGATCTTTAATCTGGGCCAAGAGTTGCAACGTGTAAAAAGCATACTTAGATTTGCTTGTAGTTTTGAAACACAGTACTAGCCATTTATGGAGTCTAATTATTCTCTCTCCATCACCATATTTTCTTGCGTCAATAAAGTTCTTAGCTAGGTATCCCAGAAAGAGGATATTTTTGGAATAATTTAAGATGTGAGCTGAACCATCACTGTTACTGGTAACAAATGGCATGCTGGGTAAGAACTTGCTGACAAGTGTACTTACAAATTGTTTGAAAAGTTTTTCAGATTTTTCATGAACTATTTTTTTCCAGAACCAACGGTTATCAGCTTTGGCTTGTTTGTAAGCAGCAACTAAAAGTGCCTCTGAATACTTAATCAAGAGGTCTTCGCAATCATTCACAGCTTTTATTGGGTCTGCTTTAACTCCCTGAGCATTAAGAAAATTTCTAGCCTGAAAGAGGGTGCCCGTGTCACCAGACGATTGATTATTATAAAGAAGCTTCCAGATGGACTAAAATTTAAAAATATTTTAATTCATTAGTAAAAGTTCATTCTGACAAAATACAATGTGGGTAATCCTAAAGAAAATACTCAAAAGAATTAATTTTTGTTTTTGCTTTCATTCTTGCTAAATAGAGACCCTGAATTTAGTTACGATTCAGCTAATTCCAGGTTTAGATTTTGCTCTTAAATTGTTCTTACTTGTTGCAATTTTTCAGCCTTCTGTTCTTATAAAAAGAGGGTGAAAATTAATTTTAATTACCCCAAGGTAGTTTCCGTATGTGTGAAAATCTGCTAGTGAAGGAATGAATCCTTCGAATCTCTTAGTTGAGGTGTTACCATCTCGATGCTCCAATTGAACATTTTGAGCTCGTTCAACAGATTTCAAATCACCAATGAAAAAGGTTTTCAGCTGATGGTCACTTCAATTCCCAGGGACGAACTGATATGTTCAAAAATTTCAAACATTCCTTCACTTGATGTCTCATCACAATTTAAAATTCCTAAAGGATACTAATGGACAAAAGGTCATTTTAGTATGTATGTGTGTGTGTGTGTTCCATAAAATATACCCACTTAAACTCTTAGAGAAAATACGTAAAAAACAAACAATGGCTGCAAATTATTGTACAAAACTTTTTCGTTATCTTATACAAAACAATTCTTTAAATTTCGCAAGTTTTGCGAAAATTTGGCTTATTTTTTTGAAAACAAGGGAAACATGTCTAAAAAACTTTATTTTTGTGAGGATTGTATTTTGCAAACTTTGCAAATCCAAAGGTTTTTAAAATTTTTGCGAGGATTAATTTTCCTGAATTAAGGGAAAAAAATTGTCTCGAAATACGATCCCCGCGAAATTAAAATTCCCTTTATTAATAAGGTATTTGTGTGTATGTGTAACCCTTTATGCTTTGTTATAAGGGAATGGAATAAATAATGGTAACTCTGGCAAGTCTATGAAAAAGAGAAACCACAACAAAAATAGTGTAAATGAATGTACAAGACTCAAAAGGTTTGAAAGTTGAAAACCTGATGTGAAAATCCCAAATATTAGATCAATTTAGTCATGAATTTTTCCTGCTAAAGCAGGGTTCAAAATTGATTACAAAAAATAGATAAGTTTGATGTATTAAGGCAGATTAATGATTACTTTTCTTTTAAAAGGTCCAATTTTTGTTGAATGTATACTATTGACTTACAATGGTTGATTTCTTTTTTGTAAATTCCATATATGGATGAGGAATACATGTCTTGGTACTTTGATTTTGCCCATGAAAGTTCATCAATCAAATTTACAAGATCTTTGCAACTAAGAACTCAAATTCTTCAACAAGGTTCTTCCTGTCTGAAGCCGTTTGGAATGTCATTTTTCCATGTTGATTTCTTGGGGATTTTGGGGGTTTTTTTGCTGGGATTCCAAACAAATGAGGGGTTTGTACTCTGTTCAAAACTGCAATTGTATTGAACATGTTCAACATTGTGTTTTTGATTAGATTTCGTCATGTGCCTGGTTCCAATTAGCTTGTTTCAATTATCACCTGATCAATTAAATAGAATAAACAGGTACGGCATATTAAATGACTTTAATAGAATTACAACATCAGGGAATTGCGATTCTTCAAGATTTTCAGACTTGGGTCTAGTATAATTCAAATAATTTTATGTTACATCACCCCACCTATTATCTAGCTGATTATTAGTTTAGCTCCTATGGCAGAGTTGACATAATTTTTTTACCTCTGTACATGAATTTTGATAAGAAACGGATACTGAAATCAATCTATTTAACAGGAGTTGTTGGATCTACATGGATTGTTGACTCGTTATCAATTTGCCAGCTATCGTAGCGAATCAAGTAGTCGTTGTCTTCTTGGTCATCAAGATCTTCGTTGGGTGGTTCACCAAGTTTGAACAAATCAAGGGGGAGCTTTGATCCTTGAACATCTTGAACATCTTGAACATCTTGATCATCATCATCATCATCACCATCACCATCACCATCACCATCATCATCATCATCACCATCACCATCACCATCACCATCACCATCATCAAAATCTGTACTGTATTTGCTTTCGCAGCAGAGTTGTCCAGGAAACTAACATCAAGGTCTTGAATAAATTTTGAAATATAAAATAATTTCCTTTATATACCAAATGCTTAGGTTATCCAGTTAGTTATCCTGCTGATCAGAGCCTATTGTTCAATCTATATATTTAATAATTACTAAAAATCTTTAGTGGAGTAAAATCATTTTCTTAAATACCTTAAGTGGATAATTTCACGTGGACTTGTTAAATTCCCAAAAATTCCACGTGGATTAAATTTTGCGAATGAAAGGTCTTCAAAATTTTCCTGTGGATTAAATTTTAGGAAAATGGCCAAAATTTGCAAAAATTAATCCACGCAAAAATTTATCCACTTAAGGTAATCACTTTATAAAAACTTTGCTCTAGGTTGTCCTATAGTAATTAGTTTTTAGTAAGTAGTTTTTAATAAGTCACCCTACCATCAGAAAGTGTAAATTTTGATAACTCATCATTAATCATAGGAATATCATCCTCGATTGCTCCAATATCTTTAATCATTCCAAGATAATCGTCAAGATCACTCTAATAAAGTGCAATCAATTCTTAGAAAACAAATCTTTTCTTAGAACTTCACTTTTGCAACAAAAATGCACAAAATGATGGCGATTCTGTAAGCCAGAAAATAAAAAGAAGAGATTTCAGGCCTTCAGTATGAGAAATTAAATTCAACTATTGGATGACCCAATAAATAAACAATTGCAAACCTTTGAGGTTTTAACCCACTCTTTGACAGGATCAAGAAAAGATTTTCCCAATTCAACTTGTTTTGAAATCACTGTGTTGTAAGATACCGACATAGACAGCGAGTTGAGACGATTGATACATAATTTATCAGCATCGCCGTTCTTCAGTATTAAACCAATAATAGAGGGGAAAAGATTGCAATGCCAACTGCGGCAATTTAATAAAATATTGAGAGATGTCAGAATAGATGGCCTCAAAGACTGTTTAGTTTTCAGTTTATTTCTTCCAATTCTTGGATTTGTTCCGATATTTTCAATAAATTTGAGTGTGCATGGAGCCTTTGTTGATGCGTCCTTGTATTGTGAATCGAATTTAAAATCTTTTAGATGAATTGAATCCGTGACTTGTGAATTGAAAAATTTAGACTGAGACAATTTTTTGACCTCTGATGAGATGGTTTTCGAAAGGAGTTTTGATGATATTTCATTAAATTCATTAGGATGGTTAGCATGGAGTGAATATAAAACATTCGGAACTTTTCCGTCTAACAAAGATTTAATAATTTTAACTTTTTTCCTTGATAGTGACCAATCTTCCTTCGTTGTTTCATATTCCAAAGTGACCTGGAATCATGGTGTATTTGACATGAAGGAACACAAAACAAATAAATTTAACGACCAATAAATGACTTTTAACTTTTAAAAAGGATTTAAAAAGGGTTAAAAAATCTATGTGGTTTCATTTTGAGTCTAGTATTTTGCAGATAAAATAAGAAGTAATAATCACTGAATTTTAAAGGAAATAAAAACATGGTCCAAATGTTCTAGCATCTAGCTTGGCTTGTATATTTTTTATTACACCATTGGTTTTAGTTTCAAATTGCCTGCTCAGATGACCACAAAGGAGCACATTGTATTGCAATTTATTCTAAGTAACAAAATAATTGCAATGTCTATCTATCTATATATTTGGTACTAAGAGGCCCTAGGGCCCATTATCCGTACAATGGAATGTCTTCTCCTAGTCAGAAGTAAAACAAAATGTAAAGAAACCAGGAAACTGAAATCCATAAAGCTGTGCGCCCACTGAAAAAAGATTGTTCATTGTAAACACTTGGTCGCAATTAATAAAACCAGACATAAAACAGAACTAAAAAGAATAAGCGATAGAAAATGAAAAAATTTTCATTTTCCATCGCTTATTTTTTTCGTTTGTCGCAAATAAAATCAATATATAGGTTTTTGATTCCAGACAGGAATGTCTCAAATTATTTGCGACAAACAAATTCGCGATGAACTATATTTTTTCCAGTGGACACGTAGCTTAAATGAACATGTCAAATGTTATTTCATTCAACATAAAAATAACATATGCTATCATCATGCTATTATTGAAAACTAGGCCTATCTTATACTTACTTTACACTCCTTTTCTTGCAAAGTATTATTGGCAAATGGTAAAACATCTGATTAAATCTCTGTATCACTAGTTCCACCAACCTCCAACTTTTTCCTAGAGCTAGACTGGCCACCACCATCCTTGGACATTCTTTTTGACTTGCAAATCACAAATGCTTCCTTCACTTTGGTCTGATTCCTTCCGAACTTCTCCAGCTGCTCTTTTCGTTTTAAAGAGATCAAGTGTATTTGTCGGTAGCATTTTCGACAAACAATTTTTAAGTCTAATCTACCAAACTGAGAACCGATGACATCTTCGATCTCTTTACAGATGTCTGTTTTTTCTGCATTTTCAGACGTGGACTTGTATAGTTTTCTCCTGTAGTAAGGATCTAGGATCTTTTCAGAGCAAAGTGCGCAACAATGTTTGATGCCACCGAATCAAGATGGTAAATTGTCTTTATGGGTGTTTTTGGCTCTGCAGGGTCTTCTGTGTCTGCCATATTCAAAGGAACCGAGATCTGAATAAATTCTGATTACATTATTTCTATCTAGAACTAAAGTAATTGAAATGTTATATCTACTAATACAGTTATAAAGATTGGAAATTATACCTGATGAAAGATCTTTATATCGATCAAGTCCGAGACAAATTTCATTCATGAATTCATGATAACAATCCCAGGATCATCCATTTTCTTCTTCAAAAGATTTCCCAAAAGAATATCAATACGGTTTTTCATTTCAATCTACCAAATAGCGTAATTAAGAACCCAGCTGTCCCGATTTATAAACTTCAAAGTATGAATTTACCCCCTGAACACAGCTGTAAAAATACATTTTTTCCCCACAACGCCGAATTGGTATCGTCTAGACTGTTAACACCACCGCCACTGTTTACTCCCCCCCGAAAATTTTTCCACCCTGGGCGGTATTCCCTCTTCCAAATTATTCCCTTATACAGTGACCTAAGTCTAGACGATAGGATCGTCTAGCTATTTTCTTGCTTAAACTTCCAACTTTTCCCTGTAATATTCTTTAGTTTTCCGTAGTTCTTTTTTGAAATTATGTGATTATATTTCTTCCTTATTTTCTTTTCAAGACTAGAAAATTTAATGAAAGATATAATACAATGATGAATACTGATAATAAAGAAAATGTGTCAAATGAAAGTCCAATCAATGAAAAGAAGAAAGACTACAGGTATAAAAATATTCTAATGTATTCTAATTTTCGTTGCCCTAGTTTTCAAGACTTTACAAGGTTTGATTTCTTATTACAGGATTTTTTGACTTAAAATGAAGCCTGAGCTGCTCTACAGAAGGTTTATAACTATATTTTTCTTCTTTTGTGAGAATTTAAGTTTTAGGTAGAGAAAAACAATGATGTTAATAATGAGAGTTTCTGCTTAAGAGTGTTTGAAGAATTGTAAAAGGGGCCATTGATATGGTACAAAGACATTGAAGAGGGGAGAGGGGGTTTAGCAAAAGTGTATGTTATTGTTTAAATGAAGTCATTTCTACTGTTCTCTGCGTACAAAGGGGAGGGGTAACAAATATTTGGGAAACTTTTGCCTATGTACAATGGGCTCTTCCAGAAAAAAACCGTTCATGGAGGGTGGAGGATGTATTATTTTTTCAGTGATTTACCCCTGGACATTTCGATTTTTCACCCCCTGGACACGTGTTTTACCCCTGGACACGTGTTTTACCCCTGGGCAAGTGTTTTACCCCTAGACCAGCATCAAATTGACCCCCTGGACACAAAGATTTACCCCTGGATATTGCAAATTCACCCCATGGACATGTCAGTTTTTCATTTTTTTTTCGATATCCCTGGACAATATAATCTCCACCCCCCATGAATTTTTTTCTGGAAGAGCCCAATGGATGATGCCTCATTTTGGATTAAAAACTAATAGTTTTTGAATCTTATTTTCTTGTTCAAACCTCATTTTAGATCAACACACACACGGTCGAAAGCTGCATTGAAAAAGCGAAACAAGAAAAGTAAAGACCGAAAAAAGCAGAGGAAAAAGATGGAATATGAAAGAACCGTCAAATCAAACCTTGAAAAAGATAAGACTATTCAAAATTTGGAGAGTGAAAAAGCCTTATTATCAAGGGCTCTAAAGAACACCAAGAAAGGATCTACCATACCAGCTCGGTATTCTCTTCCTAGGTCAATACTTCAGTCTACAAGGAACAAAAGTGTCGCGATTAATCAAACCATCCGTATTCCCGTTACTGAATTCAAGAAGGACGAATTAGAACTTTTTGATTATCAATTGGGAGAAGGAGCATACGGCCAAGTTTGTCTTGGGAAACTTTCAAACTTTCAGCAAACTGTTGCTGTGAAGGAAATCAGTGGAAAATCTTGTCAATTAGACGCTTACGTTGAAAGTAAGACCATTACACTGAATGGTTACAAAAATTTACCATTGTTTTATGGGTGGGTGAAACCAAATTTTATCTTGATCGAATTCATTGGAAAAGGATCAACACCGTCTCCTACTTTGAAGGAACTATTGTTCAGTGAAAGCTCAAATGAAATTGATTGGATTGGTGTACTGGTTGATATAAGTTTAAATTTATTCATGATAAAGGATTCTTGCATAATGATCTTCTTTCAAAAAACGTTTTGATTCGTGACAAAAAGTTTGTCAAAGTGATCGACTTCGGAAAGGCTACCTTGATCGAGGACCCTGTGGTCTACAACATTCCCCCTGGTAGCCAAAAGCAGCGGCTGTATAATGAGCGTCATAAGCACT
Organism: Clytia hemisphaerica; assembly: GCF_902728285.1. NCBI lineage: Eukaryota > Metazoa > Cnidaria > Hydrozoa > Leptothecata > Clytiidae > Clytia > Clytia hemisphaerica. Next base: position 657,160 of record NW_027103394.1, read on the forward strand.
TGGCTTATGAATTGCGCAATGTCCCTAATTCTGCCCAAATCATATATCTTTTCGCTTGGATACATCATGCAGCTTGTTAGTGAGGTGACGAAAAATGAGAAGCTCGCAAAAAAATTTCGTTTGATCTTCTCGTGGAGGATCCTGCCGGACGTCCCTTGATCCCAAATGTTGTTAGAAAATGTAAATTGTTGAGACATAACTTGGAAAATTGAGTATTTTTAGAGGAATAATTATTGCTTATGAAATGGATCGTTAACTTTTTGTATATATCAGGTCTTGTAAATTTTTATTACCTAACTACTATTCAACATCATAAAACGCATCCTAATTCAAATCCTATCAAAAGTAACAGGCTTTCTTGTTTCCACTGTCAATTTTACCTGGATAAGCTTTAATCCCGAAATCGCAACCTGATTGTTCTTTGCGTAAAATGTGAACTTCGCTTCGCAGCCATTGTTGAAGGTAATTTTCTTAGGCTCTTTCGATGTTTTTTTTCGAAATACATCAAGTCATACACAATTTTTTTAGACATTCTTAGTATGACATATAATTGTGAAAGTATTTCTAGAAGCATTCAATTCTTAAATTTAGGATCCATCTATTCTATCAATTTTAATTTTTGAAATATTTTCAACTGTCAAAACACTTCCCAAAACACCCCCTTATCACATATTGTAGGGATTTGGGGTTGATTGGAGGAATGCGATCAGGCTTTGTTTGTAACGACTGTTCAAACAGATAGCTTAGGGTAAATGTGGTTTAATAAAGCATTCATGGATCTTGACAATGTAAGTAAGAAATCAAAATCAAAGTAAATCAAAAATCAAAGTAAATCAAAAATCAACCAAAAAATTGAAAATCAAATTCATGTCACAAAGTTCTTTCAACGCTCTCTTGTTAACAACAAAGTTCATTCTGATTAAAAATTTTAGTAAGTGACGAGAGAAAATGCTGTGACATAGTTGAAGTAGAAACAAGTCCCTAAGGGACGCGTAAAATGATTGCCTATTATAAAAATTAATTAGTTTAGATTTTCCGTGACGTCAAGGCAGAGGAGTTTTCTCATGGGAACTAAGGATGAATCCTTACACTCCCCCCAGCGAGACAATTCATTGAATTTTGTAGAGTTCATGCATTAAATCAATCTCATCAACATGATGAATAACAACAATACTTCGTACAGCACGAAAGGTAACTCGATCCTTCTTTTCATTGGCATTTCGATATCGAATGTAACATTTTTGAACTTTACCATCACGACCAGTTTCAATGGAATCGATCATACCAAATTGATAGCTGGATGACAACTTTGATTCGTGTTTAGTGAAGAGTACAACATCTCCTTTCTTGATATCTCGATCTGATTTGAACCATTTTGGAGTGAACATGAGTTGAGGTACATGGTTTACGAGCCATGTTTCAAACCAGGCGTCGAATATTGCTTTGTTCTGATCCAGTATTCGATCCTTGAAGACGATGTTGAACGAGCCAGTAGGACTTTGATTATTGTTTCGACCAAGACGTAGTCGATTGGGAGTTAGTAGATCGATGCTTTCGAAGTCTCCTTTTATCCCTCTAATTGCCATTGGTAGATTGTTGATGTTGTTAGAGATTTGAGCAGCAAGTGTTTCGAGTTGCATCAGTGATAACTTTTGGTTTGTGAACTGAGTTTCCATTGATCGACGAATCTCTCGGATCTTTCTTTCAACACGTCCGTTCATGTTGTGTCCCCCAACAGGACATACTTTAAGCTCGACAGCATAGTTGATGAATAGTTTCCACTGGGTGTCTATGAAATCGAAGTGCAGGCCTTCACATCCTTTGAGGAGTTGACTGCCTTCATCAGTAAGGACGTGCTTTGGATATCCAACCTCACATGACAATCTGATAAATTCTTTAATGAATGCCGTTGAGCTGTAGTCATCCATGACCTTGATTGATACAGTTGTTGTTGTTGCACAGCAGAAGACGACCATCCATACCTTGATGCTTTTACGTTTTTGTTGTGGTGAATAGGCAAGGAATGGTCCACATATGTCGAGTTGGGTGGAGTAGAATGCGGGTGCAATCATCAAATTGTGCGGTGAGATTGGTCCCATTTCAATGTCGATGGTTTTTTTCATCAAGTACCTGCATCGTTCGCATGATGTACGTACTGATTTGACCAAGCCTCTTCCATCAATGACATAGATCTGTTGAAGAAGATATCTGTATGTGGTTTCAATACCAGAATGGCGAACTGTTGGATGATACCAATGGATTTCGTTAAGAATGCTGATTGCTATTGGTGAATGACGGCACACAATTGGTACTGCAAAAGTAGTAGATGACAGATCAATCATTGCTTGAGTTGCTTTTCCAGTTATGGTAATCGAGTCGTTTGATAAAATTCGTCCAGTGTAGATCATCACTTTGTTGACCATTTTGCTGCTGTTTTTGTACTTTGATGGTTCCACGAATTCCATCACTTCTTGGGTAGCCTTCTTGTAAAAGTAATTCTTTGCAGCTTCCAATGATTCTTCAATTGTGAGTCTTGGAATGTGATTGTATTTGGAATGTTTGCAATTTCGAAGAAATCTGATGGTCATTGCAAGGATACGACATATTGTTGAAAATCTGTGACGTAACGGGTCAATTAAGTAATTTGAGAACTTGTAGAACTTGGATGCTTCGTTGACATCTGCTTTGGTGAAGTGTGATTGTTGTTCTGTTGTGTTGACTTCCTTGGAAACTTCCTGTTGCTCTTTCTGGCTGAGTGATATTTCCTTTGCTGTGAGATTTGGGAAGTCGTCACCAGTCATCCATGGGAATCCATTGATCCATGTAGAGTTGGGTGCAACGACTTCATTTGAGTCACATCTCCTTGTTGCTATGTCTGCGATCATGTCAGTCCTCTTGATGTAACTCCAATTTGATGATGAAGAAAAACATTTGATTTCAACCACACGACTCCTGAGCCATTTCTTGAGTGGTCTGTCTTCATTACATAACCAGTGAAGAACGATTTGACTGTCAGTGAACTTGTGGGATGCCTGGGATGCCTTGTGTTGAGTTGAGAAAGCCTGACGAACAACTTCACCAGTGTGAGCATTTAGAAGTGCTGCTACTAGTTCTCCTCTTGGTTGAGTCATGTCTTCTGGTAGAATACGTGAACGAGCAAAAATCAGTTGACACGAGTAGTTGCCATAGGTTCTCTTGAAACGTATGTATATTGCTGAACATGCAATGGATTGACTTGCATCACCAAAATCCAACGTGTTGATTTGTAGACTCTCAGCATCTTCAGGTACGATAGCTCTTCTGTAGGTGATGTCTTTAATTTCTGAGATGAGTTGGAAGTTCGATATCCAGAGTTGACGAAGATTCTCAGGCAATGTGTCGTCCCAAGATAGTTTTCGGTTTACTAGATCATGTAAATCTAATTTGAGCGATGCTGTGATTGGTGTGATGATTCCGGATAAGACTTCTGAAGCTTTGGATACACATTGTCTTCTGGTTAATTTTGCTGGTACTTCATTGATGACACCAACTTTCTTGCCACGATAACGTTTTGCAAAATTGAGGTCTTTGATGTCAAGTGCGATCGAATCTTCCTTTGGTTTCCACGTCATTCCAGCAACTGATATTGTTTCACCGTCTGATGAGAGGTTTTCGTTTGGATGACTTCCTGAGATTGTTACACCTTTGAGAGCAAAACCACCGTGGGATATGACTACTTCAAGCTCGTTGGACATTTCTTGGACTTCTTGCAGTGTTGAATGCCCAGATAAACAATCGTCGACGTAGATATCCTTTGAAACAGTACGATAGACATTTGGATGTCGGTCTTGGAAGATTTTGGCGGTCTCCCTCAAACCGAATTCTGCCTGATTTCCGCTTGATTTAACTCCGTATATAAGAGTCTTGATGATTTTTTCGTCTGGTGATACATCATGGGCAAGTGATTCATGCCATAGGTATCGTTGTAAACACCAGTGAGATTAATCGAGCTTGATAGTGTTATACATCTTCTGGATGTCGGTGTGGAATGCAAATCTATGTCCCCTCCACCGAAGGAAGATTTCAAGAAGTTTATTCATACCATTGCGTCCTTTGGGTAGGATGTCGTTCAGTGATTTCCCAGATTCAGTTGGCATTGAAGCATCGTAGACGACACGACATGGTGTGGAGATTGATGATGGTTTCCAGACTGCACGCCAGGGAATGAAGTTTTGCACAGGGTTTGATTCTTCGACGGTGTTGGCTTCATCTTTGATTGGTGGATGTTCATTAATTGCAAGATGTGATAAATTGATTTTTTTTAGAGAATGATGGAAGTTGACGTTGGCGTGTGATACATCTTGATTTGTAATGTTCGAGCAGATCAAGATTGGTCATCTTTGTGGGAATCGCATACGAGGACGTGCATTTTTGTTGTGAATGGGTCGTGATACGGATGCTTGCAGATGAAGGCTCGTTGGCATTGACCATCTTGATGTTTGCCGGATTTGCGTTGTGCACCTGGATATAAACATTGGTAGCATAGACCCTTTGATCGTAGTTTTTGGAATCTGTCCAGTGGTGACATCTCGACGAATTTCGGGCATGCAAAATATTGTACAATTTTGGTGTTGCTTGGACCATTGGTAGCGACATGATTGCGATCACCACAGATATGACATACCAGTTCGTCTTTGACGTCAGAATGATAGGAAGGTGAATCTCGTTTGTGTGGTTTCTGTTCAGGTTTCTGTGGTTCTTGCTTGTAGATGAGTTGTTTTTGCTCTTGGATTTTGCGTTCGATCTCAAGGAATTTGATGAGTTGGTCCCATAGATCATTCTCTTCAAGTTCGTCCTAACACGTTGATTGGAACCATCTTGTTGTCATGCTTGTGCCCATGAGAAGGTAGATACGTTGCAGTCCATCTCCATTGTACAACTTTTGTTCGATCTTATGCATTTTGCTGAGTAGCATTAGATCCTTTATGGTGCTGATAATTTTGCTGATGACTTCTGCAGCTTTGGATGGTCATAGTGTCCTTCAGGGTCTCTCCCCCCCCATGCCTAGAATGAAAATTTTCCATCCCCCCCCCTCATTTTTCCCCACCCTGCCTCCAAAAATTTTTCCGTCCCCCCCCCTCAAGCATAAGATTAAAAAGCTGTAATTTGATGAACTTAACGCTTATTGTTTTCCCTAAGGTAGTTCTAATTCAAGAATATAAGGAAAGGATGGTTGTTTTTAAACCATAATATTAATAAAACTAAGCATTATGCTATATCATCTCATAAAACCAGATGTTTTTCAATTTTGAATTGATTTTGGTGAGTTCCCCCCCCATGCCTAGAATGAAAATTTTCCATTCCCCCCCTCGTTTCCCCCCCCATGGCTTCAAAAAAAATTATTTCCCCCCTATACGTCCTTTTGACCTCAAAACCCATTCCCCCCCTGAATCCAGGGGAGGGGGAGGACACTATGATGGTGATTTGATTTTGGAGAGGATGTCAAGTTTGGAGAGCTCTGAAAGTTTGTTGTCGAGTAGTATCTTTGTGTTGCCATAGGACGACTTGAGGCGTTTCCACATCTCATCAATATCGGTGTCAGCTTTGACAATTGACAGTGCTGGCTGGTCCAGTTAGTTATTTCGAAGTAGGTCTGGTAGGAAGATTTTTGGTGTATCACGAAGGTGAATCTTTTCAAACTCGGTTTGAAAGGTGTAGATGTCCATAGTTGATTCGAATCCGCTGAACTTTGGAAGCTTGATTTTGAGGATGGAGTCCTTGAATTTTGAATGTTTCTCAAGTTCACGAGATGAGACTTCTTTGTCGATAAGTGAAATGAGTATGCGAAGATTGGTGAGTGAAGCTTCATACCGTGTTTGAAGTCCAAAAACTTCGGATTGTTTGGTGGTACCAAAGGCTTCTTTGATGAATGGTTGAAGATCTTTAGATATGCATTCGAGTGATTTGTAGATGTCACTTGTTCCTTTTTGTGCGTTTTTGAGTTCAGCATCTGATGATTGAGATGGAACAAAGGATGTCTTGCTTTCGACGAGTTTGAGTTTCTGATGAATACTTTTGGTGGCAAATTCGATAGATTTGAGTTGTGCCGATTGATTTGTTTGAGTGATAGCACTTTTTAAGGTACGTTTCTTGGCGAGGCCCTCTTTGGTGTATGCTTTGATGGTTTGCAAGGTTGTCTGGTAGCTTTGATCTTCATGAAATTGAAGCTCGGCATGCAATCGTTTATATGTTGCTTTGAGTGTTCCAATGGCGTTCAGGGAATCAGTTATTTCGTCAATATCGACCAAATCAATGATGGGATTCTCGTCTATGAAATCTTCAATGTCTTCTTGGATGAGTTTCAATCCAGGCTCTGCAGATTTCACCAGCTTTGCGATAGCGATTTGTGATTTTGGGACATCACGATGGAGTTCTGATGGAATAGTTTCGTCTTGATTTGGTATCACTTGATCATCTCGTTTGGTTGCCATTTTTGGATTGGACTTTCGAGGTCCTATCCGTGGTTGGTACTTCTTTTTGCTCCGAAGTAGCATGCGCAGCGGCAAATTGTTGAGTGGGCGTGGCGATGGAGACGATTGGACAGTAGATGTAATTGGCAGCTGTTTGATTTTGAGGCGATTCTGTTTGAATGTAGGGATTTGGGGTTGATTGGAGGAATGCGATCAGGCTTTGTTTGTAACGACTGTTCAAACAGATAGCTTAGGGTAAATGTGGTTTAATAAAGCATTCATGGATCTTGACAATGTAAGTAAGAAATCAAAATCAAAGTAAATCAAAAATCAACCAAAAAATTGAAAATCAAATTCATGTCTCAAAGTTCTTTCAACGCTCTCTTGTTAACAACAAAGTTCATTCTGATTAAAAATTTTAGTAAGTGACGAGAGAAAATGCTGTGACATAGTTGAAGTAGAAACAAGTCCCTAAGGGACGCGTAGAATGATTGCCTATTATAAAAATTAATTAGTTTAGATTTTCCGTGACGTCAAGGCAGAGGAGTTTTCTCATGGGAACTAAGGATGAATCCTTACACATATCCGGTAGGATTTTTTTAGCCAGTGGTGATAAAAGTAACGGACTGAAAGTCGACGGGATCGATGTTTCATCGATGTTTCTTTATTTTTTATGGCTGGGGATTAAAATTCTTTTGTTTTCAAGTTGTTTTCAAGTCATAAAATTCAGTGGGGATGGAAAAAACAGCTGTCCCATGTTTTATGCAGTGAGGTTTGGTTTATTTGATTATTTTCAGTGGGGACAAAAGTTCGGGGTTAATTTCCCACCGGAGACGATATTTTGGACAATTTTTCCAGTGGGGCTGTGAGAAGGGGGTGTGTCAAAGGGAAGGCCCCTTATTTTGCACAAAACAGCTTGATTTTTCCCTATATTTACCCTGTTTTGGGGTTTTCAGAGGTACAATTTCCAACCCCCCCGGCAATTCGGTCCACACAGCGATTCTTGTTTCCGTTTACGCCGTTCCGATTCCTTCGATTAAGAAGAAATCGGTCACGGCAAGATATTCGCGACTCACAGGAAAATTGCAAGGTCAGCTAAATTTTCCGTACAAGCTGAAATGTAAATTTCAACCGCCAATCAGTTGGGTGTTTAAAACAAAAACGGCAAATATTGCCGAAAACGGCAATTATTCAAAAGGTAAAATGCTAAGTCAGCAGAAAAGTAAATAGATAAAATTTGCCGTTTTCGGCAATATCTGCCGAAAAAGCAAGTATAGTCGTTTTAGCCTAGACCACGCCACTGCCAAATTAATTCGAAAATTAAAGTATAACAACAAGAAAGAGTCATTCATTGAATCAGAAAAATCTACTGTAGCAATGGATTTCAAGAAAATATTTATTGATAGCTGTGAGGAGTTCAAAGCAAACGTGAAATCAAAGGTGAAGGAACACAACAACTTCAGGGTTTCTGCAGAGGATGTGGTAAAGAAAATCCAGAACTATCCCATCCACCGTCAAATTTTTAAGTCGTGTTTTAAAGTTGGTCAAATTAAGACTTTGAGATTGAGTTTGAAGATATTTGGAGATGGTATAATTAGGGTCAACCAGCATAAAGATATTTCAATTGTTGCGCCCCTTTTTTACGCTACTGTTGCAACGCAGGACTTAGATCGGGGAGATTTGGTTCTACCAGTATGCAACCTTCTGCCATTTTCTGAGCACACTGCTGCTGAGGAACAAAATATTCAGGTATTTGTTCCTAGTAGCTGTGATAATGATGAACTCGGGGAAGGAGGCGAAGTCTCCCTCTTTGATCTTCTTCCTGCGTGCCCAGATGTTCTCCCTGAAAATCGAACACCTGGGTATAGCATCAGCATGTCAAAGGGTGACAATTTCACTAGCGTTAGGGAAGGTCACGGTTTGTTGGTGGGAGATTTCCTGGTTGTCCGTGGTAAAAACTATAAAATAATGGAGATACAACCAGATGATGGCTGTGCCTCTATTTACCAAAAAGAAGGCTCACGTAACATGGTCTATGTGGATAGATCTTTTGAAAATAACAGTGAAAAACAGCCACTCCGTTTCCGTAAGATGATTTATCTTAGAGGTAAATTAATTTCTGTTTCTGCTTCAAGTCTGTCAACTTTTCGTGGCATCGCAATCAATTTCAAAGACAGTAGAAATAAAGATTATAATCATGGCGTCATGGAACTGAGTTTTAGCTGCGCTGTATTCAACTCGCTTGGGTACTACACAAGGAACTTGGCAATTGCGGAGGCTGATATTTTACAGTAATCGTGAAATGGGGTAAAATGCAATTAGTGGAGGACAGTAGATATTCGTAAAAAAATCACTTACATACCATAATGACGCAGTATATTCTGTGCACAAGATTTTCTTTTCTGTTTTCCTCGACAATTGTATTTTACCAAATTTGACGGCGAAAGTTTTGTTTATATTATGTATAAAGAGAAGTGCTAAGGACAAGCTAAGGACAAACTTAAGGACAGGCTATTGAATGAAACACATATTTTTTAATGGGATTTACTTTGAAAACAGGAAACTTTCATTAATATCTTTCTTCGCCATTTTGGTTTTCAAATTTTGCAGCGTGTGTATTTTAAATTGTCATGGTTAAAAATTTATGATAGAAGTTATTGTTTCTCCGGTAATTTTTTTTGATGACTTTTTTCTTATATTACCATGTAAGTGAGACATTCAAGGGAGGGTAACTTTCAGCAAGATAAGCTATATATAATGACAAGTTTTTCCACTGAGTTGTTTTTCTAGGTCAATAGCTAAATACAGTGTAACTTAATGTTTTATTTTGCAGTTGTAGTTTTTTTTAGATTTTTTAGATATTTTTCAGATAGAACAAAAGGTTGCAGCTTATGTTTTTCTAAGTTTGGAACCAGTTTTAAAGTAAAAACAAGAATGAGTTTTGTTTACCTCTTTTCTTTTACTCAGTTTGTTAATCAATTTTTTAAACTTTGAAAACTTTTATTTTGAATTTTCACTTTTATACTTTGTTTTCCAACTAAGGCGTTGTCGTGCTAAAAGGTGCTTAGGCGCTTTATCCTATCTGAATTATATAGTGGGGGACTGGAAGTCTGAATATGTTTTCGGGAATTTTCAATAGGTATTTGAATTTAAACTTTCTATTGCTCCTCTTCACGGAAAGTTTTTAAAACTTTCTTTGTTGAGTACAAGAGAAAGCGATCAATTCTTTCTATTGATAAAGTCCACTCTGTACTAAGCCTATTTTTACGATATTTTCAATTTTTAGCAATATATATTTTGTGCTTAGGCGCTTTATCCTATCTGTATTATATAGTGGGGGACTGGAAGTCTGAATATGTTTTCGGGAATTTTCAATAGGAATTTGAATTTAAACTTTCTATTGCTCCTCTACACAGAAAGTTTTTAAAACTTTCTTTGTTGAGTACAAGAGAAAGCGACCAATTCTCTCTATTGATAAATCCCACTCTATACTAAGCCTATTTTTACGATATTTTCAATTTTTAGCAAGAAATATTTTGAGCAAAAAATGACTGAATATCTGAATTCTGCATCAAATTTAAAATAGTCCAATTAATATACTTGTTTAATCATGCCCTGGCCACTAAGCGAACTCGCCAGAGTACAGATACTTACCTTATTTATGATGAAATCTTTTATAAAGATTCATATTTTTGCTTAGTGAAGGTCTGACCCTCGTCATGAATAAACAAGTATTTTGAGTTTTTTTATTTTACTATATGTAAATTTTGCCAAATTATGCTTTTTTAAGTGAGATGAGAAAGTAAAATTTGACTGTGAGAAAAATTAAAAAAATAAAAAATTTCTTACATGGCAAATTACGCTATGGAATTTTGACGGAAGATATTTGAAATGCAGTATTTAAAGGCAATGGAAAAATTGCTTTCTTTGTTAAAATAGACGTAGCGCATCTAAAAAAATACCTCAATGGAACCGATTTTAAAATAAATAATTGTAGGAATAAGGTAGAAATAGAAAAAATAACAATATCATAAATAAAAAAATACTAGATCATTTAATTCAATTTAATTTTCCTCGTTTTCTGACTCAGGAAAACTTTCAATTTGGGGCTGTTCTGGGTGGTTAGGACAGTTCTTGTTGTTTTTATTGTGACCTGGAATCTTGCAGACAGAACACTTCTTCTTGTTTTCTGTAAAAATACTCTCTGGGTAGTAGAGCTGCTTAACGCGAAGAACCCTTGTAACTGTGAGGAATCTGTCCTTGCTTAAATTTGTGCTGTCCATTTCTAATGTTTTGATCAATTTATTGAGATGCTCACCAGCATTACAATTGAAATAGCCGTAGCTCCAGCCAAGTGTTTCCCCATAAAATTTCATAATTCTACTCACATGATCACGCAAAATGTGTAAATAAGGTTTTCTTTCTGTACACTTGCCGAGAGAACATCTTTTAAATGCGACAAAAAAAATTTCTGCGCGTTCTTGAAATGTGCGCACACGGTCTTGATTATATGTTGTTGACCGTATGTCTTTGGCGAGATCACGAAACATCCGATAAAGTTTTATGACAGTTTTCATTTTCTGAAAACTCTTATCTCCCAATTTTTCGTTTGGCTTTAAAAACATCAAAATAAACTTCTCTATATTCAATTCGAATTGTTTACAGTCCCTGCCAATCATCTTCAGAGTTGAACTCCCATCATAGTATTTTTTTTTACTGAAAATTCAAAAATTAGTTCAAACATTACCTTAAGGGAATAAATTAATGCGAGAATAAATTAAATAAATTAAATAAATTCCGCATTAATTAATTCCCTTAAGGTAACTATCCTTTTTTAAATCTTAAAATTTTTGTTCTTTTCGGTGTTTATTGTGAAGAAAATAGGGGTTCAGTCAATAACTTATACTAATGAGAAAAATATGACCAACTCTAAAGTGAAATCTGAAATGCCTTAAAACTCAAAATGATCTTAAATATAATTTCATGAAAATATACCTTTTAAAGTAGGAGTTTACTTGAAGTGCTAGAAAGTGGCACCCTATTTGACGCAAAGCATCTGGGATGACCTCCTGTTGCTTTCGATCAGTCACCAAATCAAACATATAATTCCACAGGTAACGATGATGGGCCAAGATTAGGTGAAGACCACATGGAACCACAAGAAGCAATTCAATGCAGTCGAGCAGGGGTTTTGCCTAGAATAAAAATAAATTTTATTAGGCTAAGGATATCATACAATTTCATGCTCGCTAATTTGTACTAGTAATCACACGTTTTGGAGTACAATTAACGATTAAAATCACAAGTAACAAGGAGAAAATAGCAATCTGTCTGAATCCGAAGAACGAGGATCAATACAATCACTTTCTCTTTGTTACAAGTTATTTATCGTTAAATTGTACGACAAAGCCTGCGATTCCTGGTTAATCGTCAACATTTTAAAGCAATGAATAGTCATAAAATTGAAAATGAAAGCAAAAATGCAATTAATTTGCTTACATATTGACCGTAATGGCTTTGTTGAAAACTTGTGAAAAGTTTTGTCCCATGATCAGGATGTTCTCCCAAAACATCGATAGCTTGCTCCCCTGAAAATTAAGGCAAGAAGTAATTAAAAAATTTAGAAAAAAAATTAAAAAATTGCATTTCGCAGGAACTAATTTTTGCTTTTTTCACGGTTTTTTGGCAAAACCGCAAAAATTAGAACCCGCAAAATACAATTTTTGCTACTTTTATCAAAAAAATTGATCCCCTAGGAAAATGAACGAAATCTGTCCAAAAAAGGCAAAACCGTGAAAATTAATTCCCGCAAAATGCGATTTTTAAATTTTTTTTTCAACAGCGAAATTTAGTTCCAGCGAAAATTACAGCAGTTTTATTGCTAAAGATAATTGAAAGAAGAACTGAAGTATTTCAAATGTGATAAAATTTATAGAATTGAGAATTGGCTGAAGTTGAACCTGCAAAAATGATATCTCCAATGGTTTGTTGTCTTTCTTGATACTCATTTTCTTCTTTCTCCAGCCGCAAACGTTTCTCCTCTTCACTCTCGTTTTTCTTCACAGGTCTGTCTTTACCCCACTGGTCGATATGCATTTTGCAATAGAAGCACCCATACAGACTCGTGCAAGAGCACTTTCCCAAAATCTCTTTCACGAAACTGAGATCCGCACACAAGAAAGGAATAACATTAAACTTTTCCCCATTAAATTCAAAACCATTGAAGAGCAGATCTTTTATTTCACTGTAGTGGAGTTTTCCATGTATGTCAAGATTTTCTCTCGATTCTGAGCCTCGAAACAATGATGCAATAAACTGACCATACGGTGAATGGAGTAACTCAGAATTATTAAGAAATGAAAAAGATAGCTGCTCTGTAGGAAATTTGCTTGCAGCTCTAAAATTGTCACCTGTGAGTCTAATAAATAGTGTCTTGAGATTTGGATCCAAGTGACCATAAAGAGAACTATTCAACTTTTTAAGTTCATTGAAAAATTTATTTTGCACTTTTGCATCAAAAAATACCATTGTGTTAAACCAAGGCTTGCTTTTCAAAACAAATTCAATGGTGCTTTTAACATCACAGCCACAAGACATGCATTCATCTTCAGGACAACAACAGTATCCTCTTACAATTGGCCCTAAATCTAATGCCTGGATGTATTTTTGGGTGCTTTCATGAGAAGGAAGTTCCACACCATGACATTTAAAAATCCTTTTAATGTTATTGTAACCTCTTTGAGATAAATCTGAGCGACTCGTTATCAACTCGGCAGAATGAATTTCAGTGAAAATTCTTTTGGGAGGGGCTTTGAGAAGTTTTTTCTCAAGTTTTCGTTTGAAAACATCATTATCATCTATTGCATTCTCAACAAGATCTGGTTCCTTCTCCAACAAATAAGACACGTAACCTGAAGAAAAAAAATTACGTAAGAAAAATGGTACTGGTTATTATAATTTGGAGGCAGAGTTATTCATATATAATTTTTAACCTCAGTTAATAGGAAAAACCCAAAAGGAAGTTATATACCTGAGGAATCCCTGCAACAAAAAAACACAATCTAAACATTAGTTTTTTGCATACCTGTCTCCTTGTAAGTTTCTCTCACATGTCTCAATTAAACGTACAACTGTACGTTTACTTTTTTCGAGCTAAATTTTCCTGCCTGTATATACCTTATTATTTCCCACCTTTATACTTTTTCCCCTCCTCTATGTTTATTTATTGTGACCTATACATCACCCAGTTTTTCAATAATAATGACCAAACAAAATAAAATTCAGTTTTTCCTTTTAGAATACTCACTTTTTATATCTCCAAAGCTTGCATGTTTGACTACATTGTTAATCTTTTCATTACGATTATCAGCTGACTTTTTCCTTTTAAAATCTTCAGTCGGTCCTGCATTACGGTGCCTTATGCTAACAATATCTTGAAGTGGCTTGTCCTCGGCAAATCTGTTCTGGTTCAACTTTTCTGGATGACTCAGTGCAGAAAAAACTTCTTTGTAATAAAAACCAAAAAACTCCTGGCCTGACCAATTCTTTGTCCCAACTGGACCAATATGATTCAAAATCAATGTTACTGTTTTGCTGATGTTCTCTGTTTCTACGACTTGTTTTTCAGTTTCACAAATGAACAACGGTAGTGTTCCGTTAGCTTTGATCTTACACGTGACCAAAACATGCTTACCTTCTTTTGTTTCAACTCCACGATGAGCGGTATACCCATCACGTAAAAGGTAACGCACGCCATCTTTATAACGCTCATAAAATGAGGAAAACTCTCCCACAACAACCTTGCCAAAAGTCTGCACTCCTAACCAAGAAAACTTTTCAGTCATGTGATACTGACTGAACTGAGGAATGGGAGATGAACAAGAATTACTTTGACTTTTATCACTGCTAGCATTATGAGATCTGCGCTTTTGACTAGTTGCTACAGTGTTCAGTAGGATTTCGGAAACATGTTTGCGGTCAAATCCAAAAAACTTTGTTCCTGACCATTTGTGCGGAGTTGGCACTTCCATTTTTGAAGAATATTATTGGCAACAACTGTTGAGTAGAGGGCAAATTCTTCACAGTGCTTAGTGGAATCAATGTTGCATTCATTATCAATTCTATAAGCAGCTATTGTGAATGTTGGCTTTCCAAGAAAACTTTTTTTCACAGTACAGTCAAGTTTGTAAAGACCTTCTTTTCCTCGCACTACTCTGGCAGCTGTATAACCATCAAACACAGGGATATTAGCTGCAGTTACAGACCACATTTTAGGAATTTGGCCAGCTCCATCCTTGACAGGAACTCCAATAGAAGTTACTGCTAGCCACATAACATGGCCCTTTTCTTTTTGTAAAAATTCCTTGAGTTTTGGGATGCTGTTCATTTTCAGATTTTTAAATATATTCTATGATTAGAGAAGAAAAAAATATTAAAATACCTTCATGGATCTTAAAGTCGTATATCAAATGCCTACAGAGCATAATAATTATAAAGTGCGAACATTCCAGCAAATCATAGATACAAACAAAGTCACCTACATTTTCCCGGTCAACACCGCTTAGGCAGCCATTTTGAATTCATTTTCAAAATATTTTCAAATTACCGGCGGAGCGATCCAGAGATCCCGAGATCCCTAGAAATCCCCTTTCAGATCGCGCAAAAAACAAAGGAATAATTAGTTAATAAAAGCATGAATTATGTTAATAATTTCTTTAAACCAATCATATAGAGTAGGAGTTTGTTACTATAGCAATAATTGATAAATACGGATAGTTAGAACAGCGGAAAGAGCCGGAAAAAATTAAATATGCAGAAAAATTACGAATCCAAAGTGACGCGCGCTAAGCAAAAGCGCAATCTCGGTAAATCGCCGTGCCACCCCGTTTATTAAAATTTGATAATTTTTTCAACCCCCCCCCCCCCCGTTTATTCAAGCTCCCCCGTTTTACCTAAGAGTAATCTGTAGTTTTATGACGTAAAATAGAGATATAGGAAGGCAACCTTTTCTTTACTGGGGAGCTCCCCAATCACCACTGAATTAGGAAAAGTACGTTCTAGTAAAAATAAATAGGCTTAATCCATTGAGTTTGAAGCCCCGAAGGGACTAGAGGAGAAACTTCTGGATGGGAAATGAAGCTACTTATTTCCCATCCAGAACGCCCGCGCATGGTTTTTACGCAAACGCTGGATTGAAAATAAAATCTATCGCTAGCTTCAAAAAAATGTAGTCCTTATAAACAAAAGAAACGCTAGATACAATCCGTCGTCATGATTACGGCGCGTTCCGTTACTTCTCTCCCAGACGAAAGTATCTATTGGGGGAATAGAAGCATCTCATAAAAAATGTTTTGTGATGTCACAAAGATTACGTAAGATTACGTCATAAAACTTAAAATTTGAATATCTCGAGACATAAATGTTGTATAAACATTAAATTTTGAGCATAGATAGATATTGATATAAGAATATAAGAAAACCTTTGAAAGAAATTCTTTTTCAAAATCTTATGACGTCATCAATTTATAGCGCAAAATCGAAATTTGCTGAAAACTGACATCAACACTTTTCGAGAAAAAAATTTCTAACATCAATATACATCCATGGTCAAAATTTTACATTTATACAACTTTCAGTTCTCCAGATATTCAAATTTTTAGTTTTATGACGTAATCTTACGTAATCTTTGTGACGTCACAAAACAGGTTTTTCGGCTATTATTCCGACTAGGCTTAATAAACAATTTCAACACACCGATCACGCTAATCTAAATGGAAATACGCTTCGAAAAACCATATTTGACAATTTTAAAATGAGTGGAACTACTGTTTTTTCTAGATTCAATCTGACGTCAAAAATACGGCACATTTTTAAGGCTTCACTGTTTCTTGCCTAAACCTTGGGCCGGCCAATTCATTTTTTAACTATATCACCATGTTTTAAATTCCAAATTTGATAATTCTTGCGTAACGTTTTTATGCTGTAAACCGAAAACATGAAGATAAAAAAACAGTATACAGGATATCCAGACTAATTATGATAATTTTTTCCCGAAATTTCAAAGACAATGATATGATTTCTTTTCTGGTTGAAATTTCAATAAATGTTATTATTGTCGACCCAAAAAAATATCAGCGTTTTGATTGGATAAGAGATCCGAAATATATGCGATATTTCATATTTCACATGTGAAATATGACCGTGTTTCATTTTGGGGGACTGGGTAAGCGGGCAACAAAAACCAAAACAAAAACGTTCGATTCGGAAAAAAAAATCAAAACAAAAACAAAAGGACGAAATTTTTTTTCCGGCTTTTGGGGAATTCTTGAAGAAAAGACAACAAAATGAATCGTTTTGATCAATGTAATAATGAAAATATTGAAGAATTCATTGGAAAATCCAAAAACAAAAATACAACCAGGGCTACAGATCAGTGGATGAGAACATACGTCGCTTGGGCTGTTGAACGAGACCAAACCAAACAAATTGAACGCCTGAATCCTGTCGAACTTGATCAGCTGTTGCAAAGGTTCTTTGCTGAAGTCAAAAAGCAGAATGGAAAGGATTACGAGCCTGGATCTCTTGCAAACCTCCAATCAGGGATTGATCGATATCTGAAAGAAAAGAGCTATCAATATTCTATCATGAAGGACAGAGAATTTGCTAGCTCTCGAGCTGTTTTGGAGGGCAAAGCTAGGGTCCTAAGAGAGCAAGACATGGGAAAAAGGCCAAACAAAGCCACTAGTTTGACATAGGGAGAGGAGGAGATTCTCTGGGAATGTGGGCAATTCGGAACAAAAAATGGTTCTTCGCTTATCAACACTGTTTGGTGGCAATTCACTATGCATTTTGGGTTGAGAGGTTGTCAAGAACACCACATGATGCAAGTGACCGACTTCACATGGAGAAAAGATGACAATGGAGAAGAATATCTTACCTTTTCTGAAAGTTTTTCAAAAACAAGACAGAATGGTCTTCGTGAAGTTCACCGCTCAAAACAACCAAAAATGTTTGCAAATGGTTCGTCTCGATGTCCAGTAACGATAAACAAGCTCTTTCTTTCAAAACGTCCACTACCATTACGAAAATCAGGTCCAATGTATCTTTCCATCAACCACAAACCAACAACCAATATCTGGTACAAAAATCAACCAATGGGTAAAAACACCATTGATACCATCATGAAGAGAATGATAAATAATTCTCCTCTAGCTTTGACGAACGAAAGAAAGCTAACAAATCATTCTGCTCGAAAGACTGTTGTTAAGTGGTTGAAATCCAACAGTGTTCCTCGTTCGGAAATCATTTGCATCACTGGTCACCGAAATGGAGCTGGGTTGGACGCTTACGACAGTGGTGATGAAGATGAACAAAGAAAAATATCTCACGCTATCGATAACGTTCCTTGCTCATCTCGTAGTAATCAAATTGTACCAAGAAATCCAATGTTAGTATCTCCGTCGAACCAAAGAATCCAAAACCCAACATTCAGCTTTTTCGATCAACAACAACAAGTTTTGTACCCACGCACCTCAGCTTTTAATTTTCATGGATGCACTGTCAATTTTTATAACCAGTCACATACACCATCCAACGTTCAATGTTCACCACCACGTCCAAAAAAACGTAGACGCATCATATATTCAGACTCTGAATCTTCTCAAGAACAAATTTTGTGGAATATTTTTGAGAATCGAACGTTTTAATATTTTGACATTAATCAATCACATTTTTTCTACATTTTCTTTTGTTCTCCTCTTTGTTGTGCAACTTTTCCTTTGGCACTGAGACAGGGGTGTTAAATGTAAAAATCCAGTTAACTAAGTTAATGATAAAGAAAAATGGTGTTACATTGACCTAATATTAAAATGATATCAATAGTAAGACTACATATAAAAGCACACATCAACACGTTGAAAATCTGTCTCTATGGATCGGCTAGATTGTAGAATCGAAGTATCTAAAAACATAACCCAGGCTAGAGATAAGATAAAAATGGCGTTTTTGTTTATGAATTATCCTCTTCATCAGTTAATGGGAAAAAAAGCGCTGGTTGATCCGATGCCTTGGGCAAGATTTGTTCCTTCGATTATGTCCGGTCTGGAGGCATCTGCTACATACAATGTTTGATTCCTTTTTGAAAAGAGAATTATTGAAGTGAAATTGTCTCAGTCTGATTGTGGTCAATACTTTCATTAATCGGTCGTCAGAGTTATTGGTGCCGTAACGTTCCAGTTGTTTCATCTGCTTGTTGAGATGCTTTCCAGCAGAGCAGTGAAAATAGCCGTAGCCCCATCAAAGTTTTTTTTTTTTATATATTATAGAAGTATATTTCGCAGGTCTATTGACCTCTATGAAACAATCTCATTTAAATTTACAGTTTATCTTTATAATGTAACAAAGCTCTTACTTCTAGGCACAAGGGCCTCTGGAACTGGTCGTGATTATTCTTATTGTACAAGTACTTTTTTCATATAAAGTCGAGTTCTTGGGCTTCCACGGACTTTCCACTGGAAGCTGTCATCGTTCTTCTTCATATTTCGTTCTTTTGCCTTTTGGCACCATTCCTTAACGAGGTTTCGTTCGTTTTTTGACAGATCTTCTGTTGCTTTAAATTCGTAACGGCGTCTTGAATTGCAGATCCCCTTTAGCACCTTTTCTTTATCTTCCTCACTTTGAAATGTAAGTTTCAATGGACGGTAATGTTTTTTCTCTTCGTTTTAGTGTTAGGGTACCGATTCTTTCTGATTTTTTTACCTTGATTTCTCCTATATTCAGTTTTGAAATTACATGTTTTTCTATGTAGTCGATATCTTTCTTATCCGCTATTTCTTTTGTGTCTTCCGTAGTTTCATATAGATGATGTATCATGAGATTACACGAAGTCGCTTCAATCCATTTTTTATCCTTATTTTCTTTTTCAAGGAAACGCTTTATCGTTTTCGTTTGCGACTCAAGATGTTTCTTTGTTATTTCTGAATAACTTGATTTTTCACAAGCAATTTCATTCACAGACGAAGATTTCTTGTTTGCGATTTTATTTATTTTGTGTTTTCAATTTCTGCGACTGCTTTATTCACATTGTTAGTTGACACTTTAGCCTTCAAATTTGAAATTTCCTCCCGTTGTGCTTTTATTATGTTCTCACATGCGTCGATTTCTTTTTGTAAATCTCCAACAGACTTGAAGTTCAATTTCTTTTTCAATTCTGGTGTTATGATCACACAGCTCATGCATTGATAGCTTCTAGATTTGTGTTGAAGATAAAGCTGGATTTGATAAGGAGGAAGCTCAGAGCAAGCCAAATGAACTCGACGTTCGCATTTCTTGCATTGTAAAGTGTCCTTTTTATTTGTGTTTGCATGGATGAGGCAGCTTGATGGGGTACAATAACCAATTTCCTCGGATTTTCGTTCGTATATTTTTCCAGTTATTTCCGCCATATTGTGCACATTTTTTGCTGCTCTCGCGATGCGACTGTATTTGACGTAAAATAAAATTGAATGAGACTGAGACAATTTCACTTCAATAATTCTCTTTTCAAAAAGGAATCAAACATTGTATGTAGCAGATGCCTCCAGACCGGACATAATCGAAGGAACAAATCTTGCCCAAGGCATCGGATCAACCAGCGCTTTTTTTCCCATTAACTGATGAAGAGAATAATTCATAAACCAAAACGCCATTTTTATCTTATCTCTAGCCTTTAATATTAGGTCAATGTAACACCATTTTTCTTTATCATTAACTTAGTAACTGGATTTTTACATTTAACACCCCTGTCTCAGTGCCCCGGTGGAACGTTTTGGATAGAAAATCTATTGTTTCCCTTCCAGGTCTTTGACACAAGGGTGTAATTCAAATAATCTTTCATTTTTCTTAGGAAATACGTATTAGTTATCGCATGACTTTGAGTGAAATACGATAAATATTTTGCGAGTTCCGAGATTTTTCCGTAATATTTTTCCGTAATATTTTTCCGAGCCTTTAGGCGAGGAAAAATATCAGAAAAATCCGAATGGAGTAAAATATTTGAGTATTTCACGAAAAGCCGTACGATAACTTATTTATTATCGACCCAAAAAAATTTGTTTTTTTTCGAGTTTCCAATGTTATTATTTTTATTCAAAACAATAGAATCAATAGAAATTTTTTAAAAGAATTTGTTCGAAAGGAAAGTCAATCGAATGCTCTTGATTGATATTGTGTGTTGACGTGTGTAAAAATGTTGCAAAACAAAAGGAAAAGTTGCACAACAAAGAGGAGAACAAAAGAAAATGTAGAAAAAATGTGATTGATTAATGTCAAAATATTAAAACGTTCGATTCTCAAAAATATTCCACAAAATTTGACAAACTGACTTCGTTGAGTCAAGACATATAAACAAAAACAAACATTCAATGTTCTTGAGAAGATTCAGAGTCTGAATATATGATGCGTCTACGTTTTTTTGGACGTGGTGGTGAACATAGAACGTTGGATGGTGTATGTGACTGGTTATAAAAATTGACAGTGCATCCATGAAAATTAAAAGCTGAGGTGCGTGGGTACAAAACTTGTTGTTGTTGATCGAAAAAGCTGAATGTTGGGTTTTGGATTCTTTGGTTCGACGGAGATACTAACATTGGATTTCTTGGTACAATTTGATTACTACGAGATGAGCAAGGAACGTTATCGATAGCGTGAGATATTTTTCTTTGTTCATCTTCATCACCGCTGTCGTAAGCGTCCAACCCAGCTCCATTTCGGTGACCAGTGCTGCCAATGATTTCCGAACGAGGAACACTGTTGGATTTCAACCTCTTGACAACAGTCTTTCGAGCAGAATGATTTGTTAGCTTTCTTTCGTTCGTCAAAGCTAGAGGAGAATTATTTATCATTCTCTTCATGATGGTATCAATGGTGTTTTTACCCATTGGTTGATTTTTGTACCAGATATTGGTTGTTGGTTTGTGGTTGATGGAAAGATACATTGGACCTGATTTTCGTAATGGTAGTGGACGTTTTGAAAGAAAGAGCTTGTATATCGTTACTGGACATCGAGACGAACCATTTGCAAACATTTTTGGTTGTTTTGAGCGGTGAACTTCACGAAGACCATTCTGTCTTGTTTTTGAAAAACTTTCAGAAAAGGTAAGATATTCTTCTCCATTGTCATCTTTTCTCCATGTGAAGTCGGTCACTTGCATCATGTGGTGTTCTTGACAACCTCTCAACCCAAAATGCATAGTGAATTGCCACCAAACAGTGTTGATAAGCGAAGAACCATTTTTTGTTCCGAATTGCCCACATTCCAAGAGAATCTCCTCCTCTCCCTATGTCAAACTAGTGGCTTTGTTTGGCCTTTTTCCCATGCCTTGCTCTCTTAGGACCCTAGCTTTGCCCTCCAAAACAGCTCGAGAGCTAGCAAATTCTCTGTCCTTCATGATAGAATATTGATAGCTCTTTTCTTTCAGATATCGATCAATCCCTGATTGGAGGTTTGTAAGAGATCCAGGCTCGTAATCCTTTCCATTCTGCTTTTTGACTTCAGCAAAGAACCTTTGCAACAGCTGATCAAGTTCGACAGGATTCAGGCGTTCAATTTGTTTGGTTTGGTCTCGTTCAACAGCCCAAGCGACGTATGTTCTCATCCACTGATCTGTAGCCCTGGTTGTATTTTTGTTTTTGGATTTTCCAATGAATTCTTCAATATTTTCATTATTACATTGATCAAAACGATTCATTTTGTTGTCTTTTCTTCAAGAATTCCCCAAAAGCTGGAAAAAAAATTTCGTCCTTTTGTTTTTGTTTTGATTTTTTTTTCCGAATCAAACGTTTTTGTTTTGGTTTTTGTTGCCCGCTTACCCAGTCCCCCAAAATGAAACGCGGTCATATTTCACATGTGAAATATGAAATATCGCATATATTTCGGATCTCTTATCCAATCAAAACGCTGATATTTTTTTGGGTCGACAATAATAACATTTATTGAAATTTCAACCAGAAAAGAAATCATATCATTGTCTTTGAAATTTCGGGAAAAAATTATCATAATTAGTCTGGATATCCTGTATACTGTTTTTTTATCTTCATGTTTTCGGTTTACAGCATAAAAACGTTACGCAAGAATTATCAAATTTGGAATTTAAAACATGGTGATATAGTTAAAAAATGAATTGGCCGGCCCAAGGTTTAGGCAAGAAACAGTGAAGCCTTAAAAATGTGCCGTATTTTTGACGTCAGATTGAATCTAGAAAAAACAGTAGTTCCACTCATTTTTAAAATTGTCAAATATGGTTTTTCGAAGCGTATTTCCATTTAGATTAGCGTGATCGGTGTGTTGAAATTGTTTATTAAGCCTAGTCGGAATAATAGCCGAAAAACCTGTTGTGTGACGTCACAAAGATTACGTAAGATTACGTCATAAAACTAAAAATTTGAATATCTGGAGAACTGAAAGTTGTATAAATGTAAAATTTTGACCATGGATGTATATTGATGTTAGAAATTTTTTTCTCGAAAAGTGTTGATGTCAGTTTTCAGCAAATTTCGATTTTGCGCTATAAATTGATGACGTCATAAGATTTTGAAAAAGAATTTCTTTCAAAGGTTTTCTTATATTCTTATATCAATATCTATCTATGCTCAAAATTTAATGTTTATACAACATTTATGTCTCGAGATATTCAAATTTTAAGTTTTATGACGTAATCTTACGTAATCTTTGTGACATCACAAAACATTTTTTATGAGATGCTTCTATTCCCCCAATAGATACTTTCGTCTGGGAGAGAAGTAACGGAACGCGCCGTAATCATGACGACGGATTGTATCTAGCGTTTCTTTTGTTTATAAGGACTACATTTTTTTGAAGCTAGCAATAGATTTTATTTTCAATCCAGCGTTTGCGTAAAAACCATGCGCGGGCGTTCTGGATGGGAAATAAGTAGCTTCATTTCCCATCCAGAAGTTTCTCCTCTAGTCCCTTCGGGGCTTTAAACTCAATGGATTAAGCCTATTTATTTTTACTAGAACGTACTTTTCCTAATTCAGTGGTGATTGGGGAGCTCCCCAGTAAAGAAAAGGTTGCCTTCCTATTGGAGAGAACAGTGGTGAAATAGAAAACATAATCAAACAAGGTGATGTTGCTGATCTTGGGAACTTGAAGTCTGATAACAAAGAGAAGCCTCTTCCCAAGATGTCTACTGAAGGTTTTTTCACAATGGCTTATCCACATATTTTCATTAATGGGACGTGTGACATAACTATTCCATCAACAAGGGCTGTTGATTATGACATGTGGGTAGATCACATATATTTTTGCGCAGATAACCGTGTATCAGCTCATAGGTTTTTGAAATTTCATCTTCTGAATATTAGACTCCGCAAGAAAGCTTTAAATCAAGGAAGCTTTTGTATTAATCAGCAGGTTAGTGAAAAACATCTTACCAGAGACGAACTATTAAAAAGACTTCAAGACAAAGATGACAGTATTTCAAACAAATTTATTTCAATGAGCTCAAATTTAGTCAATAGTGATCCATACTGGAAGGAAAGAAAGCACGAACTTGACTCTTTGTGTTTTTTAAGCTAAAATAGGACAACGTATATCCATCCTATTTTGATATTTCATCCTGTGCTGAACACCACTGGGTACCACTTCATGATGTTATCATCAAATATCTTGCAAAGATATCAGGCGACAATATTCACACCATCAAAGAAAGATTTCAAACAGATGCACAATTTTGCCATCAAGTTATTTTACAAAATCAGCATATCATTACGTCTTACTTTAATGCAAGACATTTGAATTATAAAGACATGGTTTTAAAAAGTCTTTTTCAATATGAAGATGATTGGAGCAGATATGAGTTTGCAAAGAGTCGGGCTGCCATTCACACACATGCGTTGTACTTTTCCAAATCTCATTATGATATTGTCAAATCCGTATTGGACCAAGATACATCAGATCCCAATGTTGATATTGCAAGTGATATTGAACAATGGCTACAATCAACTGAATTGAACACAAACGAGACATTCTCGCCCCATTTTGTTTCAATGAACCCTGCTGGAGGAACAATTGATGTTAACGAAGAAACTGAAGAAAGAACCTGGCTTCTTAATAAGAATCTCTGGCCTAAGCCAGATGGAACGCTTGAGGAAAATGATC
Source organism: Clytia hemisphaerica (assembly GCF_902728285.1). Taxonomy (NCBI): domain Eukaryota; kingdom Metazoa; phylum Cnidaria; class Hydrozoa; order Leptothecata; family Clytiidae; genus Clytia; species Clytia hemisphaerica. The sequence goes on from NW_027103394.1 coordinate 681,766, forward strand.
CAAATATTTTGAAGGATTGTCTGCTATGTAAAACTACCAACGACAGCATAACCCGATTTCAGATGGGTGTTGTTAATAAAGTAATGGTTCACAAGTGCAGTAAGTATTGTTTGAGACGAAAAACTGTCACAACTAAAGAAAGAGATGAATCAGGAAAAAGAAAGAAAATAGTTGTACGGTATTAACGCAATCACTTCGGTGAATATGATGAAAGCACAAAACGTTCTGTTGGGAAACAGATTTGTTGGAAACAAATCCATTTAAACCACGCTTCATTGAAGGTAAATTCCCGCGCTATGAAGGAAGAAATGATCACCCAAGTATTCTTACGCCTATTGTCATGGATGGGGCAATGTGACACACAAGCCATTGTTTCCAAAACCGGTTATTGCTGTAAAGGAGCAGCCACAACAGCAGAACTGCATCAAATCTATCAAAACATTCTTGTTAAATCAGAGCCAATGTAACCATGAGATCAGTAGCGCAAATGTTGATTTTGAAAACTGTTGGTATAGTTGACACACCCTCATCCAGTGCTGATTACATTAATGTGCGAGGTAAACTTTATCAATGTTCGAGAAGATTTAACAGGATAGGCTTGAGTGGTTTTCGTTTGTTTGGCCCAAAAGGAAACAAAGATGGAGAAGTAACCAGAAAATCATCTCTTGATAAATTTTTAGGTGACTCACGAAGAATGCTTTACCCTAACATTTCACTTTATGATTGGGCAAAGATATGTACCTGCTCAAAAAGCAAATCATGTGGCAAAGATCATGTGCCTGTCTTTACTGGATGTCAAAGATTTTGGAAATGGCCTGTTTCTGAAAAATTTGCCAAAGAATTATTGATGAAATTTTCCCCAGGCACATGGAGAAATGTTGAGGATTGAAGACCCTTTCGAAACCTTCACAGAGTCATTTACAAACTTTTTAGAGAGCGAAAGCTGTCCAGAAGCAGTAATAATGATGTTGAAATTTGCCAAAATTGATTTTGATAAAGAAATGCTCAGAAAGAATAAGAACAAAAAGGATGATAGACAAATAGATTTAGATACTGACAGCTTTCCATTCTCACAGTCTACACAAATTAGTCAGGAATCTTCTCAAGGATCAAATTTGGACTCATTTGGAAATGATTTGTTGAGAGATATAGCTAGAAACCATAGGGTGCAAATGTCAAATGCTGAGTCTGACGAGCCTGTTCTTTATGCTGGTACAAATTATTATGATTTTGACGATTTCTGAAGACCAGTATCAGGAAATGAAAGGCTGGCTCTCGCAAGTTTCTGGTGAGGCATCTCTTGAGTTTGAAAGATCGAGTCGGCTTTGTACTCTCCCAGACGTCGACGGGCTATTGGTTCAAGCAATTTAGGTGATCCGATTGTAGATTCTACTACTCCAATAGAAGCTACTGGTAATTTAGTTCATAGTAATTTTCAAGATGTTATAATTTTAGAGGAGATTACGAGACAAAAGCCTGATCAGATGGCTTTGTTAAAAAGACTTGATAATTTACCAACTGGAAATGTTACAAGGAAAGAATGGGAGGAAATCAATGCTCGAAGCCATAATTCATTGTGCGAAGAAAAGGGACCCGAAGAAGAGAAGATAAATTTTGACAGTGAAGTATCGAACGTTATTTGTCTCACTGAAACATGGAAAGAAGCAAGGATGTATAATAAGAATGCGTCGAATAGCAAGTATGTGAATGGGAATCGTGCTGTGTCTGCCGAAATAATTTCCACTGGTGTAGGAAAACATCATTCCAAAGAAAAAGAATCTATAGGCCAAATCCCAAATGTGAGTATTGTTCCTGCTGGCTGTCGGGTCATTCTTACTAAGAATCAAGGTAGTCTTACTAGGCTTGGTTTAAATAATGGAGCTTTGAGTACTGTGGTTAGCATCGTGAACAAAGAGGGTGTAAAACCTTCCCAGAAGTTGTCGCACTGTTATTTCCTCGTTATCGATATTTAAAGTTTTAAAGTCTAAAATTTCGCTATTTCTTTCTTTCTTATCATTTCAGATAGAAGATAGCAAAAAGAAAAGATATCGTTCCGATTTACACTCTTTTTGTCAGCTTTGTTTTTCAATGCCAATAGTTCTGTTCAATGTAATAAATTTATTCAAGTAATAAATTGTTAATTTTATTGTTATATTTCTGCTTCAGGATACTTATATAGTTACTATCACGATTAACCTATTTACAGATATTGTTAAATTATATTCCTGGAGCTGAAAGTTCAAAATTATTTAATTTGTATTCGAGTGAGATGTCCAATCTCTTCAAGCTGTTAAGACATTCGAATAATATAAGTTCGATTTAAAGATAGTCCGCTGTGCAGAATTTTACCAAAAAAGGTAAAGAATCTCTTAGAAACTGTCGAAGTATAGAGGTTGCCTCTAAAAAACCTTTATGAATCGATATTCCTAAATTACAAGTCCTGATCATTATTTTTCACACACAACGACACTCACCTTGGGTACTTTCCGTGGGATTTTTGGATTTATTAAACGTGAAATCAAATTCTCTATTTATTTTTATAAATAAACTTTCAAAATACAAAATATTGATAAATTTGTACAAATCTTTAAATTGTTCATATAGTCTATTTATTCATTATATATTCTCAATAAAAGTGAAAGCCAAAATAACTTAATGAAATAAGAACAAAAAATATCCGTTGTACATAATACCTTTTTCGAGACTTGGCAACGAAACGATCCCGTAGTGAACTAACTTAACTCGCAAAATAGAGAACACAGTTCCACGTTCTTTTGCTGCCGATATTCAAGAGAGTTTCAGCCATGTTTCAAATATCTTCTTATTAACGCTGAAAATAAATTTAAATAGTTTTCCTTATTTTGCTAGCAACTTGCGAATTGAGGTGGAGTCTGGATCGCTTCGCAACCCTTATACAATACGGCTAGTTCTTCAGGCTCTTAAATTTACACAAATAGAAACTTCGATCATTATTCATTGATCGTAGGAGTCTTATTGTCATTTGTTAGGGTCACAGTTTTTTTTATAAATTTGTAAAGGTGCTAGTAACAATACAACCTTTTATACTTTATATACAGTATTTGATATTTTTCTTATTTCTATAAATGATTTGTTTAGCTCAAGAACAAACGCTCCACCCGTTCCCGAGCCGCCGCCTCAAAGAGAAGAGGGAGAAGAAATGGCAAAAAAACAGCAGCAAGAAAATAAATAAATAGAAACAAAAATGAAAATAAAAAATCTATAAAAAAGGGCTTGGAGAACAAACGTCCTTTTTTCGCATAGCGAAGAAATCTCGAAATAGAAAAGAAATCGACTCGATTTAATGCAGTACACAATAGTCATAGGAAAAACCTTAGTCCGGCAACACGGGCCGTCGTTGCGAAATGTTGATATTTTTCGACTGCCGTACAGGGAGTGCAAAGAATTTTCAAAATGGCGCCAAACACTGCAACTGAACCTGCAGAACCTGATTATTTTTGTGATCAAGAATTGGACGCATATCTTGCTTCTGAACTGTTTGAAAAAGACACTTCTATAAAGTGATTGTACTGTCCAACGATTTGTATCACCGACGTGGCATGACACAACATGTGAACTGCAAACATCCAGAGAAGTCAACCACCAAACCCAAACAACCACAACCAACGGCCTCATCAGAAGGCATCCTACCACTTGAAATATTTGTAAAAATATTATAAAATAGCTATACAGCCCTTTCTGGAGGAGAATGCTATCCTACCAACTTTACTTCACTATGGAAGGCGAGAAGGGTCAACGTGCAATCTCTTCCGAAAGCTGTCGAAATTTCTTTCAAGCTGTCGCATTTCCAAAAACTGTCGCGTTACCAAAAACTGTTGCATTCTCAGAAACTGTTGCATTTCCTAAAAATTTGTCTGTCGCGTTTTCTCGCTCAATCAAAACAGAAATTGAATTGTTAAGGGTGATTTTCCACAATAAACGCGGGAGCGATGTTAAACGCGGGAAAATGAATGGGAAGCGCCAAAATGGCGGATCAGGAAAAAGGAAAAGCACGTTCTCACAAATGTGGATCGAAGCCACATTTAGGTGACATCTTCTGCATTAAATATTCTTCCAAGCTCAGAGTTATCCCAGAAGAAGACAGACCTGCTGGAAATGTACCATCATTTCCCTCATTTTCTGACTTTAAAGGGGGAATCCGCCACCACATCGCACAGTTTGTTTCCGTGTTCATTTGGCTTGATAGCCCAACTTACGCTTCTAAACATTTCAAGTAAATACTCTGAGGTAATCGAGTTACAAGCATAACAAATGAAATGGCGTCCATTTTATGCGCCATAAAATTTATTCTAACTGCGTTTTCAACACTATCACTGCTATGAAAGATTAAAATAACTGGTTGAAAATATTGAATTAAAATATGTGACAAAAAGGTAAGCAAGTTGTATTTTGTACTGTAGAGAAACTCTTTCCATTTGCACTTTACTTATTTTTTATAATTTCTTCCCCTTTTCAATAAATAACAAGTCAAGTTAAAACAATTTGAGTAGAAAGCATTTCAATTGCTTACACCGCTTTTTATTGTAACTCATCTTGAAAGTTAACCAATTGCAGATATTTTAATCAAGTGTGAGATGGTCTGGTTTTCTAGATCAGATTGGATTAATATGGATTATATTTCAACCCACACGGAAGTCTGTACTCTTGTGACTGTATCTAATTGTAATTTGTTTTAATTTTCAGATGTTCTGTGAATGCAATAGCCAATGCTGTAAAAATCGTGGATGTCTCTGTAAAACAAGAAATGTTACATGTAACAAGCTATGCAAATGTTAAAAAAGACCAAGAAAGGTGTGGTGTCTTTGGTGGTAAAAATGGAGGGCCTAATCAACCGATAAAAGTACCAGTTATTAGCATAGTTAGTATTTCCTAGTTACCATTTCATTTGAAGGTTCTGTATGAAATATTTTGAGTCTTGTGTGTTGACATCTCATCTGCTTGCATTTTGCTTTGAAAGTTGATAAAAGATTTTGATGCTCAAATTACCCAAATGTGTCTTTTTCTCTGTCTCTTGGAGCAAACTCCAGAAACACAAAGATTGAAAAAACCTCCTAGTACAAAAGTTTCGGATGGTCACGTCCTGATAGAAGAAGAGCTGGATCGTGCTGAAAAGGAAATTAGAGTGAGTTCTTTCAAAACAAATTAACATGAGTTTTTGATATTGATTAAGATATTGTTTCAGCTAGCTATCATTAATTGATAATGTTGTTATTTTGATTTTTTAAAGTTTTGATTAGCCAGACACTGTCAGGAGGCATCAAAAAGTAGTTACCACATAGCACAGCCTTGTTTTAAATGCTATTATTACATTTCAATTTTCAGGATTTTTTGGATACATTATCAAGGGAAGATCTTATGGACACAATTATTGTATCAAATGATAATGGTAATGGATGGCTCAGTACAATCATTGATGCATTGTCTGAAGTTAGGGATGAACCTCAACCCTCCCTCTGCTGGAAGCAATCTACTTCATCTTGCCGGAAACGACCCACCTCCACCTCCTGGGAACATCCCACCTCCGCCTTCGGAAGTGATTCACCTCAAACCCCTGGAAATAATCCACCTCCGCATGATGATCCTATTCCAGATTGGTGCAAATGCAGGCAGTGTAGAGAAATGCCCAGATTGGTGGAGAATAAATGTTGCGGAAGAAAATTTTGTGCCTCTAAACTGCCAGAATTTAGAAAATACTGCCCTGATAAAGACATTTTGGTACTGAACATTAAAGCTCGTGCTGATATTCGTGCTGAGGATTGGAAAGGCGGGAATTGCGATAATCTGGGTATAGACAATTTATATTATGGAAATATGGTCGGTTAGGAAAAGACAATAGGAGAGTTGTGCCATTTTGCTGCGTCTTGAAAACTCGTGCGAAATTTCCCAGTGCAGATGGCACCTATATGGGATATGAACCACATTAACAATTTTTATGTTTCCTTTGTCTTTATATGTACAACTAGAAATTATTGCTAGTTTTGTATATAGTGCTGGTATCTATATTGCTGTTCAACAGAAAAACGTATAGTGTGTTCTTTATGTGTGCGTGCATGAGTTTAAACTTTTATGTTGATCAAGTCTATTTTATTTAGTACGAAATGTATGAGGGGGGGGTCAGTACTGAAAACCAATGGACTAATTTTGGAGTTTGAATTTCAAGAAAACGGTGTTGTGTTTATAGATGCTAGACTTCTAATTTGAGAGTACTCCACATACAAGTGTTTCTCAATTTTATTTTTTGATATCTCAATTACAAAATAATGGCATTTTTGGAGGACTACTTTCATTAACTACACTTAGTACAGGTCCCTTTTTTATGCCTAGTTTTCTTATGTGCTTAGATCCTTGAATTTTCTGGCAGATGCAAGTTTTAAAATGACTGTTACATTTTTCTGCACAATGTCTTAAAAGCTCAGCTTGTGCAATATAAAACCTCCTTTTTATTTGTTTATATTTATTTTTACTTTGTTCATTCTGATAGTATATTTATTTTTAGTACTCGTTTGAGAACTTTTTATAAAAATTTATGCTAAGAAAAATATCATTTATTATAGATATTTTTATTGAAATAATTAATTGCACCTCAATGCTAAATGGTTTTGAAATTGTCAAAATGCCTCAACCCACTCAAATTGATCATAAAAAATCGAAAATTTGAAAATGAATCATTCCGAAATTATAAATTATCTAAACTCAGATATGGCAAAAATTTAAGCATATGCTAAACATTACCATCAGCCTACATTTTCCGATTTTTGCTTTTTCTTCTTGGCGGTTACGGATTTTTAAATTTCACTAATATTCTGCTTAGGATATAGGCATCCTTCAAGCATTTGCAGCCTTGTCAATAAAAAATAAATAAAATGGCAAATAATAACGATGTTGATAGAAAAAACATTTCAAGAATTTGAAATTATTTTCTCGCTTGTGTCCTGGCAGGTTGAAATCTAAGCCTCGCTTTGTTGCTGAATTTAGTGAAGAAATTGAAACTTTATTTAAATTTTATTTTACTAACGAATTTTCAAATAATGTCCCAGAAAAGTTGTGCGATGATTGCAGACGAAAACTTGCACACTCAAGAACTGGTTCCTTCAAAGCAGCCCAAGAATTCTTGCCATCTTTCCCCGAGCACACAGAAGAAAATTGTGCAGTGTTCCTAAAATAAATCTCGCAGATAAAATTCTCAGTAACTCAAGATGACACTTTGAACTTGAATAAAGTTAAAAAAGTAGCCATTGGAGCGGGATACATTTTTTTTGAATCAACTGAAAACATTCATGTTAGTACTATAGAGTTCAGTGAAGGAACAGTTACTTGTTCCAATGTTGTCCAAATTGGAAAAAATCTCAATTGGAATGTTATGGTTTTTGGGAAATCATTAAGCGCAGACCATGCTATGAGACAAACTTCCAAACCCTTGATACAAGCAATTTGAAAGAATTTTTTACCCATTTACTCTTAGGTGCCAAATAAACGCCCCCCCCCCGCTTGTTAATTTTTCGATTTTTTTCCAACCCCCCCGTTTATTAATTTTTGAAAAAATTCCCAGCTACGAAAAGGAAAATTCCTTGTTTTACTCTAAAAAGCCTAAATTTAGTCTATTTTGACCCTTTTTAGGGTTTTTAAAGGTCCATTTTCCAACCCCCCCGGTAATTAGGTCCCCCCGTTTATTTAATTTGAAAAAATTGTCCAACCCCCCCCCGTTTATTTGGCACCTAAGAGTAAAAGAAACAATTATCACAGGAAAAAATCTTTAAATCCCAAACTAGTGAAAATTGAACAACAGATTGGGAATTTCAAGCCATTTATTTTAGGATTAGGGAATGTTAACTTGGGATTCTTTGGAGCATTGGGTATTTGTTTTTACCATTCTGGATATAATTTCCCAAATCTGTTTGGCATATTCGGATCAATAAAATCCTCTATGGCAAAACCTAAATCATAAACTTAAAATTTTTGGAATAGGTAAAAGCTGTGACCAAGGTAGGGAAACAAAAATAACAACAACCGCTAAAATTCTTTCTAAATGAAAAAGAAACCTATCCGAAAATACAAATTCACAAGTTTGGTAATCTAATTCATAAAGAAACTAGGAAAAATTAGAAATCACATCGTGAAAAATAGATTACATCGCTAATGGAAACCTATCCGAAAACACAAATTCACAAGTTTAGTAATTTGGTAATTTAGTTAGGGAAAGGAAATATCACGAATTGTGACCTTGCTTGCTTTATTCTATTCTTTCTCTGGGTCGGGAAATGTGATTTCTCGAATTAGGGAAATAAAATTTCCCAGATTGCGAAATTCGACTTCCCGAACTCTTTAATTTGAGTGTATCCTTAAAATAATAAATTAAATCAGAACTTATTTTTCAAACCTTCAAATAAGATAATTCAATCAAACATTTTAAACTGTCACAAATTAGAGCCTAAGATCGTGAAAATTATTTTCAGGTTAGGGAAAACTGATTTCCCTAACTTGTATTACGCATGCGTGAGAAAAAACCACAAGTGATTTTCCACTCAAAAGTGTTCGAGTCGTATGTAAAGCAAACCAGGGTTTATTCGATCAGTGTGTAACACAACGCTAAAGGTGAGGCGTCCCGCCAGGGCGGCCTCATTAGTTCGCAATGGACTTGCGTCGCAAGGGCTCAGTGAATCGTTGAGACGGGTTTGAGGTCATTAAGTTGGCTCTCTAGTGCAGGTCCGCTGTTGTGACAAAGGTGCCGGGATTCTCAAAGTAGCACAAGTACATGTCAGAACGAATGAGAGCTATCGAACCAATGCTCACAGAATGATCGAATACATTTAATTATTTTACCAGCTTTCTATAAATCAGTATTTAATTCGTGAATAATGTTTTCAGCAGAAACACAAACTAATCTTTATTTTGAAAATTCGGGAATAGCATTTTCTTGATGGTGAAATTTCAATTCAAAATTGTATCCACTGGTATGGGAAGCAGTCAGAGTTTGCGAAAGTGAAGGTACATATCTGTCTGAACAGTAGTGTTTAGATTTTAATATTAAACAAAACCAGTCATATTTTCTATGTTCTCACCAACAATTTTTTAAATATTGTGCTTGCTTGACAATGTAAATGATTTCTAGTTATAACTTCTTAAATTTTGCTTTGTTATTACCACCTGACCAATGAATCTTTTGTGGTCTTTAAAATCAATTACCAGGATTTCAGTTTTAATTTGACCTTTAATAATAAAATCAATTTTCAGTATAAAATGCATGATTGCTTTTGCAGTTTTTTTCTTCATGTGAGAACATTTGTTTGTGATGGAGCTGCACCCAACCGAAAGTTCCTCAGACTTCATCTTCTTGAAGACAACAAAAAATGTTAAGGATGGTGATGTTTACTGGACCTGGAACAAAAACCGATTTAACTGCAAAATTTACTTCATTTGTGACCCTCCTCACCTAATCAAGACCTCAGAAACAACATTGAAAATTAAGGAGCCAACCAAAATACCAAATTGTAAGAATTATTTTTCAAATAAAAAAACGTTTTATTCAGGGGTACCTTATCAACTCCTATTTTACCTAAAAGGGTTCAAATGCAAAGTAATACTTAACATTTTGAGGAGGTAGAAGTTGTTTTACAGTACTGACAGTATTGTCTTATTCAAAATTACTTACTGGTGATAAATAACATCAAACTGCCAAAACTGCAATTTTTAATCTTATAGTGTGGGGGCAACGTAATCAGCTGGCAACATGTTATCGACATGTATGGAAAAGATTTGGACCCAGACACTTCCACCATTAGGTTAAGAAAATTATCAAAATTAACCCATGAACATGTTCATCTTGGACCAAGAAAACGTATGCGTGTTAATTTGGCTGATCAGGTGTTTTTTTTTACCTTCTTTTGATTCTGCTTTTCCAAACAAAGTTACTGGAATATCAACTTTGAAAGGAGATTTTAGTGAAAGTATGATAATATCTACCTAATTTTAAACCCTCGATGAAAATACTTCTAAAAATGCCAAATAAAACTAAACTCATAATATCAAGCAGCCAATTTTTGGTAATGGCTGTTACAAATCTTCTATTGTTGATTTCACATCTGGTTATGCTGTTTTTGTTTCTAGGTGATGAGCAAAAAGATTGTCAAAGCACTGAATCAACAAGACAAACCCGAAACTATTGGAACTCGATTGTTGGGTGAATTGCACCAAATTTGTACCGTGTCCCGTCCGTCACACTTTTTCTTACAGGGCCAAGTACAAGACTGGTACAGTGGTTTGTATTTTTTGAAAGAATACCATAAAGATACAAACTTTAAACATTCATTTCTGGTCCAAATATCACTTCGTTAAAACAACATTTTTTCTTTTTGTTCGGAAAAAAACTAAAAACCGTGTAATTTCAAGGCAGAATAATTTCTAATGAGCACACTTTTAGATGACACTGGTTTTCTTTTTAGAAATTATTGACTTCAATATGATTTTAGGGTTGGTTTTGGGAAGTTTTATACGTGGCAAGGTTTTTTATATCAATTTTTGCAAAAATCTTGATTTGTATACAAAATTTGTCCCGTCTGTCACACTAGTACTTAATGGGTCTTTTGGGAGTGTTTAATGCAACTGTAAAGTTATTTTTACAAATTTCAAGGTTCTTACACTGAACCTGTTTTTTTTTGTGGTTGCAAATGTTGATGCTTAAGAGATCAATGGTAATATCAGGCTAATTGGAGCTGAAAACAAATTCTGTCCCGTCCGTCACTCCTACTTATTAGCTGATATCTCACTAGCATGTGTTTGTAGCAATGTGAAATTTGGAAATATTTTAGGCTGTAGGGATTAGAAATGTAAGAATATTTCAAACTTACCCTAAATATCAAATTTCTTTCAGGAGGGAGCTTTGAAGGTGATGTCCCGTCCGTCACACAAAAATTTTAGGTTTACGGGGAAAAAAATCAACTATGCAGAATTCTTTTAAGGGCTGTCCTATTGCAAAATAAGTGATAAATTATGTTTGATTATATAATTTAGCACTGTTTTAGTTCCAGAACTGTTGCTTATTCTAACTATTTCATCTTTTTTATCAGGAGAATTAGTTAATACAAGTAAAAAACAAAATAGCAATAAATTAAAAATTAAATACTGGTAATACCAAGGAGAAGATCGTCAGTAATAGATGTTATCATAAATGCAGAGGTGAGATCAAGTTAGTTACAATAACTTTACTGCTACTTAGTGCTTTAATCTGAGATATCTGATAAGTTAAATATTCTCCAATATTCTATGTTCTAATCTAAATTTTATTAAGGAAAATCAAGTCCAGCTTGGTAGTATTCAAGTGAAACATTTTGTTGCATTCTGAATATTTTATTTTAGTGATGGAGACTTTGGATGGGAAAAATAAAAGAAAAAGAAAGGCAGCAACAGAGAAACAAAGGACATGCAGAGAAAAGTTAAAACTGGATAAGAAACGGTATCAAAGTTATAAGGTAAAAGATGCAAAAAGGAAACAACAGGAGAGAGGTATCACAAAGAATAACAGCATAGATCAAAAGGAGAAAGAAAGAATAAGAAAGCAAGCTTATAGACTTAAATTAAAAATGGAGAAAGAGAGTAAGATAGCAAAAACTCCCGAAGACTTTAACTGAAACAAGAAAGAAAGTTATCGCTGTTTCGAATAGAACAAGAAGGAAGTATGAAAAGGAGGTTGAGACATTGAAAAAGAATTTGTCCTCCCCACAGGAACCCGCTGTAAGACCTCTACCAGTAACGCCACTTGCTCAACCATCAACACCATCAACACCACCTCCAACTTTGAAAGTATCATCAATGATAAGGAACAGCCTCACCCCAAATGCCCGTAGAAAATCTAAACTCAATATGCAGGCGTCACTACCAAATCTCTCTTGAGAAATGAGATCGGTTTAAATTTATAAGGAAAGAGCGTGTATCTTTAGAGGAAAAAGTAAAAAGCTTCTTTGACCGAGAAGACATGTCTAAAATGGCACCAGATACAAGAAAGATAGCAAGTGACCCAGCTGATCCTACCAATAAAACACAAATGAGAAAATTCAAAGAGGCACTTGCAATTAAGGAACACAAAACTAATTTATTAAATGAAAAAGAAGAAATTAAACTTTTATCCAACATATGGGGAAATCTTTTATAACCATTTTATTGTCTTTTATTAATGATTTTATTGTTCACAAGAATAACTTAATTAATTTTTTAATCAAATGTCTGAAAATGCTAGATGTTATATAATAGGTTTTTTTATGAGTTATGTTAGATCTGAAGATTCTCTACCATAAGAGTAGGTAGAAAATTTATCTATAAATAAATAAATTTTTGCTGTTTCTTGCCTGTGACCCATCCAAATATTCAAGTTTTTCGTCGCATGCCTTATTATGTAAAACAAGAGGCCCAAGGGCATGAAGGCCCAGAGTCTAAAAACATATCTAGTTTGTTTTTGCTTCCGAAGGCCGGCTCCTTACTCGCACAAATTTTGTACTCGCACAAATTTTGCACGGTGGAACGCAAAAAATCATGCTTTGGAAAATTTAGAAGGGAACAGGTACAAGAAATGTGAGTTAAATAACAATATCAATGTATTTATTTCTTTTAAACAGAGCAAACTCAAGGAATTCGAATTGGTTGAGTAAGCTGTAAGATGAGTCGAATTCGCTATATAAATCTGAGCCGAGTAAACCGAGTAGATTCAAGTTTAGCTGAGTTTTCCGAATAAATCAGTGTAACAGAGTTAAAGAGCTGAATTCCAGATTAGCTGAGTTTTCAAAGTAAATCCGTGAAAGCTGAATAGATGCAAGTTCGCTGATTTATAACTATTGTTGCACTCCACCTGATGATGATGCAATGATACCTAAAACAGAAAAAATTCAATATATTAATGTATACATCTCAAGATCTTCAATTAAAAGGGGTGTTTTAAAATTAAACAACATTGATCTGTTGATGTGATTCTATGCAATTGAGCCCCCTACAAAGAAAAATTACTTAATTTTATCACTGCCAAGGAGTTTCATTAATTATATAACATAAATATTTGTTGCATCTCCTTTCTATGAAGCTTTTTCTCCCAGACCCCCCTCTTTTGCACTTTAAAGTCTCTTTTGAAGGGGTTCGGACTATGACTGACTAATCTTGGGGAAATAGACCAGGCCATGACTCGCTGTCCCAACACCTTTCAATAGAAAAATTCTCTTAGTGTTTTTTATTCCCACTGATACGTAGAAATCCACAGGGTTGGCGGGCCAAACAAGCCCAGTTTGGGCCCCACGGGGGTTCCCGGGCTGAAATGGTCATCAAGGGTCCCCTTTACAAACGAAAATTTTAAGGTCTGAAATTCTCATATCTAATATGACCAACTGGTAGGGCTTGAAGAGTAGATGAAAAAAGTGGCCTCAGTACGCTCATAGTAAAGGTCAGGTATGTTTTTGGAAAAAGTGTGATTATTTAGAATCACTCAAGCATTATCTTCCACTTCAATCTGTGAAAGTGACAGAGAGCTCACCTAAAATTGGGTACCAGTATTGACCTTCTGTTGCCTATGCCTTTAAGGTTGATTGAGCTGACCAGGACACTGTAAAGAAAAAAAAAAGATTATTAGTATCTGTCTGAAAATAAACCCTCTCCAGGGTGGTCATTTTTTCACTGATTACACCCTACTCAGTTCTCGTCAAAGTTAAAACTTCTCCTGACTTGTTTTGTGCCACTGCTTTTTTTGACGCATCTGGGATTAAAACAAAGGTTCTTAGATTTTAGGGCAGACTCAAACCCACTCCTCCTCCTGGGTCACTTTTTGAAAATGGTTTGGTGAGAGGGAATTCTGGGTTAAATGATGCAATCTTTCTGGCCTCAGAGTACTGTTGCTCTATTAACACTTTCTTTTGAGAGAAATTGTGACCTGCGTTTTAAACTAGCCAGTCAAATGACAATCAAACCAATAAAATACCAGTAACACTGTAGACCTTTTGATTTTACAGCAACAATATAAAAAATCTTATACATCCCCTATTTTATATCTGTAATATTGGGGCTGTCCACATTGTATTTGTACACTGAAAATATCGAAAATTTGGTACCCTTGCCCCTGTTCCAAAGCGTATGCAAATGCCTGCCATTCCAATCTGTAAATGGGAGGGGTGGCAACACAGAATTTAAGTCAAAATGATTTTTGACAAACTTGGGATTTCTAAGACATTTTCTGAAAAATGAGAAAAACATGGAATTTCCAATACCTTCCTCTAAAAAAGTGTAATTTACAAAAGTATTTACATTTTAAGAAGGAACCAGACCTATGTGATCAATCCTATCGACCATCGGGATGGCTTGATGACAGATCGATATGTGATTGATGGATTACTTATCGATCCGGATAGGGCGGCAATCACAAATATCTTCGTTTCGTGTCGCCCGACCAACTCCTGAAAATTGAGTAAAATTGAGTCGGAGAATCTGTCATCAAGCTGTCCCGATGATAGATCCTATTCTATTGAGCGCGGGGGTCTGGGGGGGGGGAGGAAATTCCAAACCAAGGCCCTAATTTTTACGAAAATGTCGTCCGCAGGGGTAAAGATGACAAAGTTTAAATAAAAAGGTCTAAGTGCGAAAAAGTTGAACATGTGCCTGTAAAGTTGGATGCATGTAAACAAACTTTTTTAGTTCCTCACTTTTTTGAGTCTTTTTATGTTTGTCTGCGAGTGAGGTAAATCTATTTTGACGGCCAGAAAAAAAGCAACATACCTTTCAAAAATTAATCCTTATTGTTCATGGCACTTGGAAGCAGGAGAGATGTTGCCACAACACGGTTGAATGACAAAAAGAAATTAAACAGAAATTGTATAAAAGCATCCTTCTTCTTTCTCGATAAGATTTTAAAAGAAAGTTTCGCAGAAATCCAACCAGGTTGTTGAGAGCTAGCCTGGGCATAGGCTGATTTGATTATAAATAACGCACATTGCGGTCTGAACGAAAATCTAAGTTCTAAACCAAACTGATAGTCTTTCCCGAACAAAAAATATAGCGCGAAGCTGTAGATCTCAATTATTGTTTTATTTATCTGTTCAAGCCTCTCCATTATAGCCAACCAGCCTGGATGTTTTTTATTTTATGACGGAATGCGGCTAATAGCTTAGCGTTACACACGAACACGACTCTCTTTAAAGGCCCAGTTACGCTAAAGCTCTGGGCCAAAAAACAACTCCTTCAGATTGGGGGACTTGTCTCTGCATGATTTGTTTAAATCCAGAGTTGAAAGTTCAAAAGCTTGTTTCATTCAAGCTGATCCCAAAAACAGTAAATCTTGAACAAGCAGTTGGAAATGAATATGGATTTCAAGATTTGCTTGAAAACATAAAAAGCCTTTCAAAATGTGAAAAGGCTAACGAT
This sequence comes from Clytia hemisphaerica, assembly GCF_902728285.1. Classification (NCBI taxonomy): domain Eukaryota; kingdom Metazoa; phylum Cnidaria; class Hydrozoa; order Leptothecata; family Clytiidae; genus Clytia; species Clytia hemisphaerica. The sequence goes on from NW_027103394.1 coordinate 697,189, forward strand.
AAAATTAACGTTTCTGTGTGGGGAAAGGAACTCAAACTAAACAAAAAGAGGGAAAAAGACATATCTCTCTCGCAAAGCAAATTCAACTTTTATTCTTAAAGATCTAACAGAGAAATTGATTGATGAACTCAACACTTTAAAAAATCATGTACATCGTGCGCATATGCAGTTCAGAGAATTTGAACAAAAACGAAATGAGGCATTGGAATCAGAAAAAGTTATCACACTCCAAATGATTGGTCTGAAAATTCAAAAGTGAGAGAAAAGCCCAAAAAGAAAAGTCGGCCTATTACCATCAAGATCAGATGAGCATTCACGCAGTGCATGTTTGGTCAAAAAAAAGAAAACTTTTCAAATGCTGGACTATCAGATGCAACAGACCACTAAGTCGGAGCAGTATTTGCAATAATAATAATAATAATAATAAAATTCCACAACCGCCCATTACTGGACATGGTGGGACATGGGGAATGCCTCACCGTGAGGCCCACTCACTTAGAGGTATTTTCCCTGATGATTAATGAAATCGGTAGAATTCTTGGAAGGGAACCATTCGATAACCATTATGATTTTGCAAACCAGTGTGCGTCGAGACTCAAAAATCATTTAGAAAAGCTCATTTTCTTTGGCGTGAGCAGGGTTGCAAAACCACCAAAATCGAATGAATTAGGTATGTTAAGCTTTCAAGTTTTCATTTTAGGTGGGGTATGAGATTTTGGAATTGCGCAGTATTTTCGAAAATATTCATATTTCAACAGTATTTTGGGCATCCTGAAAATGGTTTGATATCAGAAATATAAGTATCCATTTTTACATCTGAATATCAGTAATAGCTGGTAAAGGGTAAAATCACTGAAAATTGTTGTCCTCCACCCTTAGTGTATAGTTTTTTTTAGGTTTTCAAATTTGCATTGTATTTTGTTTTCAGGAGAGAAGCTGTGCTACTTGATGGAAAATATTGACCAAATATTTAGCAAGAAAAACAACGGGAAAAGTCTTTTCATAGAAATCGATGTAAGTGTTCTAAATGACTTTAACTCAGAAATAAATCTCAGTGTGCATATATGATTGCATAGTAGCTGTATTATTTTGAAGCGTGTAGTTTTTTAATGTTAAAATGTTGCTGTGATTGATTATAAAGTCTCGATTGGTTAAGAAGAGTACAATAGACAATATATCTTGTATTGTACATGTACAAAATATAAATTGACGAAAAGATTGTAGTGCATTGTAGCGCTAGCCCGCTAGCAGCAATCTAATATGTCCTACGCCTTTTTCCAACGCAAAAAGTATATTTTTTGAATCACCAAAAAAACAGTTATCAGACAGAAGCGTGTATATAACCATAGGCTATTTACATATAACCATAGGATTACATATTTCTAACCACAATACATATTTGTAACCAAAAGAGAAACTACATGGTATTCGAACACCACTTGTGGACAAATTTTTCAAAGGATTGAGCGACGTTGATAACACGATAACGGAAATACAATGCACAAGAACGAAGGTACACCTTTCTTGTTCACTGTTATTTGTTTGTTAAAAATAAGTTGATTAGTCATCTTTCATTTTGGCTGGTTTTGATAATCACATGATTGTCTATAATGGGCTCTAAGTGTATGATAGTGCCGTCTGTAAATCAATCTATCAACTATCTTATATCCTGTTTTATACCTTTTTCTTAATCAGATTTTAAAGCTAAAGGCTAATGAAAAATATTTTTCTTTACTTTGATCAGATGGACATTCGATTCAAATAAATACTTCTCACCGTTCTTACCGCCACACAACAAAGAAGAAAGCAGATCTTAAGAAGCTGTCTCGTTGAAAAAGAAAGTGATTGAAAACCTGATTGAAAATGCCAAGGATCAAAGTCAGGAAAGCACAATCGTTCAGTTTGCATCAGCTTTCGATCTCAGAAGGAAAATTAACAAAGAAACAAGAATTGGCTTCATCCACAATCTGTATCATGTGTATGGTAAAGAGAAGCGGCACGAAATCGATGATGTGGCTTACAAGGGCGACTTCAAAGATTACACCATATAGGTTTTGTGTCCACCAAAGTTGGCATGCACTGAAAATGAAATTGTTTGTGAGTTCAGATCTCTTTGGCAAGTGATCAATAGAAAGTGGGTCACCTTCAAAGATCATAAACCGGCTGTTTCTCTCATCAAAAGGTTTTGGAATGAAATCGTTGGAGATAATGCAATTGATTACCCTAACCTTTCCGATCTGGTATTGCTTCTTTTGTCCGTGTCCCCTGGGACAAGGCCAATCGAAAGAAGCTTCTCTAAACTTGCGAAAATTTGTTATAAAGACCGGGCTAACTTGAAACCTTCGACTCTTGAAAGCCTTCATCTGTTATCGGCGATGGGCATCGATGGTAGCGATGATCAACTCTGCAAACAGGCTAGAAGCTGCCTTCAAAAGTAATTCGGAAATTCACTACTTTCCTCGTTTATTTTATTTTAGATTCTTTAGTTTTGAAAGATTGATTTGATAGAGATTTAAAATTCTTCTATAAAGCTTTCAACACTATAAAAACCATACATCGACCGAGTGTCTTTGTGAAGAAACATGTTGATTTTTATTCTTGTTGACTTAATATTTCCTAGACAGTTATTTTGTTACATATGTCGCCATAAATGTTAAAAGTTATTTTTTGAAAATCTCTTGTAGAGCGTTTAGTAGATACTTTTCAAGAAAGGACTATTTATCCATAGCTATTTATTTGGAAAGTGAAGCTTTTATTTAAAATCTTTGTTACAAATTCATAGATCCTTACCATGTTAAGGAGATTATTTTACGCGCGGGTTATTTTACAACCTTGTTATTTACTAACTAGAAAGTCTTGAGTTTACTTTAAAAACGAAAATTTAATTAAAAATTGTTAAAGCGAAAACTTTAATAATTTATATTCTCTGATATATTTTGTTATATACTACATATCTAAAACGCATAGCTTTCTTTAGCTAATTTAAAAAAAGAAGACTCTTAAAATTTGTTACATTTATATTCACACACACGCACACACACACACATAGATAGGAAAATATTATTGTATTTGTTATTGGCCCAGCTAGCTTTAGCGTAGTGGGCCTTTCATTAGCATTCTGCCCGGTGTCAGTGTGTAACAATTTACTAGGCGATACGCGTTTTCAAGCACAGCACAGGCTAGTACATATTGCGAAGGATTTGATTGGCTGTTAGAACATGATTGACAGAATAAAAAACAATTGAAATCGTCTTTATTGGTTAAAAACATAAAAGGAGAAAATACAATTAACTATTAAATCTATAAGAATATAACAGGTGTAGTACGTTTTAAGAAAAACAATGTGATTTACACATAAATAACCGTAACAAACCTTCTCTTTAGGAAGATGTTCTTTTAAAAAAGTTGTTTTTACATTTCTCTATCATGTGAACAGTTCAGTTGTTCACGTGTTAGGAAAAAAACTAAATATTATGAATTATTTCTCATTACTGCAAATAAGAGATAGCCGAATGGTCTAAGGCGTCTATGGCTTGAATTAGCGACTCCAGGTTCAAATCCCCTCTGCTACTCAAGTCTTGTTATCTCATATTTTTATTCGCTGGGCCTTCATGCCCTCTGGGCTTCTTGTTTGTTATCTAAAACACAAAGATTCTTTAGCTTTAAAAACGAAAACTCTTAAAATGTGTTATATTTATATTATCTGATAGGAGTAGGTTTTGTTATTTATTTAGAAATTAGAAAAGACAAATTTTTATTCCAAATTATGCTATACTACAGGGTTTTACTACAATAGGGTATATAAAAAAGAAAGCAAAGTCTTCTGAAAGATTTCTTGAACCAATATTTATTTGTTATGACAACTTTGTGATTCCCAAACCACCCCAAAAATCATTAGGATTTTATAAATGACAAAGAACAAAAAGTGTCAATTCAAAAAATTTATTGGCTGTATAGGGGTACCTAACTCAAAGCAATTTCTCAAGGGGACCTAACTCGTTGGGGGCACCATACTTCAATGGGGGCACCTGAAAAGTGGGCTTAAACCATGAACTTTACCAAGACACTATATTGCAAGTTCTTGGCTGAGAACCCTTTGAAATGTTCATACGAAACTTTTACTAGGCGTATTCCCTTCAATGTAAAGAAAGTGTCTGCTTCTGATTGGGGTACGTGCCTTTGTAAAGCTTGTCTTAACCCTGAATTGAAAGCAGAAAATTTAATTCGTGAAAAGCTAATTGACAGTTGTGAGCTTTAAACTATTGTTAATGATGACTATGAAATTGATGACCTCCTTGAAAAATTAAACAAACCGTCAAAAGGTGAAAAACGTGATGATAAAATTTCTTACACTGAAGGGAATTTGATTGAGGTGGTAACAAAAAAAGGGAAGAAGTCGAAAGTTTCAAGGAAACAGCATATTACTCATCCCCTCAAGATCATGGTCAATAATTTCATTGAAGAATTGAAGTTCCTGAAAGATCATCTTCAGCAGGCACATATGCAACTCCGTGCATTCAAATCTGCCAGGATAAGTGCAACAGAAAATGAACACGAGGCAGCATTTCAAATTGACTGGTCGGAAAATGCAGCGATTCGTCAGGCCCAAGAAGAGCGCCTACTATAGTGTAGATCAAATAACTATCCATGCCATGTATGTTTGGACTTCTGTTGGTCAATTTTCTTATTGTGATATATCAGATAAAACAAATCACCAAGCCCATGCAATGTTTGCATCACTTGAACCCATCCTTGAGAAGTATATCTCTGAATATGACATCAATCACTTTAATATACTGCTTCACCCTTTACACAATATCGCAATAAAAATATATTTTGGTTCATGAGGGAGTTTTGTGCTTCACGAAAAGTCACGATTGACTGGATTTACTTAGAATCTGGACAAGGAAAGGGAGATGCGGTCCCCCAAGATGCATAGTTTGCACCTTGTACTATCCACACTGTGGTGGGGGTGTCACATCTGTCAAATGCTCTTTGTTGCCGGCTTTGGGTATATGTAAACATCTGTTTTTAAAATATATTCAAAATTTTGTCCCGTCCAAAATCATTTCAAAAATAGTATAAACAGGATTATATTAAGTGTGCAAGAGTTTGCTATCTCAAATACTATGTTTTCAAGTATTAAAGTGCATTTTTTACCCTTAAATTAGCATTACTTTTAGCATTAGTTAGCATTAATTAATCAGGAGGACCCACCATGGTTGGGTCCGACTAGGAAAATTTTAGAAAATATAACTTCTTAGACTAGCTAAAACCCTACTAAATTGACTCAAAATGACTCTCTTGATTGGCATATTAACAGAAAAATAAGCTTTTGAATTTTCTGAAAAGAAAGATTTGCGGCACAGGCAAAAAAAATCAAAAATTGAAATTTTTATGCCTTTTAATGGTCCGATTATCGGACGCTGCTCCACACAATATCTTCCAGATATGATAAAAACAAGTAGCAAAATCAACTTTTTTAAAAAAAACTATCCAAAAAGGACATCTTGTCACTTTCATGAGAAAAGATTTTAAGTCTTAAAAAGGTCTTGTACCTGACCTCAGTTCATTCTCAAACTGAGGAAAAGGTTTTCCACAAGGTCATAGAATATGAAATTAAGGCGGATTCCTTTCATGTCAAAAAAGTCCTATGCACACCACCATTGCAAAAGTTTTGACACTTTTCTAGTTCCTTTCATGCCTTTTTTACAAATTAAAAGTCCTAAGAACACCATACCTTTCCAGGAGAAGTGTTTGTGGTGTTCACTGCATTCACTGCATTTCGAAATCAAAAACACTCTTGTTTTCCAATGTTATCATTTTCACGTTCCTTTTGAGTTAAAATGAAAGTGTTTACGGCAAATTTATTCCAATGTTTGCCGCCATTATGCTGACGTTATAAATGCATAAATTAGGGTTGTTTAGGAGATGACGACAACAAAAAGCGTGCGGGTTAGGGGCGGAAATTATATCAATGCAAAATGCTTGATGCGCGTTTAAGGGTGTTCGCTTCGCCTTGCTAGTCCAGCGAGTTTGGGTAAGTAAGACCTATTTTTACTTTTTCAATAACTTTTGCAATGGCGGTGTTTTGGTGATCGTTTTTTTCATGACATAAAGGTGTTGATTGCATTGAGAGTACTAGCTGCACTTTTTGTGACTAGAAAGGAATCGGCCCTTACGATGCACCTTTTTTCAAAATTTAATTTTTAACACAAGGATTTTTCATATTATTACTTTAGATAACAAACAAAAACGTTTACCACATACAATGGTTGACTACCAGTTCAAGTCAAGGGTGAAAAGCTATCAGTGACCACGCCAATCGTAAAACAAAACATCAGTCATTCATCCAAACTAAAAAGAGCACCAGGATGGAAATGACAAAGCTGGCAAAAACACTCAGTCCACGTCATGTATTTGACACAGTGATGACCAGTAAAGGTGGAATGCTTGGTGCTGATTCAGAAAGTAGTTTGCCCAGAAATCACAAGCAAGTTTATAATGTCAACGTCTCACAAAAGACTGACCTGGATCCTTACCACTCACTTGTTCTTAATGAGCAAAGAACAATCAAAATCACCATCAACAGCATTTGTGCAAAGTGTTAAACTTGCACCCGAACCAACCGTCATCTTGGCAAACGAACAACATTTATCAGATCTGGAAAGTTTCTGCACAAAAATAATTCCATTTTTCAAGTAGATCCTACATTTAATATGGGTGCATTTAGCGTCACTTCTACTCAGTATGAACACAAACACTTGAGAAACAGAAGAAGTCTGAAACATCCGGGTATGGTGGGGCCACTGTTAATACACCAGAGGAAAACAGAATCAACTTACAGAGAACTTCCACAGTTTCTAGTAAGTAAAAAGAAAGGAATAAAAGAACTCAATTTTTTTGGCACAGATAGCGAAGATCCAAAGCAGAAGCCTTTTTGTCTGTATGTACAAAGTGCAACAAATTGCGATGTTTTATACACTTCAGGAAAAATATCCAACAAAAGCTGAAGGACATTGGTGTAGAAAATGCCAAATTTAAAGTTATACTTGCAAATATTCTTGGTGGCCAACGTGGATCTGTATTCAGAGAAGGTCCTGTGGATGCAGAAAATGACGCACGATTTGAGACACAATTTCATCAGTTGAGATCAGAATGGGAAAATCAAATAGGTATGTATATTAACGGACTTCATAGACCATATCAACAAATTTTGATGTTTTCACTTTTCAAAAATGGTATTTGAAATATTTCCACACTTTTTAATTTTAACAGTCACCCAAAGTTCAGGTTTTTTAGAAAGGATCAAAACCCTTTATGAAAATAGATATTTTAACGCCATCCTTAAAATATTTTTAAAATTTTAAGTGATTTTAAAGTGTTTTTTTTTCAATGTTGACTTTAGAAAAAAACAGAATTGGGCCAAACCTAAAAAAGTTGGTTTCCGTTTTGATCTTTTGTATGGGTGTAGGAATTTCTGAAATTTTGGAAAATCAAACAAGCTAACATCTAATATAAAGTTTAAACTTAAAGGCAGAATGCGTTCCTTAAAGTTATAACTAGAAACAACACAGAACAACATATAGTCAAGTAACTAATGTCATTTCTCATTTCTTTTTACATGTGCTACATGGCACTCTCTTCATAAAAAAAACTCGCACACAGAAAGAGAAAAAATATTGGCAAATGATCAAAACAAAGATAAAAATGTTTCCCAGAAAAAATAAAAACATAGGTTTCAAACGCTTTTTTGAAAAGGAAAATTATTGATAATCGATATAATTTTTATATGAAAGCTACATAATGCTATCGATCTTGTTGGGTACCGAATTTCAAAACATCATTCGATGTGATGCTTGAGATATAAGGGGATATTCCATGCCTGGTGAAGACATTACTCTCAAAAATATCTACTTCATTTCCCTCATTCCTTCCAATTACATCATAATATAATTGTCCCTTCCTCAAAACAAAGAGAAATAGGTGTTAAAATGATTGATTGAAGAGTACACACACGCGTCATGTTACGCAATCTCTCTTTCGGCCAATCAGATCTTTTATTTGTTCCATTATTAACCAATCAAATTTCATGGCAGATGAAGAGACGTGCGTTGAAATTTGTTAATAGTTGTTTTAAAGTATGACTTTAAGGAACGCAATCTCCCTTTAAACACCCTTCACATCCTAAAAAATGTCAAAAAAAATTAGTTTCGGCCTCCCGCACGAGTTTGTTTTTGTCACTCGGTAACACGGAAAGGAAGAATTTTTTAGGGTTGGCCTTAGTTGAAAAGTTTTTTAAAACCATATTTTCGAACATATATCAAATGATACATAATATCATCATAATAAAAAATAAATAAAAAAATCAGCCAAGAAGTGACTAAAAAAAACTTACCCGGCCACAGACTGAAAATCAAACGTTTTTCTTAGGATTGCCCATCAGCTACGACCCCAGAATTTGACATTTCGGCTCCGGAGAAGGGAGTAAGCCTAAGGTGGTTTTTTGCTATCCTTAGGCATCTTGGTTATGGAATTAGTCGAGTGGACTGGTCAAATCGGTAGCTTAATATGATTTTCAGGGCCAAATGTAGGGTTCGTTGGTCAAAAAATGTTGTAAAATTTTAATGGTTTTTGGGGGTCGGGCAAAATTGTTTAGGCCATAACTTTTGATAAAATTGTTCTTTTTACTTCAAATTTGGAGGAGAACTTCATTTTGGTAAGTAAAATCAGAATTTAAAATAGTTTTTTCAAAATTGGACTTTCAGGACCAATGGCTGGCCCCAGAAGGCCGACTTGGGTCAGAAAATGAAATTTTTGTGTCTTGATCGATGCTTGGGGGGTATACCCATATAAAATTAATGAAGGATACTGAAAATGCTTTAAAAAAGTTCACAATAGGGTACTAAAACATAAAATAATGTACAAGAAGACAAGTTGGCCTCTCAATAAATAGGGTGGGAAGATAGAACTAAAAAATTTAAAATTTCGCTTTTTTTGCTATTTTTGGTAAAATCTGACAAAGACTCGATGGAATTGATTTATCAGCTTCAAATTTTAAGAAGGACTTCATTTCAATAGAATGGAATCATAAAAAGTGAAAAAACCTTGAAAGGGACCTTTGGGACCTACAACTGGCCCCGAGAGGCCGAGAAGGGCCGACAACTTAATTTTCTCTAACTTGGCCATATTTAGGGTTAAAGATAAGTTTGGAAAGCAAAAGCACTTTATATTTGCTGTTCTTGATTATGAATTCGAATTTTGAAACTTTATTTACACAATGGGTACCTTGAACCCACTTTACAAAAAAGAAGAACGATTATATTTAATGTGAAATCAGCAATTTTTCTTCGTGATGTAATAATTGCATAATGTGAACTATCAGCACTTTAATTTATATAAAACAAGTTTACAACAAGTTTTACTGCAAACTCATCAGAATTTAAAGATGAAACAACACACCTGAAAATCTTCATTTTCATTGGCACAATAGATATCTATTGATTTGTACATTATAGAATTTTCAGCGTTTTTGTAAATAGTATTTAAGCAGGAATTTTGAGAGGACTTAATCAAGAAAAGACGAGAGTTAAAGGAATCAAAAATCGAATTGTGGTGTAGATATTAAATGGCGTTAAATGGTATTATTGTTTTAATTAAATGGTAAATGAATTATAATAATTTGTCGGGTTGATAAAGATTTAATTATAACTATTTAACATGTTCACAAAAGGAGAAATTTGCAAATTTTGGTAAATTTTCCAATTTTGAGACGTGTTAAGTTAAAGGATTGATATAGGCGAGGTAGAGAGATTTCATTTCATATTATAATGACTTTGTTGATACTTGGTATCTATGTATGAAGTTTGAAGAAATATCGGAGCATGGCAAAAACAAAGAAAAGAAAAAAGACACTCGATGATGACGAGGATTGGGTTCCTGGAGGAAAGAAAAAGAAAGAGTCGAACAAGAAAAATGATAAGCATGCTGGTGAAAGTTGTTTCATCCACTGCACAAATTCAAATGAAGCATTGACAAAATTACCGTCTTTGGAGTCTTGGGAAAAACTATTGAAGGCCGCTAGATTGCGGGGAGATAAGAAAGTTTTGCAACCGGAGTCATCGGCATCCACCAGTGAGAACAACAATTATCCTGTCATTTACTACCATAACAGTTGCAGAAAGAATTACACCCATAGCAAAGCACTGAATGTTATATTGGCAAAAGTAAGTTTCTTTTCATTTTAGAGCTTTATGAAGACACAGTTAATGGTACTTTAAGCATGTGTCTGCCAATTGATCAAGCTCAATATAAATCTTGTATTGTTTCCGTTGTTTAAGACCCAATCCTGAGCCTAAGTATATTTGCCTGTAAGTATTATGCTTATAAAAAGAGAAATATTTAGTCTTAAGGGGCATAAAGTCATTTTGAAGGTGCTCATTTTTCAACAGGATACCAGGCAAAATGAGAATAATTAACCGAGGGCCAACATAGTTTGGCCCTGGAGAGAGGATTTCGACAAGGTATTTCGAAGTGATCAATTCCATTGCTCTTAATCTTAGAAAAACCTACTGTCACTTCCCTTGGAAACTCCAGAAGCAGTGGATATTGAAACGGAAGCTCCGAGACGAAAGTCCTCGCGTTTAAGTTCTGGTGACTCGGAAAGCCTTACCCTTCCTAAAAGATGCATATTTTGTAAAATGGACAAGTACTTAACTGGGACTCGAACTCGAGAAGGCCTTACATAATGCGTTCAATTGCGAGCTGATGAAAAAATCAGAAGAATTGCCATGGAAAGATGTGACTCTGAAATTCTTAAAGTCACCAGCGACGAACTGATTGCAAAGGAAGCACATTATCATTCATCTTGCTACAGAGATTACCTTCGACCTTTAAATGAGACTCGCCACTACTGAACAAAATAAAGAGGAAGACCTTTCTGCCGTTTGCTATGCTTGCTGAAGACAACATTGATCGCCTCGAAGAAACACTATCTGGTACGTAAGAAATCAAGCCAAATAAATACAGTAATAATCTATTCGAATAATTAGCTGGATTAGAAGAAGGCCTAAAAAATAGTTATGGTAGACCTAACCTTTGTTAATAAACTCAATTTCAGGTGAAGGAACAACGCACAAAGTCAATTCCATAATCATCCAGCCTGTTAACAAGAACAAAACAGTTGAGATAGGTGGTCGCGGAGGACAGTTCCCGTCACAATCAGTACACACGAAGCGAAAGTATTAACTTCATATAATTGGTCCTTGAAAAATTGCTAATTTGATAGTGAATTTCGCTTCCAATAAAACTTATTTTCAGGTTGATAATATTTTTCTCTTAATTTCTTTCAGAATTTTTCGAAACCCTCCAACGTTGGTAAAGGATTATGTCCTTGGTAAAAGGATAGGACCAGAGAAAGCCCCTGCTGTCGAGGAAGATTCGTTTGCTGACATTCTTCGAGCTGATCAAAGTCACCTTTACAACGCATGGGTCGCTTTAAGAATCAGTCAACCAATTATGCAGCACGTACCAAGCTGGACAGGTTTCTTTATCAAGATCCGACAAGACGTTCCCATCAGACCAAGCAGTGTTGGTTATCTTGATTGTTTGGATGCCCCCGCTACTGAAATGCCGACGATCTATCACATGCTGGAGCGGGCTCTTCGCATCAAAGACCAACTCAAGGTCAGATCGATCGTTTGTGTTTATGATCAGGCCATCTATGCAAAAGCGTATCAGATAAAGTGTAAGGAGCCAGAGAAGTTTAAGAGCGTCTTCCTGATGATGGGCACCTTCCATATCATCATGACCTTTCTTGCCGTCATGGCTGCTCGATTCAAACCGCTGGCCTCAAGGATTTGGTGATCCAAAGTGTTCTCGTCGCTGAAGGTTCTGTTGACACCATATTTTCAGGATCACGTGCCTACAAACGAGCAGTCAGGGCGTACAAAATCCTCTACGAGTCATTTTCGCGCTTGCTTTTGGAAAAGTTTGCGATCAAGTATCCAGCAACTGTCAAGGCATTACATGATAACATTGGACCCGCTGCCCTTGACGACTTCAATGGTGTGGTGACGTCAAAAGAAATGCAACAGTATTCCAATGACCTGACTTTGTTCAAAGAGAGCCTAGCAGGACAAGGAAAACTTGCAAAGTTTTGGTTGTCATTTCTGGACATGTGTGAGCTTCTTTTCGACATTACCTTTGCAACTCGCAGTGGTCATTGGGCATTATACTTGATTTCGATACGACAATCTCTACCTTGGGTTTTCGCCTACGATCGACAGAACTACTCTCGATATTTGACAGCCCACTACCGAGAACTAGCCCATCTTGAAAGCAACTTTCCTGATGTGTATGCAGAGTTTGAAGGTGGTAACTTCTCCGTTCAACTATCACCTGATAACCCCTTCGAAAGAATGGAAGCTGACAAAGTGATTGAAACAACAATCAACAAGGACACAAAGACACCAGGTGGAACAACAGGTACTTGAGCTTACATAATTGTTATCACTCAAACTTCGTTTATCATTATCTTCTTAAATAACCTTCGAACTTTAAATAGTTAAGTCACATCTTTTGAGACAACAGTAATGTGATTTCAATTTTACTACTTTAGCTTTTGTTATTTCATTTAAGGGTTCAGCACAAACTAAGGAGCCGTTCAAAGATGGGTACTTACCGCAGCATACAGAGCTGAAGTCCGCAAACACATGCAAGAATTTCTCTCTATGTCAAAGGATTCGAAGCATCCCGATTTAAGTCCTGCACGAATTAGACGTGACCAAAAGGATGTCAAGACTGTTAAAGACACGATCGACTCCATGTTTGTGAATCCTTTCGATGAAGTGGATTTGATAAGCATTACATCAGGTGTTGCAACAACAGAAGTCTGTGACCAACTAATGGATGCAGAGGTGTTAGGTGAAAACGCACTCGTGAAGTTTCAGCAAGAAAGGTTGGAAAGCAATGAAGTTGACTTTGCTACCTTGACGAAACTAAACCTGGGTACCTTTACAAAGCTGCTGAAGAAAACTGTCAAAATGATGAATGGCAAAGAAGCTCAGTTTTCAGCACAGAGAAACATATTTGGGAAGATAGCCCTGATCAAACAGTTTCGCACCCTCAATCTTGGAGAGGTTTTCTGTTTTCCTCTTGGTCCCGTTTCATGGTCCTTGGCTGAGAGTAGCGGAGCACTAAACAAAACAACAAAGTCATCACTGATGCACCATTTGGAAAAAGACGTCTCTCTTGAACAAAATGTCAAAAAACCGTTTGCTGCAGTTATCGATGGTATGGCATTGGTGAGGAAGACTAAACCAACTGGACACACCTATGACAGCTACGCCGACCATTTATTAACAACCGCAATCGCAACATCGACAAATGCTTCCAGAATCGATATCGTCTTCGATGTTAATCGTGAGCAATCCATTAAAAATGCAGAACGAGTAAACCGTGAGTCTGGTAAATTAGAGGTCAAGAGGATCATTGGTTGTCAAAAGGTGAAGCAATTCTCGTCACTTCTTTCAAACGGAGCAAATAAGATGACCCTCATTCGGTTTCTTGAGATGGCAAAAGAAACACACTTGCATTGGGAACACTCAAGTTTATGTGGCATATGAAGAATTCTGTGTTAAACTCGGTGGTACTGAAGACCCAACATTAGCTTGCAACCACGAGGAGGCAGACACGCGCCTGGTCTTTCACACGGAACAAATATCAAAAAGATCTTTCAAGAAAATAGTCATCCATACACCTGATACTGATGTTCTATTAATTGCTCTTGGTCTTGCAACTGAAATTGAAGCTGAAATTCACATGAAAACTGGCGTCAAAAGTAAAACCAGGATAATCAGTCTAAAAGGTATCAAGGAATCTCTTAAGACAAGATACGACGTCAAAGATGTAGAAAGGGTTTCGAGAGCACTCCTAGGTCTTCATGGATTTACTGGGTGCGATACGATCAGCTCCTTTGCTGGCAAGGGCAAAGTGAAACCTTTAAAAACGATGATGAATGACGATCTATACATCAACCTATTTGCTACTTTTGGAGATGCACCAGAGTTAACCGAAGCACAGTTCAATATCATCTAAAGTTTTGTTTGCGATATGTATGGCCACAAAGACACGAACTTAAACAACGTTCGTTACAAAATGTACGCTGCAAAACATGGTCATCTCGACCCCAAAATGATCCCGCCATGCGCTGACAGTCTAAGGCAACACAGTCTACGTGCTTGCCATCAAGTTTGCATATGGAGAAACTCGTTGCAAAGTCACCCTATCATCCCATCGCCTGTTGATTTTGGTTGGGACCAGAATGACGAAGGTGATTTCACTTTTTCGTGGAACAAGGTGAACCCGGCTCCAGATGAAGTTCTGGAAATGATGTTTTGCACGTGTTTAAAGAAGTGTTTCCGTGGATCGTGCCCTTGTGTGGATAACTCCCTCAAATGTACAGATGCTTGCACCAACCATGAATGTGAAAACTTCCAATCGAATGAGGAACCAGCAGAAGAATATGAAATTGATTACGAGGACGATAATGATGAATGTGAGTATGAAACTGATGAGAGTGACGATGAGGAAAGTGACATTGATATGGAAGTCCGTGAAGATGATAATTTTGATGACGATAAAGATCTCTTTTGTTGAAACTGTGCTGGTAACCAATTTTTATTTTATTTGCTAATTATACTAGTGCTAAAAACTATTTTTACGATATTTTAATAACTTTTGATCATTCAAATTGGTCTCAAACCAGCTCAAACACTTAATATGACCAAATCGGTGAAAGGAAAGTCGTCGGCCATTTTCGGCCTTTCGGGGCCAGTTGAAGGTCCCCGAGGCCCCTTTAATTTTTTTTCACTTTTTATGACTCCATTCTATTGAAATGAAGTCCTTCTCAAAATTTGAAGCTAATAAATCAATTGCATCGAGTCTTTGTCAAATTTTACCAAAAGTAGCGAAAGCTTTTGAAATTTCTAGTTCTATCTTCCCCGCCCTACTTTTTTGAGAGGCCAACTTGTCATCTTGTACATTATTTTATGTTTTAGTACCCTATTGTGAACTTTTTTAAAGTATTTTCAGTATCCTTCATTAATTTTATATGGGTATACCCCCCAAGCATCGATCAAGACACAAAATTTCATTTTCTGACCCAAGTCGGCCTTCTGGGGCCAGCCATGGGTCCTGAAAGTCCAATTTTGAGAAAAATATTTTAAATTCTGATTCTACTTACCAAAATGAAGATTTCCTCCAAATTTGAAGTAAAAAGAACAATTTTATCAAAAGTTATGGCCTAAACAAGTTTGCCCGACCCCCAAAAACCATTAAAATTTTACAACATTTTTTGACCAACGAACCCTACATTTGGCCCTGAAAATCATATTAAGCTACCGATTTGACCAGTCCACCCGACTAATTCCATAACTAGGATACCTAAGGATACCAAAAAACCACCTTAGGCTTACTCCCTCTCCAGAGCCCAAAATTTTGTCTAGCTGACTGACTATTACATTTATTAAATTATTTTTTGAAGATATAAATTAAATTTCATAGGCAACAAAGGGAGAGATTTTTGGTTTTGGCTGAAAAAGAATCTCCACAACACAATGAAAAAGCATATGCTAAAACCTTTACGTCTAGCAGCTGGTCTAGGAGAGAAGCCATTTACCACAATCTGAGTGGAATGTGTGAATAGCTTACTGAAGCTTGAAAGCCACAGATTAAGACTCCCCGTTGACAAGTTTTCAAATATGGTAAAGGAGTTAGTTGAGAGACAGCAGAGGAATGTTGAGTATGCCATATATGACAAAGGGACTCTGGAAATAGTCCCAGAATTGAAAGAGAAGTTTGGAGTCCCGTTTCACGTTTGGCAACTTAAGACAAAGGCATTTACATTAATATATTTTTAGTAGAGATCTTTGATGTGTTGTTACAAAACCAATGACATTGAGATCATTAAACATTTCATTTTCGAAAATTTCATAATAGTGAGCAAGAGTAACTAGCATTGAAAGAAAACTTTACTAAGGCAAACAATTTTTTATTTTCTGGTTTACGGATTTGCCAAACGTTTTTTTTTTTGAGAAAATAAAATATAAATAAGATATAAATTTCAAATTTTTTTTTCTCCTCCAACCTAAAACAACCAAAATAATTACACTATGATATAGTACTTTCCCCTGCTTTCCCATTATTTCAAAGGAATTCCCCACTGTATTTAAAATCATCTTAAAGCTTTTACAAGCAAAGAATTTTAACAACTTTTTTGGACAAAATCACAATGGAATGGGAATGCAATGGGAATGATTGAAAGTTTTCTATATCTCAAAGCAGTGAGTACAATCACAAGCTTTTAAAAAAGTTACACTTGGACTGAAAAAATATTCACAAAAACTTTATTCTTTTTGTCTTCATTTAAAATCAATATTTTAGAAAATTTCATAAAATTTTATTTTTATTTTTTTCCATCCTCCGGTCCAAAATTTTACCTCCGTCAGTAAACCAGAAAATAAAAAAGTGTTTGCCTAACTCGTTATCAAAAATAAAGATTGCCTTGATTGTGCATTAATGTAATTTTGTGGAATAAAAAAAAAGTAGGTAGAGGAATTTACTCATAAAAGTCTTATTGAATAATTTTAGAAGGAGAAAGAAAGACACATTGCAACATTCAAGCAACATATACAAGAAACACCAACAAGCCAGGAACGCCAACAAACCAAAATGAACAATGGACAACCGACTGAGTCACAGGAGAATTCACAATATGATAACCAACAAGACGAGGGGTCACATGATCCACAACATCTTAACGAACCAGCCGATGAGTCACAGGATCAGCAAAATGCAAACCAACCACCCGAGGAGGCACAACCATTACAACAACCCACAAGATTCCAGCCTATATGGAGATTGTCCTCTTCTGGGACTTCTTTCAGACATCGCTTGCAGTAGCAGAGAAGGACCGGCGGATCTTCAACGTTCAATGTTGGAGATATCCCTGGAGAAATTCAAGGAATATGTGCAGCTGCCTAATACAATCGCTGAGGCATAGGTGATTTCAGTACCTAACTCAAGATATTGAGCTTCCAAAAGCGCAAAAACTGGACAAAACAGCTGTTTCTGGCTGAAAAACACTATCTTTGTTTTTCACAAAAATTTGACTTTTATGTTCTTGTATATTGTATTGTAAGTTATAATTTCAGTTTCTTTTGTTAGTTTCTTGAGTTTGATTTGTTACCCACTGATTTAACAAGAAAGTAGTAAAAATTTTGTTTTTAATTACATACATAAGAGATCTTGCGGGTTCATTCAAACTAAGGGAACGCAGTCATAAAGAATCTAATACAGATGATAGCTAATTTTGCTCTCCTTTTTAGAATTTTAAGGACAATTATGGGCTAGTTTTGCTCTCCTTTTTAGAATTTTAAGGACAATTATGGGCTAGTTTGTTTAGAAGCATTGTTTTCAATATATATCTTAGTTGGGGCCAACAGGAGATAACCTGATAGCAGATTGTTTATTTTCTGGCCCAGTACGCTAAAGCTCTAAAGACGTGGGCGAAAATATACAATCTGAAGAATATGGTTGTGCGTCTATGCACGGACCGCGTTTCGGAAAGACTAGTGGCGAGTGAAAAACAAAAGAAAGATGGTAGAACTAAATCAAAACAAAAAAAAGGAAAGCTTTAAACAGAGCGCCAAAGAGTAAAAAACAGTTTTGGTGTTTCGACACGCGACAAAAAGTTGACTTAAAATCTTCTGTAGAGACAGGGGCATTTTCCTCAGATGTTAGTTTTTAGCGATCTTTAGAGCTTCAGCGTGTCGCGTTAAGAAAACTCCACAGCTGTTAACAGGAGAAAACTAAAAAAACTTAAAACTGCATTTCACAAAAAAACAGCTAATTTTGCCCCCCCCCCTCATTTTATCGAAATACTGTCCTGCTAAGGAGTATATAATTAATAAACATCCTTGCCTTTTCTGGACTATATCTATCATGGAGCTTTCTATATATTTAACTAACATTGACCCAAGGGCCCATTCTTGCTACATTAGATTAAAAATTCAGCAAACGTAGCAAACGATGAAAATAGTTAGTGTATGCCTTACATATTTTGGTACATCTTGGCAGAACTTATTCTGGCGATTTGATAAAATTTCAAAATTTGGCGAGAATTAGAGAGAATTTTGGCAAACGACCCATTTTTGTTCAATATTTTAGCTGAAAAAAGGGTTTTTAGGAGAAATAGAGACTAGATTGAAAGGAAATAAAATTTGGCGAGAATTTATTTTGGCGAATGTCCTGTAAATCTAAATTCGACGGAAAGAAATTTGGCGAATTTGGCAAAATTTTTAGGCAATTTGCCAAATTTGCTAAAATTTATTTGCACCAAAATTTCTTCCCTCGAGGTATATTTTCTGTTTTAAAAGTTTGCCATATAATATTTGTTTAAAAATAAAATTGGACTGCCTATTTATATTTTTGTCCAATGTTTTTTAGCATTTTGTAGCAAATTTGGCAACTTGGCATCTACTACAGTAAAACTATTCATTCTTTTTATTTGATAAGTACAATGATCGGGAACAATTTAAGCAACTGCTTCGTTTTAAGTATTTCAAGAAAAAAATAGTTACAATATTCAGGTATTAAGCCTAAATAACTCCATTTTGCCTAAAAATAAGAACAGAATAACAAACATTGCAGGCTGAAAAAGTTAGGAATAGTCAAGCCTATACAAAATAATTTCTTATAAAAAGTCTAGCACTATTTTGTTTTGTTTCAGGCCTCTTCAATGTGAGTAATAAAGTATTTGTTGGGTTAGATATCCTATTGGAATGGAGGGAGTTCTTTAAAGATGGAATGCCAGTAAGCAACTTCATTAGATGTAAGCTCAAAGCTTTAGAAAAAAAACTGAGAAGGTAGGTTTTTTAATTGGATACACTGTTTTTATAAGAATAATAAGGCTGAAACTCATCAAATAAAGTCTAACTTGAACTTTTGACTTTCTAACAATTTTAGGGTCCAAGTATTAAAAGTTAGGTCAGTTAGGTTTTATTCCTGAAATATGTCAATATTATCTCATGATGTGTTTTGGGGGTTATTTCCTTGTGACGGGACTTTCCTTTATTATCGTTTGTCTATTATATCAGGAACATTGTTTGACAAGTGAGGAGATTGAATAATTGGTCAAAACGCTTTATAACGGCTTCTATGCATTCGAAGCATTAACAGAGGGAATTTAGATGAGTCAATATGTGGTATGTGTGGCATTGTCATAAAGTGTGCTCCCCCCCTTTATAAAAGGGAACCAATTTTGGATGGGTGAGGATGAAAATTAAAATTTGAATAGTAAATGGGGGAAAAAGAGAGGGGAAAACATCGATAGTTGGCAAATTTGGTGGGGGGAGTGTGAAATTACTACAACTTTATCTCAGCAACCAAGGTCAGTCCATATGATATCATGTGATTAGTTGTTCTGATTTTAATTTTTCAATCCATTGTTGTTTTTAAGTCTGCTCTTCTAAGCATGTTTGTTTACATCAACCCATTTTCGTTCAATTTTATCTAGTATTCCTTTCGCAGTCAAATTTTACGTTTGTGTCAGGTTGAAATTTGAGAAATTTATATGGTTATATGGGGGGAACTGATATTTTTAGAATTTTCTGGGGGAAAAGCAAAAAAAGAAGGGGGAAACTAAAAAACAAAAAGTCATAGGGGGGACAGGAGATTTTTAAAGAGAAGGATCAAGTGGAGCAATCTAGGGAGAAAAAGTGGCACCCTGTCCTACCTTTGGTAGATGGCTATTGAAAGAGGAGCCTTAGGTCGCAGTTTTTGGCACCTGTCATTATATCAGTTTGTCAGTTTGGTTTCTGAAACCTCAGTTCTTTTATCGATTCTTATTATTTGATTAACCAGATCTGGTTTAGTGCAACCACTTTTTAATTGAATGATGAATTTGATTTGATATTTAAGATTAACTGCTCAAACAAAGAAGAAACTTGACAGAGCTCAAACAAAGAAGAAACTCAACTCAGCTCAAACAAAGAAGAAACTCGCCCAAGCTCGACCAAAGAAGAAACTGGACTAAGCTCAAAGGGGAACTAAAAATATTTTTGAATATACCTAAATCACATCACATACTTCAAAGGAATGACCTCTGAAAATATTTTTCTCTAAAAACTTCTCCATCAAAAGATATAGCCATTTATGTTTACAGAAAATCTAATCTTTTTAAAGCAATGCGTATTTTGTTAGGGGAATAGATTGAGCCATCTGTTTGACGTAGACACGTTCAGAAAGTAATTGTAGTTGATAGAGAACTTTGAACTTTTTTAGTGTAGCCATAACTTTTTATCCACAAATGGTATAACCAAGAGACAGAATTCATTAAAAAGCCATTTTTGAGTAGAGTAAAACTATGTTTGAACTTTCAAAAACAAGTGAGTGAAAATAATTTTAGAGTCGCTTGAAAAAATTGAACTTTTTATTGGAATAAGCTGAAAACCCCAAATTTAGTATACGTAAAACTGAATCCTTCCTGAAATCAAAAATGATTTTACTATCTTCCTATTATTTCTTGTTCACGAAATATCAAGCTTTAAAGTCGATGAACATACACAAAATTCATAGAAAATATGAACGATATGACGTCACAAACATGTGTAAAGTAGTGGTTCATTTTAAACAAATTATACGTTTTTTAAAGGTTTTATACAAAATAGGAAATTGAAATTGAAAGTGGAAATTATATTTTGCGAAGTTATACTGTGTTGTGTAGTTCTTGGAGACAAAAAAAGCATGACCTCAAAAAATGTCTAGTTCCCCTTCAAACAAAGAGGAAATACAATTAAGAAATGACAATTATCTAATAGACATTTACTCACATGCAAGAAAGGAGGATTTGTTTCACTTCGTCATAATGATTTACGAAATTTGACGGCGAACCTTCTGAGCAACACATGCAAGGATGTTTGTGTCGAGCCAGCTGTTACACCTCTCGCTGGAGAGGAGTTTAATGTACGCTCAGCTATTGTTTCAGACAATGCACGTTTAGATATTAAAGCACGGGGTTTCTGGTAAGGAGGACAGTTGGCCTTTTTTTATATAAGGGTATTTAACCCACTTGCCAAGCGATACGCCGACCAGAGTCTCAAAAAGTGTTTTGAAATAAACGAAAAGGAGAAAAAGAAATCTTATGGTGAACGCATTCTTCAAATTGAACACGGTTCGACTCCCCTTGTATTCTCCGCTACTGGTGGAATCAGGCAAGAAACAACAAAATTTTACTCTCGTTTAGCAGAGACTCTCGGCGAGAAAAGTTGTCCATCAACTTTTGAGAAAAAGGCCAAAATTGCAAGAATTTCTGTTCGTGAAAATTTGTATTCATAAAGTAGGAAGTCTAAAAGGATGAGGTGAATAAAGTTCATATTAACTTTTGAAGATCGCTTTTTCTTGTTTACATTCCCATTTATCAATCCATAGCTTTAAGGCACTAAGATTTTCAACAGGGGGCGGGGCTCATGCAGTGGCTCCATAAAATTACCATGAGTAACTCTCATTCAGGAAAGTTTCTCAAGATTACTCCACTGCAGAGCAAAATTTGATTTTATATCAACTGAGGAGGTTCATTTTTCAAAAACATCATACCAAAACATTAATGTCTTTTCCTTTTAAGCTTTGCTAAAGGTTGTATTGCAACAACTGTATGCAAGTATTTTTGTTGGAAGATCTGCTTGCCATCAGTTTATCAAATCAGCTGGTCATACTAGTGGTTTTTACCATTTTGTATGCCCCCATGGGGTTGGTATATTCTATGTGTAAAATTGAAATTAGATTACCTGGTGAACTAACTTTGGTGATTTTGGTCATCTATAAAAAAACATTATTATAGTTGACTAGTAACTTTTTCTTGTGTTCAATGTTTTGAAATTGTTTCCAGGGAAACATATATGTTATGGTACAAATTTCATTTCAGTTGTGGTTTTTCAGTGAAAAAAACGGATTGAAAGCGCAATGAGGAATGCCACTTACAAGAGAGACTTATTTAACATCAATAATATGGGGTTATTTTGCTGATCTTTAATGCTTTGTTAGCAAAATTTCCATCCAATATGCTGTCACTAAGGGTTTATTCTTCTTCACCTCTTGTCTCCTCCAAAAACTATGACGATTAATCTTCTTTTTCAATTGTAGACAACTGTATGTTCCAAGTTAATGATTTTAACCGAGTCCGTGAGAGATGCTGCTGATCTTTGGCTATCGCTAAAGTATCCACCAGTGATGTTCATGTGTGATACCCCTTGCACATTTGTACAACATGTTAACAAGCGCAAACCCGATTTAGCAAAGAAATACTGGGATGACTTTGATGGATGCTTTGAAAAACCAACTTTAGACAAAGATCCAAATTCAGTAAGTTTTTATCTTACATCATCAATTTTTAACATATTATTGGGGTTCTTCTAAATTAGTGAATTTAGCTAAGGCTTTTAAAGAATTCGGGAATTAGAGGATTAATTATAATGTTTAAGGGTTTGATAACATTTTCAATGCTGCTTTTAGACAGCAGATGGCCTTTCTCAGGATTACGTTTGTGCAATGTTTACAGGGGCTAGTAGCATAAACAAGGAGCATCAACACTGATAATTCATTAAGAATTATAGAAGTACATTTTTTTTATAGCATACAAGGAAAGTCCAGTAGAGGCTCAATATGCTAAGCACTATCTCATTTTCAGCCTTAATTTTAGACGATGTTATCGTCCGTTACAGTGATAGTAAAGGCGGGAAAAATGGCGGTATGGCGTTATGGCGGTATACGGAAAAAAATCGGCGGGAGAGTTTCGAAGAAACGGACGATAACTCTTTGGCATAAAAAAGATTTTGCGGTTTTGCTTGGACTAACCAGTGAGACTGGTTAGTCGCTCCGTGGTGAAAACCGCCTAAGTTTAAAGGCCGAGCTTGGTTCAAACGATCAAAAACACGCTGGTCACTGGGAAGAGACACAAGGACAAGATGGATCTATGGTTTTTCTGTGAAAATCCAGCTCATTATGGATTTTTTCTTCTTGGTTCATTTGTTTTATTGAGACTACAAGATAACTTAGTTTAAGGGAGTACTTATTCCTCAGTATGCTTCTGTAGAAGCTGTTTTAAAATGATTTTTCAACAAGTCTACATACAGCAAAAAGACACAGAGAAACTATAAAGTAGGTAAGTCAGTTTGTATATTTCTTATGAATCCTATGAATCACAGGCAGTGTTTCATTAGATATGTGAATACCCTTATATCTCCACTCTTAAAAAGTTATTTTCATCTGGTGTTAGCAGTTCTTTGACAACTTTGAAAAATGTCAAACAAAGTACTTATTGAACGTCAATTGTGGACTTTAAAAGACTGCTTTTAACATACTTCTTGTTCGAAAACTTTCACATTTTCTCATTTTGATTTGAATTGTCGAGAAGTTCAGTTACCTAGTCGTACCTGTAAAAATTATCAGATTATTATTCTAAATTTTCTAGGTAAGAATCAGAAATTCAGAAATTGGATGCATGGGAAAATATGGCAGTAATTTGCAGAGAGCACAATACAGAAATGAAATATTTGGCACAGCATCCTGGTTTATTATTGAGATTAAGACTTGCAATATTTCACGACGTTCTGGTATAATTTGAGATTATAAATTGCAATATTTCACTTCACGTCCTGATTTAATTTGGGATTATAACTTGGAATATTTCACTTGACGTTCTGGTACAATTTGAGATTATAAATTGCAATATTTCACTTCACGCCGACCTCCTGGTACAATTTGAGATTATGACTTGGAATATTTCACTTCACGTCCTGGTTTAATTTGGGATTATAACTTGGAATATTTCACTTCACGTCCTGGTACAATTTGAGATTATAACTTATTTCACTTGACGTTCTGGTACAATTTGAGATTATGACTTGGAATATTTTACCAATGCCCTGGTATAAATTGAGACTGTTACTGAAATATGTTATCATGACTTGCAATTTTTCACTTGACGTTCTGATATAATTTGAGATTATGACCTGGAAAAATTTACACCAGTCTTCTGGAGTTATCATATGATTTTTCATCCACTACTGTATATTTTTTTATCAAAAAGGAAAGTCACAAATTGCAACTATTTAAACTGTCAATAATTTTTATACGTTTCCTTTGTCTTTGAGCAATGGTGGCGGGGAGACTATACTATAGCTTTTTATTTACATGGAATTTAATATATAAAAGGGGTAAATATAAGGATATAATCCTCAGGCAAAAAAAACAAACAAACTTACATGATTTGATGTTTTTCAAGAAATTTATAACGTGAAAGTTTAGATAGATATCCTTGTTGCAAAAAAATTACAAACTTATTAAAAAAATGACTGTTCATAAAAATTTGTTTTCTAAGAAAAGAGAGTGTAGTTCCAAGAATATATACAGGGAATAAAAGGGAGAGGGTCTCCAAAGAGAACTATAATATTTCTTGGAACTACCTCTTTTTTATCTCAGTTTCTCTCCCGCCTCTTTTTTTTTGTTTTGATTTTTTCGAATACCGAACACAGTTGGCCTCGCATACGGAAACTCGAATTTGTACGTTTTGGGCTGTTTTTGTATTTTGTGCCAAAATCGTACAGTCTAAGACTGGCAACTCTACCGACTGTTAACTCTTTTCGGCAAAAAAAACCCGTTTGCGAATTTTCTTCGGCTTTGGGCTTTTTTCTTAGATAGTGATTCGTCTTAGACTATAACATAGTCTACCTTAATTTATGCTTATTCATATGCGTAGATTTCGATTTAAAGATCTTTGGTCTAGGAAAGCTTCTGGGTTTAAAAGTAACCCTTAAGAGGTCAGCATTTTAGAAAAGCTACCCATTTTTTTTTTTTTTTTTTTGAAACGGCTTGGAACATTATGCTTATCAAATCTTTGTAAGCTAATTGAAATTAAAATTTTTTTTTTCTTGGACATGTTCATTTGATAGAATCGAAAGAAAGATTTTTAAAATTGTTTATTCATTTAGGAAATGGATGTTCCGAATATTATCCCTATAGAGTTTCGACGTAGCACCCATACCGATGAACCCAAATGTCCATCCTATCACATATGAAGAAAGGAGATATATGGCTGGTGATAGATTTCATACTTGGACGAACCCGCACAAATCACCATTATGTGAATACCATTATGTAAATCTGGCACAGCAAGGGAATTCCTTGAAGACCAGTTACCAAGAATCCATGAACAACAAGAAAAACAAACTGCGCAATAGAACATCCTGCAACCTTTCTACTAAAATTATTCAATGAACTTCTATGAGAACGGAGAAATAGTATCAAAACAGAGAAGAAACTTGAAGGACATGGACATGGTTTCAAATACTGGAAAAATTGTGAAGAGAGATGAGCATTCGAGATTTGTTGTGGCGGAATAGCATTTTTAGCTTTCCAGTTTACTTTAAGAGCCAATCTAGGTTGCGTTCTCAACTTGTTTTATTTAAATCTAACTTTACGGTTAGGTGTACACTAACCTTCAAACTTTACAATTTAGTTTTTTTTCTTAGAAATGCTTTTTAGAGGGAACTTTTAATGATTGTCAGATTTGATTATATAACGTAATGTGATTCTCCTTCAAAAAATAAGGTTTCTTTCATCAGATTGATATTCAGATTCTCAAATATGGTCTCATTATAGGTTTGGTAAGGTCTGGCTGCATATAACAGGCTCATTTATGAAATGAATCTTTTCAAATTAAGAATAAAAGTTTCATGATTTTTTAGGGTCATAATGGTTGAATTTACTAAAGACTAATCTGATACACGTTTTTTAATCTAAATTTTGGCTGAGCCTGGGTGTGCTTACTTTTTCAGCAAATTTCAATCACTGATGTTCTTATGTAATGTTCTCGAATTTTGAGATCAATTAAGTCAAAAGATTATCACCTGAATTGATTAAACCAATAGTACTTTTGAACATAATTTTTCAGTTTTGTGAAAACATTAGACTAAATTGATTTATATCTCACTTTCATCTTCAACTTTTCTTGCTTTCAGGCTGGGCATGTTCTTAAGATGTTCTTATTTCTTAGCAAAATTTCAGCCTAAATGTTCTCATAAACTTACATACTTTTTATTATACAGGCTATCTCTATCATGTTGAAGATTATGTAATTGGAACGTCTGTATTGTTACTATTACTACACTAGTGTTCTTATACGAGTAGGGATAAAGAAATACAATATTTTCTTTCCTGTTTTCTTTTGGCTTTGATCGGTGGTATGAAAGCTATAGTCAAATTATATCATTATTATTTAAATCAGATCCTCGATCTATAACTGAGGAAATCTTTTCTTAACATAATGATTCTTTTGTTTTCAGATAAAACTATAAAAATAATGGATCACGAAACTTCCGATCTACGAAAAAGTATTGTCCAAAAACAAGTTTTATGTAATAAAGATGGATTCACCTTTCTTACCCAATGCTCTGATAGGGAAAGCAACAAAGAGAGATTATTTTTTGAGGGTATTTTGACCATCCTTGGACACCTGGAAGTCGGGGAAAATGATAAGGCCTGGTTGTTGTGCTGCGAGGCTGTAAATGTCAAAACCTTGCAAGTTGCTAAATACTTTCATTAAATTTCAAAAGAATCTGCACACTGATGCAAAGTGGCAGGACCTTCAATGTGATGTAGATTTGCAAATATTTATCATTTGCTACTCTCCTTTTCTTTTTCATTTTATGAAATCTTATGCTCCATGCATTTCGTTAACCCTACATTTTCTGACTGATTGTCGTTTTTCTCCTTATTTCTATCTAACTTTCATCATCCGTTTGATCGAATCAGCATCTTGCTTATTCTTTCTCACTTACATGTTTTTATGTATTATTACTACTATGGTGATTATCTTATTATTTTTATTATTCTTTTCATTTTCATTGTTAGCTTGATAACCATGATCCATCAATGCTTCAACAGCGTACATATGTTTACAACTGCATTGACGAACCAGTTTGGTGGAATTGGTATTGGTGTCATTACTAAAGAGGGCATTAAAGAATACCAGCTTCATCTGAAGGAGTCCTAAGTTTGCCTCCAAGACACACGTGCAATCCTCTAGCCCAAATTCATTGGTTTAGTTAAACGAGGCTACTGGTGTTTATCTGAAACGGTAAGAAATTTTGTTTCTATTTTCAGATAGCTGAAAGGAACTAACTGGTGAAAATATTTTGTTTAGGCACTAGCTTTAGGCAAAAAAAGGACTAATTTACCCTGCTATTTTGTAAAATTAGTTTCCTAATGTATATAAGTTTGAGTGATTAAGTGAACCAGATCTCTGAATCTTGTTCGAGTAAATAGTAAGGAGTACTAGTTCAGCAAGTGTAGTGTGATAAGAGAAATAAACCCTGTGTATTATAAATCAGGTCAACATTGTTTTAAGAGAAAATACAATGGATTAAGGGTGGCACTTACATCAGAAATTTATTCAACGATAAAAGATACATGCTTAAATCTGTTACCACAAAAAACTAGGTAGAAAATTAGTAATTGATTTCTTATCTTAGCTTCAAATTAAAAATAATAAAGTTGTGGACCCATTGGAAGTGGAGTTCCTCGCAAGCTCAAAGACAAAATTGCACAAACTTCAAACGTGTCTGCAGACAAACAAAAGTTTCGTTTACAAAAACAAACATTTAACGAGAAAAACTTCCGGTGCTTTACAAACCCTTCAGACTGAAATCTAAGACTAAATCTTTTACTTAAGAGATTAGTCAAAAAGAACTTATTTCACCATCGATTACCATTTATCAGCTTCATCTGAATAAACAATTAACAAATTCCTGTGAAATGAAAACTGAATATTATTACAGTTCGTCTGAGTACGTTATGTAATCGATAAGATGATAATTGATTACAATGCTCATGTAATATTTTTTTAATATCTTCTCCATCTAGTATCTTTGAATTAGCTGAAAGCTATGGTAGAAATGCTGGTCATTTTTCTTATCCAGAAAAAAGTGCAGGTAAGTTTTTAATTTTATCTTTAATTACCTGAGAAACATTCGCCAATGTCGAAAGAAGATTTTAAAGCTGCTTTAACTTATTTTGGCTGGATTTAGAATCTTTTTCATCGGTAAAACATTTAGTCGATTTCGTCAATTTGGATGGGCGTTTTATTCAAATAATTTATTTTACATTAAAGGAAGGAATTTTGGCGGCTTTTTTCAGAGGGAATTTAATTTGGTGGTTAACTTGAAAAATTAAATTTGGCAGATGAAGGACATTTTCGTCCAAAAAACACCGTTAAAAAGGAAAATCTTGTTTTTAAAAGCTAGAAAAAACACACATTTGGGGGAATAAATAGAACAATTTAAATTTGGCGGGAATTTAATTTAGCGGTTGGCGGATGAGGGAAAAAAGAAATTTTGGTGGGGATTTAATGTAAATTGACAGTTTTTTCATGCCCTAAGCTTGAATTTATAAAAGCGCTTTTTAATATGCATCACGGTAAAAATAGACTAAATGTTATGAAAAGCCTTGTGGGAGATATTTTGCTAATTGACAGGGGTGGGGTCAAACGGAATTTGAACTGGAGTTGATTCGTTGTGTTTATTAGATGTAAACTTTTCGCTAACATATAGAAACATGAGAAAGTGTAAAGCAGCTTGTCTTGGCAAATATATGAAAAATTAGAATATGTTAAGAATATCTGACCGTCAGATTCGGGAAAATATCTAAGAATACTTTACCCTCAGCCAAAAAAATCTTATGAAAAAAGCGTGTAAAATAAAACGGTAAAATTTACGAATAAGTACAAAGTTTGGTATTATAATCGCAAACAATTAGAATTAATGTATTTTTCTATTAAAGCACTTTCGTTAAAACCGTTATCATTCCCTAACTTCATTACTGTCTACATGAAGTAAAAACAAAATATTTATGTAACAGAGAGAGAGACAGAGCTTGTCATTTTACATTAATCAATCCAATGGTCCTGCAGAATGCACCGTACAAACGATCAAACAGACTCTCAAGAAAGCCCATAAAGCTGGAGATGACCTCATCCTAACCCTTTTCGCTTTACGCACAACACCTTCCAACATCGGTGAACCATCTCCATCAGACCGCATGTTCAACAGATCACCAAGAACGCTCCTACCAACCATCACCAGCAAAGCTCCATAGCATCATCACAAAGCCGTCAAAACTGATCAATCACGACATCTCAAACCAGAGCTTCACCCGGGAGACACTGTCCGAATCCATGATGGAAAGAACCGGTCAGGCTCAGGAACAATCATCAAAAAAGCTGACCAACCAAGATCATACGTCATCAACATGTCAAATGGTCGTACACCGCCGACATATCCTGAAGACCAAATCTGTCATTCCACCCCAACATGACAGTGATGACGATAGTAGCCTCATAGACACTCCTAGAGACTTTATTGATCAACAACCACCAAACAACGAGAATGACTACGACTCAGACGCTACCATACCATATGATGAAGAAGATCAGCGCTTCCTTCCACCTAGAAGTGCTTCAGGACGTACATTAACAGTTCCTAAACATTTAAGGGACTACATCACCAAATGAACTGTCATATATATTAATAGCGGTGCTTTGTGTGTCTGTGTCACCACTTTCGTTTTGGCTTTGTTTGTGTTTTAGAATTATGACTTTTAGTCTCTTGCTTCACAAATTTGTTTTATTGGATTCGCGCCATTTGCAAAAGATTTCGCAAGCAATGTTTTGTTCTCGATAAGTTTGTTTTGATTGACAGATAGGATAGAGCCTGGTTTAGACTTTATTCAGCCTTTGTTTTGAAATTTAAGGCCAATCTACATTTAGTAATTTTAATTTCTGCCCAGCTTTGCCTGATCCTGGTTTTCTCTTTTCTTTTGTTTGAAATGTTTTCGAATGTATTTAACGATCGTATTTATTAATGACATTCGAATTCTTTTCAAAACAAAACAAGTTTCTTTTATAGAAAAGAACATTTCAAATGTAAATCAAAACATAAATTTAAAAAGTTTGTCGAACAATAACAGCATTCAAAGGGCGATAAAAAGCAAGAGAAGAAAGTAGTCCATCTCTTTAACTGTGTATACATGTTTAAATTCGAAAAGTTATGACAAGGGTTTAAAAAAACAATTTAGAATTGACTTAGATCTGATAAAAACAAAGTTGCACTATTCTGTCAGTCAAGAACAAGTGCAAATTAGGATTCCTTCGGCAATCTCTCCTACTTAGGAGAGTATCTTAAATTGGATACAAAAAAGTATCCAAAATACCAATCAACATCCTAATTAGGATACCTTAAAGGGAGAAATTTTAAGTTCCCGCCAAAATTTCTTTTTTCCGCCATCCGCCAAATTTCATTCCCGCCAAATTAAACATTTTGAAAATAGTATCTCTTTTAAGGTGTTTTTGCTATTTTCTCGCTGTTTTGACGCCATCTTAGGGTTAAATTTTAAAACGACCGCCAAATTAAATTCCCGCCAAATTAAATTCCCGCCAAATTTAGTTTATTCGTCCATCCGCCAAATTAAATTCCCTCTGAAAAAACTTTTTTGGCCATCCGCAAAATTAAATTCTCGCCAAAATTTCTTCCTTTAAGGTACTAAAAACCAAAAAACCTGTATTTTTCACCAACCAGAGACATCCGCGCCATCTTACCAATTCCAAGATGTAAATAAATTAAATTAGACGTCAAATATTTTTCTCGAGTTCAGACGTTCTTTTTGGAGCTCTGAGTTTTTTCAACAGAATTTTTGAAATTTTTCTCAAAAATTTATAATTTTTGACCAATCTTTCGAAAATTCTTTCACCATCAACCAAGATGAAGAAGATTCTTCGCAGTAGCCGAGTCAGTCCACCATCACCATCACCCTCTGCATCTGGCGAGCTCAATACAAGCATAGAAGAAATTCAAACATGCCGACCATCGCATTGCATCACAGATCGTAAAAAGGACCGTTTTAACTGTACCGAATGCATGAGAAGTGTACATTACTCTTGCACTGAACTTCCAGCTTATTATATACAGCTTATCAAAGATAAAAAGAAGGGCATCAAGTTTATTTGCATAAACTGTGTCGAAATGTCAAAGAATATTGCCAACAAGTATCCTTCTACAAGTCAACAAGTCAAATCATTAAAAAGAGACGTTACGAACTGTGAAAATATCATAAAGGTGAAAGCAGAAAAGGAGAAAGAAATTCTCAAGAAATGTGAAGCTAGCAAGACTGAAGCTGATTCAAAGAAAAAAGAACTTGCAGAACTGAAGAAAAAAATGGACAAGAATCCTGCACTCCATACTTTGGAGTACGTCGAACAAAAAATGGACGCGAACATGGAGAAGTTCAAAGAGGATGTAGAAACACTGATCAAAACTGAGCTAAAATCCATTTTAAATAAGTCGTACGCTGACGCTACTAAGATCTCGGGAACATCCGAATCAAAACAAACAACAATGAAGGAAGCAATTCGTGAAGCATGGCGAGAGGAGGACGCGGAAGAGAACGATAAATTCAAAAGGTCTTCCAACATCATTGTTCACGGATTAACTGAGCAAGAAACTAATGACGACCTCAAGTGGGCAAAAGATCTTGTTAGAGATACACACTCCCGGGTTGAAATCAAGCGTGTCACTCGTCTTGGAAGTCCATCACAAGAGAAGAAGCGACCTCTTTTGGTTTGTCTCTCAAACGAGAGAGAAAAGTCCACACTCTTTGGCAATCTTTGTCTTCTTAAGGGTATTGAAAAATATAGGGCAGTCAGTATCACTGAAGATCTAACACCCGATGAAAGAAACCAATTAAAAAAACTTTCGAACCAAGCTAAAGAACGTAACGCAAATAATAATTCTGAAAATGAAAAATGGAGAGTACGGGGAAATTCAAAAAACGGATTCTTCCTCATCAAGATCAAGACGAAACCCCAAATAGAGAATGCAACCAAGAAAGTTGTGTTCAAAAATCTCACTCAAACACAAAAAACAAAAGAACAATAAATCAAAAAAGTCTGAATCAAGTCCCTCGCCATGATCTAACAATAAATGGTATCAAGTTTTATTACTGCAACGCTGATATTCTAACATCAGGCAAAAAGAAAGAACTTATACAAAACGTAGAGAAACAACAACCACACATTGTTGCCATATGTGAAGTAAAACCAAAACATGGAACACTAAGAGAACTACACGAGTACGAATTCAAAGATTATAAAGTTGTTTGTCATACGAATATGGATACCTACATTGGCCGTGGAGTTATCATTCTTGCCCACGCATCAGTTCAGCATTTGATTGTTAATGTGACCAAATCAATAAATCAAGTCAACTTTATTGAAGCTTGTATCATAGAAGTTCGCCTAAGTGGTAATGACTTACTGGTTTTTGCATGCATGTACCGCAGCCCTACCAGCAGTAACATGTCGAATGAAAACAACATCAGACTTAATAAGCTCATTTACGATATTTCATCCATCAAAAAATATTCCCATAAATGCTTTGTAGGGGATTTCAACTTTCCTACAATTAACTGGGAAAATTGGACGACAAAACATCAGGAAGAAAGCAAAGAAGAGAAGTTCTTAGATACTCTCCGCGACTCTTTCCTCCATCAGAACGTAGACGAACCAACACGATGCCGTGGAACCGATGAACCATCTTTGGTTGATCTCATTCTAACAGGAGAAGCCAACCAAACACAAAATCTGGAATATCTCAGTCCATTGGGTAAAAGCGATCACAGTTCCCTGACCTTTAGCATAAAGTGCAATGCATATGTAAAGCCCACATCGGAAAGGTACAATTATGATAATGCTGATTTTGAAGCAATGAAGCAAAATCTTGAAACAGGTAACTGGCAAAGGATTTTTCTAGATGCGGCTAATGACAAATCAGTCGAGGAACTTTGGCAAGTTTTCAAGAATAAAGTAAGCGAATTGCAAAACCGTTTCATCCCGCTCAAAACGATTGGAGGCGAGGGCTGGAGAAAGAGAGGAAGAATTCCTATTCCAAAAGATCTCAGAACTGAAATAGCAAAAAAAAGCGTCTACATAGAAAATGGATGAAATCATCGCCGCGAGAGAAAGACGAGAATCGCGTGAAATACACCCGTGTACGCAACCGAGTGACGAAAATGATGACACAAGCCCATAGAAATTACGAACGGAAAATCTGCAACAATTCAAAAACAAAACCAAAAGTTTTCTGGTCACATGTCAGGAGCAAAATGAAATCTTCCAGTACGGTATCATCATTACTTGAGGCACCAAATGACAAAAATTCTTTGAAACATGAAGACCATGAAAAGGCGAATATACTTCAACGTCAATTCTGCAGTGTTTTCACAAGAGAGCCTCCTGGGGAGCTACCGGACTTCGAGAAAAGAACTGAGTCCGTAATCGATGAAATCCATATAACAAAAGAAATGATCCAGATCGAAATAAAACATCTAAATCAAAATAAATCATTTGGTCCTGATGGAATACATCCTAAGATGCTACTGTCGTTATCTGACTACGTCTCTGAACCTCTTGCAGTAATAATGAACACATCATTAAAGGAAGGGTCTCTACCAAAGGATTGGAAAGAAGCTCACGTAATACCCATATATAAGAACAAAGGTGCTCAAAATCTTGCAGTAAATTATCGACCTGTAAGCTTGACATCAATAGTATGCAAACTGATGGAGTCAATAGTGAGAAAGCATATTATGGAGCATCTTCTTGATCAACATCTTTTATCGAACAAGCAATATGGTTTTATCAAAAATCGATCCACCGTTACGCAACTGTTGTATTACTTGGATACGTGCTGTGAAAGTACATCGGAGGGAAAAGTGATTGATAGTATCTATTTTGATTTCGCAAAGGCCTTTGACACTGTACCTCATCGTCGTTTATGCCAGAAACTATTAGCATACGGCATAGATGGTCCGATAATGTCTTGGGTAAAATCATTTTTAAATGGACGAACCCAATCAGTGAAAGTAAATAAATCATTTTCGACAACGGATCACGTGGTTAGTGGTATCCCACAGGGTAGTGTCCTTGGACCGTTATTGTTCGTTCTTTACATCAACGATCTTCCTGAAAGAGTGATATCATCATTTATACTCCTTTTTGCTGATGACACCAAAATCTTCCAAGAGGTCAACACTATCGAAGACTCTATTTCCATCCAACATGATATAGACGCGCTAGTTAAGTGGTCGAAAGAATGGTTATTAAATTTTCATCCCGACAAATGTCACGTACTAACTATTGGCAAATTCTCTGACATCAAACATGCCTATCCATATTGTTTGGATGGAAATCAGCTTGAACATGTTTTTGAAGAGAAAGATCTTGGGATTGTGATCGACTCAGAACTTACATTCGAGGAGCATATTGCAAAGCAGGTAAAGAAGGCAAATTCAATACTAGGAGTGATTAACAGGAGCTTTGAACATCTGAATCCATCCATCTTCCTAGTACTATATACTTCGTTTGTCCGTCCGCACTTGGAGTATGCTCAGTCGGTATGGTCACCTAAACTTCGAAAATATGTTAATTTGATCGAGGGTGTACAAAGACGCGCCACAAAACTCGTGCCTATCTGCAAAGATATGTCCTATGAAGAACGCTTGCGCATACTTGACCTCCCCACGCTTGAATTCAGGAGACTCTTTTGTGATATGGTCCAAGTATACAAACATCTCCACTACTACGATAAAAATACTCTTCCAAGTAAATTATCGACTCGAACACGTCCGAACAGGAGACACAAAGATGAGCTGATACCAAATTTTGGTAAAGATGGATTCCGAGGCGCACAAACCAACTCGTTCTTTTACAGGAGTATACCAAACTGGAATAGATTACCAAGATACGTTGTTGAGGCAAAGACTGTCAAAATCTTTAAAGAAAGACTCAACGAAGCTTGGAAAAAACATCCGAAAAGATTCGAGACAAGACAATTGTAATCAAGATCCGGTTCTCAGAGGCCCTCGTGTGCCTTGAACTTGTATACATTATTATAAATAATAAGCAAATGAGATTGTGTACTGAATTTCATCGAGTTTGGCTGGCGGAATGCAAAACTATAGCCCAAAACCACTCAAAATGTGCTAACTAGCATAAGCGAAAGCTTTTTTCGCGCGAAAATTACCAGGCCCCTTCCTTCTATACGGCTACCATTTTGAAATTCGGACCGTAGCAGGCCGTTCCGTAAAAAGAAAAACAAATCTTTAGCTCGTGTTCGCAAAATTTTAGGCTCTGAACGGCAGATTGTTAAGGATGTTAATTTTCGAGGAACCCGCCAGAGAAATTACTTGAAATTTTGGTCAGTGGTGCAAATCTCGATGAAGAAAAGGTTTGCATAGTTTTCCTAGCGGCGGATCTGGGGGGTTCAAATGGTTCAGCTGAACCACCCAAACGCTTTTAGTAAATAAAAAAAAACAAAGACCCTTTCTTCAAGTGAAATCTAGTTTTCTGATCGGAACTGATTTTTCTTTTTGGTCATATCTTGATATTATTTTACCAGGGGTTGTATGCATGTAGCGTGCGTTTCCGTGGTGCGCACGACAAACTTAGCTTTTTCCGCGCTAAAAAATCTTTAGGTTATGTGTGTACGGCGTAGCTAGCTTTCCCGAGCTGTAAAAAATCTTTTTTATGATTTTTTTTTTTGCGCGATTAATATCTAGCTGTGTTCTGTGCTAGGAAAATCTTTAATTTTGGTTGAGAAAATGCATCCAGTGAAATGGCAAATTTGAGGTGGTTCAAGGAAATTTCTCGAAAATACGAGACCGACCTTTTGAGCGTAAAAGATTTTCCTACAAAAATAACTTTCAGTCGCATGTCGTTGCCGGCAAAATATTGAAATGATTTGAAGGGTAGCCATGCGTACGGCAAACGACCTCGCTTCTTTGCAAGCGTTCAATGCAGTGTTTTTAAGGAAAGGAATTGAAGTCCTGAAAAGTGGTAATAATCAGGCAATTACTTCAATTTAATCAGTAAGTTTGAGAGGATCACACAACGATATCAATCAATGTATGATGATTTTGACAAAGACTTTAGCCAATTTATTCTAAAAATCCTTGAATTTTTGGGAAAATCACCCCAAAATCAGTTAATAATGACCCCCCATTTTATGAATTTTCTCTGAGTACTGCCCTGCATCTTCCACCCCCTACAAGTAAGCATAAAAGAGTACGATTGAATGCAGAATTTATGAAATAATATATAACAACAATCTCTACCAAAAGAATTATAAACAACACTCCATACAATTGAAAAACTTGAATTGCTTTCCTACAGATTGTTGATGATTACTGTTAGTAAATTTAATAATTCTTAAAAACATCAAACTTTTTACTTTGATCACTGTTTTCAAAATATTATCCATTTCTGGTTTTATAATGTAAACATACTCAACATGAAAAGTTTTTGCTTGATTGTCAGCCAATTAATTCGCTACAAAAAAATTCCATAAAAAATGGTTATAAGAATAAATTATCGAACTTTTTTACAATGTTTAAAATATTCACAAAATGAAACTAAAGTGTGTAAAGTATTTAATATCATAAATTGTCTTATTTTTTCTTCAAACTTTTCTTCAAAACCATTTATTTGCTCTTTCATCTATGGCTTCCTCAAAAACATTTTCTGCAAGAACCATGAATATATAAAAGAATATACACCAGACAAGCAGTTTTGAGCATGATCTGGGTGTCTGTTTTATCAAAATAAAAGGTCAAACCAAAGAAATATAAGAAATATAATACTCTTATATTTCTTTGCTCAAACTATATTTCCGTTTCATGAACGTTTTGTGTGATAAGATTGAAAAGAAGAAACTAGATGTGCGCAATCACCACAAACGCTTATTACACGTTCAAGCCGGGTCAAAAAAATTGGCCTACCGCCCTCCTTTCAATGCGTGTTAACCTGCTGAGGCCTATGTTTGGAGTTCATAGGTAATGGGAACTGCAGACATGCAGGCGCTCATTAACGTCCCCCATGTTGAATGGAAAAAAGGTGACACCGCCCAAACAGGGCAGGTGCAAAATTTACGCCCAAAACGTTTGTTCCGAAAAAAATCTTTTGAAAAGAGATTTTTGAACCCCCTCAGAAAAATCCCAGATCCGCCTCTGTTTCCAAACGCCGGTCAAAGTAGTAACCTTAAAAATTCAGGTCAAAGTGTCTGCTCTCCTATTTAGGATACCTAAATCTCCAAATTAGGATACAACTCTCCTAAGTAGGAGAGATTGCCGACAGGTATCCTAATTTGCACTTGTTCCTGACTGTCTGTGTGGCTTTCCCGCTTTTTCATAAAGAATTGTCATTTAAACATTTTACTCTTCTTTACCATGACATTTTCTCAAATTGTCGAAAACTGGACGGCGTAATTAATGCGAGCGAAGCAAGAAAAAGATCTCCGGGCGAGGGTTAAGAGTCAAACTTTGAAGACGTCTTTTTATTCATTTGATCGTTTTTTTAAGCCAGCTTCAACATCCAAAGGACTTTTAGTGCGTTCAGCTTTGTATAGCTTTGTTTGTATATATTTACATTACTCACCAAGCTCGGTGACAATGAACTTTAAAGCTTAAAAGGGGATGTTATATGTTATGATAGAATAGCTACCATACTTCCCATAGCTGAAACTAGCTCCCTATCTGGTCCCATTAAACCTGTAAATAACCTTCTAGTAGTATATCAACTCTCCTGTACATAATACTTCATTCTCTAGTCTTTCTTATTCAAGATGGTGACCTAAAGCTGAATAGCTTACTACTGTCTCAACTTGATCTTTCTCGATCCACTTAAATAAGTACATAACAGTAAGAAAAGTCTTTTTTGGAACAAGACGCAAGTAAAATCTTTCTACGGAAACCTAACCATCAATATAACCCTTTTTGACGACCATACTCTACAGACAAAAATGGAACAATTCGTTTCACAAAGGTGCATAGAACAAAATAACAGAAAAAGGCACAAATAGAAATGCAACATTTAACAAGGATGCCAACAATTTAAAGAACGACAAGAATAAGACAGTGCCATGAGTCAGGTGTGGGCTTGAGTATAAGCACTCTCTACTATACTTGCACGAGTCACCCCTCATCTTTACCAGGAATAATGCTGTAAACAGAAAAGAAAAAGATTTTAGTTGGGTATAAAAAAGAGACACCGAAAAGTTTGAAAAGTTGACCGATAACCCGGTTCGGTGTCCCGTGATCATGCGGCCGTACAGAAAAAAGAAAAAAAAGAAATGAAACATTAAATAAAACATTCTGTAAAATGTCTGTCTTTCGGAGGTTTGACCAAAATCCAACAGTGCCAGACAATTTCAAAAAGTATAAAAAGAAGCATAACCCAAAGGGCATTTTATATTAAGAAATTTCGGCCTAAAATTAATGATGGTTTAAAAGCTTCAAAAGAGCTTCACTTGTTTGGATAGGCCCCTGACAATTGATTACTCTCTTTGTTTCTTTTAAACCGTTATTCTTTTATATAGATTTTTTTATTTCATTCCCGTGAGGATTTCCTAACAAGTGACTGAGCCGATTTTCATCATTTTCCCTGACCGATTCAGAAAAAAAGCGAATTTTCCTGGCAAAAGTGTTGACTGTTCCTGAAAGACCATCCTTTTAGCTGTATTTTTTTCAAAAAGGATTAGGGTTGTATCTTTTTTTTTTCTAAAAGTTATCTCGAAAGTTCTAGACCAACCATTTCAATAAAAACACAAAAGTTTTGCCCGAAGATTCCATTGTTTGTCGCCTTATTTGTTTACATGTGGCACTGCAACGGCTTCTTTGATCCACAACCCACTCAAATTGCGTTGAAATAGCATTATTCTTTTGTTTAGCCCCCACGATTTATCACAAGGTGAGCCAAAAGCTGCTACTTTTGCCCTCAAAATATGAATGTGGAACTTTTTAAAAGTAAAATACAAGGAGCAACCGACTAAGTGAAGAGAAAATCAATGAGGGGGTTGAGAAACACCTGAAAAAAAAGATGACCCGGGAACAATGCACAGATTCATATTTTCAATTACCTAGATCTTTTGATCGAATCAATTTAATCAAATATGTCATAACATGTACAAAGTGTGATTGGAGTCAAAAAGTGATGAGGAGTCAAAAGGAGACAAATATGCAGTTTTTTAGACTCGGAGGCCCAAACTTACTAAATGTTAGACAAATGTTAAATGTTGACAACGGTAAATCAAATGGTCAAGACAATTTACCAGCTGACAAAAAGCATATACCTAGAATATGAATTAAAAACAAAACAAAAATACCTTACGTGGATTAATTTTCGTGATTCTAGCGAATTCTGGCCATTTTCACGAAATTTAGGCCACATGAAAAATCCGGGAACCAATGAATCGCAAAAATAAGTCAACGTGAAAATTAATCCACTACAGTTAAAAACTAATCAAAATCTTTAACAAATAAAACAAAATAAATTTTGTAAAATTTTACCTCCTTTTGTTTTTAACAGAGTGTTATGGAATATTTTACAGTCTAAAAATCTTTGACAAATAAAATAAAATGAATTTTGTAATCTTTAACCTTATTTCGTTTTTAATAGTCTTATAGAATATTTTACAGTCTGAAAATATATGGCAAAAATAAAATAAAAATAAGTTTAAAAATTTTGACAAATAAAATGAGCGTCAGCATATCGTCAGGTTGCTGCACCACTTTTTTAGAAATCTTAGTGCGAAGAATCTAAAACCTTTTGGAACTTGTTATATAACACCAAAGGATTCAGAAAAGTTTTACTGGCCATTTTCTATCCACCTCCTTTACCTTTTTCCAGGCCTTTTTAAGATTTTGTGACGTCATCAAGGATGTCAACCTAAGGTGAAATTTGTACCTCCACAAAAATGGTCATATTATACATCGTTGGATCGGAAATTTAATGTAGATCTCAAAAAAGGATTATCTCATAGGCAGGGGCCGCGGCAGCGGGGGGGGGGCCACCCGGGCATTGGCCCGACCACATTTTTTCAAAGCACAAAGAAAATTTACTGATTCAACTAAATTCTGCGTAAAAACCTTGAAAAAGACCTGTTTTAGGCAGTCTAGAAGGGCTAATTTTCAAAAATTTCTCCCGTCGGCGCCAACCATGGTGGCACCTCCTTAGACACTAAACCATGGCCCTACCACTTTAAAAGTGGAGCCGCGGCCCCTGATAGGGTCAAAATCAAGTGAAAAAGAGTTATTAATGCAATATTAATTTAAATGCAACAATATGGCGGAAATCAACGAAAATTCTAACAAGGAAATTCAACAAAATTATGGATATTGCACACGCAATAACTGTTTAACAAACACCATCATAGCAGATAACGACACCTTACAATGTAGGAGATGTGCTAGACTTGTCCATTATGCTTGCTCTGAGCTCCCGGCCTATCAGATTCAGCTTTGTCTGTAATATAAAAGCCGGCGCTTCGAATGTGGAAATTGTGTTACAATAACGCCACTCTTACTTGAGAGGATTAAAACAAGCAGACGAAAAGCTTGCAGTAACATTACAACGAAGGAAGCAGATAAAGATGAACATTATGGATTGAAATTAGGTTTCAACGAGAGAATAACCTCTCTAGAAAGGAAAGTCGAGAAGCTAATGAATAAAAAAGACGTCAACAAAGAACGGAACAACAAACGATCTGAAACACAGCTCAACAACACAGAAACAAAAAAAACAATCATATGCAGAAGTCACCATAGAAGATCTACAAAAAAAAAGAGGTGACCATAAAAAGTTTCATCAAATCAGTGAACGAAGAGGAGCGTTGGCTCAAATCAACCAAGTGCAACATCATGGTGTATGATTTAGGTGATAACAAGCACGAAAACGAAGAAGGGCAACGAGTTGGTCACAAAGATTTTATAGAATGAACACTGAAACAACAAATGGGTTTCGATGTGACGATAATCAAGGTAGAACGCATAGGTGCTCGTAAAGATGAAATGTATACAAATGAACGCTGGAGAACATTAAATGTTACTTTCGGGAGTGAAGAAGAAAGGATTAGAATACTTGCATCAGCCCACAAACTAGATAAAGATGATTTCAGAGTATCAGACGATTTTTCAAGGAAAGAACA
This sequence comes from Clytia hemisphaerica, assembly GCF_902728285.1. Lineage (NCBI taxonomy): Eukaryota > Metazoa > Cnidaria > Hydrozoa > Leptothecata > Clytiidae > Clytia > Clytia hemisphaerica. The sequence goes on from NW_027103394.1 coordinate 738,330, forward strand.
CGAGATAATAAAACAATGGCATCATAAAGCAAAAGAAAAAAAGATCGAAAGAAAAAGACAAGAGTCATATATGGAAAGTGAGAGGTAGTCCTAGGACTAAACTCTATTTAAAGAAATTTACGACGGAAACAACATGATTGTAAGAAGAGTGGGTTAGAGGCCCAGTGCCTAACTGTAAAACTCTATAACAGAATTGACAAACGAATGAAATGATAAGATCTATAAATTGTAAAAATGTAAGATTGTTTCATAGAGGTCAATAGACCTGAGAAATACACTTCTATAAATAAATAAATAAATAAAATGCAGAAAGTGAGCAATATGGCGTCATGGTTAATTTTTGCTTACAAAATCACAGAATATAAACTAGGTCATGTTATACATTATTAATTGGAAATTTAATGTAGATCTCAAAAAAGGATTATCTCATAGGGTCAAAATGAAGTGTAAAAGAGTTATTAATGCAGAAAGTGAGCAATATGACATCATAGTTAATTTTTGCTTACAAAATCACAGAATATAAACTCGGTCATGTTATACATTGTTAGATCGGAAATTTGATGTAGATCTCAAAAAAGGATTATCTCATAGGGTCAAAATCAAGTGAAAAAGAGTTATTAATGCAATATTAATTAAAATGCAACAATATGGCGGAAATCAACGAAAATTCTAACAAGGAAATTCAACAAAATTATGGATATTGCACACGCAATATCTGTTTAACAAACACCATCATAGCAGATAACGACACCTTACAATGTAGGAGATGTGCTAGACTTGTCCATTATGCTTGCTCTGAGCTTCCGGCCTATCAGATTCAGCTTTGTCTGTAATATAAAAGCCGGCGCTTCGAATGTGGAAATTGTGTTACAATAACGCCACTCTTACTTGAGAGGATTAAAACAAGCAGACGAAAAGCTTGCAGTAACATTACAACGAAGGAAGCAGATAAAGATGAACATTATGGATTGAAATTAGGTTTCAATGAGAGAATAACCTCTCTAGAAAGGAAAGTCGAGAAGCTAATGAATAAGAAAGACGTCAACAAAGAACGGAACAACAAACGATCTGAAACACAGTTCAACAACACAGAAACAAAAAAAACAATCATATGCAGAAGTCACCATAGAAGATCTACAAAAAAAAGAGGTGACCATAAAAAGTTTCATCAAATCAGAGAACGAAGAGGAGCGTTGGCTCAAATCAACCAAGTGCAACATCATGGTGTATGATTTAGGTGATAACAAGCACGAAAACGAAGAAGGGCAACGAGTTGGTGACAAAGATTTTATAGAAAGAACACTGAAACAACAAATGGGTTTCGATGTGACGATAATCAAGGTAGAACGCATAGGTGCTCGTAAAGATGAAATGTATACAAATGAACGCTGGAGAACATTAAATGTTACTCTCGGGAGTAAAGAAGAAAGGATTAGAATACTTGCATCAGCCCACAAACTAGATAAAGATGATTTCAGAGTATCAGACGATTTTTCAAGGAAAGAACACGAGATAATAAAACAATGGCATCATAAAGCAAAAGAAAAAAAGATCGAAAGAAAAAGACAAGAGTCATATATGGAAAGTGAGAGGTAGTCCTAGGACTAAACTCTATTTAAAGAAATTTACGACGGAAACAACATGATTGTAAGAAGAGTGGGTTAGAGGCCCAGTGCCTAACTGTAAAACTCTATAACAGAATTGACAAACGAATGATATGATAAGATCTATAAATTGTAAAAATGTAAGATTGTTTCATAGAGGTCAATAGACCTGAGAAATACACTTCTATAAATAAATAAATAAATAAAATGCAGAAAGTGAGCAATATGGCGTCATGGTTAATTTTTGCTTACAAAATCACAGAATATAAACTAGGTCATGTTATGCATTATTAATTGGAAATTTAATCTAGATCTCAAAAAAGGATTATCTCATAGGGTCAAAATGAAGTGTAAAAGAGTTATTAATGCAGAAAGTGAGCAATATGACATCATAGTTAATTTTTGCTTACAAAATCACAGAATATAAACTCGGTCATGTTATACATTGTTAGATCGGAAATTTGATGTAGATCTCAAAAAAGGATTATCTCATAGGGTCAAAATCAAGTGAAAAAGAGTTATTAATGCAATATTAATTAAAATGCAACAATATGGCGGAAATCAACGAAAATTCTAACAAGGAAATTCAACAAAATTATGGATATTGCACACGCAATAACTGTTTAACAAACACCATCATAGCAGATAACGACACCTTACAATGTAGGAGATGTGCTAGACTTGTCCATTATGCTTGCTCTGAGCTCCCGGCCTATCAGATTCAGCTTTGTCTGTAATATAAAAGCCGGCGCTTCGAATGTGGAAATTGTGTTACAATAACGCTACTCTTACTTGAGAGGATTAAAACAAGCAGACGAAAAGCTTGCAGTAACATTACAACGAAGGAAGCAGATAAAGATGAACATTATGGATTGAAATTAGGTTTCAACGAGAGAATAACCTCTCTAGAAAGGAAAGTCGAGAAGCTAATGAATAAAAAAGACGTCAACAAAGAACGGAACAACAAACAATCTGAAACACAGCTCAACAACACAGAAACAAAAAAAACAATCATATGCAGAAGTCACCAAAGAAGATCTACAAAAAAAAGAGGTGACCATAAAAAGTTTCATCAAATCAGTGAACGAAGAGGAGCGTTGGTTCAAATCAACCAAGTGCAACATCATGGTGTATGATTTAGGTGATAACAAGCACGAAAACGAAGAAGGGCAACGAGTTGGTGACAAAGATTTTATAGAAAGAACACTGAAACAACAAATGGGTTTCGATGTGACGATAATCAAGGTAGAACGCATAGGTGCTCGTAAAGATGAAATGTATACAAATGAACGTTGGAGAACATTAAATGTTATTCTCGAGAGTGAAGAAGAAAGGATTAGAATACTTGCATCAGCCCACAAACTAGATAAAGATGATTTCAGAGTATCAGACGATTTTTCAAGGAAAGAACACGAGATAATAAAACAATGGCATCATAAAGCAAAAGAAAAAAAGATCGAAAGAAAAAGACAAGAGTCATATATGGAAAGTGAGAGGTAGTCCTAGGACTAAACTCTATTTAAAGAAATTTACGACGGAAACAACATGATTGTAAGAAGAGTGGGTTAGAGGCCCAGTGCCTAACTGTAAAACTCTATAACAGAATTGACAAACGAATGAAATGATAAGATCTATAAATTGTAAAAATGTAAGATTGTTTCATAGAGGTCAATAGACCTGAGAAATACACTTCTATAAATAAATAAATAAATAAAATGCAGAAAGTGAGCAATATGGCGTCATGGTTAATTTTTGCTTACAAAATCACAGAATATAAACTAGGTCATGTTATACATTATTAATTGGAAATTTAATGTAGATCTCAAAAAAGGATTATCTCATAGGGTCAAAATGAAGTGTAAAAGAGTTATTAATGCAGAAAGTGAGCAATATGACATCATAGTTAATTTTTGCTTACAAAATCACAGAATATAAACTCGGTCATGTTATACATTGTTAGATCGGAAATTTGATGTAGATCTCAAAAAGGATTATCTCATAGGGTCAAAATCAAGTGAAAAAGAGTTATTAATGCAATATTAATTAAAATGCAACAATATGGCGGAAATCAACGAAAATTCTAACAAGGAAATTCAACAAAATTATGGATATTGCACACGCAATAACTGTTTAACAAACACCATCATAGCAGATAACGACACCTTACAATGTAGGAGATGTGCTAGACTTGTCCATTATGCTTGCTCTGAGCTCCCGGCCTATCAGATTCAGCTTTGTCTGTAATATAAAAGCCGGCGCTTCGAATGTGGAAATTGTGTTACAATAACGCCACTCTTACTTGAGAGGATTAAAACAAGCAGACGAAAAGCTTGCAGTAACATTGCAACGAAGGAAGCAGATAAAGATGAACATTATGGATTGAAATTAGGTTTCAACGAGAGAATAACCTCTCTAGAAAGGAAAGTCGAGAAGCTAATGAATAAAAAAGACGTCAACAAAGAACGGAACAAGAAACGATCTGAAACACAGCTCAACAACACAGAAACAAAAAAAACAATCATATGCAGAAGTCACCAAAGAAGATCTACAAAAAAAAGAGGTGACCATAAAAAGTTTCATCAAATCAGTGAACGAAGAGGAGCGTTGGCTCAAATCAACCAAGTGCAACATCATGGTGTATGATTTAGGTGATAACAAGCACGAAAACGAAGAAGGGCAACGAGTTGGTGACAAAGATTTTATAGAAAGAACACTGAAACAACAAATGGGTTTCGATGTGACGATAATCAAGGTAGAACGCATAGGTGCTCGTAAAGATGAAATGTATACAAATGAACGTTGGAGAACATTAAATGTTATTCTCGAGAGTGAAGAAGAAAGGATTAGAATACTTGCATCAGCCCACAAACTAGATAAAGATGATTTCAGAGTATCAGACGATTTTTCAAGGAAAGAACACGAGATAATAAAACAATGGCATCATAAAGCAAAAGAAAAAACATCGAAAGAAAAAGACAAGAGTCATATATGGAAAGTGAGAGGTAGTCCTAGGACTAAACTCTATTTAAAGAAATTTACGACGGAAACAACATGATTGTAAGAAGCGTGGGTTAGAGGCCCAGTGCCTAACTGTAAAACTCTATAACAGAATTGACAAACGAATGAAATGATAAGATCTATAAATTGTAAAAATGTAAGATTGTTTCATAGAGGTCAATAGACCTGAGAAATACACTTCTATAAATAAATAAATAAATAAAATGCAGAAAGTGAGCAATATGGCGTCATGGTTAATTTTTGCTTACAAAATCACAGAATATAAACTAGGTCATGTTATACATTATTAATTGGAAATTTAATGTAGATCTCAAAAAAGGATTATCTCATAGGGTCAAAATGAAGTGTAAAAGAGTTATTAATGCAGAAAGTGAGCAATATGACATCATAGTTAATTTTTGCTTACAAAATCACAGAATATAAACTCGGTCATGTTATACATTGTTAGATCGGAAATTTGATGTAGATCTCAAAAAAGGATTATCTCATAGGGTCAAAATCAAGTGAAAAAGAGTTATTAATGCAATATTAATTAAAATGCAACAATATGGCGGAAATCAACGAAAATTCTAACAAGGAAATTCAACAAAATTATGGATATTGCACACGCAATAACTGTTTAACAAACACCATCATAGCAGATAACGACACCTTACAATGTAGGAGATGTGCTAGACTTGTCCATTATGCTTGCTCTGAGCTCCCGGCCTATCAGATTCAGCTTTGTCTGTAATATAAAAGCCGGCGCTTCGAATGTGGAAATTGTGTTACAATAACGCCACTCTTACTTGAGAGGATTAAAACAAGCAGACGAAAAGCTTGCAGTAACATTACAACGAAGGAAGCAGATAAAGATGAACATTATGGATTGAAATTAGGTTTCAACGAGAGAATAACCTCTCTAGAAAGGAAAGTCGAGAAGCTAATGAATAAAAAAGACGTCAACAAAGAACGGAACAACAAACGATCTGAAACACAGCTCAACAACACAGAAACAAAAAAAAAATCATATGCAGAAGTCACCATAGAAGATCTACAAAAAAAAGAGGTGACCATAAAAAGTTTCATCAAATCAGTGAACGAAGAGGAGCGTTGGCTCAAATCAACCAAGTGCAACATCATGGTGTATGATTTAGGTGATAACAAGCACGAAAACGAAGAAGGGCAACGAGTTGGTGACAAAGATTTTATAGAAAGAACACTGAAACAACAAATGGGTTTCGATGTGACGATAATCAAGGTAGAACGCATAGGTGCTCGTAAAGATGAAATGTATACAAATGAACGTTGGAGAACATTAAATGTTATTCTCGAGAGTGAAGAAGAAAGGATTAGAATACTTGCATCAGCCCACAACCTAGATAAAGATGATTTCAGAGTATTAGACGATTTTTCAAGGAAAGAACACGAGATAATAAAACAATGGCATCATAAAGCAAAAGAAAAAAAGATCGAAAGAAAAAGACAAGAGTCATATATGGAAAGTGAGAGGTAGTCCTAGGACTAAACTCTATTTAAAGAAATTTACGGTGGAAACAACATGATTGTAAGAAGAGTGGGTTAGAGGCCCAGTGCCTAACTGTAAAACTCTATAACAGATGTGACAAACGAATGAAATGATAAGATCTATAAATTGTAAAAATGTAAGATTGTTTCATAGAGGTCAATAGACCTGAGAAATACACTTCTATAAATAAATAAATAAAATGCAGAAAGTGAGCAATATGGCGTCATGGTTAATTTTTGCTTACAAAATCACAGAATATAAACTAGGTCATGTTATACATTATTAATTGGAAATTTAATGTAGATCTCAAAAAAAGATTATCTCATAGGGTCAAAATCAAGTGTAAAAGAGTTTTCAATCAGAAAGTGAGCAATATGACGTCATAGTTAATTTTTCCTTACGATGTTCTTGAATAGCACAGACGGAGACGTTATGCTTGGAAGTCACGAGTGTTAATCTCTTTTCTCGCACGGCTGCCGAATTTACGGAACGGCAATTTAGCTGACCAATCAAAGAGAAGGAATTTTTACTAAAATGCCCTTTTCTTTTTATTTTGGTATCAATATCAATCCTTCCATTCGGATTTAAGAAGATAAATGCTTTATCGTGACTCTCTAAGACACTGTCAGCCCAGTATGCGGCTCTTAAGGGTTCCTTTTCCAAGCTTCCCATAGTCCACTATAAGGGTCGAAATGAGCAAAAATGACAAAAATTACTTTTTTTGCCTTAAAATGTTCAAAGATTTTCAAGAAATTACCCCGTAAGGGTCGATTTTTTGCCCAAATTTACTCAAATTTGCCTAAACTGCACTGTAAAGGTCCGAATTTGAAGGCCCAATTTTGTGCCGCTTGTAGAGTCGTTTTTGAAACAAGTGCCCACTGGGACTATTAGGGTATGCACAGACCAGACTTCTGAAAAGTGACCTTTAGAAACACTAAATTTTTGCGAAAAGTCACCCTTATAGAGAGATTCTTTTGACACTTTCATAGTTTTGGTGTCCTTAAAAGGACCCAAAATCCACAAAATCCCAACCCTTCGAGAGAATATTTTGACTTTTTGTAACCCCTAAAAACCCCTGCAGAAAGTGGTATATACAGATCATCAGACTTCGAAAACCAAACCTTGGAGAAACTAAATTGGTAAAAAAGTGACCCTTTGAGAGACGATTTTCCTCTGAGGTTATTTAGGCAAATGAAGGGTACGGGTAAGTGCCGCCCTTAAGGATACCTCTTTTGGACTTCCAAAGTCCCACTAAAATGATCGAAATTTGGTCAGTTTGTTTTCCTCCTTTTTAGTCCCGCTAAGGATCCGAGGGTTCAGTTGAAAGCCGGACGGCACACTCCCGTCAGTTCACAACCATAAGAGACCACATGCCATGATCCTAAATGAAAGCCTGAATATGCTGAATGCTCATCCGTCGAAATCAACGAGAGAGTCCATCATCATCATCGTCACAAATCGGGGGCAAATTTATTATTTCCAAGAAAGATTTATTTTGAACTTTTGTCGGTTTAAGTGCGATGACTGCTAGATTTTTGGTTCAGTATTTGTTAGACTTTGTCCGATAGATTTCGATTATTCCATTACGAAAATTGGTCTATGAACAACTTTTTGCCTGCATACACTTGTAAAGCTTCATTATTTCCATGAACTTTTGCCGCGTTACTAACAAAGGACACGTCAGTTTTAATTTGATTATACCCCCTATCGCCTTGAAAGATGTGTGTAGAGTTCAAGGTTTAGTAGGTAGAGTAACAGAGTTCCTAAGCCTCGTAGTGTATAACGAGTGATGATCAGTAATAAGAGATTAACAATGTGACTGCTTACTAGAAGTGAGTATCATAAAAGAGGATGGCCACACGGCCTATGATAAACTATATACATTCTACATGCCCCCTTATTGGAGGCTAAATGCTATGCGTAACGTTCATATAATACTATATACATTCCGTCAATCGTGAGACTGACCAGTTATCTTTGGAGAGAGGGGGCCTGGTGCTCTTCGTTGTCGAGTACTACGTCGGGGTTGTACATCGTGTGCTGTTGGGCTGGCATCTCGTCTTGGCGGTGCTGGGTCGTTCCAGATTTCGGGTTCTTGAGGGATGTTCGGGGTTTGCTCGTCTTGCTGCTGTTGGGGTGGAGGGGTCGTTTTTGGGGGTGGCTTTTCCGGAGGCGGACTTGACAGGTAGTCGATGTTCTGACGGCACACGGGAAAGATCTGTTTGAGGAACCTTCTGTTCCTCCGGGTGGTGTGGCGGTTGCCATCGACGACGACGCGATATTGGCGGTTTGGTAGAGTTTCGGCGACGAATCCAGTGCTGTTCCATTTGGTGGGCTGGTTGCCGTTTTGATTTTGGATCTGTACAGAGTCTCCGATGTTGAGTGGTGGTAATTCTTTCGTCGTTTCTTGTGGTGGCTTGACGAGGTGACGCTTCGCTAGTGCTTCTTCCCTCTTGCTTGCGATTTCCTGCCATTCGGTTCGTAGTTTCATGTTTGATGTTGGTAGGTGGTCCCTAATGGGTCGTCCGAACAGAGCAATTGCTGGTGATATTGCAGTGAGTTGGCATGGGGTGTTACGATGGGTCATTAGGGCTTTGACTGCGCTTTCGTTGTCTAGCTTTCCGGTTCTTGGGTCGATGTTGCCGAGGAGGATGCGTTTTGCTGTCTTTACACCGGCTTCTGCTCTTCCGTTACTTTGAGCGTAGTAGGCTGACGACAGTCGCTGGCGGATTCTCCACTGTTTCAGGAAAGCTTTGTAGTCGTGTGACTCGAATGGTGGACCTCCATCGGCTGCGATTTCTTCCGGAACTCCGAACAGGGCGAAGTACATCAGTAGAACCTTCTTGATTGAGCGGAAGTTCGTGGTTGACAGGTTTGCCACTTCGACCCATCCCGAGTAGGCGTCCACGTAGATGAGGTATGAGAATCCCGAGAGCTTGCATAGGTCTGTGGCGACGATTTCGAACGGTATTTCCGGTGCTTGGGGTTCCATCGGGGATTCTGGGTGTTGTGTTGGTGCTTGTTCGTTGCATTGACGACACTGGGCGCGGTATAGCTTAACAGCTGCGTCGAGTCCCGGCCAAAAGAATCTTTCACGGGCGTTGGCCATCATGCTACTAACACCTTGGTGGGCTGCGTGGAGGCCTTCGAGGACAATACGGCGAAGGTCTTTAGGAATGAGCATCTTGTGATTTTTGAACGGCACTCCATCGACTGCATATAGTTCTTCACGCATGTTCCAGTATGGGTGTAGCTCGACGGGTAGGTCTGATTTGGCTGATGGGAATACGTTGGCGATCACATTGACGAGGGAAATGCATTCTTGGTCATGAACTGCGTGTTGTTGGACGATCTCCCAATCAATAGAAGCGACGCCGTCGGCTTGTGAGTGCGCAAATGACAGCGCTGCTGCTTCGCAGGCGATGGACTGCTCGTCGGTCTCTTCGACGGGGACGGGGTTACGGGATGTGGTGTCCGCGATTTTCATCTTCTTCGATTTGCCGGGAACGTGCACGATCTTGAAACGATACATCAACGTCTTTTCTTTGAAGCACAGGAGTCGTGGGTTAGATATCGAACTAAGTTCTCGATCGTTCAATATCCGAATCAGGGGCTTGTGATCGACTGCTACGGTGAGGTTTGGGGATCCCATCACGAACATTTGACAGCGTTGCAGTCCGTGAACAACTGCCAGGGTTTCCCCTTCGATGGGTGCATATCTGCTTTCAGAATCAGTGGTGAAGCGGGAGCCGGCAAAGACCAATTTCCAATGACCTTCTCCGCAATCTGGTTTGACTGGGTCGGGACAGTTGCAGTGTTTCTGTGTGAGGTCGAACCCAATGCCTGTTTTCGACCAATCCGTTGTCAGACAGGCTGGGCGATCCGTTTCGAACGTTTTGACACCGTCCTTTACAAGTTCGATAATCTTGTTTTTCGACGCTTGGAAAAGTTCATCGAGCGTCTCATCCCAGAAAAATGTCTTGGACGATAGGAGTTGGCGGAACGGTTCCATGACCGGGGCTTGGGCGAACGCGTATGCGAGTTGGTTAACAAGTCCGAACCAGGATCGCACATCGGTCACGGATTTCGGGGTCGGGAAGTCTTTGATGGCAGACAAGATCTTCTTGAGCGGGCATATCCGTCTTCGAATAATTCGAACCCGGCGAATTCGACAACAGGTTGGCAGAATTGGAATTTGTCCTTGTTGAAAATAATACCGTTTTTAGCACAGATGATCAGATAGTCTATCGTGTGCCAGAAGGATTCTTCGATGCTGTGGTCCCAGAGTAGTGTGTCGTCGACAATCCTAGCAGATCTCGGGAACTCTTGGGTGATGTCATCAAACCTCCGAGTGTACGCATCTCCGGAGACGTGGTACCCCATTGGGGCGCGGCAGTACCGATACCGACCCCATTCGGTAATGAAAGTCATGCTGTTCTTGGTCGTTTCGTGAAGTGGGAGGCTATGATATCCATTCCACGCGTCGATTACAGTTCTGTACATTTTTTATGGGGACAGTAGATGCCACGTTGAAGGGGCTTGGTGTGTGATGTGGTTCTCGGAGTGTAGCGTCGTTAAGTTTCTGTAGATCGACAGTTCGACGGGGGTCCCCGTTTTTCTTTGAGGTGACAATCATACGCGCACACCACTCGGTTGTGGTTCCTTGGGGGATTTGTTCAATGATCTTGAGACGGACGTCGCGGTCGATGTCTTCTTTGACTTTTTGTTTCCAGTGGTGTGGGACGGGGATAGGCGTGTGAGCTGCGTAAGGGACTGCGTCTTCTTTAAGATGGAGTCGGATGGGTTCTCCTGTCATTGTTGGTAGCTCCTGGTGAGGGCATTGGTTAAAGGCGGAAGAGCCGAACGCGTCCAGGGCCCATGATTTAAGCTTTGGAATGTTCTCTTGCGTTGGCTCGAAGGGGATGTCTTCTGGGCGATTCGGCGGTGGCGTTCTCTCTTGGCAGTGGCATTCGTCCGATTGTGACTCTGTGGAGGCGGAGATGCTTTTCGGGAAGGATTCGTTGACGATCCCCAAATCTTTCATGGCGGTTTGAGATAGGTAAAAACCTTTACAGTTTTTGCGAAATGTAAACCATTTGACTCGATGAGCGCCCTCCGTAAGTGATGTGGAGGAAGAGCGTGCCCAATATATCGAGAGGGGCGTGAGTGATGCCTACAATTTTATGTTTGGTTTTTACGAGGTAGGCGTATGGGCATTTCAGTTTATTTAACAGTTCGGGTCCGGCAGTGCATGTTTGGCATCCGCTATCTGCTATAGCTTCGGTGGGTGTGTCCGTTATAATGGGGCCGTTCCTCTTACCAAACTGCCCGTGGGTCTGTTTGAGTATTTTGATGGACACGTCAATTTTTGGTGGGCTTTCGGGGCGAGTTGGTGTGAACGAGTTGCCTCTCCATTCCATGTGGGAACGAACGGTGGCGTTCGCTAGGGCCGGTTGTTCGAGGACGGGGCGAGACGAAAATCCTCAGCGGGTGTTGCGAATGCGAAGGATGGCACGTCCTCTAGTTGGCTTTCTTCTTGCTGTTGTGGGTGGGATGCTTCTCCGACGGCGCTTGCTTGGGAACGACTCGCTGTGCCTTTCATACATACGGCGCGGAAATGACCCTTGATTCCGCAATTACCACAGTTCTTATTGAATGCTTGACAGTCTTTGCGAGCCATGGTTTTACCTTCGTGCGAAGTGCGCCCGCAGCCTCTGCAGGGGCAATTGGTCTTGCTATCATGGGAGCGATTGGTCTTGCTATTATGTTGTTGTGGACGTCTGAATTGGTCTCGTCTGTAGGTCGATTTGGCGAATGCGTTGGTGGAGCTGCTCGTCGGGGGGTTGGCTCTCATGATGTCGGTTGATTGTTCTGTTGATTCGAGACATTGTAAACGTTCTATTTTGTCTCCTAACGTCGGCAGGGCAGCTGTTTCTGAGGGTATTCGGGACTGGTGTTGTTGGTTTCTCAGCCCGAACACCAACTGGTGGGCGATCATTTCATCCGCGAAGCTGACGGGGTTTGGTTCTTCGTGGTTTTCACAAGCTATCTTGAATTTGCATAGGATGGCATTTAAACGAAGGCGGGCGACGAATTGTGTGATTGTTTCGCCGTCCATCTGACAGAGTCTGAAAAATTGCACTTCCGCCCCGACGTATTCGAATAAAAGTCTTGCGAGCAAGCCGCTCTCAGTTCTAGTCGAAGCATGTTGACATCAGTTACGGCTGTCATAGTTTTATATCTATTCCAGGAGTCCTTGAAAAGCTCCCATTCTTGTTCATCAGTGTCGGCGTTTATGATGGGTCTCTCGGGGGATTTGGTTTTCGTCCTCGGCTGCAGATGCTGTTGTTGTTGTTGAGGTGGGACGGCGGCGACGTTGATTCTTAATTGTGCGTTTTCCGCGTGGAGATTCGTCAGTTGTGTCATTTGTTGTTCCATGAGCAAGAGCATTCGTTGTATTTGCTCTTCGGAGGCCATAGTATACTGTGATCTGGTACGGGCGGTGAGCGTCGGTACGATGAGCGGGTGTCGTTGATATTAGGGCGGGTTGGCGGGCGTTCGGTAGAAGGCGGGCGGACGCGCGGTTCAGAGGTGAGGCGGACGGGCGCTTGTGGGCGGGAATTCGGTTCGGTACGAGTGGGTTTCTTTGGTGCGTGTGACCACAGAAATGAAAACAACCAAGATGGTGGATGTATAAGTTCGAGATCTCGTGTCGGATGAACGATTTGATCCTGATGGTGCAAGCCTAATACGACGTGAGGCTTCTCAAAATCCTACTTGCAGCGCCATGTAGAGTTCAAGGTTTAGTAGGTAGAGTAACAGAGTTCCTAAGCCTCGTAGTGTATAACGAGTGATGATCAGTAATAAGAGATTAACAATGTGACTGCTTACTAGAAGTGAGTATCTTAAAAGAGGATGGCCACACGGCCTATGATAAACTATATACATTCTACAATGTGTTCTAAAGCTTTTGAGGGGTAACTAGAAGATATATGAGATTTTTCTTGATTTTACTCTCTGTCTCATTAGAACACATCAATATTACCGGCCGATGGATTCACGGAACCTTAATCAGAATAGGGTTTTAGCCAAAACAAACACGCAAAACACATTGCTGCGTTCGCTAATACTTGTTAATACTAAGTTGGACCCTTATCATTATATCTAATCTCAGAAAAACCGTACCACATCTATACACATCAATACTACAATAGCTCAATCAAATTTGGATAGCCCGTTTATAGACTAAATTGTTTAAAAATCGGTTAAAAAAGTACGCTTTAGGAGACTATTTTGAAATCATCAATTAACATCAATACGAAAGATGCTCAATCAATATTAGATACCTTATCGGGGAAAACTTCGTCGGGGAAAAGTGACGAAATTTTGGCCAAGTGACGAATATTTTTCCCCGACGAAGTTTTCCCAAATAAGGTAGCTATTCTTCTGCAGCTATTTAGGCAGGGATGGCTTTGTTGTTTATAAAAAAAAGTTCAAAGCTTTAGCTACCATTTCGCATTCGAAAAGTTTTATGTATTGCTACACATTTGTATCTATTAAAAAAACGGGGGTTTGGTAAATTGTAAGTGTTTTTGAAAATGTTGTATTTATAGTAAAACTAGGTCACAGTGTGGATCTAAACCACACTGAAACGACCACCTTCCTTCACGCATCACGCTCGCGAAAGAGCGCCTGTACATTATTAACGCCTACATGTCATCTCCAGTACATTTTAGATTATTCATTGAAAACAGATTACAATATAGTCATTTTGCATGTCTCGATTATTCAATTCCGAATAAAAGACATTCAGGAAAAAAAAGAGAAACACCTGGGTAATCTAGTTAAAAAAACCGAAAGTAAATAGTAGACAAAGTAATGAGCCAAGGCAAAACGAGATTAGCGTACCACTATGAAAGAAACCGCCTCCGGCGGTCGATAATTTCTAAATCGTATTCTGATGAGTTCAAATTCTTTTGATTAAGAATAAACCAGCTGCGCTGGAAGCTCCGGCTTAGAGATTAAAAGATGTGAAAGATGAGTTTGTTGAGTTACACGTTTTTTTTTTTATAAGGAACCTTAACTTTGCTCTGAGCCTGGAGTTCCTTAATATAACAATTCCTTATTTTTTTACCATTTTCAGCCTCGAGTTCCTTATAAACGTGTTCCTTATTAAAAAAAATGTGTAGTTGTGTTAGAACGTTGCCCACAAACTACTAATCAGAACAGATCAGAAAGCAAAGTAATAATTCAATTGCAGAGCGAGTACCAACCTTAACGAATAAATAAACCAGCTGGATAGCTCTTCTAAGTGATTACACATGCACGACAAAGTCCAAAAACTATCATTTTCAGCCATAACACTGTGAAAATTTCTCCAATCTTGTTCAAATTTACACAGGAATTGTGTTTTAGTATCCTTTACTGAATTTTCATAGTGATATGTTTGTAAAAAATCTGTGTCGGGTTTGAAAAATCAAAAGGAACGGTCGCCAGCTGTGATGAAATTACGACAAAGTCCAAAAACGATCATTTTCAGCCATAACACTGTGAAAATTTCTCCAATCTTGTTCAAACTTACACAGGAATTGTGTTTTAGTATCCTTTACTGAATTCTCATAGTGATATGTTTGTAAAAAATCTGTGTCGGGTTTGAAAAATCAAAAGGAACCGGTCGCCAGAAATTACGACAAAGTCCAAAAACGACCATTTTCAGCCATAACACTGCGAAAATTTCTCCAATCTTGTTCAAACTTACACAGGAATTGTGTTTTAGTATCCTTTACTGAATTCTCATAGTGATTATGTTTGTAGAAAATCTGTGTCGGGTTTGAAAAATCAAAAGGAACGGGTCGCCAGTCAACAATAATATGCTGATATGATGATGAAGACACAAAACAGGATCATTTTCAGCCATGCACATAACACCACAAAAACTACTCAGATCGTTTTCAAATTTGCACTGTTATGTTGTAATTTTAGTATTTTCTTTTGAATTCCAATGGCTGTGTGTTTGGAAGTTTTAATGTCAAGTTAGAGTTTTATGATTTTGTGTGTCAGCCATATGCAAGATTTAAGCACTAGATCAGCTAACGATTCATGGCCAAAATTTCTCCAAAGTCTTTCCACATTGTTAGAGAACCAGTATGCATCAAACCTCTCATAAATCATGTCCAAAACATCATGAATAATGATGAAAATGATCAATTTTTCACTGAGATTTGCCCATTCGCTACACAGTCAGCTAGCCCACTTTCGGCAGCCATCTTTTTCTAAATACTTTCGCTTCGGCCAATCAAATCACAATATTATCAGAATCCTGATAATCCGTTTTTATTAAATCGGAATAGATCATCGGGTTAGATAAACAAAAAAAAAAATGTCTTGACCGTTGTCGGAAGAGAGAATTAAAGGCTCCTAGGCCGGAGCAATTAATATCAGAGTGCTTTTTGAGTTTTAGGTGCGTTTAATAAGTATCAAAAGCGATTTTAGTGTGATTTTTTACCCCCGTCTAAGAATTCGAACGTTTTAATGTTTACATTCTATTCTATTACAAACGCAAAGAGGGAAGACAACATGGCGTCAGAAAGTTCACTGTCAACACCCAGAGTATTTCTTGTAAAACTTTTCTCTATAACTTTGGATAAAGGTAGAATTAGAATGTCCAGTAAAGGGAAATGATTTGAATAAAGTATTAAGAATAAAATGTGCATCAAATTAGATTCTTCGCAGTGAGGTTAACTAAACTTGTAATTTTTTTAGGTCCAGCAACCTTACTATGTATTTAATGGACATTAATAACTTTTGAAAAGTTTTTTTACTTTGAAAACAAACTTATCTGTAAAACACTCGTTATTTACTCCGGGGGAGGGGCACTCGATTTCGAAATGACTGTATGTTTCGCGCAAAATCTGCTTTTCAAAATCGTACGCTTACAGTGCCAGCTCAATATGGCTGAAAAGGTACCCTTTCAGTGCATTTTCTTTTGATTTACCCAACCCTTATAGTGCGCTATATTTCTCAACTGTAAATCTGCGCGAAAGAAGAGGCTTGAGAAATTTTCTGTTTCAAAGAAAAACTGAGAAAATTATTCTTGTCAGCTGTAATTATCAGACAATAGAAACTTTTTCAAACAAACGAGAAGTAAAAACCTTTCTTTTTATCAATTATTTTGAATTTGTTTTAAAATTCGACCCTTGCAGTTGAATGTCACAGAAACACACCCTTACAGTGCATTTTGGGATGCTGAAAAACCCCACCCTTAAGCGCAGCACATGACGTAGGCCTTATCATATGAGTGCCCCCACCCCGGGATAGGATATCTTTTTTGGGGAATTTTGGAATAAAGTGGAAGATGTCGAGAAAGTGTTGGAATTTGAGTCCTATCTATTCAGGGTCACTTTTTTTCGGAATTCTTAGCAAAATTTTCAAAAAGCAAGTCCCACGTAAGGTCCATTTGTCGAACCCCAGACACTCCGTCGTTTGGTAATAATGGTAGTACCGCCCATAGGGTCTTTACTCGTTTTTAAGTATTTTTAAAAGATCAAAATTGAAAAATTATCAGAAATGCTAAGGCTTCTTTGATTGATGTAATAATTAATACTTATGTGTCCGAGTCCCCGGGAGGGGGGATGTAATAAGGTTTGCGGATGAGGGGTGTATTTGGCGACCCTTATGGACACTAACTTTTACTCGTGAAAAGGTGACCCTAAGAGAGACAAAATTGCTAAAAAAAGTGAAGCGAGAGACATTTTCACAAAAATTTCTTCGATTTTCAAAGGAATTCTCCAATACTTTCGAAAAGTTTTCTTTACTTTCTTCTCTTGAATATCTTCGAGTTTGTGAAAAACGGATCCTTATAGAGAGACTACACGCTTTTTTTTTATAAGAATGGTGTTTTTTCATTTCGTCATGGATATTCTTAACTTTTTGGCGAAAATCATTCAAAAATATTCTTACGGTATTCTTAGGTTAAGATCGAAATTGGCAATCTACAGGTTAAAAGGCTTAAAATGCATTAAAAATGGCATTCTTAGTTGCTAAATTCCATGATGGTGATATTCTTACCATATTCTTAATTTTTTGGCTATTTTTATCATGGACATTCTTATAAACTGTATTCTTATTAAAAAAGCGTGTAATTTAAGACTTTCTGATTTTTGCAACCATCAGAGAGACTTTAAAAGATGAAAAAACCGACCCTTACCGTTCGCACATATACCCAGCACCTATTTTGCCTCAGTTCCCTCCATACCTTTTTTTCTTGTGTTGGTGAGATGATGGAGCATTTTCCCAGCATGTTGCAATGTTGCATTGCACCGGGATTGCACCAACGCAAAAAAAACTTTTCGTTGCCCCAAAGCTTTCGAAAAATGCAAAAAAACAGAAAGGAGCCTTTAGAGTCTACAAAACCTTTAAAAATCTTTTTAATATTTTATGATATAAACCCGGGGGGACTTAGGTAGAAATAGGTGCTTAAGGGTCGGCTTTTGAGGGTCCCATCCGCACATACTTCTCATCCCTTAACCCTAGTTGCCCCCGAGGCAAATGGAGGGTACGGTGTTTGCCGCCTATAAGGACCTTTTTTGGAAGTCCCGCTAAGGGTCCGAAATATCAGAAAATCAAATTTCAGTCCCACTAAGGGTCAGAGAAATGGGAAAATTTTAACTTTTTACCCCCGGAAAGATCGAAATTAGGTCAAAATTTGTCAATATTTTCCTTTCTTTTCTCCTTTTTAGTCCCGGTAAGGGTCCAAGGGTGAAAGTCGGACGGCGCCCCCCTGTCAGCTTACAAACCTAGTACCTACCCCAGCCCGGGAGTACCCCCGTATGTAAACTTGTAAAAGGCTTTAAATATAGTTTATTCTTAGAAAAAAAACGTGTATGTGGCTGGTTGATTACACATTTTTTTATAAGAACATATGGCCAAAATGTTAAGAACATATTAAGGCTTTGCAGACTCTAAAAACCCAATTTCTTAGGAAAATGGACAAAAATACTCAAAAAATTGGCGAAAATTAGAACAATTTTGAATCTTCCTATAAAAAAACGTGTAGTCTTTCCGATTCAATTAGAAGAGAGAATCATAAATCAGAAACAAAAACTATAGAAAAATCAGAACCATAACAATTGAATCAGATTTCGCAATTGGATTGGATTACGATATCTGATTTTGATTGGTCAATACGAAAATACTACAGTTTGTGGTTTTAATATTCAAATGTTTTTTGAAATTAACGGGGCGCAGTAGCTTAGAGGTAAAGCGTCTGTCTCGTAAACAGAAGATCGTCTGTGCCTGATAAGTTTTTTTGAAATAATATTTTTTTTTTTTACTTCTCCTTTATCACCATTAACATTATTGGTATATTATACCATTATAATATATATTATATAAAGCTAAAAAAAAATACTTTTCGTTTTAAAAATATGTACAAAGATAAGAATGTCTTTTTTGTGTATAAACATTAATTGCCCCCGCAAGGAGCGCAGCGACTGAGGAGGCACTCATAGCTTCACGCAATATATTGGACTGGAATCTCGATTTTTTGCGAATTGTTTTTGTTTTTGTGTTTGCGTCGTAATCGGCTTTCCGGCCAATTAAGTGTTCCGCAAAAATATGGCGGTAAATTATACAGCGGTAAATGTTATACATATTTTCATATTACGTTATATGCTATTACTATTATTGCGTATTACATTTTATTAGTTTCGATTTAGCATTGAAAAGCTGAAGCGAGTGTTATAAATGCAAATTATAGAAAAAGTATAGTGATTACACCATAACACGAATTACAATATTACTTGTGCAAATCAAAACAAACAAAATGGCAGACTGGTTATGATGATGAGCTGATTCGTTGACTGGAAAAAGTGTTTTGTATGTCAAATTTTGTTTCTTGTCTTTCAAACTGAATACTAAATACTGTAATTTAGTCAGAAGTTTATTTCAGCAATGATTTTAATTCTTTTTCTGGAATCTTTAAAGAAGTTTGCTCAAGTTTTCAAATGTACATTTGATATTTTTGTTCAAACTGTAATTCATCTTTGTCTGTTATTATATTAATAACTAGCTTTATTGTTTATAGAGCTTCTTGAGCTTTAAAGACCATCATATGGTCGTAACTCGAGAAAGTCCTTCTTAACTTGGTAAAACAAGATACCGGCAAAGTACAAAAAAGTTGAATGTGCACGTGAGTAAAGTTGAATCCAAAAGTGGTTGAATGTCAATCAATATTTTTTTTTTGGTCTTCAAAATAGATTTACCTCACTTAGAGTGTTTTCACTGTTTGTGTGGTAAATCTATTTCAAAAGCCTGAAAAAAGTTCGTTTACATTCGTTTAACTTTGCATGCGCACGTTCCACTTTTTCATGCAGTTGTGATAGAGGCCGCCCATATAGTCCATTCATATAATAGTACGTACGCAAAGATTTTCCAAAAATTTGATACCCCCTCCCCCCTTGTACGCAGAGAACAATAGAAATGATGTCATTTAAACAATAGATGTACGCTTTTGCTAACCCCCCCTCTCCCCCTTCATTGCGTACGTACTGTATGTGTATGGATGGCCCCATAGCCTAAATAACTTACGCTCTAGGGGTTTGTTGAAATAGCTCCAATTCTAGCTTTCCAAGTTATGGCATTTAACGGTGGTTAGAGTAGGCACACAGACAGTCATACAGGAACACCATAAAGTGAGAGTATATAGCTAAAAACTCAAAAAGTCTAGTTTCCTGAAGGCCCGTCTCTTCATTGTCTGCGCTGCAATCATATCTTAATGGCTTCAATCCTTGCAGCTTGGAGAAAAGATTGCATCATGAAAAAGTACTATGCACTTGAAAAAAAATTAGGCACATTTCAACTTTTCGACTGTACGCCTGAATGGACCACAATGACATTCCTTTATTTTTCTTTTGACTGCAATCACAGCGTACGCAAGTGGAACCCGGGCCTTGACTAGGATTGGTCTATTTCAGATGGCGCAGAACTTTTTGATGGATTTTATACGCAGTATCATCTTATCATTTTACTATTGTTTATTAGGCAAAGTAGCAATAGAGAGTTGTTGAAATATATAGCAGCCAATGAAAAATAAACAAGCTATTTCTGATTGGTTACCTTGTTGATTTATTCACCGCACCGCTATATATTTTGCCTACAATCTAAGATGTCTGCAGCATTATCGGAAAAGGTCTATTTAGTGAATGATCATGACATATATTGTTGTAAGAAAAAACAAACAAACAAGGAGATGTGAAAGTCAGTAAGATAATGATACCATGATTTTCGAAATATGTTTTTGAGAAGCTTTTCCAGCTTTTCCTTGAATTTCATTAAATTGTCAAGCTGCATGAATTCTTCAAGTATTTGTTAATGGAATATGATTTTTTTTCAATCAATTAATAAATAATTAAATCAATCAATTATTCCTGATTATTTTTATTAAAAGCTTTATAACTGCATGACATGACCTTTCTGTGGGGGCATTTAGTGAAAGCTATGACTAGTTATACCGACTCTAAAGTAGATTGGGACGAAAACTTGGACTTTGTGTGTTCGAGTCCCATTAGAGATTTAGTTTTCTAACATTGAAATAAACAGAGGATCTTTTAGTCTTTGAATTATAAGAGATTAGTTAATTTAAGGATCTAAAACTAAGGTTTTGAAAAAAATCATCCATTGACATTTTTCTCATCTTTTCTTGATATACACTATACCCCCACTATACCTTAACAGTTTTTTTCGTGTGTTCGAGGCCCAACTCGAGACTAAATCTCTCAAATCTTATAATACCGGGTGCGCCACAAAAAAGTTTCTCTCTTTAAAAGTAATTTTCTCGAAATCTAAAAATTTTAAAAGAACCATTCCTATTTTATTGGAAAGAAGAAAAATAAACTTAAATTTTGATGGGTCATTTATTGAATTCGATTCATTAGATCAAAAGTTATGCTCAATTGAATAAAAAAGTTACTTTTGGAAAGTGCTCAAAAATGTTAAAAATCGACCTATCAAATTATTCAGAAGCATAATTACATGATGTATCAGTATTTTTGTTTCACTCATTAAAAATGATAATTAGCTGTTTAAATGACCTTTTGTTATTTAAAGGAAGGTTGAATTTCAATGAAAGGAAGAAAATTCGTCGAAAAAGGCCAAAAAATCTGGTAGAATTCATAAAAATACATCAAATATGGGTTTCGAGGTAGATTCAGCCTTACATAGACTTAACAGTCTAGAACCAAAAATCTGAGGAAAATTTCGGTAAAACTAAATCAAATTAATTTTGATGATGATTTTGAACCCTTTCGACCCTTCAGTGTCAAAATTTATGTGTTTAGTTAATGAAAAATGCTCTTAATCATGTAAAGGCTATTGCGATTGCCAAATTTAAAGTAAAAATTTGATAGGTCGATTTTTAACGTTTTCGAGCACTTTCTGAAAGTAACATTTTTATTCAATTGGACATAACTTTTGACCTAATGAATCAAATTTAATAAATGACCCATCAAAATTTAAGTCTATCTTTCTTCTTTCCAATGAAATAAGAATGGTTCTTTTAAAATTTTTAGATTTCGAGAAAATTAGTTTCAAAGAGAGAAACTTTTTTGTGGCGCACCCGGTAGTTTTAGGTTTCTGAGATGTCGGTTATGTCTGAGATGGTCCAGGGCCAGGGTAATCTTGTAGTACTAATTTTTCATGTTTAATTTCAAGGCTGTCGAAAGAAACTTTGTCACCCGTGCGGGGATTCGAACCCCGGCCGCAGTGGAGAAAGCGTCGAATTCTAGGGGGGGGCTACTAAGGCAAGTGAAGGGTACGGGTACGTGCCGCCCTTAAGGGTGTCTTTTTTGGGACCTGAAAGTCCCTGTAATGTTTGGAAAAAACAAAAAATTAAATTTCATTCCAACTAAGGGTCGAAAAAATAGGAAAATTTAGTCCCAATATGGTCGTAAAAATCTTTTCCTATTTTTTCTCCTTTTTAGTCCCCCTAAAAAGGGTATGAGGGTAGTCGGCACATGCTCATCAGCTCGCAACCCTAGTACCCCCCTTCCCGGGGGAATAACTGACTAATCTACAATCAGTGTCATAATATATTGGCACTTTTGGCTAATTTACAATTTTTCGAAAATTGAAATTCGAGCGAGAATGTCAATTTTTAGGCCTTCAACTTGATTTCATCGAGTATTTCGATCTGGGAGGGATTTATTGGTTTCTAGGCTATATTTCAAGCCCTACTGGACTATTTTTGAACTCCTCAGATTCTAAGGTGTTAAAACTCAGAGTTAAAACTCTACCCTTCGAACCTACTTTAAAGCACTTACAAATCGATTGTGGTTTCAAAACACCCCGGTGAATTTCCCTTTTGTGCCAAGTATTTTGTCCCTGATTGTAGGATTATTACGAATATTTGAATTTGTGATAAATTCACTTACCTTATCGGGGAAAACTTCGTCGGGGAAAATATTTCGAAGCGAGATCCTTGCAAAATTTATGAGGGAGTGCAGACGTTTATGATATATTCATTATCTTTTGATAAAACAAAGACAATAATTACAGTATCGTAATAACCGCTCCGACGAAGTTTTCCGCGATAAGGTAAGCCCTGTGAAAGGAAAAATTTCAGCACTGTCAGATCGCTCACGAAACGAAATTGATTGAATGTGAGGTGAGAGTAGAATTTTCTTGATACGAGATACTGATGAGGTATGTAGCATATTTTACCTGCAGTGCAGTATCCCTCAGAGAAAGCACTGACCATTTAGGGTGTACCCGGGGTGGCTACTTGGGTAAAAAGAGGTACAGGGATGCGCCGCTGGTCAGGGTGTAAATCCTCGCTAGAAACATTCACGACCACTACACTAGATTAGCTGCTCAGAATAATTTAGCAGTACGGCAAAACAGAAACAGATTTGAAGCAAAAACCTTCGCAAGCTCTACAATTTTTTCATTTAATTTTTCAATTATTCATCCAATTTTCCTGTTCCTTTTTGCTACTGTTCTCGTTCTGTTCGTAGTGGCCCTTTGTGGAAAAGATTCTTGAGCTCTCTACTCGTTATTATTAATATTATTACCTGCTTTTACCTCCATTAGTACCATAAAGGGTCGCAAAACACGCTGGGGTGTACTCAACCTCGTCTCCGTGTATCCCAGGCTTTATTTACGTTACTGATAGACGTCAGAGAATACTCTGGAGTTACTCTGATGGTGTTGGCGGATGCGAGTCCCCCCTTTTAGAGAGGGGGGGCTTCTCAAAACAATACGGCATAAAAAATCTGACGTTGCAAAGTTACACTACAATGCAATGGTTTCAAATCCAGGAACAAAATGAAGTTTGACGTCTTGTTTTTGAATTACATAATCTTACGCGTTCGAAAACCAGCCTATGCCATTATGCCAATGGTATTATCTATCGCTACCAGTAAGCATAAGAAAGCTGATAATAGGCAGGGATCGAGGTTGGGGTGTACCGTCATCTTTATCCAAAAAAATGAAGAGAGTCACCTCAAAACACATTAAATAGAGAATGCCATTACGTTAATTAGTACATTTTCTTATAAATAGATTTGATGGCATTTTTATGACATAACTGTGCTAATTATATCAGTCTACTTGTTATTATTAAGCGACAAACAATCTCAATCTTCTCTGTCAAAAGCGCATGATAATTTCCTAGTTTAAAATTTATTATAATAGTACTAGCCTTAACAAAACGAAGATTTAACCCTCCTGCACCTTAGAATTAGTTCATCAATGTTTCCAGCTCCCCCAAATAAAGACTTGTATCGCGTTTTAGGTTGGTGGGATAGAGCATGTTGCATTGCACCAACGTGAAAAAATCTTTTCGTGTTCCCAAGCCTTTTATACACAAGCTTTATTTATCGTTCTTTAAACCGCTAGTTGTTACAGCGTAAATTACAAAAAGTAATGAATATGTATTGGGTGGTAGTCACTCACAAGGTCGGTTCTTTGTTGGGGTTAGGATAAATGTTTGTCGCTCTTTTTGTCGCTTTTTAATAGCTTTTTGTCGTTCTTTTTGGATAGTCTCGAAACGTTACATGAACAGTCTCTTATCTTAACTGATCAGCCAGAGCTCGTTGTCTCAGAGATTCGACCCGCCATCAGCGCTACCATCAGCGTTTTTCTATCGCTTCCCCAGCTGTCACGCAATGTACTTTAAACGTTTAACTAATATTGTCAGAGTGCGTGAACATAAAGGCGGTGGGCGTTTGCTAGAATAGGAGCGGCGTCGTAGGAAAACGAACAGTTGTGAGACGCTGCTTTCAGTCATTGCCGCCGGCAAAATTTCTTCCTACGCTTACCTAGCTCCTACGCTCACCTTTCCGGCCTGATACCGTTCCAGCTCGACTGGCGTGCCAGTCTAATGTATCTACAACGTACATACATATAACGTTAGATGAACGTTGAAATAACGTTGTGTGCCAGCTGGGTCCTATGATTCCATCGAATATTTAGATTGCTATGTTTTAATTCCCAGAGTATTTTCCCATTAGGGTCTAACTCATTCATATTACCCTTTTTAACTCCACTTAAGTGCCGCAGAGTACCTCAATAATAAAAATTTTGGTCTGCACGAAGTGAACATCTCTTTCCCGTGGAGGGTACTTAGGCAAGTGAAGGGTATGGGTATGTGACGCCCTTAAGGGTGCCGTTTTTTGAATCCTAGCAGTCACTGTATTGGTTGAAAAAATCAGAAAATCGAATTCCAGATCCGCACTAAGGGTCGGAAAAAATAGGTAAACTTCAACTTTTTGCCCCAGAAAGATCGAAATTTGGTCAAAATAGTCCCAAAAAGGATGGTCAAATTTCCAAAATTTCTCCTTCTTTTTAGTCACGCTAAGAGTGCGAGGGTCAAAAATCGGGCGGCACTCCCCCGTCAGCTCGCAACACTAGTACCCCTCCCCCGGGATCCGGAGACGGATATGATATTCATGATGATATTTTTATATATAATTTGTTGATCTCCAATACACATTATTTCTAAGAACATCTATCAAATTTTGAAGGCTTCGGATGTTCTTAATGTTCTTTTATTTTCACCATTTTTGAAGTATTTTTGTCCATTTTCCTGAGAAATTGGGTGTTGTCCTCAAAGTCTTTGAATATTCTTAACTTGTTCTCAATTTTTTGGCTATTGAAGCCTGTTCTTATAGTTTTGTTCTTATGCAAAAATCGAAAAACCTTTGGCGTCAGACCTATTCATGAGAAAGCAGCAGAAATCTTGGAACTTGATCAATATCATTACGTTGACGCTTATGCAACCAAAATCATTTATTTTTGATTTCTTTAAAAAAAAAAGAAGATACTCAACAGTCAATTATTCCCATGTGATATATACATGTGTTTAATAACAACAAACTTTATGAGAACACAACGCTTCGGTGGTCAAAAATTTAAGAACAAGCTGTTAAGAACATTTTAAGCCTAAGTAAGTAAGTATATTCATTTGGTGGCTGTCGGTGGCTATCTAAGCTACTCATCCGCTGAGTTGGCGGTGACCGGGGATCGAACCCACAACCCTGAGATTGTAAGGCGAATGCTCTACCGACTGAGCTACCCGGCCACTTTAAGCCTAGACTTTACCAATTTCTTAAGAAATCGTATAAAAAATACTCACAAAGTACAATGGAAATTCGAAACCCTAGTTATTAAAAATATGGGAATATCAATCCACATCGAGTTTGCGCTCGTTATTTTTACCCCCACTAGCTGAAATAATCCTACCGAGTCTGTGAGAAGGGGGTGTGTGGATTTTGAAGGTCCGCATATCACCAGTGATTTTTTTGTCATCACTGGATATTAAATAAAACTCACAATTGGACACCCCTTATCGTAGACCCGCTGAGACCCCAGCCCAACTGGAAAATAATAGCCTCAAAATTTTGTCCATGTGGAAAATACACCCAATAATTTCAGCCCCGCTGGGAAATCGACTTTAATTTTATCCTCTCGTAAAATTTAATCGAGATAGTTACACCCAAAAGTTATTTTCGGGCTGGGATCTGTGCCCATTGGGATTAAAATAGAAATTTTCATCCCCACTGAGGGAAAAAGTTCAATCGGGGCTGTGAGACAGGGGAATAATTAGTCGTCTCGAATAGAATAAATTTCTTCCAAAGTAGAAAATAATTATGTGTGCTAATAAAAGATGTGATTCTTACAGAATTATAAGAACAAAAGCTTAATTAAGTTTTATGACATACCATCGTGTTAATTACCTAATCACTGCATTACTGAGAGAGAAAGAAGAATTAGCAAGTGTCCTTATATAAGCAGGGAATTTATTTTCCCAGATATTTAGTTCGCTATTAGACCTTGATCAACTCAAAGTGTATTAAGTACCAGTTACTGCAAAGTTTGTTATATATCTTGATCAAAATTCTAAAGGCTTGTTGAATAAAACTGAGCTAATGAACACGTTCGATTGAAATTTACCGTAAGTGGAAGAAATTGATGATAGTTTGTCACAGCTTTGGAAATCCAGTCATTAATGAAATTGTGAGAAAACGGGACTGAACTTGAAGGACCGAAAACTAGATTCCTGATAAAGTGCGCTATGAAATAAGAAGCTTAAAGTTGATTCGATTGTTTGTCACAGCTTTGGAAAGGTCATTAATAAATTTAGAAGCTAACTGAAAGGACCGAAAATTAAATTCCTGATACAGTGTGAAAGCATCGAAGCTCAAAATTCCAATATACAGGAACACCAAAACAATCTCGGGCCCAAATTTCAAAAAATCTAAGAACAATGCCGCGTTCTTTTTTGATTAAGCGAATCGAGGAGAAAATGGTTACTGGGTATTTCCCTTGGCAGGATGAGACGCTGATGGAAGGATGCTGCTTGAAATATGAAATGGAAGATGAAATGGACCGCGCGGCATTTGATGGAAAAGGAGATTCACATTCAGGTAATTTGAATTTCTTTGCATGAGTGTGTCTTGTGTTTACCATTAGCCTATTTCATAGAATTCGTGCGGCTGTCATATGTTATTTTCTATTTAATTTACAATGGGGGAAATGCACAAATCTGTTTAGATTACCCTTTTAGAATTTTTTTTTCATCATCCAGTTGACTTCAAGAATTCTTTTCCATTATTCCATAAAAAGTTGATTACTGCAATGACCTAGAAAAATATAATGTACTAACTCGTTTATTAGAATTCGAACGGGAAATTTTTATGTTTTCGAATCACAGAAATTCAACTTTATAGGGGGTAGTTTAAGTGGGTTCCTCCTTCACGGGGACTGAGAGCTAGTTTGAAGGGGTTAGAGCAACAAGAAGAACTACAGGTTTTTTTATAAAAATGTCCAAAATCTTTTAAGCCTTCGGATCATGCGGATGTTCTTACCCTTTGAGTTTTAGGTCAAACTGTCCTTGAAATAGTTTTGTGTAATATACTAAGAAATAGGGTGTTTTAGAGCCTTAAACTTGTTCTTAATATTTTGGCTACCGAAGCATTGGCATACTGGAGAAGTTTGGTAATCAATTTGGTAACATGATGCACAAACAAATGAAAATAAAACCAAAAAACTCAATAAAAATCTAAAAACAACTTTCAACGATGGACACGCAACTTTAAAAATCTTTAGCCTAGTCAACTTCATAAAATTTGATGAAAGAAGTTTTTGGGCGCCACGTGTATGTTTCACCTCACGGGTTTTCAAATTGATTATGTTATTATTTTATAATCCATTCACTATGAAAAAAGTCAAAAACATTTCGATCGATCTGTGTATTGTTTATAAGTACTTGACCTATCCCTCTTCACTGTATTATAAAAAGAAAAAGACAAAATACATATAAAAGAGCGTCCCACTACCGTCCCACTTGAGCGTCCCACTAATGTCCCACCTTAGCGTCCCACTACCGTCCCACCTTAGCGTCCCACTACCGTCCCACCTTAGCGTCCCACTACCGTCCCACCTTAGCGTCCCACTACCGTCCCACCTTAGCGTCCCACTACCGTCCCACTTTAGCGTCCCACTACCGTCCCACCTTAGCGTCCCACTTGAGCGTCCCACCTGAGCGTCCCACCTGAGCGTCCCACCGTCCCACGTCCCACTTCTCCAGTATGCCCGAAGCATTATGTTCTTATATAGTTTGTTCTTATGAAAACGTGTTACACGCTTTTTTTTTATAAGAATACACTTTATAAGAATGTCCATGATGAAAATGGCTAAAAACTAAGAATATGCTAAGAATATCACCATCATGGAATTTGGCTAGTGAAGCTAAGAATGTCATTTTTAGAGCATTTTCAATTATAAATTGCCAATTACCCCCAAGTAATAAGAATGCTGTAAGAATATTTTAGGATGATTTTCCCAAAAAAGTTAAGAATATCCATGATGAAATGGATTTACACCATTCTTATAAAAAAATGCGTGTAGTGTGGATATTCAATTCCTTCAATAGACAAACTTATAAACAATATAATGACAAATCAAAAAATACCAGAATTCCACAAAAAGAAATTAAAAAACCCATGCCAACCCATTGTGAACAGTTATAATTGGTTTTTGTCAAACTTGGAATAAACAACACGCATTGGCTTGCTTTCAAAGACTTTTCATTTTCGTTTCGCTCTCTCCTCGTTTACGTTTATTGAATTGACGTCAAAAGGCATGAAGCCAATTACGTTAACGACTTTTTTGTTTACAAGTTTCTTCGAAATTAGCATTCAATTATCATTAGAAATGTTTTTCAAATAAGAATAGAAAACTCGTTAAAATGGCAATTCATGGTTAAGTTTTAAGGTTAGCATACCTATTTATCCCTTGCACGCGGAACACCCATAGATTTATCCCCGAAGGTCTAGAGGTCATGCTTTAAGCCATCGCAGGCAAAAGAAAGTGAATATCGAAAAAATATTGTTGCTGTTGTTTTCGAAAACCCGCGAAGCTTCTGATTAGTCAAGCGCTGAAATTCTATTGTAATGTCACGTGACTTAGGTAGGATATCCTACCTAACCACGACACACTTTTTAGCAAAAGTACGCCATCCAGCCCTTCGGGCTTTATAAATCTATCCTTGCGATCTAAATCAAAGTGCACTGCTTTCGCGAAGTTCTTAAGTTCAGTTAAGGTTGATGGGGTATTTTTTGCAATACGCACTGACAGGAGTCCTTTTTGTCGTAGTACACACCCCTGTCTCACAGCCCGGGTAGAACATTTTTCCTCAGTGGGGATAAAAACTCCTATTGAAATCCTAATGGGGATAGAAATTCTATTTCTCCAAGGTTAAAAAACCCAGGGGGGGGGGGTGGTTTCGAAGTGCAGTTCTTAAACATGGAATTTCGAGTGGGATGAAATCAAAGTCAATTTCCCAGTGGGATTGAAAGTATTTTCCCACCGGGGACGAAATATTTACTTAATTTTCCAGTGGGACTGGGGTCCCAGTGGGTCTGTGACACAGGGGTGTTAGTAGAGTTTTTAATTTTCGACAAAATTTAAAAATTTGCACATGACTGATTGTTTTTCAAGCTTATTTCCAAAAATATATAATTTCCTCAGAACTTTTCACAATTTAAAGGAAAATTGATAATTAAATCCTCATCCAATTCAGTGATACATACCGAGCTGGCACACAACGCTGTCACAACGTTCATCTAATGTTATATGGACGTTGTGAACGTTAGATAAACGTCGAAAAAACGTCGTGTGCCAGCTGGGTATCTTTAGGACATGCGGATTCCACCAAAATACTCAAAATCGGAAAGGAGAAAATCTAGGTGGAAATCTAAAAAGTTTAGAACAAATGAATACGTTACAAGTCCTGATTTTCTTATAAAAAATAAAAAGTAATTAAAACATTCTCTTGTATTCGGTGCCAGACACGACCAGGGCGGGGCGGGGCGTTCGAAACCACGAAGATGCCACATGGTCAATCAAAAAGAGTAATTTGTTACTCTTTTATGAGAGAGGTTTTATAACCACTTTTGGATTTCATTCTAAAAATGTCCTTAAATGTTCTTGTCTTCGGCATTTTTGGTGTACTTTCATGAGGAATTGCATGTTTTAGAGCTTTTGAATTCCATAAAACCGTTGGCTCGCGTCCAAGACTTATATATTTATATGGTAAAGAGTCAATCGTTAAACGATTTAGTTTCCACTAATGATAGCCTTTTTATGCTCCGCCCTACCTCGTATAGATAGTTTCGAAGCTAAACTGGTCTCAACTTTTTGTTTACAAACTGTTCCCACGGTGACAGACTACAGAAGTGTCACACAGATTGTATTTCCACCATTATAGAAACATACGTTCGAAACTGTAGAAGCGATTCCTTAAGGGCTCTGACCATAGTCCAAAAATTGATTTTGGTATTTGAACATAAAAGTATTATTTCAGGTTCCTTAACACTTTTAACAAAGAATTGCCTTTATAAATTGCTTTTTAATCGAATCCCTTAAGAGTAATTAAGAATTTAATTGTAAAAATGACGTTATGAACTTTAAAAAGATGTTAATAATATGTTGCATCACCCTCTTTTACAAAAAGTGCTTAGTTTTAATGGGTAATTAACTTTTTTGTTTCAAAATTTGAACTATTTTAAATTTTGCGGAAAATTTTTCTAAAACGATGTGTCAAAAGTTATGACTGTTTTTTTAGGCAAAATCCAGATGAAAAATTGATGAAAAAACACTATTTTGAAGATTTCGAGACAAAGAAGCATTTACAAAAATTTTCCGCAAAAATTTTTATTGTTCGTTAAAAGATACACCATCTGCTGCGAAAATGTTTACAAAATGTTTTTTCTTCGCCGAAAATAAGCTCTTCAAAGTTGAAATACTCTTCCTCGCAAAAGTCTTCACTTTCTTCTTCGTCAAATTTTTTCAATGCAATTTTTGTATTTTCAGATTCAGGAATAGTTTGTCTAACAGAAAATGTATAACATGCCATAGTTTTGTTGGTTACATCAGTCAGAAAACACATTTTAAAC
Source organism: Clytia hemisphaerica (assembly GCF_902728285.1). Taxonomy (NCBI): domain Eukaryota; kingdom Metazoa; phylum Cnidaria; class Hydrozoa; order Leptothecata; family Clytiidae; genus Clytia; species Clytia hemisphaerica. Next base: position 769,412 of record NW_027103394.1, read on the forward strand.
ACGGCAATTATGAAAAATTCACTATGGTCAGAGCCCTTAAGTAAATAAAAAAACGATATAAATGCACAGGCAACAATATTCCCATGTGTAATAGATCTACAGGTCACGGAAATGTAACTGTCTTACAAAGAATGCATTTCTAAATATAGAAGAAGCCTTAATTGATTTCTCCACATAAAATTACACAGAAAACCACATCTGATTGTAATATATATTGCATCTTTATAGCATTTACATAATCTGTTCTAAATTAACTTTCTCTTTTCCCTTCTCAGGATCAGACAGCGGTAAAACCTCAACATCGTCACCTTCTGAGATTCAAATTCTGACACCCTTCCATTCAGGAATGTCCCCTCCAACAATGTTAGTATCGTCATGCTGCGATAAAGACCATGGGGACAGTGGTTCCCTCTCACCTGCATCTAGCTGCCATCACGAGGGATCAAGCCCGTTCTTCTCTCGGTCTAGCTCCAGCCAGGATGGATTAGGCCCAATGTCACCTGAATCTAACTATCACAGAAATTTACTAAGATCCACCCTATCCGCACATAACTACAACCATATGGTAGCAGGCTCCCTCTCGCCTGCTTCGAGCTACCACCAGGAAAAAGAAATGATACCATCCCCTTCCGGACAACACCAACAAAAAAGCAGTGACTACCATGTAGAAGCATTATCCTCGACCAAAAGATGTGGAGGTATCCTACCTTCTTCAGGATTGAGCTATCTACCACCTTGGCACGTGACCTCCTCAGACGAGATCAAAAAGCACCAATGTGAATATTGTCTTAAATGGTTCCAAAGATCAAGTAGTTTATCAAATCACCGATTAATCCATAAGAACTCCAAATCATACAAATGCAACCATTGTAATATGAGTTTTCTTCGTAAGTCTGACCTCGGTAAACACATGGTCACACATTCCGGATCAAAACCATACCAGTGTAACGTTTGTGGTAAACGCTTTTCACAATCTTCGAATATGCTGACTCATCAAAGACGCCATACCGGGATCCGTCCGTATTCTTGTGGTGTATGTGGGAAGGCTTTTTACCGGAAAGTTGATGTTAGGAGACATGCTTCAGTTCATAGGGGTTATTGAAAAAAGTCATTAAGAGAAATTATCCATAATGAGTTTAGAGTGGGGTACCCAGTTGGCGTGAGCTTATAAAGATCCCCGTTTATTCATGTCGGTATTATATTTTGCGAGGACCTCTTTTCACAGGACTTCTTTTCATTCTAACTGCTATGGTGGATTCCTATTCCTAATTTTTCTCCATAGTATAAGCCACTAAAAGATACCCCTTTGAGACTCTGAAACTCTTTTTCTCTGAAACGCTATAGATTTTGTCCAATTAGTACCCAAAGTCGAAATTTACGTCAACTGGGTTATCACGCCAACTGGGTTATCACGCCAACTGGGTTATCACGCCAACTGGGTTATCACGCCAACTGGGTTATCACGCCAACTGAGTTATCACGCCAACTGGGTTATCACGCCAACTGGGTTATCACGCCAACTGGGTTATCACGCCAACTGGGTTATCACGCCAACTGGGTTATCACGCCAACTGGGTAAATCACTCTACTATGTTATTTCAGGGGTTTATTCCTAATATGAGGGGAGGTGGTATGAATATAAAGCAGAAATGGATTACACATTACACTAGATTATTATATTATTACATGGTTAACTTTGACACAGGATCATACTTTATTTTGAAGATATTATATTATGGAATCGATATTCGATTTTAATCGCTTCGTTATAGAAGCTTTATTATTTCTGAACATAACTTTTGTATTTTTGATACATTCAGGGACACTGTATATTCATTTTTTATAATAAATTTTTAATCCTTTATAAATTTTTAACCAAAGTTTTGTTGTATAAATTTGTGATTTTTTTATGAATCAGAGTTATTTCACGTATACAAAAAATGTTTATTTAGTTTCTTCTAACGCAGAACTTAGGACACGTGACACACACATTTACTAATGCTGCTGTTGTGAATTTCAAAAAAAACTTTAAACATAAATGGGTCAGTTTTCCCTTTAAAGGAAAGTTGCCGTCCATTTAGGCAATTTTTACCGATTTTTGGGAAATTATTTCGGCTTTTCTCGAAAAACGAGTTCTCGTGAAATCGAAATGGCAAATTCCTTGAGTGTAAAAAGCTCAGCTAAGTAACATCACCGGAGGGGGGGCACTGACCTTGACGGTCGATGGGGACGTGTCACTGGAGTTTGGAAAATGGACCCTGTCAGATTCAATTATTTGCTAAATTTGTAACCCAGAAAGAAAAATCGAAAAATTGTTTTCCGTTTTCACCGTGAAAAGTGACCAAAGAGAACTAAAAGTAGACGGAAAATTGAAAAAAATAATTATTTCCACCCTGAAAATTATTAGAAAATACCCTGTCAGATACAAATCTTGAAAATTAGTAAATTTCGGGCCCTGTCAGATATCTTCAGAGCCTTAAAAAGGGTCCCTGGTCAGTGGCACGTCTCCATACCAAATTTTGCCTAAGTGCCGCCCCCCCCCCTCGGGGTAACATTAATACTAATTGCTCTTAATATTTAGGTGTCTTACTGCAACGAAAACATCTGCAACAACATCAACAGTGCAGCTCCGCAGCAAATGGATACCATGTTCTTTCTTTGTTGTCATGACAACCGTCAACATGGTATTTTGAAGAACGATAAATGACAAAGCGAAAGATTGTCTTTTGAGCTTTTGCTACCCTTTTATCGTTTTTTATAAATTCCAGATTGAAAGTAAAATTTTCCACTGGATTTCGAAAAATATATCACTCGAAAACAAAGAAATCGCTAAATTCAATCCGTCGTCAAAAATACGGCGTGTATTCTACAGCTTTACTTTTTCTTACCTGAGAAAAGTTTAAAGATTCGCTTCTTTTATTTCATTGATTAATACACCCATATATCTGAAAAAGCTAATTAAAATTCAGAAAGACAAATGTTAAGCTTAAAGTCAAAAACATTCAAACCAAATGAGAATCATTTCACCAACTCAAAGCGACGCAACGCGACAAGAACAAAAGTAGCAAACCGAGACAAATCAGAACAGAGACAAAACTAAAAGTTAAGAAACCAAAAAATATGAAGACCTTCGAAGCCACTAGTAAAATGGTTATAGATATTATTGGAAACGTTTTTTAAGGTCAAAAAGAGATTAGATGAAATAAAAACAAGAAGAATTACCAGGTTTTTTATTTGTTTTTTTACTTTGGCATCACTATATCATTGTACTAAAAATATGTTTCATAATTACAAGTTATCATTTACATAATATATTTACAGGACACATCTTGTTAGAGTTAATTACCATATTACTTCGAACAAACGCCCCCTTCCTTCAAACGCCCCTTGAATAAATGCCCCTCCAAAAATCAAAAATATCTAAAAAACGTCCGGGGCTTTTATTCGAAGTAATACAGTATCTGTGTTTTGGCTTTATAATACAGCTTTTTAGAAACACTTGCCTAAAACACACCCCTGTCTCACAACCCCCGGTGGAACTTTTTCTCTCCGTGGGATGGCAATTTTTCTAGAAATCCCAATGGGGAAGAAGTTTTTTGTCTTTAAGCTCAGAAAAGCCAGTGGGGATGGTTTTGGAGTGTAATTTTTTCAATGCCGGGATAAAATCAGGGTGCAATTCCTCAGTGGGGTTGAGATTTAGGGTATATATATTACAGTAGGGCGATTTTTTGACCAATTCTTCCAGTGGAGGGGGGGAAGGGTTCCATCGGGTCTGTGACACAGGGGTGTCCTATCCATCAAGTATTTGTTTAACTATCCTTGAGTCAATTTGTAATCGAAGAGAAGATTCCTAAGTACGTGATTTTTATCAAAATACTCTCTCTAATTCGAAACTTTGCAAATCCAAAATCTTATTGTATTCCGAACTAAAATATTGGGTCCTTTAGCATAAAATACTTCCTGTAATTCGATTCTTTCTGTAAATCGATGAAGATTTTCTGTAAAGACCAACTCTCTCAGTTGACTCTCTCTAATTCGATCGTCACGAGACCAAAAGTTCTCTTCGAGTCAGAGAAAAATTCAAATTACAGAGACTATTTTATATTACTTAACAGCTTAGGGGGACCGAAAATTTAGTTTGAATTATAGAAAGATTCGAATAGTAAAAGTTCGAGTTAGAAGGAGTTCACTGAAGAACGAGTTGAAACCTGTAAAATTAGATAACAAATTTGACATACATAGATCCATTGGACTAAAGGCCAATTCGAAATAAGTGTTCAAAAATTATCGAATGGATTCAGATATTTTAAGTATGTATTTAAATAGTAAATTACAGTAAAATTCTCTCTTATTCGAACTTCTATTATTCGAATCTTCGAATATTTTTCAGTCTCCGTCAAGTAAAAACCCTCTTAAAAGACTCTCTATAATTTGAATCCCTCTGTATTTCGAACAAATAAGATTTCTCGTTTGAGTTCGAATTAGAGAGAGTCAACTGTAGGTTGAAATTTCTCAATCTTATAATTCGGAAATCCAACATCAGATAGCGCAGAAAAATTACTCTGTTCATCCTTGCCTTGGGACACCAGTAAGCAACAATAGATGGTGTTGTTTTACGCTCACCCATTGTTTTTCATTGTCTTTTAAAGTATCTGAATTTGAATGTGTTTTTTTTTCACGTTCCTTTACTCTCGTACATTTATGACATAAACGTTTGTTGCGTTGATAAAATTGTTTTAAAATCAGCCATACGTCTGTTTTATGTTGTTATCGAAAAGTTCTTTCATTTGAAATAGCTCAGCTGGCACACAACGTTGTTTCAACGTTCATCTAACGTTCACAACGTCCATATAACGTTAGATGAACGTTGAAATAACGTTGTGTGCCAGTTATGAGACACGGTGAGTCGTTGTTTATCTTCACACAAAAGAATAACAACCTCATGTGGGGTATGGAGGTTTTTATGTTTATGTTTACCGCCATTATGGAAGCAAAAAACATTCGAATCTGCAGATCGAACGTTTCCTTCCATAATGGCGGATTCATAACTCAACAAAACATGTTTAACCTTTGTTTTCAATAATGTTTGCTGCTCAAAGCATAAGAGCTTTAGTAGGGGGAAATTTGTAAAATCGCTCGATATTTTTAGTCAAAGCACTTGTGATACATTTTTGGAAAGCTAAGGGGTAGGGGAATCAAAATAACTTAGGTGCCAATTTTTTTTCGGACACTTTGGTGTGATTTTCGGACAAATACGACGGTCTCGGGCAAAAATCATAGGGTGGAAAATTAATGAAAATTTTAGCTTGAGAAAACGGAGACCTGTTGTATATTTTTGGAAAGCTCTCAAAAAATTAAGATTAGTGATATATTGTGAGTATAGGTGATTTCAGTACCTAACTCGAGATATTGAGCTTCCGAAAGCGCAAAAACTGGACAAAACAGCTGTTTCTGGCTGAAAAACACTGAAAAACACTGTTTTTAAGGATTAATATCTCGAGTTAGGTAAAGAAATCACCTATACTCGCAATATATCAATAATCTTAATTTTTTGAGAGCTTTCCAAAAATAAACAACAGGTCTCCGTTTTCTCAAGCTGAAATTTTTATTAATTTTTCACCCTATGATTTTTGCCTGAGACCGTCGTATTTGTCCGAAAATCACACCAAAGTGTGCGAAAAAAAATTGGCACCCAAGTTAGTTTGATCCCCCTACCCCTTAGCTTTCCAAAAATGTATAACAAGTGCTTTGACTAAAAAAATCGAGCGACCTCAAAAAAACGAACAAATTTCCCCCTACTACTTGTTTACTTTTTCCATAACCCATTATAGATTAGAACGACAGGCTCTCCTCCACTTCTCCTTTCGCTAGCCTTGTATTCTAGATCTGTTTGGCGTACACGCGGCGTGTTACTTGAAGGAGTGTTCTTCTAAACCAGCAGCGAATTGAAGATCAGGTAAGGTTTTGTCGAAACCGTCATAACCAGCTAAGAAGTAGGTCACTATGGTCCCTTTGCCCTGAAAAAAAAATAAATTTCCCTTTTTTAAAACCCTCGAAAGTCCCTCAAAGGGGTACAAAATCTGGGTCTCTGTAATGGTTCCAAATTATTAAAATCGAAAATCATTTCTCAAAGGGTCTTGAATTCTTGAAACTTATGGTAAACGGTAAACTAAGATTTGAAAATCTTTAGCTGAAATTTAAGGTGACAAAAACGTCAAAAAATGCTGGACAAAATTTTCGAAATATATTGTCTCTAAAGGTCAATTTTCGAATTTTGGCTCAGACATACCGTCATCTCGCAAACCTAGTACCTCCGGATCCGAAGCTTTACTATCCAAATTTTTATGTGACTCGAAGAAAATTTTTAGTCCCTTTAAGATCGAATTAGAGAGAGTCATCTATTCATGGAGCCGGGAGTGAGGCAGTCTATACCCTTTACTATTTGCGCTAGACCTGGGAAGTCAAATGCTGAGCGCCATACCTATTCTTAGCTCCAGACAACTTCTTACTGCCTAGATCAGGTTATCTCATCTATGCTACCCATTCTCTGTGAAAAGGGGACCGAACCCTCAACCCTTGGTTTGTACCCACCTGGCACACAACGTTGTTTCAACGTTTATCTAATGTTCCCAACGTTCATATAACGTTAGATGAACGTTGAAACAACGTTGTGTGCCAGCTGGGTAAAGCGAATGATCTACAAACTGAACTACCCGACCGTGAAATGTTAATTTAAAATGAGCCTCTGTCTATAATGAGCTCCATTTAAGGTCAGCCAATCAGAGCGTTTACTCGGTATTTTTTCGTGACTTTCTTACATGAATCTGCGAAAAGGAAATCCGTGTATACACACTAAAAGCCCAACTGGCACACAACGTTGTTTTAACGTCCAAATAACGTTATTTGGACGTTATGAATGTCACATAGACGTTGTTTTGACGTTGTGTGTCGTCTGGGAAACAGTTTTCAGGTAAAATCAACCTACCTTCATAGAGACAGGACCACGCTCGATAAGATGGTAGCCACCAAGTTCAGTCAAAACCTCATGGCATTCTGGACTGACGTGAATTCTTAATGCTGAAAATGAGGAGAAAAAGATGATTGGAATTGTAAGTTTAAATGATCAAATCCAACTGTCTAATAATAACTCCGATAAGGTCTATTGTAAGTTTAAATGATCACTGCCAACTCTCTCTAATTCGAATCTCTGTTATTCGAATCTTCCTATAGTTCGTAATAAAGTATTTGTCTCTTCAACTAAAAAGTGGTTTAAATTGCTTTCTGTAATTCGAATCTTTCTGAAATTCACAAAAAATCTGTTGACATATTTTTTCAAAATCTTGCGATAGATTATACTTTCGACCCGGCGTTTGTAAGAAAACCATACGGGTCTTGGAGGGGGGGGGTGTGAGTGGTTTCATTTCCCATTCAAGAGTTTCGGGGCTTCAAAGTCAATGGGTTGTCCTTCATTTGCAAATTTAGATATGATTATTAAAAAGACAACAGCAATGGAAAATAGTTCAATCGAATGAAAAAAATAATCAAAATTTCAACGTCTTTCTCAGAGGGAAATCTGCACATATTTATATTTTCTCTTGTAAATAGACCTTATCGGAGTTTTTGATTTTTCTAAAAAAGCGATGCATTGTGGGATTGTTTCGAGGGTATTACAATAGAGACCTCTTGGGAATTCCTATTGTAATACCCTCGAAACAATCTTACAGTGCATCGCTTTTTTAGAAAATCAAAAACTCCGATAAGGTCTATTGAATTGAAAATAGCATATAACAGATACACAAATCATATGAAATAGGTTATTAGCCAATCATATTTCAGTATTCTGTAAAAGAGCCAATCAAAAAGCAACGATGAAAGTAACCTACCCAGTCCACTAGACTCCATACGACTTGCATAGTTCACAGTATCACCAAACAAGCAATAACGCGGCATTTTTAATCCGACAACTCCAGCAACACATGAACCTAGAATGGTGGTCAGAATATGTTGGCATTTTTGTGTATTTTAAGTTTTCTCAGAATTTAAAGTTCGGCTGAGAATGGTAATTTTAGCACTTCCACTTTCTTTCATTGAATATTTTAATTTTGGAGGGGTTCGTTGGCTTCTAGGCTACATTCTAACCCTTATTGGAACAATTTTGAGAATTTTAGTGGGGAAGAAATCAAAGTCGGTTTTCCAGTGGGGCTGAATTTGTAGGTTATATTCCAAACGGGGACCGAATTTTTGGCTACATTTTCCAGTGGGGTAGGGATCCCAACGTATCTGTGACACAGGGATGCTCTTAACCATGTTGATTAGAAAAATTAAATAACCAAGTTACCAATTTCTAAAAATCTTCAAAGGCAGGAGATCCCACCACGACAAATATAAAACTTTTAAAATTTTACAGATTATTCAAATTTACACTTTTCATGTTTGAAGAGCCCGTACTAATAAATGTATTTATGACGTAATGTTTGAGACTTAAGCACCCATAATAGCTTTGGGCGATTTTCCACTAGCTCTTATTAAAATCAGTGGCAAACGCCTGGGCTTGTTTGGGTGCTTTTGTATAAAACATCACGTCATAAATATCACGAAAAAAATTGAAACAAACTAACCTGAGTGAATGCCAATCCTTAGCTGTATGCGATACTCTTTCTTATGTCTCACAACGAAAGTGGTTGTTGCACTCAACAGGTCGAGAGACATGCGTGCGATTTCACCCGCGTGTCGATTTCCATTTCGTTCGGGGAGACCGCTCACCACCATGTATGCATCTCCAATCGTTTCTACCTTTAAATGAAATGGTCAAAATTATTGATTTATTAATACTTGTCTTTTAAAGGCGGTTTAAAAATATGGAGAGGGGGGCTTTTCCTGTACCAGCCCTTAACTTTTGATCTTTGTCATATAAGGTAACTTTTGACACGAAAGATTTTTCAATAACGTCACTCATCATGCCTAAAGTGAGAAAGATTCGAAGCCAGGTTTGGAACTTACGGAAGACATCACGAACAAAGCTTCGTAAGCCCCCAACCCCGGCAAAAAAAATATGGCTTAACTCAAAAAATTAAGATCAGGGCTTAACTCAAAAAGTTAAGACCAGGGCTTAACTCAAAAAGTTAAGATCAGGGCTTAACTCAAAAAGTTAAGATCAGGCCTTAACTCAAAAAGTTAAGATCAGGGCTTATCTCAAAAAGTTAAGATGATTTGAAGGCTTTAAAAGTAATAACGCTATTCCAACATTTGTTTATGTATATGTGTTTTTCTGCGATGGAGATGTTAAGCTTGTTATTTGTCTATATCCTGACTGACTGAGGACAGTGGTAAATCATTACTTTTACCGTCCTAGATTTTGCGGGTCAGAAATGCGGGTTATTCAAAATCGCTTCAGTCACTTAGCCTCCCTCAAATATACAAACACATAAACGCGCTATTATGGATGCCGAGTGGATTTTATTCTAACGAAGAGTGTTAGTTAGTTCACCTACCTTATAAACATGATGCTGGTCGACAATCTGATCAAAACACGTGTATAAATCGTTCAACAAATCAACAACCTGTAAATTGATGAAAGATATAAGTCAGAACAATCAAGATGTAGGAAAGACTATATGACAAAGTCTAGCCAAAGATGACCCACACCCACGCCATTTTAGTAGTCCGTTTCTTTTTGATTCCCTTTCAGTAGCGTAGCCAAGAGGGGCGCAAAATTTGTGTAGAAGAGCAGATTTTTATTACATCTGTAATTACATATTCATGGGGTGTTTTCACACTATCTGCTTGAAACATGGTGAACAATTGAATGCACGATTTTCTCTATTGTTTGCTATTGTGTGAGTTTGCACGGACGCTTGAAGATGTCAAGCATACTTGAAGTCGATATGATTTAAGTAAAATGAGCAATTAAAATAAGTTTGTGAACCGAGATTCTTTTCGGGATGCCACTTATCATTAGAATATTTTTGATTCTTATATGGAAAAAAAGCCGTATTACACGTATTGGAAATATACAAATTTAGGGTTTTTAATTTAATTTGTTCAAATATGTATAGTCAGTTCATTTTCGTTTGGATAATCGTTAACGACTTTCAGAAGCAAACATTTTCTTTCTCCTTATACATCAAACAAATTACTGTGTTATGAATAAATAAGTTTGTCTGATGAAAAATTCCTTCATGTATTCATTTCTAATCATTCACATTGATTTTTAAAACTCATTGTTAAGTAATTACACTGCACGCTTTCCAACATCTCAAGGAACGTCAGACCTTCCCCAGGAAAACAAAGGAAATTATTACTTTTGCTTGAACGAGTCTCTGGCATTCCAGCGAGAAGTAGTAAAATTTCTTTTCTTTTCCAGCCTTTCTTTATTTCACCAACAAGACATTTATATGATTCACACGTTAGCTTGAACACCCATGGTATTCATAGATAATTACTATATATCATAAAAATCTTCTCTCCTACACAAATTTTGCGCCCCTCTCGGCTACGTCACTGTAATATTCTAATCTGTTGAATAAAACTGAGTCTTTACACTTCCTATAAACGAAACTCGACATTTGCGGTGATTCGTTATGGGTTGCTGGTACAAGATCTTGCCAAGAAAATCCAATATCTTGGATAATATAGGATGTTACAAGATTTTACGGGACAAGCTGGAGTTTTTACAAGATAGAGAAATGCTGAATTTTGCAGAACAGCATCAATTCATCCTTTCTTACTACAATGTTTAAAATCACAAAGTTACATTCATTGAAATACTGAATATATCGAAATTCTATCAAAAAAAATTACACCATACTCAAGTCCCGAAGTCCCGAAGTCCCAAATTGAAATACATCAACTTTCTGAGAAAAAAAATCACACTAACCAAAAGTCCCGAGGTCCTGAAAGTTCCGAATTGAAATACATCAACTTTCTGAAAAAAAATATTACACTAATCAAAAGTCCCGAGGTCCCGAAGTCCCGAATTAAAATATATCAAATTTCTGAGAAAAAATTACACCAACCGAAAGTCCCGAGGTCCCGAAGTCCCGAATTGAAGTATGTCAAAATTCCATCAAAAAAGAATTTACACCAACCTAAAGTCCCGAGGTTCCTGAAGTCCCGAATTGCAATATATCGAAAATCTATTAAAAAAATATTACACCAACCCAAAGTCCCGAGGTCCCGAAGTCCCGAATTGCAAAATATCGAAAATCTATTTTTAAAAAATCACACCATACCTAAGTCCCGAGGTCCCGAAGTCCCAATTGAAATGCATCAACTTTCTGAGAAAAAATATTACACTAATCAAAAGTCCCGAGGTCCCGAAGTCCCGAATTTCAATAATTCGAATTTCTGAGAAAAAATATTACGCCAACAAAAAGTCCCGAAGTCCCGAATTGAAGTATGTCAAAATTTCATCAATAAAAAATTTACACCAACCAAAAGTCCCGAGGTCCCGAAGTCCCGAATTTTAATAAATCAAATTTCTGAGAGAAAAAAATTACACCAACCAAAAGTCCCGAGGTCCCGAAGTCCCAAAATTGAAATATATCAAATTTCTGAGAGAAAAAGTTTCCACCTATGTCTCGTCTTAATTGATTTTTACCCCTACTCTTTTCATACTATTACTGCCACCTCCCTTTACATCCATCTCACCCCTTTCTCACCCTCCCTTTGCATCTACAGTATCTCACCCCTGTCTTCATGTATATCTTTGACCTCTCTTTACGGGTCATCTCACCCTTTATCTTGTGTTTCATCAATCATTTATCCAAGCCCCTCTTTTTGCTTGAGTTTCATCCCACCCTTGCCTAATTCAACAATCTGATCCCCTGTCTCACCATCTCTAATCTATCATTCTTTTTCTCCGGTCCTTTTTCAACTTTAGTTCCACCCCACCCGTTTTCCTTCCTTATGTGAAAATTTTATCCATGTCCATTTCAATAATCTCACCCCTGTCTCACTGTATTCAATTTATCATTCATTGTCTCCACCCCTCTTTCACCCCAACCTCTTTTGACAGATTTCCAATCTTTCTTTATGTGAAATTCACTAAACTCTCCCCTCTTTCCACTCGAGTTTTGTGTGGAAATTACACCCTTGTCTATTTCATCAATCTCACCCCTGCCCAATCAAATTTAATCAATCAGTCATTTCCCCCGGTCCTCTTTCTACTTGAGTTTTCATATTTCCATCGGGACTTCGAGACCTTGGGATTTTTGATCGGGGTAACTTTTTTTCAAACTATACTTTGGTAAATTTCCATTCGGGACTTCGAGGCTTTAGGTTGGTGTAAATTTTTTTTTTCTGGTAGATTTTGATATATTATAATTCGGGACTTTCGGGACCTCGGGACTTTAGGTTGTTGTAAAAAATTTTTCCTAGTAGAAATTTGATATATTTCAATTCGGGACTTTCGGGACCTAGAGACTTTAGGCTTGTGTATTTTTTTTCTTCGAAATTTGATATAGTTCAATTCGGGACTTTCGGGACCTCGGGACTTTTGTTTGGTGTAATTTTTTTTTTCATAAGTTTGACATTTTGGGACTTCGGGACCTCGGGACTTTAGGTTGGTGTAAATTTTTTTTTCTGATAAAATATATCTCAACTTATTCTGTTTTTGCGTTCTGTGAAATAGACATCAAAAATCATGACCGACGTTGTAAAAACTCCAGCTCATCCGGATTTTACAAGAACATTTCCCAAGATAATAAACGAAAAAGCAAGACTTTACAAGACAAGATCTTAGAAAATCTTACCAAGATATCGCCAAAAAAATCCAAGATCTTGGATAATATAGAATCATAAAAGATATTACAAGAACATTTTCCAAGATTATAAACGAAAAAGCAAGACTTTACAAGACAAGATCATATTAAATCTTCAAAGAATCTTGCCAAGATTTTACTAAGATCTTGAAAGTTCTTCCAAGATATTATCAAGAATTTTGTCCAGGGCAATTTGCAGTCTGCTATAACAATATTTTAACCATTAAATCGTACCTGCATTGGAGTGGATTCGGCAGCCAGTTTTGTGAACCCAACAATGTCACTGAAAAAGATTGTCACCATATCGAACGTCTCAGCGCTCACTGCTTCTCCATGTTTCAGTTGTTCTGCTACTGTTCTATAAGTGGAACACATGAAGAATACACGGGTTGCAAAATTGTATCAGTGCAGTCAAAACATGTGATTATACTCGACAAAGTTCACGTGATTTTATTCCCATGTTACTTGCTTTACAACTTACAGCTGATAACTTGTTATTAGTGTTATTAAATTCGAACAAATCAGAAATAAATGTCATGTACCAAGCACATAAAAATTTCGAATAAAAGCGTGATTTGTCTTCAGACTTTAATTTGTGTATTATAAGCCTGTGTAATATAAGTTGACACATTTATAGAAATTCATATAAACTCGATTTGAAGGACAATATTGGAGACATTTTCGGCAAAATCGAGAAAGATTTTTATCAAATTTGGGGATAGGATAATGTGATGCATTATATGAACGCCGTTCAAAAATTAGATTTAGTTCACGCAATTTCTTTGAATAAAAAGGACGAATTTTGTGACATTGTGAATTTTGTGACCATTTTCAAATAGTATGAGTTCAGTCATTTCAAACAAGAGGATGGATTTTGATATATTAGAGGAGTGAAAGGTTAACTCAGACCTGCTTTCAAAGATTTTAAATAACTTTAAGACAAGACATTTTCAGCAAAATAGGATTCTTCTGCGACAAGTATTTCATCATCGAAATCCTTATTTTAAAGAATAACATTGCACTTATCCAGAAAAGGGTTTGGAAAAAATGACCTACAATACCTGTGGACCTCAAGGGTATATTTTCCAAGCTTCCCAAAGTGCACTGCAAGGGTCGAAATCAGCAAAGACGAAAAAAATTGCACTCTAAGGGTGTAAAATTTCGGAAATCGGACCATATTTGAAAATGGTCGAAAGTTTTCAACAAAACGCACCGTAAGGGTCGATTTTTCCCTCAAATAGTGCAAAATTTTCTCTGCACTGTAAGGGTCCGAATTCAAAGTCCAAAATTTGGGCCGCACGTATGGTCGTTTTTGATTCGACCCTCCCCACCCCCGGGAAAAAAGATCCACAAATCTCGGTAACATTCGGTTCCCAAAGTGAACTGTAAGGGTCGAAATCAGCAAAAGATCAGAAAAATTGCACTCTAAGGGTGTAAAATTTCGGAAATCTGACTATATTTTGCCTGAAAATGGACAAAAATGGTCGTTTTTGAGTCCCCCCCCGGGAAAAAAAGATCCACCAACCTTGGTAACATTCGGTAAAGTAATTCATCTGTCTTGGCTTTCTCATCCTCCAGTTGTTTTGTTCGTTCTGCAACCAACTCTTCCAAATGGTCTGTGTATTTCTCCATCATTTTGATCATATTATCCACAATGTTAATGTTCCTAATGAGAAAAATATTAAAGAGATAACGTTGCACTAAAGAGATAATTTGATTGATCATTTGGATCATGTTATCCACGATGTTAATGTTCCTAATTTGAAATTATTAAGGAGATAATGTTGCATTATAGAGATATTATTATTTAGGAAATGCAGTGGACTTCTCCGTCAATTGGATCATGTTATCAATGATGTTAATGTTTCTAATGAGTAAAATATTAAAGAGATAATGATTGTTTCTAGCGGGAAATATTGAAGAGGTAGGGTGACCCACGAAAAAGTATAATAGTTTGGAGGGTAAATGTGTCCGAATAAAATTTTGATGTAAAATTTTTAAATTTTGGAAAAATAGTTATCGAGATATGGAGGTATAAAGTCAAAAGTATTAATGCTAGGGGTCGTACTTTTCCAAATGAATAAATATGATTAAAAAAGAATTGTCAACCTTTGTTATTCTTTTCTGAATCCTTCCGGTAAAAAAAATCAAAGTCGGCTTCTCACTCGATGTCTCATTTTATTTTGTTAATATTGATTGCTGTCTTTTTTGATGTTTTTTGACTTTTTTTGACTGTTTTTTATAATGACCTTTGAATTTATACCTCCATATCTTGATAACTACTTTTCCAAAATTAAAAAATGATACATCAAAATTTAAGTTTGCCTTTCTTCTTTACCATGACAAAAGAATTTGGTTAAAATTCAATTTTTTTCGGACGCAGTTACCCTCCAAACTCTTATACTTTTTCGTGGGTCACCCGGTAATATTGCACTAAAGAGATAATTAGAAGTTAAAGTGAAGATGATGTGAAATATTTTGATCAATTTATTCAAAATGTTGATGTTTTCACGGAAAAGGTTAAGAATTATAAGAACATCCAAAATTTTTGAAGCCTTCGAATGTTCTTAATTTTTTGCGTTTTGAGCCTAAAAATGTTCTTAATATTTTCTTATTTTCGCCACTTTTGAGTACTTTTGTCAATTTTCCTAAGAAATTCGGTGTCTTGAAATGCTCTTAGCATGTTCTTAACAATTTGGCCATCAAAACCTTATGTTCTTATATAGTTTGTTCTTATAAAAAACGTGTAGAGGGTCGATTATCGTAGCATAGTTCCTCTACGGCAATGAATTTTGAAATTAGCACGGCGATCTTTGATAGGGTTAATCGGATTCAAATTTCCTTGTTTTAGCCAAATTTTAGGAAATTAACTGAGAAGAAATGATTTCTTTTTCTTTTATCCTTTAGAGGACAAATATAAGTACATTCTGTGAAAATTTCAAGTTCCTAGCGCTTTCCTATCCGGAATTATCTTGATTCCGATTTAGAGGGATTTCACCCGGGATGAGGACGGGATAGAGGGATCTCTCGAAAACGAAAGTGACCAATAACTGTTGAACAGTTTGATGTATCAAAAAACTTTTTTTCCTACTTTTACATTGCTATAAGGAGACTTTATATACCAAATTTAATCTCCTTATGAGCACTACTTAAAGAGATACAAGGGATATTAGCCAAAATAATCCCGATTTTACAAAAGTTCCAATGAAAGATCACTGTGTAGCCCTAGATATCGGGTTTGTACAGACTATGTTGTGTACTTCTCCGTCATTATTGTATTAATGTTCCATACAATGTCGGTTTTTCTATTTGAAACTCAATATTAAGGGATAATGTTGACAAAAGACATAATAGGAGATGCAGTGTACTTCAAGTTGCAGTTCAAGGAAGCAAAATGAAATAGAAAGAAAGACCTTGAAGACCATGTGAAAAAGTTTAAGAAAACACACCCAGCTGACACACAACATTCTTTCAACGTTTTTATAATATTCCCAAGGTCCCATCCTCGTCCCCGTGTATTCCAGGCTTTATTTACGTTACTGCTGATTGACGCCAGAGAATACCCTGGTGTTGGCTGATGCGAGTTCCCCCTCTCAGAGGGGGAACTTCTCAAAACAATTCATGATATGCACCATTGCAATGTCTTCCGTTCCACCCAATAGCTGATTGGTTGAAAGTGACGTATTGACTGATTTTAGGTCACTTCCAACCAATGAGCTATTGGGTCTGTGACGTAATGTCAAAAGACATTGCAGTGGTGCATATCATGAATAAGTCATAAAAAAATCTGACGTTACAAAGTTACACTGAAATGCAACGGTTTCAAAAATGAAGAACGAATGAAATCTGGCGTTTTGTTTTTGGACTACGTAATCTCACGCGTTCGAAAACCAGCTAATGCCAGGGTATTATCTAGCCCTGTCAATAAAGCAATAAAAAAGCTGATATTACACAGAAGGGAACGAGGTTGCCCAACGTCCATATAATGTTAGATGAACATTGAAACAACGTTGTGAGTTGCACACTTACTTTCCCCCGTTTAGTTTCTTCAGAGCTTTCATGATTTCATCAAAACGAGGCCGTGACGTAGGAGCTTCTTCCCAACACTGACTCATCAGATCATGATACTCGGGATGTCCGTAATCTTCCGGTACGACCGGCCGGAAACGAGGGTTTGAACATTTCTTCACGCGGTCAAGGATTTCTGAAATAAGTTAGATTTTTTTTAAAACTTTCAAATCTGATTTGCATTAATTCTTCTTAAAGCCTCCCCATAGCACTTGTCATTTCTTGAAGTCAGTATACATAAGAAGTCTCCTAACTTTAAGGTCAGGAAACGCAAGCAAAAAGGTTGCATTTTTGTCGTGATCAAAACAAATGGGCGATCTACAGAATTTTTGCTGGGTGACGTCGCAACAGCTACTCCACTGCAGTGGCTTCCAAAAGTTATTGACCAATCTCTGACGTCAATTTTGATCACGACCAAAACGAATGGGTAAAACATATTTCATCCTCGAAAAAAAAAGACAACCCGACTTCCAGACCAGGTTTTTATTCATGCTATTAATTAGTGCAGATGAGATGGAGATTTTATAAGATACCTTAATAATTGGTTATTTGAAGTAATAAAAATGACGCGTTCTTTAGAAAAAGTAACAAAATTGTTTTATTACTGGTTAACGACCAACCAAATCAAATAAGAGCTTGTTAAAACTCCATCTCGTCCCAATTAGTGAATTAAAATCATCATACAGAACGATTAACTTGACCCCCCCCCTGCTCTGACTATTTGCAGTTGTTCTGCACGAATTTTATTATTATTTTATTGGAAACAAAATTTAGTAATACCCCTGTCGCATTTTTCTGATAACACCGAACTTTCTAGTAGCTCCAATAAAAGCTCTAAACAGCCCTGTCTCAAAGCCCCGGTGGAACTTTTGAATTTGCAATTTTTGAACATTGAATTTCGAATGGGGAAGAAATCAAAATCAATTTCCCAGTGGGATGGAATTTCAGGGTATTTTTTCCTACCGCGGATGAAATTTTTGCCAAATTTCCCAGTGGGGATGGGGTCCTAGCGGGTGTTGGTACAGGGGTGTTCTAAACAACTTAAGAAATAACGTCATATTGGCATGTTGGCAAGATGATTTCAATGGAAAACTGACAAATTCAAATAAACAAACATAGCTTTAGCAGACAAGTTAGCTAACTCGAAAATTTCGAAAGATTTTAATTTGACAAAAAAAATCGAGTTATCTAACTCGAAAATTTTAATTTGACAAACAAATATCGAGTTAGAGAAATCAGAAATCGAGTTATATATTTTGTGACGTCAAAATTTTCGTTTGATGACGTCATAACTCAACTTTTTGCTAACTCGGTTTTCTAACTCGGTTTTTCTAACTCGGGAATTCCGAGCCTCAATAAACATACCTTTAGCAGACAAGTTTTCATACATCGAATATGGTTTTCTAGCTCGGTTTTTCTAACTCGGGAATTCCGAGCCTCAATAAACATACCTTTAGCAGACAAGTTTTCATACATCGAATATGGAGACCCTCTGGTTATGATTTCTTGTAAGATAATTCCATAACTGTAAACATCGCCTTCTTTTGATCGTTCTTCTTTTATATTGTCCAAATGCTCTGGTGCAGTCCATAACAAGGCTGGAACGAGAATAAAAGACACAACGTTGTTTCAACGTTTATCTAATGTTCATAACATCCATATAACGTTAGATGAACGTTGAAACAACGTTGTATGTCAGCTTTTCCAGAAAAAATTTGAATATGGGGGGGGGATATAATAATTTTCAGTGATTTACCAACCGGACAAAGAGACTTTTAGCCCCCCGGACAACGGCTTTTACCCCCCGACAAACATCAGTTGACCCCCAGGAAAGAGCAAATTTACCCCCTGGACAAGGCAAATTTTGATAATTTTTCGCTACCCCCCCCGGACAATATCTTCCATCCCCATGTACAGATATTTTCTGGAAGAGCCCAATGATTGAGTACTAAATGAGGCTAACTCTGATCACGATATCACGCAAATTTTTGTCTTCAATCACGGTCACGCAAATCAGCAAAAACATTGAATAATCACATTCCCCTTTGAAAAAGTCCAAATCACCATTTTTAAAATAACGATCACGTTTTGACCCCTGATCACGCAATCACCAAAAAATTTCAAAATTACGTAATCACACTACAAAGAAGTTTCTATTACGTCATCACGCAAATCGCTTAGGGGGCCTCCTAAATCTATCGCTATATACCTTCGACTAGACCAGGCGCATTTGACGAGATCGCCATTTTGAAAGAAAAGCACAAAAATTTCAGATCACAAAAAACTTGGAGCTGGAAAATATAATTAAGATTTGGAAGCAAACATGAATAACAGATCTGTAATATTTGTAAGTAAAAATATTATTGCTTCATCCATTTTTTACAGCTAAAATCTAGTGAATTGTTTTACAGTCCGCCTAAGCAAAAACCATATTACCATACTACTGGCCACTTAATCGCTCCATTTAGTTTTTAACCTCTTTCCATCTTTGTCTTTTAAAAGCAACCCTCTCTCTTATTGTTCAGTAAGCTGGATACAGAACTGAACTATACATCCAATCTCTCTAAATCCCCAATGGGCAAAGACTCTCACAACGAGAGTGACGCCCCTCAAACAACTTAACATCTATCTTAATCGCTCCATTTAGTCTATAAAAAAAAGCTTTAAGTGGACCCTGGGCTAACTTTTGACCCATGCTTACTTTTAGGGGCTTTTGTCCCTATTCTTAGGCACTCTCGATTAGCGAAACAAGTATAAAAGCGTTTTGACAGCAAACTTAAAATCATATTTAATTCCGACTTATTTCATCGACAGCTTGATTGTCCTTGAATTTCAATACAACCCTTGACTCTATTACCATGTCTCGTTTTGTATAAAAAAAATCATCCTTTACCTCGATTAACCAATAAAAAATAACAGAGATTTGATCGAAAACTTACCATCGTATTTTATGATCTATTCCAACTTCTTCTTCAACAGCTTGACCGTCTTTGAATTCAAATACAAGCCTTGACTCTATTACCATGTCTCGTTCGAAATGCTTTTATACGAAGAAAAGTCACTCCTTGCCTCGATTAACCAATCAAAAATAACAGAGTTTTGATCGAAAACTTACCATCGTATTCATGATCTATACCAACTTCTTCATCAACAGCCTGACCGTCTTTGAATTTGAACAACCCAATATCGGTGATTTTGCATGTCCACCTGCTATCAATAACACAGTTAGTGGACTTTAGACGTCCATGCACTCCAATGCTTGCTCCGTTGTGTATATATTGCATTCCCTATGAAAGAAATACAAAAAATAAACAAGTATAGAATTGCCACTCTCTAATCCGACGTTTTATTATTTGATATTTGATATTATTATCCGACGCGCGTAAATAGCGACATTTGATTGGCTTCTTTGCTGTTCAATATTTTTGAATACATAGCTTCCATGGGGGCTACACATATTTCAAAAATTGACGTCACAAAACGAGTTCAATGACAATTGAGCATCTTCTTGTTGACGTTACGTCACAAAATAAAAATAAGACTTTTGAATAAAAAACTACCAAGAAACAAGATTTACGAGCATATAAATTGGAATTATGTTTGAAAACTAGAAATATTTTAGCGATGAACGGATAATAAACCATTTATTTGGACGCATAACTTTGTCCAATAACTGCTTATTATTCGATAATATTTAAAGCCCCCGTCAACAAGAAATTCTCAACTATTCGATACGTTCGCCCCCTTATTCAATAAAAATCCAAATCCACTTGAAAATCAAATTGAAAAGCATCAACTGTATGTTTTGTTTGGCAATCTGTTTTTGAAGGACAAATTTTTCTCAAAAAGAACTTAGGTCTCAAAATTTGTCCCTTAAAGGTTTTGTTTTAAATAAGATTGACATTGTTTGCTTACGCATCAATTTTAATTTACGCAAGTTTTTTTATATTGAATTGACACGAATGCGGAGCAAGATTGATCAGAAAAAGAAAAAGAATACGTTTTTTGTTTATTCAGCACAATATAGCAATAGGAAGACAGTCCTGATATGAAACATGTGTCTGATATGAAACGGGAACACTTATGTAAAAGCAGTAAAAGTAAAAATTTTAAAACGCTGAGTAATACAAGAAAAAGTGAAAAGTTGAAAAATTAATTTCTACTATCATTGAAATACTGGAAGGAGCTGGTTTCTATTGTAAAATTTCACTTGCCTAATTACCCACCCCCCCCCCGGATTTATACCCAGGTTTTAATAAATTTAAAGATGCGAACATATATTTTAAGTACTCACTCTTGCGATATCTGAGGCTATTGAAACTTGAAACATCCAGTCTAGCTTGAGGTCGTCGTTGAAAAGCACATCTTGTAGGCTACCTAGAAGTTATGTAATAAACATTATGACTCAAAATGTTTGAATAAAGTAAAAATAGGGGGATCATGAGAAGACCCTTTTGGCATATTCATTTTTTACTATGTTTACTATGGAGCAGTTATAGGGCCTTGCATCTTATGATTAGCTATTTTTCTATGAAATGTATGGCCAAAAGGTGATAAGCAAAGCATCAGTACGACAACTTGTTTGTTTTGTGGGCTATATCAGGCAGAAATTTGTATGTCGTACGTGTCAAATATGACAAATCCGCTATCGTTAGAGGTGTTAAGGGCCTCATATTGTATGATTTGCTAATTTTCTACGAAGTTAACTTTTTGAGCTTAAAATTGAAGATGATTCGCAAAGCTTTAAGAAGGCAACTTATTTGTTGGTATTTTGCAGACCAGATTGTCAAATTAGTAGAATGAATTCGGTGATTATTTTTGTATTTGTGCTGTCAATTGGGTTTACCATGAATATACGATGGTCAAGGAGCGATGGCCAAGTGGTCAATGGCGTCAGCGTCTCAAACCTGGGGTTCGCAGTTCGAATCCCCGTTCCTTCCGATGTTCCGTTCAGTTCATAGATAGCCGAGCCGGCTGGGCGTGGACTCCGTGAAAACAAAAAGTCCTAGATAACTGGGCTATCCACGTAAAATAATCATAGCTTGTGAAAGAGCATTATCCCGTTATGTTTTACTGACTGTAGTGTGATATTATGAAATTTTCGTATTGAGAGAGAGATTGCCGGTTTCATACATGACGATTTTCACTTCGCCGTACGTCAGCTTATTCCATTAGACGTTAAAAGCAACGACATTTCTAGACACACATATATCGCGGCCTAGCCCTTAATGGCTTAATCATGAATTCTTGGAAATTCGCACAAAATTCAATCAGAGTTTGTTAAATCAACCGTGGTGTACATAAAACAATGTCTTCGGCAAACTAAAACATAACTTCAATGGCCCTATATACCGAATTATTACGAAAAATCCAGTCAAGCGTAACTTTGCAATGACCTAGAATATGTGAATTGTAAATTGTAAATTAAAAAAAACAAAGTGTAGTTTTGAGGAGGTTTATTGGCTGTTTTGTGTATTGTTATTGCTTATAACTTATAAGGGAATAAAGGGATCGAAGGCGGTTTTTTGAAACTTTCTAGTGTGTACAATCTAGAAGCTTTAATACAACAGAAACCTAGTTGTATAGAAAATTTATTGATGGTACAAATTTTTCTAAAAAGATTTTTCAAATTTGTATTATTTTAGGTTTGAAAGAATTAACATGAGACTGTTCGACGTCATTGCAGTAATATCCCTGGCCTTCAGTTTGGCAAAAGGAGAACGATTAATTGAGAATTTTAAACCAAGGTCAGAAGAGTGCGTTACTGATTACATCAGATTTAAAAAATACCTTGCTGTTTCTTCTATTTCGCAAACTGAAATTGGTCCAACCGTTGAAGACAAGGAATATATTAAAAAGAGTTTGCAAAAGTTTTTGAATGAACATTCATCAGGATCTTATGGTTGGCTCGATGGTTTAAAAACAACAGGAGAATTGGGAAGTTGGGTTACTGCTATCGTTGGCGCATCTCTATCTGTGGTGCCGAAAGCCTTGGCTCTCGCAAGCCCTATTTCAGGCTTAGCATCATGGATATTTGGTTTTATAGGATCGATTCAAGACCTGAAAGGACAACAAAAGCTTGTACACGATATTCACAAAAATTTTCAGATGCTAAGTAATTTAATGGACTCACGATATGAAGAATTAAAGGAATATGTCGACGAAAGTATCATTGCATCTGATCGGGAGCGTTTGATTGGAGAACTGAGCCAAATGGAATCACATCTTTCAAACTGTTTGTTGAAACGAGACACTCAATCAAGAGACCAATGTTTGAGCGACAGATGTAGTTATGTTAAAGCAGGATTCAAAAAATTTGCACTGTTTACTGATAGGCTCAATTTAGTAGCTCAGAGAAAGAGAAGTAGGTTTGACCAAAACGTGCCAGAAGCGCTTCATATCTGGGAGCAAAGAGTCCAGCGAAAGTATGAGAGCTCCAAAAATCTACCCTGGACATCCCAAGAAATAAACCGATTGTTTGCAAATTTACCAATGTTTACCAGCTATGTCACTACCGTATTGACTCAATGCGAAACTTATCGGGTTATTGGAAAGAAGGCAGAAAGCCAAACTATTTTTGAAGGCTTGGATTCAGACTTGAACCAACGGAGTGTTTCTGATAAAGTGTTCATGTATTTAGCTAATAGCATGTGGTTGATCTTTTACGCTTTTAAGTCTGCTGGAAAAGTTGATAAAGTTGGCTGGTCTAAAGATTATTCTAAAGACAAAACGGATGGCTTCTTTGGTGGTAAATGGGGTGGACAGCGCCCACGAATTGTTCAATGTCGATTCCAAATGAATTCACATTTTCGTGATTATTGCGACAGAGAATATGAGACGGAGGAAAACCAAATGACCGAAGAAAGAGCCAAAGCGATATGCAAACGCAACTTAAAAGCTGAGAAAACATTTAAATATAATGGGAACCTAGATCAATTTCAAATAAGGAGATATATTAAAGTCGATGAGATTAACGAATTTCTAAGAGAAGTTAATAACGGACCACCCCCACCATCTCCGCCACAACGCCTTCAGTCAGAGTACTATAGTCAACAAAGCCGCCCATCGTCACTCCGCCCCGGTATATATAGACGCCCACAGGGTCAAATGCTTCCAGTCGAACAACGTAAAAGCAGAAATGACCCCCAATATAGCACCCGATTACAATACCGACAAAGACAACGACAAAGTAGCGTATATGGGCAAACACAATCACAGATACGGCCAGTTGACCAAAGTCAGGACAGATATGGCTCGCGCCAACGACAGAAATATCCGATTAATCGACAGCAGGGTAATTATGGTAATTATACTGGATATCCTGGCTAAACAAAATTGATAGAACTTATCCAGACTATGCAGAGTTAAAAACCTCTGATTATATAATAACAGTGCCGTAGGAAGCATTTTCATATTGGGGGGGGGGGCTGAAGTTTAGTGACACCGCGAGGGCCAACCATGGTTTGGCCCGAGGGGGAAAATTTTGAAAATTTGGGCTCTAGATTGCACTCAAAACATGCACATAAAAGACAATTATGACAAATTAAAAAAGAAAAACTTTGCATTTTGCAAAATAACCATTTTTGAAAAAATTATTGGGGGGCATAGCCCCCCTTGCCCCCCAGTTGCTACGGCACTGTATAAACTTTGTAAGATGGGGGAATATAGGGCTAGTCTCCGCTAATTAAAAGTGTCCACCTTTGTGCTCTAATTTTGGTATTAAGGGGTTTAGTAAGTAAAATTTTGTTCTGGAGTGCTTTTCTAGAGGCACTAGGACATGGAAGAATAACAATGTTAACAATGGAACATTGGCTTATAAATGAGTAATTTCTATAACTCGAATAAATTTCAATTCCTCTTGCATGTTAGAGTTATGGAGACTCCTCTGTTTTTAAATATGTATGTACCTTCCCATTGGAAGTTTTCTGCCAATTTTTTTTTTCCTTTGTCTCATTTATCATTTTCGCATTTTCTACTGCATCTACTGGCTGCGGTCATTTTTTCAAGTTTTAATTTATAGTTGCTAGTTTATGCATTTACTTAGTATTTTCGATTTATTTAGTATTTTATTTATATAGTATTTTATTTATATAGTATTTTATTTACAGTATATAGTATTTTATTTATATAGTAATTTTTATAAGTTGAATGACCTTCTTTCAACTTCAACCCCCTTCTCACAGACCCGGTGGGAGACCTTCCCATTGGAAATATTGTGCCCATTTTTTTGTTTTTCATTTACATCATCTACCATTCTCACATTTTCTACTGCATCTACACGTTATTTTTTTTAAGAAACTAGTTTTACCAAGCAGCCTCGATGTTTATTAAGAAATCGGCCTTTTGACCCTTAAATGTTTTTTACATGTTTCTAAACTTTTTGACATAATCAGCCTATTTTTCATGCAAAGAAAAAAAAACATTTGTTTTGATTGGAAGGTTCTTAAAAAAAACGAATTAAAAATGTTATTTTCTCATTCTCAGCCTCAGCATGTTTCTTAGATGTTTCTTAGTTTTTAGGCATTCTGAGCCTCATGTTTCTTAAAAGTGTGTTTCTTAAAAAAAACAAAAAAAACGTGTACTGACTGCGGTCATTTTTTCAAGTTTTAATTTAGTTATTACATATTTTAGTTTTACATTTATTTAGTATTTTTGATTTATTTAGTATTTTATTTATATAGTATTTTATTTTATTTATACTTTGTATGACCTCCTTTCAACCCCCTTCTCACAGACCCGGTGGAAGACCTTCCCATTGGAAATGTCAACCAAAGTATCGTCAATTTTTGTCCCCACTGAAAATAAACAAATCCTTACTGAAAATTATTGTGACAGTTTGTTATATCTGCAATGGTTTTCTAACTTGAGAACAATAGAATGCAAATCCCCAGTCATAAAAAACATGGGAATATCAACCCCATTGAGATTTACACTTTTTTTATGAGAACCAGTATAATTTTACTTAGAATTGGCTGTTCGTATTTTTTTGGCACTTTTGAGCCTCAAAATTGTTCTTATCCTGTTCTTATTCATAGAATGTAATTGAGGTATTTTAGGCTCAGCGTTGTTCTTAAACTGTTCTTATTTTTTGGACATTTTGAGCCTCGTCATTCTTATAAAAAAGTGTAGTCCCTACGGCCCTACTAGTTTAAAAAAACTTTACCGGATCTGTGAAAAGGGTGTCATTCATTACAAAATAGATTAATAATCACAAAAATAATGATCAGAAATCTAACTAATTATTGGTTTACGGTTTAATATTTTTCATCCACAATCAGCCCCGAAATATTTGGCACAAAAGGAGAATTCCCTCAAAACTTTGAAACCGCAAGTGATTTTTGAGTGCTTTGAAGTACAGTACGGAAGTAGAGTTTTAACTCTGAGTTTAAACATTAGACTTGAGACTTACGACCTTAGGATCTCAGAATCTAAAAGCTCAAAAATGTTCCAATAAGGCTGAGAATATAGCCTGGAAGCCACTTAACCCTTCCCAAATTGAAAAGTCCAATGAGGCATAAAGTGGAAGTATACTGAAACTTCAATTCTCACCCGACCTTTAAATTCTGAAAAAATGTTAAAATACCCAAAATTGCCAATATATTTCAGCGCTGATTGTAGATCTATAAATTGTAACTGTTTGGAAAATACAGAATTAACGTAATTTTCAGGCATCTATCTGATTATTTTGGTTTTTTGGGTAAAGTTATATCATAATCTTATATAAAACACTAGATAGAGCTACTCTGTGTTTCCCAAACAACGGCAGGCAAAGTAAGATAATGCGCTATCTTTGCTGAAAGTAGGTCACAGTAGGTCACAGTTCGGTACCGGTAATTTGTTCAACCAAGCAAAAAAAAAACTGAATGGCGTGAAGCGACGACGCGAAAGATTGAAAGGCTTGATCGATCAAATTACCGGCACCGAAGTATGGTCTACTTATCAAAGATAGAGACGGAGTAGCTCTATCTAGTGTTTTATATAAGATATCTGTGGGTTATATGAGGGGAAGAAAGTGCCTACTTCGAAACATTAAAAAAGAACGAAAAATTTCTTAAAGAACAACTAATTTTAGCTCAGGCTAGGCTGTTCTTAATTTTTTAAGTTTTCTGGCTTAAACGTTCTTACGATGTTCTTGATACGCTAAGTTTCTTTACTTAAAACCTTAAAATAGGTTTAAAATCTGTTAAAATCGGTACTTTGTAAGAAATTTTTAGTTGTCCTTAATTTGTTCTTAGGTTTTGACCTAGAATTTCGAGGCTCGTGTTCTTATAAAATTATTCTCTTAAAAGATATTTATTAACTGGTGCAGAACGTCGAAGAAATATCCATCTACCATCGTTTATAAAATGTTCCAAGTTATAAAGCCTTTTGTCAAAAAGAACGAGTAAAAATATCGAAATATGTTACTTACCTTTGTTGCAGTATTGTGTCAAAATACAAATATTCGGACTATCCACGCATGCGCCAATAAACGAGTTGACATTCTGATGTTGTAATTCGGACACCTCTTTCAACTCCACCAATAATTCTCTTGTCAATTGTACACTGCTTTTGAAAAGTTGCTTGATCGCCACATAGTTTCCCTTAAAGAAAATAATAATGCTTTAATTAGGCCCCCAATGGACCCAAAATCCACGTATTATTAACGTGATTGTTTTTCGAAAATGTATACTGCTCATAAAAAGTTGCTTGATTGCCACATAGTTTTACACGAAAATAATGATGTTAGTAGCATTTTAACGAGGCCCCATGTGGACCTAGAATTCACACATTGATGCGAGTCTTATTTTTGAAATTTTATACTGCTGTTGAAAAGTTGTTTGATAGCCACAGAGTTACCATACAAGAAAAAGAAATAAGTTTAAGGAGTGAATGCCGAGAATCCTAAGCCCTCGACACCACTTCAAGATGTTCCTGTTTCAAATCCTCATTCCTTCTCATGTTTCGATCAGATCAGTTCATTGACAGCAGGGCGGACTTTAGCCGTGGGCCCCTTGAAAGCAGTCCCAAGACTGTCTAAAAGTTCTAAACTGCGCTATCCATGTAAAGTATCTATCTAGTTGTTTGATAAATCAAGGGTACAGATTTATAATATAGGATTCTAGATCGTTTGGTAGACATTTGGTATTTGGTATTTGTTTAAAATGAAAAAAATCAGGTAAACAAAATTTTACCGGGTCAATGAGACAGGGGTGTGGTAAGATCGGCAGGGGTGTGGGCGTGACTTAGTATATCCAGCATTTGTAGCTGAAAGGGTTGATATGGGCAACTTTGTTCCCTGATCCGTATAAGAAAGCCGTGAATTTATAAATAGCGTTTTTTTGAATTAACGTCTGAAAGAAAGGATTTCAAGAAATTCCCGGAGAAAAATTTCCTGGGGGTAATTTTCCTGTCACACAAAGAACCAAAGAACGTTGGCCTCGTTATGAAAAGATTTGAATAAAGTGCGCATTTATTAGAACCGTTGGTAATCAGTTATCATGGCCTATTCCCAGCTGGCACACAACGTTGTTTCAACGTTCATCTACAATCAAGGTCATGATATTTGAGAAAAAAGGGAAATTCACCGGGGAGTTTTGAAACCACAATCGATTTGTAAGTGCTCTAAAGTAGGTTCGAAGGGTAGAATTTTAACTCTGAGTTTAACGCTAGACATCCGACCTTACAGGATCTCAGCATCCAAAAGTTCAAAAATAGTCCAATAAGGCTCAGAATATAGCCTGGAAGTCTGCCAACCACTCCCAAATAGAAATATTCGATTAAATTAAAGAGATAGCCCAAAATCGACTTTCTCGCCGGAATTTTAAGTCTTGAAAAACTTTCAAATAACTGAAATTCTCAATATATTTCACCCATGATTGTAACGTTATATGGACGTTAGATAAACGTCGAAAAAACGTTGTGCTACTTGTAATATATTTCGCGACGCAAGATTGTTAAACTCACCTGGAAAAGTCCTATCCTTGTGAAAACTTGCGTTTCGTGAACGATCGATTCGATTGATTGTTGGCTACCGTGTGAATGGTTCTGTAAGAGAGGCATCATGGCTGATACAGTGTTTACGCCTCCATTTTGATTGTTGTTCATTTGTTGTTGTTGTTGCTATGGAATGGGTTGTTAAAGTCAGTGTATAGTGAAAGTGCGTGATATATTTTTGTAAACTTTTGATTCCGTTGTTTTAAATGTATTTAAATGTTAGTGTTATCTCAATTATTTTAAGATTTATTACATTCAAATCTAAATTTATAGATCCCGTGCAAGTAAGACGTTGTTATTAAAATAGGAAAGTGTTTACATTTTCAACACAAGAAAAATATCACATTGTGGGCAATATTGTTTTACGCACTATATAGGCAAACTGCTTACATATTCCATGTTTACGTCAGATTGTCAAACTTTTCAATTTTAAAACACTTAAATCCCTTGGTTGTTAGTTAACAAATGGATAAGCATGGCAGAATATAGATCAGTGAAAAGCCTATACCTTTGTAAAACAGATAGGCATGGCAGAATAGTCGACTGTTAAACTGAATACACTAGTCTGATCTAGTCAAGTAATTATAGATCAGTGAAAAGCCTATACCTTTGTAAAACAGATAGGCATGGCAGAATAGTTGACTGTTAAACTGAATACACTAGTCTGATCTAGTCAAGTAATTATAGATCAGTGAAAAGCCTATACCTTTGTAAAACAGATAGGCATAGCAGAATAGTTGACTGTTAAACTGGATACACTAGTCTGATCTAGTCAAGTAATTATAGATAAGTGAAAAGCCTATACCTTTGTAAAACAGATAGGCATGGCAGAATAGTTGACTGTTAAACTGAATACACTAGTAGAACCCGAATTTAGCGTTGTCCAAAATCATGATATATTGAGCATAACGATAAAATTCATCTGCGATACTGGACGTTTTGGGGGACCGTTATTCTAGTCTTATGCTCCAAGTGCTCTCCTAGCTCTTTTTGTTTATTTTTCTTTTTGTTATCAATTATTTTCTGTAGTTAGTTTTTGTTGTTATTTTCTTTTTATATATATTTTCATTTCTTAGTCATTATTGCTCATTTTGTAAGCTCATTTGGGGTTCCTTCCTCCTGGCGGTATGATCTGGTGGTCCTTTTGCGGGAGGATAGGAACCTTTAGATTTGTACTATTTGTTCGTGTTAAGGCCTGTTTCCATCGATCGCGCGAGCGTGCACGCTAGGGCAAAATTTCCTAAAATAGCCTATTGACGTCACGAATTAAATTTTCTTGTACACAAAAAGTGTACGCTCTTGTACGCTTTTGTGCTCTTTTCTACGCTGAAAATTTTCAACTTTTTTGAGCGTACAGGAGCGCACATCTCAATTGACAATTCTTTCACCAATCAAGAAAGCGAAAAACTGCTGAGTAAACAAAAAAATGTAAACATACAGATTGTGTATGTTGTTGATGGAAATCAAACATTGATCGCGCGGAGTGTGCGGCCAAATCTATTTTAAGAATTTTGGCCTAGCGTGCACGCTCGCGCGATCGATGGAAACAGGCCTTTACTATACTATAGATAAAAAAAGAAAAAAAAAAAATACACTAGTCTGATCTAGTCAAGTAATTATAGATCAGTGAAAAGCCTATACCTTCATAAAACAGATAGGCATGACAGAATAGTTGACTGTTAAACTGAATACACTAGTCTGATCTAGTCAAGTAATTATAGATCAGTGAAAAGCATATACCTTTGTAAAACAGATAGGAATGGCAGAATAGTTGACTGTTAAACTGAATACACTAGTCTGATCTAGTCAAGTAATTATAGATCAGTGAAAAGCCTATACCTTCGTAAAACAGATAGGCATGGCAGAATAGTTGACTGTTAAACTGGATATACTAGTCTGATCTAGTCAAGTAATTATAGATCAGTGAAAAGCTCATACCTTCGTAAAACAGATACTTCCAGCATGGTTCATCCGGCCTTGGTGATGTTTTTGATTGAATTGAATATCACTGAATTTGACTCTCCACGTTTGCGACATTAGAGCTTGTTCGAATAACTTGCGACGGTGGTGAACAATGAAGAAAATGACACCGAGCAAGAGGATAATGAAAGTAAGTACCCCAGCTACAACGTAAACCCAGGGCTCTGAAATAAAATGTAAGCGGCATTAGATGATGGGAGCAAGAGGATAATGAAAGTAAGTACCCCAGCCACGACGTAAACCCAGGGCTCTGAAATAAAATGTAAGCAGCATTAGATGATGGGAGCAAGAGGATAATGAAAGTAAGTACCCCAGCCACAACGTAAACCCAGGGCTCTGAAATAAAATGTAAGCGGCATTAGATGATGGGAGCAAGAGGATAATGAAAGTAAGTACAGCGTAAACCGAGGGCTCTGAAATAAAATGAAAGTGGACCGTCATCATTGGTATTGGGTTTCAGTCAAGTCTTTAAAAAAACATTTTTCCCCACCCAAAAATTTGGTCGGGGAAAAGTGACAAATTTGAAATTTTGGTCGGGGGGAAGTGACGAAAATGCCTCTAGGTGACGAAATTTTTCCCCGACGAAAAAAAAAAACCCCGACGGAATAAAACTCCGACATTCTTTCCCCGATAAGGTATTCCAAAAGCTTGTGAATTAAAATAGATGAGTAAGCAATATTTTCTGACACATACCCGAAAACGTTGGCTAATAAAGAAAAGGAATTGGTTGGAAAATTTTGTAGTCAAATAAGATTACAGTATTATCATCGTAGCAATTGACTTTTATTAAAACTTATCAACGTACCAGTGGGTGGGCATAACTGGTTATCAAAATCGCATTCTGGTCTCCCAAGTGGGATAGTAGTTGTTTTACCAGGCCATACAACTGTATTGTTGA
The DNA here is from genome assembly GCF_902728285.1 of Clytia hemisphaerica. NCBI lineage: Eukaryota > Metazoa > Cnidaria > Hydrozoa > Leptothecata > Clytiidae > Clytia > Clytia hemisphaerica. The sequence goes on from NW_027103394.1 coordinate 801,095, forward strand.
GAACTTGAAGTCGTTTCTCGGTAACGAAGAAATTGGCTGTTCGTTGGTACCGACCGTTATGTACGTTCTTTACGACGAGAGCCGATGCACGATCACCAACGTGATCAATGACAACTGTACCCGATGCTCCTGATAGAGAATTAAAAGAAAATCTTGATTATCCTTCAAAGGTCTTGATTATCCTCCAACCGACAACGAAATAACCAAAGCAATTCAATCACTAAAAAACAATGCCCCTGGAGAATCCGGTATCACCATTTTAATGTCCAAGGCGCTAATTTCATCTCCAGAAACTTTTGGACTGCTTAAAACCGTTATCCTCGAGTTTTGGAGTTCCGAAAAATACCCTAAACAAATGGGAACTGGGGTTACTCAAAGTACTTGCTCCAAACAAAAAATGAATTGTTAAGGCCGGCGCAAATGAATCCAATTGATTCAACATTTCAAATACATTGTTGGACGAAATGTTGGACGGAAAGTCACGTGGAAAAATTCGGAAAGTTGTATGAAAAGTTATTTGCGCAAAAACGTCAAATATTTTCATCCAACATGAATACACAAATGCATCCAACATTGAAACCAACATAAAAGTGACGTCAATCTCATAAAAGTGTTGGATGAAATGTTTGACGAGGATCAAACTTCATCCATGATTTCCAACAATTTTCACAAATGAACCCAACATTGTGGGTTGTTTAAAGGCCGGCGCAAATGATTTCAAACATTATTGTTGGATCAAATGTTGGGTTCGTTTGCGCAAATCATAAAATTGCAACTTTTTAAGAAAATTGTTGGAAATCAATCCAACATTTTTTATGAGATTGACGTCACTTTTATTTTGGTTTCAATGTTGGATGCATTTGCGTAATCATTCGTTTTTGTGCAAAAGACTTTTCATACAACTTTTCGAATTTTTCCACGTGACTTTTTGTCCAACATTTTTTCCAACAATGAATTGGACATGTTGGATTGAATGTTGGATTCATCCGGCCTTAACTAATACGTTTTTATCAAGCTCAAACCCAGTCCCTTAGTTTGCCTTTTTTATGATTCTGATGGCGCTCATAAAAGGTGATTGTATTACAGTCATCAATAAGATCAAGTGAGTGATATAAGTGGCTCTGGGTACGCAAGATTGGGTAGATCCATCCACGTGTTCTAAAATTAAGTTTACCGAACCAGTGATTTTCATATTGAAAGTTTATCGTGGATCGTGCGTTTACGTTTGCCTACGTTTCGAGTGATTCTTCTCCCATCATTGGGCAGGGTGGAGGATGTTTCCTCCATTATTTGTGCTAGGACCTTCTGATTACCCATAATTATCAAGTGTAATTTCCTTGTGAATCCCTACCTAAGATCACCCAGAAGTAGACTTTAATCTTTGGGTACTTCAGCAATACAATAATTAGTTCTGACCATTGAGTTTAAAGCCCGAAGGGCTAGAGTAGAATCTCCTACCTTTCCCAGGCAAGAAAAAGTGAAATCACTTATTCCCATTTAGGACGCGCCTAAAATGCGCCGCCAATCATGACGACGGATTGTATCTAGTGGTTCCTTTGTGTTTGAGGACTGCAATTTTTAAATCTAGCGAAAGAATTTACTTTCAATCTGACGTTTGTGTAAAAACCACGCGCGGGCGTTTTAGTTGGGAAATAAGTGGCTTCATTTCTCATCCAGGAGTCTCGAGTCTAGCTCTTCGGGCTTGGAAGTCAATAGTGCGTGTCTCGACATTGCTAAAGATACATGAAAAATTCATTTACTCCAATATAATTGCTAGAAAAGCTGAAATATCTTTTCGAAAGATTTATTCGTCCATCCGAAATGTACCTGATTTTTGTAATACATTTAATTACAAAAAAGTTCGGACCATTTTATTTCGGACATTTAATTTTCGGGTGCAAATGTTCGGACGTTTTTTGGAGATTTTGTCCGAAAATGAAATAGTCCGAACTTTTTTGTGATTAATGTAGACATCTAATCTAGTACTGAAAAAAATGACTTGGAATATCAGACACAACACACCTTCGAAAGTATAATTTAACGTATTGTTAATAATGAGACGGCCATCCAAAATTGATCCATTCATATTCAATGTTTTGTTCAGCGCATGCGCGTAAAGCAGAGCAGCATCGTGTAACATAGCAGCGTAAATCTCAACCTAAAAAAAAAACATTTGTAAGTAAGTCTGCGACCGCAGTCGGCGGCGACCCGAAGGCTCCTCTTTTTTTTTCTGGAAAAGCCCATTCAAACCTGCACTTATTCGAACAATTCAGTTAATGTGATGGTGTTCCCTCTTTAATCTGCTTACCCAACTCAGGAAAAAACACTTTGAACTTAAGTTACTCGAGCTTTCAGTTATTCGAAGCAATTTCTGTTCTCTTTTGGGTTTATTATAGACGGTTGATTGGAAGATGGGGCAAGAAAAATTTATCCGAATTAAAGACTTCGAAATTTGGTGAACCGTAAAAATAGCAGTTTAAAAAATAGCAAATATAAAAAATCCACTTTAAAAGTCTGCTAATTTTGAGCTAAAAATTGTCAAAACAGTCTCTCAAAGGGTCACAAAAACGTCAGAATTCATTCTCTCAAAGAGTCGGTTTTCGGACTTTTACTCGGACATACCCATCAATCTGCAAACCTAGTCATGGATTGTCGTTAGTTTCTTTTCTCAAGAAAACGTGAAGATAAACACTTACCGGCTCTTCAGGTGCCATAAATCTATTAAACGGTTCCTCCGCCATCTTTTTTCGAACCAAATTCGCAAATTTCTGGTACGCTTCATTTTGCGGTACGAACAAGCTAATATCTAGCATCCCTTCAAGTAATTCACAGTCTTCTGCTTCTGTCTTGTTTGGTAAGACACATTTATCAATCAGAAGCTCATAAGAGATGAAAGCATACCCAGGACGCAGTAATCCAATCTTCTTGGCTTGTTTCATGACTTTGAGAATGGTTGCTTTGTAGCCGCCCAACAAAAATACTTAAAATAGAGAAAATTTTTCATCAGAGAAAATAAAAAAATGTAGTGTTTCCGGAAACCGGCCGGGTGAAGAAAAATAATTCTCTGACCCAGCCGCAGACTTCGTTAGTAGTTGATACATTAGTATTCAGGGCTTACTGCTTTTTTCCTTCGCCCGGCTGGTTTGCGGAAACACTACATTTTTTTATTTTCGCCTCAGAGAAAATTCATTGGTCAATCCCGTACCCGGTGTAAGTTTTACATTGAAAGCGCTTCAGTAACAAAAGTAAACAACAGCCCAGCTGGCACACAACGTTGTTTCAACGTTTATCTAACGTTATATGGACGTTGTGAATGTTAGAAAAACGTTGAAACAACGTCGTGTGTCTGCTGGGAGGACTTAATGCATTACACCCCTGTCTCATACCTAGCCCCTGTGAAACATTTTCAGCAGCGATAAAACTTTTTATCAAAATCCCGATGGGGATAAAAATTCTATTGTTCCTATAACACCTAAGTTGAATAATCTAGTAGGGGTGGTTTTAGTGTACAATTTTTACACTTACTTTCGAATGGGAATGAATTCAAAGTCAATTTCTAAATTGGGGTTGAAATTGTAGGGTCCCAGCTGGCACACAACGTTGTTTTAACGTTTATCTAATGTTCATAACGTCCATATAACTTTAGATGAACGTCGAAACAACGTTGTGTGCCAGTAGGGGTATTTTTCTTACCGGGGACGAATTTTGGGCAAATTTTCAGCGGGTCTGTGACACGGAGGTGTTATAATCTTTGAACTTTTTGAATATAAAAGTCTAAGGGTCTTAAAAGGCGTTATCGACACAGGGTTAAAGTTTTCTAATCAGACCAAAAAGTCCATCTATTGCTGATGATTTTAGATTTGCAAAATATACAGCCGAATCTTAACGATTTACGATTTAATAAAATTTTGGCATTACTTTCTAACTCGGTTATTTAATAGAATACACTTTTTATTATAAAACCAGTAAAATTTTTCTGAGGCTCGGCTGTTTTTAATGTTTTTTTCCACTTTTGGGCCTCAAATTGTTCTTATCTTGCTCTTATTATAGGGTAAAATTGACGTATTTTGGGCGTTATACCCAATTTCTACTACTTTGACTCTTAAATTGCTTGAATTTGAGTAATTTCAGACATGTTGTTCATAAATTGTTCTTATTTTTTGGTGATTTTGAGCCTTATTGTTCTTATAAAATTGTTCTCATAAAACTTACTGTGTGCTTGTTCTTTTGCATCTTCCAGCTGTCTCTTCAAGAACGAATCTGAAACTGAATCTTTATTGAAATTTTGAAAGAACGGAACTTGAAGTCCGTCTTCCGCCTCTATATCGTTCCGTACGCCGTTCATAATCGACGACCAAATACCCGACGACGGCGTCAAAATCGCAATACGTGTCCATTTATAAGTTTTCATCAAATTTACGAAAATATGTCCCGATTTTGAGTAAACGCCGACAGTTCTGGCAAAATTCGGGAATTTCTGCGGCACTGAAAAGAAACTAGCTGCACATCCGTACGATATCATTGGGACGTTCCAATTATCAGCTAAATAGGAACCCGATCGGCAACCATCGCTACATGCAGGCCCGATGAGGGCATTAACCGGGAATTGATCATCTTTCAGCATATCAGCAATTACTCCCAGAGTTCTTTTCTCATCACATTGCGAATCTTTCCAAATAAACGAGATATTATATCCAGGAAGAAGTGTTGGATCCGCATTTATCTTTTCAACCGCTATAGATATTCCGGATGCAAATCGAGGTCCGGCATCCCAGTTCTTTCCTGACCATGGTATAGCGACTCCGAGGCGGATTGGCGTTAAACAATGAATCAAGTTTATGTTTATGATAAACAAAAGAATGAGGAAAAATCGAAAGCATTTTCTGATTGCCATTCCTGTTATCTTGATAAATCAAATCACAATATATGATTCCTTACAACTTTGTTTCTTTTGTTTCCAAAAGTTGAGTAATCTAAAAAGATTTTGGAAATTCTTTTTGTTGTAGGCTTGTTTAGTGTGTGTCACCTTAGCAACTTTATGGAGAATGTGTTAGCTTTGATACCAATCATCATTTCTCTTGTATTCAGTTTTCATTGTTGTCTAAAACAAAATAGCACATCAATTAGGTCATTCTCTAAAACAGAATGGTACAACAATTAGACTGTGAACATCGAGTTTAAAGCCCCGTAAAGGATAAAGAGGTATCTTACATGGATTTCAAAGCCCCCCTAAGGGGCTCGATCCGAAACTCTTGGATGGTAAATGAGGCCACTTGTTTCCTATCCAAAACGTGTGTCCCGCATGGTTTTTAGACAAACTCCGTAATGAAAATAAAACCCATCCCACGATTTCGAGAAATATGCTGTTTAAAAAAAAACGAAAGAGTTAGATTCAATCTGCCACCATTCCAAATCCGGCGCAAAAGTAAAAGTTTCACTTTTTCTTGCTTGAGAAAGGTTGCAGATTCCCTTCTAGCTTCATCGGGGCTTTAAACTCATTGGTTTCTTCAACATATTATCAAAACACCGATTTTCGCAAAAAATCTCATCACAAACGAAAAAAGACGAAATTTCTTGTATATCAAGAGAAAACTGATATTATTACTTTCAAGATTTCTTGAAAATATTTTATTTGAATGAATATTCATTCGTTAGTTTTCATTTTCATTTCGCCAAATCGCGTTACAAGTGTCTTTTTCAATCAGTCGGTGTTACAAATTTGTTATAAGAAGTATGAATGAAACTTTATCCATTTCTTATAACAAATAAGTTTGTTTTCCCCAAAAAAAAAAATTCACTTAGAGCAAAAGAGGATGTATTTTAGTTGAATTCGATATGTTTGCCATATAATAAGCTGTGACAAAAACATCATTCCCAACATCCCCATTTCTTGAATAGAGAATTAAGATATAGATTTTAAAATTGGGAAGTGACACTCAATTTTAAAACTACGCATGCATGGACAAAAATTAGTGTCACAAAATTGGACCCTTGTTGTGCAGAGAATTCAGCCCAATTTGAGTAAATTTTTGCGAAAAGTCAATTCTTATGGTACATTTTCCTGAAAATGTTTATTTATCTTAAGCGGAAATCTCGCCCAAAAATCTGCGTTTTATAACTTTTACACCCCTTTTTTCACTTCGACCGTAACAACACACATTTTTTAGGAAGCCTAGAAAACTTACCCTTAAGGGCCGCACCAACGGTAGCATGCTTACCTTGAGTTCCACCTCCTCCCGCCCGTAATTTGAACGTAATTAAAAACATGAAGTCACTTTATAAAAAAGAAGATTTCCTTTTTTTACGTAAGAAAAACAACACAAATTTAATATTCTTATAAAGATTCAATTTTGCGAGTAGAATCAGATTTCGCACTTATTCAAAGCCCAAGCTTTAAGTGTGAAAATTTGTGTCCTTTTAACGGCTTTTTTTTTCATTTTCTTTCTTCATTCTTCAATATGAAACACTATGAAGATTTATATTGAAATTAAAATGATGAAAGAAATAATGAATGATAAATTTGGAGAGTTGCGAAAGCACTGGTTTAACGAAAACAGAATTTTCAAAAAAAAATACATATATTTCGTTTCGCGGAAGATAATTAACAAGAACTTTGTGAAATGAAATAGACTAGCAAACTAGTTGGTTACTTAATAATTTCATAGGGCGGAAACAGAAGGTCAGAAAATCGGAACTGTTCACATAAGTTCGCTTTTCCCGCGTGATAGTATCTCTCAAGGCCGACTAAAACTGCTACTTGGTCATGTATCATATTTCATGATATTGCCAAATCTGAAATATCATATTTTCAAAATATGATGTTTCAATGAGTTTCAGATTTGGAAATATCATGAAATATGATATTTCCAATACTTTGGAAATATAAAAAAGTCATATTTCCATATTTACAAAAGTATATAGAAATATCATATTTTCAAGATATTTCCATGATTGGAAATCCACATCTGATGATCGCCTTGTGCGTAAAACACAGTGTAATGTTTGTTTTTAATTTTTGAAGAGAAATAACTATATGAAATGATTTAGCTCTACTTGTTATTGAGCACTATCTTCTTCACCGTTCTTCATGATTTGATGATTGGAAATCTCTTATTTCGCCCAGTGGTAAATTAAACTAATTTCTCAAAATCTGTGCTCGAATGGTGCAAAATTGGTAGGAGATATGATAAATGATTTAAATCCTTTAAATTCTCTAAAGTTAGGATTTTGGCGTCTCGTATTGAAAGTAAGAAATTTTTATAGGTATTTTGTTTCGTTTTTGGCTGAGAACTGTGAACTAATTCTAAGGTGTAAAAAAGCAAAGGGTGCACCAAAACTTAGGAATCAGAGGCGCTTTTTTGCCCCTGTTTTCGGCGTCCCCCCTAAAAAAAAATCGGCCGCTCCACATTGTTTAACCATCGGGTGACGTTATATTATGTCTTTAAGAAATCAACCACAACCACATACTGTGACCAATGAAGTATAAGCTCGGACGGCTAGAAGTGATTCTTCAACCTTTCTCAGGCAAGAAAAAGTGAAGCCTTAGAAAATACGCCGTATTTGTGAAAACGGATTGGATTTAGCGAATTCTTTGTTTTTGAGTGGTATATTTTTTGAAATCTAGCTGAAAATTTTACTTTCTATCAGAAATTCGTATAAAACCCACACGGGCCGCTCAACGCCGCACAACTTTTGTAGGATTTAGCGGCTTAAAACCTACAAAGGAGATTCGCTTCTAGCCCCTTCGGGCTTATACTTCATAGACCTTATCGGAGTTTTTGATTTTTCTAAAAAAGCGATGCATTGTGGGATTGTTTCGAGTGTATTACAATAAAAATCTCTTAGGAATTCCTCGATCGAATTCTATTGTAATCAATCAGAAACAATCCCACAATGCATCACCTTTTAAAAAAATCAAAAACTCTGATAAGATCTATTGACTGTAACTCCCATATCGTTTATTTAACGTTCACCTAACGTCCATCATACAACGTATGACCTATTAAAATGTTCTCTGAATCAGACTATAGAAATACCACCTACTAAACATACCAAGAGAAAAACTGTTGTTTTCTGTTTCCGTTTAACAGCGGATTCTCTTTAACTCGAACCTCTATTAACCGAATGTTTCCTTAACTCGAACAAGTTTTATGGTCCTGTCAATTAACGATGCATTATAAACCTTACTACATACCTTACTCCATAACTTAAATATTCCTCAACGGTGGAATTGTTACAATGGAATCTCTTTAAATCGAACCTCTTTAACTCAAATGTCTCCTTAACTCGGACAAGTTTTATGGTCCCTTCAGCTAACAATGGCTTGTAAGCCTGACTCCATAATAAATCTAAATTTCCTTGATTCGAACAAATTTGTATCCCCCCCCCGTGCGTGTTCGAGTTATGGAGACTCAACTGTAATCGTTATCAAGTTAAAACATCGAAGCAGAGACGTCAAATAAAGTAATAGGTGAAAAAAAAGCAAAAGTCTTGGATATGTGGGGGAAACAAAAATTTTTATAAAAAATGATTAGAAATTATTGGATAAAGAAGATGAAAAATACACAGTATTTTAATTGTAAGAACCAGAATATCTTAGCTGAGCCCCATCACATTAAAACGATATCCCAGACAAAAGATTAATCGGTTTTAAAAAAATCTTCTTTAATTGAGATCTGGCAATCAACCCTTTTTAGCCTAGAGTTGACATCTTCAAAAATCAAGCCTTGATTGTTCTTAAACTTTTTTAAATTTAGTCTGGTGACATTATGATGTTCTTATAAAAGAAAAAAAGAATTCGAAGAAGGAACAAAAGCCCATGGTACTTAATAGGGTTAAATCAGTTTGTTCTATCTGAAGACTCCGTAATCTATACTATAAAGAAATATATGAAAAAGAAAAATGACTTTGAAAAAAAAGTATGAAAAACAAACATTGAGGGAAAAGAAAAGAAATTGATGAAAACTCATAATTAATCTTCTGTATAGGTTTGATAAGATAAATAACCCACTTAACTCAGCCCCAGGTCTCCTTTTTTGAATATCCCCTTTTTGTATTCATTTCATCTCCATTTTCTCGGTTAAGAAATTTCTATTTGGAGAAAATTTTGTAATTTTTTATAATTTTTTTTTCTTAATGAAATAATTTGTTTAAAAAAATCTGCTTCTTTTTTAACAACCATGATTATCCCTTCTCTAGAATACACCATGCTTGTGACGTCATCTCTGTTAAGTTATTAGATATTAGAACTCCGTCAACAAGCTCCCAAAATCTACAGACTCAAAATTTTTTTCGAAAATAAAGATGAAAAATATCTGAAGACTAAAAGGACTACAATCTACAAACTACTGGCTACAATCGAAAAAACCATTGACTTCCAAGCCCGAAAGGCTAGAATCGAGACTTCTGGACTGGAAATCAAACCACTTATTTCCAATCCAGATTGAGCACCGTATTGAAACAAAAATCTATCGCTATATTTCAAAAAATGAAGTCCTCAAAACAAAGGAACCTCTGGATACAAACCGTCGTCATGATTACGGCGTGTTCTAGGCGCGTTCTGGATGGGAAATAAGTGGTTTCACTTTTCCTTGCCTGGGAATAGGCTAGAGATTCTACTCTAGTCCTTTGCCGAAAAATTTAAGAAATACCAAATCGGGCTATGAAGTTAATTTTCATTCGTTACGTACAGTAGCTACCAGTCAAAAAACAACAAAGTATAACCAAAAGCCAGAGTCGAATCTTCTATGTAAGATTTGAAGCCGGTGAAGCCACTTATTTTCTACATAAGTTGTACGGCCAGTGTGGTTTTCATACAAACACTTGATTGGAAATACAGTTGACGCTCTCTAATTCGATCTTCAAGGAAAATTGGATTTTCATCGAATAAGGGAGCTTATCGAATAAGGGAGCGTCGTTTATGCGAGTTTCTTGTTGACGGAGACTTTAAATTTCTTCGAATACGGGAGCCTATTGAATAGTAGAATGTCGAATTAGAGAGCGTCAACTGTAACAAAAAATATAAGAGCACGAAAAAAAGAAAGTGCTAGATTCAATCCACCATCCGAAATAAGATACAAAACTTCAAGGCTTCACTTCTCTTAACTTGATAACCCATTTAATGTTAGATGAACGTTGAAACAACGTTGTGTGCCAGCTGGGAAATGTTGAAGAATTGCCCCTAAGACTTCAAGTTGAAAACTCAATGATCAAGACTGTGTGAGCACTTACCACGCTTTATACTGGCTTAAAAAACACTCAAACCAAACAGGAGACAAAGCGAACTAAATAATATCCTATTAATCTTGATTTTGAAACATTAAAATTTTTCTCTAAGATGGACAAGACAGAATGATAATGGTATTCCAGACTCCTCACCGTGAAATCGATTAATCATTTTTTGAGAAATAGACCAAAAACCAATCCAATTAATCACTGGACTACAATAATCTTATCAATAGGCTAATTAGCCTGAACCAAACCAACCTTCTTCATTAACAAGTGAGAAACATACGTCTGATACAGGCTAGAACTAGACATGCAGTTTTTATTAACATTCTTCTTGTATTATCTTAATTCCATAAATAAATTCGTGAATGATGATAAACTAACCTCCGGCTAGAACTATACAAGTAATTTTCATCATAAAGTCAATCCGGTGTGGGTATTTGGGAAACAAGGGGTACGGAGATGTGCTGCTGGTCAGGGTACCTTTCAACCAGTCCCACGTAGGTGGATTGCAAAAACACCATAATAGAAAAATCAGTCCCTCAAGGGTACTGTTTTTTGGAGATTTTGGGAAAAAAGTGAAACATTTTGAGAGAATTTGCGACTTTTACACCAGTTTAAATTTGCAGCTATTTGCTAAAATCGGGGTATTTCTGTAGAAAATATTACGTCGTGAATTAAACTGGTATATTAGGCCTTTCCAGTGCAAATTTCTGAAAAAATATGTAATTGCTGTAAAAATTCCCACTGTGATAAAAGATTAGCCTAATTAACTAAGCCCATATTCACAAGGCTAGGGCACACATGGCTAATGGCATTACAGCATTCTCGGCGCTTTAAAGACTTTTTATATTTATGGGTTTTAAGTTTGCCTCGGAATACTTTTACTTATTCAGCCTTGTTATTCAGTCACAACTTACCATTTATCCTGGTGACTAATTCAAAGTAGCTTAGATTTCTAGGCTAATAAGAGACATACACAAATATAAAAGTGACAAGACGGCGCCTCAAGCCATTTTATTCAAAAGAGAACGTCTACTGCAGTAAAAAATCTTTAGCAGAGTGCGCGCGATCTACTAAATTGATCCCTATATGCCTTTAACATTTTTGAAAATTCAGTGTTTTTTAGTGTTTCGTGCATGACACCAAATTCTCCAGTTTCCTCAGATCGCTCCGTTTTCGCACTAAATCTTCATGTTGCAGCGAGCAAAATCCTATGATTGGTTTGTTTTTACAAAAAGCTTTTTCATCAGGACGCCTGTTAGATATTTACTGAAAGGAAAGCAATGATTCCAGTAATACACCTCTGTCTCACAGCCCCAGTTGAGCTTTTTCCCACAATTGGAAAAAGATCTTTATCTAGAGTTCAAATAGGGATAAAAATTCCATTGCTCCCAGCTCAAAAAATTCGGAGTGCAGTGTACAGAATTCGCAGTATAGAGTGCTCTTTTTTCAACTGACTTTCAAAGGGGAATAAAATCAAACTCAATTTCCAAATGGGGCTGAAATTTTTTCCACCGGGGACGAAAATCTTACTGCAAAATTTCCAGTAGGGCAGACACAGGGGATTAGAAATATCTCCACTGTGTCACAAACCCACTGGGACCCCATCCCTACTGGAAAATTTGGCAAAAATTTAGTCCCTGGTGGGAAAATACCCTGAAATTTCAACCCCATTGGGAAATTGACTTTGATTTCAACCCCACTCGAAAATCAATGTCTGGAAATTGCACTCCAAAATCATCCCCACTGGATTTTTCTAACCTTGGAACAATAAAATTTTTATCCCCATTGGAATTTCAATAGGGATTTTTATTCCCCACTGAAGAAAAAGGTTTCACCGGGGCAGGGTGTGAGACAGGGGTGTAGTAATATCTTCGCTCAGAAATCTCGCAAATTATGATACTTTAAAAAACGTCAACGGTAATGCCAAAGATTAATAACAACAAAACCATGTATTGGTAAATCATACAAAAACTGTTACAAAAGAATATTGAAGAAAATCTGAAGAGAAAATATCCATTTCGAATCAGTTGAAATAAAAAAAACATACTTGAGGATGAAAATTGAAATTCATCTTTCCAGGGGATGAACGATTTTATATAAGAACAAACTATACAAGAACATGAAGCTTCGATGGCCAAAATGTTAAGAACAAGTTAAGAACATTCTAAGGTTTTGCGGACTTTTAAACACCCAATTTCTTAGAAAAATCGGACAAAAATACAGAAAATGGTGTAAATGAGAAAATGCTAAGAACATTTTTAGGCATAAAACTCAAATACTTTACATCCGAAGGCTTCAAATATTTCAATGTTCTTATGAAAAAACGTGAACAGTATACTTGAGAATGAAATAACTGGGAACCTACCTTTTCGGAAGATATCTGAAAACATCTTACAGGTTCCTTTAAACCGCAACGTACGAAATCTTTCTTTAAAATCTGAAATCTCTCCCAAAGTATGGGACTTCACACTTTGAGCCCCTAGGTGTGAAAAAAACCACAACGTGAATTGAGGTAAAATTGTATCAAGAAAGAAGGATTATGAAATCTTTTGTAATTTAAATATTTATTATAAGAATGTTATCCTAGTTTTGAATCAAAGTTTGTTTTTGAAAGCCTAAGAATGTTGCATTGTGGATAGTTAGAACATAGTCAGAACAAAATTAGCATATTACTCTCAAATAGCTATCAACGGATTGATTAAAATTGTTAGTACTAAGCTAAAGTTAGAATAGTCATTTAAAAGAAAAAAGAAATTCACCAGAGCCATTAGAGAATTCTTAGAGTCGATATTTAACGTGAAAAGTACAGTAATCTAGGGCTTTTAGACAGTGATTCGATTGTTTTCCAAAGTCCACGGCCAGCCGGCTTGGCTATCTATGAACTGAACAGAACATAGGAAGGAGCGGGAATTTGAACTGGGAATCACTGGTTTGAATACTGACACCATTGACCACTTGGCCATTGCTCCTTTTTCTTATAGAAAAATATGTTTCATCTGAAGTGGTATTTTAAACCACAGAAAACCGTCATTTATTTATTTGCACGTAAAATATTTATCACAATCATTAGAATTGACAATTTTGAAGCTATATAAATATAATATGAAAGAGTCGGGGATGCGGATGGCGTGATTTGTTGTCGATCTTTTTTAGTAAATCTTTCACACGTTTTTTATCATAAGAACAAACTATATAAGAATATAAGGCTTCGATGGCCAAAATGTTAAGAACATTTTAAGGCTAGACCCTAGAACACTCAATTTCTTAGGGAAATAGACAAAAATACTCAAAAATTTGTGAAAATAAGAACATGTTAAGAACATTTTAGTCTTAAAACTCAAAAATGGCTTCAAAAATGTTGGATGTTCTTATAAAAAAAAAACTTGTAGTAAATTCAGGGTTCTTAAGATTAAGTTCCTCTTAGGGTATAACAATTATAGCTTTTTTTCTGTCGAGGAAAACCCGTTCATCGAAGAAACTTTGCAACATTTTCAATATTATTATCATATTTTTCCCGTAAAGGTTCTGAAAATTCCATATTGAAACAAGGAAAATCCCCTTCAGCTGGTGAATTTAAGATAACGTCCTTCATCTCGTACCCAGAGCAATTTGCACCAATTTTTGATGTGCTTGCAATGTAAGAGTACAAACGGAATCATAAAAAAGTGAGTTCGATAATATTCTTCACTTGAAAAGAAATTACAAAACTGAGAAATCGATTCGCGCCATCGCTCATCCCGAATTAAAAATTATAAAAATCAGGGAAAAAGTTAAAGAAAGTAAAAACACTGAAAGATTAGCCCTATGTACTTTACTTCAATTAATTTAAAAATTAAAAAGTTCCCCTGATTAAATGTAAAAAACAAGAAGTCTGGGTAAGCGATAACACTAACAGAATTTCCGCGCAAAAAGTTTTGAGATTGAAAATAAGTTTCATCGCGTGGCTAATAAAACTAAAGTACAGTCCCAGCTGGCACACAATGTTGTTTTACCGTTTATCTAACGTTCCCAACGTCCATATAACGTTAGATGAACGTTGAAACCACGTTCTGTGCAAGCTGGGGGTCAAGTTAAGGAAATTTCAAGATACGGAGTAAGGTTTTTAACAAACTCGAACCCAGTTTGCTTTTTCGTGATTCTGATAGCGCTCACGAATTGTATTACGTCCATCATTAAAATCAAAAAACTTAACGACGACTCTAACAATCTAAAGCAAATCTTTCTTCCAAAAAAAAGCCCGAAATTGAAGAACTTCTACGAAGTGAAAAAGTAGTTAATTTTTACCTGTTAATTAAATTAAAAATCTGCTCTTCTACACAAATTTTGCGCACCCCTTGGCTAAGCTACTGGATTACCGGTGTTAGAGATACGTACAGTTTTACTGTTGTTGCTTAACCATTTGGCGGGTTCTGTGAAGTTGTGTTACTTGTTCGAGTCATTTGAGTTTTATAGGTTCAAATTAAAAAGTTTCCACTAATATTTACAATAAAATGAATGAGAATCGAATAATGAAGTTTTCATACTTACTACCGGTAAAGATCCACAATGTCTACCGTCGTTTTTTATAATTCTCCCATTCCTGCAATAAGATCCCTTTGCCACTTTTCTTTCGGGAAAAAGACCAGGACTCAGGATAGTTAATGAACTTCGGAAAAAAAGTTTCGTTAGTAAACACAAGATTTTCCGTACTTTTAGAAACAAACCCTTTCCAATCGCTTGCCGGTTATCCCGGTAAAATAGCGGAGAAATTTCGGAAAAGTGATAAAAATCTTATTGTAGAAATAGGAAACTTATAAAAAAACGACGGTATGAATATTCTGTCAATTTGTGAATTGAAGTGCTGTAGATTGTGAATTTAAAAGATTTTTAATCTAAAAAACTTCACAATAAAGAAAAATTGATACATATTATAGGCTTAAGACTTCATTAGCCACTCAGAAGACTGACACTGAAAAATGCCTAAGCTCAAGTAAATGCTTTTTTATAAGAAAAAACTATATAAGAACGTAATACTTCGATGGCCAAAATATTGAGAATAAGTTTTAAGGCTTTATGCAAGCTTTATGGACCTAATTTCTTAAGTTGCACGAAAATTGCACAAAAATACTCAAAATTAAGAAAATTTTAAGACTATTTTTGGCAAAAAAAAATGGAATATTAAAAAAAACGGAACATCTGAGGCTTCAAAATTTTTTGAAAGTTCTTAGAAAAAAAACATGTATCTCTATTTTATCAGACACTTATCATTATAATATACTTGTCTGAAAACTCTGAAAACTCTGAAAATATTCCTCCATCAGGAATCAGGAAATCATGGCAAAAAAGCTGGCCCAATAGACCTTATCGGAGTTTTTGATTTTTCTGAAAAAGCGATGCATTGTGGGATTGTTTCGAGTGTATTACAATAGAATTCCCTCGAGGAATTCCTAAGAGATTTCTATTGTAATACACTCGAAACAATCCCACAATGCATCGCTTTTTTAGAAAAATAAAAAACTCCGATAAGGTCTATAAAAAACAGACGAGTTCTTTGAAACAGGCCAATTAACTATCCTGAAAATCTTTAGGGTTCCCTTGGTACCCCTTATATCACACCAAATCCTTCCCAAGAATCAACTGAGTCACAAAGTTCTTCTCAAGAATCACTAGGGTCACCAAATCCTTCTCAAGAATCACCAGGGCCTCCAAAATACATCACCACGGAATTACTCAAAATTTAATGGCTTCAGCGAAAGCTGACCTTGATATACCCTGGACAAGCAAAATCTTTGATCGGAGTTTTTGGAAAGTGGTACCCTAACGGTAACACTGCATGTAGTATTATCATTAAGGTACCACTTTTCAAAAAAAAACTCAAAGATGGTGGATATATTAGCTTATTCAAAGGTATAAAGAAGTCAGTGACATGATAAAAAAGACAAGCTGAAATTCAATGCGCCTCTATATAGCTCAAAGCAATTAAGTAAATCTAGGGTTGATTCAGAAAAGAATTTTAGGGAAAAGGATCTTGAAAAACATGATAATTAGAAACTAAGAGAGAATACTCTTCTTGAAACCCGATAAAGAAAGTAAACAAGTTCAAAAGGAAGATGAAAAGATTTCAAAAAAATTAGAAACAAATGAAAAAGTTGTGGAATGTTTGTCGGACAATTTTCGCGTAAAGAAAAAACTATCAACAGGAAATTAAAATTGAAAAAACACTTTGTTTGTATCGCAAATTATAACATCGCAAATTCTTCAACTTTTGATTGTAGCGGTCTTAACATAACATACAAAGGTATTAAAGCGCCCAGACGACACACAACGTCAAAACAACGTCCATGTGACATTCATAACGTCCAAATAACGTTATTTGAACGTTAAAACAACGTTGTGTGCCAGCTGGGTACACAACGCTGTCACATCGCCCTTATATTACCACACCCTGAAATTTGGTTAATTTAATAGACTAGTTTGTTAGTCTAAGTAAGTAAGTCTGCGAATGCAGTCGGAGGCGATCCGAAGGCTTCTCTTTCGATAGTTATCTACCCGAAGGTAGGGGAAGGCGCCAGTCTTTCTCCCTGGATTGCTCCACCTACCCTTGATCCTTCTCTTAATTGCTCCACCTACCCTTGATCCTTCTCTTAATTGCTCCACTTACCCTTGATCCTTCTCTTAATTGATCCACCTACCCTTGAACCTTCTCTTAATTGCTCCACTTACCCTTGATCCTTTCTTTAATTGCCGAGCATCAAGCAGAGAGGCATCAAGTACAATTTTGTAAATCATTGGTATGACCCGGCTCGGGGATTGCCTTTGACCTTGCACACCGTAGCCGGATGCTCTACCACTGCACTACAATCGCTGTTAGTCTACTAATTTCTTTAATGGAAAAGAAGGTAACCTTTTTCTATCCAAGACAGAACGGACTACTTGTTTTTAAAGTAAAAGCTAGACCTAAGTACAATTTGCCGTCAACTTTTGAAAAAACAATAAATTCAATCTAACATCACCATGTACTTCGGAGGCTCAGCTATGGTATTACAAGATATCACTGTCTAACCTCTTCGAGTAACAACAGTCCACTGCTCAACCAAAAATTCTCAAGGTTCTTTCTCTGGCTTAAAGTTCAATAAAACGATATCAATAAAACCGGGCATACTTCTTTATAAATCATTTAGTCTGATGATCCCAGCTGGCCCACAACGTTGTTTTAACGTTGAAGTCACGTTAACTGGACGTTATGAACGTCAAATGGACGTTGTTTTGACGTTGTGTGCTGGCTGGGATACTTTATCTTCTCCCTTTTTTCTCAAAACTCTAGACGAAACATTAAAAAATTAAAAGATGAAAATCTAATACTTGGGACACACTTGCAAAGTAAATCAGCTCTGTTTAACAATGTGCAGAATTGCAGAATTCCTATTAGGGGGCACACGAGGGCTTTTTAATTTCTAAAATACCAAATAATTTTGCAGTGATTTCTTAAACTTAGGATTTGGATGTTTTAATTTTATTATCGATCTTTCTCTCGTGTCTGAGCCATTTTGACTGAATTCTAAAATTTAAGAATCTCATTTCTGAGATTTGGACAGTTTTATTCCCGACACCGAGCCACTTTAGCACTCCAAACTACCAAAATAATTGTCGCATGATTTCTAATATGCTGAAACTTTAAAAGGTCGACTTCTACAATATCGAAATCTTGTATCATCTTGTCGATGACTCCGAAAAAATAACACAGTAACACCCAGGAAATAAACTCTTATTTTGACTCTAGGCTTTCATGATGACTGTCACTTTTGCGTGTTTAAAAAAATTAGAAATACCATTTTCACCCAAATTCATATCAAGAAATTAGCAAAATAACATCTTTGAAATGAGTAAAGCTATACCAAAACTGAAATGAAATGAATTTTTTTTCTCGAATCTAGAGTTCTCTTTCTTCGTGTAGAGACGTTAAGTAGTCAATCGATAGAAAGCCGTTCGCTTGAGAATATTACATAAGAAGTAAAGGTCGAATGAAATAATTTGTGATAGATTTCAAATTTAATCAAAACTTTTTTTTTATATTACGTGAATAGTATTAAACCTTCGGATATTGTTAACTTTTTAAGTTTTGAGCGTAAAATTTCTCGTTAAGTATTCTTGTGCAATTTTCTAAGAAGTTGAGTGTTTGGGATTCCATAAAGCCTTAAAATGTTCTTAAATTGTTCTTAATATTTTGGCCATCGAAGCCTTATGTTCTTATATAGTTTGTTCTTATAAAACGAGCACCTGAATGGAACTTCATCGCCTTCAGAGAACAATCACGAATTCTCATGGTTTTGAAAAATCCACATGGAAATTTAGAATTGTCAATGTGAGTCCTTGAAACCTATGAAATTATGCGACTTTCCCCAAAGGCCGGAAAATTCTCATCAACACTCAGACAGGGGTGGAAACGTTACTGCTAAACCTTTGCACGTTTTTTTGAGAATACATAAGATATGTAACTATATAAGAACTATATAAGAACATTAGGCTTCGATGGCCAAAATACTAAGAACATTTCAAGGCTTTGCGGACTCTAAAACACCAAATTTCTTAGGAGAATATAAGAATGATGAAAATACACACGTAATAGTAAAAATAAGAACATGTTAAGAACATTTTTAGGCTAACCAAATAAAGTTAAGAACATCCATAGTATAGATGTTCTTGTAGTTATATTTGAAAATCACCTAGTATAACAAGATCGGTGAAAAAGATGAGTTCTTATAAATTCTTAGAAATACTCATAAGGGGTTGGAAACAAATTACAACTTAACTAAATCGACGTCAAAGATAATTTCATTTGGCGTTTAGATCGATCGGAGTATCGCTTTCTTTGGCGCTTAAGAGTTCTTATAAATCATTCTCTGAATTTCTTAAAAGAGGCTTGACAACGAATTTGGTACATCTAATATAACTAAATTGGCAAAAAAAAGATCGTTTTATTTGGCGCTTAAGAGTTCTTATAAATCATTCTCTGAATTTCTTAAAATGGGCTTGGAAACGAATTTGGTACATCTCATCAACGTGCTAATGATAAAGTAAAATAAAGCTGTAAGATGTGACACGTTTTATCTACTTCTTAAGCGCTTATATGTAAACATATAAAATGATGTACTAAGTTTCAAGCCAGAAGGGCTAGAGGCGAAACTCCTGCATGGGAAATGAAAACACTTATCTCCCATCCAGAACGCCCGCGCGTAGTTTTTAGGAATATGGATAAAAATACTCACAAATTGTGGAAATTAGAACATTTCGAAAACAAAACAACGTGTTCCTGAAGGTAGGGGATGTCGCAACTCCCTTCCTTGACCACTGACCCTTGATCCAATTATTAAGTCGCTGAGTATCATGTACCATTTTGAGAGTCTTTGATCGGTTGGCTGGGAGTTGAATCTTTTTCCTATAATCGCTTAACGCACGTAATTATTTTAGAGTCCGTAAAGCCTTGAAATGTTCTTAAACTTGTTCGCGATATTTTGGCTATCGAAGCTTTATGTTCTTAAATATTTAGTTCTTATAGAAAATGTGTAGAAAAACATCAAGTCTTCCAACCACGATGACCCGTCTACTGTATACACACTGACCTTTATATACCCTGGACCAAGCTTCTCAATCCCAGCCAAGCAAAATCTTTGATCAGAGTTTTTTGAAAAGTGGTACCCTAATGGCGGCACTACTCGATAGCGGTGTAAATGCATCGAGAGCGCTAGGTCTACTTTTCCTCAAATTCTTTTGATGATGTAGCGACGTTAATTTTTAACATTGCAATGGCTTCTTCTCGGGTACCAATTCCAAAAAAACTCCAATCAAAGATAACAGATATTGCTTGGTCCAGGGATATATAAAGGTCAGTGGTTATACCTTGCGCTTGGTCAAAAAAAAGTCTGAAAATTTCAAAAAGCGTAAAAAGCTTCAAGTATTTGGTCATTTCTTTACATGTGTTTATGGTATAGGTATTAAAAAACTATACACCGTTGGTAAGGGATTTCCGAGGAGAATAATATACCTTATCGGGGAAAACTTCGTCGGGGAAAATTGACGAAATTTTGGACAAGTGACGAATATTTTCCCCGACGAAAATTCTCCCCGGCCTTAATGCGTTTACCAACTACCAGCAAGTGACAATTTTTTTCCCGACGAAGTTTTCCCCGATAATGTAAAAGATTTTTATAAATTTTCTTCCTCATTTCTCAATTTTTAAAAAATCCAATAGATAATTCTCCTTGAAAATATTTTTTCCAACGAGGTATAATATTCTGATATAGCATATGCGTACCATACTGAGAAATTATTTAAATGGTAAAAAAGGTAAAAGTGTCCACATACTTTTGAGACAAGCTTTAGTTTTCATAATAGACCAGAACTGTATCATGAATCAATCATCGAAGACAACTTACATGTTTGTGATATAACAACATTTTTGCATTCTATGTCCAATGCATTTGTTTGACCCATCATGACAAAATTTGAAAAAAAAACTACCGGGTGTCCCAGAAAAAAGTTCCGCTCTTTGAAGTGAATTTTCTCGAGTTCTATGAACTTTCAGATAATGAATCTTTTTGCATTGGAAAGAGGAAGGATAAAATTAAATTTTGAAGGGTCATTTATTAAATTAAGTCAACTTGATCAAAAGTTATGGCCAAAATGCTAAAACATCACTTTTCAAAAAAGTCAAAAAAAGACGAAAAATGAGGGGATTAAATTCATTGTAAGACAAAGACACAAAAAGCTTTGGAAACTCTTGGTAAGATTTTGATGGAATGTTTGGAGCTCGAAAAAGCATCGTGCCCCTTGATTATGCCCATGGGAGCTCGTTAAATTAGACAAAGAAAAGAAAAGGAATTAACAATAAAATAAAGAAACCTTAAAGAACATGGAAAAAACTTTGAGCATAAATAAATTGGCAAAAGAAGTGCTTTCTTTATGATGATTTGATCTCCTCTTTTTTCGTCTTTTTTTGACTTTTTTGAAAAGTAATGTTTTAGCATTTAGGCTATAACTTTTGATCAAGTTGACTTAATTTAATAAATGACCCCTCAAAATTTAAGTTTATCCTTCCTCTTTCCAATGCAAAAAGATTCATTATCTAAAAAATAATAGAACTCGAGAAAATTCACTTCAAAGAGCGGAACTTTTTTCTGGGACACCCGGTACAAACCACACTAAAAATATCACTTAAACTTGTGAAAAATCAATAAACTTTAATGATTCATGTAGTTAAAAAATCAACACACATAAACACAGAAAACATTAACCCTTACATCTTACATTGTATGACGATTGTATGACTATTAGAAACCTTAAAATTAAAGTCCAATCTTAGGCAGTTTTTCTACAGGCCTTGTCTCACTCAGTACACTCCCTTCTCAAAGACCCGGTAGGGCATTGTCAGCCAGTGAGGGTGAGAAAATTCAGCGGGGGTATAAAAAAAAAACACTATATATTATCTAATTACTGTATTTTAGCGGGGACAAAAACTGGGGTATAATGTTCCATTGGCCAATCTTTCCAGTGGGGGGGGGGATTTCCAAAATGGTACTTGGTGCCTCTCTGCTTGATGTTCAGTAACTAAAGAGACGGATCAAGGGTAAGTGGAAAAATCCAGGCAAAGGAGTGGCGCCCTCTCCTACCTTCGGGTAGACAGCTATACGAAAGCATGAAGGTAAAGTTAAACTTTGAAAACAGTCAGGAAAAATTTAAAGAAACTTGTGTCGAAACGGGTTTGCCTTTTTTACCCAAAAATCTGTGAGTTTGGAAGAAAATTTTCTTAAACTTGCGAAAAATAAACCTAAACGACATTATGATTTAAAACACAAACAGATCACCATGTCATCTTGAAAAAGGGACAAAGAAGTACATAATCGGACAAAAATTAGTCGGCCCTAAGTGACTAAATTTTGGCTTAGTGACTAAAATTAGGGCCGACTAAAAATTTAGGTTGACTAAATTTTGGGCCGACTAAAAATCTAGGCTGACTAAAATTTGGGCCGACTAAAAATTTAGAAATGGTCAAAACTTAGTTATTAGTCTGCCCTTAGTGACTACATTTTGACGAGGTGACTAAAATTAGGACCGAATAATAATCAAGGCCGACTAAAATTAAGGCCGACTAAGTTCTGGCCGATAAGGTGCGCTATATTTGTTCACCGTGCGTTAAAAAAGAGTTTTCATCATAGACCATTGAAATATACGGCTATGACGCTGCAGCTGACGCTCGCTTTACCCTCACTACGTTCGTTTATCATAGTTAATAGCAAACTGCGACCGCAGTACAGTGTTAGAGCATCCGGGTACGGTGCGCAAGGTTGTTGGTACAACCCCGAGCCGGGTCAAAACAAAGATTTCCAAAATGGTACTTGATGCTTCTCTGCTTGATGCTCAACAGTTAAAGGAAGGATCAAGGGTAAGTGGAGCAATCCAGGGAGAAAGAGTGACACCCTCCCCTACCTTCGGGTAGATGCTATCGAAAGAACAGCAATCTGGTCGCCTCCGACTGCGGTCGCAGACTTACTTATTTACTTATTAGCAAACTAATCTGACAGTTTTTTCCCCGATTGTTACTATTATTAGTATTCCCGTTTCGACTTATTTCCCGATTCGTAAGTAGGAAAAAACACATGTGAGAAAATTTAGCATAGAACTCTTAAAGGGTCCAAAAGTTTATTTCAAACAGTAATACCTAACTACGCCACGTAGCTAATTGCCAAATGACGCTATCACGGGGCTCAAACAAGCATATTAAAGCATATCAATGATTTTGCAATCGCAAGTTGCACTTCAAAGTAAGCCTAACAATACTCACGGTACCGACAAACCATCGGAATATGAAAAGAAGACCAAAAACTGCAAGACAGATGAAGAATAAAACTTCCTCAAAAAACACCAACAGTTTGATATATCTTTTATCATATAAAAAAGGAGGCGCGCCTCTTATGCTGACAAAAATATGGAGGATGGAGATAGAGGAAAGATGTTTTTCCCGGGGGGAGGGGGGTACTTAGGCAAAATAGGTGTTGAGTATTTGCGGACGGTAAGGGTCGGGTTTTTCACCCTTCAAAGTCTCTCTAAGGGTCGCAAAAATCACGATTTTTAGTACATTTAGGGTAGGGAAATTTTCAAAAATCGAAGAAAAATTTTTTCAAAAACTCTCCCTTTTCAGCAAAACTCAGTATCTCTAAGAGTCGGTTTTTGGAGGTCGCATCTACACATACCCCTCATCCGCCAACCCTAGTACCCCCCCCCCCACCGGTGTTTTTTTCTAAGTAAGCAAATGGTAGGGGACTGAGAAAACACGTCAGAAGATATCCTTTAACAGTGGCGTAGCCACTGGGGGGGGGCAAGGGGGGCTATGCCCCCCAATCATTTTGTTTTTTGAGTGCATTTTCAAGTATTCTAGAGCTCAAATTTTCAAAATTTTCTCCCTTCGTGGTGTCACTAAACTTCAGCCCCCTAAAATGAAAATGCTTCCTACGGCACTGTTTAATGAAGACAAGCCGAGTAACTTTGAAAAAGAAAAACAACAAACTTTGGTAAAGCCCCTCTCTTGTAACTACTCTCAGCATGATCACATCATCAAATAACTAAAAATACATTTGTAAAAAGCTACAAAAGGGTTTCATTTCTATTCATCAGTTCAAATTTTCAGCAGAAAAACAAACTTATTTTGAGCGAAATTTTTTCGCGAAGTAAAAAAAAATGTATTCTTCCTTTTTTCTTCCATAGTCATGATTTTTCATCATAACTTTTTCATGTTTTTTATATAGTTTCGTATATTAAAAGTAATAAAACAAGTTCTTCCCAATATTTTTGTGACTTTTTTCTTTAGTGATAAGGGGTTGAAAAATATATTATAAGGAAAAAAAGTAAAATAATTAATATAATATGGAAAAGCAAGACGAAATAGAAAAATTACAAGTGTAGAGGAAGGAGAATGAAAATGAAAAATTATTACACACTTTTTTACATAAGAACATCTGCAAATATACCTCAGCCTCAATTTTCTTATATTTACAATTTTGGCTTTTAATCTCCTCCGATATTGTTAAGGAATAGAAGGATTCAAATCAGTGCCATCTTTATTAAATCTGAGGATGAAATTCTTCAAAATCAATTCTAAAGTTTTTAGTCAAATTTCAGCTGTCACTCAATGCCCCTTAACGTGAGCACTAAAGCATAGCTTTTTCTGAAATTCAAACTGTGGAGATGAACTGTATCGCGCATATATCAATCTCATTAATATCTGAAGAATCGAAAATGGAGAACTCATATTTCTATGTTTCTTACTTGTGATTTGATTGGTCCCAGTTGGCACACTACGATGTTTCAACGTTTATTTAACGTTCATAACGTCCATATAACGTTAGATAAACGTTGAAACAACGTTGTATTCAACGCGCTCTTAGCGTGAACAAGAGTAATAATCGCAGGGTCTCAGATCAAGCAGTTCCCCAGTTGGAATACAACGTTGTTTCAACGTTTATTTAACGTTATATGGGCGTTGTGAACGTTAAATAAAGTCAGTCTTCCAAGGCCGATTTATAATTTTCATACGCTGTGATACCCACGATATCCCCCTAATAAGCTACAAGTCTTTTCTAATAACATTTTTTATCTAGAAAAACATTAATAATTATCCAGGCATATTATAATCGGCGAATATATCGGGCTAAAATTTGAAAAAATCTAAAGGGACAAAATGAGCATGACCTTTTTTAAACCTTTCATCCGTTTAAGAAATGTCAAAATTCTGTTTCAAAATGGCGGGAAAATATTTTTCATTCCAATAATTATGAATCCTGTAATATCGAGAAGATAACATTTTGTATTCTCTGTACATCTTCTTGGATTCTTTTTTTGATGAATATTAAAACTTAGGGAAAGATAAATGGATCATCATAAAAATGTAACAGAATGTAAAGTAGCCGTTTTTACCGTCTTTTACTCCGTATTTTCCTGTAAGAGAAGAGCCCGACTGAAAATATTCCGCCTTGACTTGACCGTTTTTAAGCGCTGTAGTACACGTATTTTTTTACAAGAACCTTCAAAATATTTGTAGCCTTTCGGATTTTCTTAACTTTTTGTGTTTTAAGCCTAAAAATGTTCTTAACATGTTCTTATTTTCACCACTTTTTTACCATTTTATCTATTTTCCTAAGAAATCGGGTGTCCGCAAAGCCTTAAAATGTTCTTAACTTTTTTTTTTTTTTTTTTTTTTTTTTTTTTTTTTTTTTTTTTTATTGGAACATCCAGCGGTAGCTTTGGTAAGCGCGCTGTCCTCTTAATTTATTTTTTTTTTTGATAATTTTTTCGTTAAAGCATTTTCGGAACGTAATATACTAGAGAAATTAAATACAAGTCGGTATTGAAAAATATAAAATATACTATATACCGGAGCCTGTCCCGGCATGGATCTTTTGGATTTAAATAAAATTAGAATTATGGATTATGTATAAGAAAGGAAAAATAAAAACTTAAACTTCATCTTGAGGGAGTCGTACTCTACCTCTCGATCCACGGATGCATCTCACTGTAGATCTAACGAGCGAGAAGCATATGATAGTTCTAATGCTGTTAGTAACTTTTGAGAAAGTTTCATGTCTTTTGTCTGCTATCATTTCAGCTAGACGCTTGTAAAATAACGTACATTCACGTCCCATCGCACCATTTGCCGCAAAAACAAGCGGAGAAAAAGTCCCATTTTCGGCTTGCAAAATACGTTCACCATATTGTCTCTTCTTTTTCGCGTTCATTGGATGATAAGCAGTTCTCTCTCAATTTTGAATTGGTGTACCTTCGAGCAAACGGGTTTGAAAACCCTCACATCAAAAAATGCTCTTTGGCCAGCAGTCCAAAAACTGAGAGCGCTTATATCCAGTCTCGCCTCGCGTGAGACATTTGCATGTCTTGGTAGATCTTCGTTATTAAGTTCGTTTAATAGGGGTTCAGTTCTTACATCTACGCACACTTCTCTTAGCAATTTGGACGTAATGTCTCTAATTTCATTGTGTCTCAAAGACACGAATCCTCCCTTCTTGCACGAGAGCGCGTGTGCTAGATCGAACGATGATCCGCACGCGCAAGTTGATGGTAGTCGGTCGAGAGGCCAGTTGTATCGAATTCTGATGGCATCCCAAAACTCTTGCTTGGTCAGCTCGAAACCTTGTTCATTCCGAAGGGATGGATGTCAGCCAATTTGAAACACCTTTTTGATTGAGCGTCTCCATCGTTCGTTTGGTGTGTTGATGTCGGCTGTCTCCAAGAAAGCTCGTAGCTTTTCCTGGTGACGTTGCTGCCGTTCGTTGTGAAGACGAGACTTGGATTTCGCTTCGGGTTGCACCGTCATTTGTTTGAAGGATTTGATTCTGCAGTGCCACGGTTGCACTCATCGAGTCTCTGTGATCGTGGCTCGATTCTTCGGCGTAGATTTTCAGTCCCATTCCGCCGAGACGTGGAGGTAAGGAAAGCATTATTCTTTCCTGGTCGTTGATGATGCGTCCACCAGTTAGTGATGGAATCAGTCGGTGCCGCACAGCTTCGTCGACTCTTTTCAGCTCGTCATTGATCGTTGGGATGGTGCGTAGGAAGTACGTCAGCTTATGTTGGTAGCTGCTGACGTAGGCTGAGTAGGCTGCTTGTGGATAAGTTGCTGCGATTTCAGCAAGAAGATTAATCTCCTGGGTCCAATCGTCGATCTTTTGGTTGATGTACTGACTTTTGTTTTCATCCGTACCAATCACCGCCCCGAGGTGCCGTTCGCCATCGGATGTTATTTTGATATCGGTACCAGCAAACTTTTCCTGTGCTTGTTCGAGTTGGTCGGGTTTAACAATCAGCCAAGATTTTGTTGGTTGTGGATAATAACCGTAGGATGGACCGATCTCGAGGAGATGATCCCACCATTTCTTCAATGCGTCCAAGGACCCAGCTGCTGTGATATCGTCGGCGAAGGCGACCATTCGGTTGTGGTTGTTGCCTATACCAATGAGGAGGATGTTAAGCATCGGTGTAACACCCAGAGCGTAGATAGCCATACCGAGTGGATCTCCTTGAGTGGTTCCTTCTTGGGATTTGATTTCTAGACCTCCAACGACGAAAAGTCTAGCTGGGCTGGAGTAGCAGTTCGTAACATATGTTGCGATTTCGGGACAGATATACTTGATATTGTGGATCAGGGCTTCTCGATTGATGTTGTTGAAGGCGTTGGCTGCGTCGACAAGGATGACAGCGTCTGTTCTTTCGTTGGTATACATCCGTCTCATGGCGTGGATTGCACCCTCGCTCCCAGAACTTCGTCCGCACATTTGCGCGTCAGATGAACCATGTACAACGTCTTCAGAGAATGCGGCCATCACAACTTTCCCCATGATTCGTCGGAGGACTTCTCCAACACCTATCGGTCTAAGTCCAGGGTTCTTGTTGAGAGGTACAAGACGTGAAGCAAAAAGTGGTGCTAACGTTGAATCCTTCACATCGATGGAGCATATCTTTCTGATGAGCGCTGCAACTGATTTTCGGAGGTCTGTACCCGTGTCTCCGTAGTCTCTTGATACGAGGATTCGTCTCCATCCATCCGCATCCAAGCCCGAGGGTCCGGAACCACCACGAGTGATCTTTGCAGCTTCGTACACCATCTTGTCGTCAATGACGTCAAATATTACATTTTCGACGGTTTGAAGTGGACCTTGCAATTTGACGTCTTCTTCAGCTTTACGTCCTTCTGGATGTTTGACTTTTAGTAGATCTTTCGTTTGATCATTCAGTGGTAGGATTCCCCCTTCCATATTGTTCGACAGAAGCTTGATAGCTGAGTTCAAGTTTCCTTTTGATACGTGCTCGCGAAATTTTCGAGAAATGACGTTGATGTTTTTCTTTCTATCAACTTTTGGTAGTCTCTTTTGAAGGGTGTCTGCTACTCGAAACAACTGGTCAAATTCTCCTTGCTGCCAGAGTTTGAGCCTTCGATTTAGTGCATCGACATGATGCTTACTCTTGGAGTTCTTGGCCGGTTTTTGCAATAGAAGCGCTGGCATGATATGTACTGCGTACATCGCACATTCTTTAATCGGGCTGTCGGCTAACCATTCGTTGATCAATCGGGTAGTTTCTTTGATGTAGTCTTTCCCG
The DNA here is from genome assembly GCF_902728285.1 of Clytia hemisphaerica. Classification (NCBI taxonomy): domain Eukaryota; kingdom Metazoa; phylum Cnidaria; class Hydrozoa; order Leptothecata; family Clytiidae; genus Clytia; species Clytia hemisphaerica. The sequence goes on from NW_027103394.1 coordinate 829,466, forward strand.
GTCGAACCTTTCGGCAGCATAAAGATGTTCTTCCTCCAGTACACTATCTTTTCATAGCATTGTTTCAGTTCGTGAGTTGCTTGATCGCCGTTGAGTTGGCCCCACATGAAATGATGTTGTACCATGGGTTCTTGAGGTGGAGGATCCGGTGGTCTGGGTGGTGGTGGAACTGGAAGTGGTTGAACGGGTCCATTGCAAAATGGAAGATGTTGTAAGACGCCGCGTTGTGAACGAAATCTTTGCTGTCCACACCTTTCGCACGCCACTAAATTGTTCACGTTTGTTCGATTGATTCGGTTTTCAGCATTTTCGGTCGGATCAGCTTCGTTTGGCATTTTGATACATTAAAACCGGCTGCGAAAGAATCTTTGCAGAAGACAATCACCTTTTGTTGCAAATTTGGTCTGCTTTTTGTATCTGTTTATCTTCTTTTTTGCTCGGTTTTCTTCAATATTACCGGAGCGCTGAACTTAACGACCGTCCGCCATCTTTTCTTAACTTGTGTTTAATATTTTGGTCATAAAAACCTTATGTTCTTATATAGTTTGTTCTTATAAATATGTGAAAAGTTTTTGGTCTAAAAACTTTAACGATTGAGTCTTTAAAACTAGAACTATTATATAATTGTAATGTGGAGACGTATGATAAACCCGTGTCCCAGACACGGTTGGACCCCCACCCCACATTAAATTTCATCCTCGGAGGGAAAAATATCCTCTACAATTTCCCACTTGACCATCAAGGATAAAAAATACACTCCAAAATTATCTTCACTAGATTTTTCTACGTAGAAACAATAGAATTTCTATCCCTATTCAGATTTCGAAAGAAATTTTCAATTCGCAACCGTGGGAAAGATTTTCACCGAGACAGGGTTGTTATGATAGTTGCCCATATTGAAATACTATAGGAAAAGGGAAAGATAAATGGATCATTTATAACCCACGTCCAGCGGAACAACAGTTAAAGTGGAGAGGCTGAAGGCCTAAAATGTGATGAAACTCACTAAGAATTCGAGAAAAAAAACTGATTTGTTCAAAAATGGGGAGGCTGAAGTTTCACCAGTCTCCCCGCTTCTGCCGGGCCTGTGATAGTGGCCGATATTAAAATATTATATGAAAAGGGAAAATTAAATGGATCATATTGGCTGACAATAATCATTGAGATGTAACAGAATGTGAAGTTCCCGTTTTAATAGCTTTTATTCAGCATTTTCTTGTGAAGGAGAAGAGCCCGACTGAAATATTCCGTCTTTGTTTTTCTATCTTCAAGTCTGAAGGGAGAAGCTTTCCCTTTTAACTTTGACGGTAGAAACGGCTACTTTACATTCTGTTACGCTGTACGTTTCATGCATCACGGCTTAAAAATATTTCAAATCACGATCACGTTTTGACCTCTGATCACGCAATCACAAAAAAAAATTTCCAAACCACGTAATCACGCTTGAAAAAAGTCCCCATAACGACACGTGCGTATGACGTCATCACGCAAACCACTTAGGGGGCCTCTATAAGAGCCAGGCCTGTACACTGCTAAATTAAAGGAACATGAAAGAAGTAAAACGCAAACCACGTGTCATTAAAGAGAACAATTAAAATCACGGGTCTAAAAAAAACTTGTAAAACAATTAAAGCAATCAAATTCATCCATATTTGTTTTGATTCTTTATTTTAACATGTGACATTTGTTTTGATTTCATATCCCGCTGCATACAGTTTGTTTACAAATTTGGTCACTACTTTTGAGTGGGTTTTGTGTCTATTTAAGTTTACACGCCTCCTCTTTACAAAACAAAAGGATTCCCAAAGAGTGATAAGTGTGAATGTAAAAGCCATGTCACAATTTTATCAAAACCTTGAGATCAGCTTAAATTATATTATCTTTAAGTTAAAAGTTTGAAAGTTGATATTTGTAAAAGCAAATTCTGAATTAAGTCAAAGCCCCAAAATACATTAAACCAACAAAATTTAAGACCACAAAATCAACTGAAGTTCTTTAAAAGATTTAAAACAAGCCAAATAGAAAAAGTGTTTTATAATCTTGTCCCCCTTTTGACCAAAGAAATCCTTTTTAAATAAAAATGAAATACAAACGTCATCCTTGTAACAATTTTTTATAAGAAGAACAATTTTTAAAAGAAGAATTTTTGAAACCTTTGGATGTTTTTAACTTTTGAGTTTAAAGCCCGGGGGGCACTCGATTCAAAAACGACCATACATGTTGCCCAAAATTGGGCCTTTGAAATAACACCCTTACAGTGCAGAGAAAATTTTTAAAAAATTTGACCATTTTCAGGCAAAATATGGTCAGATTTCGAAATTTTACACCCTTAGATGTTTATTTAGAGTGCAATTTCTCTCATTTTTGCTGATTTCGACCCTTACACTTTAGGAAGCTTGGAAAATATACCCTTAAAACCGCACGTATGGTGGGTCGTTTACCTTGAGTGTCCCCCCCCCCGGGTTTAAAGCCTGGAAATGTTCTAAACAAATACTTATTTTCATCGGTTTTCACCATTTTGTGAATATTTCTGTCCATTTTCCTAAGAAATTTTGGATTTTAGGCCTAAAAATGTTCTAAGCAATTTTTTGAGTATTTTTGTCCATTATCCTAAGAAATCGGGTGTTTTCGAGTCCGCGAAGCCTTAAAATGTTCTTAACTTGTTCTCAATATTTTCGCCATCGAAGCTATCATATTCTTATTTAGTTTGTTCTTATAAAAAGTGACAAAGAAAGGGTTTTGGAATGAAAAAGAAGCAGAGAAAGCTTGTTGAAAAAAAATGATAGAAAAATATAACACTCATTTTATATTAAAAAATATCTAAAAATTGTATAAAGAAAAAAAGTAGTTTTGATAAGGATACTTATGAAAAAGTTACTTGTTAACCAAAGTCCCTCCTTTCTAGTCATTTGATTGGAAAAGAAAGTTTTTATCAATTTCGTTCTTCTATATTTAATTTCTCATCAAGTTTTCTCAGTTTTCTGAGATATTTTTTGAAACCACCATTTCAAGCACTTTCCAAGCTTTCCAATGGTTTTTTCTCCTTTGATCCGTCGGCGAGAGATTTGAAACTGAATGAGATACTTTTTTACCACCCTCCCGCCCTACAGTTATGGTTGCAGGCACCCCATTACAAATAGAAAACACTAGATGGTTCCCGTCGTCGCAAACACCCCCAGCTGGCACACAACGTTGTTTCAACGTTCATCTAACGTTATATGGACGTTGTGAACGTTAGATAAACGTCGAAAAAACGTTGTGTGCCAGCTGGGCCAGTTTAGCTTGCACATCAAAAGTCCTTAGGATGATCATATGATGATGGTATTGTTGATGCTCTCTAACTTTATTTTTAAGTAAGGGAATTTGAATTAGTTTTCGGAGTACATCGAGTACATCAATACACAATACGTCTCCGATCCATCTTGTCTAAACCCTTCTCCATATATTATGCAAATTAGAAGTTAAACTGAATAACTTCCTAACCTGTATATCCTTATTTCGAACTTTACGATTTGTGAGGTCAATGCAAGTTCGTACCCCTCCCCCTCGTACAGAGAAATAACTGACCTTTATATATCCCTGGACCAAGCTATATCCGCCATCTTTGATTTGAGTTTTTTTTGGAATTGGTACCCGAGAGGAAGCCATCGCAATGTTAAAAGTTAACGTCTAACGGCGTTCATCAAGATTATTCAAGGAAAAGTAGATCTGGCGCTCTCGATGTATATTTTTTGGTTTGCCGGGATTGAGTAACTTGGTCTAGGGATGTATAAAGGTCAGTGAAAGAAATACAAATAGCTTGGAACGATAGAAATATCTATATTCGATTTAGATTTCTCCCGCTGTGGCAAGACCACCGGGGTTTTGTGAGACAGGGGTGTCCACATGAATAGATACCTTCTCTTTGTATATATTACAAACTCTACAATTCGTGAGGTCAATTTAAGGTCATTTACCCCCCCCCCCCCCCCCCCCCCCTCAACCCCGCCCCCAACTCAACCCCGCCCCCAACTCAACCCCACCATTTTCAAAGCTACCGGGCTAAGTGAACTATTGAATAACTTTGAATTCAAACTATATAACGCAAGTTGATCATCAAGAAATAAACCTTTTTTTATAAAAGAGGATCTCTATTTTTCATATACAGTTTATACTCTCTAATACGACGTTCTACTATTCGATACACTTCATTATTCGATAATATTAACCATCAACATCAACAAGAAACTCTCATAAACAACTCTCTACTATGCAATACACTCCCTTATTCGATGGAAATTCAATTCCCCTTCGAAATATCGAATTAGATAGCGTCAACTGTGGTATGTATCGTCCATCAATATCACAATTTTAGAAAGGAAAATTTAAAACCCTTCATTTTTTGAAATGGTGGCAGTTCTACTGATAATTTTTTAGCAGATTATTAGAGCCCAATTGCTGACAGAAACTTCACTAATTTATGTAAAAGTTGATTGAAACCTAAAAGTGTTTCTTTTATAACGTGAAAAAAGTTTAAGAACCACCTTGATGGACGTGGCAACAAGGTTATCATATCTTAAACAATCATCTTATATACTTATAAAAATTTTAATAAGTACTTAAAACTAGAACTGGCAGATCTAAAAATCAAAAGAAAAGGGTATACAACTTACAAGAACACCCCCTTCTCGGTATGATTTTTTTTCAGTCAGTGGGGGTAAAAATAACGGGCTGAAACTCGATAGGGATTGAAATTCCCATATTCTTAATGGCTGCGGATTTAAATTCTTTTGAATTCAAATTCAGTGGGATTGGAAAAATAGCATAATATTTTGCAGTTAGGATTGGTTTATTTGATTATTTTCATTGGGGACAAAAAATTGAGTATAATTCTCAGCTGGGAACGATATTTTGGCTAATTTTTCCAGTGGGAAGGGGTCCCAGTGGGTCTGTGAGAAGGGGTGTACCAAAAGTTTAGGAATTTGTTCAAAGTCAGAATTCCAAGACATAAGATAAACTAATAATCAAATAGTTTTGACCTGATTCAAGTCTAAAAAAGGTCATAGCATAATGGTAGATAGCAGCACACAACAAAGTTTGTAAGATTATAGCTATAAACCATGGTCAGCACGTGGAAAATTGTTTTTTGGGCCTCTCAGTTTTTACAGCTAAGCAACTTCCCTTTTAAGGAAAGAATCAAAAAGTTAGTTGAGAAATTTAGGGGGAGAATGGTGGGTGCCCTTGCCTGTCATTGAGGAAAAGCTATCTGAGTGAAGAATAGTTAGCTGTGAATAATCGCTAGGTCACTCATTAAAAGTTATTATATAAGGTAGTATTTTGTCTGCACATAGGGTAGGTTTTTGATCAAATACCCACCTCTCCCCGGACATAATACAAAGCTCAGCGAATCGCAAATGACTGTATAGAGAGGACCCAATACCACAGAAAGATCCAAATTAAGACCACAGTATCAATCGAAAGTCATGGAAATATCATTACAAGACGCTGTAATAAAGTATCACAGGATAAGCCCTTCTTTTTGAGGTATTAACAAAATTAAGATGTATTAGAATAATTAATAATGTCATGTTAAAATAACACTTTGGCACTATTTTAACGTATAGAGGCATTTATAATGTTTGAAAGAGGACATAGACAGAACATAATTTAGAAAATTGATGTAAACAATTTTTATAAGAGCAAGTTAAGAACATTTTAAGACTTTGTGGATTCTAAAGTACCCAATTTTTTAAAAGAAAATCAACAAAAATATTCACAAAATGGTGAAAATAAAAACATATTGAAAACTCTTTTATGCTTAAAACTAAACAGTTAGAAACATTTTTGAATGCTCTTATAAAAAATCGATGCACACTTGATTAAAGTCTTATGTCTATCCTATAAAGTGTAATGGAAGGATCTTAAGTGTGACTTGACTAGAGAGAACTTGACCGGGTAGCTCAGTTAGTTGACCAATCGCCTTACAATTCAAGGGTTGTGTGTTCGATCCCCCGTCAGGCTCAGATGGGGAGATTCTCCCCAACTTTGAGCAAATGAGATATTTTCTCAAATTCCTAGCGAGTTTTATCTCATTCTGAGCCTTCAGCCACCTTTATGGTTGTTCCGCCGGGCCTGCCCGTCACCGCCAGCTCAGTGAATGAGTAGCTTGGATTGGGTAATCTGATCTAAGTGGTAAGTGACTGGGAGCTGAGAGCAGATGTGGTGTTACACCTTAGCATTAAGCTGGTCTAGTGCAAACAGAAAAGAGGATAGTCTCCCTTACTCCGGCTCCACCGAAAAAATTGGCAAATTCAAGCCCTAGAGCCTTAGCAATCTCACTACTTATAAAAAAATGTGTACCACATATTAAACCCTCGAAAACAAGAAACACTTTCAATGAATATCAGGAATTGGCTAATTCACATTAAAACAAACGAAAGAAAATATTCCTCTTTTGCTTTAGACCCAAAGACTTGACATTGATTTTACTCATTAACCTCTGTATTAAAAAATGAAAAATACAAGATCATTGTCATCTCAAGTCACATTAGGATACGAAATTGACCGGTTAACTTTAATATAAAAAACATCATTTGCTTGAGACCAAGGCAAGCGAAGTTATTTGTCTTTGTACACAAGCTTGGACGAAAATTGAGAGAAGATTGCCACTGGGGAAGGGGACATTCCATTGTTTTCCCAGCATTTTCCTTTGTTTTTCTTAAACATTTAAGTCCATGATTGCAGCATGCAATTTATCCAAACTTGCTATTGCCGCCAATGTAGTCAGCCTAAAGTAAGAGAGGGTAAAATTCAGTGGATCACTTGATCCCAGATCCCTGGTTACTGGACCAGACCCCAGGGAGATTGATGCAAATCACCTGCGACTCCAAGAGAAGAAGGGCGTTTTCGATGGCACTTAAGTGATGACAATATAATGTTTAAATCAATATACTATTGTGTCTAACATCATTCATTCTATTTACTTTGAGTCCTCTTTTAACAAACACAAATTTACTCGAGCTAAGGAAGTTTAAAGATATGAGGTAATGTTCAAAAGGCATCCCAGCTGGCACACAACGTTGTTTCAACGTTCATTTAACGCTATATGGACATTGTGTACATTAGATAAACGTTGAAACAACGTTGTGTGCCAGCTGGGATTGTTAACTGAACGGAGCGTGTTAAGGAGACATTCGCGTTATAAATGTTCGAGTTAGAGACTGTGCTACCCTTGCCGATCGACAATGGTGTTCCGCTAAGGTTAAAAAATTGAGCCTACGTGGGACTCGTTTTTTGGAAAATTGTGCCACATTTGCCAAAAAAGCGACTCTGAATGGAACTGAACCCGAACTGAAATTCAAAAATTTTCTCAATAGCTCCCATTCACAAGTTCTCCTAAAACGTACCTTACGAGGGGCTGATTTTTCTATTTTGGTGTTTTTTGCGACCCTTCCCTGAACTCATGGAGGTGAAAAAAGGTACCCTGACCAGCGGCACATCCCTGTACCTCCTTTTTGCCCAAACACCCCCCCCCCCCGGACACCAACGATGGACAGAAATTTACAAAAAATCCATTTCCATCCTTACCATCGTGCTTAAAACAGCCATAATTTTTTTTTTCCGTTTTATAACCATAGGGATAGAGTGATTTATTTTCTCGAATGACATACGCGACAGGGGTTAAACTAAGCCTAATTTTTCAGGCCCTCTTTAAAACAATAAAGGGATCCCAGCCGGCACACAACGTCAAAACAACGTCCATGTGACATTCATAACGTCCAAATAACGTTATTTGAACGTTAAAACAACGTTGCATGTCAGGTGGGAGTCGAATAAAATGATGAAAAACTATAGGAGCAAAACAATCCATCAAGGTGTAAAGGTTCTATTTCCAACTCTTAAACTAATTCAATTTATTTGGAAGACACAATACACAATTTTTCAGAATGGAATTAGTTTTGAAAATTGAATGAAGCTTAATTAATTGGCCTAAGTGGCACCCTACCTAGTCAAGGGAAGGCAAAATAACTGACTTTCTCAAGGCTTTTTTTAGAGTAGCCTGAATTGGTATTTGAAATGAAAACATAAAGACTAAATAAAAATGATCAAAAAGCCAAAAACATTTTTTTTTTCAAAGGGGGTTGGTTTCAGGGGGCACACGACTCCGTAATTCCGCTGAACCGTCTGAAAAAGAACCAACAAAGTTTTTTGTCGAAAATTCCTGGGATTTTGAATATTTTTTGTCTATTGCTCATTCCAAAATCCCATGAAACTTTTCGCTAAATTTTCCATTCGTACTAAAATTGCCCAATTTTCCGTCACCGACAGATGAGCTAGAGAAAAGGGTTCTAATTCCAATTAGAACATTGGTACCCTATACCGGGTGTGTCAGAAAAAACGCCCCCATTTTTCGATTTTTGACGTACAAATTTCTATCTAACATAGGCAAGTGAAATTTTTAGGGAGGATTTGAAATTTAATTTTTTACCCCTTGGTGAGAATTATACATTTGTATGTTCATTTAAAATGACTTTATGACGATTTGGCTGACTTACGTCAATTTTTCATTGTTCACAGATTTTGATAGTTAAATTTTCCCGTATGGAACAAGAAACCACAATACGCTTCGTTTTTACCTTCTTATTTGGTCTCACTACTTTTAAAACACCAAAATGGCATATAATTCGAATTCTTGTCTAATTCGAAGAATAGTTTTAGTTTGAAGATTGGATTGGACAGAAGCAACTGTATCAATCGGATTTAAATTTGATCAACCCGAAAAATGATTTCACAAGTTAGCGTTTCGAGGGAGTTTCGTAAAAAGAGAATGAAATCAGTCGAGGAAAAGTAAATTTTGCGACAAAGCTGATTTTTAAGAATAAAAAGTGGAAAATTGATCCGATTTTGGCAACAACACTGTCTAATAAAACAAAGACAAAAAGTTATACAGACGACTCTCTCTAATTCGATCCTAAAGGGACCAAAGATATTCCTTGAATTAAGGAAAAGACTCGAATTACAGAGAGTAATTTAGACCACTCTCCAGACAAGGGGACTAATATATAAAATTACAGAAAGATTCAAATAAAGTTTCGAATTAGAGAGAGTTGACTGTATGTAAATCAATCAATATTTTTAAAAAAGCAAACTACATAAGAACATAAGGCTTTGATGGCAAAAAAAATTAAGAACAAGTTAAGAACATTTCAAGGCTTTGTGGATTTTTTTAGGAAATTGGACAAGAATATTATATATATATCTAATATTATATATCTTTATGACGATTTTGGCTGACTTACGTCAATTTTTCATTGTTCACAGATTTTGATAGTTAAATTTTCCCGTATGGAACAAGAAACCACAATACGCTTCGTTTTTACCTTCTTATTTGGTCTCTCTACTTTTAAAACACCAAAATGGCATATAATTTGAATTCTTCTCTAATTCGAAGAATAGTTTTAGTTTGAAGATTGGATTGGACAGAAGCAACTGTATCAATCGGATTTAAATTTGATCAACCCGAAAAATGATTTCACAAGTTAGCGTTTCGAGGGAGTTTCGTAAAAAGAGAATGAAATCAGTCGAGGAAAAGTAAATTTTGCGACAAAGCTGATTTTTAACCAAAAAAGAATAAAAAGTGGAAAATTTAAATCTTGTGAAAATTGATCCGATTTTGGCAACAACACTGTCTAATAAAACAAGAACAAAAAGTTATACAGACGACTCTCTCTAATTCGATCCTAAAGGGACCAAAGATATTCCTTGAATTAAGGAAAAGACTCGAATTACAGAGAGTAATTTAGACCACTCTCCAGACAAGGGGACTAATATATAAAATTACAGAAAGATTCGCATAAAGTTTCGAATTAGAGAGAGTTGACTGTATATAAATCAATCAATATTTTTAAAAAAGCAAACTATATAAGAACATAAGGCTTTGATGGCAAAAATATTAAGAACAAGTTAAGAACATTTCAAGGCTTTGTGGAATTTTTTAGGAAATTGGACAAGAATACTAAAAAAACGGTGAAAATAAGAGCATTTTGAGAAAATTAAGAACATCTGAAGGCTTCAAATGTTACGGATGTTCTTATATGTTGAACCTTACCCAGTGCAAGATTCAAAAACTTGAAACGAAAGCAAAAAAGTCAAACACAATTTATCATAGAAACTCTTCTTAGCAATCTCAAACCTTTATTGCAAGTCTACTCTTATGCTCCAATTTTGTGATATAACAAATAATTTTTTTCAGACTTTTGATAGTTTAGGTTGAAACAAAAACAAACATGAACAAATAAATAAGTTTTCATATATCCTTATCAAAATCAATTTCCCTTTTATTAATTGGGATAACTTTTCCCTATCGACGATCAGATGAATGTACGAAAATTGGAGAAATGGTTCAACTTCCAAATATAAAACATTTTTTATAAGAATTTCTATACCTATTGGAAATATGAGAGGAGCTCTGTCCCAGCTGACACACAACATTGTTTCAACGTTTATCTAACGTTCATAACGTCCTTTAAACGTTAGATGAACGTTGGAACAACGTTGTGTGCCAAATGGGATGAGAAAACACGTGCCTTATAAGTTAAGAACATTTTAAGAACATTTTGAGACTCTAAAGTGCCCGATTTCTAAGAGAAATAGACCTTATCGGAGTTTTTGATTTTTCTAAAAAAACGATGCATTGTGGGATTGTTTCGAGTGTATTACAATAGAATTCCCTCGAGGAATTCCTAAGAGATTTCTATTGTAATACACTCGAAACAATCCTACAATGTATCGCTTTTTTAGAAAAATCAAAAACTCCGATAAGGTCTATTGTACAAAAATCTACTGTACTTTAGTCCCTTCAGTTGGCTCCTTATTGTAAAAAAATGTTTCAATGTTCTTATGAATTCGAAGTAAAGAGAGATTATTTGTATTTCAAAAGCTTTAAAAATCAGACTTGTCCACATAATAATGAAGTACCAAATTTAAATATTACACATTTTCAAAAATTTAAGTATTGTAAATTTTCATTGAAAGGAAAAAAAATTCGAAGAAATTCGATATACTGAAGAAGTTGATCAATCGAGCAAATACACGTTTTTTTTGTAAGAACAATACAAAATATAAAATAGTAAGCAAACTATATAAAAACCTAAGCCTTCGATGGACGAAATATCAAGAACAAGTTAAGAACATTTTGAGGCGTCTGCGCATACCACGCTCTGCTCTAGAGGGATGTTGAAAATGTATTACTCTGACCTAAAATATCCGAAACCGCGTTACCTTTGGCTTGAAAACCAAAACGAAAGCGAAAGTAGTCTAAATTGCTGACCTTTACAAAAGTGCAGGTAGTATACCAGCTGGCACACAACGTTATTTCAACGTTTATCTAACGTTATATGGACGTTGGGAACGTTAAATAAACGTTGAAACAAGCGCAGGTAGTATAGAGAGCACGAATCTGTTAGTGGATGTCAGCAGCTTAGAGCGAAAACAACTGGATTCTAATGTTTACATCAATCGCTTTGAGGCGATTGTTTTGCTTTAAAGCCAATCCCCACGCTCAAAAGCTTTAATAGAGTTGACTGTCACTAATTCTAACTCAGCTGGCACACAACGTTGTTTCAATGTTTATTTAACGTTCACGACGTCCATATAACGTTAGAGGAACGTTGGAACAACGTTGTGTGCCAGCTGGGAAGTATTTTAAGAGGATTTCTCCCTGACGGAGACTGGAAGCAAGTTCTATTTATAAAAAGATTCGAAAAATAGAATTTGAGTGAGCGAGAGTCAGTAAACTTATAGGGTCAAACATATCAGCGTATTAGTGTAGTGTCAAAATATTGTCTGCCGTCCAGGTGGTTGGAGTTTGTTTTCCAGTCGGTGCTGTGATTCACTTAGCAAGTAAATTTTCCTTCGCCCAGGCCAACCAATGTCATATGAGGAGAATGGGGTAATCAGAAATTCAAGTAGTCGGTTGCCTGTGCTAAGTATCGACTCCACATGAGTAAGAATATGCTAGCCTTGTTCCCTGGCTGTTAAAGCCAAATTAACAAACTCGATCCAAAAAAACTGTGTGTCAGTGTCTCGCAAACTAGCAGGCAGTATAAACTACAGTGTACGACGGTTCTAACGAGATGGCTCCTTGGCCACTAAATGCAAAGCTTGGCGTCCTTTGTAAGGATGCGAATGAAAATTTTTGTTATACAGATAAAAAGGATGCGAATGAAAATTTTTGTTATACAGATGGCGGTCTGCTCTAATTCGATCTTCTACTATCCGATGCGCTCCATTATTCGATGAAATTTAAAGTCTCTGTCAATAAGAAACTCTCATAAACGACGTTCTACTATTTGATAGGCCCCTTGTTCAGTGAAATTTAAAGTCCCCGTCAACAAAAACTTTCATAAACAACGCTCCCTTATTCAATGAAAATCCATCACCTTGAAGGTCGAATTAGAGAGCGTCAACTGTATGTAGATTGGGTATTTTCCTTAGAGGCCATAATTTTCAAAAAGTTTACCGTGCACGTAAGAATAATTGTGGCCATCCTTTATCAGACGTTAATACAACCACAAAAGGCATAGCATCCAACATCTGAACCACCATCTCAGCAAATTCTCTACCTCTTGTATATCAAACACATTCATACAGTGTTTAAAAACGCAGAAATAAACATATTAGAAATCACGGCAATCAAAAGCAAGCGATCAAACACACATTAAAACATCGAAATCAATTATATCTCATAAGAATAACAGATTAAATGTATTGCCCTGTTTTGGCTGCCTTGGTATCAACTAAGCTAAAAGACAGGGTTTTCTAAACTTTATGTTTATTGTTGTATGGAAAGACCTAACTTTGAAACCGATAAAAAAGTTCAAAAATATATTTCTAAAAAAGATAATCTTACATGCATGGCTCCTAATATTATTGGCAAGCATCATTTCGGGTTTTTAACCTTTCTTATAAGAAAAACTGAGGAGAGAAAGTTTATATTACTTGATAATGATCAGATAATTTGATTTATTCCCAAATGGATTAATCAATGGAACACGTTTTTTATAAGAACATCCTTTAAACATTTGAAACCTTCGAATGAGCCCTTTGAGTTCTAAGTCTAAGATTGTTCTTAATATCACTAATTTATGAGCAATTTTCACGAATAATTTTACCATTGACTTGCAAGTCCGAGTCCCATCCAGAAGACCCGCGCGTGGTTTTTACACAACCGCTGGATTGAAAGTGAAAATCACTAGATACAATCCGTCGTCATGATTTCGGCGTATTCTAGGCGTGTTCTGAATGTGAATAAGTGGCTTCACTTTTCTTGCCTGGGAAAGGTTGGAGATTCAACTCTAACCATTCGGGCTTTAAACTTAATGAATTTTACGTTGATAACCCAGTAATCTAAGACTGTTTAACACAGTCTTTTGAATGTTTTACAGTGGTCCATGTCGCCCGGCTTGGCGTATCTTTTAATTGAACGGAACATTGTAAAGATAGCGAACTTATGTAGTCGTGGGACGACATTTTCAGGCAAGTTTCGAAGTCCCCCCCCCCCACTACATTCCTTTCTCACAGACCCTGTAGGATTTTTTTCAGCGAGTGGGGATAAAAATGACGAATTGAAACTCAATGGGAATTGATATTCCAATTTTTCTTAAAAAGTGGGGACTTCAATTCTTTTGTTTTCAAGTCAGAAAATTCATTAGGGATAGGAAAATAATAAATATTTTGCAGTGAGGATTGGTTTTATTTTATCATTTTCAATGGGGACAAAAATTAGAGGATAATTTTCCACCGGGGGTGATATTTTGGCCAATTTTTCCAGTTGGAAGGGTCTCAGTGGGACTTTGTCCTAATCCGACCAAACTCATCCTCAAATTATTCGCATTAACAACTTGGAGTGCATGAGAACCTTTCTTGAAGAGTGCATGAAAATTTATTGTGATTAAAAAATTTTAAAATTGGCAAACAATTGACACAAGAATGACGTTATTTTGACAATCAAACTCTAAACTTTTGGTCTTTTCAACTTGTTCATGTCTTCACCTTTCTGATACACCTCCATCAACCACCATTAGTGCTCTTAAACGACCTTTGTAAACCACACTTAATGTAATACTGTGGTTTTTGCTGCTAATTGCCAGCAAATTCAACGTAGTCTCAAAGTTCATCTATGGACGTTGTGAACATTAGATAAACGTTGAAACAACGTTGTGTGTTTGCTGTGGTTACGCTAATTGCCAGAGATTTCAACATTGTATCATCGTTTATCTAAGGTTATATGGAGGTGGTGAACATTACATAAATGTTGAAAAAACGTTGCGCTGTCTGCTGTGGTTATTGCTAGTTTCCAGTGTGTTCAACTTTGTTGCAAAGTTCATCTAGCGTTACATGGGCGTTTTGAGTATGACATAAGCGTTGAAACAATGTTGCGTACCAACTTTGGTTACTGCTAATTACCAGTGGTTTCTGTTCCAAGTCAGATTTCGTATAAAAGGTTGAATGTACATAGTCTGATCAATCATATCTTATTTTGCGGAGAATTAACCAAAGCTTAAAGTGAATAAGAGCGACAATTCCTTCATAGTTGAAACAGCATTTGGTTTTTGAAGTATTTGAATTCCACAGATAGTAGATAATTCCGTTATAATTGGAATAGCTTGGATTATTGAATTATATTTGGTAGAAATTTGATATTTTGGTATCAAAATGTACTGTTTGATGTGTACTCTTGTCGTATTGACGATAGCTGGAACCTCCCATGCTGTCAGTCCAGTGTATGAGTTGTGTAAAGATAAGAATGCAGGAAGTAAGTAGAAAATTTAGGTTCGTATTGTCAACCCAAAAAATACCAGCGTTTTGATTGGTTGATAGCAGATATTTGCGTTATTTCATATTTCTCTATTTCTCCCCTGGGTGATGTTACAGCACCCAGCAACGGTGCACAATGCTGCAGGTTTAACCACCAGCCATCAGGTCATACCAAAGATTTCAAAAATTTTACTTGATGGTTCTCTGCTCAATGTTCAGCGACAAAATTACGGATCAAGGGTAAGTGGAGAAATGCAGGGAAAGGAGTGGCGCCCTCCTCGACTAAATTTCAAAAATGGCACTTGATGCCTCTCTGCTTGATGCTCAGCAACTATTAATATGAATTAACAGTAAGTGGGGAAATGTAGGGAAAGGAGTGGTGGAGAATCTTCGATTAGACAGCTAAAGTAATGGGAGCCTTCGGGTCGTCCTCGACTACGGTCGCAAACTTACTTTACTAAGTGTTACATATTCCCCACTTTCAGCTGCCAAAGTCGATGAAATCTCCATCGACCCTTGCGAAGATCCCAAACAATGTGTTTTCAATGGTGGTCAAAAAGTTTCTGTTAAACTTTCTTTTACACCTACATCCAGACACGAAAAAATCACCACCGAAGTTTATGGGATGGTACAAAGTCCGATATTAGGTAAGCTTTGAAATGTTTTAGCATAGATATATTTTTTGCTAAATTTTCTAATTTTTGCGGAACGTGCGTTTGAATTTTTCAGATTTTTGGCTAAACTGGATTCATTTTGAAAGCTATTGTGCCGACAAATTTTTATTTTTCAAGGCATTTTTCCTTAAAAAAATTTTTCTTTAGGTGAAATCACAGTGCCAGCACCTTCAGTTGGATGTCGAGATGCATGTCAAAAAGGGTGTGGTGTATCATGCCCACTTCTTCCGAATAAACAACAACATTTAACGCTACTGTTCGATGTAGAAAAGCATTGGCCTCAGGTGAGTTGAGTGATGACCGAGCGAGTCTAAAGCGATAGCGCCACAAACCGATGATTCCAGGTCCAAATTTCACTTCTACGTATATTCCATGCGCTTACATATCTGAAGCAAGTTGATCCTGGAACCCGTAAGACCATGTTGAGACGTTACTGTTCTGTTCCGCTCCGAAACAAAACGGTTCCGAAACAAGTGCGAACGTCAAAATTCGAAACGTCAAAAAAGAAGACGTTACACAGCAAAACAGATTAAAACGGTTTCGCTCCACTATTTTCATTGGAACGGAACTGCTCCTTTTTCTTGCTCCGAAACGTTCCAAAACTAATATGAACACTCTCGATCCGTAACGAAAATCACACCGGAGCGAAACGGAACCGTAACGTCTGAACATGGTCTAAAACAATCGAAACACTTTCTAAAAGCAGTCGATTTGAAAACAACATATGTGTGAAAAAATGGGTTTTGAAAATCGACCCTTGCAGTGTGGAGAAAAGATGGCCGGATTTAAGCATATAATAGGTCCCAGGTCTTTCTTCTACACCCCCTTCTCATAGATTTTTTCAGCCAGTGGGGGTAAGAATTACGAACTGAAACTCGATGGGGATTGTTATTCTCATATTTTCATTGGGCTGGGGATATAAATCCCATTGTTTTCAAATCAGAAAATTCAATGGGGATGGGAAAATAGTAAACATTTTGCAGTGTGGATTGGTCTACTTGTTCATGTTCAATGTGGACAAAAATTGGAGTATAATTTTCAACTGGGGACGATATTTTGGCCAATTTTTCCAGTGGGAAGGGGTCCCAGTGGGTCTGTGAGAAGGGGGTTCTTCTTCACTCCTATAACGAGTTTCAGGCCATCTCTGCATGTGATTAACTATTAGGTCAATAATTTATTTTTCCCCTTTTTTTACAGATCGAAGGGCGAGTTGGTATTCAACTCAAAGATTCGAAGACTAATGAAGCACTCGTTTGTCTGTCGTTCAATGTAAAACTTTCTTAAAATTACTCACAAGAACCAACGAAAGATATGATTTATTTAATGAAACAACCGTTCGATTGAGTTTTTCTTCGTTTGACGCTGTACGCTGCCCTAGACCAAGCCTTTATTTAGTACTCGGGAGGGGGGGTACTAGGTTTGCGAGATGACGGGTATTTCCTAGCCACAGTTCGAAAATTAAGCCTTAAAGAATCTGAATCTCGAAAATTGTGTCCATTATTTGACGTTTTCACCACCCTTAAAAGCAGAGACTATTTCCACTAAAATTCAGCTAAAATTGGAGGGAGTCAATTTTTTATTTTTGTAATTTTGTAGCCCTTACAGAGACTCACTTTTGCTTTCCAATGATTTTTGTACCTCTTTGTCCTTTTGATGGACTCTCGATGGCGTGAAAAAGGAACCCTCGTAGCTCACACATACCCTCGGCACATTTTACCTAGGTGCCCCCTCCGGGGGTGTGCATAAATGACGTCTAGTCGGTCTATCCTTTTTGACAAATGAACAACAAAAATGTGGAAATATTCAATTTTTTCTTTTGAAATCAAAAAACTCCAAACTGGCATAAAGGGTTGTTTGCAGCTTAAAAAGATGGTTTTACACTAAGGTATTTTGATACTCATTCAAAACCTTCTCGGTTTATGCCCTTTTAATAAACTCAAGTGATCAGGAGTGAAAGCCTTTAGTTTGGATATTGGTATATTGCCGCTAATTTCAAACATAGATTTGCTTGTAGACCTCCTGTTACTCTTTTAAGCCTATTTCTCGACCAACAAATCAAATTTACCTGAAATTTCGCACAAAGATATAAATATGAATTTTTGAGAAACCCTTAAAATTTCGAAGTGTTTAACAAAAATACGTCATAATATTAGCATTTGAAGACGTAAAGTTTTTTGGGACACGTGGTCACCATGTCACGTCACTCGGACTGGAATACCTTACGTATAACTTAACTTACGTAACGTAGTGTTGTATATCTACGGATTTGAGTTTTACTGTCTTTTAATTGTCCATTGTATAAAACATTTTTGAATTTTTCTTTTAGTTCGCAAATTGAAAAACTTTTTTATTTCACTGAGGGTGTTAACTGGAAAGGCTGACGAAACGTCTGAAAAAAATTGATTGAGAAAAAATCAACATGTTGTTGCTTTCATTTATCTCTATTTTATATCTACGGATATGAATTTCGATATCGGTCTTTTTCCAGACAAGACTTTGAAAAGTTTAACCTTCAAGAAGGCGTGACTTGCCAACATCTCAGACAACATCGCAAAACTAACACATTTATTTAATCGGATGAAAACGGACATACTAAGAAACACTTTATAGGAGGTTCGAAAATAACTTGTATAACTTGGAAATAAAGAAAAAGTATTTTGGAACTTTGGGCTGAATATAGCTTATGGGAAAGGACACATTATACCCTCATTTATTAATTTTGCACAAAATTTTCGAGAACGAGTTCCAGGTCCACGGTCCAATTCTCGAAATTTTAGCAGTACACTCCTCTGTCGATAAGCATGGGTAATATCTTCGGGCTCCGCATTTCACAACTACTGATTAAACTTGCTTTTTTTAATTTTGATAAGGCGTCCATTTACACTTAATAGCGCAATATAAAATGCCATAATAATGATATGACTGAATTCCAGGCTAGGCCTGGAAGCGTTATTCTTACATACTTAGTTCTTATATATATAAAATAAAATGTATGAGTTAATGAGACTAGGACAAAGAGTGAGAACTTTAGGTTATGTGTCTCATAAAGTATAGCGTGCGCTTTGGAAAATTTGATAATCTCTTGTCGTGTCCTCTCTTCCTTCTTAAAGCTAACATTTGCGTGACCTGTTGAGATTTCCGTTCTTAAGAAGGAAAGTAAGGTAAAAAACACCTCAGAGGGAGAGTAAAATTCAGCCTTAAATTCCTTATAAAGTTAACTCGAACACTCCCTAGTAGAGGCTGTTGTATTTTTGATCTCTGTACAAGAGCAGTGTGATGAAGAGTGAATTATTAAGAAAATATGCTTTATAAGGATATCGAGGACACTTCTTCACAGGGGTTCAGGGTTTAAAACGGAAATCAAACGGAAGGAACGATTTATTTTTCCTGTTTTATAACGTTTCATGCTGACCTTTGAAACAGCCGGTGTGTCAAAAATCATATTTTCACCGCTTGTAAAGGCAAATAAATTTGCGACCATTTTGGTAGGTTGTGTGAGATAAGAATTTGTTAAAATATTGAATACCAAATAAAGCGTGAGATCAGTTCACCATTACTGTTATTGGTGGAATTAGGAGTTTGGATTTTTCTAATCGGAAGTTTTTTTGGAATTAGAACATTCATTAGCATATTGTTCAAAAAAAAACTCAAGGTAAGATTTGATTTAGTGAGCATACAGCTGAAACTAAAGAGTTGAAATTTTAGATTCTATATTTTTGCTAAAAATTGGCAAGTAACTGCAGTAGCGCTCTCAGAGGTGTCGGAAAATTTATGATTTTTATGACAAAGCAATTATTTATTTATAACATTAAAAGGTAATTACTTCGTAACAAAATTGTGCTCTCCTACACAAATTATCCCTGAAAACACTACTGGTGACATGATTCATATTTCAAACTCCAGCAGCACGTTCCGCAAAGACAAATACCCCTTTGGTAGGAAAAGTGGCAAATGGGTCTAGATTCTTGAGATTTTTATATAGATACAAGTGATTAAAAATTGATTACTGTATGCTTGATTTGTCTTTTCATGTGTATGTCAGATGGAAATGGTTATTCAGGTGTGCCGCATTGGGTCGCGATGGATGTGTACTAAGTGGCAGCTTTTACACTAGGCTTGGATAGTGGTAGTATTCGAGCATTTGTTTTGAACTATTTCCATCGATGATCTTTACTATTGATTTTGTCGTATATATATATTTTTTGGATTGATTTGCTAGTTTTGGGTTCAGTTGTTAAACTTTTTCTTTTATAAAGGTGGTTTTTGGCCTTCATTTTAACAGCTCTGTATTGCTTTCTTCATGTTTTCAATTCAGAATGACTTTCGACATCGAATCCATCACTTCACAACAAAAACTCAACAAACGAAAATCAGAAAAGGTTCTCAAAGAACTCTCATTTCATAATGGACGTAATTTACTGACCATGTTCCCCCTTGAATTCGTTGAGCAGAACAAAAGCGATAGAGAGGATACGCTGGTCTTGGTTTTTCAATGCAGCAAGAAGGTCTCAAAAGATATATCCGGTAAATATTAGTTCACTACCAAGATTTACTTACTTGATTGGGATAAATTTTTGCGGGATTAAATTTCGCGGTTTAGCTCATCCGCGAAATTTTAAGATTTTGTGCGGACTTAATTTCGCGGATGGCATTATCAGGAGACAATATTTTCATGATTTTTCGTCTTTTTACTGCCAAATTATGCGTACTGGTTGTTGAAATATGCATTAAAGCGCTTCTTTGATACCAAACTATTTTAAAAGTAATTATCTGACATTTTTGAGTTTTGTTCAATAAAATTTCGCGGATATTTTTTGATTGCATAGAATTTGACTGTAGAGTTTATTTAAAAATCTGGCACGCTGAAAAAAAGATTCTGAAACAGCTTTCCAGCGAACCCAAACCTCTCCCAGCCGGCACACAACGTTGTTTCAACGTTCATCTAACGTTATATGGACGTTGTGAACGTTAGATAAACGTTGAAAGAACGTTGTGTGCCAGCTGGGCTCAGACCTTCTCTGCATTACCCAAAGTCGACAGAATTCAGTTTTAAGTTGCATTTTATCAACGTCGAAACAGCGTTGTGTGCCAGCTGGGTTTTATCAACTTTTACGGTATAGGAAAATTTTACATAATGTTTTTTAAAATCTAAAATACCCTTTTGCAATACCACGTTTCAGGATATCTGAGTACAGCTGCGGACCAGAGGAGAAGATCAACATTGAGTCGAGCGCTAGATTTACAAGAGCAGATCAAAGAAGCAGAATTTTCAGAAAAACAGCCTTTTAATGGAGAAGAGGTAAAAGAGATTTAAATACTCTACTTAAGTACTCTAAGGTTTCTAATAGTAGGAAGTTTTAAATAAAAAGGGGTTGGAATTTGTACCTCTAGAAAACCTCAAAATAAGGTACCTTAAAGGAAGAAATTTTGGCGGAAAGAAAATTTTGGCGGATTTGGCGGATTTGACTGAAATCCGGCAAATTAAGTTCCCGCCAAAATTTCTTTTTTCCGCCATCCGCCAAATTAAATTCCCGTCAAATTAAACATTTTGAAAATAATATGATCTCTTTTAAGGTGTTGTTGCTATTTTTTCGCTGTTTTGACGCCATCTTAAGGTTAAATTTTTAAGCGACCGCCAAAATAAATTCCCGCCAAATTTAGTTTTTTCGTCCATCCGCCAAATTAAATTCCCTCTGAAAAAACTTTTTTGGCCATCCGCCAAATTAAATTCCCGCCAAAATTTCTTCCTTTAAGGTAATTATAAGCTAAAGCTAGGCTATTTAGAGCAATTTAACTTGTGACAGCTGGTAAGGATATTTAATAAAACAGGAGTGGGCAACCTAATAAGAACGACAATTTTTTGAAAATTAATCAGCGGGGGAGACGTTTATTCGGAACCTAGAGAGTAGTCAAGTGGTTTAAGGCATCTGCACGATAGTCCAGGAGCAGTTCACTATTCCAAGCCCTATTCCTTCTGATTTCGTGAATTTCTTAGTTGGATAACCGAGATGTCTGAGCGTGGACCTGCGCAAACAATGAATGAAAAGATTATCTGAAAGTCTTAGATTTGTGGTAAAATATCGATTCTATCCATCTATAGGAAGCACCAAGCACCGTGGTAGGAGGGTCCCCAGAGAATGAACAACCACTTGAGACAAATGGTTCTTGCGTTGATCAGCTGCAGTCAGTGATTTCTCAAGATTTGAAATCAAATATTTCAAACATTGAAGACAACAAAACAGAAGGAAAATCGTTTGACGAAGACAATCAAAAGGAAATAAATTCAAATCCAAGGAAACAGAAACGAGAGGAAGCAAGTCAAGGTTCAACAACTCAGAGTACATATGAAAACTTTCCGAGTCCGACAAAAGACCAGGAAAAGTCTTCAAGTCCAGTGCAAAAGTTCGAAGAAAAATCTTCAAGCTTGACCCCAAACCAAAATCAAAAGTCAAAAGAGAAGTCGCTTAGCCTGAATAGAGATCTAGAAGAAAAGCTCTTCAGTTCCAATGAAATCGAAGAGGAAACACTTTTGACCCCAACCCAAGATTCAGAGAAAACATCTTTTAGTCCAGCCCAAGACACAGAGAAAATGCCTTCTAGTCCAACCCAAGACTCAGAGAAAACGCCTTCTAGCCCAGCCCAAGATTCAGAGAAAACGCCTTCTAGTCCAACGGAAGACTCAGAGAAAGCACCGTCCAGTCCCGCTCAAGACACAGAGAAAATTCCTTCTATTCCAATCGAAGACACAGAGAAAACACCTTCTAGTCTAACCCAAGATTCAGAGAAAACGCCTTCTAGTCCAACCCAAGATTCAGAGAAAATGCCTTCTAGTCCAACTCAAGATTCAGAGAAAATGCCTTCAAGCTTCATTCAAGATTCAGAGGAAAAGCTCAAAAGCAAAAACCATAAGAAAAACGCCTTCAAATTAAAATTATCATCTTTCGAGAAAAGTATCGATGAATCAACCAGTCCATCTCAAAGCAGAGGAGAAAAATCTCCAAGCGAGGACAACAAAAACAAAACGTTCAAATTGAGGCAGTCATCGTTTGAGAAACAGAGTAGCTTTGAAGAAGCTTCTCTGAAAAGCCCCTCTAAGCTTTCAAATAAGGAGATGCTAGCTTCAAATCAGAAAAGAAAAGCCTTTAAACTTAAGCAATCATCTTTTGAAAAACAGGCAAGCTTCGACGAAACCAGGGCTGACTCGACCAAGAGGAATGATAGTTTCAAGCAAAAGAAATCGTCTTTTGAAAAACAGGCAAGCTTCGACGAAACCAGGGCTGACTCGACCAAGAGGAATGATAATTTCAAACAAAAGAAATCGTCTTTTGAGAAGCAGAGGAGCACTGATGAATTGAAATCACCAAACCAAACCTTACAATCTCCAGAAAAGCAAATGTTCTATTTTGGTTCAATAGAGAAACAAGGAAGTTTGGATGGACTGGGAATCTCTTCAATCCCGGTTGATGGCAATAAGGACAATACTGATAGTCCATTAACTCCAGAAGAATCCGAAAAAGCAGAAGAAATAAATCAATCCAATATCGAGACCAACATTAATGGTGATGAAGACATTCAAGAATCAAGTGTATCCGAGAATACAGAAAATGTTACCAGCCTGAACCGGAATTCTCAAATGTCTTCCAGACCTAGCAAAGATTCTCGAGAATCGCTTGAAAGTGCTACTTCGAAACCTCCAGCCAAAAGCCAAAAGATCAATGGTTTTAAACAATGGTCTTTCGAAAAACAAAATAGTTTTGAGGGAAGGAAATCAAAGAGTCCTACAACTTCACCAGACTGGCAAACAAAACGAAAGGGCTTTAAACAATGGTCTTTTGAGAAACACACCAGTATTGATTTGCAGAAGTCGCCAAGTCCAAGTCCAGATTGGCAGACGAAGAAAGGGGCCTTCAAGCAATGGTCGTTTGAGAAGCAAATCAGTTTAGATAAAGAAGGTACTAGTAATTAGATTATTTACTTGGATACGCGTTTTTTTTATAAGAAACGAAAAAATTTGGTTTAGGTTGGGTCGTTCTTAATTTTTCGCAATTTTCAGACTTAAATGCTCTTAAAATGGTTATAGAATCTGTTAAAATCAGCACTGTCTTGGCCCTCTCTGAAATCTGAGATTCAGATTGTTCTTAATTTGTTCTTAGCTTTTGGCTAAGCTTTTATAAAATTGTTCTTATAAAAAAAGCATGTAATATCAAAAAGAAAGTCTGTCACGCAACTCGAATATTCATATACAAATCAAATTTTGAGTAGATAAGACGTTTCTGAAGGTTTTGACCGGGGATTTTTATCCAAATTGGAATATTTTAGGGCTCGAACAACCAAAGTAGTTTTATCCGAGTTTACACGAACCCTGTGCAGCTTAAATTCCGAATTTATCATTAGGTTTTGAGAGTTATACTAATTTGTTTTGTATTCCGCTACAGAGCCGAAAAAAGATACCGAGACAATCGTAGTCAACGAACACAATCTAAACACAGATGCAAACATAGAGAAGTTTGAAACTCAATCCACTGAAACGGTGAAAAGTGTAAAACCTGAAAACCTACTTAACGACAAGCTTGATGGGACAAAGGAAGCTTCAATAAAAACTGAAGGAGAAACGCAGAAAGAAGGTAAGTTAAAAGTTCTGTCCAACTGGCACACAACGTCGTTTCAACGTTCATCTAACGTTCACAACGTCCATATAACGTTAGATGTACGTTGAAACGACGTTGTGTGCCAGCTGGGTGTTCTTATTATTCATAGGCTGAAATTAAATTGTACCCAATTTTTACTACTTTGACCCCTAAATTGCTTGAAATTGAGTAATTCTAGGTACATCGTTTTTCATAAATTTTTTCCTTATTTTTCGAGAATTTGGAGCCTCATTGTTTCTTATAAAAGAAAAAAGAGTGTATACAAGTTTTCGAAATTTATCTTGCTCGAAACTTTCTTGAGTACGTATATCGTAAGAATATTAGTTAAAAGATTTTCAAAGTAGATGGATAAGTCAAAGCTACCTCAAAGTTTTTTATTTCTTTGAAACTTTAGAAACAGAATACTCTTCAAGAAGCGAACAAAAAGTTGGAGACATCAAGAATGATGTTGCAGTTGATTTAGTTGAACAAAAGGTTGGTTTTCTAAAGTTATGTTATGGACTTGGAAACAACTCATTTCTTTGCTAGCCTCGCAGGTAGTTTAATGAATTTAATCGAAAAGACTTTTACCACTGTTATGATTTTTGATTCGCTGACTAATTTATTAAGTAAATCCTCTTCTGAGCAAAAAATCGTTCATCCTGCAATTACTCATTTTTGAAAGGGAAAACTTTGAATGTTTCTTCAAGTGAGTAAGTTTGTAATGGTGACCTGGAGGCTCCCTTTTCTTCACCCCTTTCCCTGGATTTCTCCATCTAACCTTGATCGGTTTCGTTAGTTGCTGAGCATCAAGCACCATTTTGGGAATATTTAGTATAACCCGGCTGGGAATCGAACCCACAACCTTGCGCACCGTAGCTGGATACACCGTACCTTCATGACCGGCTCACAAATGGGTCAGAAGTCACCACACCAGCGGGTTGGAAAGATGATAAAAAACAAGTTTCCAAAATTTGCCATTTTTCACATATCTCATCTCATTCAACTTTCAGAACACACAAAACCTCAAAGAAGATATCGTTCCGAAACGAAAACGGGAAAAATCGGTTTCATTTGACGACGAAGAAAGTAAACCCGATTCGGATTTACATCGACAAGACAGCGGTTTCACTACACCTGATGATGAGGAGTTTGTCTCATCAAAAAATGGTACAAATTATTTTATAAACGCAATCTTTATGAAGAACAAAAGGCTCAACATTTGTTTGACTAGCAAACTAGTCTGTTAATTAATCATGTCAGAGGGCGGGAACATAAAGGCGGCGGGCGTTTGCTAAAATAGGAGCTGCTCACGAGAACAATAGTCTGGCAGAATTAAAAGTTGACCTTGAAAAAAATTCCGCGTAAACTTTCTTGGTACCGTTGGAAACGGAATTTTATGAGGTTAAACATTCTCAGAGCCTCACGTCGAGGCCCTTGGGGAAAGAAATTGGTGAAAGAAAACATTAAAGACCCATTTTGAATATAAAATACCTTGAAAAGTGCTATCCTTGCAATGGTATCTGCCTTTTAAAACACTCAATGTATACCCCTGTCTCAAAAATCTGGGGGGGGATTTCCCAACAAACATTTCTGGAAACCACAATCAATTAAACAGTGTCATCCATCATATGAAATGGGTCAAGTGCAAAGCGATAGCGATAGCGCTGACTTTCAAAGACTTTGAATAGCTTTGATAGGTTTTTAGTATAGCTGATGACCAGTGTACTGCTCAAAAACGTATCTATTTTGGGGCAAAGAAGTACACTTCAGACTTGATTTTACCAAAAGTTTTCCCCAAGGGCCTCACTCATCATGAGGCTCTGAGTATGACAATCTACATAAAATTCCGCTTCCAACAGTACCAAGAAAGTTCACCCGGAATTTCTTTCTACGTTCACCCCTGTTTTATTGTATTTCGGCCAGACTACAAGCAAAAGTTGGTGAGAGAGTGCTTTCAGCCCTTGCCGCCGACAAAATTTCTTCCTATGCTTACCTAGCTCATGCGCTCACGTTCAACCTTAGAATAAATTGCAAAAAACTCACAAAAATTCATTTCAAATCCAAAGAGAGAAAAAGTTTTTGTGGCACACTCGGAATCTGATTTTTAAAAATCGTAAAACTTAAAGACTGACTCTCTCTAATTCGACGCTCTTTTAATCGATATGCTCCATTATTCGATAATATGGAAAATCACCTTCAACAAGAAACTCACATAATTGACGCTCTACTATGCAATAAGCTCCCTTACTCGATGAATATCTACTCTCAGGTTAATTTACTAATTACCAGAAAAAATAGAAAATATAACAAGCGGGGGGGGGGGGCGTTTATTCGTCACCTAAGAGTAATTTCACAATGAAAATTGAATTGAATATCTAGATTTTGTTCTTCTTATTCGTTCAAGGAATCCCTAAAACAGGAAGCACCAATGAAGAAATTTATGTTCAGGACGAAAGTCAATCGAAATATGGGAAAGATTACAATATCACCGAAGCCGAAACTTATGGTTCGAGATACTCCAATTCAGCAAAAAGTAGCTCTATCAGATACGGTGCTGGAATGGCGGATATGACGACGTCGGACGTCTCGTTGAAACCGCTCGTGTTGACCGAAACCGAACGAGCGTATATAAACGAAGCACGATCGTTTCACGGTCGTCAATGTCGGCGCCGACGGATTCGCCGAACGCGTGAAGAGGAAGGGGAGTATTTAGGATCGGATGACGTCATCACGAGAATAAGGGAGAAAACGCAAGCCCTTTTGGAAAGACAAAATAAGATGATGCGAAGCTATCAATTATATTAATCTAGATAAATCCGTAAAAAATTCACCTATTTCCTATTGGCAGATTCCTGTAAAAAAGTCACGAAAAAACGTCGAGTAAAGCTCTGATTGGCTGAAAGATGCTTAGATAAACATATTTTTTTTATCTAAATATACAAAGTATGAGGTACTTTAGGCGTACAAACTTTCGCGAGCAGAAACTTTCGCGCGGACGAAAAATTGCGAAATTCACGACATTTACTTTCGCGAATTTAACGGAAAAATATTTTTCGCGAGCATTAACTTTCGCGAATCAAGACGTAAAATTGAGTTTTTTCTGGTATTTTCACATGAAAAAATGGCTTAGAGGGACGAATACTTCTGGTATTGGCTTGAAACATTTGTCCTTTGACTTATTAGTCTTTTAGCAGGCTATAAAGTGCCATTAAAGTTACATTTTATTCAAAGTTTGAAGTTTTACAGATTTTATATTTTTTCAAGAATTTTTCGCGAGCATAAACTTTCGCGAATGGCCCTTCCTAGAATTTTTAAAGACATTTACTTTTGCAAAAAGGACCAAAACTCGCGAAAGTTTCTGCTCGCGAAAGTTTGTACGCCTAAAGTAATCTTTGCATGTCTTAGGCAATCAGAGCTTTACTCAACGTTTATTCGTGACTTTGTTACATGAATCTGCTAATCGGAAAACCATGTATTGGGCTATTCCCAAAAGTTTTGTCCCCCCCTGTGTTGATGATCTTTTTTGGCTCACCTTGATTATGTTTCCAAATTTTCAGGACCCTCTTGTATTTTTTCTCATTTTTTTTGGACTGTTTTGGACCACCCTGGACTTTCGACCCCATTTTACTGACCACCTTGAATTTTGAACCTCATTTTACTGACCACCAGACCACCCTAGACGTCACATCTCTTCAACATAGGGGATACAGACTATTTCTGGAATGCGCCAATATTTCCGAGCAAAGCTTACCTTGTTTTTAAAATATTGCTATATCAACAGATTCCAAGACGTATTCAAAAGAAGTTTACTGAATCTATTCTAAAGATTGAAGACAGTAAAGGCAAGTCGATGCATTTGAAGTAATTTATGAGTTCCCTTCAAGGTAAACTGAAAATCTGTAGGTTTTACCACAACATTGCATGTGTATTTAGTTTGTTTAGTTCATATTTATAGTTCATTGTCATTTTTTAGAAAATTTTTTCGAAACTAATTATATTCTTTTATACCAGACTGTCATCAAGCCACACTAATTAACAATAATAGCCTCGATTCCAACATGAATAAACAATATTAGCCTGGATATACAGCTTTTTTTAATTTTTGATGAATTGGTGTACCGCTGAATCTTCCTATAGTGATCTGTATTCGATTATCAGAAAGCAGCGTATGCGTACTTTGCTAACTTATTTTTTTTCTAGAGACTCTTATATTGGGCTCTTCCAGAAAATGTCCGTACATGGGGGGTGGAGGATATATTGTCCGGGGGTAGCGAAAAATCATCAAAACTTGCCTTGTTCGGGGGTAATTTGGTTTGTCCGGGGGAAATTTGGTTTGTCCGGGGGAGGCCAAAAGTCAGTTTGTCCGGGGGGTAAATCACTGAAAATTGTTATATCCTCCACCCCCCACATACAAATAATTTTTTCTGGAGGAGACCATTGTGACAAGCTAAGAATTTTTCCGAGCCTTGATTTACAAGCCTCTAGGTGGACCAAGATGAAAACATCAAAATAACAAAAAGAAGTTTGGAGCTTAGGCTACAAGAAATAGTAGTGACCTTTTAAATCAAGATTTTGTCTTTTTTATAGATCTCCTACTTCCTACACTGTTAACAATGACTTTAAGGTAGTTGGTTACATGTGTTTGAAAATCCAACAAAAATTAATAAAGAAAAATTACCTAAAATGCTAAAACAGATCCGTTTAAAACACGTCCCTTCATTGCTTGGCTATTGAAATGTCTGTTCAAAAGTGAGATAGTAGCTTCATCCAAAAATCATGAATACTATATTCAATGTCTCAGAATTGTACCAAGAATTTCGTTTACTTAAAAAGGAGAGTTTTCCTTTGTATGTTGAAGAAGTTTATTTGAACTGTTTGAAGGTTCCCAAGTAAAAACATTGTTTGATGGTTCCAATTTATGAGCAGAAGATACCAAGCCAGAAGTAGGGTCATCTGCAATGACAGGTACTTTGAATTTCGAGAAAGTATTTAGGTTTTCATGTTGTGTTAAGTTACGTAATTTCCGCCATTATGAAAGTAAACATTCGAATCTGTAGAGGGAGATCCCTTACGCAATTCGAAAGTTTGCTTTCATAAAAGCGGTAGTACGTGACTTAATAAAACATAAAAAAACCTCTACATTTTCTCAAATTTAAACTACCTATAGGGTTAGTAGCAGTCGGAAAATTAGGAATAATTTTTGACACTTTCTTTACGCCGGAACATGTTTAGCCAATAATGACATCTGTAACATATCGATTCCATCGGAGACTTTAATGACACCATCAGGACCATCAATATTGACCAACGTTCCAATCTCGCCCACACGATTTCCTCCAAGGAATTTGATCTAGGGAAAGAGGAGAATTCCAGATTTTGAGAAATTTTGCCAAATAAACGCCCCCCCCCCCCCGCTTGTTAATTTTTCGAAAATTTTCCAACCCCCCGGACCTTATCAGGACCCCCCGTCTATTAAATTTTAAGAATATTTTCAGTTGGCAAAAAGAAGTCCCAAAATTTCGCCCAAAAAAGCTTGATTTTAGCCTATATTTACCTTATTTTTGGGTTTTCAGAAGTACAATTTCCAACCCCCCGGCAATTAGCCCTCCCCCCGTTTATTAAAATTTCGAAAATTTTCCAACCCCCCGTTTATTTGGGACCTAAGAGTACCACCACAGCACTTCTAGTGCCCTTCACCCAAAAACATAATACAATCTTCTCTTAGGGCATAACGACTGGTTTTTCTTTTATAGAGAATTGGTATCGAGTAGTAGTAAATTTATAAGCCCTTAGAATTTACAAAATTTTGAAAACAGGATCGGAAATGTTGAGTTCTAGGGCTTGACAAAGCTAAAAAATGCTGCTTATAAGGATGCTTACATCGCAAGGAAAATTTTAAAGAAATACCGAAAATCCGTAAAATCTCATCCAAAATCAGCCCAAATCAGTAACATACATTTTTCGTAGGCTCAACGTAGTGCTTAGCTCATGCTTAAATTTTTGCCATATCCGAGCCTAGATATACTTTGTGTAATAAAGAAGATTGTTTCAATAATTCTCACTGCTTCAACTATGATATCACACTTCTGACTTTGGTTGGTCAAGCACTCTATTGATGGATAAAAGCATTGCATCAAAAAAATGAACAAAGAAGATATATTACCTTATCGTGTTTAACAGGTGGCATCACTTCAAGAGCGGACGTCCGGATGGTCACATTTTCACCGTCCAATTGCACGGTAGCCGAGTCACCGCTCAAAGAACGAATGACGCACATTTTGTTCGCGTATCTTTGCTCCTGGAAAAATCATTAAAAAAGTGTTTAGAGTTAGTCCTCTGTCTTTATTTTCGCAGTCTTTTGTCTCAGATAGTGAGGTCTTTTGTCACAAAAATACTTCAGATGGTGAAGAAATTAAGTTTTTATAATTTTTTTAGACCCTCTAAGGATCATCTGTGCCAAACTTCATGCTTTTACGTTTTTGTGTGCTAACAGACCTCACAAAACAGAAATTGACTAAAGGCCGGTCTCCACTTGCGCGCGCTTCGATCGCGTCTTTTCGAGCAAAGCTTCCACGCTATTGGTCAAAAGAAAAATAAAGCAACTCCATTGGCGCGAACTGACGTAACGGTTGAAAAAAGTTGAAATGTGTTCAACTTTTTTTTCAAGCGCGCGCTACATTTTTATGACGTAATCTTTTTTCCAAGCAAAAAGGATTGAAGCCCAAAAGTGCGATCGTAGCGCGCGCAAGTGTAAACCGGCCTTTAGACATAAACATCAAACGAGGCAAGATTCTTCAAATTCCGCAGAATTTCAGAGACAGAGAAGCCTCTTCTTATTCGAGACGGGTACCTTTCGTCGGGGAAAAATTCGTCACTTGCTGGTAGTTAGTAAACGCATTAAGGCCGGGGAAAATTTTCGTCGGGGAAAATATTCGTCACTTGTCCAAAATTTCGTCACTTTTCCCCGATAAGGTATCCATCAGTGACGGAAGAAATTTGTACACTGTTTTAAGGAACTTTCTGATAGGATAATCAGAATAAGTCTATCTGAAAAACGCAAGCTTTCTCCTTCCTCGGAGAGAAGTAGAAATGTTATCCATATTTTGAATCGAAAACTCTTGGACGTATGTCTCTTTTAAAGCTTTTTCTGAAATGCTTAGGCTGCACGCATCCCTTCTGATATGTTTTAATAAAGGGGAGAGTTACCCCTGTCTTTGTGTATTGGAGTTTTAGAAACCCGATTAGCTTGATTAGTAAGTTTTACATGAAAGATCTTTAAATTTCATTAAAATTGAATTAGAAATTTGAATGGGATTTCCACACCTTTTTTATAAAATTAAAACAGGACAGGAATTTTATAAACGATTAGCATCCCCTATATCAAAACATATCAGAGGGTATACGCGCAACCTATGAAATGGTTTGCTCAGCAATTTTAATACTAAATGAGAAATACTATACGGAACGAGGAAATACAAGTCAAGATATAACATTATATTAGAAACCAAAAAAAGAGACTCCAATGTGGAAACTTACAGTGTAATCATTCTGAACCTTGACTTCAATATCAATCGTCAACTGTTGTGCTGGTTCGTTGTCTAAATTGAATAGATTTCAAAGATTGATAAACAAACTAATTAAGACAAATTAAGGAAAATTTCAACCTTAAATTTCAGAAATAACTGAGAAAATACTGATTTAAAGGGCCTGAAAATCACGAATGAACGTTTCTCAGCCAAACTTTAATAATTGTGCTTAGAAAAAAGAAGAATGTATTTCTTACCATCCTCATAATGTCCCATTGGAGTTTGTGGTGTGTAAGCAGGCGAAAGCGGACCCAAGCCCGCTCCCGGTGTGAGCGGGTTACCATGCATGGGTGAGGGAGTGTGGATAGGAGAATATCCCGAATCTCCACCAAAAACATTCGACATGGGCGTACCAGGTGTAAATGGGGCGTTGTAGCCGCCATGTGAGGGCGTGGCAGGGCTAGGTGTAGTGCCGAATCCCTGGAAACAGAAAATGAAGAGACTTTATCGAAACTAATTACTTTAAAAGTATTAGTTCTCCTGGAAAATTAACTTCGCTGAATGCGCTATTGAGAGAAATAACATTTCTAAAAGTTTTTTGTCTTTGGTATTACCAGACGTGCACGTGTGCTTGTAGAAAAATATTTTGACAATAAGGCGAATTTATCCTACAAAGTTTAAAGCTCACAAGTTTGCTTCAAAGTAATAGTAGGGGGGAATTTGCTCATTTTTTTGAGGTCGCTCGATTTTTTTAGTCAAAGCACTTGTTATACATTTTTGGAAAAATTTTCATTAATTTTTGACCCTATAATTTTTGCCTGAGACCGTCATATTTGTCCGAAAATCACACCAAAGTGTCCGAAAAAAAGGCACCCAAGTTATTTTGATTCCCCTACCCCTCAGTTTTCCAACAATGTATAACAAGTGCTTTGACTAAAAAATTGAGCGATTTTACAAATTCCCCCCTACTATAAAAGGTAAAAAGGGGCTTTACTTACAGGAGAGGGCCCCGGATCGAAGTAATTCTCAAACTCATCCGACGGTCTAGCGGGCGTGTTCGGCTGGGTGGGATCCCAAGCGCCACCGTGTCCTGAATGTGAAGGCGTACGCGACGGATCATGAGAGGGCGTACGTGATGCATCGTGCGATGGTGTACGCGACGGATCGTGTGACGGCGTACGGTTTCCACCGTAGCTTGGTGTACGATTTCCTGTTAAATGAAACAAAGTTAAAGGTAAAAAATCGGATGTTTGCAATTAATTTTAAATTTAAACAACAAAATACAGTTGAGTCTTCATAACTTGAACCCGCATGGGGAACACACGTTTGTTCGAGTTAAGTAAATTGCGAGTCATCATGAAGTAAGGTTTCAAGGCATTGTTAACTGAAGGAACAACAAAACTTGTTCGAGTTATGGAGGTTCGATTTAAAGAACTCGACTGTAGTGGCAAATGCCCGGACTATTTTGAATGCTTCCGTATAAACATTACGTCATATATACCTTTGGTGAATCTAGGAGGACATTACAGTAGTTGGTTAGAAATTTCCTCTTTTATCATGTTTAAAATGGACTTGAAGGCTACACTAAATTTTAATAAAAGATATCTATATGCGCAACAAGGTCAGATTTAGGGGGTTGGATGGGTTGGTCAGGAAAAAGGAGGTTGAGTTTCTATAAATAGGCATTTGAGATTTCTGTACAACCTGGGATGAATTAATTTTACCATAGGGAAACGATAAAACCTCTTACCATCGTGCATAGGGGTTTGATTTCCATAC
The DNA here is from genome assembly GCF_902728285.1 of Clytia hemisphaerica. Taxonomy (NCBI): domain Eukaryota; kingdom Metazoa; phylum Cnidaria; class Hydrozoa; order Leptothecata; family Clytiidae; genus Clytia; species Clytia hemisphaerica. Next base: position 862,871 of record NW_027103394.1, read on the forward strand.
ATGGGGGTTCGTGAACCATACATCGGTGTTTGATTTCCGTACATAGGGGTTTGCGCATTCCCGTACATTGGGGTGTGTCCGTAAGCTGTGACGCCGCCTCCCTTGTTTTGCCCGCTGAAGAAGGAAAAAAATAAACGATGAAAATTTAAACTAAGCATGAGAAACTACAGTCCTGTTTGAAACTACACGTTTTTTTCAGAATAACATGGATGCAATTGCGATCGAACATCAATTAATGATATGCACCACTGGAGAGTCTTCTGAGAACTTTAAAAATTTTCCACCCAATACGCCACTTAAAAACAATAGAAAAAGTGACGTATTGAGTGGAACAAAAACAGAAAAGTTACATAATTTCGTGAAGTCATTGCAGTGGTGCATATCATAAATTTACGTCATTACCATGGCTTTCTTTACAAATACCATGCAGCAATATGTAAAAGTTATAGCACACGGTATAGTACCGAGCATGGTATATATGGGATATATTTTTCGAGTTCTCAAGTTTTGTCATACTTCGAATCTTTAGGGGACAAAAATATAGAAAAATCTGAACGAGAAAATTATATCCTATATATTTTTATTCTGTATATTGACTAAACTATTGTACGAGTAATAGTGTGATAACTGGTTTATCGTCAAATTGTAAAGAACCAAACTTTTGTCTTTGAAAAGGAAATGAAGTTATTTAAAAAAATTAAAGAACTTAAAAGTGGAACCATCGTTTGGCATATAATTCCACTTCCAGACTAAGAATCCGCTGACCTTTCCGGAAAATTTCCGCTAATTTTCTTGAGATTTCTGGACAGTGTTTTCTCTAAATATATTGAAAATCTTGTGTCTACTTAGAAAAATACCTTACTGTCCGAAGCTCATTTTTACAACTACACAGATCCCTGGTCTTTTTCCGATAGAAAAGATAGGGAGTAGAATGGACTTTTCCAGAAAAAAATTGAATATGGAGGGGGTGGTGGATATAAAATTTTTTTCAGTGATTCACCCCCGGAAAAAGTGACTTTTGGCCCTCCGGACAACGGGTTTTACCCCCGGGACAAGCATCAGTTGACCCCCCGGACAATATATTCTCCACCCCCCATGTGCGGACATTTTCTGGAAGAGCCCAATCTGAAGTGGAATCTTATGATAAAAGTAGAAACTTACGAGACAAGAGCCAATCGTGAGCGATCCACTGAAATGGTTTTACAATTGGTGTGCAGTTCAACACGAGCAAGACTGTCCGTTGCATCCTTGATGATGCCAATGTAGCCTAGGTGAGAAAAATTTTTAAAACTTTTTTATAAGAATGGTGTTTTATAAGAATGGTGTTTATCCGTTTCATTATTTCATCTTAATCTTAAACTTTTTAAGTCCACATAGCCTTGAAAAGCTAATTCGAAGAAAATTCTTAAGATCAAATTAGACAGAGTCAAATGTACCTTTGAAGGGTCCTTGAGCGATACGAACAGTTTGTCCAATGATCGTTTGATCACGACCTCCGCCTCTGCCACGCCCTCTTCCACCACCGCCACCACCACCACGCGGGCTTCGATTAGGTGTTCCACCGCCACCGCCACCTCCTACATTAAAAACAAAAAAATGATGTAGTAAAGTAACGTAAGTATATTCATTTGGGGATACCATTTTCTATTTACGCTTGACTTGGGAGATCGAATACTGAGGTGGAACACCACACCTACTCTCAGCTCCCAGTAACTTACCGCCTAGATCAGATTACCAAATCTAAGCTACTCATTTACTGAGTTGGAAAAATAATTCTGCTTAGCAAATTAGCACAAATTCTTCAAATTTTGTTGAATTCGGAGACGGAGACATCTCTTTATATACTTCAATGGAAATTCGTCTGATACGAAAGAACTTTCAACATTGATCCGGAAAACTCACCTGGCCCGTCTCTGGCAGGACTGCTAATTCTTGGTGACATATAGCCTGTACCTCCGACTCCTGACATCACATTTGATGCATTCTAGAATATTTCAAGGATGGAAAAAATATGAGAATAGCAGTGACCATAATATTCACTTTGCTGGATATAACTGCTACGATATGCCAAGTGTTGACAAACTCCTAACATCCACGGCATAATTTTTTCTATGGAAACAGCTCGGTTTTTGTCAGAATTGGCAACTTTTAAACAACTTTTCTCTAGCTTAAATTTGCCACTACTGTAAAAAAACAAAAACAAAACAGGTTGTGTCCGTAGAAAATATTACATCATGCATATCATGAATAGAGCCTACACTTGACCCGCGTTTTTTTCAAAGGAATTAACGTCTATTCCACTTTGGGACTTTTTCGAATGTTTGGAGCGCAAGTTTTTGGGCAGCTTTTCTCTTTTCTCATGAGTTGCTGGCTACTCATGAATACTAATCATTCAGGAATTGTATAATCTAGACGAGAAGTGTCGAAAATATCAACAAAGCTTAGCTTGAGGTCTTGTACCAAAACTATTCTAATGAAAATTTTGTTGGAACAGAATAAGAACAATGGAAGAAGCGGGGATTCGCGAATAGAAAATTTCGTGAGACCTTAAAATCGCGTAATTTCGCGGATTTAAGTTTCGTGAATTTTACTTTAAGAACATAATTCACGGAAAAAAAGAAACTTTCGCGACTTTTTAATTCAAAAATCTTTATTTTTAATAGAAACAAGTTTCTTTCTTTTTTTAAATACAAAAGTTAGTAATAATCAAACCAAAGGTTCTTGAGCAAATAAACAAAAACATTACCTTTCCACCACCTGCTAATTGAAGCGAACGGCTTTTAACCACAAAAATACCACCGTTTTCCAAAACGGTTTTTGATTGGATGAAGGCATTGCCACGGTAAAGATGCTTGATTTCCCCTTGTTTACCCTACGAAGGAAACCAAAGTAAATAAGTCTGCGACAGCAATCGGAGGCGACCCGAAGGTTCCTCTTTCGATAGCTATCTACCCGAAGGTAGGGGAGGGTGCCACTCTTTCTCCCTGGATTGCTCCACTTACCCTTGATCCTTTTCTTAATTGCTGAGCATTAAGCAGAGAGGCATTAAGTACCATTTTGGGAATCTTTGATATGACCCGGCTAGGGGTTGAACCCACAACCTTGCGAACCGTAGCCGGATGCTCTACCACTGCACTACCAAAGCAAAGATAGAAAAATAGAATGAAAATATTATGCTTTCTTTGGGCTGGTAGTTTGAAGCTTTTTTGAACATTTTCTGAAAGTAACTTTTTTATTCAATCGAGTATAACTTTAGATCTAATGAAAAAAACTTAATCAATGACAAATCTAAATTTAAGTTCGTCTTTCCTTCTTGAAATGGAAAATGAGTGGCTCAGTTACGCCTTTTGGGACTTGAATAAATTTACTCGAAATGGGGGAACTTTTTTTGTGCGACAACCGGTATCTTTTGGTTTTTCTTTCAAAATGGCGACCTCGTCAAGCGAACCAACCTAGTCTACTTAACAGGACTCAGCGTCTTAAAAAACTATCAAAGAGCAAAGAAAAGCAAAGTTCAGCCAGAAGTAGACTCTAGCCTACGTAGACAAGGGAACTGAATGTTGAATGTTAAAATTAACCTAAAAATGACCATTAGACTCAAAAGAAAAATTTTGCTAAGAGGCTCATTGAAATTTACCCTATGCTTATAAAAAAGTATACACGCTTTTTTTTATAAGAATGGTGTTTTTTCATTTTATCATGGATATTCTTAACTTTTTGGCGAAAATCATCCAAAAATATTCTTAAGTTATTCTTAGGTTAAGATCGAAATTGGCAATCTACAGGTTAAAATGCATTAAAAATGGCATTCTTAGGTTCAGTTGCTAAATTCCCATGGTGATATTCTTAGCATATTCTTAATTTTTTGGCCATTTTCATCATGGACATTCTTATAAAGTGTATTCTTAAAAAAAAGAAGAAGCGTGTATTCATAATTGAATGACAGTTTTCTACGAAAAGATACCTCAAATTGGCCGTCAATGACTTTGACGATGTCTCGAACTTGAATTTGATTCTACAAAAGAAAACCATGGTTCATTAGTATGGCTGAAAATTAAATTAGCTACATAAAGACGAACCTTAAATGGCCAAAAACATTCCCTAAAAATAATGATTAAATTTTCCACTTTCTGAGCAAAACCAACACTTGCCAATCCAAGTACCATCTACAATCGGCGCCAAAATATTTTGCACAGAAGGGGAATTCCCTAAAAACTTTAAAACCGCAAGTGATTATTAAGTGCTTTAAAGTACGGTTAGAAAGTAGAGTTTTAACTTTAGATTTGGAACCTTAGGATTTCAGTGGTGTAAAAGCTCAAAAATATTGCTGAGAATATAGTCTGGAAGCCATCGAACCCCCTCCCAAATAGAAAAATTCAATGAAACAAAGTGGAAGTACTGTAATAGCAATTCTCGCCCGAGCTTTAAATTCTGAAAGATGGTAAAATATCCAGAATTGTTAATATATTTCGGCACTGATTGTAGATGGACCTTTGAAAGTTCCATCAGTTCTTTTGTTTTCATTACCTTTGCATTGATTGCGTTCCAACCCAATATTTCTCACATACGTCTCTCGCTTTATCAAAAAGTCTCCCCGTCCAAACTGGCTGGTCCGTGGTAGCAACAAAGGCCTCCTCCGTTCAATTCTTGATATTCATGACGTTATCTTTTATACGGGAAAAACACGAAAAACACCGGAGCGTTTGCCATCATGTTTCATTGTTTGAATTCAAAATTGGTGGCAAACGCCCGATATTTTTCGGGTGTTTCCGTATGAAAAATTACGTCATGAATAAATCATGAATAAGGTTATTAATGGCAAGTAGACATTAAACATACCTGTTCGGAGTCGAGGGCAATTGCAGTCCGTCCTTTACGTTTGCTGACAGCTTGTGGCTTCACTTGTACAACCTGTTTAGAGAAGAAAATATATGAAAAATGACATTTTTTTTGAAAACAGACGCTGCCAGTGAAGTCGAGATAAATCAACAGCATCGCGGGCCTCGTCTTCAAATGAAATAATTACTTCAAACGACATTTACACTTGTAATATGTTTCCCAAGAGGCCGTTTTCAATTTTGAAACAAAACTGCAACAAGGCTTTGAAAACGAGGTTCGCAATTATTATATGCATTTCGAGAATATTACAAGGTGTTTTGCCTGAGACAAAGATTTCAACTGCAATTAAGCACAAATTGACGAGCTTTTGGTAAGTCATGCATAATTTTGAGACATAAAAGCCTTTAATTTTATATACTTCGTTGAGACGGAAAACTTAAAAAAAAACACCAGTGAAATACAACCCCAGCTGGCACACAACGTTTTTTCAACGTTTATCTAATGTTCACAACGTCCAAATAACGTTAGATTAACGTTGTGTGCCAAGAGGGACGTGCCAAACCTTTCCATGTTGGTTGAGCACAGAAAATGTTTCGCGTTCCAATCGCACAATCACACCAACCGTCTGCGGACTGAAAGAAAACATCAAATGCGATCATTAATCAGTGTTGTTGAATTGTGGACGGAATATCAAGATTAATCGGGGAAAACTTCGTCGGGGAAAATTATTCGTGGGCAAAAATTTTCGTCGGGGAAAAATATTCGTCACTTGGCCAAAGTTTCGTCACTTTTCCACGACGAAGTTTTCCCCGATAAGGTACTTAATCCAAGTTTATACGTTACGGTTTTGCATCACTCTAGCATAGTTTTTTTTGTTACTTCCGCCATTATGGAAGCAAACGTTTGATTTGCGTGAGGGATCGCCTCTACAAATTCGAACGTTTGCTTCCATAATGGCTGAAATTACGTAACTTAACACAACATGAAAAATCTCAAATTGATTTCGTATAGTTATCTTATACTTATAGCACCTTCGGGAATTCAAAGGTCTTATATAGATGTAACACCAGAAAATGTCCTAAGCATGGCGTTCTAAATAAACGCCATGATCCTAAGGCACGAATATTAAAACATAATGTTTTGTCTATGACTTACTCTAAAGAAACGAGATCACCCCATTGATGCTGACCCAACGAATCAACACCGGTTGACATCTCGCTGCACAGTTGCAAATCATCTGGCTTCACTTTTAACTGAAAGAAAGAGAGAAATATAGTGTGTAGAGACGTTTAAGGTTCCACCCAAACTTTCATGTCCCACCACAATCCCCAATAGGGGGATTAGATATGAAATTTTTATTAAAAAAAAGATTTCTGTCCATAGTCTTTTCTTTTCTCATTTCAACTTGCTCTCAGGTAACGTTAGCAAAGCATTTTCAAACTATGAAACAAAAAACTATGAATGTAAGTTGTTGATTAAGTGCCGGTATCTGATTCTTATTATTCTATTATAGTGCGCAGAGGGGCTTAATGTCCAACCTTAACTTTTCTAGTCCTACCCATGCCTGCTACCCTACCTCAAAGCAAAGAATTTCAAGGCCCCACCTTGTGAACTTATGCCCAAAAAAAGAATCCCCAATCCCCAATGCAGAGGGGGAGGGGTGCACCCTATGAAGAGGATTATAAGAAAACAACCGGATGCCTCCATACATATGAAAAGTGATCTTTAAGAAAACTACGATCCAGGTAAAACATAGTGTAATTGTTGATTCTACCACCACATTGAATTAGTAAGCGCCATGAAGTCATTATCCTTAAGTAATATACGCTTATCGAACACGCATAATTAGAGAAAATTTGAGGAGGGGGGGCATGAAAAAACCAAATACCCTACCTCATGGAAGGTGAGATCGGAAAAAAGTACGATGACATTTTCTTCCACTCGAACGATCAATCCGGTATCTCCTTCGTACTTTCCTTTGATGACTTTAACGTGGTCTCCTTCTTTGAAGTACTTCTCCAACTCGTGCGCTGGAAACTCTAATGGATCCTAAAAAAGAGAATTATAAGTCAATACGTTGCCCTCTTTTGATGCCAATAGGCCATTTTACAGTCGAAATGGGTCATGGGTAATTAGGACTGAATGCACCTCCAAAACGGCTTTCTGTTGGCTAGACGTAAAAATCTTCAAAATCTTTCAAAACTTTGGACCAATAACAATAGTAAGTCGTCTTAGCGTGCAGTGGTCCTGATTACCCATTACGCTTTGCGACTGTGAAATAGCCTATAAGAATGACTGATTCAATCTCTTTGCCAAGCAAAGAATTCAACAGACAACCTTCTGCATGTTTTTTGCCTACTCTAACAACTTTAATAGGTAGGACAGAAAGTCAGTCATCAAAAATAGAGTTAATTCAGACAATGAAAAATACGAAAAAACTTTCCAACAGTACTCAAAGCAAGGTACTCAAAGACGAACAATGGATTTTAAACAACAAAGTGGCGCGTATTCTTGAAATTTTGGTGCATTATGCAGAATATGAGACGGAAAAGTCTTTAAATATATACTTCATTGAGACGGAAGTCCGTCTGAGAAGAACTTTGTACATTGTGAATAATAAGAGTTAATTCATAGAATACTGTAGCCCAGTAAAACTCTTCCACCAAACCATCATACCTTTAAGTCTTCATGCTTTGGAAGGATGAGGATTGTATTGCCATCAATGGTCATGACTTTCCCTTTGAGGTTGATCAATTCACCTTCGGACACTCTCACCATGTCTCCTGCTGCAAAGGAGTGAGAGGCCTCCTCGCGACCTCGTTCACGTCCCACTGGAAGAAATATTAAAGAGATAATTAGATATTAGGGAGATAAAAAATGTAATTCGTAGTCATTTGTCCTCCTGACGTAAATGAGTAAGATGCCTCCTCGCGACCTCGTTCACGTTCCACTGGAAAAAATATTAATGAGATAATTACTAGTTTGAGTAAAGAAAACGTTTTAATTTAATTTCATACTCAAAGTTCCATGCCATTCAGGATGGCAATTTTCAGTGAAGGAGATAATTAAATATTAGGGAGATAAAAAAGCGGGGCTTGGAATAAGAATGTCCTGGGTGGAAAATTTTCGAAAAATTAATTTTAACGAAGGAAGGAGGGGGCGCTTATTAGGTTCTCCAGAGTATTTCATTTAGACGGAAAGACCTCGATCACTGTTTAAAATAAAGGGGGGAGATAAGCGAAAATAGATCTTATCAGAGTTTTGGATTTTTCTAAAAAAGCGATGCATTGTGGGATTGTTTCGAGTGTATTACAATAGAAATCTCTTAGGAGTTCCTCGAGGGAATTCTATTGTGATACACTCGAGACAATCCCACAATGCATCGCTTTTTTAGAAAAATCAAAAACTCCGATAAGGTCTATAAACTCACATTCAAGCTCAGCATCATCAATGGATGTCTCAAATTTTTCCAATTCGCTGAGACTTGGTTTAACACCTTCCGACATGATGGCTGACATTACCATGGTTTTGTACAAAAATCCTTGGCGATATCGATTGTATTCGAAGAGGTAAAAGTCACCATCCATTGATAAATCTCCACCGATATTCCTGTTAAAAAAATATGAAACATACAATTGTCTGGAACAATAGGTTTGGCCAGAAGTTAGAGTCGAATCTCCAATGTACGATTTGAAACCACCTATTTTTTAACACTTATTTGGTCAGATTTTCGAAATTTCACACCCTTAGAGTGCACTCTTTCTCATCTTTGCTGAATTAGACCCTTACAGTGCACTTTGAGAAGCTGCAGCTCATAAGGACTGCACGTACGGTAGGTCATTTACCTTGAGTGTCCCCCAAGGCTACCATCCAAAACCACAGTCCTTTCTTTTACATTTCGAAAATCTTGTCGCAGGGTGAAAATTTTTCCTGAGGCTAAGTCATTTTTAGGAAGCTGGGATTAATAGGGAACAATACTTGACTATACTATACATACAAGTTTTTTTTCTTTTTCGTGGACAAGTAAAGGTATTTTTTCGCTTTTATTACATTCGCTTTATCGCCGCCATAATGTAGAAACTATAGCAGTGTAATTAGACTTTCTCCATCGGAGTGGTTTCCACATGCTAGCAGGGTACATACTTAAAGAGAATGGACTTTATATATGACATTACTACACCAAAATAAATTTCATTACTTGATAGCATCTCTGTCGAAGAGTTTTTGTGGAGGTCTTCTTTTTCGTTTACGTTTTTCTGCTTCGTCCTATAGAGAAAATGAAAAATTTCTTAATTTTGAAACTAGTGAAATTTGTTTTAATGGGACTAATCTTTTTAAGAAAATCGGTGTCTGTCACATTCAAGAGCTTACAAAAAATTAGAAAAAATGAATCAACCAACCATAAGCTTTTTATTTTGGATTTTTTTTTTTGGGCGGGGTGAAGGTGGGAATCCATACTTACGCTGAGCGAGCGCATGTCACCACGCATCATGCTGTAGTCTATCCTCGGGATGATTTTCAACGTCACCTAAAACCATGAAATAATATAGTTATATTTGGTAATTGATAAAGGATAGACAAGTATGATACTGAGTCTTCCGATTCCAAGTAGGTCCTATCATACATATCAAATCATTGTGCATAGTCAGACAAGACAAAGAAAAGCACAGACAAAAGCTTCCGATATATGACGTATGTAGGTTTTCAGGTTTTATTAAGTAGTTACGTAACTTCCGCCATTATGGAAGCAAACGTTCGATTTACGCTAGAGAGCTTATTTTTACTAAGACTGTTTCTCACCTGATTCCTTGCTGTATTCACATAGTCAACCTAGAATTAGATGTAATAAATGTTCTAATTACAGTTCAGAAGAAAAGTTATTAACAGAGCCATTGCGTAGTCTTTCATAGCAGTTACAGGCCACGTTTGAGATATTTTCGGTGGAAGCCTCTTAAGAATTTTAGACCCTGCACAATATCGCACATAATAAAGAAAACACTAGATGGAGCTACATCGTCTTATATAGATATACAATATAGGATATATCTTTATATAAGATATCCGTGATACCTATACAGAACATTTTCTCATACCTGAGCAATATCGTCCTTATAAATACCACGTTTGATGCGAACCCAACTTTTAGCTTTGATTTGCACCAAATCTTTGACGACCTTCAACACATCTGGCATTTCGTTGATGGGTACCATCTGTTGTGTCCAAATACCAATACGAAGTGCTCCGAAACCTTCAATAGCCTGGTGAAGAGTAAAGAACGGAGGGTGATAAGCACCACATTAACACATACTGATTAACTTCTAAAATCATTATCATTCTCTAATTACTGATAATTCATGAAATGCATCACGGACCCAACAGCTGATTGGTTGAAAGTGACGTATTGATTAATTTTACGTCACTTACAACCAATCTGCTGCTAGGTCCATGATGTAATGTCAGAAGACATTGCAATGGTGCATATCATGAATATGTTAGGTCATTTTAATCAATAAGAGTTTGTTTAGCAATTCTATTTCCTGTTGGATAGTAGGGATAATAGCAAAGGCTAAAAAAATTCCAGAGAATCATTTTCAAGCATGAAAATACCTTATTGGAACTAATTTTTGCGGGTTTTAATTTTCGCGGTTTTGCCCTCTTTTGGACAAGTTTCTTTCATTTTTCAAGGGATTTTTCAATTTTTTCGATAAAATTGAAAAAAAATTGTTTTTCGCCGGTTTAAAAAACGCTAAAATTAATTCCGCGAAAATTAGTTCCAATAATGTAAGTGCCAAGTAAATTTCCCAAACCTGCTTGACGTGACTCTGTTTGAATGCTTCGACATAAATGTATCCTTTTAGCCCCTCAACTGCAATCGCTGATTTGATTTGTAAAGGCTAGAAGGTTAGAGCAAGAATCAAATCAGTATAGTGATCCCTATATGAAGGGGCAAAATCGAAAAATGTAGATATTTTTTATTGGAAAGAATTTTCCTCGAGTCGAGACAGGGTGTGGTCGATAAAATATTCCCTTTGTTCCCAGGGCACAAGTGCTGATGCATTAACCGTAAATTACTCGTGACTTGACTAAAAATATGAGAATTCATGATATATGCACCACTGGAGAGTCTTCTGAGAACTTTGAAAATTTTCCACCCAATACCTCACTTAAACAATAGAAAAAGTGACGTATTGGGTGGAACAAAAACAGAAAAGTTGCATAATTTCGTGAAGTCATTCCAGTGGTGCATATCATGAATTCCAGTCTTTATTATAGTGATCGGATACTGGATGAAAAGAAGAGGTTTTTTTGGGGGCGTTGGCGGTGGCAGAGTGGCGTCAAATGGTAATCACTCACAGTTTCTCCTGATGAAAGGGAGATGTATTTCCTCATCAACATAAACACTACTTGTTTTTCTTCCCCCATACGACATCTGACCATCCACAAGTTGGGGTCTCTGTGGCAAAAATAAAAATGAAATCATTTTTATAGGAATTGATAGAGCTTACTAAAGCAACCTTTCAGTATCGAGACTTCAGAAAATCAGAAACGAAGTGAGCACAGAAATCGCTGACATCCTTTGTTCCAATGGTGAAGCTTAGAACAATGGCATCTCAAGAATGGGAGCTTTTGATATCTGATAAAAAAATTGTCGTTCCAAACTTATAGCACATTATACCCCAAACTTGATATACTGCAGATTTACCAAGCATTACATTTTAAAAACTTACAGCAGGCAATGCAAACTTACTTGACATGAATCTGGCAAAAAACTCTGTTATTCCGACTTCCGATGTCGTGCTTTAAGCCATTGCAGACAAAAAAATTTAATATCGGAAAAGATATTGTTGCTATTGTTTTCGAAAACCCAAGATCGCCTGATTGGTCAAGCGCTCAAATTCTATTGTAATGTCACGTGACCTTGGTAGGATTTCCTATCTAACCTTGGCACACTTTTCAGCCAAAGCACGACTTCAAGCCCTTCGGGCTTTATAAATCTATTATCTCAACAAACTTACTTGACATCTGGTAGTAAACTTTGTTGTTCGATTTCTGCAGGGGCTTCATAATCGCCAGAGTAATCTCCTTCATATTCTCTAAACAAAATATAAACAAGCAACATGCTGAATGGACCTACCTGATGATGAAAGTTAGTTAGCATTGATAGCAATGCAAAAAGAAAAATGAAAAAAATCAGTCAGAAAATATAGCATTTAGCGAAAATACACAACACAATAAATTCATCATTGATAGTTGATGGGGGGAGAGAGAAGGGTTGTAGGGAAAAAATAAATAGGAAGTTCTGGTCGCAAAATCAGTTTTATTGACAATTGAATCATGCTTGATGGTGAGCATTGTTATCAATAATGTTTTTGTGTGAAAGACATAGAAATACAAGGAAAAAATCCAATGAAAATCTGCAAAAACGGCGATTTCCGGCAACCGGAAAAATTAGTTTCTCCAAAATCAAACTCGGCCATTTTTTGAGCATTGCGAATACGCATCTTTCTGCAAAAAATCAGAAAAAACTAAAAATGAAAGTTCGAGAAAAAGTCAAAAAACCGGTTTTTCCGGCATATTTCCGGCATTTTCGGCCGGAAAAAAATGTTTTTCGAAAATCGGGCTCCTTCACATTTTAGGTAATGTCATATTGCATCAGTGTGCAAAATTTCATAGAAATATATAAAGTACAGCTCGAGAAATTCAAGAAATACTGTCTTTCCGGCGAAAATAGGTTGTTCCGGCGACATTTACAATAGTTCCGGCTTCAAAACTCAATTTTATTGAAAATTGAAACATGCTTGATGGTGGGCATTACTATTGATAATGTTTTTGAATGAAAAAACAACCAATTATATGGAAAAGTCCAATGAAAATCTAGAAAAACGGCGATTTCCGGCATATTTCAGGCATTTTCCGCCGGAAAAATTTTTTTCTTAAAAATCGGACTCGGCCATGTTTTGAGCATTGTTAATACGCATCTTTGAGCAAAAAATCAGAAAAAACTAATGATAAAATCTCGAGAAAATGCCAAAAAAACCTCCACGGGAATAAGGCGGGTTCGTGGAGGTCAAAATTCTTGCAACGTTACAAATCATTTTCAGAAGCTCGTTTTGGGCTCAAACGAAGCGAATAACTGATTAGAATAAAATTCAGTCTAGGCAGATGTTTTTTCATTTTGAAATTTTGCGTAATTCGCAAAAATCCTCAATTTTGCGCTTTTTTGATGACGTCATAAAAATTGAAATTCAAATAACTTTTGATAGAATCATCAAAATAATTTCAAACTTTCACCAAAGATGCATTTCAATGCAAATTTTCAAAAAACTTTCAAAAATTTTCAAAATCTTGATGACGTCAGCATTTTTTAAGGATTTTAGTTTTTTGCCTTAAAAGTGATGACGTCATCAAATTTTATAATTTTTTTTATTTAATTCTGAAAACATTAATAATATGCATCTTTGGTCAAAATTTGAAATTATTTTGATAATTGTATCAAAAGTTATTGGGATTTCAATTTTTATGACGTCATCAAAATAGCGCAAAATTGAGGATTTTTGCGAATTACGCAAAATTTCAAAATGAAAAAACATCTGCCTAGACTGAATCCTATTCTACTTAGTCATACGCTTTGTTTGAGCCCAAAATGAGCTTCTGAAAATGATTTGTAACGTTGCAAGCATTTTGACCCCGCCTTAATCCTCTGGAGACAGTTTTTCCGGCATATTTCCGGCATTTTCGGCCGGATAAAGATGTTTTTCGAAAATCGGGCTCCGTCACAATTTAGGTATTGACATTTTGCATCATTGTGCAAAATTTCATGAAAGAATATAAAGTACAGCTCAAGAAATTCAAGAAATACCGTTTTTCCGGCGAAAATCGGCTGTTCCGGCGATTTTTAGAAAGTTCCGGCTTCAAAAATCTATTTTATTGAAAATTGAAACATGCTTGATGGTGGGCATTGCTATTAATAATGTTTTTGAATGAAAAAAACAACCAATTGTATGGAAAAAGTCCAATGAAAATCCAGAAAAACGGCGATTTCCGGCATATTTCCGGCATTTCCGGCCGGAAAAAATTTTTTCTCAAAAATCGGACTCGGCCAAGTTTTGGGCATTGCTAATACGCATCTTTGTGCAAAAAATCAGAAAAAACTAATGATGAAATCTTGACAAAATGCCAAAAAACCGGTTTTTCCGGCATATTTCCGGCATTTTCGGCCGGAAATGATTTTTTTTCGAAAATCGGGCTCCGTCACATTTTGGCCATTGCCATTTTGCATCTTTGTGCAAAAAATCAGAAAAAACTAATGAGCCAATCTCGAGAAAAGCTGGTAACAGACGAACGAACGAACGAACGAACGAACAGACAGAGGTTAATTCATAGGACCTCCACCGGGGCACCCGGAGGTAGGTCCAAAAATTTGCATGTTAGAAAAGTATAACAATACGTCGTAAGGGCGGCAGGAAGGTAGAGCGACCGTAGTGCAGTGGTAGAGCACCCGGCTACGGTGCGCAAGGTTGTAGGTTCAACTCCCAGCCGTGTCATACCAAAGATTTCCTAAATGGTACTTGATACCTCGCTGCTTGATGCTCAGCAATTAAGAGAAGGATCATGGGTGTAAGTGGAGAAATCCAGGAAAAAAGAGAGGCGCCCTCCCCTACCTTTGGGTAGATAGCTATCGAAAGAGAAGCCTTCGGGTCGCAGACTTACTACTTAGAGCATCCGGCTACCATGCGCAAGGTTGCGAGTATCAAGAACCTCAACCCAAATTAATAGTTGATGACTCTCTGCTTAATGCTTAGCGACTATAGAGATGGGTCAAGGATAAGTGGAGAAATCCAGGGAAAAGGGTGGTCCCTTACTCTACCCTGGGCAAAAGAAAACTTGACTGCAGTCGCAAATATTCTGTGATAATACAATTGGGTCTCTTTACAAGGGTTTGGTAGCAAAAGAAGCCACATAACTTATTTGAGATATTCGACTTGAAGAGGTTCGGGGTTATAGATACTCAATTGTATTCTCCCTAATATTCTCCATACCCATTATGCTTTTAAAGATACAAATTATAGAAAGTCAAGGGTTACTTAGTACAAAACTATCTAGTATTTTGAGGAGAGACAACCTAGTGGTCTGAAGAGACCCCATCAGAAACCAAACGAGTTCATTAAAAATCCACGCTTCTCCTATATGTTCCACTTCAAGGCCGGTCTCAACTTTCACGCGAAATGGGTGACAGTTTTTTTCTTAACCTTTTTTGCCTGAAGAAAAGATTATGTCATAAAAAAGTTTCGCGCAAACAAAAAAAAAGTTGAAGGAAGTTGAAGAGACCGGCCTTCAGTTATTAAGTTTTGTAGAAAATACCTTTCAGAGTCAGCATATTTCCTTTTGTAATAATCCGCAATTTCTTCTGCTGAAGTATCATTCCTGAGAAAAAAGAAAAGAAACGAAAATTATAAAGCGTATATAATTATTACAGATTATTGCTTTCTTTTGAAAACAGTAAAAGATGGAAAGTATTCAAAGTAAATAACCATTTTGTCGCTTGAAAAGAAAAAAAGATTTTACTTCATTTTTTTAAAAATAATTACCACTCACCCAAAAAGATTATGTAGGCTTCTTGCACGCTAAAAAAGAAGAAAATTTCTTTGAATTATCCAAAAGGGTCAAGATAGAATCACTGTTGACAACAAACATTGGCTTGAATTTTTCAAATGTTTTTCATCATAGCTATTCATGGATCAAGTTTAATTTTTTATGCAGGAGTCCCTTAAGTATCTCGATAAAAAAGGGTAGATTAGTAGCCATTGACGGTAGTCATTTTGTTAGAAAAACTGTTTCAATGTGGTAGTCACAGCTCTGGGAGGGAAGCCTACTGCACAATTCAAAAATGCATAATATTTGTCTATTCCAGTTTTTAGAGATAAATTCTTTCGTCCCATAGCTCTGCTACCATATTATCAAAAATTATCGACTTACAGACATGTCTTCTGCATGGTTGCTAGCTTCATCGTTAACTAAAACAAAATATTAGAATAAGTTTATTTTCAGTGTTGCAGCAATTTCTGGTTAATCTAGAAAGAATTTCCATAAAATCAGACATTTTTTCTTCCAAAGACAAACTCATAGTGAAGAATCTCAACGAGACAGATTTCTGGAAGAGTTGCAACATTGCATTTTACTTGTGCATAGCATACTTCTTTTTTATTATCAAGCCATTTTAAAACGCACAGTGTTATGACTAGTACAATGATTACATCTCAGGGGGGGGGGCAGGGTCACAAGTAAAATCAAAAAAATATATGAGGACACACACAAACGCCCTGTACCTTTAAAATTTTACCATTAACGGAGTGGAATTTTGAAAACAGCATTTTAAATGGCAGATTAAGTAGCAGCAGGATGTACGAACAGATAAGTTGAAAGTTTATACAACTTAACAATATAACAAGAAGCCGAATCGCATGAAGGACTGGCAACATAGCAATAGTCGATTGTTTGTTTGTATTAGGTACAACGGGCGTTTCTTCCGAAACGAACTTGAATTGAAAAAGCATTGATTCTTCAAAAGGGGACATACAGTACCGCAGACAGTGGCATGTACATACATCACCATGGACAGCAACATGCTAATGAAAGGCCCGATGCTTGGTCAAAAAGCAGATATTTACCAAGTGATTTGTCAACAAAGCCTGATTCTATGGACCTACAACACCATGGACAGTGATGAATGAAAGGCCCGATGCTTGGTCAAAAAGCAGATATTATTACCAAGTGATTTGTCAACAAAGCCTGATTCTAAGGACTACAACACCATGGACATGATGAATGAAAGGCATGCTTGGTCAAAAAGCAGATATTACTTACCAAGTGATTTGTCAACAAAGCCTGATTCTATGGACCTACAACACCATGGACAGTGATGAATGAAAGGCCCGATGCTTGGTCAAAAAGCAGATATTACTTACCAAGTGATTTGTCAACAAAGCCTGATTCTAAGGACCTACAACACCATGGACAGTGATGAATGAAAGGCCTGATGCTTGGTCAAAAAGCAGATATTACTTACCAAGTGATTTGTCAACAAAGCCTGATTCTATGGACCTACAACACCATGGACAGTGATGAATGAAAGGCCCGATGCTTGGTCAAAAAGCAGATATACTTACCAAGTGATTTGTCAACAAAGCCTGATTCTAAGGACCTACAACACCATGGACAGTGATGAATGAAAGGCCTGATGCTTGGTCAAAAAGCAGATATTACTTACCAAGTGATTTGTCAACAAAGCCTGATTCTATGGACCTACAACACCATGGACAGTGATGAATGAAAGGCCTGATGCTTGGTCAAAAAGCAAATATTATTACCAAGTGATTTGTCAACAAAGCCTGATTCTAAGGACCTAACAATGGACAGTGATGAATGAAAGCCTGATGCTTGGTCAAAAAGCAGATATTACTTACCAAGTGATTTGTCAACAAAGCCTGATTCTATGGACCTACAACACCATGGACAGTGATGAATGAAAGGCCCGATGCTTGGTCAAAAAGCAGATATTACTTACCAAGTGATTTGTCAACAAAGCCTGATTCTATGGACCTACAACACCATGGACAGAGATGAATGAAAGGCCTGATGCTTGGTCAAAAAGCAAATATTATTACCAAGTGATTTGTCAACAAAGCCTGATTCTAAGGACCTACAACACCATGGACAGTGATGAATGAAAAGCCTGATGCTTGGTCAAAAAGCAGATATTACTTACCAAGTGATTTGTCAACAAAGCCTGATTCTATGGACCTAAACACCATGGACAGTGATGAATGAAAGGCTGATGCTGGTCAAAAAGCATATTACTTACCAAGTGATTTGTCACGCCTGATTCTATGGACTATAACACCATGGACAGTGATGAATGAAAGGCCTGATGCTTGGTCAAAAAGCAGATATTACTTACCAAGTGATTTGTCAACAAAGCCTGATTCTATGGACCTACAACACCATGGACAGTGATGAATGAAAGGCCTGATGCTTGGTCAAAAAGCAGATATTACTTACCAAGTGATTTGTCGACAAAGCCTGATTCCCCTTCATCTTCTTCGTCCTCGTAATCATCATCAACATCTGAAAGAAAGAAGAGAGAAAAATTCATAGCCAAAATTCTAATCAATGAAATAAATGGAATGGGTTAAAACTCAAGTGATTTTGTGAGCAGTACAGAGGTCAAATTAGATAGATTGAGTCAATATCTTACTTAGATAGCCTAGTAACCCAGGACTTTGAGGTCTTGAGGTCTTTAGATTAATTTTAAGGGGTTCACAGTCAGGCGGCTCGACTATCTTACTAGTATGATCTGAATGGAACATTGGTGGCAGATGATGTTTCTTTTCTTTAAAGTTGATGTAAAGAAAAATGATAGAGAAATTCATAGCCAAGAGTCTTATTAAAGTAAGAAATGGGCTGGGCTTAATTTCAGTGATTTCTGAATAATAAAAAAGCCAAATCTAACATGCATTGGTATTTTCCGTCAGGAACCATGACAAAGTGGTTTCGGTGTTAGTGCTTTAAACCAGGGGTTCCCCCGTTCAAATTCTTGTTCTTTTCAATGATCTGTTCAGTTCAGAGATAGTCGATTCAGCTGGCCAAGGACCACTTGAAAACAATTGAAAGATTGTCTAAAAGTCCTAGATTGCAGGGCTATCCACGTAAAATATGGACTCTATCTATAAAAAAACCATAGTCAAAAGTCTTATCAAAGAAAGTTATGGGCTGTGCTCAATTCCAGTGATTACTGAACAATACAAAGGCGAAGTTTATCAGTTGAGCAATTGCAAAACACTGACTTACCAGCCTCATCGATAATGTAACCACCATGAGCAGGAGCTTGTTTTCGTTTCTTTTTGTTTTTACGTCCAGCACTTTGTTCGTATTCCTCCTCTTCTTCAAAATCATCTTCTTCATCTTCTACCTCCTCGCTACTTTCACCGCTACCATTGTCCTATGGGAAGAAAGTGAACTATCATATCTAAACTTTTCACCGCTACCATTGTCCTATGGGAAGAAAGTGAACTATCATATCTAAACTTTTCACCGCTACCATTGTCCTATGGGAAGAAAGTGAATTATATATCTAAACTTTTCACCGCTACCATTGGGGAAGAAAGTGAATATATCTAAACTTTTCACCGCTACCATTGTCCTATGGGAAGAAAGTGAATTATATATCTAAACTTTTCACCGCTACCATTGTCCTATGGGAAGAAAGTGAATTATAATATCTAAACTTTTCACCGCTACCATTGTTCTATGGGAAGAAAGTGAATTATATATCTAAACTTTTCACCGCTACCATTGTCCTATGGGAAGAAAGTGAATTATATATCAAACTTTCACTACCATTGTCTATGGGAAAGAAAGTGAATTATATATCTAAACTTTTCACCGCTACCATTGTCCTATGGGAAGAAAGTGAATTATATATCTAAACTTTTCACCGCTACCATTGTCCTATGGGAAGAAAGTGAATTATATATCTAAACTTTTCACCGCTACCATTGTCCTATGGGAAGAAAGTGAAAGTGAATTATATATCTAAACTTTTCACCGCTACCATTGTCCTATGGAAGAAAGTGAATTATAATATCTAAACTTTTCACTGCTACCATTGCCATGGGAGAAAGTGAATTATATATCTAAACTTTTCACCGCTACCATTGTCCTATGGGAAGAAAGTGAATTATATATCTAAACTTTTCACCGCTACCATTGTCCTATGGGAAGAAAGTGAATATATCTAAACTTTCACCGCTACCATTGTCCTATGGGAAGAAAGTGAATATATATCTAAACTTTTCACCGCTACCATTGTCTATGGGAAGAAAAAGTGATTATCTAAACTTCTACATTATATATCTAAACGGTTTCCTATGGGAAGAAGAATATAGATCTAAACTTTTCCCGCTACCATTGTCCTAGGGGAAGAAAGTGAATATAATATCTAAACTTTTCACCGCTACCATTGCCTATGGGAAAAAAGGGAATGATAATATCTAAACTTTTCAGCTACATTGTCCTATGGGAAGAAGAAGTGAATTATAATATCTAAACTTTTCACCGCTACCATTGTCCTGGGGAAGAAAGTGAATTTATACCATTAGCTAAACTAAAACTTTCACTGCTACCATTTGTCCTGGGGAAGAAAGTGAATCTAGATCTAAACTTTTCACTGCTACCATTGTCCTATATGGGAAAGAAAGTGAATTATAATATCTAAACTTTTCACTGCTACCATTGTCCTTGTAAAGGAAAGAAAGTGAAAGTATATATCTAAACTTTTCACCGCTACCATTGTCCTATGTAAGAAGGTGAATATAATATCTAAACTTTTTCACGCTACCATTGTCCTATGGGAAGAAAGTGAATTATAATATCTAAACTTTTCACGCTACCATTGTCCTATGGGAAGAAAGTGAATTATATATCTAAACTTTTCACCGCTACCATTGTCCTATGGAAAGAAAGTGAATTATAATATCTAAACTTTTCACGCTACCATTGTCCTATTGGAAGAAAGTGATTTTAATCTAAAACTTTTTCACGCTACCATTGTCCTTGGAAGAAGAAGTATATCTAAACTTTTCACTTGTACCATGAATTGGTGAATATAAAATCTAAACTTTCACTGCTACCATTGTCCTATGGAGCTAAACTTTTCATACCGTTGTTCTATGGAAAGAAAGTGAATTATAATATCTAAACTTTTCACCGCTACCATTGTCCTATGGGAAGAAAGTGAATTATATATCTAAACTTTTCACTGCTACCATTGTCCTATAGATGGTGAATCATAAAATCTAAACTTTTCACTGCTACCATTGTCCTAATCCTATGTGAATTATATATCTAAACTTTTCAATGCTACCATTTTCCTATGTAAAGAAGGTGAATCATAATATCTAAACTTTTCATTGCTACCATTGTCCTATGGAAAGAAAGTGAATTAAAATTATGTAAAAAAGTAGGGGAAAAATATAAAAAAGGGTGTTCACCAACAGCTATTAATAATGCTGATGCAACTGACAACTAAAAAATTCTTTTAAGCTGATTGTTTACAGTTAACTAACACCTGAAGATGATAAATGACTGAATAACAGAAGACCCTAAGCCATTAATAACCAGTTAAAAATGTAAGACCTATTCCAATTGAGTCTATATAATACACCTTTTCGACGATAGTCGCGCAGTCAGGCGCGAGCCACTTAATTATTCAATCATCCCCCTAAACTTGATTCAATCCTTTTTTGACAAATTTTCTATTGTCTATAGGCGCGAAAAAAGAGATGGTTTTAGTGGGATAAAGCAGACAAAAAATGACCACGCAGCAATTGGCAGCTACAAACTAAAAGGTGTATTTTCAGATTCAAATTACAAAAAAAATAACACATACCTTTCCCTCTTCTTCTTCACCTGGTGAAAAATCTTCATCTTCACTGCTTGACATTTTTATTTGTTGTTGTTTTTTTGATTAAATTGAGAAATATTTTTCTCTGTTAATCTAGTCTATTAAAAAAGGTAAAACTGGTGACCAATTTTGAAAAAAATTAAAATAGCACAGTCATTCTAATTTGCGTCGGCATTTGGCTAATGTCGACGCAAATGCCAACGTAAATTTGGCTTTTGCCCACGTAAAAGTGCTTACCGTACTATAGAACCAAGAATTTTTTGCCCACGCAGATTAATCTGAATTAGAAAGGCTGCAGCACCCCCAGGGATTTACCCACAGATCAGGTGTGCAAAATTTCAGCCAAATCAAACCTTTTTAAAGACCCCAGTGCCCAAATTTTTGAGGGGATAGACCAACTGACATATTCTAGCTCAACTGTCTGGCTTTAGCAATTTTCAGTTAAGTAATTAGGTCAATAGGTCTAAAGGGAGGACATAATTGCAATTTGCACAGTGAAAATTTATACCTGCATTAAAAAGTTTTTGATGTTATAACACTCTTCTTGATATTATACTTTTATGGTATAGATCTTTTGCTGATTATTACTATTTTACTCCAAAAAATAACGACACAATGATCTGATATGGTAAATCAAATTCAATAATAATAATATTTTTAATAAAAACAAATATTTTATGTTGCATGCTTCGAAAAATTCATCAGCTTTTAGACAACTGAGGAATTGTTTCCACGAAGGGCCACAAACAGAACAGAAAAAAAAGGTGACTTTCTTTGCCATTAGCTTTTGATATAATTGTTCCCCTAATTTCCCCCTTTCAGTAGGTCTATCTTATGTGCTTCAGAAAAGCCAAAAACATTGCCCTAAAAGCTTAGCCTCACAAAGCCTAAAACTGATGGGTGAATTGCGCCAAATCTGTACTGTGGTTTCGTAAACAAGGCAAACTGTATTCAAAGTACCATAGAAGTGGATGTGTTAGGTATTAGAGCTTAAGTTTTTGTGGATTTGTTACTGTGGCAGAAAGTATCAGTCAGAGCTAAGTCACTTTTTGATATTTTATTTTGTCTTTGAAATATTAGCTCAAATCTGTGATGGACGAGATGTCCCGTCCGTCATGCATATGCCTGTCTTCCTACAACTCAATTTTGAATTTGGCCTTCTAAATTCTTGTCAATTTTATGTAAAATTTTACTCAAAAATGGAAGTATATGATAAGATGTAGTGTTTTTTTATGAAAATTTAACCTATTGTGAGGCATTCTGCGCAATTTTTAAGGTCAGAGGTCCAAAATTGGCCGAACCACCTGGGGGTACTGATTTGCACTACAGGCAAAAATTGGAAAAAATGGCATTTTCTGGCCTTTTCAGGCCTATAAAAACTATTGCAAATCTTATTATTTTCATTTGCTGTACTAAATTTTATAAAGAAACAACAAAATAATCATATTGGATTGAAAATATTGTGCCCTTTGGAGCCCTAAACAAGCCGTTTTAAGCCAATTTTGGGTAGCAAAATGCTTTATAAGGCCAATTTTGCAAGTTCATAAACTTTAAACTGAAATTTTCAGAGATGGATGTCTTCAATAAAGTCTTTAACCTTTAGACACCGCTGTTTTTAAAAACAGTGCGCGCTGCTGCCGCTGTTTTTTTCATGAAAATGGAGGTTTCGCGGAAAATGTCATAAAATCTGAACCGCTAAAGCTTAAGTAAAAAGTAAACCCATTTTGAAAAGCTAAGGATCTATTTTTTCAGATAATACCAAAAAGACGCCTCATCACCCTTTTAAACCTGACTACACAGCCTCAAATCAAAACAGTAAAAATTCCATGTTTACGATGTTTTCACTTTTTTTCTTTTTTTTGACAAATTGAATGAAAAAAGTGGGTACAAGGTAAAGATTGGTCCCAGAAAAATTATTTTGTGTTAGTTTATGTTATAAGCCACCATTGTGTGAAATTTCAGGGCTGAAGAAGAAGCTCATTTCATCTCAGAATCTAAGTTTCGGTGAAGCACACTTTTCCACCAAAATCGACACTCTGGCCACAACAGGTAAAATAAGTGGTCCCGTTGCTATAAAATTGGCCCTGCACTTACCCTAAGCCTGCAAAATTACTACAATAATCATAACAGACTCTCTATCATGTAAATTCAAGCAATAAAACACCAGAATAGTGGAAAAACTGAGGCAAAACAGCCCTGAGTTGTTGGAGCTAGAGATAGGCATGTATGTCAGGAAATACCCCCTAAAACCCCTTCAAACCACATAGAAACTGCCAATAAAGGTTCTCTATCTCATATAATGATATTTATATGCTGAAACCAAGAAAAAACCAGACATAAACATGACTTTTCAGTCCAAAAATCCATCAAACACCCTCTGTCCACCACTAAAACGATGTTTTGTTGACATTTGAAAAATACACCGACATTGAGTTCCGATATCTCGAGATGTATAAAAGCAGGACCCGTAAAATTTTTAAAAAATGAACCTTCACCCCTATCCTGTCTGCTAAATTTTACACAATAGAAAAATTCAAACTGGTCTTTATTTTATTAAACTTTGAAAGGACCCCAGTATCAAAACGTACGTGGTACGTCTCTCGGCCTGTATATATGACGTACGTGGTACGTCTCTCGGCGGCTAAAGGTTAAGCAAAATTAATTTCAAGTTTTTCACTTTTTTCAAAATTTCATAAGGGCGTCTTCAAAAATCACTTTTTAGCAAGAAAAAATCATATTTATCAAAAAATAGCATTTTTTAAGGCAAGCTTCTACAAATTGTCATAAAAAAAAACTACATCTTGAATTTTCTGACTTTGCCCAAAAAGTGACTGTTGACGCCCTACCCTAATAAATAAGCATCTTGTGCCGAATTCACCTTTAAAAACAACAAAATTATGTACCGTCCGTCACACATTTTCAGTTATAACTCAAATTTGGCTCAAGAAAACAGCCTGAAATTTTCAAATCATATACTTTCATTATAGAGTAATACTTTTACATAAAATTGACTAAAATTTAGAAAGCCAAATTTAAAATTGAGTGGATAAAAGACAAAATTATGCGTGACGGATGGGACGTCCCGTCCGTCATAGATTTTGAACTAATATTTCAAAGACAAAACAAAGTATATATCAAAAAATTACTTATTCCTGACTGATACCTTCTGTCGCAGTACCAAATCCACAAAAACTCAAGTTCTAATGCCTAACACATCTACTTCTATGGCAATTTGAGACAGTTTGTCTTGTTTTCTAAACCATGGTACAGATTTGGTGCAATTCACCCTTATAATATAACCCCCTGGTTGAATCTTTGTATTCTTATCCTACAAATATAACGGAACGACCATTCTACGAGAATTTGCTGTCACATGCAAATTTTTTCTATTTCTATTTCTATTTGGTTGAGTTGCAGGAGGCTTTAGAGGCCTATTCTCGCAACTATAGACGCTTACTAATGAGCGTACCGTCAGCACCTTGAACTGACTACCCGATTCCCCTCACATGGCAAATGGGTTGACCCGGGCGAAGGAACATTCACTTGCCAAGTGAACTGCCTTGAGTGGGAATCGTAACCTGGCCTCTTGTACAGAAGCCAAGGTCGACTACCACTATACCACGGCACCTATGACGTGATACAAAATCCCGCATTTTCATTGGATGTTGGAAATTTATTTGTCACGTGACAAGAAGTTCCAACTTCACATTAAAAAAAAATGGAATGGCGGAAGGGCGTTTTTTTCGATTGTATATGGATTATGGAAAGAATTCAGTTGATTTAAAGGTTTTAGTTAAATTTCTTTTTTTTTTATTTTACCCATCATATCATGTGTACTAAAAGATTTTATATATATACACATATGGCCGAAATCCTGTGTAGGTCGAAAACTGAGGAACAGATAATGTGTTTTCTTGAAATATTATTATTTTTTTGACTAATTGATGGATGTCTATGTCATCATTTTTTCCTTTTCAATTCCAACCTGATTGATTTTCTGTGAATATTCATTCTAGATTTTTGTTGTATTTATATTGTCTTTTTGTTTTGTGAGTTATGTCTTTATTGTTTCCATATTAAGTAGTTGAAAGTTTTATACTTCTTGACTATATATACAGTACAATGTTTGGGGAACTCAAATAGCTAAAAGTTGTTCTATTTTTCATGGAAAAATAAGCTATAAAGGCAATATCTTGCTTGAGGTTTGTTTTTTTCTTCGTGAATTTTCGTCTTCAATCTTTCTGAATCTTTATTTAAAGATTGAATATTTTATCAATTATCTTCATCTTGGGTAGGGTGGACAGGCTAAAATTTTCCCCTCAATTTTTAGAAACCAAACTAATTTTATTTGAAAGGCCTTACCTTTGTGAGAAAAATGAGGGGTCATTTATTAGAATTGGTTAAGTATTTCCAAAGTTATTCCATTTTCAAAACACAAAAAAATCACCTTTTCGAAGAATCGCCTCCTTACACCACGCCAGCAGAAATAATTTTTGGAAGCACCAAAATCGCACCAAAAATGGCGGATGAAATCTAGCCTTCCGTGTGGCGGGGTGTGGGGAGTTTTGCCGATGCAGTCTGAAAATCGGCCCGATGACTGTTAAACTTTAGCTTATCGCTAATGAGCTGGAAATGATAGCTAAAAACAAATTTCACCACTACAAAGCTGAAATCCTCAGCTTTCAGATGGTGTATGGTGCTTAGATGAAAAAATCCGCAATCTTGTTGAAAAATCACAATTTCTTCTATTTTTTGAAATTCCAGACGGCCTGTAGATTTTTAAATAAAGCACAATGTGATAGATTGTAGCCTAGTCTTACCCTGGGTTTATAAAAAAGACCGTGTTTTCACCTTGACGTAGAAAAACATCAATATCTTTGGAAAGAAAATAGATACCTGGATGC
Organism: Clytia hemisphaerica; assembly: GCF_902728285.1. Lineage (NCBI taxonomy): Eukaryota > Metazoa > Cnidaria > Hydrozoa > Leptothecata > Clytiidae > Clytia > Clytia hemisphaerica. The sequence continues at coordinate 889,076 of NW_027103394.1, forward strand.
AGTTTTTTTTGCTTGTTTCCCTGATAATTCATGATTGATTTTAATAAAAGAATGAACAGATTTGGATGATTTAAAGGTAAGCACTAATGCATAGACCTTTTCGCCTTTCCATCCGCCATATTGAATTGTATGCAAAAATTATGGTGGCCGAATTGCCGTGGTGAAATTCCCTTAGAAAGTATGCAAAACATATGCAAAAAGAAAATATTAATATAAAACTTACATGCATAATTGGCATTATATTAAAGTGTAATCTTGTAGAACAAAGATTAAATTTGCTTCTTTTGAAAACTAGAAATAATCAAATTCGCCCATCTCTTAGAACAAGCACTTCAAAAAACCATAACATTAGACATAAACTCAAACTGAAAAATCACCCGCAAAGGTAAAAAATAATCCTTATTCGGCTGACGGTAAATTATTCTCCTGGGAATAGAACCGCCAAACGATCGAATCAAAACATCGATCTGAACCCGCTGAATGCGTGACGTCATAATTACTGCTTTCAGTTTGCGTGTTTTGAAAGTTGGTGTGTACTCCGTCTTCGTGGAATTTTTTAATGGCATGAAAACAGAATATGCTATGTCTTTAAGAACAAATTCCTAAAAGGCTTTTGTTGTTCGGTAAATATTTCTTTTTGGATTAAGAAATTCCATCTTTTATTGTTCTAATGATTATAATATTTCTTTATAAGATGCTTTGTTGTCTTTTTAATCATTGTGTAAACTTGCATATGTTTTGCATATTTTCCAACTAAATCCAACCACAGCTTTTTCGTTCCTGTATTTTTGCATACAATTCAAGATGGCGGATGGAAAGGCGAAAAGGTCTATTGAAGTTCATTTTGGTAAATTCTTCCTCGTTCCACGCAAAAAATCCCGACGTGTGGGCACCCTATCTTGGGTTTTTTTAGGGTTTATTCTAGAACTATTTGGGAGTAGAGAGCTTTTTACAGATCTTAAAAAGGTTTACTAATCATTTAGATATGGTCAAATGTTTAGACATTGGTGAAAACTTATTTCTTCCATCAAACTACAAACATTGACACACACTTTTCTAACTAAATCAGACACGTGTGTGCTCAGAAAGGAAAAGAAAAACATTTTTTTGCTATTTCACCACAATATAACAATAGGCAGAAAGTATCCTGATATGAATCATGTGTCTGATATAAAATGAGACCACTTATGTAAAAATGAAACTTTTAAATTAGCTATCCAAAACGCAAAAGCAAATCCAAAAAAAAAGTAAAAAAGTGGATGTTCTACCTTTAGTCAGCTAGTAGTTAGTCTGGACAGTGACTATGAAAGAGCTAAGTCCGAAATAAAAAAGAGATACCTTAACCTTTAATGAGTGTGATTATTTACGTGGGTCCCGTGCCCTCGTGGGTCCCGTGGGTCCCGTGCCCTCGTGGGTTCGTGCCCCCGTGGGTCCAAAAAAAAAACCCGTGGGTCAAAAAAAAAAACCCGTGGGTCCAAAAAAAAAACCCGTGGGTCCGAAAAAAAAAACCCGTGGGTCCAAAAAAAAAACCCGTGGGTCCGAAAAAAAAAAACCCGTGGGTCCAAAAAAAAAACCCGTGGGTCCGAAAAAAAAAACCCGTGGGTCCAAAAAAAACAAACCCGTGGGTCCGAAAAAAAACCCATGGGTCCAAAAAAAAAACCCGTGGGTCCGAAAAAAAAACCCGTGGGTCCAAAAAAAATCCCGTGGGTCCAAAAAAGAAATCCCGTGGGTCCAAAAAAAAACCCCGAAAAAAAAATCCAACTTCGTGGATTTCATTGGTTGGTTTGGTTCCGGAAAAATAAATGTCTCGAAACATTCTATTATATTGTTTGCTTGTGTGTTTTAAACTGCGGGTTGGTTTTAGATATTGTCTGCGGGAGACTGAGTGTTCGAAAGTCTTCTTCTCGAGTTCAAGGTAGGACAAAACAGTCGAATATCAACTCTTTCAATACCGCCAGAAAGAGAAAGTTTCCGGATTCTAGTAATTGACAAATGAGAAAGTTTGTTGCATGGCGATTTCTCACTTGCTTCATTTTTGCTTTAATCGAAAGTAAACTTCATTAACTTTGAAGAGACCCCTAATCAGACACAAATCAGGCGATCACGCTAAATTTCAAGTTCAATCACTCATCACGAAAAATGACCAAATCGAAGTTCATCACGCAATTATCGGCTATACATACAGAGCAAAATTAAGATCTTAAACAATTATAAGTTTCGAAAATTTCAGCTGATTAAGTTCCCGCAAAATCTGCCAATTTTTGTTTGCAATCTTCCTTCCGTTAAATTTAGTTACATATGTATGTTCGTATGTTAGTATGTTTTTTTTGTTCCTTTAGCATTTTTGACAAAAGTATATTCATCCAGAACCTTAAGTTCAGATATTTTATCAACTAATATTACTTATACCTCAATGTTCTTGTAGTTGTATATTTCTTTTAAGTTCGTTTATTTTGTATTGAACGAAAAGCTAAAAGAAATATTTTCTTTATCATCATCCAGACTTAAAACTCTTTCGATATCGCCCAGCCAAAAAATCGTTCCTTTTGGAACGACGTCTTCTTCACCTTATAGCCTCTGATAGAAACATCCACTCGCTTTGAAACTGAATTTTCTTCAAAGAGAGGCCTCCCCAGCGATTTGCGTGATGGCGTGACCGGTTTTGTCAAGCGTGATAACGCGATTCCGAATTTTTTTGGCTTGATTGCGTGATTGGAAATTTTGCTCTGTATGTATTGCCGATAATTGCGTGATGAACTTCGATTTGGTCATTTTTCGTGATGAGTGATTGAACTTGAAATTTAGCGTGATCGCCTGATTTGGGTCTGATTAGGGGTCTCTTCAAAGTTAATGAAGTTTACTTTCGATTAAAGCAAAAATGAAGCAAGTGAGAAATCACCATGCAACAAACATTTGTCAATTGCTAGAATCCGGAAACTTTCTCTTTCTGGCGGTATTGAAAGAGTTGATATTCGACTGTTTGTAGGACAAACTTGAACTCGAGAAAAAGACTTTCGAACACTCAGTCTCCCGCAGACAATATCTAAAACCGACCCGCAGTTTAAAACACACAAGCAAACAATAGAATGTTTCGAGACATTTATTTTTCCGGAACCAAACCAACCAATGAAATCCACGAAGTTGGATTTTTTTTTCGGGGTTTTTTTTTGGACCCACGGGATTTCTTTTTTGGACCCACGGGATTTTTTTTGGACCCACGGGTTTTTTTTTTCGGACCCACGGGTTTTTTTTTTGGACCCACGGGTTTTTTTTTCGGACCCACGGGTTTTTTTTTGGACCCACGGGTTTTTTTTTGGACCCACGGGTTTTTTTTTCAGACCCACGGGTTTTTTTTTTTGGACCCACGGGTTTTTTTTTCGGACCCACGGGTTTTTTTTTCGGACCCACGAGGGCACGGGACCCACGGGACCCACGAGGGCACGGGACCCACGTAAATAATCACACTCACCTTTAATTGCATAACAAAATTCTATAAAATAACCTGAAGCTAACAATGAACTGATGTGATGTTCTTGCTGAAAATAGCTGAAAATTTGTCCGCCATCTTTGATCTTCGCCATGTAAAACGGATTTGGAATTCGATGAAGGCAAAATAAATAAAAATCGGGGAAATCGGTTTTTGTTTTAGCCTGTAAATTCAGCTAGATTTTTGGAGTTAAGGCTAAAAATTCTAAAATGGTAGCCTGGTTGCGAGCTGAGAATGGAAAATGTTAAAAAAATTTTAAAAACTTTTTATGAACTTCTTTTTTCATGTTGTTTCAACGAAATTTTAAATGGCATCATCTGTTGACTAATTATATTGACGTCAAGTTGTTTGTGAAGTGTTGTGCTATTATTTCAGAGATTATTTTAGTTATAAGATTCCAAGCTAATAGACCTTTTTTCAAAGAGGCCACCCTGCCCTGTTGTGAATAATTCTTTGAAAAAAAAGGGACTATATCTGGTCAGCAATAGACCTTTTTTCAAAGAGGACGTCCCGTTGAATAATTATGTAGTCCAGCCATAAAAACAATGATAAGAGCCATGCATAATTACTGTACGTACTGTATCATGCATATTGCAATAATTATGTATGGTTTTATCATTGTTTTTCTGCTGGACTACATAATTTTTCAACGGGTGGCCTCTTTGAAAAAAGGTCTATTCGGCCACCATATCACCAAACCTCCAAAGTCATTTGATTTGAGTTAATGAACGGCGTATTATTAAAAAATACACAATTTCTCTTTCGCACTGATCTGAGTAGGCTTTAAAATCAAAATATGAAAAAAATCCGTAGTGGAACACACGTCAGCACGCACACGCGAGTGTCTGTGCACTCTAAGATATAGGGTGCGCACTCGTCAGGATTTTTTGCGCGGAACGAGGAAGAATTTACAAAAATGAGCTTCAATTCAATTCAATTCAATTCAAAACATATATTTACCCGAAGGAAGGGACACCAAGTTTAGAAACCTAATTACAAATGGTGCAACCTAATAAAAAAATTTAAAGTTTTAAGCAAAAATAAAATGAAATATAATAACAAATAATAAAGTTTTAAAATATCCTTATCCTGAATAAAGCTTTTGTACTTACATTTATAGTTTTTTTTTTCATGAAATATAATACAGTTAAAAATAATGAGACTCTGGTATGCAATTACTGTTGCTGAGGGGGTTCCCGAGGGGCGTAATTGTTGAGGTAAAATTCATGAATATGTGATAGTAAATCTAGTGGTTCAATGATTTGTAGATTTTTGTCTTCAAGATGCTCTTGTAAATTATTCCATTGACGTGAAGCAAGCCGTGTGAGAGAGTGGAGGCCAAAGGTAGTTGTGTTGACGTTCCTGATAAAAAGGAGGCTGATATGGTTGGCTCTAGTCCCAATGTCATGAGGAATTACAGAAAAGGTAAAAGTAGAAAGACAGTCAGAAGGACAGTGAGGCTGGAACATCGATTTTTGAGGATTACGATTTTACCAGCTTTTTAGCAATTTTTGCCTCGCTAACCCAAATCTCGCAACCTCTTTATCTTAAAGGATGATCGAAATTAGAGTTTTTCAGCATTCCGAAAAAAACGCAAAGCAGAAATTTTTTCATCTTCACAGGATCGATTGTCCACAACAAAATACATCTTTTGGTCTTTGGGTTTGTTTCTGACGTTTTTCCTTCAAAGAATATCGATCACTTTCCTTTTCCCCTTGAGCGCACGAGAAAAAAATGATTAGCTCGCATTCTCGCGCGGGCGAATAAAGATGAGGCGGCAATCTTGCACTGAGGGTGCTACTTAGTTTCCGCCCTATTTTGCGCCCACCATAGAATGGTCCAAATACGGGGGTATTCCAAATGATAAACGATGTCGTTCTGTAAGTCTTTTATTTTCTGATAGATACAAATAGTATATTGAATACTATTAACTTATTTATTTAAATATTTTTGAGCCCAAATTTAAATATCTGGTTAAATAAAAAACAAATGACAGTAGCTCTGTTTTTCCCAAACCCCCGGGAAAAGTTTTTTTGCCGACTTAGCTATTTTACAAATTTCGGAAAAGAACTCCCATAGGAATTCCGATTCATAACCCGATTGGTTCATTTCAGAACGGCTTCAAAAAAGTCATAATGGCAGATAATTCTAAAAGTTTCTCTGAGTAAATGTGTGTAATTTATTGATGTTGATGGCTTGTTGATTCTTTAAAGAAAAAAGATAACAGGTATAGCTTTTTCTAATCCTGGAATATCGAGGTTCCAGCTACACTGAAGGAAGGTATCTGTTCAGGTAGCGGTATATGAACATAATATTGAGTGTTTCAACGAGATCAAAGAATTTTAAGATTTTGAGTTCATTATAGGTGGTAGTGACAGAGGCCCTTGGTTCTTGGAAGGTCATAATCCTGATAGCAGTATTTTGTAGGACTTGGATTCTGCGGGTGACAGTGTTATCACAGAGGCCCCAAGTTTGACAAGCATAGCGAATGTGAGAGGAGAAGATAGCATGGTAGACGTTGATAAGGTTTGGAAGAGGGAGATAGTGACGGAGTTTAGAGATAGCCCCATTTGCACGACGAAGTTTGGCAGCAACAACAGCAACATGTTGTTTCCAAGAGAGGTGTTCACCAAGATGGACACCTAGATATTTGATGATTTTACTTGGAGTTAAGCGCTTACCAGAGATTTCAATTTTCGGGATAGTATCAAGACGACGCCTATTGGACCTAAAGATGATAAATTCGGTCTTGCTAGCGTTAAACGATATTTTGCTAGCATTCAGCCAGCTAACAAGAACTCTGAGATCAGAGTTCACTCTCCCACACAGAGACCAGACAGTTTGAGAGAGATTTAGTAGATGAGTGTCGTCGGCAAAGTGATAGGTTTCTGAGGTTCTGATACAGTAATGGAGATCATTAATGTATACAAGAAATAATAGAGGACCCAGGACAGAGCCCTGAGGTACACCGTGTTTAATTGGTTTATGTTTTGATTTTGTTCCCGAGATTGAAACATATTGGGACCTATCCGAGAGATATGACTTGAACCAGTCTTTAGTATTACCTCGGATGCCATAGTGGTCTAGCTTAGATATTAGTATTTCATGATCCACAGTGTCAAAGGCCTTTTGTAGATCGACAAATACACCACAAGCAAACCCACCATCATCAAGGTGTTCTCTAATACGTTCCAAGATGTTCATGAGAGTATGTGTTGTTGAATGACCTTTAAGAAAACCAAATTGCCTAGAGTATATTTGATTGAATTGGTTTAAAAATTCCACGATCCGCGAATACATAATTTTTTCATAGATCTTTTCTATGTTAGATAAGAGAGAAATTGGGCGATAGTTTGAGACATCGAGCGGGGAGCCTTTGTTTTTAAAGACTGGAACAACCTTCGAGATTTTTAGTACTTCAGGAAATACCCCTGTATGATAGGATCGATTGATTTGAGTCGAAAGGGGATTTGAGATCTTATCTTGAAGGATTTTGAGAATTTTTATTGGGATTACTGTTTGGTCCAGATGACTTAGAGGAGGAGAAGGATCCAATAATTTATTATAATAATAATATAATAATATAATAATAATAATTTATTATAATTTATGCATTAGTACTTACCTTTAAATCATCCAAATCTGTTCATTCTTTTTTTTTTAAATCAATCAGGAAATTGTCAGCAGGGAAACAAGTAAAAAAAACTGCATCCAGGTATCTATTTTCTTTCCAAAGATATTGATGTTTTTTGACGTCAAGTTGATGAAAACACGGCTTAGCGCTGACCACGGCACCGAAAAATTCTTGACCCACATGGAAACAAATGGCTGTCGCTATTGACAATTGTTATTGAGCTGGTTCATCTTTTCAATCGCGGTTTTTTAGTAAACCACTCAGGGTAAGATTAGGCTACAATCTATCACAATACGCTTTATTTGAAAATCTACAGGCCGTCTGGAATTTCGAAAAATGGAAGAAATTGCGTTTTTTTAACAAGATTCCGGATTTTTTCATTCAATCGCCATACACCCATCTGAAAGCTGAGGATTTCAGCTTTCTAGTGGTGAAATTTGTTTTTAGCTATCATTTCCAGCTCATTAGGGGAGCCGTCCATATTCATTTGACAACGCAAAATGTCAAATAGACCTTTTTTCAAAGAGGACGTCCTGTTGAGTAATTATGTAGTCATAAGAAATCAAAGGTTATATATACCTTTTTGTGAAAATCGAGCGATCGAGCAAACCACATCGCACAAGTGGGCAAAGAAGGTGGTATATACGCCTAAAGCACGACATGGACCTAGCGCCAAGTGGAACTTTTAATTTCTTTTTAAATAAAGGTCATTAGTTAAAAGAACACATTCATGCACAGGTACAACCAAGTACGGACTTTGGGACGGAACGGGAAAACTTTGATAAAAAATGGCTACAACTTTTGGTATACATTGCTTGACGTTGTCTGTGGGGGGTGGGGGGGTTCAGAAGAACGTCAATTTGACGTTATGTGTTGTCAAATGAATATGGTCCCCTTAGCGATAAGCTAAAGTTTAACAGTCATCGGGTCGATTTTCAGACCGCACCGGCAAAACTCCCCACACCCCGCCAAACGGAAGACTAGATTTCATCCGCCATTTTTGGCGCGATTTTGGTGCTTCCAAAAATTATTTCTTGCTTGCGTGGTGTAAGGAGGCGATTCTTTGAAAAGGTGATTTTTTTGTGTTTTGAAAATGGAATAACTTTGGGGATACTTAACCAATTCTAATAAATGACCCCTCATTTTTCTCACAAAGATAAGGACTTTCAAATAAAATTAGTTTGGTTTCTAAAAATTGAGGGGAAAATTTTGGCCTGTCCACCCTATCTAAGAGGAACGAAGAAAGTATGATTGATAAACTTGGTGGAGTTATCAATTCTTAAAAACCTTTACTCATGACTCATTTAAACTGTTACATCGTTCCTATATAACACTCTTCAAAAAGTTTGTTTATTTAGCATGCTTTCTGGACGTTAAAGATCAAATAAATAGTGTTATATGCATATTAAAAATCAATTTATTAGAATGAAAAGTTAGTTGATTCTTAGAAAAAAATCGTACAGCTTTTTTTAATTGATAGCAACACATTTCTTTCAGTGAAATAGAGAAAAAATATAAAGACAGAATGTGGGGCAACACTAACAGCCAGAGAGAAGATTTTTTTCTTCCTAATTTTTTTATTAGAAATCATGAATGAAAAGGACCAAAAAAAAATTTTTTCGGCCGCCCGCATGACTTTTTTTTTCGTCACCCGGTGGATCGGAAACAAAAATTTTTTAGGGTCGGCCTAAGTGAAAATACAGACCAGATATCGACCATTCCATGTTCAGACCTGCCAACTTGACTTGAGATGTTCATTTTGCGTGAGATAAAAATTAAAAATTAAAATCCGAATTCATAACCCAGTTTTTCCGGTTTTCTGATATCGGAAATCGGGAAATTTTTCCAAAAAGATCGGAATATCGGGGAAATTTTTTTCCAAAAATCGGAAAAACGAGGAAATTTTTCTCAAAATTTAAAAATGCGTGAGAAATCAAACTTTTCAAAAATTGCGTGAGACAGTCTGGAAATGCGTGAGCCTCACTCTCAATGCGTTAGAGTTGGCACCTCTGCATGTTTCGACCAATCGTCCCAAGTTAGAGCAGTTGACGAAGTATAATTTGACTTTAAAAAGATATCAAAGAGGGAATGATTGTCAGCCTTTGATTCGATGTGCCGCATCCCCAGTCTGGTTCAACTACCCTTGCCCGTGAACTTGAAAATATTTCAGTATATATTTCTACAGTTGCTAAGGGGAATCCTGAGCAAAATGCAAGCTAAAATACTCCATGTTAAAAGGACCCTCCCGCTGCTCTGGAAACGTCCGGAGCAAAAAGTATCGTTTTTTTTCATGCTTCGGAACACCGGAAGATTCCGGAGCACTTCCGGTCTGTGTTCCGGAGGTAGACTTTTGGCAATTGGTCTGCATCGGAACTCCGGAACGTTTCGGAGAAGATATCCGCGATATAATTACGGTAGCGCTTGCTGTGCTAATCATGTGAGAACTAACTGCACACGCGCATATTAATTTTTAAAAAATCAGCTGACTCATGGAAGTTAAACCTCACATTTTTTAATTTTTTCGATATTTCGACCAGTGATACTTCCAAATATAATGTGACAAATTCAATTTCATTATAATTATAATGGCTGAACCTTCATATCAATATATTTTGAATATTTTTTGTAACCATGTTTAAGCGGTTTTTTAGGTTTAGAATGTGTTAAAAATCACTTGCTCCGGAAGCACTGGAAGAGCTCCGAAATTTCTGGAGAGAAAAATGGTGTTTTTTTAGCTGCACTCCGGAAAATTTTGAATGTTCTTATGAAAAACGTCTATTTAAAAATAATGATAATCCTGCAATATTTAGATTCTAGCAAATCAAAAAACAACACCTATTTGTTGTAAAAATGACAAATAAACCATCTAATGGGCAAATAGCTGCCATTGGAATAGAATTGGTTGTTTTTGCTGTACTCTCATACTTTGGTGTGAAATGGATCGCAAAAGTGTTGGATCCCACCAGCAAACAAAAAGAGGCAGCTCAAAAACAGGTATTTAAAAGGTTTTGTTAAGAGTGATGTCATTTGCTTACTCATCAAGCTTGTTCACATTGGATTGATACGAATGTGGAGCAAAGTTGGACAGAAAAAGGAAAAGAAAAATATTTTTTTTGCTTATACTCAGCATAATATAACAATAGCAAGACACTGTCCTGATATGAATTATGTGTCTGATATGAAACGGAAACACTAATGTAATAAAACATTTAAAGGGCGATTCTACTCAAAGTTGTACATGTCCTTTCCGCAACAGGGTACCAAAATGCCAAATTTCAAATTGGTTTAGGAACTAATATTTTGCCCTAAAAAGTTAGTTATAGTATTGTCTTTCTTGAATCTGAAGTCTGCCCCAAAGATTTCTGACAATTTTAAGTCCTTCCTTACCATTCTCGTAGAGTCATCAATTTTTGTTAAGAAATTATTGAAACCAAGTTTAGCTCATTTAAAATTTCCTGTTGAATGGGGAACATCAAGACTGGGTCAAAATAAAGACCAGCTTGGTTACCAACTTAGAACAACTGTTTTCTGCTCTTAAAACTACTTATCACTATCAAAATTTACCAAACTGTTGCGGAAAGGACATAATCTGAAAATTTAAGTATGCAACTGTTTTCAAAAACTGTCAAGAAAGAATTATTCATGGTTTAAAGTATTTAGTATTCAATTTTACACTTTTAAATTGCTTAAAAATCATAAGTATGACTTTTTATGTATTCCTAAATAAAATAAATTAGTTCTCAAATAATGTTGCGGAAAGGACAAAAATTAGAGGGAACAGACTCTTGAAGGTTACACAGAATAAGAAGATCGTGAACGGTGTAGACTGGTTGGTCTGGATTGAATGATAAGATGTCCTTAAGAGCTTTCTTTACTGTTGCCCCAATGCCATCTGGGATACCTTTACCATGTCCACTTTCAAGCCAAATCCATTTAATATCAATTTTATTATTCAGAATATGAATGTAATAACCAGCACATGGTTCTGTTTCTGTACTGAGATGTTGGCGAATCAGAAATAAAGTTTATTTTCTTAGCACCAGTCTTCACTAGTTCATCAAGAATTGGTTGAATGCTTGTCATGACTGCAGGAGCTTTATGGTCAGTGCAATCACTGATGGCGCAACGAGAATATCTGCTTATTTCGAACCATATGTACATTGGGTGAAGGCAAACTGTATCTTCATGATAATACGCTGACTTTTCTTCATTCGAGCTGAATGGTGATAACGTCAGACTTAGATTGGGCCTCTTCTCTTGCAAGTTTAAATGCTTTGTATTGCGAGTGAACATGAGACTTGTGGTCATGCATTATTTTCAATTCGTTGAGAAGTCTTTTTTTGAAATTGGTGAAACTTAAAGTTACTAGAACTTTACGGCTAACTTTCTTTAACCTTCTTTTTATTCTTTCTTCGTGGTTTCAATTTTCTGCCATTCTGAAAATGTAATAGGCGCACTGAAGTTAAGATCCTTAACTTTTCTGACAAGCTCATCAATATTGCGATAATCCATAGTGTCATTCCATCTTATGTCAGTGCGTTTTGTGAATTTGCTTAGTGCCTCAAGTTTTATTTCGGGATTCAAGCACATTACACAAAGACAGGTTCCCCAATCGTTTATGTTAGGCTTCACCACATTGAAAGGGCGATTTTGTGAAAAATATGATAAAATGCACTCGTTGGAGTTTTCAGCCTTGAATTTCTCAAATAATAATGTAATGAAGAAATTGAACACAAACGATATCTGAGGGACAGGATCTCGTCGGGATCTGCAGGGTTTTTCTTCATTTTTTTGTATCCGTACACATACGTGAGACATCATCTCGTGGAAAAAACTTCTAGTTCTTGTAACTCAGTTAAAGCTTCGTTTTCTGAGTTAAATGAAACGTTCAAAAGATTTACCCCAAGCTCTTGCCTCATTTTGGTGTTAAAGCCCAACTGGGAGACCATCATGCACCAGTTTAGATTTTACTTTCTTCTTCTGAGATGGACTTGGGCTCCACTGCTTCATTTTGGGTACTGGAGCTTGTTGAAGAAGAGGAGTGTTCATTATTTGATGAAGATGACCGTTCACCGGTGCTTGTATTATTTTTTTCATAAGATCTTCTCAAGCGTCTCATCTTATTCTTTACAATAGATTTTTGTGGAGTGGAAAAAGTCTTATCAGTTCTGGTTTGCAACCTTTTCAACTCTTTCTGTTTTGCTCTATAGTTTTTCTTTGCCAACCCTAACCCAAACGCTAACAACCCTAAACAACTTCATTCTCGTTAGATTTTCTGTCTTAAGCTGCCTTTCTGTTTGCAGCATTCTTTCTTTCGCGATCTTGATCCTTTAACTTTCCATGTAGCCTTTTGTTCTGATAAATAATTGCTCTTTTTTCTCTTGATCTCTCTGTGCTAGTTTTACCCATTTTACTATTATATTTAATCTAAAGAAAAAGATACACTTTTAAATATGAAACAATTTGTGTTAGGCTAAAACCTTTAGAAAATGAACTATCATCACAACATCAAATTTCATATTTGATTGTTTACAAAAAGTTATCTCTGCACGCCAAACGTTTTCCATTCAAAATTGAATGTTTACAAATCAGAAAGCAATGCAATGTCTTCATGAAAAGTTCAAAATTAAAAGAATAACATTGGAAGAACTAAAAGTAGTCCAAAAAACCTAAAAACATCGAAAAAACATACCAAACTAACTCAGAAATTCAGTTTTAAAAAAGTGTTGCGGAAAGGACATTAGTGTTGCGGAAAGGACATCATGTTTGAACCTTGATTACTTGTGGACAACACAACATTCAGAAACCAAACTTATAAAAATAATTTCTTTATAAGAATGCTAGCAAACTGAATAAAGAATTCAAGCCCCGACCCCCCATGGAAAAAAATTGTGTACAAATGTTTAGCGTTGCGGAAAGGACAGATTTTGGGACCATGGCTTATTGACATCCAAAGATGTATGAATTCTAGATCAAGTACAGCATCCTTTTAAAATTAAAAAAGATTCTGTCAATGCTAGATAGAAGAGCTTTTAAAAAAAACCTGTTTTGGGTGGAATAGCAACAGTAGAAACAATTTTCTGACTCAAACAACAAAAGTGTTGCGGAAAGGACAAAATTTCCCATGGGGGCACATGTAAAGTAGAAGCTTTAAGCCAATAAAACTCCTGCCAGATTGTCTCCTTGAATAGCTATATCAAAAACTGTTGCGGAAAGGACAATGTACAACTTTGAGTAGAATCGCCCTAAAGCTTGGTACTCACTTGTTGAAAAAGTAGCGTTTAACACTAAACGCTGACGTATAACTTTATACGCGCGCATCTGAAACCATAAGATCACTAGTGAGTACATTCAATAAACGCCGGCGTTTAATTTATAGGCCCGCGTTTAATTTATAGGCCTGCGTTTAATGTTAAACGCCGGCGTTTATCGAACTTAGAAAAAAAATATTTAAACGCGCATATCAAAAAATTTTGATATGTGAGTTTAAAGTTCAAAGGCACCGCAATGTAAACAAGATTAAATCTTTTTAATTCTTTTGTAATTTTTGGTTTTTACTTTCGATTTCGTTTCACTTTTCCCCTCTTTTACTATTTCTCTTTGCTAAAGAGCTCCTACTGAGTACATAGATGATCTGAAAAGTTAAACGCCTGCGTTTATCATTAGACGCGTGCGACTAAAGTGTTAAACACCACTTTTTCAACAAGTGAGTACTAAGCTTAAGTGTTTCCAGAAAAGAATGTATACATCTATCTTGAGTTGAAGCTCACTATATTTAACCTTGTTTGGAACTAGTTTTATTGGTGCAGATCTGGTCTTTTTACCGCTTTATGAATACCCCTCCTGTTTTTACTATTCTCCTTACTCCGTTTTACCCCCTTTATAAAACACTTTGTTCTTGCCCTTTTTAATGACATTTGGGAGCGCTCAGTAGAGAGGGGAGGGGGTCGAACTATGACCCTACTATAGAATGAATAAAGCTTTTTAGTCAATTTTTTTGATGATTTTAGTCCCTTAATAAATCAATTACACATTTCCTAAAAACAAATATTTTTGTCTCTTTTCCTGGGCACATTGTATGATCTTATATGATAATTTTCAACTTTGTGTGCATGCATTTATAATTATAATAATAATCGGCTGTAGAGGGACAAATAGAAGGCTTACTAAACTAAATAAGATAACTGAGAAATCCATTTTCCACTCTTTATTTTCATTTTAGGCGGAAAAGATAACCAAATCACTTGGTATTGAGACAGAGGTATTAGATAAATCATATTTTAACTGGGTTGATTTTCAAAAGATTTAAAACTCACAAAATCACTCAACATTGCTGACTCATGACATTAAATGACCGTGAAAATGCCATTTTTTGTCACAAATTGCAAATTTTACCGGGTATTTCAAGCCGAATTTCTCATCTTTTTAAGTAGATTCAATATATTAAGAATCAGCAATTCCACGCGATTTTGTGGGTTTAAAAAATCATAATACAGTAAAAGCGATGCTACTTTTACGAAATATCTTGTACTGGAGGCCAAGGACACTCAAAATTTGCATAAAAATTAGTATTATTATGTTGAAAGGACAAAATACACTGAATTTTGTAAACATAGACATTTTACTGTTTTATTCATAAAAATTTACGGTTTATTATAATGCCAATGAGGTTCTTTCCTTGCCTGTAATAAATAGAACAGCAGCATTGCATTATTAAAACAGGGAAAAAGATATTTGAGAGCGTTTGGTTTTCTGTGTTTTTGATGTTTTTCCAGGTAGATCCTCGTAGATCTTTGTATACACCTTTTCGACCGTAGTCGTGCGGTCAGGCGTGTCCCATTCCATTATTGAATTATCCCCCTAAACTCGATCGAAACCTTTTTCACACCTTTTTCTATTGTCTATAAATGCGAAAAAAAGACTGGGACGGTTTTAGGGTGGTAAAGCGGACAAAAAAATGCCCGCGCGGCAATTAGCGGCTACGGTCGAAAAGGTGTATTGAAAGCAATTTTTTTGGTATAGCTAACAGAGTATGAAACAACGATAGCTGCACTTTTGATTGACCCATTAAACTTACCAAACACGTGGAACGACATTGGTGGTTTGGATTCTGTCATCTCTGAAATGAGGGTACACACTCTTTTATCGTGATTACAGTTGACGCTTTCTAATTCGATCTTAAAAGGGAATTTATTGGGTTTTCATCGAATAAGGGAGCGTATCGAATAAAAGAACGTCAAATTAGAGAGCCTCGACTATATTCATAGCTTACTCATCAATTTTAATTCACAAGCTTTTTCACATTGGATTGACAAGAAAGGAAAAATATTTTTTTGCTTATATCAGCATAATGTAATAATAGGCAGACACTGTCCTGATATGAAACATGTGTCTGATATGAAAAGGAATACTTATGTAAAAATAAAGCCTTTAAGTACTTTGGGAAGACCCCTAGTCTAGAGCTAGACTACTAATTAACATCAGGGCGATTTGCACTAAATCTGTACCGTCCCGTCCGAAATCATTTTTTACATATATCTCATTAAGGTTAAGTGTTAATGATTTTTTTCTTTTTTCATCAGATACAGCTTGGTAATGGTACACGTTCTGCAAAATTTTATGTTTTAACTGTCTATCATTAGTCTGCAATCATAAATTTTGTGTCAATTTTTCCTCGTTTTGGCAATTTTTAGCAAAAAAATGCTTCAGTTTTATGGTAGCACTTTCTTTCCAGGAAGGTATTTGACCTGGAATTTCGATTTTCCATATAGGCAATTTATTCATGTGTTTTTCTACAAAAAAAGTGTTTTGAAACCTTTTTTCCATCTTGCTCTAGCAGTGATTTTCTGTTTACGTCCATTTTGACACCAAAATGTGTCCCGTCCGAAATCATTGCACATTGCCCCTATTTTAAGAGCGTTTATTGAAGGTTTTTTAAGTTTGAGAGTAAGCTCAACCTGTATGTGTTTGAAAACCTGTCAAAAGTATGATTTTAGCATTAGGTTACCATTCTATAGGTCCCAGTGCATTGGTGATTGGAAGTGACACCAAAAAATGTCCCGTCCGAAATCACAATAAGATTGACAATATTTCTGAAATTCTGCAGGGTAGAAAGATTTGAATGGCTGAATATTGTAATCTAGGATAGAGCATATTTTAATTGAGTAAATCTAAGATTCAAAGCTCTTCAGATTTGATTCCAGGGGTACTAGAAAAAATGTCCCGTCCGAAATCATTTGTCCTGTCCGAAATCATAACTTTTCAAATATGTTTCAATTTGTAATAAAATGAATGTTTAACATTCAGGAAGTTATTAGCAAGACCTAGTGGTAAGAAAAATGTTCAAACAGGCCAATTGAAGTAAGTTTTTATACCTTTATTTTAACCTTGAAAATAGGAATTGATTTCGGACGGGACAATTTTCCTGTAAAAATAGGTATTGTATTAAAACAACTACTGGAACAAAAAGAGTGGAAGATTCTCAAGTATTTTCTATTTGGAATAGTAGTATATTTACTTGTATACTTACTGATAATATGTAGAAACAAAAAGTTTAGCAAAACTTGAAATAAAACAGATTTTTATGAAAATTATTTCGGACGGGACAGGAAAAATTTAGTGCAAATCACTCTGAAAAAAGATGAAAAAGGTGATACAGATTTTTAAGATCTATTCTAATTTGAGGAAGGCCTTTATACGAACAATTCCAGGCTGTTCTACAGCTTCCTTACTTCCTCAATACATTTTTCTGATATATTCTAGCCTTTAGTTTTGCAAATTTTGTCCGTCCGAAATCATTTTCGATATCTACATGCCAATTAAAAAATTACAACAAAAAAAGGATTTCACCTAAGTTTAGTGATACTTAAATATCACCTGTTACAACCCTTATAATATGTGATACTCTCTCCAGTGCAAGTTAGTTTTGATTTTTTTTTACCACAAATTTACCATTTTCATACGCTCTAACAGCTCCATGAGCCCCTATATCTTTATTATTAGGCCTTAAAAGGTGGTGTCAAGGTACATTTCCATGAAATATAGGCTATAGACTGTCATAGAAAAGTAGAGTTATGTTTAAAAAATGAACTTTATTTTTCATGATTTCGGACGGGACACGGTACAGATTTAGCGCAAATCGCCCATCAGTTTTACTAAAAAGCTTCTTTTACAGTAGTAGAAAAAACCTACCTAGAAGCTTGTTTACTTTTCGAGTGTTTGAATTACCACTATTCCAACTTCCCGTACGACTTTTTTTCTTCTTTTTGACTTTTATTCCGGATTGCTCCTACGTTTTGTGTTAAAAAATAGTGGTTTGGTAATCAAGACTAGAAGACCCCAACGTTTTCAAAATATTGTCCTCTCTCAATATGTGTTTTACAAGCTATATGTGGAATTACCACTGACTTTTATATATACTCTGAAAAAAGCTATGCCCGCAATCTTTGATCGTAATTTTTAGAAAAGTGATTCTCTAATGGTAGCACTACTTGCATTGGCGTTGTGGGAAATTTTTTCTGGAGGGGCCAAAGTCAATTTTTTAAAAAGGGCGCCCCCAATTTTCCAAAGTGGCGTCCCCACCCACCAGTTTCTAAACTTTTACTAATTCATTTGCCTAGGCATAATGAGGAAGGAAATTTTTAGTGGATAGGAGTAGATGTATCTTTGATGAATGGAAAAGGGAAAAGCAGGCCCCGCCATGGTAAGGGCCGACTAGAAAAGTTTTGAAAATCGACTGCTATAATACCCTAAATCAATAAATAAAAATAGACAAATTTGACACTTGCTAGAGTGACAAGAAACAATGTGTAATGTGTAATGAGAGCGGAGCGAGCGAAAGAATTGATGTTTTATGATGTCAATATTGTCGTCAGCAAATTGGTCTTGGGGCGCAGTTAAATTTTCATATAATAATGCTATATTGTACACAAAAAAACTTGTAAATTAGCTACAATCCTGGCCAAAAGTAAATGGAATTTTACACATTCTACTGATTTTTCCTGTAGCCCTCCCTACAATAGGGGAAGGGGTCCAAAATTACACTTTTTAATTTTAACCATCTTTTTTAAATTAATTTTTCATGCTGATTCCGAATTTGAAATCCGTTTTTCCATATCTCTTACCCCTGAGCGGCTACCGGAGACCCTTTTTTCGGTAAACCGCCCAAAGCCGCTAAAAGTCTAAATTTTTTTGAAAATATTCCATTTTGAATAGCTTTCTAGTGATGTGATATCTTATCTTATATCATGCTGATTCCGAATTTGAAATTCATTTTGTCATAGCTCTCACCCTTGGCCTGGTATAGGAGGCTGTTTTTTTACTAAAATCTTTGAATCTAAGGAAAATTGATAATTTGAAAATGTTTGAATTTGAATAAACTTTGAATGAAAAATTTAATGATAACAACTAGTTTTAGATCAGATTTTCATGCTGATTCTGAATTTCAAATCAGTTTTTGCATATCTCATCCCCATGGCCTGCTACGGGGCTGGCTACATGAGGTTCCTTATTCTGAAAATATCGCAAAAATGTACTGAAATGAATATTTTTTTGAAGGAGATTGTTGTACTTGGATTCCATTTATCAAAACATTTGGTTATACATTCCTTGTTACAAAGAGTTTTTAGTACTTTATGCAATGATGCAACCCTATGGACTGAGCTGCTTTTAATTTGTCTGCTTAGAATATAATCAAAAATGTAAAAATCAAATCGGTAAAAATATTTTGAGCTAGTAAACTTCTTCCAAATGCAATGATTGTCCACATTGGACATTCATAAGTTGATATTGGCTTTAACAAGCCGTATATCATTGTTTGAAAGGTTAAGTTACAATGAAAATCATAGGGATGTATAGACCTTATACCGAATAGATAGAATCTAAAAATCCTACATTCGAATAGTTGTTTATTGAACCAATCAAAAGGCGCTATTGTTTTATCCATCCCTTGAATACTTGCTTAAATAGATTTGAAGAACTAATGCTTTTTAAAAAATAAATCAGACCTTAAGCTGTTGATTTAATTACAATATTATTGGTGTCATTTATTAAGGACTTCCACAAATATGACTATCTGTTCAAACAAGGGTTCTTTGAGAAGTTAATTAGAAAAAAGTTTTGAGAAATTAAATTATCTTGTGAACTTCTAAGTAGTAAAACGTCCCTCCTTTCCTGGGAGACAACCATGTAAATGCTTTCATATTGGTCCGTTTGTTTGGAAGTTACTTCTTAGGAATAGGTTATATTTCTTAAACATTGGTATCTTTCAATAGATTCACTATAAACCTGTTCTTGTATGCCTTGTTTGAATTAAAGTTATTTGAAAAATTCTATATTAGCTATCTGTATAGTCTAGTGATTTTAATTTTAACTTACCCCTTAAATGATTAAGGCTTCCTAAAAACAATTATCAACTTTTCAATGGTCAATTAATTTAGGGAATCATTGTATTTGAAAGGATTTAACTAGCTCAAGATAGTTTAAACGAGATTCTAAGCAGGTTGAATTTTGCTTCATGACTAGTTGAGCAGATAAATTCATAGCAGCAGTACAAAGGGTTAGCTCATTGGATAATTATATACTGTAGTAATAAGACACCCTATGACGATGAATGTATAACATTAGCCAAGTGTCAAAAAGCCACAGACAAACTAAAAGCTTGGAAATATCCTTTCAATAATATCGATTTTTGCACATTTTTTGCAATATTTTCTGAATAAGGAACCTCATGTAGCCGGCCCCGTAGCAGGTCAGTGGCAGGAGATATGCAGAAATTAATTTGAAATTTGAAATCAACATGAAAACTTGATCTAAAATAAGTAGTTACCATTACATTTTTCATTCAAAGTTCATTCAAAATGAAACATTTTCAAATTATCAATTTTCCTTAGTTTCGAAGATTTTAGTAAAAAAACAGCCTCCTATACCAGGCCAAGGGTGAGAGCTATGACAAAATGAATTTCAGATTCGGAATCAGCATGAAAAACTGATTTAAAAAAGATATCACATCACTAGAAAGCTATTCATAATGGAAAATTTCAAAAAAATTGACTTTTAGTGGTTTTGGGCGGTTTTCCGAAAAAAGAGTCTCCGGTAGCCGCCCAGGGATAAGAGATATGGAAAAACGGATTTCAAATTCGGAATCAGCATGAAAAATTAATTTAAAAAAGATGGTTAAACATCAAAATTTCAAAAAAAAGGAATTTTTGGACCCCCCTACCTACAATGTTGCTGAGTCAGTTTGAGGTCTCTCATGCTCAAATTCAACATTGTGGAGGGGGAGAGTGGCAATTGTCATAGAAAATTAAAGCAATTCCATTACTTTTGGCCACTATTGTAAATTGCAAAGAAGTTACCAAATAAGTTTATTGCGAGAGAAGCGAGCGAAAAAAATTGCAAGTAATTTAAAACTATCTCAGTAAAATTGGTCTTGCGGCCCATTTTAAGGCGCATAAAGTGTGATATTTAAGATTGGGGCGTTAAAAAAAATCTTTTGGCTCTTTTTTCCCTTGGTCTTCGGCGCCCCTTCAAAAAAGCTCCGCTGGGGGAGGCCATGGCCCCCGGCCCCCCTGCCACAACGCCACTGACTACTCGATATGGCCCGATTTGTAAATCAAAGAAATTTTCTGCTTAAAAATTAGTGCTACAATTAGGATACCCACTTTCAAAAAACTCTGAACAAAGATTTTGCTCGGCCGGGATTGAGGAACTATAAGGGTATATAAACGTCAGTGGGAATTGGGCTTTTCCAGAAAAAGTCCGTGCCCCCTCCTGTTGAGGATATCGGATATCCAGGGGGTTAACGATTTTTGTTCAAAAGTGGATATCCAGGGGGTTAAATATCTACAAGGGAGCGGATATCCATGGGGTAAAGTGTCTTTTCAAGTAAAGGATACGATATCCAGGAGGTAAGCATCTTTATAAGGAAGGATATCCAGGGGGTTGAGCATATTTTTAAGAGTGGATATCCAGGGGGTCTTTACTAATAAAGTAGGATATCCAGGGGTTCGATACTTTGAAAAATCAATATCCTCAACAGCAGGGGTAAATTCTTTTTCTGGAAAAGTCTATTTTACGGAAAGTTTTCTATTTTTTTAGGAAACGGTCATCCTTCCTCTACAAAGAAGAGCATTATTCCAAACATCAAATCTTCTTTCAGCTCCTAAAGGTTTCGTGTTTTTCATATCGAATCATTATATTTATCGTTGCAGTAGTACCAATTGTATAAGTAGGCACAAAGCGGGCAGTTAAATTCTTTGCTTCAAAAAGATTGAAAGAAGACATTGCATTGACGCCAAAAGAGGGCATTGCATTGACTTTAGACAGCAAACTTTCTACTCACCTTAATTAACAATTAGAATAGGCAGGGCGAAAAGTGAGCCGTCTAAACTTTACTAGTGCTTACTTTGGATATTTGAAAAAAAAAGTTGTATTTATCATTGTAGAGCTTTTATCGTGTTATCTTTCTTTAGGCGTTTTATTATTCGGACCACCTGGCTGTGGAAAAACAATGATTGCACGAGCAACCGCAAAAGAGGCTGGTAAGTAAGTTGGCTGGAATTGAACTCACTGAATATTGAAATAGAGTCTCTTTAACTTGAACCTCTATAACTCGAATGTAGGTGTTGTAGTTGTGAATGTACTCGCTCGGTGTTGCGCTCCACCTGAGAATTAGACCGGCTACCCGCTAAAAAAACTCTCACTCCATTCTATAATAGCAAATTGTCACTTTTCATTCCACTTCATCGTTTCAGGTTGTCATTTTATTAATTTGGATGTGTCAAGTTTGACAGATAAATGGTATGGTGAATCGCAAAAACTCGCCAATGCTGTCTTTTCTCTGGTATGTTTCGCTACTGCGTTGTGTTATACTCTAATTATCCAACATTTTATTTCCATCTTGTTCAAATACACGCTACATGAAATTATGTTTTTTTTCAACTACCGTCAAGACATTTTTTAAATTCAAAATCTGACATCACAGCAAATAAAGAATGAACTTCTTCTTGGGCTTGAATTGTTCTCAGTTATTGTGCTCTTAGTGTAAAAGCTGGATAGCAGCAGTTGATCTTTGTATACACGCGTTTAATTGAATATTTTATATATAAGAATACTTTGTCAGGCAAAATATCAAGAGTAAATTAAAAATAACATTATTACCATTAAAAGGCTCTTTGGAAAGTATGTATAGAAAGACTCGCACAATAGTGAAAATAAGAAAATTATGAAAACATTTTTAGGCTTAACTCTGAAAGTTAAGAACATCCAAAGGCTTGAAAGATTTAGGACATTCTTATAAAAAAGGTGTATCTCGAGAGAACTGATCAGCACTAAATTAGAAACGTTGAATGTCGATGGTTTTTGTCAAATTAGTATTGAAGATAACAGAAATTCATTGTTTTGTTTTACCTCGTAGGCATTGAAAATTCAACCTTGCATCATTTTCATCGACGAAATAGGTATGGATCTTCTTGTTATTTCTATGAGTTTCCCCCTCAATCTTCCTAGAAGTTTTTCTGAATCCTTTTCACTCATCATTATTCATGATATGCACTATTGTAATGTCTTCCAAGGACCCAACAGCTGATTGGCTGAACGTGGCGTATTGACTGATTTTTCGTCAATAACAACCAATCAGCTGTTGGGTCCGTGATGTAATGTCAGAAGACATCGCAGTAGTGCATAACATGAATTCAACCCTATTTTGCAATTGCTATATATAAATCAACAAAGCTTATGTCTGAATTATCCCGAAATTTATTGCAAAAGGAACTCGTTTAAAAAGTCCTACTCAAAGCTTATGTATAGCTTTCGAAATGTATATAATGTTATTGCCTGAAAATAAGTTTGAATTTTTGAAAATCTCTTACCCCTTAGGACCTTTTCGGGGAAAGGGAATTTTCCCAAAAATGAGATTCCACGAGTTTCCTCTTGAAAAGGTCTAATTAAAGCTTCGGTATTATTTTTTTTCTACTAACGCATCCGACTTTGTATACTTTTATTAAAGACTTGTAAATAGACATATTGCCTTATCCGTTGGGCCACAGGACCAGCCTTTTCAACATCTAGCTCTCTTATAACATATCTTGGTTACTTATCCAATACTTGTTTTATTGAATCTCTGTGATTGTATTTCTTCCTTACCTGCCTTTTAGATTCATTTTTGCGATCACGCGAATCGAATGACCACGAAGTCACTGCTATGATGAAAGCTCAGTTCATGAGCCAATGGGATGGTATGTAGTTACTCTCTCTCTATGAATCGTTGGAAAGATTTTTCAAGAAAAACATTAACCTTATATATTGTCCGGGGGGTAGCGAAAAATCATCAAAATTTGCCTTGTCCGGGGGGTAAATTTGCTCTGTCCGGGGGTAATTTGGATTGTCCGGGGAGCCAAAAGTAGCCTGAAAATTGTTATATCCTTCACCCCCCATATTAAATTTTTTTCTGGAAAAGCCCATTCGGAGAATTCACGAACCGCGTTCAACGAAAGAACAAACTATATAAGTATATACTGTGTAGACACCAACAATTTAAAACATCATTTAAACGAAGACTTTGCAAAACAAAACTGATCGAAACGCTTTACTATTTTCGTCAAACGGAACAACTCCGTTTATTTCGTTGCTCTTAAACGTTCCAAAACCAACACGAACACTTGTTATCCTTAACTAGAACCGATGCTAAACTTTAATGTCTACACATGGTCTTACTTATGATATTGATATAAAGCTCCTTCTGGTAGAGCACTTTGTTTTGTTTTCAACATGGAAAAAATAAACTTTGCTTACTCGTTGAAAAATATTCCAACACCTGATGAAGAATCGTACAAGTTGAAATTGATTAACAAAATTGAAGCAGTTATAAAGAGAATGCGTTGGAAAATGTATTGGATCAACCAACCCGAAAGTGAAGTTCGTCAAGAATATTATGGCTTCAAATCTCGAAAAACACCCCCACCATGTCCTGAACTTGAAGACTTCGAATCACAATTATTTGATATGGTCGAACACCTGGAATTCCGCAACAATTATGACCCTTTCCAGCACAAATTGAAACGAGACGTCACTTCGATCAACAAATCTGATAAAGTTTATGTCTTCGCGGATAAAACTTCAAACATTTACACTATGTCAGCTGAGAAACACAACAAGTTACTTCGCGAGAACGTCACAAAAAAATATGAACATGCACCGACCAACCTCGAAAACGCTATAAACAGTGAAGCCAATTGTATAGCAACCTCGTACAATGTCCACGATCGTGCAGAATACCTTGCTCCTTCACCCGCATTTATCACGCTGAAAGATCACAAACCGAACTTTCATCAAAAACACCCTTGTCGCCTCATCAATCCCTGCAAGAGCGAACTTGGTGCAATCAGTAAATCCATCTTAGACCGTATCAATACAGACCTCCGTAACAAATTAAACGTAAACCAATGGAAAAACTCTGACCAAGTAATTGAGTGGTTTTCCTCGATAAATAATAAAAACGAACATTCATTCATTCAGATGGATATAAAAGAATTTTATCCAAATATAACGAAACGTATATTAGATAATGCATTAAATTTTGCTATGGAACACACAACTATAACCGAAAAAGAACTTAGAACAATCAACCACTGCCGCAAATCACTTCTTTATTCGAATGACAAAACATGGAAGAAAAACAAATCCCACGACTGCTTCGACGTCACAATGGGAAGCTTCGACGGAGCTGAAATTTGTGAGCTTGTAGGTATTTATATTTTACACAACCTCTTACAAATCACAAACAAACACGATATTGGCTTATATCGTGACGATGGTCTGATGATTTTCCATAATTTGAAAGATAAAGACGCCGAAACCACACGCCAAAAGATTATCGACATTTTCAAAACAATCGGATTCGACATAGAGATAAACATTAACCTGAAAACTGTTGACTTCCTAGATTTAACACTAGACTTATCGACTGGAACATACCGACCGTACAAGAAACCGAATGATACGCTTCAATACATTCACACTTCTTCCAATCATCCCAGCAATATAATTAACCAACTCCCATCATCGATCAACAAAAGGTTGACCAAAAACTCATCGAATGAAACCATTTTCAACCAAGCGAAACCACAATACGAACAGGCACTAAAAACTAGTGGTTACAAGAATACCCAATTGTTATATAATAACAATAGCAACAACACTGAACCCATTCACCGCAACAGGTAGCGCAAAATAATTTGGTTCAATCCACCATTTAGTAAAAATGTTTCAACAAACATTGGTAAATTATTCCTAAAATTGATTTCGAAGCACTTCACCAAAGCAAACAACCTCTATAAAGTGTTCAACAAAAACAATGTCAAAATTAGTTATTCGTGTACTGAAAACGTCCGCACGATTATTGCAGCACACAACAAGAAGATATTATCGAAAAGCGAATCTACAACTGAGCGTTGTAATTGCCGAGATAAGAAGTCATGTCCGTTAGACAACAAGTGCCAAACCACATCTGTAATTTACAAATGCGAAGTAACTGCCCCAGATCACGAGAAAAAAGTTTACATTGGTCTCACTGAGAAGGAGTTCAAACAAAGATATAACGGGCATAAACTATCCATCACCAATGTCAAATACAAAAACAAAACTACCCTTTCGACGTACGTCTGGAGTTTAAAAGATAAAAATGTCTTGCCAAATCTTAAATGGTCTATCATGAAACGGGTAAAATCATATTCTAACACTTCGAAAGTTTGCCGTTTGTGCTTGCAAGAAAAGTTAGAAATTCTTCGCTACGAAAATAAGCCCGAACTTCTCAATAAACGCTCAGAAATTGTTTCTAAATGCCGACATATGAATAAATTCATGCTGGCTAATTACAAGTCAAAAGACTGACGGACACTCGAGAATTTCCTTTTGTTCTATTTATTACTTCAATTTATTTCACCGATTTTTACGACCTTTTACGACTTTACGATTTTTTCTCAAGATGTAATTTTTTCAACACATTAGATCATTTTGTATGTACTGTAGCTGATGATTGTACGCATGAAACTCAGAGTTCTACAATAATAAAGTTTTGAATTTTTACACATGGTCTTAGAAAATTAAGAATTTATAGCTCGTGTAAATGAACATGAAACTTAAAAAAACTAGGCTTAAGATTTCTCTGAGAATATGAAGAATTTGGGTCTAAAAGTGATATTTTCTTTCTTTTATAATAATTCATATATTATTCAAAAAATTTGAATATGGGGGTGGATATAACGATTTTCAGTGATTTACCCCCCTGGACAAAGTAACTTTTGCCCCCCGGACAAGCATCAGTTGACCCCCCCGGACAACCCAAATCACCCCTGGACAGAGCAAATTTACCCCTCGGACAAGGCAAGTTTTGAGGATTTTTCGCTGCCCCTGGACAATATATCCTCCACCCCCATGTACGGACATTTTCTGGAAGAGCCCATTACACGTCCTTGTAAAAGATTTAACCAAAATGACTGACACTCGATCTTTCATTTGCTACGGGGTGTTTTTATTTCAGGGTTACTCTCACAGACAAGTTGTGACGTCATCATAATGGGCGCCACCAACCGCCCTCACGATATAGATCGCGCCATCTTAAGGAGATTACCCTGTCGTTTTCATATTGGTTTACCGGTAAGATGAATGTTTTGAAAAAGAATTGTTTCCAAACAAATTTAATAAAAGACTGTTAATCTAACGTTTCCAGACCATCGAAAAAGAACGACAAATAACTGTTAAAAAGCGACAAAAAGAACTGACAAAACTTAACCCTAACTATCAAAGAACGACATATTTCGCCATCCACAACCCCGAATGAAAGTGACTGTACCACACCCACAGATTCATTCCTCTTTGTTTATCACGGGAATTAACTACATGTGGTTTAAAAGAATGCAAAATTACGCATGCGTATAAGTCACTATTTGGGTGAGCTGGAATCATTAGATGAACTAACTCATAATATTGCATGACTCATTGACCTTTATATACCTTGGATACAGATCTGGCCAAACAAAATCTTTGATCGAAGTTTTTTTAAAGTGGTACCAGCCGGCACACAACGTTGTTTCAACGTTTATCTAACGTTCACAACGTCCATATAACGTTAGATTAACGTTTAAACAACTTTGTGTGCCAGCTGGGGTACCTTCATGGTAGCACTACTCAATATCGGTGAACAAATTTTTAAATGAAAGATGTTATCGAATTACAAATTGACTCACATCGAGAAGTGCTACCATTCGGGTACCATTTTTCCAAAAATTCCGATCATAGATGGCGGATAGATATAGCTTGGTTCAGGGTATATCAAAGTCAGTGAGTTTGGCGGCTGAGGTTTTTTTCGTATCGCAAACTCTTGTTGAAAAGGCAAGCATGTGGCTCAAGTTTTAATTTGCTGTTTGAAAGTAAATTCCTATCTTTTTTGACCCTAAACATCCTGCAACCGCCAAATTAAATTCCCGCCCAATTTATTTTTTTCTCGGCCATCCGCCAAATTTAAAAATTCCGAATGAAAAAACTTTTTCGGCCATCTGCCAAATTAAATTCCTGCCAAAATTTCTTCCTTTATTTCATTTCAACTCTTATCCTTGAATTTTTGCAGGAGCTTGTTCAACGGAAAGCCATTCTGAAGATCATATTAGCTGAAGAAGACGTAAGAATAATTTCATTGCGCCAATATTGTCAACCTTTTTATACACCTTTTCGACCGTAGTCGTGCGGGCATTTATTTGTCCGCTTTATCCCACTAAAACCGTCCCAATCCTTTTTTGACGCATTTTTCTATTGTCTATTGGTGCGAAAAAAGGACTGGGACGGTTTTAGTCGGATAAAGCGGACAAAAAAATGCCCGAGCGGCAATTGGTGGCTACGGTCGAAAAGGTGTATTAAGGGCTCTGACCATAGTTATTTCTTACATTTGCCAAGTACAAAATTTAACATACAGTTGTTGACTCTCGCTGATTGGAACTCCAAAGTCTTATCTGTTCGAATTCAATTATTGTTTCATTTTCTAGTTATCTGAGGATGTTGATTTCGATAAGCTAGCTTCTCAAACCAAAGGTTATGCAGGATCAGATCTGAAAGAGTTTTGCCGATATGCTGCCCTGCATTGCTTGCGAAGACAGGTCATTGATATTGATTGTGCTACAATGGATGGGTATGTGTTAAAAATTCATGATATGCACTACTGGAGAGTCTTCCGAGAGCTTTTAAAATTTTCCAGCCAATAAAAAAGTGACGTATTGGGTGGAACAAAAACAGAAAAGTTGCATAATTTCGTGAAGTCATTGTAGTGGTGCATATCATGAATTATTTCCGACGTAGTAAGTCAGAAGATGATTATGAATTCCAATTTTCCAAATTGTGCTTTCTGGTTTGGCAAATACTTCTCTGAGCGGGGCAAAAAAGTGGACAATTCAAGATGGTTGCCAAAAATGTGACAAAATTGGAAAGTTTTTTTAAAAATAACAAGCAAATTTGTAAATAAATTTTTCACATCAAAAATGTATTTCATTTTTCTACAGAGTATCGCATGACAATATGTTTTTATCACTGGAACAAAACGATTTCAACTCCGCTGTAGAGAGAATGAAGAAAAACCGCATCCTGTTTGAACCGTCTCATCCGTTGGAACAGGCAGCCAATCACGATGTCGATTGAACAAAGGAGAGAGAGAGGGAACCAATCAGATCTCGCGTTGGTCCGGCAGGAACCAATCAGAATTCACGATAGTTTGGAAGGAACCAACCAGAATGCACGATGATAGTTCATGTTGATTGAATGTTATACGATTTAGAGTTTAGAGTTCACGTTTTGTTTTTATGTTGAAACGGCCTCTCGTGGAAAATTGTATCAATGGTCTCAATGGTATCTGCAAATCATATATTGTTGAGATGGAATGGACGTATTGTAAGTTCTGGTTTATTTGAGAAGTGAGATCAAAGTTCGTTCGAGATAAAACATTGCTTTGTTTTGAATGGTGTAATCAAATTTGATCATTACAAAAGACCACTACTGAAATCGTCTTGTTACTTTAATGAGATAAATTTTCGCGGGGATTAGATTTCGCGGTTGAGCTTATCCGTGAAATTTTGAGATTTGGCATGGACTTAATTTTGCGGATGACATTATCAGAAGACAATATTTCATGGTTTTGTGCATTTTACTGCCAAATTGTGCATGTTGGTTGTTGAAAAACGCATTATTAGCGCTTCTTTGATGCCAGTAAACATTTTAAAAGTTGTTATTTGGCATTTTTTTTAGTTTTTTTCAAAAATATTTCGCGGATAACGCCTTTCCAAATTACCATTGAGACTTATTTTCGCGGATGGCATCCAAATCCGCCGCGAAAATCTATCCCATTAAAGTAAACATATTCTATCTTACCAAAGGGATCTAGGAAGCAACTTGAATGCACCCGATTTTTTTTTCTTTCGCGGCATTGTAATTTCCCGCGAAAATTAATTACTTTGAAATTGTTTTTTTTTTTATCTTTTTTCGACCGCGAAAATTAGTTCCTGCTGAAATTGTAAGTTATTCGAAAATGCTGGACAGTCCGTCACACAGTCTTTTGTTTTGAGTTTGATGTTCGAAATTTGTTTTTATTTTAATGCATTTTATTAGATTATATATTTAGGTAGGCTGTTTATATTATATTTGAAATTTTGTTCATAATTTAGTTGTTTTTTTTTCATTATAATCAGCGTGCGTTTCTACAACAAATTATACTTCCAGATTAGTTTTAGTGATGTTTTATATTTTGTACTCATAAAGGTTCAAGACAAAATTCTGGATAGCCGTGCCGGCTTTATAAAGATCTGCAGTTTCACTGAACTTTTAGTTTTAGTTTTTGGTGAAATTGAAAGTGAATTGAATTGAAAATGAAAGTGTCGTTTGGAAAGTCAAGAATTTGAAACTTTTTAAATTCACTTCTTAAAAGGTATAAAATTGATATAGCTTCCCAACCTGTCTTTCACAAATACGCAGATAATCAAAAGTATAATTCAGGTTTTATTAGACGTCAATTACGTCAATTCATGATTAATAGAAATTCTGACGTCACTTTAAAGATAATAATTATTTGACGTCACATATTTTTTTTAAATCAGTTTTGTTTTTATCTTTGAGTTTATTAGAAACTACTTCGCCATGGATATCAACACATCAAATCAACAATTTGTTTTGGTTTTTATTTTTTAATAGTTTTTCTTATTATATTATTTAAATTTTAATTTA
Source organism: Clytia hemisphaerica (assembly GCF_902728285.1). NCBI lineage: Eukaryota > Metazoa > Cnidaria > Hydrozoa > Leptothecata > Clytiidae > Clytia > Clytia hemisphaerica. The sequence goes on from NW_027103394.1 coordinate 919,453, forward strand.
TGAAAGTATGCTGTTCCGTGCTTTTTTAATCGTGGTTATCACCGCTGTACTTTCAATCTATGCTGATCGGCCGCCGGATCCTGATAACTCTGGCCGTAGGATTATTGATTACAACCCAGAAGATGGTAGCCCTCTATATGCGGACGAGTTAGATAACAAAGATGATAATTTAGACGAAGCACTTGATCCAGATGTTAATTCACAGGAACAACAACTTGACAATAGTGCTGATAATCTAGGATATGCTAATTCACAGGAGCAACAAGATGACCGTAGCCCTGATGATCTAGGATACGATAATTCACAGGTACATCAAGATGACAATAGACCTGATTATTCTCAATATGATAATTCACAGGAGCAACAAGACGACCGTAATCCCGATCGTTTAGGATATGATAATTCACAGGAGCAACATGGCCAAAGACCTGATGATCTAGGATATAATAATTCACAGGAACAACAAGATGACAATAGACCTGATTCTTCTCAATATGATAATTCACAGGAGCAACAAGATGACCGTAGCCCTGATGATCTAGGATATGATAATTCACAGGAACAACAAGATGACAATAGACCTGATTCTTCTCAATATGATAATTCACAGGAGCAACAAGACGACCGTAATCCCGATCGTTTAGGGTACGATAATTCACAGGAACAACAAGATGACAATAGACCTGATTCTTCTCAATATGATAATTCACAGGAGCAACAAGATGACCGTAGCCCTGATGATCTAGGATATGATAATTCACAGGAACAACAAGATGACAATAGACCTGATTCTTCTCAATATGATAATTCACAGGAGCAACAAGATGACCGTAATCCTGATCATTTAGGGTATGATAATTCACAGGAGCAGCAATATGACCGTAATCCTGATCATCTAGGGTATGATAATTCACAGGAACAACAAGATGACCGTAATCCTGATCATCTAGGGTATGATAATTCACAGGAGCAGCAATATGACCGTAATCCTGATCATCTAGGGTATGATAATTCGCAAGGAGCAGCAATGACCGTAATCCTGATCATCTAGGGTATGATAATTCACAGGAGCAGCAATATGACCGTAATCCTGATCATCTAGGGTATGATAATTCGCAGGAGCAGCAATATGACCGTAATCCTGATCATCTAGGGTATGATAATTCGCAGGAGCAGCAATATGATCGTAATCCTGATCATCTAGGGTATGATAATTCACAGGAGAAGCAATATGACCGTAATCCTGATCATCTAGGGTTTGATAATTCGAAGGAGCAGCAATATGACCGTAATCCTGATCATCTAGGGTATGATAATTCACAGGAGCAACAATATAACGGTGATTTAGATAAGGATTTAGAAAAAACCCAAGAAATTTTAGAGGTAAGTCATCTTTTTGTTATTTTTTCTTTTATCTGTTTGATTAATTCAGGGGGGGTTACTTTTGATACGCCTGTAAAAGCTAGTAGACCTCTAGCGAATACTTAACAAGTTAAGTTTGATATAAATATGTCTTTGCAGCGGTGACTCGTAGCCTTTTAATGTCTTTTTTTCTTGTCTCTTCAAAAGCCCTTTGCATCTATATTACAAGGCTTGAAGCTCAGGAACAATTTAAATGCTTAAAGTCTACACTTAAACATTTTCTGCATTTGTTCGCGCCTATCAATCTCTCCGATGAATTCTAAAATTGTTACCGGATTCTACTGCTTTTCTTTTCAACCTTGTGTGATGTTTTTCTCATAACGAATATTTTTGGGAACTATAAAAATTAAAAAAAAAATAATTCAAGTTATAATTTTTTCATTATTTTTGAAAATAATTAAGACCAAAATGTTCGGATACTTTACTTAGAACCAGAGAAGCTTAAAAGCAAAAAATATTAAAGCTAATCGTCCGCTTGACCTGATTGTGTTAATATTTTGGGGTTAGACTTGTAAGTTCTTCTGTGTGTATAATAAAAATGTGGCCAGCCTTTGTTCCTTTGAAGTGTGTCCCTTTTTTAGGTTTGCCGTTTTTTAGAGAGTTCACTATGTTTCTTCATACCAAATAATTCTACGATTTATACGTCTTATGATTGCTGTACGGGATGTAATTTGAATTACTGTAACACCCCTGTTACTGTTAACTTTGAAATTATGAAATATATTTTACCAAATGACTTTACTTTATCACTTCAGAGAAAACGGCAAGAGCTAGCGATGCTGAATGGTATCACAACAACTCCTTCGCCGGATGATGCTCTGAACAAAACCACACTTGCCATGCCTTCTCGGAGTAAATTGGAACCTACTACCCAAACACCGTTTGTAGAGACATCTTCAGCAGCACCTCTACCTGCTACTAAACCATACCAACGCCAAACTCCAATGCCACGCCCAACACCTGAGCCGTACCAACGCCAAACTCCAATGCCACGCCCAACACCTGAGCCGTACCAACACCAAACTCCAATGCCACGCCCAACACCTGAGCCGTACCAACGCCAAACTCCAATGCCACGCCCAACTCCTCAGCCATACCAACGCCCATCTCCAATGCCACGCCCATATAATACGGGTCAAGGTTACAATGGCCAGTTCTATCACCAAAAGAGAATGTCTACCAATAGCATGCAAAGTATGATTTTAGATAAAACTTTTATACACTTTTTTGAAGAGGAGAACTAAATTTAGGGGGAAACTTTCATTTACAAAATGTTGGTTTTTGCAGATTTTTAATATAAGTTTTCTATTCATTTGAAAAAAGCTTCAGGTACCTTAGAATTTGCGGTTTGTCTATTCATGGATGTTGCCTTATCTCTGATTGCTGGATATTTATAATTTTACTCACAGATTATATAAATTGGCGCATGGTGAAAAAGAATGTAGCTATTATTATTTGATTTTCCCGAGATTTTAGAAGCAAAATTGAAATTTCAAATATCCATTTTTTTTTTCACAGGATCAAGTAGTACCGGCCAAAGAAAAATACCACCAAAGGGATTTTCAAAATGCAAGGATGTTCATGGTGTACCAAGCTTGTATATGGGGAAAACGTTTGGTTTGAATTGTAATAAACAAAATTTAAAATCTCTACCAAAGCTTACTTTGGACCAGAAGAAATCTGCCGAAGGAATGCGTATATTGTAAGTTATTAAGTCCACAAAGCCTTAGAATGTTCTTAACATTTTGGCAATCGAAGCCTTATAAGTTCTTATAAAAAAACGTGTGCATGTCTTATCCCCCCCGATAAGTAAGTACTGACCGTTTTCTTGTACCTATAAGCGTACGTATAGGTCATAACCATTGGGTTAGCACTGGCGGGTATAAGACAATAGAGCAAGTAGTCGGAAACATGCGAAAGAGTGCAACGCTCGTTAATTGACAATGAAATTACAATTACAAATCTCTTCGCTTGATAAGTTCGACAGGATCTAAAACCGCCTATGGGTTAGTACGTTAGTACGTACTGGCGTCCCTCAACAGATAGCTTACAACATGTTTCCTTATTTTCTAGGTATTTGGCTGAGAACCAAATTAAAGCGTCTGAAGATACATTCATAGATTTTCCTGATTTACGATTTGTGTAAGTAAAAAATGAATAAACCTTTTCATAAATTACTTCGTTTTCAAAATATGGTGATGGATTCCCATAGGTTTTCTCTATTTTAAAGACTAGCACTTGATCACTCATGGGTTTTAATCACCTTGGCAATTGTTTCGAAACGAGGCAGTCGTTGGTACTTAAAATAATTTATGAAAAGGCCTATATCAACTTCTTATTTCATTCAAAATTATTTTAATGGATTCTAATTCCAGCGAGTCTCTTTAGGAATTATTTCCTTAAAACCGTTTGAATGTCATCACTCTGTAACTTTAAATTTCCAAGAGATCCGTAGGAAATTTGTCGGCAAAAAGTGACGAAAAAATTGGCTCGGTGACGAGATTTTTTACCAACGAATTTTTATAGGCGACGATTTTTTTCACAGGACAAAGTTTCTACCAATAAGGCATTCTTTTCATTTTAATTCATACACTCTCCAATTGAGAAAAAGTTCAGCTGTACGCCTAGTGTCGTACGATGGTGATCACAACATTTACGACATTCTTAACCTCGTTCCCTGCGTATTATCAGCTCTTTGATGCCTATTGATAGCGCTAGATACATAAATAAAGCCTAGGATACATGGGGACGAGGTTGCAACATTCTTAAGATTTGCACTTTAGCTTTGGCTTATTCTCTACCGATACAAAATCGTAAAAATCAAGTGATATCATATAGTAATGCCATTGTTTTTTAAATACACAATCTTTTTTCAGTTTCAGTCTCTCTAGTAATTTCTTTTATTTCGTTTTTTTTTTTCATTTGCAGCGATATGTCGGAGAACAAGTTATATCGCATTGAAGACGGATTTTTTGAAAGTATACCAGAAATGGAAGTTCTGTAAGTATATTTTATTTCAACGTGAAGTTGACCCACTGACCTATATATAAAGGTCAGTGAGTTGACCCCTTTTGGTGCTTCAATACATGGAAAATAGTGGACATCGAATTCTTGCCTCTCGGACAAAAATTGAGAGCGATAGGCTTTTTACACTACACACTTTTTTTATAAGAATACACTTTATAAGAATGTCCATGATGAAAATGGCCAAAAAATTAAGAATAATGCTAAGAATATCACCATCATGGAATTTGGCTACTCAAGCTAAGAATGCCATTTTTAGAGCATTTTCAGTTATAAATTGCCAATTACCCCCGAGTACAAAAATGTCATTTTATGCTTGAGACGTATGTACTAATCTAGTCTGAATTCGGATCCTAACCTAAGAATGCTGTAAGAATATTTTAGGATGATTTTCCCAAAAAAGTTAAGAATATCCATGATGAAATAAATTGATACCATTCTTATAAAAAAGGGTATATGCGTTTTAGTTTGAACATTTTATGTTTTTATTTCCTTCTTCTATTACAGGATAATGGGCAGTAATACGATTTCAAATTTACCAAGTAATTTACACGCATTATCTGAAATGAAAAATCTCCAAGTCTTGTAAGTGTACATTTTGTATTAATATACTGTTGCGTCTTGTAAGTGTACATCTTGTATTAATATACTGTTGCGTGGCTGATTCGGATAAGAAGCGTTGCTTATACAGTGGAGTCTCAGTGCCGTATGAAGCATTGTCTTATTGGGGGGGGGGCTGAAGTTTAGTGACACCGCGAGGGCCAACCATGGTTTGGCCCGAGGGGGGGAATTTTGAAAATTTAAGCTCTAGATTGCTTGAAAATGCACTCAAAACAAAATGCTTTCAAGAAAAAACAAGAAAAATCTTGCATTTTGCAAAATAACCACTTTTGAAAAAATTATTGGGGGGCATAGCCCCCCCCCTTGCCTAGCCTAGTTAACTAAACCCGTATTCACAAGGCTAGGACACACGGCTTATGGCAATATAGCGTTTTTCGGCGCTTTAAAGATTTTTTATATTTACGGATTTTAAGTTTGCCTTGGAATACTTTTACTTATTCAGCCTTGTTATTCAGTCACAACTTAACCATCAGATTTATCCAAGTGACTGAATCAAACTAGCTTAGATTTCTAGGCTACCCCTTGCTCCCCCCCCAGTTGCTACGGCACTGAGTCTCCATAACTTGAGCACTCACGGGGAACATAAATATTTGTCCAAGTGAAGGAAATTTCGAGTTATAGAGTATGGTGTATAATGCATTTTTAACTGAAGGGACCTTAAAATATGTTCGAGTTAAGAAGACATTAGAGTTGTTGTGGTTCCAGTTAAAGAGACTCCGCTTTACCAACCCAGCTGGCACACAACGTTGTTTCAACGTTCATGTAACGTTATACGGACGTTGTGGACGTTAGATAAACGTCGAAACAACGTTGTGTGCCAGCTGGGAATGCTTTGAAAATGTCACACCTTTGCTTTTATGAAAGAAAGATAGTCAGCTCTTTTATTGGCCCAGCGCAATGGGCATTTAAAACACAACTGGTCGAAAAAATTTGACATTGTCGGGGCCTATGCGCGCAATTATCAATCGATAATTCAAGGCTAAAATCGAACTACCTGACTTTCTATTGTGCGCATGCTTAAGAAAAACCACATATAATTGATACCTCCAACTTTTATGGTCAAATCTTTCTTTTTTAATAAGTATAAAAAAGTTTAAAGTAATTAAATCTTTATTCCTCGCCCGACTCGAGTCTATACATTGAAAAAATTCGCTCCTGTTGTATGGCGATTCTGCAGCGGAAAAGTATGCTGACAGTGCCAACACTGCTGGGCCTTTACGCCGCTTAGGCTTTCTTGCTTAATTTTCAATAGAGTCTCCTTTACTCGAACACGTGGAGAACGCGCAGTTTGAATTTTCGGGTTATAGCGACTCCGTTAACTGAACGAACGAAGTTTGAATATGTCTTACTTTAAGTTATAGCTAAAACATAGGGTCAGAATAGATGAGTTGCAAAATTATATCAGTACAGTCAAAACATGTGATTACTCGAGACGTTCGCGTGATTTTATTCCCATGTTATTTTCTTTACAACTTACAGCTGATAACTTTATTAATGCCAATAAATTCGAAATAAATGTTATGTAACAAGCACATCAAAATTTCGAGTAAAAGCTTGATTTGTCTTCAGACTTTATTTTTGCAGCCTGTGAATTGTATTCAATTAAAACGAGACGAATTCGCCCCAGAATCATTTCTATTTTCCTTTTATTCGCACAAAATCTATTTAATGAACAAATTCTTCATTTATTTCTTTTAGTTCACTCGGCCACAATGCGTTCCCATGTGATTGTACTATCAGTCTCTTGTGGAGGGATTACCGTAATTTAATCCATTTTTTTCCGAATCGGAATATAATCGGATTTCACACCTTAAAGGTACCACCTGGTTCAAAATATGCTCCCTTTCTACCCGATCTTGTGCCGTTAGTATGTTTAAATGATGATCCCGATGATCCTGTTTGGTCCTGGGACGAGCTCAATTTATCGTATTGTGATGACAACCACCACTTGTATCCACGTAGGGATGCGGACGGGAGAACGTTACCGCCCGCTACGTCTATCAAACCGCCACCGAATAAATCCAGAACTGCCAAGGGGAACGGGGGATGTGAGTATATTTTCTTTTATTTTCTTATTAACACTTTCTCAGTGACTTTGCTGCTAGGAGGGAATTTTATGAAATTTTATTTTTTAGTCAAAAAACTTTTCCCTGTTTGAATAGTACATCAATAATGAAGTCTGAATTATATGAGATCCAATTTTCTTTTTCGGACACTGGTTTAATTTACAGACCAGAACAAAAAATGTCTGAAAATCACCAAAATGGTAGCTACTCTCCCTAAAACAGGATGACACCTTAAACACCGATTTTAAAATCCGAAAAATTGCTAAATTGCTAAATTGATTTATTCTTGAAACCCCAAAAAGAGACACACCTTTATGAATTGTTCTTAATCTTGCAGCTTTATTCTTGAATTGGACCATCTGGAGCACGTGGACTCGATGTAACCCTCATTGTGGTCCAGGAAAGCGCACTCGAACACGCCTTTGTTTGAATGAGAAAGGGTGTGACGGGGCGGCAGATCAGACAGAGGCGTGCGAGACTTATTGTCACCCAGGTAAGAAAACAATACCTTTTCGGCCAAAACTTAGTCGGCCTTAATTTTAGTTGGCTTTAATTACTAACCGGCCCTAATTTTAGTAACCTCGTCAAAATTTAGTCACTAAAGGCCGACTAATATATAATTAATAATAGCGGATGAAATCATGAATTGTAGCGGACGTAATGATGTGGTATTCAAAAAAGTTGGTTAGGAAAGCTTAATTATAAACTATTAATTTGGCCCAAATTTTTAGTCGGCCAAAATTTTAGTCGGCCAAAATTTTAGTCACCAAGCCAAAACTTAGTCACTTTGGGCCGACTAAGTTTTGGCCGATAAGGTAGTAGTTACAGAAGGAATTTCTCATTTTTAAGAGATTTCGTTTACAAAGTCTCATACGATCCTCTCGTAGCTAATTTGCCATGTTGAGTCTTTTTCTGTCTGAGAGATGAAAAACTTTGCGTTGGCCTCTAAATTAAGAGCACAACTGGATTTGAAAGTTTGACAAGAACTTGAGTTTAAAGGTTTCATATTTTACATAAGTGTTTCCGTTTCATATCAGACACATATTTCATACCAGGACAGTGTCTTGCTTTTGTTATATTATGCTGATATAAGCAAAAAAAATGTTTTTCTTTCCCTCTTTCTGACCAATCTTGCTCCACATCCGTGTCAATCTAATGTGAAAAAGCTTGTGAATTAAAATTGTGATATCACTCTTAGTTAAAAACAAAACCCCTTTAAAAGAGATTTTTCTTCTCTTTAGAATCAGGGGGTAACCCATTCATGCCATTGAAGGGTACAAAACAAGACCCTGAGGATGAGAGTGAGTATGAAGATTGGGAAAAAATCATGATTGGTTTAATCCAAGCTCAAGTCGGCGTCATTATTTTCGTCGCCGTTGTTTTTGCCGGACTGCGGTTACGTCGCTGTTATTACGGGTAAACATCTTTTTACGTTTTCAAAACTTTTTAATCCTCTTTAATTTTTATTTATTGTTTTTGTAAGTGTTTTTTTTTAATGTCTCTAACGGTAACCTTTTCTCTTTCTTTCGGATGATGACTCGTGGAAGATTTTATACAACTTTAAAATTTTATATGATGAATCACTAAAATTGTTAAGTTTGGGATTTTAAAAGTTTTATTTTTACATAAGTGTCCCCGTTTCATATCAAACACATATTTCATATCAGGACAGTGTTTGGCTATTGTTATATCATGCTGATATAAGCATAAAAAGGTTTAATTCTTTTCCTTCTTCTGACCAATCTTGCTCCACATCCGTGTCAATTCAATGTGAAAAAGCTTGTGAATTTAAATTGCTAAGTAAGCAAACGATATCACTCTTATTTAAAAACAAAACCTTTAATTGACTCCTCATTGGGTCAGAAATAATCTATTTTACTTTTACTTTTTCAGTGACAAAGACCAACTTAAAGAACAATTAAAACTAGGAGACACTCCTTCCATCAATGTTTTCTCCGCGGCTAACAGTCAGCATGGATTGGGAAGATCCGTGCTCCCCAATGACGCGCATCTAAACACAGGTAAGGTGGTTGTTCGTTTAACTCTTTCAGCTGATTTTAGTTTACAATTTTTCACAAAATGCTGTAACTCGCCCTTCGTTTTTTGTACAGAGGTTTTTTGTGCTTTGCTAAGTTACGTAATTTCCGCCATTATGGAAACCAACGTTCGAATCTGTAGAAGTGTTCCTTTATTACGTAATTCGAACGTTTTGTTTCCATCAGGTAGCATAAATTACCTAAACTTAACAAAACATGAAACAAAGTTCGGATTTTTTTTTTTTTTTCGGGTGTTCCCCATTGGGAAAATGACGTCAAAAACCTTTTTGGATACAGTAAACTCGAAGCTCATTCGAAGTTCTGTTATTCGAATCTTTCTATAATCCGAACTTCTTTCCAGTCCCCGTCAAAAAGAAATCGTCTTGAAATACTTTCTAGAATTCGAATCTCTCTGTAATTCGAACAAATAAGATTCTCCGTTCGAGTTCGAATTAGCGAGAGTCAACTGTAATAAGAATTGCCAACAGCGACAATCTTCAGATTTATTTCCATGTAAATTATTGAAAAACCCAATACACGTTTTTTTTGTTTTAAGAAACAGACTTTTAAGAAACATGAGGCTCAGAATGCCTAAAAACTGGCTGAGGCTGAGAATGACAAAAAAAATTTTGGCTCAAAAGGCCGATTTCTTAAGAAAAATTGAGGCTGCTTGGTAAAATTAGTTTCTTAAAAAAAAAAGACGTGTACAATAATGGGAGCTATTTTGATACAATTTTAAGAATCTATTGTTCATCATTTCACATTTTTTCTTGCATACAGAGTACTGGATGGATGTCGCAGAGGATTATGCTCAGAAAGCTTTACCACCCTTGCCTACTAATGAACAACAACAACAGCAACAGGTAATACAGTGTGTCTCAAACCCGGGGGAGGGTACTTAGGTAAATTACTTAGGTAAATGGAGGGTACGGTATGTACCGCCCTTAAGTTAAGGGGACCTTTTTTAGATTTCGGAAGTCCCCTTAAGGGTCGGAAAAATCATTCAATCATCAATTTCAGTCCCACTAAGCAAGGGTCGGAGAAATAGGAAAATTTCAACTTTTTACCCCCGGAAAGATAGAAATTTAGTCAAATTTGTCCCCATAAAGCTCATAAAATTCACAAAGTTGTCCTTTGTTTTCTCCTTTTTAGTCCCGGTAAGGGTCCAAGGATCGGAAGTCGGGCGGCACTCCTTCCGTCAGCTCGCAACCCTTATACCCCCCACGGGGCCCCAAAAAACGGATAATTTTTTATATAAAGTAGAATCTTCGTTATTCGTACGGAATTATATCAAAGTGGGTTCATTTATTTAGTGAAGAACTAATTTCACAGAAAAGGAATTTTCTTGCTCTAAATTGGGCTTTTCCAGAAAAAAATCGTGCACCCCCTGTTGAGGAGGTCCATTTCCGTTCCAAGGGGGTAAGGTTTGAAATGCAGTGGAATTCCATAAGGGTAGACGAAAATCCGTCAAAAATAAGCGGAATTCCAAGGGGGTAATGATTGAAAATTTGTAAAAATTCGGAATTCCAGAGGGGTATGATCCTAAAATTGCCTGGAATTCCAAAGGGGTAGGTCACAAAAGGTTGGACCTCCTCAACAGGGGGTGCACGGTTTTTTTCTGGAAAAGCCCATTTTTGATTTTGTTTGATATTAATTTTCACGTTTTGGGCATCTTCGAGATGATTAAATTAGTGTTAGTACTTCTTTCACAGATGGATTTCTGTCTCAGTAAGGTGTAAATAATGAGGCTTAATTTACCAAAGTTTAACTTAAAATGTATCAATTTTCTGTGTAAAAACAATCTTCTGTCTTAGACGAATTTCCTTGTTTTTAACACTGATTAAATGATCAATTCTCAATATATTTGCTAGTCGTTTGCTGAAAATCCGAGAAAAAAGCTGAAATTAATACCTGCGAAAGTTGTTCTGCACATTGTTTATAAAGTGTTATAAAACCAAATCAAGTCATTACTTTTTATCACGATACTTTCAGGTTGCATTCCAACAGCCTCAACTAGCGGCCGTCCAGCAACAGGAAGCTCTTACCGCCCGCCAGTCTGAGGCTTCGCCCACGCAGAAAATGAACCCGGTGCAACAAACCTACGACCAAGGCTACACAAATCAAGGCTATACTGACCAAGGCTACACGGAGCAAGGCTACACGGAGCCGATCTACATGAATCCAGGCTATATGGACCCATCGCAGCAAGGCTACACAAACCAAGGCTATGCTGACCAAGGCTATACTGACCAAGGCTATACTGACCAAGGCTATACTGATCAAGGCTACACGGATCAAGGCTACACGGATCAAGGCTACACGGAGCCGGTCTACATAGACCCGTCACAGCTAAACTACATGGGCGAATCACAACAAGGCTACACGGACCAAACACAGCAAGGCTACATAGACCAAACACAGCAAGGCTACATAGACCAATCACAACAAGGCTATACGGACCAATCACAACAAGGCTACATAGACCAAACACAGCAAGGCTACATAGACCAATCACAACAAGGCTATACGGACCAATCACAACAAGGCTACACGGACCAATCACAACAAGGCTACATAGACCAATCACAACAAGGCTACATGGACCAATCACAACAAGGCTACACAGAGCCAGCACAAGAAGATCATTACGAACAGCTGATCGATGATGATAATAACTATCAAAACGTTAATGATTTCCGTGGTGACGGCGCAGCGTTGCAGACCTTGAATCAACAGCCAACGCCACAACCTCAAAATGTCGAGGTTCGACAACAACAACCAATTTCTGAAGACCGTAGGATAGAACCCATACAAAAGCAAGAAAGTCTTGCACGGAACAAAGAACCTATTAAACAACAAGAGAGTATCGCACGCAATACAAATCCTACGGCTGGGATCCCCAAAACACAATCAACGAAATCAGATAAAAACAGAGGCTTTGAACCGATCCCGATTACCAAATCGAAAGGTCGTAAAGAAGGTTATGGAGATGATGACATTTACGAGAATGTGTCCGATGTTGTCCAAGGAGGTATCGGGAAGCAACCCTCTGCCGCTCGTACTCCTGCCCCTAATATTGTTAACGTCATACAGAAAGAGCCTTCAAGATCCTCTGCTCCACGAAGTATCCCTAAAGAATCTTCTGCTACTCAGTCCAGGCCCGCGGGAGACGATAGAAGAACTACCCAAAAGCAAGAAAGTCTTGAACGGAACAAAGAACCCATTAAACAACAAGAGATTATCGCACGCAACACAAAGACTACGGCTGGGATCCCCAAAACACAATCAACGAAATCAGATAAAAACAGAGGCTTTGAACCGATCCCGATTACCAAATCGAAAGGTCGCAAAGAAGGTTACGGAGATGATGACATTTACGAGAATGGTCGATGTGTCAAGGAATGTGTCCGATGGCCAAGGTCCGGGACAACCCTCTGCTGCTCGTACTCCTGCCCCTAATACTGTTAGCGTCATACAGAAAGAGCCTTCAAGATCCTCTGCTCCACGAAGTATCCCTAAAAAATCTTCTGCTACTCGGTCAAGGCCAGCGGGAGACGATAGAAGAACTACCCAAAAGCAAGAAAGTCTTGCACGGAACAAAGAACCCATTAGACAACAAGAGAGTATTGCACGCAACACAAAGCCGGCTGCCATCCTCAAAACACAATCAACGAAATCAGATAAAAAGAGAGGCTTTGAACCGATCCCGATTACCAAATCGAAAGGTCGTAAAGAAGGTTACGGAGATGATGACATTTACGAGAATGTGTCCGATGTTGTCCAAGGAGGTATCGGGAAGCAACCCTCTGCTGCTCGTACTCCTGCCCCTAATACTGTTAGCGTCATACAGAAAGAGCCTTCCAGATCCTCTGCTCCACGAAGCATCCCTAAAGAATCTTCTGCTACTCGGTCCAGGCCCGCGGGAGACGATAGAAGACGTGATACACCTGCTACTGGCCATGTATCTACGACGCAGTCTAAAACGGCAGACAAATATGGCCGAGACGCTGGTATTCCCAAAGCTCAATCTAAGAGTAAAAGCAAAAATGATCCTACACCGCCTTCAACAAGCCGGGCACAAAAGCCCGGGAGAGACCCAGATATAACCAAACAAATCCCGAAGGAAAGTTCAAAAGTTTCTAAAGGGTATAGAGACCACACAAAGCCAGTCGCTGTTCCTGTGCAGAACTCAAAAATCAAGAAACCTTTAGATAACGTTGTTAAGAATATGGCTGATGAATATGGAAACATACAAGAAGTCAATTCCACGCCCCCTTCCACCAAACCGCCGAAAAAGGGCGCCCCGACTTCTCCTTCCACCAAACAGCCGAAAATCAACGCCCCTTCATCTCATGATGACTATGAAGATATTAATAATGTTCTTGTAGCTTCAACACCCAAGAAATCTTTTAGTAAGAATATAAACGCCCTCAGCAAACTAAACACCGCACTGGCTGCTGGTATTGGAAATTATGAACGCCTTCAAATGGATGGTGGTTCTCAAACAAATTTAGAGAACATCAACCCGGCGCCCATGAGGCGCCCAAGTCGATTGTCAACTTCGGGCGGCGGTGGCGGAGATGACTATGAAACCTTCGATGGTGATGCAGGTATGAGTGTTATTATAATGAAATTTCATGTTTTAATGTTTTTTTTAATTACTGTCCTAATTCATGACCAATCTTGCTCCACATCCGTGTCAATTCAATTTCAAAAAGCTTGTAAATGAAAACTGATGAGTAAGCAAATGTTATCACTCTTATTTATAAACTAACCCCTTTAACTTAACCAAATTTTATCATCTATCCATAGATGGTGACTATGAGACGTTAAACGAAAGTATACCGCCTCCAAAACCAAAACACACCAAACAACCCAAGCAACCATACAATAGTGCCGCTCTATTCTCACGACCGCCACCTACGGTCAAAGAGATAAAGGCGGTCAAGGCGGCCGCCGCTTCAGGTCAACCGACATCACAATGTAAGCAATTTGTTATATATGTTTCCTTTTATAGTGTGTATGTCAAATTCGATAGTCCAACGTCAATTAATGACTCGAATTTATTGAATTTTCCTTTATAAATTTTTCTTTTTTCTTTTCGATTTTTTTTTCAAGAATCATGTCCCACTCATGGTTATCTTTTCAACAATTGTAAAGATTTTGGAAACATTGATTATGTAATAAGTCGTAAAAGTAATCGAAAACTCAATTTCATTTTTCGAATTTTAACAAACTGTTTATTTTTCTCCTTCAAATTTTTCAGTAAACGAGTCGAATTACGACACGCCCTATTCGCCCGCCGTAATGTTCGGCGGTCCTCCGCCCACCGTAGCACAAATTAAAGCTATGAAGGCGTCAGGACAAGGAGCTGCTGCGGGTGGTGGTATCTATGGTGAGCTGGCACAGAAAATTGGTCAACGCACACCTACCAAACAAGGTAAAGATTTCGTTGGTCTGAGTTAAGGCCGGTCTCAATTTCGCGCGATATGGGTGACAGTTTTTTTCGTAACCTTTTTTGCCTGAAGAAAAGATAACGTCATAAAAAGGTTTGGCGCAAACAAAAAAAAAAGTTGAAGGAAGCTCTACTTTTTTCATCCGTTACGTCAATTTCGTCCAATGGAATGGCTTCGTTATTCAACCGACCAATGACTTTACAAAAACGTCAAAAAGTTTTTCGCTCATGTCGCGCGAAAGTGGAGACCGGCCTTTAAATAGTATTTTTTTAATTGGTGTCCGCAAAGAAGACATTGCAATGTTTTAACTTTGCCTAATGTCAAACGGCGCTACGTCAAAAGTGCTCAAGGAAAGGTAGATCCAACGCCCTTGTTGCATTTACCGCTATTGAATAGTGTTACCATAGGGTATCTAAAATCTGATCGACGCGAACTGCCTGCTGGCGTTGCGGAGTAACATACCTTAAGGGGACTAATTTTCGTGGGAACTAATTTTCGTGGTAGACACTCAAAAACGCGAAAATTAGTTCCACGCAATGCAATTTTTGTTAAAAGTCCTCAAAAAACCTCAGGAATATGTAAGAATTTCGGCCTAATGTGGATGTCAACCGCAAAAAAAGTAGTTCCGAAAAATGTGCCAATTTAGCACCCTTGCAACGCGGAAATAAGTTCCCGCGAAAATTATTTTCCTCAAGGTAAAATTCAATACCATGAAACAGAATAACCTGAACTAAACATTTTTATTTATTCTATTTGAAGGATCATCAGGGATTGGTAGTGGACCTGCCACGCCCTCCGCCCAACCGCCCATTAACAGGGATAATAAGAACAAGAAGAAGAAAAAGAAGAGAAAAGACGGGCGTGATGATACCAGTGAAAATGAAGACACTGACCATGAGCGAGATAATGACGTAAGCTATTTTTTCATTCTTGTTTCAAGCAGTGATAACTTATGCAAGACACTAGATAGAGTTTACTTCGTTCCTATTTGAATCAAAATAATCCACCATCTTTGATAACTAAAAGTAGACCATAGCTCGGTGCCGGCAATTTTGATCGATCAAGCCTATCTTTCGCCTCGTCGCTTCGCGCCATTCAGTTTTTTTTTTGCTTGGATGAACAAATTACCGGTACCGAACTGTGACCTACTTTCAACAAAGATGGTGGATTATTTTGCTTCACCTGCCGTTGCTTGGGAAATACAGAGTAGCTCTATCTAGTGTTTTATATAAGACATTTTCCGCGTTTTAGAGCAAAATATAGAAAATTTGTTGTGTTGGGTCAGTTTTCCGTTTAAGAGGAAAACTTTCAGGTTTCAGCATAGTCCGTATAAAAAAACCTGGTCCGGAAGCCAATTGTTATAACTTTTTGTTAACTTTTTTTTATGCTAATAACGATTATAAAAATCAATTTGCTCAATCCATGAATTTAATTTAGACACTGGATAAAACGGTGGAGAGCGAAGCATTGTCTTTCTTTTGTTTAAGAAAACAATCGAGGATTTAGCTTTGTCCGCAAAGGACAACTGTCATGGCGGCTCGAAGTTCTCTGATTTTGAAAAATGATTAATAATCTCATTTCTAAAAAGTCCTCTATCTTTATCTTTTTGTACTTTTACTCACCAAAATTTTTTAAATAAATGCTAAAATACTTAACGGATACATGTATTAAATCTGGTGTGACAAAAATATCATCAGACAAGAAAAATCAAACAAAAGGCCTAAAATGACACTGAATTTTAAGTTGGCGATATCTTTCTAACATCTTTCTGAGAAGAGCTAAGATTGACATATATTAGACTTGAGTGTCTTGGCTTCACCGTGATATGAAAATATTTTAAAGGCTCTTGGTGGATCGGTGGTCTTATTGAGGTTAAAGTTTGAAAATTTCTGGTGTCAACATTCAATTTTTCATACATAGGATGTTTTTCGTATCTTTCTTGCGACTTGAAACGTCATAACGACACATAATTAGCAATTATTTTGATGCGTTCGCCTCTCTAAGGAAAACTTAATTTTCATTTGGGAATTGAAATGACTGTGTTAAGATGAAAAAAATGATTAAAATGTTACGAAAAATCGTTTAATGAAAGAAGGAGAGTGAACAATAATGTCATTACTGCGAACAATAGAACATGAGAAATCAATGAATTTAGTTCGTTGTTTATCCAGTGTCTATAATAAATTCTTGCTCAATCTTTTCCTGGATATAATTGAGAGTTATGCTTCCGAAGAAAACCATTCAAAATTCTGTTTATCATAATATTCCCTCTTTTGTTTCTTTAGGATCATGATGATGATAATAATCGGCCTGGAAACAATAGACGTGGCGGCGGTGGCGGTGGCGCTGGTGGTGCGGGTGGTAACCAAGGTAACCGTCGAGGAGGCGGTGGCAGTGGTGGTGGAAATGATCGTGGTGGTTATGGAGGCGGTGGAGGCCGTGGTTCAGGAGGCCGAGGAGGTAAGACATGAACCATTTATCAACTGAATTTTTTATCCTTTACTTTGGTTCTATGATCGACCGTTCTTAACCTTTCGAAATCCCAGCTGGCACACAACGTTTTTTACACGTTTATCTAACGTTCACAACGTCCATATAACGTTAGATGAACGTTGAAACAACGTCGTGTGCCAGCTGGGATTCTGCTTTAAGGTTTCGGCATAAGTTAGGCCCGTTTTTACAAAACAGGTCTTTTACTATGGAATATAAAAGCGTGTAATTCATTTTCATTTGTCGAAGTGTAGTAAAAAGGATTTTATCTTTTCTTACGATAACTTTTTGATTTAAAATTCAACAGAGTGTCGTGGACTTTGTGTCAATCTTCAGTGACTTTTATTACTAAAGTGTAAAGAGAAATCATTTGTAATCTTAATTTTTCTTATTATTTGGAGAAGGGTTGAAGTCAATCTATACATATATAAGACGGTGTGGTGATCTTGTAGAAACAATAGAGAATATTTCTTTTTCTCCATCGGAATTGTAGACCATTTATGACTCCTTTTAAAACCTGAAATGTTTATGTGGGCAAAAACCTCACTCTATACTGTCAATATGGCTTCATAGTGTCCTCCTCTTCCCCTCCCCCTTTAAAAAGGGGAGATTCTTTGGCAAAAATGCCAAAAGGGGGGATGCAAAAACCTTATTGAAAATCAAGGGGGAGGCAAGATTAGATGCGAAAGGGTAAATCTCTAGGTATTTGAAAAATTTTTCGAAAAGGGGGGGGGCAAGAGGTTTTTCAAAAATCTAGGGGAATTTAAAGCGGGGCAACCAGAACTTTTCAAAATCTCAAGGGGGTGGGGTAACCAACCCACTAGGACACTATGGGCTTTAAGGGACACTGTACATTAACCTCATCCATTTTGATAATGATTTGTTTAATTCCACCAATAGGTCAACAACCTGACGATACACTTTATGAGGAACCAAATGGTCATTATGAGCATTTGTCAACTTTCATCGATCCTAATGGCCAACCAATCAATCTTACCGGTCCGCCTACAGACCCTGTCAACGCGAACGTTGATGAGCAGACTACACATTTCGGTGATACACTCAATGTCGGTATGTATCTCAGTGCTGGTAGACCACCAAGCGCACCGTCTACGATCCCGAACGAGACTTCCGACGAGGATCGCAAGCGATCGCTATCACAAAGTGATTCATTAGAGTCCATCAGTAGTCATGAGGAAAGTTTACCACGAACAAATAACTCTAAATCAGATATCCCTAGCCATCAAGGATCGTTATACTCTAGCCTGGATGTCAATACGAGTTTCCAGTCTAGGGATGGGCGGACTTCACCGTTACCCTCTTTAGACGCCATGGCTTTAAAAGAGGTCTGTAAATCCTTTGGTAGTCTTCAGAGGACCATCGAGGAACACATGGCTAACGGACTAGCTTCTAGTTTCCAGCATGTCGGATCTCTTAAAAATGGTAAAAATACAATTTATTTCCTTATTTCTCTCTATTCCTTTTTTTCTATTTTTATTTGGTTGAGTTGCAGGAGGCTTTGAGGCCTATTTTCGCAACTATAGACTCTTTCAATTAGCGCCCGTCAGCACTTTGAACTGACTACTCAATTCCCCTCACATGGCATGGGTTGACCCGGGCGAAGGTTCATTCATTTGACAAGTGAACCGCTGCAAGTGGAAATCAAACCTCTGTCGCCTGTGCAGCAACCAAGGTCAATGACCACTATACCACACTATACCACAGCGCCTCTAAAGGTTCTGAGAGCTGCCTTATTAACGGAGCCATAGATATAACGTTTTTTTACGTTCGATTTTCTATTTCTTAAGAGCTTTTCATAAAAACTAGGTCATGTTGGCAAAAATTTCCAAATTGTCCCTTTCTCCCTCATTATAAAGTTGTTCTTACAGCCAACTCTCTCTAATTCGAACCTCTACTATTCGAATCTTTCTGTAGTTCGAACTAAAATATTTGTCCCCTCAGCTACATATTAATTTAAAATACTTTCTGTAATTCAAATCTTTCTCTAATTCGAAGAAGATCGACTTGGTCCCTTGAAGATCGAAATAGAGAGAGTCGGCTGTATAATCTTTTTACTGATTTTTGTTTTTGTTCTTGTTACAGTTCCAAAGAATTCGCTTCAAGAGTTAAAACAAACGAACGAAACTATTTACCAAGGGCTCGTCGAAATGTTATCTGATCGTGATCTTCACCTCTGTCTCAAAGACAAAACCCAGTATCATGACTTCATGCAAACACTGCACGGATATTATGAATATCTATCTGTACAAAACCCCGGGTTGGCTACCAAACTCCAAGCGACTATCAGTATGATATTAACCGGTGAAAACGAACATCAATTCGATAGTGAACCTGAATCGGAATCGTTTGATAACCGAACGACTATCCCCATCGGATATTTTCCGATTATTGGTGACAACGGACACTGTTATTTCACGAATGCAGATGGTAAACTTTTAACAAACAAAACTGGAGAATTGGTGACTCAACGCTTCAATAACGTATCTAATAATCGCCCGTATGATAACGTTCAAGATGTCATTGATAATGGTGGTCTACACGGACCAACAAAATCAAAGGCTAAGGAAACCACCGATGTCGTCCTTTCACCTTTTAAAGGGCCACCAGATAAATCGAGAGTAAACAAAAATATCATTTTAGATGTCGAAGCTCCTACATCGAACATTTCTTTAATACAAAACTCGTTGTATGCGAAAAGCGACACCGAGTGTTGTTCAGAAGATGCGAAAAAGATGACCAAAGATGGTACCGCTACTGCGATCAGTAAACAAGTGAGCGGTGCAAAGCCGTTGGTTAAGGAGGAGTCTAGTATTCCAACGAAACAAAAGAAAACACCGCTTAATCAACTAGATATGGAAGCCCGTAAAGCTCTCTTAATGTCCCCTAACAAAATGTCTGAATCAACTTACACTAACCCAATAAACCCGGAGAATTCTCTAGCCGCTAAAATGGTTGCGGAATCAAGTGCCGCCGGTAATCAATACAAACCGTTACCAAAAAAACGGCAGGACTCCGACTCTGACTGGTCCCACGACTCAGATCATGAAGTCACGGACCAGGCCTTCAATCCTATCAGCCTGGGTCTTGGTGATAGTCCGTTATTCAAAAAGCGTACGGAATCCGATCGGGATCAAGACGCTTCAAAACGCAACCCGGTTTATGAAAATCTCAAGAAACCGGACTATGGTGATTATGATACTAGAATAATTGCGCCACAGGCAAAGAAGATTTCTAACCACATAAGCATGGCATTCCAAAGCACATATTTATACCGAAAACGACGGGCGGAATCGTCCGATGAAGAATTCGGGAAATCGGATTCATTCTCGTCAAGTGATCGGGGTTCATCAATTAGTAGCTTGGAACAAGAAAACACATACAAGAACAAATCAACGCTACAGAAATCTGCGGATATCCACAAAACGTTAGGTGAGTTACGCGAATCGTCAAACGAGTTGCAGCAATCCCTAGGGGAATTACGTGAAAACACGCGGGAATTGCGTCAACACATTGGCGAATTGAACCAATCCGCTGGTGAATTATCAGACCATTCAAATACAGATGATTATTCTGCACCACCACGACCAGATGCTCAAAAACCTGGACAATACACTTCGTTGAAAGCTAAAAAGGATAATCAATTCACAATGGGAATCGAAAATAGTCCCTTGTTCAAAAAACAAGCGGGGAATTATGAAGAGATTGATCAGCCCTCGAAATCAAACATCAATCTAAATCCAGACATTTCAACATCAGTAAAAAGAAAATCATCCACCAACGTCATTCCTACTCCGTTACCAAGGAAACCAGTTGTATCTAATACGAATCTTTCCCCAGTCCCTGCTCGTAGAACACCATCTATATCTGTGCCAGAATTACCAGCACGAAAGCCAAACGCTTCCAACACAAATTTACCAGTCATACCTGCAAGAAACCTTTCTACCTCCATCACCAATCTCAGCCCTACTTTACCACCAAGAAATATAGGGACTACACTTGGACAGAAACCATCCACTAACTTAATGTCCGCGTTACCATCTAGACTGCCCTCTTCCAGTCATGGTCTAGCACAGGCTATACTGGCAACAACACAAAAATCTGTGAACATCCTCTCCCCAGTACCATCGCCACGGAAACCGAGTTCGAATACCGAATTATCTGGTCCGGCAATCCCGGAACGTAAAACGTCCGGTGAAATATACACCTGCGTTAGCGAGATTCCGGATGGTTACTTCCCATTCATTGGTGAGGACGGCCAGTGTTACTTCATTGATCCAGAAGGCCAATTCCTTACTGACAGCTCTGGTCAAAGAGTTAAACAAGGTTTTGGTGATGACTCCTCTTCCGCTACATCTAAAAAAGCATCTAAAGTTTCTTTAAGTCAATTGGTCGAAGAAACAGCACCATATGAACCATTATCGAAACATGATTTAGATGCTGTTCGCAAATCATCATCATCGAGTTTCGAAATCTCCAGTGATGATGGTCAAATCAGCTCTGTTGGTTCTACCTCAAACCCTGAGGATGACTATGAACCACCAACGACTCCAGAGAAGCGTTTACCAAATGCTTACGCCAAGTTAGCGTCTCCTCAACAAAAAGCCTTAAACCCAATGAGTATGGGGATTCAAAACAGTCCATTATTCAAGAAGAGGCAGGACGCTGAATACTCGAATTTACAAGAACCGTATAGTCCAGTTGCACCAGTAAGGAAGCCATCTGGTCACACACAAAAGTCGTCTACAAATCTGAGTCTTAACAAGGATGAGGTTTCGAAATCTAGAACCAATTTGAGTCCAGTTGCACCAGTAAGGAAGCCATCTGGTCACACACAAAAGTCGTCTACAAATCTGAGTCTTAACAAGGATGAGGTTTCGAAATCTAGAACCAATTTGAGCCCAGTTGCACCAATAAGGAAGCCATCTGGTCACAAACAAATGTCGTCTACAAATCTGAGTCTTAACAAGGATGATGTTACGAAATCTAAAACCAACTTGAGTCCAGTTGCACCAGTAAGGAAGCCATCTAGTCACACACAAAAGTCGTTTACAAATCTGAGTCTTAACAGGGATGAGGTTTCGAAATCTAAAACCAATTTGAGTCCAGTTGCACCAGTAAGGAAGCCATCTGGTCACACACAAAAGTCATTTACAAATCTGAGTCTTAACAGGGATGAGGTTTCGAAATCTAAAACCAATTTGAGTCCAGTTGCACCAGTAAGGAAGCCATCTAGTCACACACAAAAGTCGTTTACAAATCTGAGTCTTAACAAGGATGAGGTTTCGAAATCTAAAATCAATTTAAGTCCAATTGCACCAGGAAGGAAGTTGTCCAGTCATAAACAGAAATCATCTGCCAGTCTTAATCCATTAACACTGGACAAGACAACTCCTTCTAGAACATCTGAGCCAGAGCCTGAGCCTGAGGAACCACAATTCTCATTCAAGCCGTCCAGGATTGGTGGGTTTAACCCGTTAGCTCCGCCCATGGATGGTAACCCCTACTCACCTGTGAAATCGAATGCTGCAAACCCATTGACTGCAGGAATCGGTGAAAGCCCTCTTTTCAAGAAACGCCAGACAGCCGCCAACGATGGCCAAGAAGGTGAATATTCGAATTTGAGTCCAACTGCTCCAACAAGGAAATTTTCCAACCAAGCTGTTGACTCTTCAACGAAACCATTGGCTGCACCTATACCCGCCCCAAGGGCAAAACCAGTCGCGCCTCCACGTAGACAGAAACCAGCGGGCGTTATATTCGATAACCCGGACACCGAGGTTGATCCAATTTGCCAAAATATCGACACTGCTACTATGAACGATAAAACATCTGAAAGCGAGAATATTTATGAAAATATCAACGAATTAAAAACTAAACCTACAACGGGCAAGGGAAGCAGGTAAGATAAATATCTCTTATTTTTCAAATCATCTACGCGGTGGAACACCCGTAAAAGTGGAATAAAATTCACTTGGAATTTGAGAAAATATCATTTTCTCAAAAATTGAGTGGAGTCTCCCCAGTCTCCCCGCTTTCGTCGGGTCTGTTAAGCATAAAGTTCATTTGAGCTGAGGCATTGGGAATATCCTTAAATTTTTGTCGTTCTATTACAACAATAAGAATAAGGGTAAGGGAAATGAAATCTGAAAATGAAACCTTAGCCCACACTGTCACCCCATAATAATATAAACAATAGATATAGGTAGAATATGTTAGCAACCAAATTCAAGCACAAGAGTAAAAAGTATCATTTATTTTGTAACTAATTCTTCAGTCTTTTATAGTGCTCTATACATAAGTAGAGCGATGTCAGTTAGGAAGTTAGTTGCCTGAAGAGTGTCACAAAAGTAGCATGAAACTGCCAGTAGCAGAAATAAAAAGGGTCATTTATTATGTTACAATTTCTTAAAAACTGATTCAATTTTAAATTTTAGCAACATCTCTCTTTCAATTCCCACGAGGGCCGAGCGTTCGTCAGACACGAAAATCAGCTCACGAAAATCTGTTCGTTTTGCTTCCGACACTTGTGATAATGATGATCGTCCGGATCCGGAAGACTCGGCGGATTCAGATGTTGAAGACGTCTTCGAATTGAAGAACGTTCGTTTTACAGCAAGTACTCTTAATGTTGGCCCGTCTGAAAAGACAAATGAGAAAATCAGAAATCGCAAAATCACTCGTAAGTATTGTTCAATTTCGTCAATATTTGAAAAACATCCCAGCTGGCACACAACGTTGTTTCGAGGTTTTTCTAACGTTCACAACGTCCATATAACGTTAGATTAACGTTAAAACAACGTTATGTGCCAGCTGGGACCATTTGCTTATACACAGCAATCTCTAACAAAATGTTGAGAATATTTTTCTCTGAGGCGCGCCTTACATATGATGAGTCTGTTTACTGTTATTTTTATTTTTTGGCCTCCCTAGGTTGGCCCTAGGGAGGCCCTTCTCTGTTAAATCCCCCCCCCCGTAGGTTGGCCCTAGGGAGGCCCTTCTCTGTTAAATCCCCCCCCCCCGTAGGTTGGCCCTAGGGAGGCCCTTCTCTGTTAAATCCCCCCCCCCATAGGTTGGCTCTAGGTTGGCCCTTCTCTGTTAAATTCCCCCCATTGAAGTTCTTCCGTCTCGGGAAAGCGGAGCATATAAAGAAGCTTTTCCATCTCGAAGCTGCATAAATCACCAGAACTTCAAGAACATATGCTAATTTGGTGTTTAAAATCTTTTTTCTGTCTCTCAGACTTAAAACTTTAAACTTCATTAAAGTGAAATTTTCGAAGTAGAATTCGTATTGTAACTGTATTCTTTGATTTTAGGTTTTGAGAAACCGAAACTGGACGACGAAGAACACGTCCATTTCACAGACGACACTGTTGATAATAGTGATACTGAAAAAAGGAACGAGAAAATCAAAAATCGTAAAGTCACTCGTAAGAAGTTTTCATTTTTGTCTGTTTTAGCATTTATGCCATCGCAAAATGGAATTATTCGCTTTTTACACCCTCCTCGGAGGTCCTTCGATTTAACCTTTGTTCTTGTTGTCTCTTCGTTGATGTCCAGCAACCAACGAGCAGGGACCTCAGGGAAAGGAGTTGCACCCCTCCTACCTTCTAATAGACTAGCGAGTTTGTGTATTCGAGATAAATCGAGGAGGACGGTATAAAGCAAAGTTGACATGCCTCCAAAATCACCGTCCACTTTGCTCGATGACGGTAAAAACACCAAAATACCGTCGTCTGTTTAGGTGAGCAAAGGTGATATAGAGCCGTACATCAACTATCGACTTTGTTTTGTATCATTTCTCTTACCGTCGCCTTCGATATCCTCCGATACATAAACTCGGTACTGTTAAAGAAAAGGGAACCTCTGGGTCACCCTTGAGTGCGGACGCAAACGTACTTACTTGACGGGCGTCATTTAACCATTTGCTTACACGTTGTTTTTGCAGTAAAGAACGAACAAATTTCTCACCCTCTCGCATCACAGGAGCTCTAATCTTTGAGAAATTCTTCTGTTTATTCTGCTTTCTCGGCATAGAGGCGCACCTCCTTTCCATATCAGAATATCTACAAATTATTTCTTATAACCTACTTACTGATTCAACCCCTCATCCTCGTTATATTTATTTTTTAGGTTTTGAGAAACCGAAACTGGACGACGAGGAACACGTCCATTTCACAGACGACACTGTTGATAATAGTGATACTGAAAAAAAGAACGAGAAAATCAAAAATCGTAAAGCCACTCGTAAGAAAGCTTTCATTTTTGACTGTTTTAGTTTTTCCATTTTTATATTTCGTGGTAAAAGATTAGCGTCACGCAAGTTTATCATGCCGCAAAGTTGAACTGCGACCACCACCGTTTTTATAAAAGGTGTCAAGTCGATTCACTCGACTACCTCCACTGCGTGACAATTATATTATAATGTTTTTAATTTCAGGTTATCAGAAACCAGACTTGACGAATTCGAAGGACGAATATACCAATCTCCGTTTCGGGCAAGGTACTGTTGATAATAGTGAAACCGAAAAGACGAACGAGAAAATCAAAAATCGTAAAGTCACTCGTAAGTATTCTATTTTGTCTATGTAGGCCTCCCTTATCATGAAATTCGGTTTCATTTGCATCTGTCATGGTAAAAGATTAGCGACGCGCAAGTTTATCCTGTCGCAAAGTTGAACTGTGACCACCATCGTTTTTATAAAAGGAGTCAAGTCGATTCACTCGACTACCTCCACTGCGTGACAATTGATATTATATGTCTTTAATTTCAGGTTATGAAAAGCCAGACTTGGCGAATTCGAAGGACGAATATGCCAATCTCCGTTTCGGGCAAGGTACTGTTGATAATAGTGAAACTGAAAAGACGAACGAGAAAATCAAAAATCGTAAAGTCACTCGTAAGTATTTTATTTTGTATGTGTAGGCCTCCCTTATCATGAAATTCGGTTTCATTTGCATCTGTCATGGTAAAAGATTAGCGACGCGCAAGTTTATCCTGTCGCAAAGTTGAACTGTGACCACCATCGTTTTTATAAAAGGAGTCAAGTCGATTCACTCGACTACCTCCACTGTGTGCCAATTAATATGTTAATGCCTTAATTTCAGGTTATGAGAAGCCAGACTTAACGAATTCGAAGGACGAATATACCAATCTCCGTTTCGGGCAAGATACTCTTGATAATAGTGAAACTGAAAAGACTAACGAGAAAATCAAAAATCGGAAAGTCACTCGTAAGTATTTTATTTTGTATGTGTAGGCCTCCCTTATCATGAAATTCGGTTTCATTTGCATCTGTCATGGTAATGATTAGCGTCACGCAAGTTTATCCTGCTACAAAGTTGAACTGCGTCCACCACCGTTTTTATAAAAGGTGTCAAGTCGATTCACTCGACTACCTCCACTGCGTGACAATTAATATGTTATATTGTCTTTAATTTCAGGTTATGAGAAGCCAGATTTTGCGAGTTCAGAGGGCGAATTTACCAATCTCCGCTTCGGGCAAGGTACTGTTGATAATAGTGAAACTGAAAAGACGAACGAGAAAATCAAAAATCGTAAAGTCACTCGTAAGTATTCCTTGTGTCTTTTCCTCGACTGCATTCAACAGTCTATTAAATTAGTCCAGCAATGAAGACCAAGCATGAATGTGGTTTTAGAAAAGTAAACTTTTAGGATAAGGCTCTTCCAGAAAATCTTTCTACATGGGGGTGGAAGATATATTGGATATTTTGTCCGGGGATAGTGAAAAATCTGCAAAATTTGCTTTGTTTTAGGGGCAACCTTGCTCTGATTAAGGGTGATTTTGAATGTCCGGGGGTCAACTGATGCTTGTCCGGGGGTGAGATCCGTTGTCCGGTGGACAAAATTCACTATATCCGGGGGTAAATTTCTTCCATCCCCCATATTCAATTTTTTTCTGGATAATATGTTGTTGAAGCACCATCT
The DNA here is from genome assembly GCF_902728285.1 of Clytia hemisphaerica. Taxonomy (NCBI): domain Eukaryota; kingdom Metazoa; phylum Cnidaria; class Hydrozoa; order Leptothecata; family Clytiidae; genus Clytia; species Clytia hemisphaerica. The sequence continues at coordinate 946,535 of NW_027103394.1, forward strand.
TACAACTCTTCAAAGAGCTTTTGATATAAGGATGGAAGGAAAAACTTCATAAAATGTAAAATGCAGTGAAATAGATAGAATCACAAAGTGTAAAAGAAGATCCGAAAAAATTCGAGCGAAATATCAAGAAAAATGAAAAACTAAGTTAGTTCGTTATTTCATGATCAAATATAAAATCAAAGTTCTGTTTCATAATGGTCAATAGACTTGCACGATATGTTGCTATAAAATATTCACAGGACTAAAGTTTACGAAAAAAGGTCAAAATTTGGAAAAATTGGTCCACTAAGATACATAAACAGATACAGATACATTATACATCTTACTACTTAGGTTTCGAGCCGGCGATTTACGAGAATTTGGATGAAGAGGATGAAGAAGGCGTAATTGCGACAGCTAATGTTCGTTTCGCTGAAGATGTTGTCGATAACAGTGATATATCCTTAGATTCGAAAAGTAGCTGCCGCAAAAAATCAGGTAGGGGATCTTAGACGCATTACGGCATTAATTCGACCCTTTTGTAATAGACAGGCTATGCTATCTACATTTTCTTAATCCTTGCACACAACGTTGTTTCAACGTCCACCTAACGTTCACGACGTCTATATAACGTTAGATGAACGTTGAAACAACGTTTTGTGCCAGCTGGGTATCAAGTGCCAACTGTACTCTAGATATCGATATTTTACGTGGATAACCCTGTATAGAGGAGACCAATCTAATTTGTTCATCTACGAGCCCCACCGACCCTAATTTTGCTAAAATCAAAAAAACATTATTGATTTTCCACTACAATATATTTTCCACACTAGGCAAGACCAATTTAATTTGTTGTTATACGGGCCCGACCGACCCTAATTTTGCTAAAATTAAAAAAATAATAATATTGAATTTCCACTATAATATATTTTCCACACTAGTTATTTGTAAGAATTAAATTTGAATAAAGCTGAAAATTAATTCAAGAAATTGAAGAATTTAGAAAATCGAGCATTCCATATACTAAAATTTTATTATGATCTTCATCGGAGATAAATAAAAGTGAATTTTTGATCCAGATATTTTTTGCAAATACCTAACCAACCCTGATAAAAGAAAAAATTTATTCTTATTTTACCGACCGACCAACCGATCGACCCATATTTTTCTAACCATCTGCCCGTCGAACGACAAATTAAATTGGTCTCACCTAATGTAACATTTTAGACAGTCTTTTAATTTTTGTCATCCCCGGACGATCTATCTGTGAACTAAACGGAACATGGAAGATTTAGGACCTTTGGTCTACCAAACGAAGTTAAAGTCAATTTTGCTATCATTTTGGTCATTTTATTATAATTTTATTGACCACAACTCCATACTAGTCTATTTATTTCGTAGATATTTTGTGATCTTATTTTGTAGATAGCGCATTTCCACTAAAAACTATTTTTATTTATTCATCAAATGTATAGTTTTCAGAAGACCGTCTGAGATAGACAGTTTATCGGAAAGTGAACCCGTCGTATCATCAATATCATCGGACTCAGAAACAGATTCGCCATCAGCGCAGAAAGATCCAATTTATGATAATATACAGCCTATTACTAAAATGGAATCAGAGGTGTCAAAATTTAAACCAAAGCCTACCCCTCCAGGCGGTCCGCGACGTTTGCACCATAACAATTCATCTATTGATCATTCACTTAATCAAATGAAAGGCCGAAACGCAATCAAACTACCCTCGTTGTACTCTTCACCATCCAAGGAGGTAGCCCTGCCACCAGTACCAAAGCCTGTCACCAGATCCCGATCTCCTGCAACCACCGGGGAGGCTGCTCGTACACCACCACCACCGATAGCAGCTAGTAGATCTCCCCCTCCGGTAGGAAGGAAGCCTCCTCCTGTAGGGAGGAAACCCACAGCTGCTACTAAGAAGCCTACACAAGGTACTCCAGCGGATACCTCCAACTTGAAACCAGCAGATAATCTATACCTTAACATCACTGTACCTTCTTCTACACGTCTACAAACTGGTTCCCCTGATGAACTAGCTTCGAAACGTTCATCCGCAGTTATGAGAAAATACCCTTATCCGAGGGAAGCAGACCCTGCTATGGACGACTCTAACCAGCAGCCAGCACCACTTCCACCAATTCAAACGGAGCAGTCTGGATTTGCGAGACATCCACCTAGGAGGCAACCTCCTACCCCACCTACGGAGCCGAAGAAGCCTCCTAATAAGTACGTTGATAGTCCTCGACCTTCTTACGAAAAGCTGGAACCCCAACCACCTGAAGCTGAATCTAAAAAGAAACCTACATCAACGGTGTTAGACATGGAGCAGGGTCCAGCTAACCTCCAATCTCCTTCCTTGCCACCTCGATTGGGAGTGGGATCCCAACATAGACCAAGTCCTAGACCAAGCCATATGGGACCATCACTAACCACAAGTGATGCCAGTACTATCGTTCACAGCCAGCAATCAACACCAGAATCGAGTGATGAATCATTTTACAAAGCCTTTGGTGGTGGTTCAAACCTACCAACAGGTGAACAACTACAGGACAATCTCTTATTCTGCATGACTGAGAAACCATTCACAATTGAAGAGAAAATCCAGATGATGGGGACTGGATCTAGTATCGGACAACAAGTCTTTCACCAGGGAGGCTCTGATGAATCAAATAACTCGTTTAGTTCCTCTGGATCCGGTTCTGAAAACGATTTCCCGAAAAATTTACGACACTTGAAACGTTATTCCGCCATTTTGAAATCCTCATCTAGATATCCAAATCCTTCCAGATTATATGGTAACGATCAAGCTATCCCTCAACATCAATCAACAATCCCAGCTAACCAGTCCAGTTACGGTCAAGCTATCCCTCAACATCAATCAACAATCCCAGCTAACCAGTCCAGTTATGGTCAAGCTATTCCTCAACACCAATCTAGAATCCCTGCTAATCAATCAGGAATTCCTGCCACTCAATCGGGATACGGTCGCCGTGCCTCTAAGAGCGCTGATAAATACAAAGACGTTCAAAGTCGCGTTGATCAGCGACGTGTGGAGATTCAAGAAGCGATGCAGGTTCATCGTAGAATCTCAATCGTTCCGTCTGGATTAAGTCACGAAGAAGGTGTCCCTCAAGAAATGTCACGAGTTATTCCACCTCAAATCTCAATTAATGATGGCCGGCAACCGGCAATCAATCCAGAGATCTCAGTGACCAAATACGGTCAGAGTCAAGAATCGCCTATGATACAACCACAAATATCAGTGACTCGCTCAGGACGCCAGTATAAAGAACCGGTTACACAACCTGGGATCCCTAAAGAAGGTTCATTAACTATACCTATAGACTCGTCACTTATCGGCGCTAATGAAAGACAAAGGCCACCTCATGGACCAACAGGTCCAATGAAGCAACGCCGGGTTTCACATGTTATCCCAAAAGAAGGCTCATTAACTATACCTATGGAATCGTCACTTATCGGAACTGATGAAAGACATAGGCCACCCCTTGGACCAACAGGTCCAATAAAGCAACGCCGGGTATCACATGTTATCCCAAAAGAGGGTTCATTAACTATACCTATGGACTCGTCACTTATCGGCGCTGATGAAAGACATAGGCCACCCCTAGGACCAACTGGTCCAATGAAGCAACGCCGGGTATCATATGCTATCCCACAAGAGGACTCATTGGCTATCCCTGTGGACCAGTCATTGATAGGTGATGAAAGACGGATGCCAGTGCCGATGCCGTATCGTAATAGAGCACTGTCTAGCTCACGAGATGTTGAAAAGAGTGGCTTAAGTGCTTGGAAAGCTGCCAATTTTGCTATTCGATACACACATCGATCTAAAGCTCGTAAAGGACGAAGTAATAACCCGTATGGTACTCGTAGAAATAGTTACAGACCAACTCCTAAACCAGCCCCACGTGACCCTCTTACTGTTAATTTGAATGCTGAAATGCAAGGAGTCATGACGCGCAGACAATCTCGTGCTGCAGCTGTGAGACGTTTAAGTCAGATTCAACAGCAATACCCTCAAGGGAATACAGGACCCATGACCGAGCTGCAGAAGATCCAAAGAGAGGTCTCACAAGCTATCGCCGCCCAACAGTCCACACTCCGTGACCCGACACAAATGCAGGCCTCCCGACTGGGATACGGCCACGTTCAGCCACAATTATCTACTAGATTAGCACCGGTAGAAGCTGAGCCTATTCAACAACAAATATCTACAAGACTTTCACCGGCCGTGCAAGCTGACCAAGATCTCGCAGCGTTAACCGAATACCGACGCAAGTCCGTCACTGAAAAAGACACACAATTCCAAAACGCCAAACGGCGTCTCTTCACAGAGGCGTCTAATTTCCAAGCCCCCGTACCTCCTACTGCTCCGCCCCTTGGTATTAGCGCCCTTAAAGATGATGTTAAGTCGCATATTCAGAGTGTAACAGCGCGCAATCGGGAATTGATCGGAAAACAAGTATCAATGGCCGAACAACCTGCACCACCACAAAGACGGAAATTATCAGAGTCTTTTAAGGTACGAATCATTTTTTGGCCTTTATTTTATTTCATGGGAAACTAAGTCTTCTAACTTGTATCCTGAAATGGTAAGATACACATTTTTTTATAAGAACATCAACAATTTTCGACTCTTCGGACTCTTTTAAGGTAAGGCTTCTTCTTTTGCTTCTGCACGTATTTTATAAGAACAAACTATATAAGAACATAAGACTTCAATGACAAAAATGTTAAGAACAAGTTAAGAACACCCGATTTCTGGATGAATCGGTTAATGGATACAATAACTCACAAAACTGTGAAAATGAGAACATTTTTAGGCAAAACACTCTAAGGCTTCAAAAATTTTTGAATTTTCTTATATAAAAAAGGTATATTTTACTTTCATCGGTAAAAAGTCTGTTAAATAAAATACATCATTCGTATTTTTTAATGTTACCTTATGCCCCGGGGAGGGGCAAAATGACCGACGGTTATGTGCGGGCCCTAAGGGTACCTTTTCCAAGATGTTTAAAATGCACTGTAAGGGTCGGAAATACTAAAGATGCACTGTAACGGTAGAAATTCCAGAAAATTCATGAAAAATCTAGATTTTTTGCCCAAAAATGCTATTTTAACCATTTTTTTGTACGGAAAGGATTGAAAATTTGGGGAAAAATGCACTCTAAGGGTATGATTTTCACCGATTTTTGCTGCACTGTAAGGGTGCAATTTTAAAAGCAAATTTTTGGCCCGCACATACCGTCAGTCTGCAAACCAAGTGCCCCCCCCTACCCCTTGGCCTTCTGCTGAATCAACATTTTTGTTTACTTGCAGTTGAATTTGACTTCATAGAGTCTAATTGCAAACAAACAAGTCTTTTTAAAATGAGAACGTACTTTAATTTTTTTTTCCTTCATTCTCTTATAGCACAAAAAGGAAGGCGTCAACAACTTAATAAACCGATTTAACGTTACAATCGAGGAAGAGGGTAGCCGCCCACCAGCACCGCCACCAAAGTCAAAAAAACCCGTCCCTCCACCCGCCACTACTCGTAAACCTCAAATACCAACCAAAGTGAGACCACCGCCTAAACCATTGGCTCCAAAACCGGCCCCATCGACCGCGCCGAAACCAGGGCCTAAACCACGACCACAACCACGACCACGTTGAATGACCCTTTAAATTTTGTGTTTTGATTATATTTTATTTTACTATTCACTTTTGTAACTTTTTTATTAATTATTCTTTTGTTATACTGTCTTCTTAAATATATTTTTCAAAAAAAAATAAAACTATTGCATCAATTTAATCTAAATTTTTTTATAAGGATACATATTACCTTTTTCGATTGGGCTGTTCCTCAAAAAAACCATCCCCTGTATGGACGAACCTTTTCAAGTCAAAAAGAAATTATTGAAAATGTGTGGATAACCCCTGGAAAATTGCAAAACTTGCAAAAGTACCCCTTGGAAAAATTCTTTTCATACCTTAAAGCGAGGGCGGACGAACTAAAATCAGTCTTTTAACCCCTGGAAATTTTAGAATAACTTGGAAATCATCCCTTGGAAAAATGGAAAAAACACCCCCTGGAGATCTTTGACGGATTGCCCTCTGGAAATGTTCGTCTGCCGCCCTGTATGGATATAAAACGGAATGACACATTCGTTAGACTAAAAAAAGGTCAAAGAAGGGGGCAAAAAACAGCGTGTTTAAAAGTCCATCGAATTGTTCAATGCTTACTTGTGTTTAAATCTAAATAGTCATTTCTGAAGTCTAATGAAGGCATTGTTCCTCTGTCCTTAGGTTTTTGACTAAAATTGAGCTTTGCGTTCAGAGATTTGATGATGTACACGTAATTTTTTTATAAGAACATCCAAAAATTTTTAAGCCTTCGGATGTTCTTAACTTTTTGAGATTTAAGCCTAAAAATATTCTTAACATGCTCTTAATTCCACCATTTTGTGAGTATTTTGTCCATTTTCCTAAGGAATTGGGTGTTTTAGAGTCCGCAAAGCCTTAAAATGTTCTTAAAATTTTGGCCATTGAAGCCTTATGTTCTTATAAAGTTTGTTCTTTAAAAAAAAGTGTATATGCATGAGGCTTTAGCCACCGTTTTTTAATTTTGGAAAATACATATTTTACATCGTGTTTTTATGATGAGATTCCGACCTTCCATCAATTTTCTTCATATCGTTGAAAATGAGAGTTGTAATTTCACCACCAAAATGTTTTTGAAATAGACCTTTTCATAAATTACATGTACATCACCAACATCACTTGTATTCAAACAATTACAACTTGAGACATTAAATGATTTTTTTATGAATTTTATGAATATGAAGCAATTTTAATAAAATCCGTTGGGAGTTAATCACCATGGCAATGATTTCAAAACGAGACAAGTGATGTTCGTGATGTAATTTATGAAAAGGTATATTGGCCTTTTCGTAGAAAATCTCGCAAATTTAGACTGTTTGTTGCCAATTCCGAAATTTTTGCTAAATTCCAATTTTTCCGTCCGAATTTTCGTCGAATTCTACACCATTCTAGATGAAATAGAGAATATTTCTCTGCAAACCTTGAAACACCTCCCTATTATTATATCTGAAATTGTTCTTAATAAAAAAAAACATTTCAAACTGAACAGACTTCTACACGTTTTTTTATAAGAACATCCAAAATTTTGAGGCCTAATATTCTTATTTGTCCATTTTCTAAGAAATTGGGTATTTTAGAGTATGCGAAGCCTTTAAATGTTCTTTTATAGTTTGTGCTTATAAAAAAACGTGTGGTAAGTTCTAGAAGGTTTATTTCATGTCGGGGAAAACTTCGTCGGGGAAAAGTGACGAAATTTTGGCCAAGTGACGAATATTTTTCCCTGATGAAAATTTTCCCCGGCCTTAATGCGTTTACCAACTACCAGCAAGTGACGAATATTTTTCCCCGACGAAAATTTTCCCTGACGAAGTTTTCCCCGAGAAGGTTTATTTCATGTCGCACATTTAAACGTAGACATCACAGCGGCTAAAAATAACATGCAGAGAATTGTGGTCCAATTATCTCATAGAATATAAATAATCTTTGTTTAGGTAATTAATTTGATATTTTGCTGATTCTGCAAAAATCAAATTGTTCTAGAAAACAAATTGATGCTTGTGAGATGTAATTATTAAGAATTGTGCAAATGCAAGCTTTTTTGAAGAGCTCTATAAAAAGTGAACTCCTTTCTCCAAAACATTATCATACATAGCAGATCTGGAAAAGGGTTTTTTGCTTGAAGTATTAATTCTAAGTATAAATTTCACGGGTTGTTTACCTTAAAGTAGTGTATTTTTGCATGGGGTTTTTGTGTTTTTCTTTCAAAATGGTAAACCATGCAAGTGTGCTTTATCTATTTTCACTGGACTCCGCGTCATCAAAAATATCAAAAATCAAAGTTCAGTCAGATGTAGATATCTAACGGTCACAACGTCCATATAACGTTAAATGAACGTTGAATCAACGTTGTGTGTCAGCTGGATAGTCCTAATGGCAGTGAAATCATCAACCAAGTTCATGCATCTGTTAACTTTCTCCAATACACCGTAAGCGTTTCTTGAAGTGGACAATTCTGGAAAGTTTTTAAGACATTCTTCTCCAACTTCAACCTCTCCCCAATGTCTTGATAGCATGGTCTGGAGGTCTATTAACTTTTTGTTAAATTTCTTCTTTGCTTATACGTTATAGCAAAATTCAAAAATCAATTTCTAATCAAGTTCTTATCACGTGACCAAATACGAAGAGTATTTGAATCTGGGGTGATTTTTTACGGAGTTGGATATTTCATAAAAATCTCGTAAGATTTCCCACACTTTTATTTTTGTTAGAAAAAAGTGACAAAAATTATTATTAAAACTTTAATTTCACTACCGAATAAACTCCATAATTGAAGAAAAGGAGCATGTCTGCCCTAACCAACACGTCAGTAGATCCTAAAGGAGCATTTCAAAGGAACAAAGCTAACAAAAGGTAACTATCTCGGGAGACTTAAAAGATTTTCCAAACTTTTATTTTTAGTCTAGAAAAAAAAATATTAGTGAAATTTTAATTTCACTACCGAATAATCTCTATAATCGAAGCAAAGGAGCATGTCTGCCCTAACCAACACATCAGTAGATCCTAAAGGAGCATTCCAAAGAAACAAAGCTAAACATGGAAATCTCATTGCTAAAGGTATATGGTAAAAATTTGTTGTAAAATTGTAAAATCTTCCATAGTCAATGATCTATTAACACATAATCTATCAAACAAATCTTTTAGGAGGACAATATCCACCGGAGGCTGGCCGTTATCATTTGCACATCGCATTGGCGTGCCCATGGGCGGATGGCGTTTTGGCTATGTTGTATTTGAAAGGGTAAGGTTTGATTATCTTCACTTCTAATTTCAATAACATCAAAAATTCACCATCACTAACTTCAGTGATATCAAGGTGAAAAAACGCAATGTTTTTAAAAAATATGGATTTTTCACTTACTTTTAAATTTAGTTTTAATTACCCACGCCAAAATCTGGAAAGTAGAGGGGAGAGGGGAGAAAAATATATTGTGAAATTTCGACTGTTATGCCTTAAATTAGTCCTTTTTCAGACTGATTTTGCCCATAGAAATTGGAGCTTGATTTTTTGTGTATGGGTCTGTTTTCAACGACTAGTTTACTAGTCTATTGAAAGTGTGAAACCTGATGTTTATAAGGAATAATAACTTTTTATTTGAGAAAAGTGAGGGGTTCATTGTCCCCCAGGCTTCCGGCCACCCTCCCTCTTGATGTGGACCCCAGAAAAGAAACTGTCAAAAATTACTACAAATCTTGATTTTTTAGCTTAGATCACGTGATCTCGCACTCTATTGTTCATCCCACGTGGGGTAAAACGAAGCCGGATGATGACGAAGATACCCATTATGGATGGATGTATAAAAAACCAGGTTTGTTTAGAGGTCTTATTTAGGCCCGGCGAACGGCAAATTTCGCTGCAATAAAAGTCATAATATTTGTGAAAAAAGGGAAATTCCCATGAAATCTTACTCTAAATTAGGTTGGAAGGGAGTTTTAACATTAGACTTAATACTAAGGGTCCAAAAATTCAAGAATGGTCCACTAGGGCTCAGAATACGACCTTGAAGTCTATAAACCCCTCCCGAATTGAAATATTCGGATACATTTATCAATCAGCCCAAAAGCGACTTTCTCGCCCGAACTTTAAATTGCTAAAAACGAGGAATTAACCAAAATTCTCAATATATTTTGACCAAAATTGTGGTCTAGAAATTCGGTTTGCCGCCTTAAGTACATATTCGAGCTAGTCAATGCGCTGACCTTGCTAAGAATTCACCGGCCTAGAATAAAGAATTCGCCGGAATTTTCATTTGCCAGCCTTCCAGAAACAATGACGCTATTTCTATTGTTCTCTGCGTACAAGGGGAGTGGTGTCGAGTATTAACAGTTCATTGGTGAGGAATACACCTTTTCACGGTCAGGCGCTTGCCGCTTTACTATTTAATTATCCCCCTAAAGTCGATCCAATCCTTTTTTACACCTTTTTCTATTGTCTGTAAGTGTAAAAAAGTCTTGGACGGTTTTAGGGTAGCAAAACGGACAAAGAAATGCCCGCGTGGCAATTGGTGGCTACGGTCGAAAAGGTGTATTAAAATGTCTAGATTTGTTGAAAAATTGAGCTATCTGACTTGCACTTTTTTTTAATCATGCTCTTATTCCTCATCTTTACAGGTGATGATCCATTGCCCAATCCACTTGGTCATGGTTCAAACGAATGTGACGATGCTTTGATTCCTGATACATTTACAAACGCTAAATCTGTCCGTGAAGTTTACAACCAATGTGGTGACCATTCAGGCCCCTTCTCCACACCCCTTCTGTATGATAAGGAAACCAAATCGATTGTTTGCAATGAAAGTATGCTTATCTTAAGAATGCTGAATGACAAATTCAATGAGTATGCAAAACACCCTGAGATTGATTTATATCCGTCAGAGCTTGACGAAGAATTGCAGAATCTAAATGAAACTTTGGTTTATCCGAAAATCAATAATGGTGTTTACAGATGCGGCTTTGCGAGGAGTCAAGAAGCATACGCTCAAGCAGTCACGGAGCTTTCCGAAGCACTCGAAATCTTAGAAGATCGCTTAAGCAAACAACGGTATTTGGGTAGTTCGACTAAACTTACCTGGCTTGATTTGAGGCTTTTTATGACTCTGGTGCGGTTCGATCCTGTTTATGTGACATACTTCAAGACCAACAAGAAACGCCTGGTTGATTATCCGAATCTTCTTGGCTTTACCAGAGATGTCTACTCCAATGAGAATATCAAACGTGTGATCAATTTCAAGCATATTAAAACTCATTATTTTACTTCTCACCCTGTTTTCAACACATATGGTATTATACCGGCTTACGACGGCCCGGATTTGGAATTGCAAAGTGGCCGTGAACAAATGGGACATTGAGCAATATTACACTTTTTTGATATAAGAATACAATTTTATGAGAACAATAAGGCTCAAAATCGCCAAAAAATTAAGAACAATTTAAGAGCCTGAAATTACTCAAATTCAAGCAATTTTAGGGTTTACAGTAGTAAAAATTGGGTATAACGCCCAAAATACCTCAATTACACCCTATAAATAAGAACAATGATTGTGAACAAATAGAACATTGAGCCATATTAATCTTTAAACTTTATTTACCAGTTAACGTGGATCGATGTTTTTTCATTTTCATCTTAAACATTTTTACATTCCAGCACTTTTGTGTGTTATTCCTTATTGGAATGCAATAGATTTAATTATGGAAGTGGAATTGCATTGACGTGACTCGTGACTTTTAAGAAATGATGAACTTAAAAACGTTTACTTGGTTTTTCAAAATAATGATACGATCATCCATGCATTTATTTGTTTTCAACGCACTAACATGTACTAATAAAATTTAATGTCAGTTATTCTATAAGTTTTACGGTATATTCTTTTTATAAGAATATTTTAGCGAGTTTATGTATTTGCGCTTTTGAGGACGGTAATATGACTGAAGCGATTTGGAAAAATCCGCACTTTTGACCCGCAAAATCGATGACGGTAAAAGTGCTGATTTACCGTCGTCCTCAGCTGGTCATGATCTAGTCAAATTAGAACCTTACCGTCTCCGTTGCTGAAAAACACACATACATAAACTCGGTATTTATCAATACTCTCACTTTCATGTTTCGCCCTCTTAAGAACGTAAACAAAAATGTCAACAAACAGCCATATTATTAAAGCATGCATTTTTCAAGGATCTACCTCTTTCCGTTTGAGCTTGATACTGACATGTCCGAGAGAAATGGCGGCAAAAGATTGTAATCTAATTGGCAATTGGCAAAAAATATTATACTAACACCTGAAACTTATATCCACGATCGTATCAATACCTACTTAAGATCCATCACCATTATTCCCTTACTCTTAGGTGCTAAATAAACGCCCTTCCGCTTGTTTTCCAACCCCCCGGACCTTATTAGGACCCCTCCTCCGTTTATTAATTTTTAAAAATATTTTCAGCTGTCAAACAGAAGTTCCCTTATTTTTCTCTAAATAGCCTGATTTAAGCCTATATTTACCTTATTTTTGGGTTTTCAGAAGTACAGTTTCCAACCCCCCCCCCCAATTAGGCAATTAGGTCCCCCCCCCCCGTTTATTTGGCACCATATAATAATAATTATCGAAGAAGCTTTTCCTGTACGAGATAATAATAGTAGCCATTAACTGATATCAGAGCGTTATAAATCTGGTTGCTTATAAAAAAATGCGTACGATGCCTTTTGATACACATATTTTTGGTGCAATTTGATCCTTCGATTTTTCTCGCTATTTGATAAACAAAAAACATCACCACTGCATTATATTACAGTATTCTCTAACTTTCATTTTCTGAGGGAAACTACACACAAAAAAGTCCCTTTTGCCAGCAAGTTTTCTACGTATATAATGTTATGTACAAAATAGTTATGGTTATCGAAAGATGACTTTGAAAGTTTTGGATGGATTTTTTTTAGCGAGGTAAAAAAATCGCAAAAACCGCTAAATATTATCTCACGAGAACCAATCCGATTGTAGTTTTATCGTTTTCCTCGTTTATTTTTATCATCTTTTAATTTTTAGTATCAATGAAAGCGTTTACTTTAAATATGGTGCATCAAAGAATGATTACGAGAATAATGTACATGAATAAGACAACTTATACCAACCGTTCGAATTGGGGGAATAGCACCCATGGCAACGAAACAACAACAGATGGTATTGATGATGAAGCATCGGTTTATTTGTTTGCTTTCGAAATCAGCATCGTCGTGGTAAGCTGTGTAATATTTATTCTTATGGAATAAACTTTCGCGGGGAATAAATTTCGAGGTACAACTTAAAATCTCCGTAGAATTAACATATTATGTAAATTGTCACCTTTCCGGCAAATTAACATATAACGTTAAAGTGCACTAAACCCATTTAACGCTATATGTTAAATCACTGACTGAACATTCACGTAAGAGAATATGGCGTTAAGGGGGTGGCAAGGCGGGAATTTTTTTTGTGGCGAATTTATAAATGGTAGGCACAGCTGTGCTGCCTTGCTCCCGGATTCCTTGGCTTCTGCATCACCTGATACACTTGATAGATTGCCCTCCCTGCATCACCTGATCAATACCCTGTAGCAATGGCAGAAAATAACAGAGAGAAAGTAGAGAAAGGTAACCACTATATATTTTTTTGGACAAGGCTGTTCTAAATCCATGTTTATACCGTCATCTTCATCCCCCCTCTCCCGGACGACAATTTTCAGCCCACCAACAGAAGCCCATACACCAGCAGTAGCCAGGCGAGCAGCCATCCCATGTGCAGTTCAGGGGCATTTGGGTTTATCCAGGGGCAACCAGGAGTTTGTTTCTTGGGGATTCTGAAGCAATCAAAGTATTCAGGGGCTTCCACAGCGCACAGGCCTGGGCCATTCTGGAAACGACGTCGTTTCTGGATCATGCACAGTACGCCAAATATATGCGGCGCGAGAATGCCCTCAGATCAGTGTAATCTGTCTTACCCTCAAAACATCTTCGGTGTGGCTTTTGCACAGATTCCATGGAAGCGTGGTCCAGGGTGCTATTTTCAAGGGTTTCCGCAGGTTGTCCAGGATCGTGGAAAGGTCCCTGGCAGTTACATCAAAATGCCTCGAAAATGTTGATATGAAAATTGCGTAATCAGAGAACGTATGTCTCGCTCATTATAAAAAGGCCGAGACAAACTTTCAATAATTGGATTGTAACATCGAGTTATAGTCAACTCAGGTAATCGTTACGCACTCCTAATTCTTACGCACTTTTTGAATCACCAATATTTCATGATATACTTGGTTTCTAACCTTGAAGTAAAATTATTATGAAAGCCAAAACATTTCCCTACCTTTTGTACCAATAATTTGTTTCTGTTTTGACTTCCCGCTCGCCAAAATTTGCTTCAAAGAAAATGCGCTCTAGCGATACCATTTTGCTATTTTAGAAGGACGAAGTAACTTTTGAACTGAGGAGATCTGGGTACAAGATAGCGCGCAAATGGTTGTTGCTAAGAAGCAGCCTATTCAAGTACGTTTTATCCCACCAAATGTTTTTTCTTGAATATTCCGTGATAAATAACAAGAGCCGCGGATCAATTAGGTGCGTAAAATTTACCAGGGTAGCCCAATCATTACGCACCTTTTCAAGTTACCATTCAAGCTTTAAAGTCGCCAATACATTGTTTCAAGTAATATCTTTTCAACACAGTTTAATAGCCAATTGGTTTTCTTAACAGTTTTCCGATCCACGGAATTCATAGAGGGAAAAATGCGGAATAATTGCAGATTTGGCACCTAATCATTACGCAGTTGAAAAATGTTGCTTAATAATGAGTTTTGGCTTATCGAAGATAGCTTATATGAATGAATAAGGTTGGAAAATGCTTTAGCTATCTTAAAAGAGCTCAACTAGCAGGCAACTAGGCTTTAATCGCAAGAATTAGCATGCGCGGAATCGATAGGGAAAAATGCGGAATAATTGCAGATTTGGCACCTAATCATTACGCAGTTGAAAAATGTTGTTTAATGAATTTTGGCTTATCGAAGATAGCTTATATGAATGAAAAAGGTTGGAAAATGCTTTAGCTATCTAAAAAGAGCTCAACTAGCCTTTAATCGCAAGAATTAGCCGCGAAATCAACCTTTCTCTGAAAAGTGCGTAACGATTACCTGAGTTGACTATAAGTCTCTTTTGTTAAGTCACCAGGGGGTAAATAAAACAGACCTTGATACATTTATCGTTCGTTTCAACTTGACCATTCGTTTAAAACTCAGCGTCCCAAATATTTGGGGTAAGTAAAATATGTACAAAGAAATTCATACTTTTCCAACTTGGCAAATCTTTAAAAAAGAAGCGAACAATAAAATATAATTACCCTTTCCAAATAAACCTCTTCGGTGGCGAGCGTAGTCTACTCTGACGTAATTGTAAAATTTATGTGATGGGAGTTTGACATAGTAATGTAATGTTGTTTGGGGAATTATGAAGTTGTCTGGAATTTCGATTGCATTTATTCAGGTTGATTTTTTATGACTTCTAATGGTACTTTTTCTAACTCTGTTCTCACACTTATGTCTTTTTTTTTCGCGTTCTTTTCCGTGATTACTTTTATTTATATTTTTAAAGACAGGTAAGAAGGCATATTGATGTAACTGCCTGGAATACACCCGCATCCTCGCATCCGGCTAGCGGGAAAGTCGTGAGATAAAACCTCAAATTCCCTCAGAATTATATCATTTGGGGCGGGGCTTACACAGGGTTGTTTATTTAGCTCATCGGCGGGGGGGGGGTACGTACTGGGACATGAGGAGGAGAACACGAGAGGACATAATGGCAACTGGGGTTCTGGGGGTTGTCTTAGAACATCCCTGGACACTGGATGCTGGAATACCCAGACAATCTCAATCGAACGGAATCTACGATCGAACCAGACAGCATAAGTGATAATGCCATGCAGATGTTGAACAAACCAAAAAGTTCAAACATTTAGTTACCTTTCCATCCTTTAGTTTTTAAACTTGGAAAATTTGTCAAAATTTTAAGTATAATATTCTTTTTATGAGAAATAGGCTCAGTACAGTCACTAGATTGACCGATTGAGTAAGGTCTACCCTGGAATGAAACCTGTATTTTACAGAGTGAGTAGAGTGCAGTGATGGTACAGTGATGGGATTTATAGGTTAGAGAAAACCACTGTATATATGAGGGCATATTTTGGCCACTACAGTAGTGCTAACGAGTGAAACTCAAGTCAATTTTTAAAAGTACCCTAGATGGCCCTATCTCTGGTACCTTCTCTAATTTTGTTACATTGTTTGGTAGAAAATATAAACTGAACCTCTTTGAACCAAAACTTTCCACCTATACCGTAGATCTGGTCATCCTGGTCCTAACTCTGTTGCCCCTATTTTTTTAAAGGTTGTTATCTTTGTTGCGAGCTTTTAATTGCAGTCTGGTTCAACAGAGGAATACTGCAAGATTTGTAAATTGTATTATATATCATCTTATATATTATCAGAAATAATGAGAAATAAATTTCAAACATTTTTCATTGTTGTGTTCAATTTCAGCTACAGCTTCTACTAGCATCTTGGAACCTTCGTTTACAACTGCTTTTTCAAAAAGACACACTGAAATGATGTGTATTTTTAGGAACATATAAACAAGCTAGATTTAAGCTAGGTTCACTACACTGCTATTTTTTTGGTACGCTCGCGGCTAAATCTATCAGATCTTGATTTACCTCCGCATTTCCGCATTTCAGTGGATCCATTTTAGCGCTATTGTGTTTGCAGGCTTTTTGGGAATTTCTGATAAGGTGATATTTTCTTTAAATTAGAGGGATCAGAATTTGAAAATAAGGCGGCAATCTAAAAATAGTTGTGTCACGTCACAGAAGGTCTCAAAAATTGATGCGGGCGGAAAAATTTCTGGGTTTTTTAAATATCATTGATTGCCTGAAGTTTGTCACATCCTGGGGGTCGGGTGACAGGTGAGTAGTTAGTATGTCTAATCTAATGTAATAAAAGACACACAGTGTGCAGTGTGACAGTACAGTTTGAATAATATAACAATATAGGTAATACAATACATACTGTCAGATTGCCTAATCCCGACCACCCCTATCTAATCCTGACCCCCCTCTAAAACAAACAATTTACCCAAATTTTGGTTTAATAATCCTTATTTTATGACAGCATTGGGGGAAACAAAATGTGTAATAGAGTTTGTAAGATTTTTTATCATTTGTCTACATCTGTATGACGTGTTTTGACTACCGTGAGATTGGGTAACTTGCATGAAAGACCTGGCTGGTCATTAAAATACAAAAATTAAAATCAAAACAAAAATGGCAGAGTAGAGCTGCGAGTGGAGCTGCGTAGTTGTATTTTAATGACCAGCCAGGTCATTCAATTGAGGGCTATGCATGTTAGCCTCCACTGATGCACGATCTCACGGTACTTTTGTGCTAATTCCATGAAATTACCAATATTTCTAATTTATATCCACTCCTTTGGTTTCTTTTTATATCATTTATATTGGATAGGTTCAGATTAGTCTCGTTTAAGATTAGGTAATCAAGTTTGTGAAGTAAAGACCAACTTCATTTTCTGCAAATTAGAGGGGGTCAGGATTAGATAGGGGTGGTCGGGATTAGGCAACCTGACGGTATATACAGGAGCAGCCCCAACGGCTAGAAAACACAAAATAATTGTTCAGAAGCTGGAAAAAACCATCTGTTATTTTGACTTTTGGTTCCTGGAAAAGTACATCTGTTCAATGAGAAAATTTTTTCCTGAGGAAATTTGCGCTCCTGGAAAAATGCATCATGATGTGTTTTATACAAATTGATCCTGGAAAAAAAGTAATTTTGTTCTGTTTTTGTTTCCCAAAATGTTCTTCTTTGGAAAAAGATATGTGTTCTTTTATTGATTGCTCCTGGATTTTGCTAACACAACAGAGTTCTGCTGGAAAATTTGATGTGTTCTATTTTCAAATGCTCCTGCGTCCTGGTCCTGGACTTTCCGAACAGATATTTTAATGAACAAGGTTTGTAATATTATAAGAACCGGGCGATTTGCACTAAATCTGTACCGTCCCGTCCGAAATCATTTTTTGCATATATCTCATTAAGGTTAAGTGTTAATGATTTTTTTCTTTTTTCATCAGATACAGCTTGGTAATGGTACACTTTCTGCAAAATTTCATGTTTTAACTGTCTATCATTAGTCTGCAATCATAAATTTTGTGTCAATTTTTCCTCGTTTTGGCAATTTTTAGCAAAAAAGTCTGGGACAGGGACCAATTTCTGATAAAATTCACATCCTCCTAAATTTTCATGTCTGTTCGCTAAGCAAAATGTTCCTGGACTTTCTCCTAAAATTCTCTCTACCCAGCAGGAAAAATAGTACAGACATTTGAGAAAAGTCCGACCGACGCGACGGTGTAGCTGCTCGAATATATTTATTTAAACCTTCTAAAAAATATGTGTAGCTGCTTACATAGCCCAGTGTGGAATCCATGCAAAAGCCACGCCGAAGATATTTTGAGCATCAAGAAGGTTACACCCAATTGAGCGAGCGAGGGCATTCGCATGCTGAAGCTGAATATATTCTGGTGCATGAATATTCATTCCAGACTGGTACATAGCTCGAAAAAAGCTCAAGCAGTCAAGAGTATAGAGAGCCAACAAGACCAACAACTCAATATTTATTTTTCTCTTTCCTCTATCTGCATATTATACTGCCATGCCCAGCAGCAGGCTGGCAGGTACCCAAGGTACCCAGTAGAATAAATTCCAAGAAATCACCAGTACACTACTTCGGCTGCCATTTTTAATAGCCTGTGAAATAAAAAAGCATGAGAAAGACACGATGACCCGGGCTAAATATAAAGAACTTAAAAGACTTACTATAATTAACATATAGCGTTAAATGGGTTTAGTGCACTTTAACGTTATATGTTAATTTGCCGGAAAGGTGACAATTTACATAATATGTTAATTCTACGGAGTTTTCATGTTGCAACCAACCGAGGTAAGCTTATTCGCGAAATTTTCAGATTTCGCGGATGGTACTATTGGGAAACAATATTTTCACGAGTTGCAATATTTTCACGACTTTTAATGCACTCTATCAAAAGTACAATCTTATAGTGCATTTCGAGGGTCTCAAAACCTACCCTTGGCGGCACATGCCCTGGGTCGGTCCATATGAGTGCCCCCTCCCCCGGGTTCCAGGCTCGTAATTGTTGAATTCGATCTTGAACCATTAATATTTTTTGACATGTTTGAGAACCTCCTTTGTTATTAAATAAAAGTGAAAATGTGATTCACAATTTTTTTTGACAGGTATTTGGAATCGGTTTCATTACTCTTGTGATAAGCGATCTCTACTGGAGGGTGGCGGGAACCGTCCGATCAAGAACAGTATCATCATATTGTATGACTGGCAACTTCATTTTCTTTGTGGTATATTTTGTGGTTTGCATTGTTATTTCGGGGCTGTTTTCGTTTTATAAATCAGATGACAGCGAAATATTTCGCGTTTTATTAATAATCTGTTTAGTGTTACTGATACCATTTTCAATTGTTTTTTGCTGGGGATTTTTTTTGCATAAGCGTTTATTCAAACGATACCAACTCTTTTACAATGTTCATTTCAAACGCAATGTTTCATTGAATCAAAAATTTTTGACAATTGATAAAGATTTTCCAACTCTAGCTGAATTAAATAATATCAAATGTGAGGCTAAAAAAGCGATGAAATGGACTGTCAAAGAAATTTCAAAAGAATTTGAAGATGCTGAATCATTCGACCTTATGTTAACTGGAAGCACATGCGAAAGACTTAACATACCTTTGACCGTAAACTACAAAGCGAGCCAAGTAGCGGGTGTTATGACTAATACACATGCTTTATTAACTGATTACGACTTTATGATTTGCGATAGAATGAATCAAGCAGATTTCGGTAGAGGAGAAAAGTACGAAATTAGAAATGAAGATACGCCGCCTGGTTTTGCAAAAATCAATTGCAATATGTCAAACACAATTGTTTCACCAAAAGAGATCAAACACAAGATTTACACATTTATCATGAATATGCCAGAAGGCCAATTACCTATTCTTGTCGGGGAAGAAATAAGCCCCTATCTTGTCGGGGAAGAAAAAAGCCCCTTTCTTGTCGGGGAAGAAAAAAGCCCCTTTACTGTTGTATTAAAGGTTAGTCGAAAAGGACCAGCAATTAGAATAAAAACACACATGCATCGTTCGAGCTTCTTGGTAGATATAACATTTTCCATCAAAGCTAAAAAATGGCCGACAAATTCCGATTGGCTAACAAGAACAAGAAAATGGCCTTGTTCCGATTTTGTTGAGAAAATTGTACAAGAAGGGTTTCATTTGGTTCCGAAATCACATCCAAAAGATAAAAAGGAAACAACTTGGAGATTTTCATTCTCAAAAGCAGAAGTCACATTACTAAACGAAATCCAACCAACCGCTAGAATATGTTTCGTTTGTCTCAAAATTATTGTCAAAGATTTTCTCATCCCATGCAGCGACAAGCTAAGTACGTATTATTTTAAAAGCATCTTCATGCATGTGTTAGAAAAAACAGAACCGAGTTTTTGGCGGGAAAATGACATCGAGGATTGTTTCTATTGGCTGTTTAAACACGTGAGTGAAGCTGTCAAATCAAAACAATGTCCGCATTTCTGGTTGAATGAAATCAATTTCTTTGAAGAACTGACAGATAGAGATGTGAACAAATTGTTAAAACTGTTGACCAAAATCAAGCAAAATCCTTCAGCTTATATTGATGATTCTTTTGTCAGAGACGATAAAAATGAATTCAACGAACATTCTCCTCTTCTACAAAATGTTTGAATTACAATCTGCCCAAAATGACTCTCTATCGTATTTATCAGAAATTATTAAGACTATTATCCAAAAAAGGAATTCAGTTAGTTATTGTTAATCACTTTTTTTTTACGCATATAATATTTTATTATGATACAAACTTTGTCCGACAAAACATTTCGAGTTTACCGAATCTTTCAAGCCAGTAACAAGAGCTCAAACATCATTAAATAATATTCAAAAAAACGTCGGCTGTGTTCGCTCTGGGATCGAGGGTATCCTTAAAAGTGCCGAAAAAAGTTAATAAGTGTATAAGAATATGTAATTTTTGGACGGTAAATTGTTTAGAGCAAACCATTATTGAAATCTCATTTGCTTTTCATTGTTCGTCCATTCTTCACCAAACTCAAGATTTATATATTGATTTGACTATCAGGTAAATCAAAAGCCAGATAAAAATACCTTTCAAAGGCATCTTGAAGTGTAGCATATCACGAAGATGTTTATTGTTCAGTAAACCTTTCAAATGGTTTGAATCACCTGAAATTTTGAAGAAAAAAGAAAAAAGTCTGTTGAAGGAAGTCTGAAATTTACCCATTGAAAAGCCGATCGAGTAAGCCTCATTTACCTCACTATTCAGTCAGAATTTCAAAACAGAGTTTTTCGCTGAATATCCAAGAATTACAAATTAACCCTATCTGCCCTGTGGTTTACAGAATTGTGATTGGCTACAAAAGAATTCTATCCGCCATTTTCATAATGGCGGCTTTAAGACCGAAAAACTTGAAATCGGCCTATCAGCTAGTCTGGAGATCCATACTCTCTATTCATACTTACAACACACAAGCAAAAATCCCATCAAAAGCTACTCATTGAGAGTATGGTATTTTTGACCCAGCTTGAATTTGTTTACATTTGGTTTGAATTTCGTGCCAAAAAAGCCGTTGATAAGGTTAGCCAATCAGATTCGTGCACTTCCAATCAAAACAATAATATCACGTGGTTTCAACAATTGTTTAACAGCCAATAGAATTCTGCGGACAGATTTGGCATCTACAAAATACCCAGCCACTCTGTTATCAAGATTTCTACAATATTATTCGCTTTAACTAAATGCTATACTTTGAAACCACACGAACAGAGTAGACGGGTCTCCCAGCTACCTATTAGCTTGTGCTGAAAAAGTGACCACATGGTGCATAAGTATTTTCGTGGAAATCTGAACGGCCGTTTCTACTCTATCCCCTCTGAAAAGGCAAATCTTGAAAATATTTTGCTACCTCTTCCCATAATTTAAGCTACATCCGGGATATAAGAACATTTCCTGGTTCTTTTGCTTTCCTATTTTCCGAGAGAGGATGTTGTGATGTAAGAGGCTCCTTCCTCAGATATCTGTAAGGATTGAAATTTCCATTTTGTTTAATAAAATCTTGCGAGGCGTGCTCCTACCTAAGGGGGGAATGATCTTGACCCCTCCCTCTAGATACTATTAAAGCTCACAATATTTGTCTCTTCTTTTTGGCAATTTTTTTTAATTCATGTATCAGGAAACATAATTCAAGCAGAATTGATTTCAGAAATGACTATGAAGTTATATTGCAAAACGCCAAATGTAAAACGGTTCATGAAATTCAGCTTTGCTTTCTACTTTGCGAGGTTTACAAATCCGAAAATAAATAAAATCCAAAGTTCATGCAAAAAATCTATACGACGAAGGAAATAAAATTTAACTTCCGAAATAAAGTTTTGATGACGATACCTAAGGCTAAGTCTCAACGTTTTGGAACTCAATCCATCAATCCTGATGACCTCCTAAGATCAAAAAATCACTCCAGTGAAAATGAAAGTTATAGCACTTTTCTACAAGATCTTCATTTTTTTCTTCTTCATTTTCATCTTCTTTTTCAGAATTTTTTTAAAGATTTTTTTATTTCAAATTGTTCCACGCACTAATATCTTTCCAACAATACCAAATTTATAAAGGTTTAAGAATTCCTTCAAAAGTTATATGTAAAAGAAAATAGAGTGCACACTTATCGTGAATAGACTTTAATCTAACATTTTATTAACGTCTTTTCAAAGTTCATAACGTCATTTCTGTAATTAAATTGCTAATTACTCTTGATAGAATAAATTCAGAAACAACTTATGAAGACAATCATTTGTTAAAAGTGTCAAGGAACTTAAAACCAAAGTTTTATCTTCTAATCTCGTAACCGATATTTTGACTATGGTCAGAGCCCAATAAATAAGCCCAAAGCCGAAAAATTCGCAAACGGGTTTTTATGCCGAAAATAGTTTACAGTCGGTAGAGTTGCCAGTCTTCAAAACTCTCCCACCGATTTTTTTCCGTATACCGCCATACCGCCATACCGCCATATTTTCCCTCCTTTACTATCACTGTAACGGACGATAAAATCGTCTAATGGGATTTTGGAATATGTTTTATTGTTTTGTTGTTTTCATATAATTTTTGAAAACGAAAGTCAAAAAATTCAAGATGACGATATCCTCTAAATGTATATTATTGCCACCGCAGGAAGCCTAAAGCTTCTGAGGATGGCATTCATAGCTTCACACGCATAAGGAAGTTGGGCAAACATCTCATAATTTTGCGTTGCGTTTTTCAGTATTTTAGTTCCGCTTAACGGTAGCATTCTTATCTTACGATCTTTCTATTGTTTTATCATCATCAAAAAGACTTTTCCGGAGTTATTTTGATCTGATTACTCATTTTGAAATGTCAGTTTGTCTTTTTCTTATCCCTGGAGAGTTAAATGAATCTAAGGAAATTCCCTTTTCTGGGAAATTTCCTTTTTATACCACAAGTAGTTATTAAGCACTCTTCATAGGTTAAAAATATTGCTCTACGGGAACAGTTATGTTGCTAAACGTGTATATTAGTAAATCTACATTAGTATATCTCCAGATATATACGCTTTTTATAGGAAAAACCAGTAAGCCATACGATTCTGGTTGGGCTGCTCTTAAATTTATATGAGTTTTTCAGCCTTAAATGTCAATATTAAGTAAAATGGGAACATGTACTTCTCAGTAATTTCTGAAATCTGAGGTTCAGATTCTTCTTAATTTGTTCTTAGGTTTTAGCCAAATTTCAGCCTCGTATTCTTATGAAATTATTCTTATAAAAAACGTGTAAGACAAGGCACGGATGTCACTCTAAGTAGACTATAAATCACTCCCTTGACACATTTGTTAGCATTTGAAAGAATTTTGTCTCAGATGAGAGGTCACTCTTAACAAAAATTACTGTAGGGCTAAGATCATTCCTTTTGAACGCAAATTCAACTCCATGTGTTCGTTTTGCTGCGGTGACACCTTAATGAAAGTTATGGCTAGTATGAAATTGTTTGAGTATGAGCTTGTTGACTTCTTGCGAACCCGCAACTATAGACGCCATAATTAATTTTCGGGTAAACTTAAAGTTTCAGGGGGCACTCGACCGTATGTGTGGCCCAAAATTAGGCCTCTGAAATCGGACCCTTACGGTGTAGAGAAAATTTAGCCAATCGATTCTTACGATTTCATTTTAAAGCAACATCTTCAAAATATTTTGC
Organism: Clytia hemisphaerica; assembly: GCF_902728285.1. Classification (NCBI taxonomy): domain Eukaryota; kingdom Metazoa; phylum Cnidaria; class Hydrozoa; order Leptothecata; family Clytiidae; genus Clytia; species Clytia hemisphaerica. The sequence goes on from NW_027103394.1 coordinate 970,611, forward strand.
CCGGAAAACGTCCATTTCTCACCTACTACATCCTTAGAGTGCACTTCCTCTCATTTTTGCCCATTTCAACCCTTACTGGACCTACTTACGGGTCGAAACCTCATATTCTTATATAGTTATATAACTTCTTATATGGCTATTATATTTTGATTTTTCCCGATATGTTTCGGACTCGGACTTCGTAGATGAATGAGACAACTGATCCATCGCTTCCATCGCTTCCTTTTAGCTGGTTTAGCAAATCAAAAATGTGTTTAATAAATCTATCAACACATTGTTACTAAGCACATACAGTAACTAATTAACATCCTAATCAATGGAAATTCCATCTTAATCACTTTTATTGTTCGCAATTACTTTGCTAAGGAAAACATTGTACATGTCCTATAAGAACATCCAAAAACTTTCAAGTCTTCGAATGTTCTTATTTTAAGTTTTAAGCCTAAAAATGTTTTTAACATGTTCTCATTTCGTGACTTTTTTATCCATTTTCCTAAGAAATCTGGTGTCTTGAAATGTTCTTAACATGTTCTTAACAACGAAGCCTTATGTTCTTATATAGTTTTTTCTTCCGCAAAGCCCTAAGATGTTCTTAGCTTATTCTTAGTATTTTGGCCATAGAAGCCTTACGTTATTCTTACATATTTTGTTCTTATAAAAAACGTGTATTATCTATTGATAGAAATGTTGGTTTTGAGAGATAACCTTTTTATTTTTGGGCTACAATAATGATTTATAGACAGTAGCCAATTTTTTCTCCTTTTTTATAAGCAACACTCAACAGCCGATCCTCTATGCTATTCTTTATAAGCAACTCAATATACAGTCGACACTCAACCTCCGTTGTTCGAATACAGTATCATTTTTCTGTAATCCCCTTAGCGAGAAAGTGGTTTATGTACCTTCTATTATTCGAATTTTTCTCTGATTCGACTCTTTACAGTGTTTCTAAGGTGATACAGAACGCTATTTTCACGTTAATTTATGCTACTGAAATTCTTTCTATACAACTATATCAAATTTCTATTTCCCGAAATTTTCTATAATTCGAACTAAAATGTTGCTCCCCTCGGCGGGGATTGGTTTACTCTCTATGATTCGAATCTTTCCTTAATTCAAGGAAACTGTTTGGTCCTTTAAAGATCGAATTATAGAAAGTCATCTGTATGTAAATCTTTAAAGCAAAATTAGAATCAAGGAATCCAGCTAGCACACAACGTTGTTTTAACGTACATCTAACGTTATTTGAAGACTATGAATGTCAAATGGACGTTGTTTGACGTTGTATGCCAATTGGGAAGCTGTGAGGTATGAATCTGTTATGTCATCGCCGAATAATGATTAAATGATCGAAAAAATCCACTCAGTTTCTTTTCATAAAGATCTGGCATTCTAATGATGAATACTTTGTCGGGGAAAACTTCGTCGGGGAAAAGTGACGAAATTTTGGACAAGTGATGAATATATTTTACCCGACGAAAATTTTCCCCGGCCTTAATGCGTTTACCAACTACCAGCAAGTGACGAATTTTTCCCCGACGAAAATTTTCACCGACGAAAATTTTCACCGACGAAATTTTCCCCGATATAGTACGTTTCAGTCAAAATCTGTCCGACGCTTAAAAAATATTTGAAGAATTATGAATCTAGGGTCTTACATGCAACTTATATTTGGTTCAAATCTTAGCCCCTTCAGTTCAGTTCTTATTTAGCTGAGCAAGCTGGCAGTTGACCCCGTGAAATAGAATAAATTAAAGACTGTCTAAATACCTACATTACTGGGCTTTCCATGTTAAATATTGACGGCTCTGTATCGCTATTGCTCAATTAAGCAGAGCTGAGTATTAGAGGCTGGCACGCAACGTTTTTTCGACGTTTATTTAACGTTCACAACGTCCATATAACGTTAGATGAACGTTGAAACAACGTTTTGTGCCAGCTGGGTGAGTATTAGAGGCTGGAAAAGGTAGACTGAAATAAGATTTCGCGATTGGGTTAAAAAAACAAGATTTGATGCAATTTTAATACTCAGAGGTGGGAGGTTATCAAAAGATTTTTAGTAAGAAGGCGAATGGGAGAAGCTTACAAGGTGCCCGAGAGTAACTTACATTAATTTTGACGGGGGTTGAATTTGGCAAGTTTTTTGCAAGAATCACTAAATTAAATCCCCGCCAAAAGAAAATTTATCATTCGTCAAACTAAAATCTACGCCGATTCTTCATCATAGAACACGGCAGCTTTGCGAGACGAGCGATTATACGTTTTGGTGTTACTTATCTTTGGTGTTGGTCGATTTGTTCGTATCTATTTTGTGGGTCGTTGTATCACCTTTTAAATTGGAAGAAGTTGTTACTGATTCAAGAACTGTGAGTATAGAACCTTCATATTTTTTACAAGAAAGGCGTAGAACAGGTAGAACATTCGGCTACGTTTGGAGGGGGTGTACCGATTTGTCGGTCGCAGATACTTCATAATTACGACTACATGAATGTTGAATCATCATCGTGGTCTCAACCTATCTTTTGTAGTTGCAGTGCCGTAGGAAGCATTTCCATATTGGGCGGGGGGCTGAAGTTTAATGACACCGCGAGGGCTAACCATGGTTAGGCCCGAGGGGGGAAATTTTGAAAATTTGAGCTCTAGATTGCTTGAAAATGCACTCAATTGTGACAATTATTACAAATTAAAAAAGAAAAACTTTTCATTTTGCAAAATAACCATTTTTGAAAAAATTATTGGGGTGGGGCATAGCCCCCCTTTCCCCCCGGTTGCTACGGCACTGAGTTGCACTCAAACTAAATTGCACAATAGATATATTTGTAAACTTTCCTGAGAGTTTTCTTATAAAGAAAATGTGTTTTGTTAAACGACTTCTGGTTTTCATTCTTGAGTTTTTCTTTTCTTTCGTAATTTATTGACCTCAATATTACCGGTGTAATACTTACTGACCGATAATGAGAAAACGATGTTCATTAAAAAATGTTTTTTTTTTGGTTGCTGGTGTTGTTGGATATGTTGTAATTTTTTGTTTGTGTTTTTCTGTTTTCCCTTAAAGGCTTTATTTTTACATAAGTGTTCCCGTTTCATATCAGACACATATTTTATATCAGGACAGTGTCTGCCTATTGTTATATTATGCTGATATAAGCAAAAAATTGTTTTTCTTTTCCTCTTTCTGACCAATCTTGCTCCACATCTGTGTCAATCCAATGTGAAAAAGCTTGTGAATTAAAATTAATGAGTAAGCAAACGATATCACTCTTATTTAAAAACAAAACCTTTACTTATCTTTACCATTGATTCTGCAGTATGTTTTCTCTTGGGGATAACTTTTGCTGGTTTTGTGTTCAGCTGTTAACCATTTTCTTTTTGAGGTTTCTGTCTTCATCAACAAGATCTACATGCCCACCCCTACATTACTCTTTTCGTGCTGTGTCATTTTGTGTCAAGGCTGAATAACTGAAATTAATATGGATTTTTTAGGGGTATTTGTTTTAAATTTCAACCTTTTTTGTGTTTTGAGGTCCCGGGGGGGGGGGCACTCCAGGTAAGTGACCTACCGGACGTGCGGCCCTTAAGGGTAGGATTTTTGGACTTTGGAAAGTGCACTGTAAGGGTTGATTTTTAAGCAAGTGAGAAAAAGTGCACTGTAAGGGTGTAAAATTTGATAAAATACCAAATTGTGAGGTAAAATTTGAGAAATTTCAAAAAAATTTGCCCTGACAAGGGTCCGATTTTAGAGACCTAATTTTTGGCCGAACGTATGGTCGTTTTCAAAACCGAGTCCCCCCCCCCCGGGTTTGAGGTACACTTAAAAAGTTAATTTGGGTTGATCTTTACCTGGGAATCCTATTTACTATTTAGGGAAGTCGATTTTGATGATTAAACAGTTTAAATGGGTATCATAATATCTATTAGCCAGACTTTGTGATATTCTGTTCATCTTGGACTAGAGTTTTAAGCTAAACCATTATACTGTATTACAATATGTTCGTTTTTTGACACCTCTCTCATCATAATGTTAGCTATCGCAATTTCATTCCATCTTTACAACGAAAACCTATCAGACTTTCATCCACTTTAGAATAGCTACTTTAATGTTGGGAACTATACAGTTTGAATTCCTCTCTTTTGCCTTTATCTTCTTCATTTAAACCCATGGCTAAAAAATCTCACCAATTGACTTAGACATGATTGTAAAACTGTTCCGTTTCCTTGAAAGTTTCGTGCAAGAAGGAAAGACAGTGTTCGTTTTTGACACCTCTCGTCATAATATGACCATCGATCTCATTCCGTCTAGAAATGCTCAAAAGCATTGTGTCTTTCCTTCTCAAATCCAATAGACCTTTCAATATACATAGTATGGATGTTCTAATACATCTGAGACTAAAGTGTGTCTCATTCCTTCATTCATCTTAGTCTAGACCTCGAGGCTTAACCCCGAGGAGGGGGGGTACTAGGCTTGCGAGTTGACGGGTATGTCCGAGCCAAAAATAGAAAATTTGTACCCCTGCTGAGAGACTGTGAAAAAAGGACCTTTATGGCTCGCGCATACCTGGCACCCATCTTGCCCAAGTACCCCCCCCCCACCGGAGACTTAACCATTATATACTGGGACTATATTACAATATTTCGTGCAAGAAAGGGTAACATGTTCGTTATATTGACACCTCTCATTATAATAACGTAGCTATCAATTTCATTCCATCTATATAACGAAAACCTATCAGATTCTCATATTCCGACCACTATCACTTTACTTTCAAATATTTTTCTCCTCTCTGATTGTTTTTGAATTTGTCATATATACTTATATACGTCTAATGAAATTTGAAGACGTTGGTTATTGTTAACTATTTTTATATACATTGTGTCCAGACAATGGTGTGGTGACTTTTTGGAGGTGACATTCATGGATTGTTTGATAGTTTGGTTCTTTTACATTTGATTGACCCAAGAAGAAATTCAATTTTGGATGGAGGAAATTGAATCATTTTCTTCGATGTGCTCGTTGAATAATGTCCCCACCCCCCCCAGCGGTTTGCGTGATTGCGTGGAAATTTTTAAAAAGCTGCGTGAAACAGACATTGTGTGAATTTCGATAAAAAGCAATAGACGATATCGGCTTTACATGAAAACTCAGATTTGACCCCCGAGAATTACCCACAATGCTTTGTACGGAAAAAAGTTCACGGTGAAATTTTCCCGCACAAAGCACTAGGCGGAATTCTCGGGGGTCAAATCTGAGTTTTCATGTAAAGCCGATATCGTCTATTGCGTGATTTTGTTGTTTCAACGTTCATTTAACGTTATATGGACGTTGTGAGCGTTAGATAAACGTTGAAACAACGTTATGTGCCGCCAGCTGGGAGGGGCTCAATCTAGTGAAATGTATTGAAATGGGAAAACAAGACTCTTAAAACCACATTTGAGATGGCCCGTATCCTACTTTTAATGTACCAACGGAAATATCGACTTAGCACAGTTTTAACGGAAAAGTAAGGTCTTTAGTCTTTTAAATGAAGTGAAAATTACTCAGTAAATAACACTCTCCCGGACCAATATAACAATTTGTTTAGCACAAGCAGGTAATCAATTAAACAGTTTTAGCAAATTTGTTTTTTAGGATTTCAGTCCTGAGAGATGATTCTTGAATGTTTGCTTTATTTGACTGGCGGACTGGAAGCGGAAATGAATTGTCCAATGCACCACTTCTTTTATAAGAACACTCAAAAATTTTTAGCTTTGGGATCTTCTTCAGTTTTTCAGATTTAAGCCTAAAAATGTTCTTAAAATGTTCTTATTTTCTCCATTTTGTGACCTTTTTTAACCCATTTTCCTAAAAAATCGGTTGTTTTCGAGTCCACAAAAGCCTTGAAATGTTCTTTAACTTGTTCTTAGCATTTTGGCAATCGAAGCCTTATGTTCTTATATAGTTTGTTCTTAAAAAAAAGCGTGTAACAGGGAATGAAGTGAGACTCAAAAATGCCAAGAAAATGAGAATAAACTAAGGATAAGCTGGAATTGCTGAATTTCAAGAATTTTAGGAGTGGCTAAAATAAGAATAGGATAAGATCAATTCGACTCACAAAGTACCGAAAATAAGAACAGCCGAGTCTCAACAATTAACTGGTTCTTATAAACAAAGTGTAGCACAAACAACTTTTAGCTTTTATGAACCTTTGGATTGACTACGTATATTTTTTTATAAGAACATCTAAAAATTTAGAAGCCTTCGGATGTTCTTAACTTGCTCTTATATAGTTTGTTCTTATAAAAAAACGTGTATAAGAATTAATCTGACAATCTGACAATTTGAACAACTCCAATCTCAGTTTTTCAAAGTAGGAAATAAAATATAATCAAACACTATGAAAACTCTCTCTGAAGTTGTAAAGTTTAGAATCAAAACATTACAGTATAGTGAAAGAAAAATATTGATCTGAAATGAAAATATAGATTGTAATCAAATGTTTGATTGATTAACTATCCAACACCGACATTGAAAATCAGTCATTGAAAGAGGGACTCGATTCGATCCAATTTTGAAAGTTTAACCAATTATGTACTGTATATATACCAATTTCTGTCTCCCTACTTCAATCTTATTATTAACCTGGAAGAAAATAGATTCCTTATGTAATATGAAAATGACGAGTTAAGGTATAGCAAGCCCCAATCGGATTCAAAAATCGGATTCAATTTAAAGTACCTTCAATGCAGTGTGATTCGTAGGGGAAATTCATAAAATCTTCCGTATTTTGGAGATTCTAGATTCAATTTGACCAAATGATAGATAGGTTGATTCTTGCTTATTCGAATTCGAATGGGGAATCTTATTTTTTCTGAATTACAGAGGAATTTGAATCATATAAAGTATTTTAAGACGGCGGACTTTAAACAAGTTTGAATTATAGAAAGATTCGATTAATAGAAGTTCGAATAAGCGAAAGTTTACTGCATTTTATACCAAAAATAATTTGATAAGTATAAAATCATTTCTTCTTTTTCCCGGCCACATTGTCATCGCCAAACAGGTTCCCTTTTCAGAGAGATAAATGAGAAAAGGTCTTAAGGGCTCATATTTCCCGCATTTTTTCTTGACACATTGGATATATTTGCCAACAGACTCTGAATCCGGCCCTGCTCCGCGCTTCCCTTTTCAGAAGGATTAAAGGTCTTAAGGGCTCATCTGTCCCGCTTTTTTTCTTGACACATTGTATATTACATTAGCCAACAGACTCTGAATCCGGCCCTACTCCACGCTTCCCTTTTCAGAAGGATAAAAGGTCTTAAGGGCTCAACCATTCTAGGGTGTATCTAAACACCGATATGATGTTCAAATGATAATATTATCGAAACACCATGAAATCAAAACAATCAGTCAAAAAGGCTAAAATATCCTATGAGATTGATTGTTATTTTTATGAAATCTTTCATTTATTGTACATTTTATACACCCTTGCTTTATAAGAACAAACTATATAAGAACATAAGGTTTCGATGGCTAAATTATTAAGAACAAGTTAAGAACGTTTTAAGGCTTATTGCGGACACCTGATTTCTTAGAAAAATGAACAAAAATGCTCGCACTAAATGATGAAAATAAGAACATGTTAGGAGCATTTTTAGGTTCAAAAAGTCAAGGCTTCAAAGATTTTGGATGTTCTTATAAAGAAACGTGTATACATCCCTGTTTTATAAGAAGAACCACAATTTGGATGCGGTTTGGCTTAGTTCTTGTTTTTTCGATCTGTTCAGACTTGGACGTTCTTCATGTTTTCTCAATGCACCTAAGATTTCTTATTTAGGGATTGATATTGGCTGCTTTAAGTCGTTACCTGCAGTAGCAATTCTTCTAAATCTGAGTCTATAGATTGTTTTTCGATTTAAGTCAAATTCCATTTTCAGTTTCTTTATAGTTTTTTTGGAAAAAAATATAAAGACGCTATTGCATTTAAATATCTGCATAATTCATCAACATTTCAAGAATATATGCTAATTTGCTGTGTGAATCCATTTTCCGTCTCAGAGGAAAAATCTTTACTTTGACAACTAGTTCTTATAAAATTGTTCTTATGAATACTGTTTGTGATTCGACAACACAGAACTCCTTTATAAGGATTGGTTCGGTGACTGCGGATCGATTCGCTCTATGGAGCAGAACCATCAGTCATGAAAATTGACGAGAAGAAAGAAAAAACGATAGAGAGAGAAATATCATTAATAATAGTGTTATAAGTTCAAATATGTTTAAGATTTTATGAGATTCAGATGGTTCACTTTGTGGTGAAGACGTTTGGTTTTTCGTCAGATTGTTTTTGTCAAAAATCTTTTCCAGATGTTCTTTTTTTTTTATCCAAATGTTTTCATTGAATTTGATTTGATTTTTTTATCATTATTTTTTTTACATTTTAAAATCATCAGAGGACAGTTAGTTTATAGTTATTGAGGAGCTGGCTAATTTCGATCAATTTTGAGTTAGAGTTGACAAGATTTTATTTTTGACGCATTTTGGATTTTTATTATAATTTTTTCATCATTATTTTTAAATCATCTCAGGGGACATTAGGACATGCCTTATTTCATTCAATTTTGAATTTCGACGTTTTTTGGGATTTTTTATCGACGTATGACTAGTTCGGACTTTTTATCATTGCTTTTTTATTTTGAAATTACCAGAGGATCTCATGAACGTTTGGCTAATTTCCTACAATTTTGACGCAAGGTTTTTTTATCAGATTACTTTTGTCAAAAATCTTTCTTCGAAACTTTTTTTGAATTTGATTTGATTGGAACTTTTGAAAAATATTTATCAAGGTCAAAATGACACTTCATATGTCAAGAATTCCTGTTAAATTAGAATGGTGACGTCAAACTTCTACATATAATAGTCACAAATGGCAATCTATCTACACGTCTTTTTTTATTAGGAACATTCAAAAATCTTAAAGCCTATTCGGATGTTCTTAACTTTTTTAGTTTTAAGTCTAAAAATGTTCTTAACATGTTCTTATTTTTGCCATTATTTGAGTATTGTTGTCTATTTTCTTAAGAAATCGGGTGTTTTAGAGACCGTTAAGCCTTAAATGTTCTTAACTTCCTTAACATCTTGGTCATCGAAGCCTTATGTTCTTACATAGTTTGTTCTTAGAAAAAAACATGTATATCTCAATTACAAAGATTTAGTATGTTGTATGAATTTACTGCCAAACAATTAACTCCAATCCAATAGCCGATCATTCAGCTACTTAAGAGTATTTATATAATGAAGCTACATTGTTTTTCAAAAAATGTCCATTTTTGGATTTCTTTAGCGAAGTTATCGGAATAACTTCCTCCGCCAGGATATCTTAAGATACATTCTTTTTTTCACAAGAAAAAATTTATGAGAACAATGAGGCTCAAAATTGCCTAAAAATAAGAATAATTTAAGAACAATTCCGAGGCTGGTATTACTCCATTTCAAGCAATTAGGGGTCAAAGTAGTAAAAATTGGGTATAAAGCCTGAAATAACTTAATTTCACCCTAAAAATAAGAACAGGATAAGAACAATTTGAGGCTCAAAGTTTAAAAAAATAATAACAGCCGAGCTTCATCAAAAATCTACTGGTTCTTATAAAAGAATTGTAGTATTTAGTATTGGCTGACTGAGTGTAATCAATCAATCAAAAGAATCAATTTTGAGCATTTTTAAGGAAATCACAAATATATCCTCAACAACATTGTAGCAAGATTGAATTTTTTTGCTGTCTAGTTGAAAAAATGAAACAAATGACATAAGAAATACTTGAATAACTTTCGATTTTTCTAGAATAGGTAGTGCAGGGTTAATTTTCACTATTGTATATATTCGTGTTTGATAGGCTGCGATTAGACAATAGCTACTTTTACGAATTTCGATATCTCTTGTTTACGATCTGATTTATCAAGATCATTTGTATCACAAGAAAAATTGAGTAAATCACCAGGGTGGGAAAAGTATATTTCACACCTTATAACGTGAATGATTTTCTCACCCAGGAAAATTTTGTGCGTCAACCATCGACTTTTCACTCTGCATCATGGGGGGGGGGTATCTCTGTCTCGCGTGCACGAAACCAGCGGTGTCAGGACAGCACTAGGCATTCCGACTTTAAAAAGGAGGAATTCCTACTTCGTAAGGAGTTGGACCCATTCACCAATGTGGAGGGCTCATATCCTCACATGAACTTGCTTTTGTACGGAATTATACGGAAGAAATTTCCCACTACCGTAATTCTTGTTTGTGGTTTAAAATGAAGATTAGATTTAGAATTGATGATTTAGATACAAAATTAATGGACGGCGTTCGGTCATTAAAGAGACTTATACAATTAATTGATCGGTCTTTCTCTTTCATGAAGATCGACTCAACTGCTATACACCCAATCGAAAGGTTAAGCTTTTTGTCGTCATATGAAATAATGGAATGCTGCCATCTTGTCTTTTTAATTTTCGATTTGTTTTGGCGTTTTTGTTGTGTGTTACTTGTGATGAATTAGAGTTGCTCTCTACATCTATTTTCAAAGGGAATTGGATTTTCATCAAATAAGGGAGCTTATCGAATAAAGGAGCGTCGTTTATGGGAGTTTATTGTTGAGGTAGGCTTTCAATATTATCGAATAATGGAGCATATCGAATAATAGAACGTCGAATTAGAGAGCGTCAAGTGTATAAATAATAAAATAAAATGATTTTGAAATATGTTAACAGACGAATTCAGAGCAAAAGGATTTCGTGTTAGAAGTTTTAGATCAGTTATAAATATATAAAATATTATAAATATAATCAAAAAGAAAGAAATTGAGATTAAAGAATCATCTTTGCTGATATTGACCCTTGTGCACTTTGGGAAGCTTGGAAAATATACCCTTAAGGACAGCACGTATGGTAGGCCATTTACCTTAAACCCCCCCCCCCCCCGGGCAACGAAACAATGATGAAACAAATTACAGTCGACTTTTGCTAATTCGAATTCGAAAAGGGAATGTTATTAGTTCGAATAACAGAGAGATTCTAATTGGAGAAAGTACTATTAAGGGTCGGATACAGGAGGTAGGCTTTCTTATTCATGGAGGGTAATTATATTCCATATAAGGTAATACGATAATAAAGTTCACTCTCCTCCATTGGTTATAGCCTCCCTCTGTATCCGACCCTGCAACAAGTGGTTTCTCCTTGACGGGGACTGAAAACAAGTTTGAGTTATAAAAATACTCGAACAACAGAAGTTAAAATAAGCGAGAGTTTACTGTAATCAATAAATCTTTTGCGTCAATAATAGTCTTCGGAGCAGTAATTGAGCAAGAAAGTATAACTTTTCGAAGCGTAATATTCCAAACCAAAACTAACAGTTCATCATCATGAAATACCAATGACAAAATTGATACACAACATGCAGAAACAAGCCTTGAAGGGATAGTCAATGTTTGCTTGAGAAAGCAGTGTCTAATACCATAATTTTATGATTAACCTCTCACGTAAGCTCAATAAACAACGTCTAAGCTCAAACGTGTAAAAACAGTTATAAAATCCTACATAGTGTGACATTAGGAAGAAAATATATATCTGATGCAGTCGAGGTTCTCCAATTCGATTTTCAAGGCTAGTGAATTTTCATTGAATAAGGAAGCATGTCGAATAGTAGAGTGTCGTTTATGAGAGTTTTTGCTGACGGTAAATTTCAATATTATCGAATAATGGAGCGTATCGAATAGTAGAACGTCGAATAAGGGAGCGTATCAAAGAGTAGAACGTCGTTTATGAGAGTTTCTTGTTGATGATGGCTTTCAATACTATCGAATAATGGAGCGTACTAAATAGTTGAACGTCAAATTACCAAAAGAATGCCAACTGTATCTTAAAAGCTTTAGTAAAACTTTTATGTGAAGATTACGAAGTTCAGAGCCTTTTAAAAAGTATATTTTAGATTCTGAATTTTTTGAAAATGGGTAAGGTTTTTTTGTGCTTCTATTAAACTACTCACTACAACATCTGATGTATTTTTGCTTAATTTCTGTGTTTTGTTTTTAGAGAATCACCAAAAAATACTCGACTAAGGGCACTTGCAAGAATTGGACTGAAAAGTACTTATATATTGGGTATTTGGAGTTGAGCATATCTGTAATTTTGAATCTTGAAGAAAATGAATCCGAATTTTATCAGGAAATTTTTTGACGAGCTTGGTCCTGAGCATGACTTGAATAAATATCTTTTCAATGCACCATCAACAACTTCTCCTCAAAGACAAGAGAAAATGGTAAGTCTTTTATTTGATTTAAACTTTTAAAACCGCCGTTCATCATTCATTTTTACTACTAATCTATTTCAAATATCAAACCTTAAACGTTATGACACTTGCAGGGGCCCCTTGCAGCCCCGATGGAAAAATTTTGAGGCTTGGCATGTTCTTACGATGTTCTTAATTTTTCGACGAATTTCAGCCTCGATGTTCTTATAAACTGGGTTCTAATAAAAAAAAAACATGTAAAGGTCCTAGCACCTTTTGAAATCTTTAACCTCAACTTTCTAAAACATCGAAATAATTTGAGATCAAAGCCATATTTCGGTTGAAACGATGATAATTATCGCAACATACCAACCCAGCTGGAACACAACGTTGTTTCAACTTTCATCTAACGTTATATGGACGTTGTGAACGTTAAATGAATGTCGAAAAAACATTGTGTGCCAGCTGGGAAATATCACTATAAACCAAGACAAAGGGTTGACAAAATTCAAAATGTATAGAAAAGTTAAAGAGGAAGTTATTCGCCAAAACAATTGTAAGGAGGTTTCAGATCCTATCCACCAGAACGCGTTGTATATCACATTGAGGAAATAGTTAACTCATTAATAACCAAGAAAGATAATTCAGCTTTAATTAATTAACAATGTCATTTACCTAATTAAACAGATTATTCATGTGTTGGTGTGTTGTATAAACTTATTTTCTAGTGGTTTAATGACAGCATTTTGCTTTCTTTGATTTCAATGTTACCATTTCACTGCTGGCTGTTCTTGTCACGGTAGACTTTTCAGCTTGCACACAACGTTGTTTCAACATTTATTTAACGTTCACAACGTCCATATAACGCTAGATGAACGTTGAAACAATTTTGTGTGCCAGCTGACTTTTGAGGAAACCTTAGACCGTCAAACCAGAGATTTGGGAAAAGTCCGAAGGGTTAGATGGAGAGTGCTTTGAGTTTTTTAAAGCAAAAAAAAGTGAATATAGCAAAAAGTATTGTTGCTATTGTTTTCGAAAATCCGCCAAGCTTCTGATTGGTCAAGTGCTGAAATTCTATTATAATGTCACGTGACTTAGGTAGGATTTCCTACCTAACCACGGCACACTTTTCAGCCAAAGTACTCTATATCCAGCCCTTCGGGCTATATAGATTTGTGCTTTAGGGTCAATTCAGAAGAAAAATTTGCTCAAAATGTTCCCTCTGTTTTGAGGAAAAAGAAAAGATTACAGAAAAGTCTATCGATGGACGTATATTGTCTTTCTTGTTGATCCTAGCTTAAAACCATATAGAAAAATTTATCTTTTCCAGATCCTGCTATAACCTGTATAAATCAAATTTCATATCTTGACAAATAACAACAAAAATCAAATCTAATCTTAAATATTTGCCCTATCTAATCGTTCGATATTACATACTGTATTTGTCATATGCTTCGAGTTTCGTTACTCCGTACTTCTCGGTCGATTTATTTACTGTTTCATATGTGTTTGTCCATTCTCTAAGGAATTGGGTGTTTTGAGCCCACAAAGTATGAAAATGTTCTTAACTTGTTCTTAATATTTTCGCCATCGAATTCTTATGTTCTACAACTGTTTATAAAGGATCAATAGCTTTTACAGAGAACTCTCGCCAATTTGAAACCGAACAAGGAATCTCGTTTGTCCAAATTACAGAAATATTTGAATCCTAGAAAGCATTTAGCCAAGGTTTTCCTTTGACGAGAATGGATAATTATTAGTTCGAATTATAGAAAAATTCAAAAAATAGAAGTTCGAATTAGCGGGAGTTCACTGTATCTTATAGATAATTTCACAGTCGCAAAGCGTAATGGGTAATCAGGACTTACTATTGGTTCTGTTTTATTAAAGTTCTTTGGCCAAATTTTTGAAAAGTTTTGAAGATGTTTGTGCGTCTAGCCAACAGAAAGCCGTTATAGAGGCGCAATCAGTCCTGATTTTCTGATTACCCATGATCCACTTCGGCTGTGAAATGGCCTATGAAGTGACGTAAGAGAGAGAGAAGTATCATTGCTTCGGGCATCACATCGAGTTTGTTTATTTTCTTTGTCTAATAGAAGTGAAGGTATCATATCAAAGTGGTTTCATCATATCATAACATAATAAAGAAACGAGATACAAATATACCCCTAGGAAGTAAACTTGAACCTATGACATGTTCATGATGATATTTTAAAAGTGCTTCTGACATATTTTTTTAACGAAAGTAGGGTATTCAATTTCTTTTGAAAGTTCATTCATTCAGGCTTGAAGATGTATGCAAACTTTGAAGTGTTGCCAAAATCGTTGACCTTCTCAGCTTGAGTAGGGTTGTCACAGTTATTTGAGCCCACACCTTGATTTCTAATGTACCGAGGCCAAAAATTATTTTTTAATAACAATGCGGGTTCCAATAAGACCCTCCTCCAAACGTCAGGCCCTTTACTTTGGCAGGCGCCGCGGCAGCGGTAGGGCCGGTCGGGCCATGGCCCGACCACTTTTTTTCAGAGTAAAGAATTTTTTTTGGAGTAAAAAATTAATTTTTCAAATGTTTTGAAAAGTCAGTTAGAAAAAAAATTGAACTATGACGAACATAAAGAAACATTAGAGACTCACTATCCCTGATTGATATTGCCAATGAGTTTGTTGAAGTTCAACCTGAGCGACTAAATATTTTCGGCAAATTTACAGAAAACGATTTGTAAACTTCGTTTTATTTCAGATATTTCATCCATCTTGACTAATCATTGTATGAATATATTTTATACATTATCATTTAAGGCTCTACAAAACACAGTCTAACATTAATAAATTTGCTGACTAGATTTCTCTTTGGAACAAATTTTATGGATTTGTGAAGATATCTTCTTCAAGAAAAGAGGCTGTTTTAGCCAATCTAGAGGAGTGAGATTCGCAAAATTTTCTAGCCCCTCGGCGCCAACCATGGTGGCGCCTCCTTAGACACTATATTATGTGGCCCGACCACTTAAAATGTCGAGCCGCGGCGCCTGTTTGGTCAGGCGCTCCGAATTCGCGGGCACCTTTCCGTCGAACAACATCAAAAGAATGTCCGTAAAGTCCATCCATAATGTTTAAAGTTAGTTAGTATCTCATCTTACTGAACTGTTATTTATAAACAGTCAAAGTCTCCGTAACTCCAAATCGTACAGGAATTGCAAATCTGTTACGGAGATTGGTTTACAAGACATTGTTAACTGAAGGGACCATAAACCTCATTCGAATTAAGGAAACATTAAAGCTATGGAGGCTCGAGTTATGGAGATTGAATGGAATGAGTTCATGGTAAGTCATACTTGTGTATATCATAGATATCTTATATAAAACACTAGATAGAGCAATTTGTTCAACCAAGCAATAAATCCTGAATGGCGTGAAGTGTCGTCGAAAGATAGGCTTGATCGATCAAATTACCAGCACCGAATTATGGTCTACTTATCAAAGATTATTTTGTTTAAGCTAGGGCGGAGTAGCTCTATCTAGCGTTTTCTATAAGATATCTGTGGTGTATACCAGTCTAGACATAGCATTTCATGCACGGAAATCTTTTAATTGTATTACGGATTTGAAACATACCTTTCAGATTTGTTCAGTCGTTATTTTATTGTCATGACTACCAGGTTTTGGTATTAAGAATGCTCTCTCTATGGCATCGGATTAATAATATTTCCTGAAATCTATCAATTCAATTTTGATGTTCTTGGATTCATTCTTAGCTTTTAGATTTCAAAAGCTGAAAATGAGATTATTTCTAGCTTTGGGTGTAAGTGACGTAAAATCAGTCAATACGTCACCTGCAACCAATCAGCTGTTGGGTTCCGTCGAAGACATTGCAATGGTGCATATCATGAATTGACAGCTTCAAAAAAATTAGACACTCTAAAAAAACGAGTCGTGTTCTTATAGACTGCAGTTTAATAACTCGAATGATTCACTGATAGCTTAACCTTCTCGGTTGACCCTTTAAAACGTATCCAACCCACATTCTTAATTCTTTATGACTTTTGAAAAATAAGTGTTATAATTTGAATTGATTGGTGACTTGCAAGATTCGAAGTAAAAGATGTAAAAGCTGTAGTCTTGAAGTCTATTATTCGATCTTAATCTTGTAGCTAAACTTTTTGCTACTATACGTTTTTCCTTTGTTAACAACAAAAGATAAAAATTTCGAGCATGAAAATTGTCAAATAGCTGATAATCTCTGAACATCAGCCTTCCCAGCTGGCATACAACGTTGTTTCAACGTCCATCTAATGCTCATAACATCCATATAACTTTAGATGAACGTTGAGACAACGTCGTGTGCCAGCTGGGTTAGCACAACAGATAAATCACTCTTTGATGACTTCATAGATGAACTTAGAAAGAAAACCTTATTGAACAAGGAGTCGATTATGTTCAAAATATACGTGTAAATCCAAACAAAATTTCAAATGACTCAGTCCAAAAGATACATATTACTTTGTGTACCAGAGGTTTTAATGGAAACTACTTTAGACGTGCAAACTTTCGCGAGCAGAAACTTTTGCGAGGGAGAAAAATCGTGAAATTCACGACATTTACTTTCGCGAATCAAGTCGTAAAATTGAAAGTTTTCAGATGAAAAAAATGGCTTAAAGGGACAAATACTTCTTGGATTGGCTTGAAACATTTGTCCTTTGACTTAATAGTCTTTTAGTCTTTTGGCAGGCTAAAAAGTGCCATGAAAGTTACATCTTCCTAGAATTTTTAAAGACATTTACTTTCGCGAAAAGGTCCAAAATTCGCGAAAATCGTGAAAGCTTGTACGCCTAAAGGATCATATGATGGCGAGAAATAATTGTAGCGAACTGGGCGAATTTTGTTAAAATTAGTTTTCGCCGAATTACTGTCTCGCCGCAAAAGTAGTTCCGATCAAAATTAATTTTTTGTGTCTCGCCTAAATTTGTTCCGACTAAATTACACGTTTTTTTTATAAGAACAAACCCTATAAGAACATAAGGCTTCAAAGGCCAAAATATTAAGAACAAGTTAAGAACATTTTGAGGCTTTACGGACTCTAGATAACACCTATATACATATTTCTTAGGAAGATGGACAAAAATTTTCACAAAATGGCGTAGTTAAGAACATGTTAAGAACATTGTTAGGCTTAAAACTCAAAAAGTTAAGAACATCCGAAGGCTTCAAAAATTGTAGATGTCCTTATTAAAAAAGTATGCATAGTTCCCTTACTGAAAATTATCAAGTCTGGATTTTAAAGTCTTTCTAAACTAAAAGTGTGTTACACGCTTTTTTTTAATAAGAATACACTTTATAAGAATGTCCATGATAAAAATGGCCAAAAAACTAAGAATATCTTAAGAATATCACCATTATAGAATTTGGCTACTGAAGCTAAGAATGCCATTTTAAGAGCATTTTCAATTATAAATTATAAATTATCCTCAAGTACGGCTCACTCCTTTTACAAAAGTGCCATTTTATGCTTGAGACGTATGTACTAAATGTTAAATCTAGTATGAATTAGGATCCTAACCTAAGAATGTACTGTAAGAATATTTTAGGATGATTTTCCCAAAAAAGTTAAGAATATCCAATGATGAAATGGATTTACACCATTCTTATAAAAAAAGCGTGTAACGTGTTGACAGAAAAATCATTCCTCTCTGTTCTTAAGGATCACGACCATAACTGTTTGCAAAAACATTTACTATGTTTTTTTATAAGAACAAGGAAATTGCAGGGTCTATGTTTGTAAGTGTGATAACAGTTTCTAGAGCCAGGGGGTGAGTCGTGGTATGAGATATTACAAGACATCAATTTAAAGCTCTCTAAGGCGAACCCTAGGCCTAGGTCTTTGTAAACCACCATCAGTTATCTTGAGAAATTCGAATCTGCTAATTATCAAACGAATGCTAACAGCTTTGGAGCCTGGTTTTGCTCTTACAAACACATTGTCATGTGAAAAGTTATCATTTGCGCTTACAAAGGTTCAAATATGGAAGTTTTTCAAAAATAGTGACAATTTTGTCACTCTTTGCTTACTGTGTATTTTAGACTTTAAGGATCATGTAAGTAATTTGACAACAACAAATTTATTTGCCTAAATAATTATTAAACTTTGAAAGTGTGAGGATTGGATGTCTATATTCGTCTTATGTGAAAAGTTTTACGTGATTTTTTTTAACTGTAGTGTCTCATTTTGTTGAGATATTGAATTTGCTTTTGAAAGATTTTTTTTCCGAGATCTTCTTTGTTAAAATGCGGGTAAGAATTCTTTGTTTGTTCACAAATTGTTCGAGTTAGGGAAACTTTGACTTAATTAATAAGGTTTGGTGCAAAATTTCATTCCCTCGAAATTCACTACGTAGTAAGACACATAAGATATCCCCTTCTGACAAACCCGCTAGGTCCCCTACCCACTTGGGTACAAATTGACCACACTATCGGCCCCAGTGGAAAATTATGCTCTAATTTTTGTCCCCGTTGAAAATGTTCCTCACTCCAAAATATTGTGCAATTTTCCCATCATCACTGAAGTTTCCGGCTCGAAAACAATGGAATTTAAATCCCAAGCTATAAAAAACATGGGAATATCAATCCTCATCGAGTCCGTTATTTTTAACCCACCGCCAACTGGCCGAAAAATTCTAACCGGGTCTGTGAGCAGCTACAACCCTTTCTAAAAGACTTTCAAACATTTAATTAATTACAGTGCAATTAGATTTGAGTAAATAATTATAGTAAAGACGACAATTTTCAATTTACACAGGAACTAACTTTCAATTTTAACCATGCAGGTGATTAAGATTCAAACAACTTCCTCTGGATATGAAAAACTGCAAATAAAGATGATTTCACTGTCTAAACATTTCATTTTCCTCCGCTAGAACAAAAACCTTAACTTTGCTCTGAGCCTGGAGTTCCTTATTTTTACAGAGAATTTCAGTTCTCAAAGTTCCTTATCGAGTTCCTTACTACATAGGAAATTTTGAACTTTTTGCCCCTTGAAAGATCAAAATTTGGTCAAATTAGTCCCAATAAGGTACATTATTTCGAATCCACTTATTCTCAGCCTGAGCAGTTCCTTAACAATTCCTTATTTTTTGAACCATTTTCAGCCTCGAGTTCCTTATAAACGTGTTCCTTATAAAAAAAAACCGTGTAGAGGGGATACTCGAGGAAATCAATGAGGTGAATTTTGCGAGTCTGTAGTTTTTTCCGTGTTTAAGTCTAAACAGAGCTTTACGCCGAAAATACATTCGAATTTTCAAATGTAAACAGCGCTTTGAAAATCGAATGTTTTTGAGTGTTCACACGAGCGCGCAAATGTTTTCGAATGTTTTGAAACAATTTATTTTAGTAAGTACGTTCAATCTGGACAGTCTGGAAAATGTTATTTGTCACTCGATCTTTCAAAATCATTGAAATCTTTTTTTCTGAGAGGGGAAGGACTCTGATATTTTCTTTTTCTAAATGTTGCATACCGGTATTCTTTTCATTTAACAGAGTCAAAATGTATTTTCTTTTCTTTCAAGAATTATGATTTATAATCAGGAAACACTTCTTAGTAATTTTAACTGTATTTTGGATGCACAAGTTCATTGGAAGGGCATTATTTTTGCCCAGAGTTATAGCTTCAGTTTTCATTTTTATTCACTTCTTCGTTGTTTTACAATTCTTTATTTTATTCTCCAAAAGCTTTAGATTTTTTGGTGTTGTCAATGATGATGATGTTAGTGCAATTTAAGAACGAAGATGGGAAGAAGAAAAACCGAGCTTTTCTTCGTTCTTCAGTTGTTTGAGATGTTTTTGAATTTGAAATGCGTGCTGGCTCAAACTGCAATAAAAACAAGGTTAGTTTTACTTTTATTAATTGTGGATTCTTGATATTATTCAAGTCGCAGATGACAAGAGCAAGAGAATTCTCTCACTGTCAACTGAAGAAGGAGTTGTGGTACCACCTCAAAATTGGTCGAAATTCATGGAGAATCCAGCCTGACTCAGCTCATTATTATTTGCTGGCAAATGCTAAACCCCTTCACTCTCCTCACTTTAGATATTTAATTTCCCTACATAAGAGCTAAGGCTCTTTCATTTTCTAATATCCCTGTTCTGGCAGAATGTAGATTAAAATGCTATGTTATGCTATTATGGTCTTTAAAGAGAATGGAAGTAAAAGATGGGTATTTTATGCTAACCATCCCTGTCTCACTGAAAGTTTTATCTCTAAGGTTATGGATTGATGACACAAATCTTGATTTATATTAGATTTATTTATATTCTTTCTTTTTCTTCAGGATGTAGAAAAAATGGATTTCAGATGGTTTTGGAGTCATTTTTTTCTGGATTTTTTATGTCTGAGCAACAGAAAGTAAAATATATTGTGCATTATGTATCAAAAAGTCACTTGTCTCGTTGTTCTAAATCTGATGTCTAGTCCTTCTAGTTTAGATACATCCCCGTCCTATGAATGAGCTATAAAATATTTCACAAGAAGAATAAAATTCATTTCTTTCCTTTCAATTTTTGCAAGTTTCTTGATTTTTGAAGTTCATTTTGAGACATTTCGCCTCTTTTTCTTCCCCGCCTCCTTCTTAAAAAAAATTCACTTTTTTCTACGCCAATCAGATCTCACGTCTTTTTCCCGATCAGCCAATCACAATGGCTTGTAGAGGGCATTGCGTAATTTTTTGTCTGGTCTGTAATTTTGATGTTTTCTCGAATCCAATGAATTTTCTTTAGCAGAGTAATGGGGCCCACTAAACCTGCAAATGCAGCGATTGTATTGGCTATCAAAAAGCCATTTTAGATTCTCTTGAAAGCTAGATAAATTGCGGACCGAACCGTGGGTCGGGGCTATTTTTTCATGGTCCCTATCTCGAATAACAAGAGATCAAAGTGTGGACTTCGAAAATATCTTTGACAAAATAACTTCCTGAAGAAAATATTTAAGCCATAAAATTAGCCCCGACCCTAGATCAGGTGCCCCTATGTGCAGGCCACCCTAAACAGTTGTTTTTGACCCTTAACTCTCGGCCGAGTCGTTGCTTTTTTTGATAAACAGCAATTTTGGGACCTTACTTCAGTGGTCGTTTACTCGCGGTTTTTGACAGTTTTAACAAAAGAGTTTGCCCTAAACTTCAGTTAAAAGGTTATATTTTCACAATAAATCAATTACACAATATTCTGAACTTGTTTATACGTTTAAATTTGAGCTCAATACTCTTCCTTATGAAAATCGCAAAATTTGATAAATTTTACAGACCAGAAAATTCACCTCATTGACACACTCGAGTAAGAATCCTTTAATCCTTAGCCGATATTCTGTCACCTGGATACATCGAACCTGCTGGTGACTTAGATTCAAATTACTTCTTCTGTATAAGAACAAGTGTAAAGACAATAACATTATTCATCATTCAATCCTCCCTCTGTTTGAAGGTTCAATAGACCTTATCGGAGTTTTTGATTTTTCTAAAAAAGCGATGCATTGTGGGATTGTTTCGAGTGTATTACAATAGAAATCTCTTAGGAATTCCTCGAGGGAATTCTATTGTAATACACTCGAAACAATCCCACAATGCATCGCTTTTTTAGAAAAATAAAAAACTCCGATAAGGTCTATTGCCCTATAGAAGTGAATAAGAACCCCTTTTTAAGATTCCGATGGCTGATTGGCAACCCTGAAGAGGTTAGCCAATTTTGGTATTCCCAGTTGGGTTCAACTACGCTTGTATGTAACGACAAGACCCGGCAGCCGCATGTAGCGGACAAGATGCAGGATCCATGTCACCTGGAGTTATTTTTAAGATATATTAGCTTCGTTTCTATGGGTAAAATCAGTTTTAAATTGATTCATATTAAGGCATCCTAGTTGGTCAAAATTTTCTCCCGGGCAATACAAATCATTGTTACATCTCTTAAGCCACCATATTTTTGTCCCCAATTACTTGCGTTGCTCTTTCATACATGTATAAATGGAAAAAAATCAGTCTAAAATTGAACCATTTTAAGTTGTCGAAATTTTCTCCAGTCCATAAAAATGATGGTTGCATCTCTTGGCGTGTTGTGCTGGTGTAGTGAAATGTGTGATTGTGAAAACAGGCTTAATTGCATAAATTTTGGATCCACTTGGAAAGCCTCTTTTACAACCCAAGCACGTGGAATTGTAGTCCTCTTTTTTGATTCATTGAGAGACAGGAAGTGCTCTTATGTTTAACTTTGTGTACATACACGTTTTTTTTTTTATAAGAACGTCAAAAACTTTCGAAGCCTTCGGATGTTCTTAGTTTTTTGGATTTGAAGCCTAAAAATGTTCTTAAAATGTTCTTATTTTCAGCATTTTTTGAGCATTTTGATGTAATTTCTTAAGAAATTGCATGTTTTTAAGTCTCCAAAGCCTTAAAATGTTCTTAACTTGTTCTTAACATTTCGGCCCTCGAAGCCTTATGTTCTTATACAGTTTGTTCTTATAAAAAAAAAACGTGTATGTGTGTAGCGGTGTGTTCAGGTAAAAAAAATAACGGAAAAACAAGTCAGTAAACTTGTGAATGAGATAATCTACTTTCTGATAGCCGTCGAGGAAATTGACTAGGGATATTGACGGAAACTACAGTGTCAATATTGGTTGGGAATGATTGTTAATTGATATTGATGGAACTTAAGTAGCTGAATTGAAATAAATTCGCAGTTCATTGAAAACTGCGCGTGAATGGATTTTCTTAAAAGGGATTAAAATTGCTATTAGAGGGATTAGGGTCATTGATGTTATCAGTAGACTGCGGCATCAAAATAGCTATAGAAGTATTTAGGGTCATTGATGGTCGAAAGCATAAAAAACAATCAACATTTCGCATGGTTACCAACTATGTCCTTTCATTGTTTGCTAAATACATTCATAATCTGAAACTCTTTAGTCCCCTGCTCCTAGGGGATATTTCTCACTCTACAAAATACTCGAGCCATATATTTCTAATCGCCATGATTAATCCTACAGTTATAAACAAAACATTTAGACAGTCCCGTATACTCTTGGTCCATAGGCACTGCTATAAGGGGCCACTAATGACCACCTAATATTCAAAACGATCGTAGTGTAGTGGTAAAGTATCCGTCTACAGTGCGCAAGGTTTTGGGTTCAACTAAATGGTACTTGATGCCCATCTGCTTGATGCTCATCAATTAAGAGAAGGTTCAAGGGTAAGTGGAGCAATTTAGGGAGAGAGAGTGGCGCCCTTCCCTATCTTCGGGTAAATAGCTATCGAAAGAGGAGCCTTCGGGTCGCCTCCGACTGCAGTCGCAGAATTACTTACTTATGTTTTCAAAACAAGAGCAGTGCAAACATCCCAAAGAGTAGGAGTTTTACGTTCGAATCATAGGAAAATATGACATAGCCTACTAAAAACCCGATACAATTTATATGTTTGTTTGTAAACACACCACAACAAAGAAAACACCGCTAGGCTCGTTTTTCAGTTTTAAGCGTAACCAATGACCGCACTTCAGTCTCAAACGGGATTTTTGCTTCTTATGTTGTTTCGGCGCAATTGGGTCCTCTTTCAACTTTTTAGGCCCTTTTCCGTACCTAGTTATCTATCAAAATAGATATATGTCATTCCTTTAGCAAGCGCTTCCTGGGACCAGATATTGAAAACTAAACAAGTTTTACTATTCACGCAATCGTAGTAACTTAAAAACAAAATATCTTTTAAGCTCCTTAGCTCCTCAATTTTGCAGTTTTTCTTAGTCACCTGAGATACAACTATGGTCAAAATATTTGGCACGAATTGAATTTCCCTGCAAAATATTAAAAACTGCAAGTAGTTTTTATATGTTTTTGATTAGGGTTTGAAAGTACAGTTTTAACATGAGACTTAATACTTAAGAGCTTCCCAGCTGGCACACAACGTTTTTTCAACGTTTTTCTAATGTTCACAACGTCCAAATAACGTTAGATAAACGTTGAAACAACGTTGTGTGTCAAGTGGGTAGGATTTGAGGATCCAAAAGTGAATGGTTCCACTAGATTAAGAATATAGCCTGGAAGCCATTATACCCCTCCAAAATCGAAATATCCGATTGCGGATAAAGTTTGAAATCTGAAAAAAATAAGAAGAGGTTATTTTGTCAGCTCGAAGCTCGTTATTATGCGATGATAATGTAAAATGATACAAAACTTATATAAAATCATAGCCAAGGAAAATTGATACTACTTTCTTATAAAGTATGTTTGAAAGTTCAGTTTCATGTATTTTGATAAGGGTGTGAAATGAAAGTGATCATGCTATCTCATTAACCTTTATATGATGTCTTTATAATATGTCGTGAAGTTATTTGTCAGTACGCAGTGGTCATTGAAAAATGATTTAGATTTCACAGTTGACGCTCTCTAATTCAATTTTCGACGCTAAAATTGGATTTTCTTCGAATAATGGAGCGTTTCGAATAGTAGAGCGTCGTTTTTGAGCATTTTCAAATAAAAGAATGTCGAATTAGAGAGCGTCTACTGTAGTTGATTGAGTAAGTCTAGGTCGGACAAAGTTATAGTCGACGCTCTCTAATTCGATTTTCAATTGGATTTTCATCGAATAAGGTCACGAACGTATCGAATAGTAGAGATTTGTTTATGGGCGTTTCTTGTTGACGGTGATTACCAATAGTAACGAATAATGACAAGCGAATCAAATAGTCGAACGTCGTTTATAAGAGTTTCTTGTTGACGGCAATTTTCAATACTGTCAAGTAATGAAGCATATCGAACAGTATAAAAAACGTATAGAGTGTAAACATTTTTTTATACTTTTATCACAACATGGTCATAACATCATTTTTGAATGACCATTTTTAGGGAAAATGTTGTGGTGTTGTTTGCTGATTTTATCAGAGAGTTCCCTATGGGCACGCGACGTCTTATGGGCATTCAATAGACAGCTTTAAGACCTTTGGACATCCTAGAAACGTATATTGGACGTCCAAAAGACGTTTGTGCCCATCATTGGGTTATTATCTTTGAGTTGCAGCTCCCTCTTTGGATAATTCCGCTACAATTTTTTGCTTCCCTGTTTTTTCGGGACGAGATGGAGTTTTTACAAGCTCTTATTTGATTTGGTTGGTCGTTAACCAGTAATAAAACAATTTTGTTACTTTTTCTAAAGAACGCGTCATTTGTATTACTTCAAATGACCAATTATTAAAGTATCTTATAAAAACTCCATTTCATCTGGTTTTTTCAATGGTCCTTAAACAACAAAAATATACGCCAATCACTCTCTAGTATTTTCATGAGAGCAAACTATAAAAAATTAGGACTCGTTTATTTAGAATATATCAAGATATCATTGCAGTTGAATCTCGTGAATCTCCGTACACGTTTTTTTAACAAGAATAAACTTTATAAGAACATAAGGCTTAGATGGCCAAAATATTATAAGAACAAGTTAAGAACATTTTACCGAACTCAAAAACAGCCAATTTCTTAGGAAAATTGACAAAAATACACAAGAGATGGGGACATTAAGAACACCTGAAGGCTTCAAAAAGTTGGTGCATCCTTCCCGAATGTTTTGTAAAATTTCAAATATACCGATTATTCAAGTCCCACACATTTGAAACTTTCAGTTATTCGTGCATATTGTGACCATCATTAGACGAGTCTCAATTTCAGGTTCGATGAAACCTAATAAACGGTTTTCACAGTTCTTAAACACTTTAAAGGGGTGATCTATCTCTTTCACCCTTTCTGAGTTGAGGATATCGTTCTTCCCCTTTCAAGAACTATTCTTTATTAGGACAATTCTAAATTTGAGAAATTTCTATAGCAGAATATATCTTCTGCGAATTATAGACTTCTTCAGGACTTTTTTAAATCAAAATTTGTGGTCACTTCGTCTCCGCTAAAATTTTCTTGGGAAATATTTTTTTTCGGGAAATTTGACCGGGAAGTCTCGGGAAGATTCTACAAAATTGTTGATTAAATTGTATGGTAGCTGGTATGTTACGAGATTATACGATCAAGTTAAATTTTGATCCTAAATTTGATTCTTATAAGAAAAGAAATGTTATTTGTTTTGTTTGTGGGATATGTATGACATCATGAGATGTGGGTACTTCATAAAGGAAATACAACAAAAATGGCCTTGTTGTCTTGTCTATAAAACCATTCATTGTGTTTGTTTACATTTAACACTAAGTAAAGGAGAAACATATAAAATGCTTTCTTGAAGGATCAAAAAAGTTACACTTTGTGAAAACTCGCCAAGGGAGGACAGAGTACCATACTTCAATTCATTCTACTAAATTTACGTACTTTACAGAATTATTAAATATTTGAATTGGTTTAAAGTCACTTCAAAACGACTTGGTCTGGTAGAAACTACATAAATAATTTAATGACTGGATTTTTAACCTGATATATTTTGATTGGATATCTTTTGGTCAATTTCACATCATTAAAATGGTTTATCACACTGACTCGATCTTTCTTTCGGTAAGTTCCAAAATATAATTCATTTTCAAATAGAGTTGACTCTATAATTCGATCTTTAAGGGTCTGTAAAATAGGATCCAAATATTTTCTTCTGATTAAACATTCGAAAGAAAGATTCGAATTGTAGAGAGTATTTTACGTGGCTTCTCGATGGACGGGAATTGAGAATTGTTCGAATTAGAGAAAGGTTCGAACAATACAAGTTCGAATTAGTGAGAGTGTTTAATTTTATTCAATTTTGAGAAATAAATTTAGATTCTTTCATGAGACAATAAAATAATGATATTAGGTGCGCTGCAACTATCGGGAAAAAAATGTTGGTTTAAATTTGAATGTCGTTTAGTCAAAAACACCCTTGTCTCACAGCCCCGGTGGAATTCTATTGTTTCAAAGTGAGAAAATTTAGTGGGATGGTTTTGGATTGCAATCTTTTTCAATTGGAATTCAAATGGGTATGAAAACAAAGTCAATTTTCATAGTGGGGCTGAAATTTTAGGATAATTTCCCACCGGGGAAAGACTTTTAGCTAAATTTTCTCCACAAGGTTGTTTAAGGGGATTCCTTTGCTGGAGGCTGTTTGTGGATACGGCACATTCTTTGCATGAGAATTATATGAAGTATCTTCTATTTACAAAATTATCGTCGATACACTAAACACTTCCAAATTTGGTTTACAAATTTTCATCACCACGCAGACATTATTATCATAACAAAATCCCTCATAAAATCCTTACGATTCATCACCCATCGATGTCTTTACAAAAATAAAAATTCACAGTCGAATCTCATCTTATTGACACCGAGTTAAAGATTTGTCAAAATTCTCAGTCAACAACAAATGTTAAGAAAAAAAATTCATGGTTATATGTTAAAATCAGAACTGAGAGGAAGGAAATTTATAATTTCTTTTTACTTACTACTCGACGTATAACGTATTTCCTTAAAAGACTTCCTGGATAGTTTTCCTTGAAACCGGAGAAACTCTTAAGTGACGTTTCTAACCCTCAAGTACTTCATTTTTTGCACTTTTATAGCATTTTTAATATCGTATTCATAACAATAACATTACGATACTAAAATACTCATTCCATATGAGAGATTTTATGTTTGAAACACACGTTGACTCCTTTTAATGCTAGAATCTGTTAACAATAACCCTGTGTTTGGAATCTTTTTCAAATCTGACTCAAATCATTAGTTCGATAAAGTATTCGATATTTTCTTTCTACCACAAAACGCCAAATAAACGTACATCTAACGTCTTTATAATGCCTTTACAACGTTGTGTGCTATCAAAGCAGGCCTGCCCTGAGATTTCAGCCTCCCTACTTTTAGTGGGGGCGTACCCCCCGTAGACACCGAAATACCGACGCATATTTATTGAATTACCGTCAACACCGACAGCAAAAGTTGGTAAATCGATATTTTGTCACCGCATGGGATGTATGACACCGAAATACAGTCACTTTTTTCTTCAAACACCGAAACACCGACAGAAAAAAGGGTTAATACCGTCACACCGTCAAACCCGTACGTCCCCCCTTTTACAGTTGTTCTGCTGGGCCTGCAGAGTGAATAAATATACTAGGACCTGAAAAAAAACTTTAAATGCAAGTTGATTTGAATATTGCCAGAAAAGTAATTTCAAAGGTTTTAAAGATCATGGTTTACTTATAAGAAGGCATTTGAAAAACTTCAACTTAAACGAGCTGAGATATACAAAAAACAACTTAAGACGGTGTTGCACTGTTGGCGAAAGAACATTTTTTTACACACCCTGTTCCCGTAAAGTTAGGAAGTGACACAAGCTTTTTTTTTGAAAAATACTTTTTCAGAAAAAAGGTTTTGAAGATTAGAATAGCCCAAAAGAAGGCATTTGAAAATCTTCAACTTAAACGAGCTGAGATACACAAAAAACAACTTAACCTTAACTGTTCAACATTCAACAGCTCAAAATGACGTGCTAATGTGACGAAAAACACTTCGAAAAAAATTCTTTATTGACCTTTTACTGTGAGAGGGATTGGTTTTAAACGCTCCTGATGGAGATAGAAACAAAATTTTCCTCCAAATTGTGTAAGTTAAACATGATTTTTTATACTGGTTAACTTCAGTAGCTAATTTATAATCTATAATAATTTTTCGATATTTAAAATTGAGATTCATCCCAAGCACTTTTAGACTTTATTAAGGTCAAACTTGTACGAAATGGTACGCCATTTTTGAAAGTTTTCACAAGTATTTCTCTTTTTGATTTGAAACAGTCACTTTTTATTGAGCCTCGGCTGATTCCTATTATTTTGATCTAATATACAGCGGCATTTTTTATGTAACCTTTCTGCTAACGCTATTGGGATTCTTGGGACTCTATACCATAGGTTTATAAAGCCCGAAGAGCTAGATGGCGTGCTTTGGCTGAAAAGTTTGCTCAGGTTAGGTAGGAAATCCTACCTAGGTCACGCGACATTAAAATAGAATTTCAGCGCTTGACCAATAAGAAACTTCGCAGGTTTTCGAAAACAATAGCAGCAATATTTTTTGCGATATTCACTTTTTTTTGCTTGGAAGAGCTTAAAGCACTACATCTAGCCCTTTGGGCTTTACAGAAATCTTTGCTCTAAACCACCATACCGTTGTATGGTGCGTGCTTTACTCGGTATATCTTTAAAATCACGTGTAAGATTGCTTCAACAAAGTTTCCAATGACGTTTTCATACATTGTTTATTTTGATTTGAGCAAGTGTTTTTTTACAAACTTTCTTTATGGTAAGAACTTAAGGTAAACATTGACCACTTAAATGCCAAGACATACCAATCATCAAACCCTTTGAAGATGCCGCTTAACTTCCGCTTGTTCAATGTCTTTGTCACATTACTTTTACCAAATGTTGTTTCGACGTTCATCTAACGTTTTTTGGACGTTATGGACTGTGGGTGAACGTTGTAAGAACGTACTTGAAACCAACTTTTACTCATTTTAAGGAAGTGCATCATATTCTAGTTAGCATTTTCTTGCATAAACAGGAAGTTAAATTTGATCATGTTATGCCAACAAAATATTTTCCTATAAATATTTCTAGGCTAGCAAAGTGATTTTCAATGCCTTGATACTGCGAACAGACAAACTAGAAATACACATTCGCTTTAAGTCTATGTATTGGCCATTATTTCAAAATTCTAATTCTTGTCTACGCAAAAAGTGCTCGATGAAAGCTTAGATCTACGTCGAAATCTACGTGTTTACGTGGGGATCGTGGGAATCTATGTGGAGGATCTACGTGGGGATCTACGTGTTTACGTGGGAAACACTATTGAAAAATAGACATGTATAGTTGTATTTTTCCACAGACCTTATATATATGCTAAGCGTCGTTTAATAATTAGAGTTTAATAGTAGCCTTGATTTCTTCATATTTTTAATTTCCTTTTTCTATCTATTTCTTCCAGACACCAACTTCACCATCCACTATGAATGATCCATTCAATGGACTCTCAGCGGAACTTTTACAGGCTCTTCAAGAAAGTGCTCTTCAAGGGAACAGCAGTCTATCCAGTATGCCTTCGAAATCACCAAGTAGTCATTACTCAACCAGTTCTTTGGACTTTTTGGAAGCTACCAAAGATACAATGATGAATCGACTCAATGCTATGGAACAAACCATGGGAATGCGCACTTCATCCTCAAGTTCTGGATCTGATTACTCAGGATCTTTAAGTCCAGTTGATTATGCTTTCTTTGGTCGTGAAGCCATGGAAGCACTCCAGAGACAACGACGCGAGCGACAACGAAAACCTCCAGAGGGATATTTGTGTCATTTATGTTTCTGCAAAGGTCATTATATTAAAGATTGCCCTGAGGTAAGAGATCCTTTGAAGGAATCTTTAATTTTATGACAGCCACCTTTCTAGAGAGAAAATCTTAAATCCCTAAAATCCTAATCTTATTTACATACTAATCAAAACTCCATGTTGCAGACCCGCAGGGATCCCAGCCCACTGGAAAATTTGGCCAAAATTTCGTCCCCGGTGGATAAATGAAGATCAGGGTGTTACTTAATTTTATTCAATGTCTTCCAGCTCTACCGAGTCGCAATTGAGTCCTCGGATTCTAAATGGACCCGTAGCTCAATGTTAGAGCAAATGTCTGCGAATGACATGGTTGTGAGTTCTAGTCTCGCCGGACCCGTTGGTTTTCCAACGGTTCTGGTGGCTGGTCAAAAGACAACATGAGAGCGAATTTATTCACTTCATTCTTATTCTTTCAATGTTTTCATTTCAGGCACGACCAAAGGGTGAGGGATTGACACCTTACCAAGGTAAGAAACGATGCTTCGGAGAATACAAATGTCCTTCTTGCAAACGAAAGTGGATGTCTGGCAATTCCTGGTCAAACATGGGTCAAATGTGCATCAAATGTTCCATTCTGGTGTATCCACATAAACAACGTCCTCTTGATAAGCCCGATGGTTTGGATGTATCTGATCAAACCAAAGAGCATCCACAATCCCTTTGCGAGAAATGTAAAACTCTTGGATATTATTGCCGAAGAGCTGCAAGTTAGATTGTCGTTGATTCCGTCGTAAGTAATCCGTCATTGACGTTCTTTTAACGTTATTAGACGTTAGTGATGTTATATTAACGTTTATAATGACGTTATAATGACGTTAGGTTGACGTTATTGATGTTAGGTTGACGATCTTGACTGACAGAATGTGGCCAAAAGGACCTGCTGTGTTGGATGTGTATTTTGGGATCGGGGTAAATTATTTAATGCTTTAAACTAGATTGTATATTAGACTTCAAAGGTGTTTGAACCTTCGTAATATGGAATTTCAAGCAATATAAGATATATGGTTGACTTGTCAGGGTTTTTGGTGCAACAAAATAAATGCAATATAGAGAGTGGTTTATATTGTCTAGATTTTAGATCATTTTAGATTTATGAAGTTTGATCATTTATCTTTTATTATTTAAGTATTATTATTTCTGCCATGCTTCCAGTATTGTTCAATGGCGTTTATAAATATTCCCAAATTCTAATTATATTTTTGTTTTGTTCTTTGGAATTTTGGGAATCAGGGTATTTATTTGATAATGTATATTAGTCTTTATACTATTCCGAGAACTTGATCGACAATTTCACTTCAATTTCAATGGATTCTTTAAAAAAACTAAGATCAACGCAAATTCTTGCAAATTAAAATGAAACTCAACATGTTTGCAGTGCCTTTTTTAGAAGATATTTAGGCCTTTAGGCTTTATTTTTGACAAAATTTAATTTATATACAAAATTTAATGATATTACTATTTTTTCTGAGGAGCATATATTCTCAATATTTTGGACCCAGTCTTTTTGTTTATCAACCCCAACCCCTTTTTGTGTAAAGTAAGTAAACCTATTAATTTTCTTTTACGAAAAATGTAGAAAATATTGTCAACTAATTTTTTTATTATATAAAATATAATTCTTTTCACCGCTTGCTCGTAAACAATAACTTAATATTATACGGCATTTTTTCAGGTTATTTTTCAAACTTGTTTTTCATAGTGTATTCACAGCTTTACAACATTTTGATGTAATACAGCGGAGCGAGAAAAAATCCTTAAAGCTTGGTATACACTGAGAATTGAGTTTGAGATATTTTGTTCGTGTTACAGTTTTCTGTTTATTTTGATACTTTGACTTGGCTTAACTTATTTTGAAATATTGAATTATATATCCTTAGTGCCGTTAGTTGGTCTAATGTCGACATTGCTATTGTAATTCCAACAGCATTCTTTAAAGTTAGGAATAATATGAAGGTCGGAATCGCTGATGGGAACTATTTTTCTTTACTTAGCGAATAAAGAAGAAAAAATATTTTGTCTATCAGTGATCCCGACCCTCCTAATATTCCTATCTCTTAAAAGGTTGTCGAAATTAGAAGAGGGATGTCGACATTAGAACAACTTACGGTAATACATAGGGTTTTGAATGTGAAATGAAATTATTTTGAATGTCTTGACAGGTTTAGAAATTAATACTGCTTAAGCTTAAGAAATTTATTTATGTAATCTTTCTTGCTCCCTAAAGAAGTTTTCATCTTAAAATTCAACAACAACTTAAAGACATTTGTGAATGACTTCACAATTTTAAGCATTTTTAAAGTATTCGTTCAACGTCTGAATTTTTGAAATTGTCACGATAACTAGACTCAAATTAATTATTGTATTGTCAAGGCATTCAAAATACTCTTAAGGTCAATTTTATCCTTTTATAAAAGTTGTAAGGGAATCTATATATTTTATACAATTTTTTGAACATATTTAGATTTTAAAAATTGATTTGAGATGTTTTACAAAATTTTATTGGAATTTTTTTCTTTACGTTTTGATTTTTTGATTGTAGATTTTTGAAAAAAGTATTTTTTTTCTTCGGATAAAGATTTATTATGCAGAACGAATTTTTTATCGGATAATTATAAAATTTTGAAGAAAGTATGTTTTGAGAAGGGAAAGATTTATTGCTTATGGGTGTACACGAAAGTAGCTTTATTGAAAACAAAGAAATATTTTAAAGGGGAGCTAAGTTAAATTATTTTGAACACAAAATTTCCAGGAACCAATCCGAATTGAAATTGAAAAATTTGAAAATATTTCTAATTTGAAAACTTAGTAGTTTATTCCCCAAATTCAAATCTAAAAAATAGTTTGAGAGTCAACAAAACAATAATATAAACACCTTAAAAAGCAAATTTATGAGCAACTTTGAGGACAACAGCAATATATTTGGATTATTATATCACATTTAAACAAAATTTATTATGCATTTCATTTGATTTTTGTTGTTTTACGAAATTCGATAGAAAGATTTAAAGTATTTTATTTTTGTGCTTGAATTTTTTTGTTTTTTTTGTTCGGTCAGATTTTGGTAAGTTATTATTATTATTATTATTATTAAGTTAAAATAAATTTGAAAGAAAAAAAGTTATATTCTGTATTTTAAACATAAAGTATTTTTGATGTTATTAACTCTTTTGCCGCCATTATTGTATTGTTATTATTACTATTATTTTCCAAGAAAAATATTAAAAAGAACGAAATTGATTCTTTGTCTGATTAATTCCAATTTTTGATCCAGGGTACACCTAGACTAGAGTTTACTCTTATCGGCTTAACTTTATTTTTTCGATATTTTTTATGACGCTGCGAGTCAAGTGAAGTAGACTAGGAGCAAATGACGAGGTCACCATTTTGAAAGAAATTGTCAAAATTCCAAATAACAAAGAAACCTTTTGAAGCTGAAAAATATAGTTAAGAATGGAAAACAAACATGATTAACAGATTTGCAATCCCTTATTTTCAAATAAAAACATTGTTTCATCCTGTTTTAACCTTCCAAAAACAACTAAAATCTGCGCCTAAGCAAAAGCATGTTACCATATAGTACCGGGCCACTTAATCGCGCCATCCAGTCTATAAAAAAGCTTTAAGTGGACAACGGGCTAGGGCATACCCTGCCCCACATACCAGGTGGGATCCCTTCCTACTGGTAAATTTTTGCTAAAAGTTTGTTCCCATTTGGAAAAATACCCTACAATTTCAGCCTCTTTGTTGGAAAAGTGACTTTAAATTTCATTCCCATTTTTGAAATTAAATCGAAAAACCACTCGAAAACTAGTCTTTGAGCTTGTAACAAAAGAATTCCCCATCGAGATTACGATAAAAATCTTCATGCCCACTGATGGAAAGAGGTTTCCCTGGGATGTGATACAGGGGGTGTTTTAGTCCTTGATTGTCGTGAATGACCCAATCTGATTTCAGACTTTTGCAGTGTAAATACAGGCCCGGCGGAAGACCGGGGAGACTTCAGGCTTCCCACTTTTGAGCAAACGAGATTTTTTCTCAAATTCCTAGTAGCAAATGTTATCTCATTTTGAGCCTTCAGCCTCCCCCCTTTAACGGTTGTTCCACCGGGCATGAAATAGACCTTCTTCAAAGGTTCTATGATATTAGAAAAGTCCATGGCAAATCCGTTCTATTCTTTTTTCAGAACCCTCTCTACCCGACGTCAAATCGAGAAACAACTTTAAATTATGAAAAGTAGTAAAATACCCAAAATTATCGAAACATTTAGAACTTTATTGTACTTTCATCTATAATTAAAAATCGTACGGGACTCTATTTGACGTTAGATGCATGTTGAAACTACGTTATGGACCTTTAATCTTGTTTAACCAGCTTTTGGATCCCTTCAAAAAGACTCTGCTTGACAAGCATAAATACTAATACCTTATTCAACATGAAATTATATTTTTACAGATGTAGGGCTTGCAATAGTCATCGGCTATAAGGTATTTACTTCTACCAAGTATAATACACTTCAATTTTTGTATATTTATATTTTTACAGCTGTAGGGATAGCAGTAGTCATTGGCTATAAAGTATTTACTTCTGCCAAGTATAATACACTTGAAGCTTTGTACGGGTATTACTTATTTTACCCAGTTGAATATATTACAGTTTATAGCTCACTTTAATCGAAGAGTTCCTTCACTTTGCAAATCTCAATTTTCAGTAGACTTCAGCCATTCAAGATGGGAAAGTTGGTTGCATTCATAACACTTTTATTTTTTATAACAATATCTTTTTCTGCTCCAATAGAAGACCAAATAGTTGGTAAGATTTTTTTCCAATTCGTTTGAGTTGGTTTAATGTTAAGGTTGTATCCCGAAGGGGGGGGGGGGGCAAAACTACTGGCAAAGGAAATCTAGCGAGGCAGTAAGTGAAAGAAAAATGTTGGTCAAAAATGACCATCTCCGCTTTAAGGCCGTTATATGGATTGTGACGTTACATGGACGTTGACGTCTTGATAGAGGAGTGTACAGGTTTGGCGGAGTGACGGTATTAGCTCTTTTTTCCGTCGGTGTTTCGCAAAGAAAAAAAAGAGTTTTGTTTTTGCTATCGTGCTAATGGTGATCAAAAAAGATGTATCAGTATTTCGAAGTTCGCGACCCACGTACTGTCTTCTCTTGATAGAGGTACTTCTTTTTATGAAAGAAAATATAAGAAAGATTTTACCACCCTCCCGCCCTACAGATATTGGTTGCCGACAACCTTATTTCTAGTTTATGTTAGTTTATCACTAGCTTGGGGACTAATTTTCCCCAAAACTGATTATGGGTTAGCCAAATATTTCAATGCCAAACCTTAAACGCATTTGTCTCGATCTACTCTGCTTCTCCATACCCAGTTGTACGATTCGGAAATTATTCATAGAATTATGTTTCACAGGTCTATCGACCGCTACGAAATAATTTCAGATTTATAAAATTTATGTCTAATCTTCATCTGTCGTCCAGTCTTCAGAAGATATGGACAGAGAAGACGTTGTTTTGGTCTTTCTTTTTCGAACTAGGTGAAGGTTAT
The DNA here is from genome assembly GCF_902728285.1 of Clytia hemisphaerica. Classification (NCBI taxonomy): domain Eukaryota; kingdom Metazoa; phylum Cnidaria; class Hydrozoa; order Leptothecata; family Clytiidae; genus Clytia; species Clytia hemisphaerica. The sequence goes on from NW_027103394.1 coordinate 1,006,776, forward strand.
TGTTCTAGGGCTTCCTCTTACATGCCAAATGAAATCACGATTTTCTAAATTCATTTTCATTAAACAGGATTTTTTATTTTTGCTTTTAATTTAGGACCACAAGAAGACGAGAACCACGTGATAATGAAAAGATTCGCTTGTGCAAATGTAATCAATTTTATTTGCACCGATTATTGGGCGATTGGATGTAACTATAATCCATTCATTCTATCCAAATGCAGTATTATTTGCAAAATATGTCGAGAACAACGACCGAACGATTTTTGAAAAATGAAAACTGTAACGATTTGTTTAAAATTTATTATACTAAACCTAGCCCGGGGTCCACTTAAAGCTTTTTGATAGAATGGATGGCGCAATTAAGTGGCCCGGTAGTATATGGTAATATGCTTTTGCTTAGGCGGACTGTAAAACAGTCCGCCAGATTTTAGTTGTTTTTGGAAGGTAAAAATAGTATGAAGCAATTTTTTTATTTGAGAATAAGGGATTGCAAATCTGTAATTGATGACTGTTTCTCATTTTTGATTATATCTTTCAACTCCAAGTAGTTTTTTTGGTATTTGGATTTTAAAACATTCTTTTTCAAAATGGCGACCTCGCCAAACGCTCCTAGTCTACTTCACTGGACTCAGCGTCATCAAAAATTATCAAAAAGCAAAGTTCAGCCAGAAGTAGACTCTAGTCTATACTAAACCCAGCTGGCACGCGACGTTGTTTCAACGTTCATCTAACGTTATATGGACGTTGTGAACGTTAGATAAACGTTGAAACAACGTTGTGTGACAGCTGGGAAAAGATTATACTGGAGAAGAAAGAGGTTTTTTTAGCACATGTTTCTCCTATAAAGTTGTGCATTTTCCTATTTTTGTAAGTTTATTTATACACCCCTGTCTCACAGCCCCGGTGTAACTTTTTTTCCTCAGGGGGTATAAAACTTCCCAGTGGGAATAGAAATCCTGATGGTACACGTTTTTTTATAAGAACAAACTATATATAAGAACATAAGGCTTTGATGGCCGAAATACTAAGAACAAGCTAAGAACATTTTAAGGCTTTGCCGACTCAGATAAATGAAGAAAAATACTCAAAAAAAGGTGAAAACAAGAACATGGTAATAACATTTTTAGGCTTAAAACTCAAAAAGTTAAGAACATCCAAAAGGCTTAATTTTGGATGTTCTTATAAAAAACGTATATAGATGTTAAAAGATCCAGTAGGGATGGTTTGGGACTGTATTTTTTAAACATTGAATTTCGAGCTGGGATGAAATTAAAGTCAAAATTTGGAGAGGATCTTAACGACGACGTCAAGAATTTTTACAAAAACTTAAGTTCTTGTTGAATTTCTTCCAACTCGAAGATGACCAAAAGGCAAAGCTAGTTTTATAAGGAAGGACATACACTTTCTTTGTTTCATTCCCAGATGCAACAAGATTGCGCCCTGTTAACGAATGCCTTAACGGAAGAGTTCAACCCAGTCCAACTTCAATACAGGAAACGAGAGGAGCTATATAGTGCCCAACAAAAGGAAGAGCTGATTGCAGTTTATCTCGCGAACGTCGAGAAACCAAAACCTCGCAGTCCCAGACCAGACAAAAATCGACCTAATGATTGCCAGTCAAGAACAAGGATACAGGCAATACATTCAAATGAAACAGCCAGCGACTTTCTGCGAGGTCTTGCCAAGACCTTGCAAGATCTGATAAGATCATGCAAGATCCTGCAAGATCTTGTGATATGTCAGATCTTACAAGTTCTTACCATAAGATCTTGCCAAGAAAATCCAAGATTTTGCACAAGTACTCTTAATAAGATTTCATTGAGTCAGAATGTTTCAAGTCGTTTAAGAAATTTTTCTCTGAGATATAAATACACAAAAGAACTATAGCGTGGTAGATTCTATCCCCCATCCTCGCCTGGGGCTAATATGGTTAAATTTAAATAGAACCTCACGTTCCTTACTTGACAAATTTTGTTGTTATTTTTGCGTATTTTTAACAATCTTATTCCATTTTTAATCATGATTTAGACTGTCATATTTATATCAGTAGGTATTTTGACATACAACAATAATATTCATTACGGTTATGATTTGTCTATCTAGATCCGAGTCGACTTAACAGTCTCTCTTACCCCCTTACACTAGTTCGTCTAGTATATTTCCTCCCGCTCCCTTGATCTGTGGCATTTGGGGTCACTCTTTGGCCGTTTCTCTTTGGAGGTTGGTCACTTGATTGTGACGTCTAGATTCTCTAGGGCCTCTGATGTTCACGCCACCCGTCTTGCCTTTTGTACAGAGCCTCTAGTATACGCCCTCTGTTTTAAGGCTATGCCGCCTATGGTATAAGCCCTCTGAATTAAGGGTATACTACGCCATCCACTTAGTTCCTCTAGGAGTGACCCCAATGTATCCGCCACACTTGTACATAAAACTTATAAAATACTACAGAATATATTTCATCAGGGTCAAACGACTCAACTTTGTGTCTATTTCTTGTCTCCCAGTCACTAACTTACATAGTTAAGACTTTTTCAAATAGTTTTTCGATTTTATGAAAATACACAACTTATTATGCACATGTAAGAATTTTATATTGAAGTTTACAACGACCATTGATAATATTCACATAAAATTACAATATGTAAATTAGGAAAAATTATAAATTATAGATAAAATAAAAATGAAATTATAAATTAAAATCAAATATTATTAATTAAAACTAGCCGTATGCGCAGCGTCGCACGCTACGTGTCCCAATACAGTGAATCACCACACATCTAAAAAATTCTAACGGAAGAAAGATAGAGGCCGATTGATGATACGATTTAGATTTTAGGAAAGGAGAAAAAAGATAACATTGCATTGCAATTTTTAGCCACAATTAAGTAAATGGCTTAGAAAAATTATATTTTAGATCTTCTTAGCCATCGTAGCTAGCCATCGTGGTTGGACATTCGAGAAAGATTTTGAAAGACTATGAAAGACTTTGAAAGACTTTGAAAACTTTGAAATTGATAGGGAGCCGCAAACAGAACGTTTTAAAGAGCGTCTGAATAATAACTCTTTAAAATGAAAAATAAAATTTGGGAAGAAAGTTGATTTTAACCCATCCAGCTCCACACGTCCTGTATAGACAATAGTATCTTGGGGTCTCAAAGTTAGTCTAGTGGTAGGAAATCTGCTTAAGGTGCAAAAAGATGATGGTTCAACGCCATGAATAGGAGACTTTGTAGAGCTTTGTTAGATTTTCGAACACTGCTTACAAAACGCTGTAAACACACACGTTTTAGCGTATTAATATATAGATTACAAATATTAGAAATAACTTATTATTTATATTCCCCGTGAAAAATGGAAAAAGTTGCAAAAGAGCCCTTGGAAAAATTATTATCATACCTTATAAGTAAGGACGAACGAACTAAAATTGGTCTTTTACCCCTTAGAAATTTTAGAATAAACTTTTACCCCCTGGAAGGTGAGAAAATACTTCTTTATACCAGTGAAAAAATTCTCACCGATTACCCCCATCTTCGTCACCATGTATAAATATAAAATTGAATGTCCCAATTTCGGGGAGATTCCCAAAAACAGCATAGGCGATCTTCTGTAAGGACAACAGTGAAATTTGACATACAAGTGCGAAAAGGCATTATACCTCAAAGGTTTTAGCCCATGAAGTAGAAGCCCGAAAGGCTATAATGGAATCTTCTTGGTAGGATTTGAAGCCAACCAAATCCTATCAAAATTGCGTGGCTTAGCGCGTCCACCTGGTTTTTACACAAATGACAGATTGAAACTAAAATTTACAACCAAATTTCGAAAAAGACATGACTCGAAAAGAAAAGAATCGCTACCCAGCTGGCACACAACGTTGTTTTAACGTTCAAATAACGCTATTTGGACGTTGTGAATGTCACATGGACGTTGTTTTGACGTTGTGTGCCGTCTGGGTAGATTCAATCCGTCACCAAAAATACAGTGCATATTTTAAAGCTTCACTTTTATTTTTTGCATGAGAAATTTTAAAGATTCGATTCTAGCCCTTCAGGCTCATACTTCATTGGTTTTAGCGACATAAATCGTGTTTAAATATGACAATAGTGAAATATATGAATTATCGTCCAAAAAGAACATAAAATGTAGCCATGACAACAAGAGCCAAAAGGCTGGCATTGAATTTGATTGTGACAGCAGGTGAGTTACACAAATCGTCCTTGCAGCAAGCGGTAATCTATTGTGAGAAGACATTTTATTAAACACCCCTGTCTCAGTGATCCAGCTGAAACTTATTTTTTAATTGAATGAGATCCAAATATTGAGTATAAAGTTATAAAATGTCGCAAAAATTATTGATATAATTATTAATTTCACTTTTTTGTTTGAATTTGTCCGCTTTTTTGGGACATACTGTAATTATCCTAAAATACACGTTTCTTTTTTTAAGAAACACACTTTTAAGAAATAGGAGGCTCAGAATGCCTAAAAACTAAGAAACATCTACTCTTGTCTCCCGAATAGACGGGGGTCCAAATAAGCAGGGGGTAGGAAAATTTTCTAAATTCTAATAAGCGGGGGAGATGAATTAAGAGGGGGGGAGGGGTAATTTGAAGACAGAGTTTTTTTTAACTGAAAATGACATTTTTATTTCAGATTTTTAAGAACCTTCCAATCAAAGCAAATGTTATTGTTCTTTGCATGAAAATAGGCTGATGATGTCAAAAAGTTTAGAAACATGTAAGAAACATTTAAAGGGACATTAAAGTAGTAAAATGTAAACATTGCGCGAACCACGTGTCATTAAAGAGAACAATTAAAATCACGTGTCCAAAACAAACTTGTAAAACAATTGAACAATCAAAATTAGCCATATTTGGTTTGATTTTTTATTTTGACATGTGACATTTGTTTTGATTTTGTATCCGCTGCATACAATTTGCTTACAAATTTCGCAAGTACTGTTATGTCCCTTTAAGGCTCAAAGGCCGAGGCTGCTTGGTAAAACTAGTCTCTTAAAAAAAACGTGTAGTAACCTTACCTCGCACTTCTTCTTCTTGTCACATAAAAGCATTTTGCCACCTTCTGTATCGCATTCAGTTCGTTTGGAGCATTTAGCATCATTCACGAAACCACCGTCATGTCTGAAAAAGAATATGACAGTTTAAAAAAAATGTAAAGTTTCCGGAAACCAGCCGGCTGAAAAAAGGAATTTTTCTGAACCGGCCGCAGACTATGGGTTCATCTATATGTTTCATCATAAAGAAATCAATTTGACCGTTCAAGCTATCAAACGTCGTTTGGTTAGATAATCCCGCTTGTAAATGAAGTTTTGTTCGTTAAAAATAGCAAAAGAAATATTTTTCCGGTCGGCCGCAACATTCTTTTATTTTCTCCTGAAAAAAACTTTTAATTACGCTACAAGACTGTGAAAATTCAGCAGTTTTTAGGAGAAAAGCTAGAAATTGATTTAATGAAGGCTGCCATGAAGGACGAGGAAATCGTGCTCAGCGAGACAAAAAGACTTACTCGTGTTTCAGTTTTAAGCACCGATCATGCTCATGATCATCGAGACAAAAAGACTTACTCGTATTTCAGTTTCAAGCACCGATCATGCTCAGCGAGACAAAAATCTCGATCACCGCAGTCCTCACTGCCAGTACATTTCCAACATTCTGCCAATTGACCGTTTGCTGTTAAATTAATTAAATCGTATTTTACAGGTTACGTTTTCAAATAAGAATGATACCATTTGCTTACTGAGGCCCCCGCCAGTGGACCTTTAATTCAAGTAATCACGCAAATTGTTCTCCTAAATTCACGCACTCACGCAATGTTTTTACAATATTCTCGCAATAAGCTTTCCAATTCACGCAATTTTTTGTTAATATTCACGCATTCACGCAAGTGAAAAAGCCCATTCACGAAATCACGCAATCGCTGGGGGCCCCCTTACTTATCGTTTAACACTCATATTAAAAAAAAATCAATTGATCCTGCTGTCATTGGCAAAAATTAGATCTTGCTCCGAAATAATTATTTTAGACTTTGCTTTTTTTCTGTTCATCAAAATTAGTTTCCTTAAGGCACTACTAAGACTTGAATTTAAATTCTTTGACAACCCAGCTGGCACACAACGTTGTCTCAACGTCCATCTAACGTTATATGGACGTTGTGAACGTTAGATAAACGTTAAAAGAATGTTGTGTGCCAGCTGGGAAACCAAAAATTACAAACCTGTGTGGATTGATAGAGTCGTCAGGACAAGTGCAATAAGAGAAATTTGAAATTTGTCCATTCTTTTCCGTATAGAATAAATTTCTAAAAGAAATAAAATAAGACAGGATGTTTAATTTTGATTAAATCTGATTCTTGATATGCGTAAGTCATTTTTCTAGCGGAAATACCCGAAAAAATCCGGGATTTGACCCCTCTCTGTTACTTAAAATAGAAAAACAGAGGTCAAAATCTGGCTTTTTTTGGGTACTTCTGTTAAAAAATATGACGTTATCTTGACTTATGCATATTAAGCATTAGATATTTTATTCGATTAATGTTTTCTCAAAAATACAAGCAAAATTTTCGATTTCAAAATTATTGAATTATAACTAAAAGAACTTTTCTGTAAATCTTGAAGATTTAATTGAAAAGTACAAAAAAAAATCAATGTACCTCTACGACTTGTTCGAAATGACACCGAAGCAAAAAAAGAAAGAAATTTTTTATTAAATTAATCCGTTATGGAATAATTTAGTGACAAAAGTTTTTATTTTAGAAAAAATGTTATACATTATTGAACGAATGAATTGGAAATTATCTTTCTCAAAAGAGAATTGTACTGAATCGATTGAATATGTATGAGACTCTGATTGGTCAGTTTTTTACACGTTTTTATAAGAAACATCCAAATTTTTTGCGTGATCTTAACTTTACTTTAATGAGTATTTTTGTCCATTTTCCTAAAAAATCGGGTGTTTTAGAGACCACAGAGCCTTTTAAAATGTTCTTAACTTGCTCCTAAAATTTTGGCCACCGAAGCCTTATGTTCTTATGTAGTTTGTTCGTATAAGAAAACGTGTACTGAGAATAACATTTCACCATTTCATGTATTGATCATAGAAATCATGAATATGACCTTTGATAAGGGATGAGAATAACATTTCACCATTTTATATTTATATACTCATTATAGAACTTTGACAAGTGTTTTTATTTTGTTTATTAGTAACTGTTTCCTTCATCGGCCTTCATTTCCTTGGTTACCTACCCAGCTGGCACACAACGTTGTTTCAACGTTTATCTAACGTTCACAACGTCCATATAACGTTAGAGGAACGTTGAAACAACGTTGTGCGCCAGCTGGGTAGGAACTCCATTAAAATGATTGACCTTGAATCCTTAAATATTTTTGAATGAAGTATCTTGACCAAAACATTAATATTTTCAATTCTGCTCCAAAAATAACTTTTCCCTAAAGAAATTTTCTACTGATGAAAAAAAAATTTTGATGTCTAAAAGCTTTAGTACACGCTTTTTTTTAATAAGAATACACTTTATAAGAATGTCCATGATGAAAATGGTCAAAAAATTAAGAATATGGTAAGAATATCACCATCATGGAATTTAGCAACTGAACCCAAAAATGCCATTTTTAATGCATTTTAACCTGTAGATTGCCAATTTCGATCTTAACCTAAGAATACCGTAAGAATATTCTTGGATGATTTTCGCCAAAAAGTTAAGAAAATCCATGATGGAATGAAAATACACCATTCTTATAAAAAAAAGCGTGTAATTCAGTAATACTTCTTTTCGACCGTAGCCACCAATTACCAAGCGAGCCTTTTTTCGTCCGGTTTACCACTTTAAAACCGCACCAGTCTTTTTTTCGCACCTATAGACAATAGAAAAAGGTTTCAAAAAAGGATTTGATCGACTTTAGGGGGAAATAATTAGATACTTAAGTGACTCGTGCCTGACCGCACGACTTCGGTCGAAAAGGGGTAATATTGGGTTTTCCAGAAGGCACATCAAATCTACTATGCATTATCATTCTTCCTTAGTTTCGTTGCCAAATTCAAAGTCTTATACTATCGTAAACACGAAAGGCGCCATTTTTCTAGAGGAGCATGCCAAGCCATTTGTTGATTTCCTTTATCGTTACGCATTACTTTTAATAGAGTCCATTAGTAATTGATTTTGCCTGGCACGAAAACTTTTCATTTTTTAATACGGACAATGGTTCCCCTGGATATATATAATAAACAAAATATCTAAAAAAATAAGTGGTTCCAATCAAACGCCAGGAGATTTTGTTCTAGCCCCATTGAAGTATCTATCTGAAAAAAATAACTTTGGTTTAAAAGTTTTGAAATTTTTAGTTTCTATTCCCAAAGATTTAAGGGCTCTGACCATAGTCCAAAAATTGATTTCGGTATTTGAACTTAAAAGTTATATTTCAGGTTCCTTAACACTTTTAACAAAGAATTGCCTTTATAAATTACTTTTTAATCGAATCCCTTAAGAGTAATTAAGAATTTAATTGCAAAAATGACGTTATGAACTTTAAAAAGATGTTAATAATATGTTGCATCACCCTCATTTACAAAAAGTGCTTAGTTTTAATGAGTAATTAACTTTTTTGTTTCAAAATTTCTTTACATTGTCCGCAAAGAGTTAAACTATTTAAAATTTTTCGGAAAATTTTTCTAAAAAGATGTGTCGAAAGTTATGACTGTTTTTTTAAGCAAAATCTGGATGAAAAATTGATGAAAAACCACTATTTTGAAGATTTCGAGACAAAGAAGCATTTACAAAAATTTTCCGCAAAAATTTATATTGATCGGTAAAAGATACACCGTCTACTGCGAAAAATTTTCCAAAATGTTTTTTCTTCGCCAAAACTAAGCTCTTCAAAGTTGAAATACTCTTTCTCGCAAAAGTCTTCATTTTCTTCTTCATCAAATTTTTTCAATGCAATTTTTGGATTTTCAGATTTAGGAATAGTTTGTCTAACAGAAAATGTATAACATGCCATAGTTTAGTTGGTTACATCAGTCAGAAAACACATTTTAAACACGGCAATTATGAAAAATTCACTATGGTCAGAGCCCTTAACATGCTTATATCATATATTGGTTTTCCTTGAGGATGAGATACATTGAGGAGACTCACAGCTGTCATCCCGGAAACCAAAAGATTCTTAGGCAAATGGGCTGCAAAAATCACAATATCTAATATCAGGTTTCTTAAGGATGACAAAAAAAACAAAATCTCTAGCATCTATTCTTTTAAAGGCCAAGGTTTACGAAAAAAGGTCCCGGAAAAGGGTAAAAAAATTCACAAAATTCCGGTTTTTGTCCTCAACTTTAGACTTAAAATTTCCAATTTTCAAAAATCGAGTGACACTCCCGTCATTTCACAAACCTAGTATCATAGATGGACCTTATAATATAAAGCGGATGAAAATTTTTTCACATTATGTTAACAGGTGTGGAAGCACATGAGAGATAATTTCCAGACCACGCTCTACACTTTCGATCACAATGTCTCATTCTCATTGACTTTTAGTCTAGCCTGAAATTTTACGACCCGAAAAAATCGTTATGTATTTTTTCATACGTCAATCGAAAATGTGTCAAAATCGAAACTTTGTCATTAAGTAAATTGAATTAAACGAGGGTGTATACTCGATATTCTTTCACGATTGGAGCAACGCTATACACCTTTTTGACCGTAGCCGCCGATTGCCTCGCGAGCATATTTTTGTTCGTTTTACCACCCTAAAACTGTCCCAGTCTTTGTTTCGCACCTATAAAGATAATAGAAAAAGTGTATAAAAAAGATTGGATCGAGTTTAGGGTGGTAAATTAGATAATAAAGAAGCACGCACTGACCGCGCAACTACGGTCGAAAAGATGCATTATACATCCTATTCTACGAAACGTCCAAATGACGTCCATCCAGCATACAAAACGTTAGATGGAGGCTGAAGCAAAATTATTTCAAGTCCCACCCTCGGGGAGAGCACTGACCTTGACGGCCGACAGGTTGAAAAGTTGACCCTGTCAGATATGAATTTTTGGTAAAATAGTGACTCTGTCAGAACGAAATCCACCTAAAACACATTTTTAGAACTTCGGTTGTAGAAACCTTTAGTGCTTAAGAACATTATTCTCCCTATTCCGACTCAAAGCCTCTGGAACATGTTGTTGTTTTGAAATGAATAGTTAGATCTCAATGGGGAGATTATTGAAATAATTATTTTCAGACATTAAAAAAGCAACCAGAATGTCATACTCTATTCCATGGTACACTACGTTTTTCCGACGTTTATCTAACGTTCACAACGTCCATATAACGTTAAACAAACGTTGAAACAACGTTGTGTGCCAGCTGGGATTTTTTTGAGTGGTATCAGTCTTTTTTGGTTTGAATTCGTCTTAAAAAGTTCAAATTGTTTACCCAGTTCTGGGGTTTAGGGTTTTGCTCACTCTTTTGGGCATAAGTTCTACTGGGTCTGATTCGCGGGGACTCTCTCAAAAATATTCAAAATGTTATCTAGTTTTGAACAAGCAGTTGCGAAAGATGCTACGGATCATATAGCCCTGGGACCACTTATAGCTTTTTGATAAGTGGCCCGGTGTTATTTGACGGGCTTCATTTTTTAGCTTTGCTTGAGGTGGTAGCAAAACATGATACTAGATCCAGTCCCTTTTTAGAGAAAAACAAACAGAAAACCATGTCCAATAGATAATAATTATTTTCAAATTTAGGAGGTATTTTAATGTTTTTATTATAGTTTCATAAACTTTGATGGAATTTTAGAAAACATTTTATTGTTTTGATTTTTTCATATAATTTTTGAAAATGAAAGTGAAAAAATTCAAGATGGCGAAACCCTCTAGTCTACCTCACTGAATTCAGCGCGATCAAAATCTTTAGAAAGTAAAGTTCAGTTAGAAGTAGACTCTAGTCTACGGACCCAAGGATTGGCTGGCTCCCTGCTGTCAATTAATGATCTTGAAAAAGCAATCCAGTCTACAGAATCAAAATCAAAAATAAAACCCTCTTTCTTGGCATTGAATCACAAGCACATTATTCACTTTCGATTATTAGATGTCTTCCTGTTCATTCGAAATCTCGATAGTATGGGCGAATCTAATTATCAAATACTATAAACACGTGAGTTTCTCTAATCATAATTAGGTCACGTGGATATGGGACATACACCACCTAAAATTGTCTGGAATCTCCAAGATTACTTTTCCATTATTTAAAGGACCGTTTACATGTACGCAAGCTGGCCCGGCTAGTTGATGTTAGGTCACAGTTTTTGACGAATCAAATGGTTGAAATAGATCACGTGACGTTCGAAATCCATCCCACCTCACCTAGTTGAGCTAGCCTGCCTCCATATGAGTTGCCCCTTAAGTCCGGTCTCCACCTTCGCGCGCTTCGATCGCACTTTCTCGAGCAAAGCTTCCACGCTATTGGTCAAAAGAAAAATGAAGCAACTCCATTGGCGCGATCTGACGTAACGGTTGAAAAAAGTTGAAATGTGCTCAACTTTTTTTTCGAGCGGGCGCTACATATTTATGCCATAATCTTTTTTCCAAGCAAAAATGATTGAAGCCAAAAAGTGCGATCACAGCGCACTCAAGTGGAGACCAGCCCTTAAGTCAAATTGAATTTCATATTTTCTCTAAGACAACTTTGACTTTTTCGTCTCCGTGGAAAAATTTAAGACGTCAAAAAATTGAATTTTAGACATTCGAAATCGAAAAATTGACTTTAGACGTTACTGCGTTGTCTGTCTCACAGCTCATGCAAAGCTTCTTCCCAGCTGACACACAACGTTGTTTCAACGTTCATCCAACGCTATATGGACGTTGTGAACGTTAGATAAACGTTGAAACGTTGTTGTGTGCCAGCTGGGTTCCAATAGTGGCAGTGGAGATAAAAATTTCTACCAAAATTTCAATGAGCATAGAAAATTATATTGTTAAAAGGTAAAAGAATCCAGTCATAGTTTTGGAGTGCAATATTTTATCAAATTTCAAAATTGAATGAAATCAAAGTCAATTTCCAAGTGGGGCTGAAACTATACTCTGCTTTTCCCACCTTAATTATATGGTTGATTACATTTAGCTTAGATTTGTAAAGGACGAGCGGGGCGATAAATCCGTAATAGCCCCGCTTTTTTGTAATCGCCTTGATGTAAACAAAAATTTCTATTGGTTGAAAGAAAAGTATCGTACGATATTTTGATTGGTTAACAAAATATCATACGAAATTTTTAAGCCAATCAAAATAAGAGTGTCAGTCGAATGTTTTTTATAGTTTCGAATGTTTTTATAAGTTTCGAAAAGAATAGCGATTGAGTATTCTTCAATTCTTTTTTGACCATATAATTAACGCGGAATAACATGGTATTCTCGGGTGATTTTGGATTAATAACCCCTCGTTTCATTGAAAACCCTTCAAAATAGCCCTCACTACGTTCGGGCTATTTTGAAATGTTTTCAATGAACCTCGGGGTTATTAATACCAAATAACCCTCTAAACCATGTTATTACTAGTACGAATAAGTGGTGACGGTTCTGTGATACAGATTATCCTTCTGTTCTAAGAACTCTAGAATCTGCTTATGTAGCTAACCGTAACATTACAAAGCAAAATTTGCATGACATTTTGATACTTCATTAAAATAATTATGAAATGGATTATCGAATAAATACCAAAAACCGGAAGTATGTTGTGCAATTAATTAACCTTTTTTAATCAATTCCATGAAGTTCAGGTATTTAAATTTGAATTTACGTCATAATTTCGATTTCCGTTTTACTTTATCATTACTTTTGATAAAGTTCTTGGATTTATTTTATTATTCTCAGCATATTTTTGAATAGGCCATACCATTTTATCCTAATGCAATAGTTAGGACAGGACAATAGGCTTATACAAAGATAGCACAACTTAGCAATCGTTCTACGTAAAAGTTACGACATCAGGCTTATCTAAACCCGTTCTGTTTTAATTAATGATAGTTTAAAGCATGCTAAATTCTGATTAGATAATTCACAATTTCCTAGATACAACGTCAATTTCACGTGTTTTACGTCACCGATTAGATTTTAATTTTAATTTATTATTTATTTAGTTGCTATTTTGATGGCTTCAGCAATTTAGTTTGGCTTTTACTGCAATTTAATTAGACTTTTGCTTATCTTAGTTTAAACTATGCTAAATTCTGATCAAACAATTTACCATCTCCTAGATACAACGTCAATTTCGCGTGTTTTACGTTATTGATTAGATTTTGATTTTAATTTGTTATTTATTTAGTTGTTATTTTGACAATGTGCATATTATCTCATTTGATTTAAGTTGATAAGCCAAAAATATTTTCTTTTTTATAAGAACAAACTATATAAGAAAGACTTCGATGGCCAAAAATTAAGAATAAGTTAAGAACAAGTTAACAGTTTTAAGGTTTTGGCGGCTTTAAAACACACAATTTCCCACAATTTCCTATACTAGGAAAGTAGCATCTATGGTATGTGTTCACCTTCCTTGACACATTCTCATTAATTGATCATATCTTTAGAACAACAAATTTTTATACATCAAAAGTATATATTTTCTGAAAGCCAATAATATTCTCTTTCTAATGGTAAAAGTTTCAGCTGAATTTAAAAAACTGGGCAGGATATAATTAAAATCTTAAGAATTTTAACCTTACCTACTTCAAAGAAGTTAAAGTCACCCATAGCTTTTGAAATTTGAAAAAATAATTTCGATACTATGTTCCCAATAGATTGAACCAAAAAAATGTCTTAGGATTTTTTTTTGGATCGACTTTAACTCGAGAAAACTTAAAAATTGTTAAAATTTGGAAAAAAATCATTCATTTCTCGATTTTTTTCCACTTAACCTGAAATTGTGAAGCTTTAACTCGATTAGAAAAAAAATCCTAAGACATTTTTTTAGTTCAATTCTTTGCCGAAAATATTAAAAAAAAATTAAGTTCATAGCTAAATGCTATGGGTGACTTTAACCTCGTTAAAAGTAGTATGGTATGGTAAAATTTCATTTTTTTCTACATCAATTTGAAATTGTTGACGAGATAATTACTGTTTAATTAAGTAATCAGAGAAATGTGTCAAAAATGTTACTATTCAATAGATGTGAGAATAAACATCAGCTGAATTCTCTCTTTTCTCTTTGTTGTTTCCGAAAGAGACAATTATTTGAGTAAATAATCCATCATAAGACGAACTTTGTTTTAAAATTTAAATGGTCATAACTCTGGATCAAAAAATGATTTTAAGATCGCGATTTTACCAAAATGAAATCCAGTAACTTTTCTTCCACTTTGACTGAAGAAAAATTTTTTGACAAAAAATCGGAAAAAAGGTGTACACATACCTTAAAATAATTTTTTTCGAAAAATAACATGAAAGTTCCTTAAAATGAAAACTCTTAATCGACAGGGAACAGGTTTAAAACATGATGCAAGTTGAAAGAATCTATTGTCAAATTTCAAAATTGAATGAAATCAAAGTCAATTTCCAAGTGGGGCTGAAACTATACTCTGCTTTTCCCACCTTAATTATATGGTTGATTACATTTAGCTTAGATTTGTAAAGGACGAGCGGGGCGATAAATCCGTAATAGCCCCGCTTTTTTGTAATCGCCTTGATGTAAACAAAAATTTCTATTGGTTGAAAGAAAAGTATCGTACGATATTTTGATTGGTTAACAAAATATCATACGAAATTTTTAAGCCAATCAAAATAAGAGTGTCAGTCGAATGTTTTTTATAGTTTCGAATGTTTTTATAAGTTTCGAAAAGAATAGCGATTGAGTGTTCTTCAATTCTTTTTTGACCATATAATTAACGCGGAATAACATGGTATTCTCGGGTGATTTTGGATTAATAACCCCTCGTTTCATTGAAAACCCTTCAAAATAGCCCTCACTACGTTCGGGCTATTTTGAAATGTTTTCAATGAACCTCGGGGTTATTAATACCAAATAACCCTCTAAACCATGTTATTACTAGTACGAATAAGTGGTGACGGTTCTGTGATACAGATTATCCTTCTGTTCTAAGAACTCTAGAATCTGCTTATGTAGCTAACCGTAACATTACAAAGCAAAATTTGCATGACATTTTGATACTTCATTAAAATAATTATGAAATGGATTATCGAATAAATACCAAAAACCGGAAGTATGTTGTGCAATTAATTAACCTTTTTTAATCAATTCCATGAAGTTCAGGTATTTAAATTTGAATTTACGTCATAATTTCGATTTCCGTTTTACTTTATCATTACTTTTGATAAAGTTCTTGGATTTATTTTATTATTCTCAGCATATTTTTGAATAGGCCATACCATTTTATCCTAATGCAATAGTTAGGACAGGACAATAGGCTTATACAAAGATAGCACAACTTAGCAATCGTTCTACGTAAAAGTTACGACATCAGGCTTATCTAAACCCGTTCTGTTTTAATTAATGATAGTTTAAAGCATGCTAAATTCTGATTAGATAATTCACCATTTCCTAGATACAACGTCAATTTCGTGTGTTTTACGTCACCGATTAGATTTTAATTTTAATTTGTTATTTATTTAGTTGTAATTTTGACAATGTGCATATTATCTCATTTGAGTTAAGTTGATAAGCCAAATAGATTTTCTTTTTTATAAAAACAAACTAAATAAGAAAGACTTCGATGGCAAAAAATTAGGAATAAGTTAAGAACAAGTTAACAGTTTTAAGGTTTTAGCGGCTTTAAAACACACAATTTCCCACAATTTATTAGGAAAATAGCATCAACTTTAAAATATTTTTTCTCGAAAAATAACCTGAAAGTTCCTTAAAATGAAAACTCTTAATCGACAGGGAACGGGTTTAAAACATGATGTAAGTTGAAAGAATCTATTGTATGGTATTTTTTCTCATCTTAAATTGTATTTTTCAAACATCTAAAATTTAACTGGTTTTAATAAATTCCGTCAAAAAATACTTTCAGCTAGTTTGAAATCTAGCATGTTTGCTTAGTTTACCGCCCTTAAAATTCCTCCTAAAACAATATTCCCATAATCAAAGGTTTTGTATGTTTCAGCTTATTGTCAATTTATGTCATATACGCCATGGGGGCCTTTTTGGCAATCAAAACTTTACAATAAAATCATTTTCGTTACGTAGAAATAAATAAAACAGAAACAATGAAGCGACTGCTTAAGTAGAAATTTTCGTCATCTTTCGTGACTTCATCAGCATATAGAATAAATAAATATGCTAATCAAATCAAAAGCAGAGAAGTTTGTTTATTTGGCAAATCCACATCATTGCGTAGAAAAAAATGAACAATGCTAAATCTTATCTATGTAATCAACAATTACAAAAAATGTATGAAAACAAATTCAGATAAAGACATGTGCCCAATGAAAGAAATAAACAAAAACTAATTTTCAATCGGAATGGAACGTGTTTTTTTTTAATTTCACTCGGACTCACCTATTCAAACCCCGAGGAAGGTTTTTCAAAAAACGACCGTACGCACTTTCAAATGGGACCCCTACAGTACAGAGAAAATTTAGCTAAAATTGAGCAAACCTTGGGAGAGAAATCGACCGTTACAGTGACTTTTTGTTTTTTGGAAACCAATTGGAGACCAAAATATGGCCAAAGTATGATCCAGCTTCTTTTTTGCGCATAGATGGCCTCTAAATACCATATTGGCATCAAAACTTATCATAGTTGAAGTAGTGAAAATTATTGTTTTAATACTGACAGTTTCATGTCTGGGTCCATTTGTTTCAGCACCATTTATGCCAGTTATGCCACCTTTAGAGTTCGCAAGATGTTAGACTTTTGCATTTTTAACATAGTTTCCATTTGTTTCACACAATGGTGGCATTTGGGGGAAAGATGGCAAAAATGGAAACAAATGGACTCTCTTAGAGCCTGAACCTTTCATATCTTTAAAAACACATTGCTTACCTGGTTTGCAGAAAACACTTTTGGTCACGAATGGTTCAGTTTTCAAAGTTTTTAAAAACACCGAAAGTCCTGTTGAAGCCGATTGTTTAAAAAGTCCGACTGGCTAATTTTCCCGATTTTTCCCGATTTTTAACCCGACTTTCAACCCGATTTTTATATGATCGGTTCCGATAGGACACTGCAAGAGCTTCAAAATCATCTTGAAAAACACCTTGAACACCAGAGAAAACACTGAATGGTTCAGAAACTTGCTGGTGTTTCAGGTAATGCATTTTGGCTTGAATTTTATGGAGAAATTGAAAGTTGATTTATGGAAATCCCAGGAACACAGGAAATGCTGAAAACACACCACCTCGAGAGGTAAGGTGTTTCTGGGAAATGATTTTTGCCAAAAACACCCAAAAAAAGCATGAAAGGTTCAGAAAAAGTGTTTCAGACAAAGTGTTTTCAGTGTTTTCGGGACTTTTTTGACATGAAAGGTTCAGGCTCTTATTCAAACAATTCTCAGTTGAAAATAAAATTAAAAAAACTAGAGTTCCGTTGCACTTACAAAAAAATAACATTGCAGGGTCTTCGTCAAAAATTGACGTCATTTTAGTCCTTGGTGTCGTGAACTTTAAAGTGAACTTGTTCACGTGACGGCATTTTGAAATCTGCTCATTCCTAGAATTCAAAAGCTTGCCAGTGCTCTGAAATGTAGCGATTTCAAGTTTCTCCGCGAGACAAAGTGAGCATTTCAGTTAAACTTATATACGTAATGAAATCATTTTTGTTACGTAGAAATAAATAATGCTAATCAAATCAAAAGTAGAGTAGATTGTTTATATGGCAAATCCACATCAATGCGTAAAGAAAAATGAACAATGCTAAATCTTATCTAATCATCAATCACAGCAACTGTAGCGATAAAGATAACAGCATGAACTGAAATAAACAAGATTTTGTTAAATTGTAATCGACAAATATATCGATACAAGTATTACTATAGAGATAACACCACCCCTATTCCTCCCAGTGACTCACAAACAAATCTACAACCACCTTATTTTCTATAAGGAAATGTTGCTACTTATGGACCTTATTAGGCCGAAATCATATCCCGACCTGTCACAACCATTTATTATTCTATTCAGCGCGCAATCAACGCAGAGAAAAGTAACCATGACGACACTTCATCTATTATTTTGATTCCATTGCTAATGGCCTTAACATGTCTAAATCATAAAAATGTTTTGTTGATCGAATGATGAAAGTCTAGAAAAGAAAATAATTTTTACTACACTACTTCTAACCACTATTAATTTGTATACACCATTAAGCCGTCAGTGGAAAATACCCATATTGGCTGCGTTTAGACCAGCCTGGCATTTGTAATTACTTGTAGTATTCTTTTGAATTCTATTGTTCCGCGCAATTGTTTGGTTTGTCAAATGCCTAATGATGCCAGCGTGTTGGCATTTCGTTGGCATTTGAAATGCCATTTTGAGCAAAGGAATCCCCTTTTCTGGCATTTCAAATCAAACAAAGGAACCAAAACAAAGAGAAAAAATGACATTTTTGATTTTTTAAAGTATTTCCACGTTTTTTATTCAGTTCTTTCTATAGATTGTAAAATTTGCAAGATTTGCCATAGGCTAGCCCTTTGATTCTTTATACAGTATGATCAGATTGACACATGCGCCATAAAATTTCTTTACTTGGTCATCAGAGGCTGATACTTCCTTTGAAAACTCGGTCTCTGATACTCAGAGTATAAAAGTGCTTCTTTACCGTCGCAATCAGTCAATCAGGATCTAGAAAAATCAGAAGCTAACCATCTCCGTCGCAAATACATAAAATCGCTTTTTGCAGGAGATATTTTTTGACTTTTTATTGTTCTTCGTATCCTTTAATAAAGATCCGACAAGGAGGAAATGCCGAGCCTAAGAGAGACTATTTTTCTGTAACTCTTGCCGTCCGCAAACATCTAGTACCTATATTCGCCTAACTAAACCCCTCCCTGGATTTCGATCTTATGAAATTCATCTAGTTTATTACTGATTTCTTAATAACGCGTGTTTCAGTATAAACGCGTGGTACTGTAAAGTTTCTTGCTGTAATCTAAGGCACCCATGCTCTTAAAAGTTATAAAATTATCTCGCGACTAATTAATCAGCAATTTTACATAATCAATAAACTTCAAATGCTTTCGAATGTGAAGGAATGAAACATTAAAGACTTCCTTAAGGACAACAATCTTGGAAATCAGTACCAAATTCTCGCCGATCCCAGGGTCGAAAAAAAATTCCCTGTATGGAGTCCCTGAAAAATAAAGATACTAATAATACAGTGTATCAAAAGATTTTCATTATCCAAAAAATTTTGCTTTAATAATTAAAAGCTTGAATAAATCCGCATGTTAAAATCAGTGCTCAGAAAAGTTGTATGATTATAGAGGGGATTTTTGGATTGTTATAGTTAAGTACATTCTGTTTTGTCACAAACCCGATGGGACTCTAGCCCCACTGGGAAATTTGGCAAAAAAGTTCGTCCATAGTGGGAAAAATACCCTAAAATTTCGGCCCACTGGGAAATTAACTTTGATTTCACCCCTATTCGAAATTCAATGTTTAAAAATGCCCTCCGAAACCCCACTGGATTTTTAAGTTTTGGAACATGTTTTGGAATATGTTTTGGAATATGTTTTGGAATATGTTCATCCCCATCCACATTGAGATTTCAAAAGAGATTTTCATCCCAGCTGTGGAGAAGAGTTTCACCGAGGCTGTGAGACAGGGGTGTTTTTCTGAACACGACGAGACAAAAACCTAATCTCTTGTGCTTCTTTCCTTTCTCGTGATAATTAGCACAAGACGGCTAGCCTAAAAGTGACAGAAGTCATAGAGTGTTTAATGACTTGACACTATATACGATATACACTATATATTACGATTTTCCTAAAATAAAATACCCCTCACCGGGAGATTGTACCAAGAAGCCCTATATCACTTTCGGATGCTCAAAATGTAATTAATTGTCAAAAACCAGCAAACTGTAAATTTAATTATGAAACTCATTTAAATTTCCTTATTTTCGTTTGAAACATCCTATGTGATAATTATCAAGTTCATTAATTAAGCACACCGTTAGAATTACTATTGTTCTCTCTTTTATTTATAAGAACATTTATTGTGTGTAAAAGATCATGCTTAAGTTAATTGATCTGGTGTCAGTTAAAATAATATTTGGAACCACGGGAAGGTTTTTCCTGTACCCCAAGTGGCAATAGTGAGTTTATGTATGGGTTTTTCTTATATGACGGGGACAGTTGGGTTTTTATCCGGCTAGATCCTGACTGATTCAGGACGACGGTATATCATTTTTACCGTACTTGATTGTGCGGGTTAAAAATGCAGGTTAATCCAAGTCGCTTCAGTCACTCTACCGTCCTCAAAAGTGTAAATACATAATCTCGCTAATGTTGAGTACGAACGGCCACCGACCACCGACCATTGACCTTTTCACTTGCCTTGTCTCACCATTTCTTCAATTATTGAAGCTCGATGGGGCACTCCGTTCTAAACGACCATATGTGCGGTCAAAAATCAGGCCTCTGACCGTTGCATTGCAGAGAAAATTTAGTCAAATTTGAATAAATTTGGGTGACAATCGATCCTTAACCTTACCTTGCAGAGTTTTGTCCATTTTAAGCGAAAAAGCGCACTTCAAGAACACTAAAAAACGGGCCACGCCTACGGTTGCTTAACGTGTGCTCAAGGATTGGAGAACTTACCATTCCACGGTAAAAACAAATAGCATCAAAAATTATTTTGTTTTGATGTCTATTAATGAACCTCGAGGTCTTTATCTTCTTCGTAATTGGTAATTAAATCTATACACTCTTAAATAGAAACTGTGTTAATTGATACGTTATAATATTCCTATAGAACGAATGTTCTTATAAAAACACTTGCAATTCTTAGTATAAATAAGGAAGAGTCGCCTTCAATGGCTTCAAATGAAGTTGAAACATTGTAGCGTGCACACCAAAAAAAGAAAAACTATTACTATTAGAGATATTTTTTATTGATCAAGATCAATGATGCCTAGATCATTTTTAATTAAACGTATCGAGAAAGTACAAACTGGATTCTTTCCATGGCAAGATGAGATGTTGGTCCAGAGCTGTTGTCTGGAGTATCGGATGGGATCGGAAGATCTGGATTGTGATGAGCAAAAGGATAAAGACATTGAAGTTGTTAGTGAAGATGGGATTGAAGGTAAAGATCTTAAATATTTATTATGTGTTCTGATTTACACCCCTTTCTCAAAGACCCTGTGAATTTTTTTCCGCCAGTGGGGATAAAAATGACGTACTGAAACTTGATGGGGATTGATATCCCTATATTTTCTTTTGGCTGGGGATTTCGATTCTTTGTTTTCAAGTCAGAAAATTCAGTGGGGATGGGAAAAATAGCAACTGTCTGTGAGAAATTACCCTTACTCATTTTACCCATCAAAAGCCGAAATTTAGTACCGGTACTAACTTAAAATGGGAGATATACCTATTCCCAACCCACATGGTACTACAACTTTTTTGAGATTCAAAATCAGACACCACCACATTTTCCTGTGTCACTGTCTTTCTACTCTCACGATTTAACAAGACTTTGTACAGGTTTTTTTTTTATAAAAAATTCCAAAATTTTGAAGCTTTCGAAAGCTCTTAACTTTTTTAGTTTTAAAATTAACAATGTTCTTAACTTGTTCTTATTTTGATCATTTTGTGAATACTTTTTACCATTTTTCTAAGAAATTGGGTGAATGGGTCCAAAAAGCCTTAAAATGTTCTTAACTTGTTATTAACATTTTGGCTAGCGAAGCCTTATGCTCTTATATAATATAGTTTGTTCTTATAAAAAAACATGTAGACCAGTCAGGGTTGAAAAGGAATCACAACGATAGATAAGCGTTTATTCGCAATTGTTTGCATTTGCAAAATTTTGTTGTTTACAGCTTTGAAAAACTAAGTGAGTTTATTTAAAACAAGAACAGTGTGATATCCGGTGGAAGCGGGAGACTGGGGAGACTGCAGCTTCGCCAGTTTTGAGCAAATGAGATTTTTCTCGAATTCCTAGCGAATTTCATCTCATTCGGAGCCTTTAGCCTCTCTATCTTTACGGTTGTTTCGCCGGACCTGATATCGACTCTTAAAATCTAGACTAATCTCCTCATAAATCAAAAGTAGGTACGAGAACGAGGTGGGGCATGGGAACGAGGTTGGGTGATACGGAAGAGTGTTATTAACGGGTACAAAACTTTTTCATCAGGGAAAAATATTACAATTTTTTTCTGCGAGGAGGGTGTCTGCGATATAGCGGATTCTTCAATTTTAATTTCTCTGCTTATCTTTAGGGAGGTAAAATCTAAAGTCTTTAAAAATTTGAAGAACTGTACTTTAAAGAAAAAGGAAAAAGAAGTCCAATTTGTCACCACAAAAAATTAAATACCTAGATAAAAAAAGACCTGAATACACCTTTCCGACCGTAGTCTCGCAGTTAGGCGCATGCCGGTTAATTATCCCCCTAAACTCGATCCAATCCTTTTTTGAGACCTTTTTCTATTGTCTGTAGGTGCGAAAAAAGACTGGGACGGTTTTAGGGTGGTAAAACGGACAAAAAAAAGCCCGCGCGGCAATTGTCGGCTGCAGTCGAAAAGATGTGTTGAAGTTAGCGTGTCTGCCTACCCAGCTGACACACAACGTTGTCTCAACGTTCATCTAACGTTAAATGGACGTTGTGAACATTAAATTGACGCTGAAAGAACGTTGTGTGCCAGCTGGGTAAACTCCCAACTACATTGGAATGACTTCCTTCATCAATTTGTAAAATGATGAAACGACGAAAAAGTGAAAATTGTACCAATTCAAGCAAATAATTTTCACACACTTTGCAAAATAAGTTACTTTTTGCAAGAAAGAAATGGTACTCACATACCCACGCTTTCGATTTGAAATTTTAATTAATTTGACCCATTAAAATATGCAATCAAAACGGCTGTATAATTAAGTAAACTATAAAGATAATTGTTAACTTTCCAACGAAACTGCTTAGGTGTTTTTCTATTTTTCCAAATTCAAAGGGAAAGCAAACTATGACATTTTTGCGAGAATAATTTTTTATAAGAACATACAAAATTCTTTAATGCTTTGGATGTTTCTTAACTATTTGAACTTCAAGTGTAAAGACGTTCTTAACATGTTCTTATTTTCACCATATTTAGTGAGAGTCTGCAAATTTTTAGAATGTTCTTAACTTGTTCTTATTGTCTTGGCCATTGAAGCCTCCTTAGTTTGTTCTCACAAAAAAACGTTTAATTAATTGCAATCAGGTCAAAAATGATACCATGTGAATAATTTGGCTTTTGAGCCTAATGCTGATTAAATGCTTTTTCATACCAGAACAATTCAAAAGTCAATCTTTCGCCAAAACCTTCTAGACCAATGCAAGGCTCCGATATGAGGAATAATCGCACGATGGGTTATTTTTTCTTATTTGGCACGCCCTCAAAGAGAGCAATTAATCGTTAATTGCATCCTGTAGAGAGCAATTAATCGTTAATCACACTCTCCAATGCCGCGCCAATGTTTACAAAATTGATTTTAATGTTTTTCTTACATTTTTTTGCATCGAACGTTTTAATTGCATTCGAAATTTATTTTGTGAGAAAGAAAATCAATAAACAACAATAAAAGAAAGACATAAAGAGAAGAGAAAAATATAAAACTCTCAGGGTAATTTCTGTAATTTACTTTCCTAACTGGGAAAAAGTAGTGAAAGCCATTGTGCGATTAGCTCGTAATCACATAATAACTCGTACAATTCGAAAATTGCACTCGTGATTTTTTTGTTTCGAATTTTCCTCGTCCTTTCGGACTCGGAAAATTAATAACAAAAAAATCACTCGTGCAATTATATTCGAATTGCACTCGTTATCATGTGATTACATATACTAATCAAGAGAATATACTGTTTAATTCTGGAATAACATAAAAATGCATATTAATTGTCATGGGAAATATGAAGCGTGAAAATCATGAAAAAGTGAAAAATCTTAAACTAAAATTTACCCTTTCTTATAAAAAACGTGTATAATTGTAACAGAATCATTGTTTCGAATGTGACCTTCATTTTCTGCACGTGTTCGAAAAATCTAATTATTACTCATTAAACAAAAAAAAGTTCTCCGAAAACAACTTTGTGCTAATTAAGACTTCCGTGTATAAGTCATACATGTGGATTTTTTTAGTTTTCCCTTTTTTCTAATTTTAAGCGGAATTTTAAACAGTGGTAAAAATTTTGTAAACAGTGTTGAGTCACGTTGTATGTGTTGAAAGTGGTTGAAAGTGCAAGTGCATAAATAGTAAATTTTCAGCACAAAACTTCAAAATAAACTGTTCCTAAATTCAATTTTATATTTATAACAATAGCACACAAATTGTGTTTCCCAGTCAGGTAGAGAAAGGAAAGAAAAACTAGAACATTTTTTCAATCTAACTAAAATCTGATCATTATTTCCATTCATTTTAGAATCATCATCCGAAAAAGATTCCATTCGAAGTCAATCGCCAACGGAAATCAAAATCCTGACACCATATCACAACACACCTCCACCTCCTCTCATCATTTACTCAAACAAAGCCACCAACTCTTGCCAAGAATCAAGTGAAGATACCGGAAGTCACACATCTGAAGATACTGACTCTCTCGTTCCGTCCCCTCTCGGCTGCAACGATCCAACATTCATCAATTATCACCAACAACAGCTGAAATCACCAACAGAACCGTCTGCATTTAAACCGTATCCTCATTATTATCCAAGTATGGTCCAAAGTTTAGCAAACAGATGCATAACACCTTGGCCAAATCATCATCATCATCATCCAAGTTATGAAGAAGCGAAAAAGCATCAATGTGAATATTGCCTTAAATGGTTCCAAAGATCAAGTAGTTTATCAAATCACCGATTAATCCATAAGAACTCCAAATCATACAAATGCAACCAATGCAATATGAGTTTTCTTCGTAAGTCTGACCTCGGTAAACACATGGTCACACACTCTGGATCAAAACCGTACCAATGTAACGTTTGTGGTAAACGCTTTTCACAATCTTCGAATATGCTGACTCATCAAAGACGTCATACCGGAATCCGTCCGTATTCTTGTGGTGTATGCGGGAAGGCTTTTTACCGGAAAGTTGATGTCCGAAGACATGCTTCGGTTCATAGAAATTATTGAATACGAAATACGAAAACTTTATGAATATTTCTAGACGATTCAAAACTTCAGAGCAGCCTACCCAGCTGGCACACAGCGTTGTGTCAACGTTCACCTAACGTTATATGGACGTTGTGAACGTTAAATAAACGTTGAAACAACGTTGTGTGCCTGATGGGTATAGACAGTAACGTCTACTACACTGCCTGCGACTTTTCCGAATGTTTGGAGCCTGGGTTTTAATTCATTTTTCAACGGTACTATTTTCGAAGCTCTTGTAGTACAGAAAAACTGAAACTGCGTCAGACCATTTGAAAGGCTGTTTGTGTAACTCAACAAGAAACTAAATAAAAAATCCTGGTTTTTGGTGAGATATTTGCTAACTTAAAAATACAGTATAGTGGTTTTTAACTTTTTTTTTTAGTTACTTAATTGAAGATCGAGTAAGTCAACTCAATTCTATTTTGATTTTTCGTTGAACTTATAACTCTGTTATAAAGAGTCCAAAATAAATCTAACTTTCTTTGTAAATCGCTGACAATACTAACACACTTATTGTATATTTTAATAACTTTTTGTATACCATAGCTTAATATTTTTCATTTTGAATGTTGCTGGTCGACACATTGTAGTAATTATTTTTGTATATCTATCCATCCTAAAATTATTGTAATTACTTAATTATAAATCTTTTCCTATCTTTAATACCAAACTTATTTTTAAATATTTTTATCTTAACTATTTTTCATCATTGTGTATCAATTGTAAATAAGAGAGAATTTTGGAGAAAATAAATATATTTTGTATCTTGGGAATTGTGATTTACCTTTCCAATTTACTTTACCCTCTGTTCCTTTACTAAAGGCATAATTTGTGGGTTTTAGGGAGTGGACATGACAATTTTCCCTCGCCAAATTCTGTCTGGGTAATGAGAAGTAACAAAGTAAGCTACCCGATTTGCATACCCGACTAATTTCTACACCGACTTATTTTTGTCTCAAGTTCTAAGCTTTCATTTCTGCTGTATGAAAAGCTATAGCCAAACTGAGGCAACGAATGAAATAAAATTGAAACTAGGTCGTTCACTTTTCAAGGAGGCTATAGGGGAATTCATAATATTCATGACGTAAGTTAAGACTCGAAAAGCTTTGTTTGAATAAAATCAAATTTTTGTGTTGTTTATTTATTTTGAATCATGACGTAATGTTTTCTACGTGAACACCCCGTTTTTGCCAATAATGTCAAATTGAAGCTAGAGAAAAATTCTTTAAAATTTACCACTACTTCCGTAGATAGTACGTTGAGAATCTTTAAAGCCGTTCTCAACTTTTTTTGGTTTTAAGTATATGGCATCTCTTTCTTGGGAAAGAGAAAAACCCCGGGGGTATTACCATTGCCGACCGACGGGGGTATACCACTGGTGTTCAATAAATGGACCCTACGTGGGACTCGTTTTTTTTTATTTTTGGCGTTTTTGCACCCCTACGTGGGACTCGTGGAGGTGAAAGAAGGTACCTTATGACCAGTGGCACATCATCATCTCTTTTTTTGCCCAAGTACCCCCCCCCCTGCAACCACGCTGCAAATCATAAGGGTTGATCCTCTATACTATGAAGCAACTGTATTTTGTTT
Organism: Clytia hemisphaerica; assembly: GCF_902728285.1. NCBI lineage: Eukaryota > Metazoa > Cnidaria > Hydrozoa > Leptothecata > Clytiidae > Clytia > Clytia hemisphaerica. The sequence continues at coordinate 1,033,681 of NW_027103394.1, forward strand.
CGAATGAAAGGAATCCTTTATAGAAAGAACTACAACACTTCCAATCATATCAAATATTCAATCTTTTGATATCAGAAACCCAGCTAACACACAACGTTGTTTCAACGTTCATTTAACGTTATATGGACGTTGTGACATTAGAAAAACGTTAAGGTGACGTCGTGTGCCAGCTGGGAAGGTTGTGAGTAATCGTAACAAATATAGAATGTTGACTAACACCCTTTAATCCACAAAATCAACAGGAGACTACTGAGCACTGATCTCGAACTTTTCTCCTTGATAGGTCATCCCAATAAATAAAAGAGTGATCAACTGCTGTATTGTTTTTTTTCATGATTCGCAACTTTTACTTCAGAATATGTTTCGTCTAGCGTAAAACGGAAAAGCGCCTAATCCGGGCCACTGGGTTTTGCCAACTACGGTATGTGCGCCACAAAAGTTAGCTTTCAAAAAACTAGTGAAAGATTGATAAAATTCATACCCTTACAATGTATATTTATCTTTAAGAGCAAAAAAATCAGACCACTCTTGGGGCGGTGGGGCGGTGGGGGGTGTGCATGATAGATTTAAGTTCTTTATAGAATACGTACAAACTCGGGCAGTATTTTTACCATTTTCCTAAGAAAAAGGGTGTTTTTAAGTCCACAAAGTGTTAAAATGCTCTTAACTTATTCTTAACATTTTGGCCAAGCTTAATGTTCTTGTTCTTATAAAAATACATGCAGATTTTGGAGTCATTTTGTTCAGTTTGAGGTAAAATGAAATGAGTAAAGTGATTTCCAAAAATAGAGTTGGTTACGAAACGATCTTAATTTGCCAATAAACCATAGCGTTGATAGATGATGGTAGAAACTCTCTCATATAAAGAGCTACATTATATAATTAATGACATTTTAAGGGGTAATTTGATTGAACATGTGAATCATCCCCTCACTTAAAGGTCTAGATACTAATCAGCAAGAATCAAAAATTACGCATTTTTGTGTTGTTAAGTAGTGTCTATTGTTTTGATAGTGTACTATGGGAAAAACCTGAAAATACATTTTTCCTTTGAAAAAACTGCAGTAAACGTATGACAATGTAAGTAAGTAAGTAAGTAAGTTTGCGACCGCAGTCGGAGGCGACCCAAAAGCTCCTCTTTCGATCTTTCGATAGCTATCTACCCGCAGGTAGGAGAAGGTACCACTCTTTCTCCCTGGATTACTCCATATACCCTTGATCCTTCTCTTAATTGCTGAGCATCAAGCAGAGAGGCATCAAGTACCATTTTCGGAATCTTTGGTATCACCCAGCGGGGGGTTGAACCCACAACCTTGCGAACCGTATCCGGATGCTCTAGCACTGTACTACGGCCGTAATCTAGGGGGAACTAGCCTAAGACTTCTCTTCCAAACTCGTCCAAGACCATGGGTACTTAGATACAAAAATAACCGAGCTGTCTGTCAGTGGACCATCTAATAACAATTGAGTGATATTTCTAAATTATCCGTGGGCTTTTAGTTCTAAAGTTTGTCCAGATATAATAGACGATATCGGCTTAACATGAAAACTCAGATTTGATCCCCGAGAATTCCCCACAATGCTTTGCGCGTAAAAAAATTCACGGTGAAATTTTTTACGCGCAAAGCATCGTGGGGAATTCTCGGGGATTAAATCTGAGTTTTCATGCAAAGCCGATATCGTCTATTGGCAGTGGAAACAAGAATGCCTGTAACTTTTGATAGTCAAATATAATTATGGATATCTTTTTTTCTTGTTTCAGAGAATCAAAAGCGTTATATATTTGAATGTATTTTTGGTTGAAAAATTCGCGATTTTTAGCGGTTAAATTGGCAATTGCAAAAATTGAGCTTTTTTTCTACTTACGCTATAACGTTCATTTTTACACCAGTGGTAGTTCAACCTTGGATTAAGAAGTTTCTTAAATTTCAAGGCGAACAAAAAAGTCCTTCGGAAGATATGGGACCCAAAATAACCCTTGGTAGCACTTTTCTGTGAAATATCAAATCTCCAATTTAACTTTCTATTTTTTACTCCTGGAAAAGACGCTGTGAGCAGGACGGATAACCCAGAAGTGTTGAACGATAAGGGAAACCAGTGTATTAAGTTTTGGCATTTGTTTATTGGCTAACCACTCCTATACAAATAATTTTGGGGATATTGAGTCCACCACACCCTCCCTCCCCATAGATGGTAAACTTGAATTCTTTTGTCACACTTTTTGCATCGATGCTTTTAGTAAGTCGTTCAGGCTAAGCTTCCATTAATTTCACTATATTTTCGGGTTGGGTGATGGGAGAAAATCAGATCCAAAGGTACGAAAAAATAGCTTTCGCACTACCGAGACTGGCTAATTTTCTGATGTTTGATTTTCGAAAAGACCTAAAGCCCTGATTTTTACACCTTTTTTCAGAAAACTGGTAAAACCCCTTGACAACTTGAAAAATTGGCCTAAATATCGTGTCCAGTGGAAAAGTATTTCATAATTTCATAAAGATGGTTTTTTGTTAAAAGTGACAAAAAACTAACCTGAAATTTCCAACTATAAACCTTTTCGACCGTAGCTGCCAATTGCCGCGTGGGCAATTTGGTCGGCTTTATCACACTAAAACCGTCCCAGTCCTTTTTTGACACAATTTTCTATTGTCCATGTGTGCGAGAAAAGGACTGGGACGGTTTTAGTGGGATAAAAATGCCCGCGCGGTAATTGGCGGCTACGGTCGAAAAGGTGTATTTGACTAAGGTCAAAGCCCTTTAGAGGTAATTTTCGTAAGCAAAAAAAAAGCGTTCATTTTTAACGATATGCAAAATCCATAATGACTTAAAAAAATTTTGAATACTAATGTTATGCAATTGAAGAAACATCTGAAAGATGAATGGAAAGTACTGTTTTCAATTTTCCGTGCAGCACAGTAGTAATGGCTTTATATAAAGAAAATCTGTGGTGGTAGGAACAAATGATTACTCAGTGATCACTTTTTGAGGGCCATTTTCGATTTCTTAGCGGAGGCTTGGAAAATTTGAATAGGTGGTAATTAGGTCATTAATAAAAATAATCAATTAAAATCTACTTGGATTGGAGAGATGTATTTTGTTATATAGAGTAATGACCCTTCCATGGAAAAAGTAAATATCAGCTCTCTAATTATTGTTCAACTATTTTTCTTTCCAAGAGAAATTTGTGCTTTCAAAAAACATTTTGACTGCTAGCACATAAGATTACAAGCTTATAAGACCCTCGTGTCACTGACCCGGTGGGAACCCGCCTCCACCGGGAAACTCTATAATTTCAACCCCACTGGGAAATAGACTTTCATTTCATCCCGATTTTGAATTTAATATAAGAATCCATACGGGATTTAATTAACTTGTAGCAAAATAGAACATCCATTCTATCAAGAAAGTTTTATCACCGCTGTTGGAAAGTTTTACCAGGGCTGTGAGACAAGGATGTTAATTACGGTTCAAAAATTAGTTTATTTTTATGTATTTTTGCCACATTGCATTAAGCGTAATTGCATTAAGATTCGCTTCCTTAATGTAGGCAGATTACCAATTATTGGGTACTTAAAGTTTCTCTAAGTCCCTTAACTTAAGATTGATTGTTTTTGCGTAGAAACAATCAAATTAGACCATTTACCCCACATTTTTCTATTTGGAAATCCCACACAATATCACAACAGATAGATGGAACAATGCCATTTGTTTAATGCACGAGAGGTTCATCAAAGCTTTGCTTGATCGGAGTAGCTGCAAGACGATTTCAAATGAAGTATTTTAGCCATATTTAAAGCCTTTCATTTGCCGGCTGTTTAACTTAAAGTACTTTACTAATAATAATCAATCATTTGCCATTGCATCCTAAGAAAAACTCATTTTTAAAAAAGTTAACTTAAAATTCTGTTCTTTATTTAAAGAACTTCATATGGTCCGCATACAGGAAGGACCGAGGAGCATCATTTTTCAATCTTCCAATCTTTCCCGCGCTGGCACACAACGTTGTCTCAACGTTCATCTAACGTTATATGAACGTTGTGAACGTTAAATAAACGTTGAAACAACGTTGTGTGCCAGCTGGGTCAATACAAGTTTTTGAGAACTTACGTATCCAGGAAAGTTAGTTTATAATCGAGTCATTTTAGCTAAATGAGAGGGTCAAAAATTAAAATTTCCTCCGTTGGTGCAAAACCAAGGGGTGAGTAAGTTATATGAAATTCAAATTTCCCAAAAAGATAGAACACACAAAACTCAAAGAATATAAATAAAATTGTGAAGCTCAGTAAGAGGCCCCCCCAGCAGACCCAAATTTCACGCATTCACGCAAAAATTTTTCGCAATTCACGCATTCACGCAAGTTTTTCTCGAATTTCACGCAAAACCAATTTTTTGGGAAATCGGGGAAATTTTCGGAAAAAATCGGGGAAAATGCCAAAAATAGAGGTCTTGCACATTTCGCTAAGTTACGTAATTTACGTAATTTCCGCCATTATGGAGTAAAACGTTCGATTTGCATAAAAAAGTATGACAAGGCTGTATTCGAGATATTATTCGACCGGATCTGGTCATCACTTGAGAAAAACTTAACTTTGTAGTGATTTTTTCCTGTAGACCTGACTATAAAACACCGTGTTTGGTAGTGTCATAAGAAGCCCCCAAATAGAAAGCGTTACGTAATTTTTCAACTTTAATCACATGCCATCACGCAAAATATTTGATTCTTCTAGCTTGGCACGATCGTTTGGAAAAGGCGAAGCTTCTGCAGTTAACGTATCGCGATAGTAAGTGAAAAGATATGCGCCGCAGGCGAATTTTTGTACAAAAAATAGCTTAAACATTATCAAAAATAGGTCAAACAAACTCGAGTATGACACAATGATGCTTAGCTCAGGGGTAAGGAGGCGCAACCATGGTTTACGCAGAGAGGAAATTTTTGCATTTCTGTCACTCGCGTTTGGCTAAAAATGCTCTCTTTAACACCATTGAAAAAGAATGTAGTCTAAATTCGTTAGAGGCAAGGTACAATCGCTTGATAGCTTGTAAAATGAGGTAAAAGAATGAACATTTGTTGCGAGCGAAGCGATCAAAAAAAATTAAAAAGAAAGGTTTTAATCAGGGCTCGCGAATTAATTTCCTAACGTGGAGGGGCCGAAAACATAGTGACTAAGGAGGCGCAAACATGTTTTGCGCCGACGGGAGAAAATTTTTATTTTAACCCTGTGATGTGCTTAAATACGACTCCATTTCAGACTAATTTTGCCAAAAAATCAGGTTATCGAAAGTCTACATCATGGGTAAAAATTTCTTTGAAATAAGTTTCTTTTTATTTGCAAAAACGTGGTGAAGTCATGTCCGCCTCCTGCTCCCAGTGGCTCTGGCCCTGGCTGGCCCTGGCCCTGGCCCTGGCCCTGGATCACTCATCATGCATAACCATGGTTTTATCTTAAACAAACACTTTCACACTTTCAAGGGGGCAAATTAGAGTTATTTAAGATTCGAGGGCCAATAAATGTTTGACCCGAGCGAAAAAATCTGGAAATCTAAGGTGTCTAGATTGCTAGAAAGCGCATCTAAATCATGAATCGTTTCATAAAATAGAGAATTTGAAAGTTGCTGATTTTTTCATGCACCTTCACCTGGCATCCCTTGAATTCGGGATAGGTGCACCTTGGGGTTTTCTACAAACTGTGAAAAGGAAAAATTCACGCGTTCACGCAAAAAAACAGGGCAGATTCACGCATTCACGCAATAGAAATATGGATTTTCACGTTCACGCAAGTTTTTTCAATTCACGCATTCACGCAATTTTTTTTCGATTTTCACGCATTCACGCAACCAAAAAAGCCCATTCACGCATTCACGCAAACTGCTGGGGGGGCCCCCAGTAAGTATCTAAGTAAGGAAGCAATGTTTGAAATCTAATTGTATCCAGCTTCAACCTCGTTTCCTTGCGTATTAGCAACTTTATGAATTTATGCTTACTGATAGCGCCAGATAATATTCTCTGGCGTCCATCAGTAACTTTAATAAAGCCCATTGACCTACGCATGAAAAATGCATTTTTTTTGTTGGAAAAAAAATTTCTTTATGGGGGGAGTAGAAATGTTTTGGCTTGGTTATGGGGGAGTTTGAAGTTTTTTGGCTGTGCCGACCAATCCAGATTTTATTCAGCGCGCAACCAACGCAGAGAAAAGTAACCATTGGTGAGCATCCAAGATCTTGGATGAAGTTCAAAGTTGATATTTTTTTTCCCGTCGTTGAAAACACAACTTAAAAAAGTCATCAATGCTTTGTAAAAAAGAGTCAGTGATAGAGAATCATAACATAAAGTCTGTCTATTATTTCGATTCAATTAAAGTGACATTTCCATAATTAAAAGTTTAGTAATTACTGTTATACATTTGGGGATCATGTAAAAGATTTCTTTCGAAATAAACTCATTACATTTAACTTTCCATTTGCCTATGGCCTAGATTAGGGGTAGAAACCAATCAAGTAGTCGGACGGCTGAAAAGTAAGTGTCAGTCGGTAGATATAAGTTTGGCATAAATTTATGGCTAATCCTCGAATAGTAAGTTTTGGGGAAAATTTGTCCCGATAAATACAATATCAGTATAAATAAGCGAGGATCGCCTACAACCATAACTGCAGGGAGGGAGGGAGGTAAAAATATTTCATCCTGTCAGCTTTCAGTTAGAGCGTCGACTTGAACAGGGTGATGCAATGGCCATTATGAACATGACGTCACGTGGCTATTAGCAAAGTAGACTCAGTTGGCGGAGGGCGGCCACCCAGCCATTCGAATACTGTATGTGGCGCTTATCAAATAAAATTTAAACCGCGATTTAACCTGTGTTAAATCCAAAATTACACTTGGAGGTTTCTGGGGAATTCGTAAATAGTAAGCTACATACTGATACAGTCTGCTAGACATTAATATGGTAATTTTTGCTCTTCATCTTTGATTTTTTTACAGTGATTAGATTGACACATGCGCGATAAAATTTCTATTATTGGTCTTCAGAGGTTGAAATATTCTCAACAACCAAGGGGGGATGAGAAAGTTTTACTCCACCCCTTCTAGTAGATACTTTACGATCGCTCCTTAAAATTAAACTTAGTCGAGAAAAAGAAAATAAGAAGTTGTATCTTTAAATAAGAGTGATATCATTTTAATTTACAAGCTTTTGATATTGAATTGACACGGATGTGGAGCAAGATTGGTTAGAGAGAGGAAAAGAAAAACCTTTAAAACCTTTAACCCTTTGAGTGCCAGGGTCCTTTTTTCTAAGTTTTTTTTAAAAAATCGCTAGTTCAAACTTTAAGGGCTTATATCTCCTGATCTAGAAGGAATTAGAAGCTCGTATATAGCTCGTTGGATAGCTTAGAGTCTCTTCTTTCTTTTGGGCGCCTTCGGCGCCGCCCGATTTAGGAAGGGCGTGGTGGGCGGCGGCCAAGGGGGGGGGTAGGTTAGGGAATTAAAGCAGTCAGGCCCGCTGCGCGGACCTGACTGAACTGATGAAAAGGTGCCAGTGGTAAAATTTCAAATCAATTCACTAGAAGACAGAATAAAGTAAAACAGGGCCAAATTTGGAGGTTCTTGGATCACTCGTTGACCAAAAATAGTCAAAAAACGGTCAGAATCTCAAAAAAGTGAATTTTTGTCAATTTTTTGCATTTTTTTGACTTTTTTGCTTAAAATTTCGCTGGAAAGACTCACTTTTGAATTTTTTTTTGCTTGACCATAAAGGACAATCTAATTCCTACGAGTTCGACCAAAAATAACGATTTCTAACTCAAACTGGGCATTACAGGAGGGCTTCGCCCTCCTATATAGCCCATGTCGTATATATACGACATCGGCACTTAAAGGGTTAAGGAGCTCTGTATCTTTAAAAAGGAGTAGACAGATATTATCACGATATTTCAAAGAGGAAGTAAAAAGGGAAGCCATTGAGTAGCGGAATAATCGGAAATACCGAGAAAAAATTGGAAAGAAATAAATCTTAGAGTAATGGTTGTTTAACGGAATAAACACAGGAGACGAGTCAAATATTAATAATTTGAAATTCTCCAGAGGCTCTCTCTCTCATAACAATAATGAACTTGAATATCTCAAGATCCAGCCCTGGAATCCCTTAACTTGACCTCTTACCAAAAGTACTCTTCGAGGATGCGTTTGTTAGAAGTTCTACGTCAAAATGCTGATAAAAGCATAAAAATTTGCGTTTTTTGAACTACCATCAATTTGACTTAGTCAACCAAGAAAAATGACCCCTTCAAGCCCTTCAAGCTTTAACCGATGTTTTTTGCCAATAAGTTTGGTCCTTAGTTCAAAATGATAATACCCTTTTTGATCATGGAAAATCTTTTCCCACCTTTGCGCTAGTTTGGCAGAGAACTGGTTTTACAGTACCGAGGGACAAATTTAATGAGAAAATTCCAGCAAATAAAACTTATACAAGCTATCCCAGCTGGCACACAACGTTGTTTTAACGTTAATCTGACGTTAAATGGACGTTGTGGACGTTAGAGAAACGTTGAAACAACGTTGTGTGACAGCTGGGTATTCTCTGGTCAACCAAAACCACTCCGGACTAAAAAGAGGAAGTCATGTAAACATAATCGACCTTATCGGAGTTTTTGATTTTTCTAAAACAGCGATGCATTGTGGGATTGTTTCTGGGGTATTACAATAGAATTCCCTCGAGGAATTCCTAAGAGATTTCCATTATAATACCCCCGAAACAATGCCACAATGCATCGCTTTTTTAGAAAAATTAAAAAACTCCGATAAAATCTATTTTGTGCTTATTCAATTTAGTTGGGTTCGGTGGACGACTATTTTCCTTGATTAGAAAGTGCCAGACAATCTTTTAATTAATCAGCCCTAAGCAAAGAAAACTTAAGGCTCTGCTACACTAAATGTAATTCCACCACTCCACTGCCGTTTTACATCCTTTTTTGAGGCCCCGGAGTGGGTTTCGTGATGGTGTGATTGGCGTGATGGCGTGATTGGCATTTTCTCAAGTTCGTGATTTCGTGATTAAAGATTTTGAAGTACGTGATTGCGTGATCAGAGGACCAAACGTGATCAACGTGATCGTAATGGAAAGGAAATTTAACTCATGATAACGTGATTTGAAATTTTTTTGCGTGATTGCGTGTTTTGAAATGGTGACTGGGGAGGCCTCTTTTTTATAAAAACGTCCAAAAAGATATTTTAATGTATTAACTTTTTTTAGTTTTAAGCCTAAAAATTATTTTCACCATACCCTTCGGCAGTATTTTTTCAATCTCTTAAAAAGTCAGGTATGGGTGTTTGAGAGTCGACAAAGCCTTTCGAAATGTTCTTAATATGTTCTTCATATGTTGAACAACTAATCCTTGCGTTCTTATATGGTTTGTTCTTATAAATAAAAAAGGTGTATTCCACACTTTCCTGTCATTAAGAGACGACAAACTAGATGCAAAATCTAAAGCAATCTTGATATTTTAGTTATTCAAGTTCATGATTAATGTTTCCCATAATATTAGGTGGATTCTTTCGTTTGTTTATATTGTTAATTTCCTTCCTTGTCCACTGATTTTTCACAGATTTTATATAATTGCACATTTCTTCTTATAAGCACCACTAAATCTCAGATTCGGGTGTAATTGTTTTTATTGGCATTTTGACCTTGAAATTATTCTTATATTGCTCTTATATTTCCAGGGAAAAGTGCACTATTTATATAACGCTTTTTGACTTACCCAGCTGGCACACAACGTTGTTTCAACGTTTATTTACCGTTCACAACGTCCATATAACGTTAGATAAACGTTGAAACAACGTTGTGTGCCAGCTGGGTTATAGTCAATTAAAATTCATTGTTTATAAAAAAAGTTATTTTAAAACTTATTTCTGGTATTTTTGGTAGCCAATTTAAACTCATGAAAATATATTCTAATAAAAAATGGACTGTAATAGGTTTGGTTTCTTACATATTAGATAATTGAAATTTGAAGTAATTTATTTGACTATCATTATTTATAATGCGGAACTTCGACTACTGTAGACTTCAACTTTCATCTCTTGAAAGGTATAGGAAAACTTGAAGACTTCCAGTCTAGACAAAGATGATTGCCTAACCTTTCTATTTATCAAATATGTCCGTATTTTACAATATCTTCTTGAGTATTTTTTTTTAATACTTCTCTCCTAGTGCACCTTTATTAGAACCCGGGGGATATTTGGGTAAAAAGGGGTACAACGATGTTCTGCTGGTCTTCACCTCCATTAGTCCAGGTAGGGTCTCAAAAACACCAAAATAGGAAAATCTGTCCCTCGTACGATACCTTCTTGGGAGATTTAGAGAAAAAAAATTTGAGAATATTTTGGAATTTCCGTTACATTCAGGGTCAGTTTTTTTTCAAAAGATTGAGTTCCACGTAGAGTCCATTTTTCGAACTTCAGCAGCACACCCCCGTTGGTCGGCGAAAGTGAACTAATTTACTTTTTTATTTATCTAACGCTTTGTTTGGACTTAAGGTCAATTAAAATTGATAGTTCATAGTAGCCACGTTAAACTTTGTTGAACTTTGTTGAATTCTGTTCTAATAAAAAATCGATTGCAGCTGGTTTGGTTTCTGGCATATCAGATTATTGGAATTCAAAAGAATTTATTTGATCATCATCATTTATAATGCGAAAGACTTCAACTTTCATCTTTTGAAAGGTATAGGAAACTTCGAAGGACACTTCCAGTCTAGACAAAGATAATTGCCTAACTTTTTCATTATCAATATGTCCAAATATGTATGTACCTTCACAGGCAATGTTTTTTGGAAATTTACAGTTGTATATTTATTTAAAATACTTCTGCCATACGCCTTTAGGGCCCTCAAATGAGATGAGATGAGTAAAAAAGTACTTCTATGCAGTCGAAGACGACCCGAAGACTCATCTTTCAATAGCTCCAAGTCCTCCCCTAGTGGTAAGTCTGATCACGATATCGTGCAATTTCTTTGTCTTTAATCACGATCACAAAAATCAGCAAAAAACTTGGAAAAGTCCAAATCGCGCATCACGGCTCGAAAATCTTTCAAATCACGATCACGTTTTGGCCTCTGATTACGCAATCACAAAAAAAAACAACTCCAAATCACGAAATCACGCTAGAAAAAAGTCCCTGTAACACCATCACGAAAACCGATGGTAGTGTAGGGGAGGACGCCACTCTTTCTTCCTGGATTGCTCCACATACCTTTGATATTTCTATCTTAATTGTTGAGCATTAAGCAGAGGGGGCTCAACTAACATTTTTGCACTAAATACAATTTTTTTGGCATAAGCCGGCTGGGAATACCCACAATCTTTAACATTGTATTTTAGCCGTATGCTTTATTTTTGCACTACGGCTGCAAATAGTAGTTAAACTGTATCTATTATAGATTTAATCGCAAGCTACATTTCCTAAATAGCACTAGCTAAAATATCATAGTCTATTTATTGTTTTTGTGTTTCTGTTAATTCTGCTGGGACTCTTTCGAAGTGTAAAATGATTTCATAACACCCTCTTCTCACAGACCCAAAAATTGGACAAAATATCGTCCCCGTTGGAAAATCATACTCAATTTTTGTCCCAACTGAAAATAATCTATTAACCAATCCTCACTGCAAAATATTATTCTATTTTCCCCAACCCCACTGAATTTTCTGACTTGAAAACAATATAATTTAAATCCCCAGCCATGAAAATATGGAAACATCAATCCACATCGAATTTCAGTCCGTTATTTTTATCCCAACTGGCTGAAAAAATTCTACCGGGTCTGTGAAAAGGGGGTATGTGCTAGCCAACGCAGTCTATTCTCGTGAATCCCTTTCCTTTGTTCAAAGAAATAGCCAGACTAACCTTTTGGATTAAGTAAGGGTGTAAAACAATGAAGGTATAGCCCAACGCGAGAAGGGATCTTAAAGGGACATAACAGTACTTGCGAAATTTGTAAACAAACTGTATGCAGCGGATACAAAATCAAAACAAATGTCACATGTCAAAATAAAAAATCAAACCAAATATGGCTAATTTTTATTGTTCAATTGTTTTACAAGTTTGTTTTGGACACGTGATTTTCATTGTTCTCTTTAATGACACGTGGTTCGCACAATGTTTACACTTTACTACTGTAATGTCCCTTTAAACCCTTGGGCAAGGGAACATACTGCTTAGGGATATTATAGTGCTTCTTTCAATTTTGGCATTTGCGTGAAAATCATACACCTAGGGGGAGCACTGGGCGAAATAAGAAATTTCCAATCCTAGAAATATCTTGAAAGTATGATAATTCCATATACTTTTCTAAATATATGGAAATATGACTTTTCTATACTTCCAAAGTTGTGGAAATACCATATTTCATGATATTTCCAAATCTGAAAAATCATATTTTCAAAATATTTCCAACTTTTGGAAATATGATATTTCCAAAAATTGGAAATAAATTGAAAATATGATGTTTCCAAAGTTGTCGAATAGAAAAGAAATTGAAAAGTCATATATCCATATTTACAAAAGTATATTGAAATATCATATTTTCAAGATATTTTCAGGATTGGAAATCTATTATTTCGCCCAGTGGAGCATTTAGGTGCTGGACTTTCTTAAAAATTTGAGAAATATCTCTAAGGTTCAGTTGTCCGGTCTTCGCATTCCCGACATTCTCCAACCTGTAGGAGTTCTTTCTAGACTTTGGTTCTCTTATATTTAAAGAAGAAGATTTCATGCTTAAACATGAATCTAAATACAGCGGATTTGCATCGGATATCAAAATGGAGGAAGGTATAATATTTATACAACGGAAAAATTAAGAAAAGTTTCAAAATATTTTCCCAAACAATATAGGATTCCAAAACAGTAAACAATCAAATTTCTATATTGATGTCTCGGTCTTCTTATCCTCAAAGTGCCAAGAAAATGAAAGAGTGAGATGCTGATAATTGATTATGATTCCGAATTAATTAGGCATTGACTCCTTGTAAATACACGTTTTTTTATAAGAACAAACTATATAAAAACAAAAAGCTTCGATGGTCAAAATATTAAGAACAAGTTAAGGATATTTTAAGGCTTTATGTACTCTAAAGCACCCAATTTCTAAGGATATGGACAAAAAAACAAGAACCTGCTAATAACCCAGCTGGCACACAACGTTGTTTCAACGTTTATCTAACGTTATATGGACGTTGTGAACGTTAAATAAACGTTGAAACAACGCTGTGTGCCAGCTGGGAAAACGAAACACTTTCAAAGATGGCAGGTTATTTTGCTTCACTTGCCATTTCTTGGAAGCTGCTTTATTTAATGTTTTGTATATAAGATATCTGTGGTCAGAATTCTTGAAAGGATTCTTTTTTCAGAAAATCACCAAATTGGATCTCACCAAGAAACGAAATGAAGATACAAATCTGTGGTAAACGTGCTCGCTACATTAGGTGCTGCCTACAGCTTATGTCATTCAGTGTCTAGTTTTTGCTTTCTTGTGTACCAGTTTGTCTAAACGGGGCGACGAGGAGTAAGTGATACATATGCCGCGCTATTTTTTATCTGTCAAAAAAGTGAGAATCAACGCTTAGTTTGGGTATAAATGCACATTTGAAATGAAAAATTATTCGGAAATTTTAATGAGTATATGAGACTAAATGAAATAGAAGCCCAAAGGGCTAGGAGTGAATCTTTAATAAGAATAAAACACAAGAAAACAAAACAAAATACAACAGACAAAAATTTTTTAGCTTATCGCTATTGAGGAGGACTAAGAAAGACTACTTAAAGATTCCAACAAAAAAAACTGATAACAAAAAGTTTTGGAAAACTGTACAAGCATTGTTTTCAAATAAAGGTTCGAACAATAAGAGTTATACCTCAGTGGATAAAGAAAAGATCATAAATGACGAGAAACAGATAGCTCAAATATTCAATGACTATTATGGCCAAATAATATCAAAACTAGACTTGCCTGAGTTGTATGTTGCATTTGATAAAACAAATAATCATACTGAAATTTGTATTCAGAAATATAGACAACACCCAAGTGTCACTGAAATCAAGAAAACTGAGTATCTAAATAAATTTTCTTTTATAACAAAAACGAAAGAGGAAGTAAGGAAAATCATTGACTTATCAAAAGCTTTCGACTGCATCTCGCACGAACTATTGATTGCTAAACTTGAAGCATAAGAGTTTTCAAGGAGTGCCTTAGGTCTCATAGCAGCCTATCTATCAGATAGAAAGCAAATAACGAAAATTGGCGACCATTACAGTACCTGGCATAATGTTAAAGTAGGTGTTCCCCAAGGATTCATTCTAGGGAAGCTACTATTTAACATCTACATGAGAGATTTGTTCTACTTTCTTGAAAATAGAAATGTACTGAATTATGCAGACGATCACAGGAAAAAGTCATCAGATCCTACGGGTGGGAAAACCCCATTTCCAGCGCTGGAAATTTTAAAAATTATTTGTTCCGCGTAATTTTTCTCAAGCTGCAAAGTGGAATTTTTTAAGCCGGAGGATTCGCAAAATCCCACTGCGGACTTTTTTTAAAAAATATTTTAGTCTGAAGTTTTAGACGTGTAATATTGAAATAAACCCTTCTTACGAGAAAAAGCACATCACGCTAGTGTGAAACGTAATTTCCACCATATGAATTTCCCTGCAATAAAATTCGGGTACAAATTTGAATCTTTAGGATTTCCGATTTCACACCCTGGACTTTATCTAAAATATTTTGATACATCGATATCGATACATCGGTATTACTAATATCACACTGCGGAAACCCCTTTAGAGTCTTTTTGATATATCTTAGTTGTGAATTTCAAATTAACACTTAGCAACTATATAGTCCACGCAGAAGGTCAAGACAGACAAAGGAAAAAATCATTAGTTCCCACGGGTGGGAAAGCCGAATTAATAGGGTGTGAAAGTCAAATTTATAGGGTGGGAAAGTGCAATTAATAGGGTGGGAAAGTACAATTAATAGAGTGGGAAAGTACAATATATAGAGTGGGAAAGTACAATTAAATACCCATACTTGTACTACGCATGCGTAAAAAAAACCACAAGTGAAAATTGGGTCAAAACTGTTCAGATCGTATGCCAATCATTAACATTATAAAAGTGTATTCGATCAGTGTGTAACACAACGCTAAAGGTGAGGCGTCCCACAAGGGCGGCCTCGTTCGTTCGCAATGGACTTGCATCGCAAGGGCTCAGTGGAATCGTCATCCACCGTGCGGCCGTTCAATCGGTATCACGTCGTTGTTCCGCTGTTGTGACAAAGTGCCGGGATTCTCAAAGTAGCGCAAGTACATGACAGAACGAATGGGAGCTATCGAGCCAATGCTCACGAATGATCGAATACATTTAACAATTTATCAAATAATTGGTAATAGCTAGGTGGGGAATTGAAATTTCAGAGTGTGATTTTCGATTTGACCTTTTGATAAGCTGGGTGTGAAGTTAAAATTTAGGCGTGTGATTTTCATTTTCACTATTCTCAGCACAATGTCGAGAGCAACCATATCTTGCATGTTAGTTTAGTTTTAAACCGCTGTGATTTGTTTTTCATAGAGTGGTATTTGGCACTTCCTACCAGAGTAAAAACATTGCAGGGTCCCACGCGTGGGAAACATGTACTTTCCCACCCTTTTAATTTGACTTTCCCACCCGTGGGAACTGATGACTTTTTCCTGTGGATACAACACCTTTTGTGATAGCTGATTCTTGGGAACAGGTTGGTGAGGAGCTCTCGAATGGAGCTGCTATCATCTTTGAGTGGATAACCCAAAATCAAATGAAAGGAAATGCAGACAAGTCTGAGTTGATAGCTAACAATACCAGCAAAGAAATCTTCATTACTATACAGAATGAACGTATTTTTAACAACAACTCAGGCAAGATCCTAGGATTAACCTTTGAGCCACATATTAACACGATTTATAAGAAAGCTAGCCAGAAAATCAGTGCACTTGCGAGGGTAGCACCGTACATGAATCAAAATAAAAAGCAAAGGCTCATGAATGCCTTCTTTCGAAGTCAATTCAATTATTGTTCGCTTGTCTGGATGTTTCATGTTCGCAGGCTAGATCAAAAAATAAATCACTTCCACGAAAGATGTTTGAGGATAGTGTATATTCTGATCATACATATACTTTTGAGCAGCTTTTAGAGAAAGACGGTGACACATCAAATTCCACCATAAAAATCTTCAGTTGTTAGCAATAGAACTTTTCAAATGTAAAAATAACATATCAGATCTAACTAAAGAAATTTTCAAACATGATGAAAATATCAAAGTAAATCGCAAAACGCCTTACTTCAGATCAAGAGAAATAAACTCTGTTTTTCACGGTTCAGAGTCACTTTCATTTTTAGGGCCAAAAGTTTGGGAATCAATTCCGGATGAGTATAGAGATATAGTTGATCTTAGCATTTTTAAGGAAAAGATTAAGCAGTGGCCTACAGCATGCCCGTGTAGAAACTGCCGGACCTATATAGACGGTGTGACCTGTTTTTCAAAATCAAAGAAAAGTAAACATTCGTTTTCAGAATATTTCGATTACTTTATTACTATATACACTTTGTGTTTTTTAGACAAATTCCTTAAAGGAAGAAATTTTGGCGGGAACTTAATTTGGCGGATTTCAGCCAAATCCGCCAAAATTTCTTCCTATACGTATACACTTTGTGTTTTTCAGACAAATTCCTTAAAGGAAGAAATTTTGGCGGGAACTTAATTTGGCGGATTTCAGATTTGAGAAAAGAGAGATCTGTTGTATACTTTTGGAATGGCTGAAAAACACTATTTTAAGGGTCTATATCTTGAGTTTTTTGAGAGCTTTCAAAGATTCAGAGGTCTCTTTTCTGAAGCTAAAATTTTCCTAAAATTGGTGGAGCTATTCGCGAAATTTTATGCATTTTGCGAGAATTTAATTTTGCGAATCAGTATTATCAACTTATTTCACTGGAATTAATTTTGGCGAAGTCGGAATTTATTTGATAAGAAAAGCCATAAATACGAGTCAGAAACTCTTTTTGTTTCTATGGTAAAATGGGTGAAAAACTTCAAAGAAAATGAAAGAACAATTATTTTGTTGGAATTAATTTTGGCGAAGTCGGAATTTATTTGATAAGAAAAGCCATAAATACGAGTCAGAAACTCTTTTTGTTTCTATGGTAAAATGGGTGAAAAACTTCAAAGAAAATGAAAGAACAATTATTTTGTTGGAATTAATTTTGGCGAAGTCGGAATTTATTTGATAAGAAAAGCCATAAATACGAGTCAGAGACTCTTTTTGTTTCTATGGTAAAATGGGTGAAAAACTTCAAAGAAAATGAAAGAACAATTATTTTGTTGGAATTAATTTTGGCGAAGTTGGAATTTATTTGATAAGAAAAGCCATAAATACGAGTCAGAGACTCTTTTTGTTTCTATGGTAAAATGGGTATGAAAAACTTCAAAGAAAATGAAAGAACAATTATTTTACTGGAATTAATTTTCGCGAAGTCGGAATTTATTTGATAAGAAAAGCCATAAATACGAGTCAGAAACTCTTTTTGTTTCTATGGTAAAATGGGTGAAAAACTTCAAAGAAAATGAAAGAACAATTATTTTGTTGGAATTAATTTTGGCGAAGTCGGAATTTATTTGATAAGAAAAGCCATAAATACGAGTCAGAAACTCTTTTTGTTTCCATGGTAAAATGGGTATGAAAAACTTCAAAGAAAATGAAAGAACAATTATTTTGTTGGAATTAATTTTGGCGAAGTTGGAATTTATTTGATAAGAAAAGCCATAAATACGAGTCAGAGACTCTTTTTGTTTCTATGGTAAAATGGGTATGAAAAACTTCAAAGAAAATGAAAGAACAATTATTTTACTGGAATTAATTTTCGCGAAGTCGGAATTTATTTGATAAGAAAAGCCATAAATACGAGTCAGAAACTCTTTTTGTTTCTATGGTAAAATGGGTGAAAAACTTCAAAGAAAATGAAAGAACAATTATTTTGTTGGAATTAATTTTGGCGAAGTCGGAATTTATTTGATAAGAAAAGCCATAAATACGAGTCAGAAACTCTTTTTGTATGAAAAACTTCAAAGAAAATGAAAGAACAATTATTTTGTTGGAATTAATTTTGGCGAAGTTGGAATTTATTTGATAAGAAAAGCCATAAATACGAGTCAGAGACTCTTTTTGTTTCTATGGTAAAATGGGTATGAAAAACTTCAAAGAAAATGAAAGAACAATTATTTTACTGGAATTAATTTTCGCGAAGTCGGAATTTATTTGATAAGAAAAGCCATAAATACGAGTCAGAAACTCTTTTTGTTTCTATGGTAAAATGGGTGAAAAACTTCAAAGAAAATGAAAGAACAATTATTTTGTTGGAATTAATTTTGGCGAAGTCGGAATTTATTTGATAAGAAAAGCCATAAATACGAGTCAGAAACTCTTTTTGTTTCCATGGTAAAATGGGTATGAAAAACTTCAAAGAAAATGAAAGAACAATTATTTTGTTGGAATTAATTTTGGCGAAGTCGGAATTTATTTGATAAGAAAAGCCATAAATACGAGTCAGAAACTCTTTTTGTTTCCATGGTAAAATGGGTATGAAAACTTCAAAGAAAATGAAAGAACAATTATTTTGTTGGAATTAATTTTGGCAAAGTCGGAATTTATTTGATAAGAAAAGCCATAAATACGAGTCAGAAACTCTTTTTGTTTCTATGGTAAAATGGGTGAAAAACTTCAAAGAAAATGAAAGAACAATTATTTTGTTGGAATTAATTTTGGCGAAGTCGGAATTTATTTGATAAGAAAAGCCATAAATACGAGTCAGAAACTCTTTTTGTTTCCATGGTAAAATGGGTATGAAGAACTTCAAAGAAAATGAAAGAACAATTATTTTGTTGGAATTAATTTTCGCGAATTAGCCCAAAAGATTTTTTTCGCGAACATTTAATTTTGCTTTCGCTGGGCCTTCACGCCCAACGGGCTTCTTGTTTAATTTATTTTAATAATTGAAAGGGAGGCAAACCAATGCACCAACAGAAGAAAAACTATTATATCTCACAACAATTATATTTTCTGGAACTAAAAACCATACTTAGAAAACTATTAGAAGAAAATAAAAAAATTATTTAAAAAAGTTATTTTTCAAAAATTACAAAGAAGCACTAAAAATCAAACAAAAGAAAATCGAGAAAATTATTGCGGTGTAAGTTATAAAATCGTATATAATACATAATTCGAAGGAGAAACTTGTTTCCTACTGTCCGTAAATTTTCTTCCTCTTTCAACATTTAAGGATTTATTGATCCATGACATATTGGCCCGGAGCCACCAGCAGAATATCTCATTTCGCAAACCTCCTTAGCAGATTTTCCTAACAATCCTCTTTCTCTGGTGTGTGCACAATCTGAATCTTTTTGACAAGAAAAGAATTTGTCACGTCTGGCTTCGTCTGACAATCTACACCATGTCTTCGAGTTTGAGTAACATTGACGCCAGCAAGTTCCCTAAAGTTACAAAAATTATACGGAAATTATATGGATGCTTAGTTAAACTTCGTGAAATGATTGTTACCTTAATGTATGCGAGTACTTTACAGTAGTTTTGGCATAATATCGAATTCTAGCTTCTACATTGTTTAAACTGTTATTTTGCCACTCACGAAGTGTTTCTTAAGACGTCATGATTAAAACCGCAGTTTAAGCCTCATAATATAATCTACTAGACGTATGCGCAGCGTCGCACGCTGCGTGTCCCAATCCAGTAAATCACTATACATATAAAAAAACTATAAATGAAGAAAGATAGCTGCCGAAACTATGATACGAGTTTCATTTTATGAAAGTAAGGAGAAAAAAGATAACATTGCAATTTTTAACCACAATTAAGTAAATGGCTTAAGGGCTACATACACTACACAATATATTGTCAGGCAATATATTGATGATATATTGCTGAATGTCGACAATATATTGAAAAGGTGTCCGCAATATATTGTCAGCTCGATTTGCAATATTCCAACAATAAAGGGGGATTGTTTACAGAAAGAAAGTTCCTTTTTATAATAGAGTACCAGTTGTTTACTTCGTACATTACGGTCCGCAAACCATATTGTCGAATATTGTTCGTCAATATATTGTGTAGTCTAAGTAGCCCTTTAGAAGAATTATATTTTAAAGACTTTATAAAGTTTTGAAAGTGATAAAGAGCGGCTATTGTAAACAGAAAGTTAAGCGCATTTGAATAATTCTTCAACAGCGAAAATTATATTTGGGAGGAAGGTTGATGTTAACCCATCCAGCTCCGATGTTCCTGTATAGAAAATCGTATCTTAGCGTCTCAAAGTTAATCCAGTGGTAAGAAATCTGCATAAGGTGCGAATAGACGATGGTTCAACGCCGTGAGGAGTAGGCTTTGTAGAGCTTTGTTAGAATTTCGAAAACTTTTTACAAAACGCTGTAAACACACACGTTTTAGCGTATTAATATATAGATTGCTTTCCCTTTTCTTCCGTGCGATCTTGCCTAAATGATGGGCGGAAATTAATATGGGAAATCCCAGGGAGAAGGGTGCTTCGAAAAACAAGAATAGTTTTTCAGGCACAGTTAACCAGGCAAAATTCCAAGCACTCTGGTCACTGGCTATTTTTTGACTTAGAAATTGAGTTTTGGCTTTTGAAAGTAACCAAAGATTTTTATGAAACCCCTCAAGGCCACTTATGAAGGGTTTATTTTCAAGGATTAAGCATTGCATTTGTGAAAATAGAAAGAAATGAATTGAATTTATTTTCAATCATCAAAGAAAGAATACATTTTGATTTTGCTCACTATCTTCATCTTTTTGACAGTTTTGTACACAAAATACAAATTCTCTAAATATTGAGTTTTGAAACTCAATTCAAAATTGAGTATTTTGGCCGTATAACGGCCACAAAAAAGTGCTTGGAATTTTCACTGTTAACGTAAATGTACATACGTGTGACAATACAAAAGTGGTTCAATCAAGTAGTCAAAATACATTCACAGAGAGCTGCAAAACCAAAATGCTTCAAAATGTTACTTACAATTTCTGTGCATCCTGAACCATCACATTTCCTCATATAATTATGACATCCGTAGCTGTAAACATTGTTACATAGACCTCCAAATTTACATTCATGTTTAGGATCCATTTTTTCTGCCACACGTTCATCAATCATATCTTGTAGTGCTTGGTAGAAATCCCTTCCTGTGTTCGAGTCGTCATTGCTTATGCGATAGGAATAAGCAATCGCCAAAACCGCGGTGAATAAAATGAGTACTTTGATTTCCATTGCCTAAAGAAAAACCAAGAAAAAATTTTTTGTTTATATTTTGATGAACTATAAAATTTGTTTCAATATCTCGTCACTCAGATTCAGTATTGGTTTCTTATGGAGTTATTGAAAAAGTGAAGTGAGAAAACTTATTCGCTTTGGAAAAGTCAGTTCTTTCAAAAATCTGATTAATTAATAAATGTGTACTTACTGTTGTTGGCAATTTCACTATTGCACTGTATACTTCGCTTGAAATTTGCTTTTCGTTTGATTTGCAAGTCTAACGTTCGTCTCTTTTTATACTGAGGCTTTATAATAAGAGCTATTATGTGATTTACTATTCACTTGTTTTAAAATTCACCCAATGAGGTGCTTGGAATAGAATGTATCACACGTTAAATATAATTCCCATCATAATTACCGTAACAACTCAAACCCCAAGATGCAACAGAGGCTTTTAAATGTTTTTAGAGTGATTATATGTCTTGATTCACCCAAGTAGGACTAGAAGTAACAAACAAAATAATTTTGATAATTGGTCAGTGCGTCTTGGAAAATGAGGTGTGTCACTTCAATCATGGAGGTATAAAGAAAAACACGAGTTGAAATTGTCGGTAATTGATCGTCAAAGTTCTTTTTTTTGATTTCTTTTTTGAAATACACGTTTTTTTTTTATAAGAACAAACTATATAAGAACATAAGGCTTCGAGGCCCAAAAATTTAAGAACATTCTAAGAACATTCTAAGGCTTTGGAGACATGCATTTTCTTAAGAAATTACATCAAAATGCTCAAAAAATGGTGAAAATAAGAACACTTTAAGAACATCTTTAGGCTTCAAATTCAAAAAACTAAGAACATCCGAAGGCTTCGAAATCTTTTGACGTTCTTATAAAAAAAAAACATGTATATCAAAAGAAAATACTAAAATACTAATACAAACAAGATAATTTTGATAATTGGTCAGTGCGTCTTGGAAAACGAGGTGTGTCACTTCAATCATAGTATAAGAAAGCCGCGGCTTATTAGAGTCGTATCGTCGAATTGCAGACAAAATTACATTTTGACTAATTTCTCTGCGTACAATTTATTTCAGTGAAAAATACTTTCCAATCAACTAAATTAACCCTTCTACAATGTTTTTGTGCCATCTATTTCAATTTTCCGCTTTTCGAGTCAATCTGTAAGGCGTGATGAAAAATATAGGTATTGTCGACACATAGCGAACATTTTTGGATAATTGCGAGCACTTTTTGTGGGTGAATTACTCTACTTTATCGGTAAGAAATTGTATCAATTTTGACATCTTTCTACTTTTAGAATATCCTAAGCAGACAGTTTAGTGTAAGCTATGGCTAGTATGTACGAATAAATTATAGACAAAAAAAGCGAAAAATCTTAATGTTTCTTTGGGTGTTTCTCCACTGGTGGCTTAAGCTAACAGGATTAACAGAACGTGTAATAAATAAACGCTGAATAGCCCAAAAGTTGTGGATGAAAAGAGATGGTTACACGTTTATATTTTCTTTTGTAAAAAATAATTTCATCTCCCACAGCAAAGCTTTTTTATTTCCTTATCCGCCTATCCTCGCTGTTTTGTTCTCTCATACATGCCCTCGACCGTGTATTAGTGGATGAGAAAATGCGTGAAAAATACAAAAGATCCAACGATTTTCCTCCTGTGTTGCTTTGGGAAATACATTATTTTTCTGAAAAGAAAAAATTAACGTGCAACCATCTCTTTTCATTCAAAAGTTATATGAATAGTTTGGGCTATTCATCATTTTATGAAAAAGTTACATTCATCCAGTTAGCTTAAGCCGTCAGTGGAAAACACCCCTTGGATTTAGTTTTCAAAATATTCACAAATCAATTACTGAAATCATTTTGATTTTTTACGACAACGACGTTTTGGGATTTAAGGAATTTATAAAGAAAGTGTATAAAGAAAAAACAATGCAAATCAGAATACACCTTTTTGACCGTAGCCACCAATTGCCGTGCGGGCATTTTTTTGTCCGCTTTGTCCATCCCAGTCCTTTTTTCACATCTATAGATAATAGAAAACTGTATCAAAATAGGATTGGATCGAGTTTAGGGCGATAATTAAATAATTAAGTGACACGCACCTGAAGGCGCGACTACAGCCGAAAAGGTGTATTTTTGCAAAAAACAAGTTGTCAAAAATTATACTGAAAGAAAGAACAAACTTTATCAGCAAAATTTTTACTGTGAAGACATCTACTTCATCAGAATTCAAAAAGAAATTATGGCCGAATTTTGATCAGAAAGAAAAATATATCGATCTGTAATTACAAGACTAAGTACTAATAACAATGGTAAATGACAAATGACATCCTTTTTAGACCCTTTTTAGGTCATTGTCCCTGTCATTGTGGTAACTGAAAATTTTCCATCCATAAGCTATAGTTAGAAATCGTCATTTTTGGTAGGAATAGGATTGGGCTTCATGGTCAAGTAAAAAAAAAATCAAAAGTGAGTCTTTCCAGCGAGATTTTAAGCTAAAAAGTCAAAAAAATGCAAAATTTGACAAAAATCCACTTTTTTTTAATTTTGACCGTTTTTTTTACCATCTTTATGGTCAACGAGTGATCCAAGAACCTCCTAATTTGGCCCTGCTTTACTTGATTCTGTCCTCCAGTGAATTGATTTGAAGTTTTACCACTGGGCACCTTTTTATAATTCAGGCAGGTCCGCTTTAATTCTGCTTTAATTCCTCTAACATATTCCCCCTATACCACCCCCAACCCGCCCTTCCTAAATCGGGCGGTGCTTAGCGTCAAAGGAGACTCTAAGCTATCCAACGAACTATAAACGAGCTGCTAGCTCCTTCTGGATCCGGGGATATAAGCCTTTAAAGTTTGAACTAGCGATTTTCTTTAAAGAACTTAGAAAAAATGACCGTGGCACTTAGGTTAAACGGTTAATAACGGTTTTTACAAAATGAATGTACAGTAGAATATTTATTATTTGCTTTAGGCAAAAAAAAACCAGGAGTCCCTAAGATTTATAAGAAATTAAGTTTTTTCCAGCTCCCAATATCTGGAAGATTGAGTACTGAATGTACTAAAAAACTTTTTTTTCTGTAGACATTGTAAACAAGTTATATATACTAAATCCTTGTCACGCTTCACTACCCCTTTTTGATTGTAAAATTACAGGCGTGGTCTTTTCGGCTAAATACCTAAATTTGTCAGATGTCAAATCAAGGTATCAGGGTAAAAAAGATTCATATCAACTACCGTGGTATCTTTTAAATGTTAGTTTCCCTGAGTTTTACTGTTGATAAAGCATAAGTTCATTAGAATGGGCTCTTCCAGAAAAACATTGTACATGGGGGTGGAGGATATATTGTCCAGGGGATAGCGAAAAATCATCAAAATTTGCCTTGTCCGTTGGGTAAATCACTGAAAATTATTATATCCTCCACCCCCCATGTACAATTTTTTCCTGGAAAAGCCCAATGTTACTACGAGTTGACCTGAGTTATCCTTAAGTTCCTCGAGTTGAGCGGTGTAGTATTCTATAGTTGACCGTGGTTGTCTTATGTGCTTAACTTAGTTGTACAAATCCGTACAACCCAGGTACAACATGAGCCCAAAGGCTGAGTTGTCCTGTCAGTGTAAACTAAGTTAAACCATGAACATATAAACGACTGGATATCCATCTCCTTTGTCTTTTTGTAGAAAAGGCTGCTAGCTTCGTTGCCGCCTCGTTAAAAGCATAAAATGAAACAATAGATTTTGATGATATACCACTTGGGAGTACCTTGCTAACAACGTCAAAACTTCGACAACAGTCTCTGTTGTTCTACTCTTCTCAAGTCTTTTATCTATATCATAACAAAGATAACAGAGGCAAAATCATCGTCAGCTTGTCAAAACTCCGACTAATATTTCTAAATTTTGTCTTAAAAGTGTCTAATAATTTTAGAGAGTGTCGCATTCTAATTTCGATATTCTTATGACACAGGCTCTAAACTTTGGCAAGCTATTTTTTTCAAGTCATAAAAAAAGTTATTGGAGTGACAAAAGGGATTCAAAAGTATACACGCCGTTGAAATTCTGCATTTTAGCGTTGAAAATGTTGATAAAATATATTACAAACTTGTGAAAAAATTTTGAAAATAATTTTTTTGTACATTAGGAGTAATGTTCAAGCTCTATCAATCCTTTTACCTAAATAATTCAAAGAAATAAAATTATGACGGAATATTGTCGGATTTTTATACCAATTTTGAAATACAGGCGGCAACGAAGCTCGCTTCAAAGAGACAATAAAAGATAGATGTCCAGTCTTTTATATGTTCTAGTCCAGGAGCCAAACCCAAAAAATGGCATTTTGCTTAACCCAAGATTCTACAGGATAAACTATACATTTTTGGAATCCTCAACTATCCTAGTTTTGGAAATGGTCGGTCCCCAAAGCTAACTCCTGGTCAATTTTTCATACTGGGCCCGAGTTTAGGGGGTACTTTTTATCCTTTGTAAGGATTTGTTAAGGAAAATGCCATTCCAGGGATGATATAATTTGCTGTATCTAGTCAATCAGTTGACCAATTGCTTTGGAACTTTGCAAAAAGTTTCAAGGTAGGCTGATGATTATTTTCGGCAAAAAAACTTTGTGAAAAATTATTTTTATAGGTTTGCCTGGGGAAAAAAGGGAAAATTTGGGTATTTTAACTAAATTTTGACCCTTTTTAAGTCTGGGACCTACCCAAACAACTTTTAATGAGACACAAACTAGGTGTTATGATAGACTTTGATGCAATACATCAGAAAAATTTCAAACAAACAGTATTTAGTATTATTTCAGGGCTGCAGGGGGTAAAATTGCCCATTTTTATGGGTTTTTACCTTATTTGAGCAATTTTCACCACTAATCTTGGTTAAAACGTCATCTAAAATAGTTTTAACTTGATTTTCGTGTAATATGTCCTGAAAGATTACAATACTGACTTAAAACTAACAAAACCAGGGTGCAAATGGACAAACCAGGGGGTAAAAATGCCAATTTTAGGCGATTTTTATCGTTTTCGGACCTATTTCACCCATAAAGCAATTTTATGGTGTACCAATTTTATTTCTAACCACTCATTTTGTAGTAGGAGCAATGGGAAAGTTATTTGTGGTTTTCATTGTCTGTAATCAGGGTCACTGTGGGCAAATCAGGGAGTAAATACACCACTTCTTGGTAGTTGTTGCCTGAATTTGGATGTTTTTATTGTATGGTAGCCTCAAATTTATGAAATTTTGAGATGGAAACCAGTTACACGTTTTTTTTTTAAGAAACTAGTTTTACCAAGTAGCCTCAGTGTTTCTTAAGAAATCGGCCTTTTGAGCCTTAAATGTTTCTTACATGTTTCTAAATTTTATCAAGCCTAAAGGACGCATGTCATACAATAGTCTAATTGACTAATCTACGGTACTTTCCTATCTTCTATGTTGATTTTCTGACTTTCTCAAGTGTTTCTAACTGTTATGTATGTATATCTCTGCAACCTTGATTGGAAGGTTCTTAAAAAAAACGAATTAAAAAAATGCTATTTTCTCATTCTCAGCCTCAGCATGTTTCTTAGATGTTTCTTCGTTTTCAGGCATTCTGAGCCTCATGTTTCTTAAAAGTGTTTTTTAAAAAAAAACGTGTATATACCCTTCAGTTATTTCTTAGTACTTTTGTTGACAACTACACAAAATAATGACGGGTTTAAAACTAAGTTATGGCCAAATTATAACATTTTTTTGACGTAATTTTGTCAGTTTTTGCGCTTTGAGATTCCACTATATTGCTATTCAGAGCTTCCCAAAATGGTCCCAGCTACTTGTAGAATTATTATCTTGAGACCAGCTACTAATAAAAGGTCAGTAAAACGGAAAAAATTATCAGTCAAATTATGAGTATGTAGTACATTATGAGGGTATATAACTGGTTTCCATCTCAAAATTTCATGAGGCTACCATACAATAAAAACATCCAAATTCAGGCAACAACTACCAAGAAGTGGTGTATTTACCCCCTGATTTGCCCACAGTGACCCTGATTCACGGCGATCTTTGATCGGATTAATCGGATTCAAATTTCCTTGTTTTGGCCAAATTTTAGGAAATTAACTTAGAAGAAATGCTTTCTTTTTCTTTTATCCTTTAGAGGGCAAATATAAGTACATTCTGTGAAAATTTCAAGTCTCTAGCACTTTCCTATCCGGAATTATCTTGATTCCGATTTAGAGGGATCTCAAGCGGGATGAGGACGGGATAGAGGGATCTCTCGAAAACGAAAGTGCCCAATAACTGGTGAACAATTTTATTTATCACAAAACTTTTTTTCCTACTTTTACATTGCTATAAGGATACTTTATATACCAAATTTCATATCCTTATGAGCACTACTTAAGGAGATACAAGGGATATTAGCCAAAATAATCCCGATTTTGCAAAGTTCCAATGAAAGATCACTGTGATTACAGACAATGAAAACCACAAATAACTTTCCCATTGCTCCTACTGCAAAATGAGTGGTCAGAAATAAAATTGGTACACCATAAAACCGCTTTATGGGTGAAATAGGTCCAGAAACGATAAAAATCGCCTAAAATTGGCATTTTTACCCCCTGGTTTGTCTATTTGCACCCTGGTTTTGTTAGTTTTAAGTCAGCATTGTAATCTTTCAGGACATATTACACGAAAATCAAGTTAAAACTATTTTTGATGACGTTTTAACCAAGATTAGGGGTGAAAATTGTTCAAATAAGGTAAAAACCCATAAAAATGGGCAATTTTACCCCCTGCAGCCCTGAAATAATACTAAATACTGTCTGTTTGAAATTTTTCTGATGTATTGTATCAAAGTCTATCATAACACCTAGTTTTTGTCTCATTAAAAGTTGTTTGGGTAGGTCCCAGACTTAAAAAGGGTCAAAATTTAGTTAAAATACCCAAATTTTCCCTTTTTTTCCCCAGGCAAACCTATAAAAATAATTTTTCACAAAATTTTTTTGCCGAAAATAATCATCAGCCTACCTTGAAACTTTTTGCAAAGTTTCAAAGCAATTGGTCAACTGATTGACTAGATACAGCAAATTATATCATCCCTGGAATGGCATTTTCCTTAACAAATCCTTACAAAGGATAAAAAGTACCCCCTAAACTCGGGCCCAGTATGAAAAATTGACCAGGAGTTAGCTTTGGGGACCGACCATTTCCAAAACTAGGATAGTTGAGGATTCCAAAAATGTATAGTTTATCCTGTAGAATCTTGGGTTAAGCAAAAGTGCTTATTTAAGGAGATATAGGATTTGGCTCCCGGACTATTCATGGTTAAACGCCCGAGCAATTTCAAAATATCCTAAGTTTTGGACTTGAATCAGTTTTTCAACCCCAACAAGACATTGGAAAAGTTCATCAAATCAGGGGGAAACTTTGCTAAGCATATTGAGCTTCAACCCAATAGATCTTATCGGAGTTTCCGAGAATTTCGAGCGCACAATGCATTCTGGGATTGAATAGAGTGGTTTCGGTATGGTTATAAAAAAGAAGCGTGTATATACTCAAAACTCTAAAAAACACCCCCTTCTCACAGACCCGGTGGGATTTTTTCAGCCACTGGGGGGGGGGCAAAACTCGATGGGGGTTGATATTCCCATGTTTTCTTACGACTGAGAATTTGAATTCCATTGTTTTTGAGCCAGTAATTCAGTGGGGATGGAAAAAATATTTTCCACCGGGGACGATATTTTGGTCAATTTTTCCAGTGGAAACGGGTCCCAGTGGGTCTGTGAGAAGGGGGTGTTAAAAACACAGAAGGACAAGACAGAACAAATAAAAAGCCACTTACAAGCACAACACGATTAGCACCGAATATTCACAGAGAAAAAATTTAGCAATAGAACTCGATAAAACTGAGGATTGGTTGAAAGAGAAATTGATTGTAAAGATGAATAAGAAAGCAAAGAAATCCTTCTTCAGTAGCACCACACGTAAACCTAAACATTTCTGGGATGCCGTCAAGCCCCAATCTTCTGATAAATCTTGTGCAGCTGAAGGAAGAATTCAATTGCTTGAAGATGAAACTTTACACACATCTGATGTAGAAGTAGCTGATGTATTTAATAATTATTTCAATAGGATCACCGATAGTCTTGAAATTCTAAACTGGGAATGTCAGGAATCACCTCTGAATTCTGAAGACTCTTTAATATCAAAGTTTGAAAATCATCCAATTATTAAAGAAATTAAATCAAATAAGAATTCTGGGGTGGTTTTTGAATTTTCACAGGTTGGAGAACAAGATGTTTTGAAAGCTATCTTAAGTTTGAACATAGACTAGCAAACTAGTCTGTTAATTAATCATGTCAGAGGGCAGGAACATAAAGGCGGCGGGCGTTTGCTAGAATAGGAGCTGCGTAGGAGAGCGAGCAAAAGTTGGTGAGGGGCTGCTGATTAACAGACTAGAACACTCTGCCACGACTCGACATTTTGGAGGTTTTGAGAACGGAGGAGTGCTTTCCTGAATTTTGGAGGGACAGAAGCCGACAGAACACTTTGTTTTGAATTTCGTGGCAAAGGATGGGCCATTTTGCAAGTTTCGAAATTTTTGCATCTTTGTTTTTGTTATTCTTACCATGAAGGTATAAAGAAAAACAGGAGTGTCGGTAATTGGTCGTTAAAGTCTTTTGATTTCTTTTATGAAATATATCAAAAGAAAATAATAAGCTCGCCCGACAAAATACGACTTTTTAGTAGAACTCAAGATTTCATGTTATCCAGTTAAATTACACGCTTTTTTTTATAAGAATACACTTTATAAGAATGTCCATGATGAAAATGGCCAAAAAATTAAGAATATTGTAAGAATATCACCATCGTGGAATTTAGCAACTGAACCTAAAAATGCCATTTTTAAAGCATTTTAACCTGTAGATTGCCAATTTCGATCTTAACCTAAGAATACCGTAAGAATATTTTTGGATGATTTTCGCCAAAAAGTTAAAAATATCCATGATGGAATGAAAATACACCATTCTTATAAAAAAAAAAGCGTGTAGTCAAACCCAAGCCAGAAAAAACAGCAAAACAGCGAAGGTTTATGAGGTGATAAACCACCGTAACATACCTTAAAGTGTTTTATAGCCTATTAAATGACAAAAACGACTAAATTTGAGAAAAAGTTTGGATCGTAAACTGCTTGATAGGTCTTCATGATAGGCTAAGTTTTAAGCAAGAATTCTATATGAAGATTTGACGCGATAAAACGTCAACATACAAAACTTGTATATATCGGAATTCTATCGTGGTTTGGATCACGAGATTTACGTTTGACTAATTTTCGAGAGATTCTTCTCCCACCCAGTGGGCACAGAAAGTTCGGAGGACGACTATATGACGTCCATATCACGTCCGCCCGTCCAAAGCCCGTCCCCGTCCAATTGCGACGTCCTTAAGACGTCTTTAACGGACTTGATTTTTACAGGACGTCTAAAAGGCGTCCTTAGAACGTCTAAAATTATGTTATTGAGACCAGCGATTGGAAGTCTGATAACGAGTGAATACAAACATGACTGTAGCCGGAAGTGCAATATTTTATGACATTGATTTTGTAAATACAAATAATGGAGCGTCCAGCAAGAATTTCACAAATATAACAATTTCATTTTCTTATTGCCGACCCAAAAAAATATGAGCGTTTTGATTGGTCGAGAGCATCGAGATATTTGCGATATTTCATATTTCTCTAGTCTGGAAATATGACCGCGTTGACTTTTGGGGGACTGGGTAAGCGGCGGGAGAAAAATCAAAACAAAACCACCGAAAAGAACTGACTTTCGGAGAAACTGACCTGGGAGTCAAAGGGAAAACGCAACAAAAATATTTTCAGATTAACTTTTACTTTGGAGTTCTTCCATAAAAGACACTAAAATCAAATCTGATGAACTAAGAAATTATAAAACTACTTGAGACCACCCAAATATTTTCAGCTTTTGGTATAAAATTCGTCCGTGTGTGATAACCAAACAGTTTTTTATCAATGCCATACAAAAAAACTTGAGATTCTTGAATGTTTGCCAATAAGATTTCTCATAACATAGCAAGGGAACTGAAATGTCTTGTATTAAACCAAGTGACGAGTGATTTTTATGAAAGTTCTCTCCTAATTCTCGTTCTCGACGAGGTACGTCCTTGAATTTTCAACTCAACAGTCATTACATCTTCCTTCTAAAATTCGAAACATTTAAAGCTTGACGATAATCAAGAAAGTATCCAAATCGTTTTGCTCTTGAAAAAATGTTGTTCTTTAACCATTACATACATTTCCATCATAGAACTCCTTTCATCCTCTGCTGCTATTCTTTTCCATGCATCGAAACAAAAACATAGGAAAAGACTGAATGTTATCAATCTGATTCATCGCGCAGAATTGATGTTGCAATTTTTGTCATCTATAAAATGAAGTCGTTGCATTGTTTTTCGCGCGAGTTCTATTTTCTACCAATCAAATTGCGTCACGCATTCGAAAGATTCGAAAATGTTGCAATCAAAACATTGAATTCATTTGTGAGTTTGGTTTTGAGAAGAAAACATTTTCTAAAAATTAAGCCTAAAATATTGTGATCTTATTCATATTTTGAAAAGACTTTGAAAACAGAAAGTTATGAAATTTATTACATTGAGACATGGTTGTAAGAGGTATGTATGTATGGAAATGGAATGCTTTGTTTGCTTCAGTTTTCACTACAGACTTTCCTCCCTTCGAAATTCAGTTTTCGATGGGAGCCTTTATTTTATCTAAACTTTGTTTTTATTACTGGTGATTCATTTTTGGACATCAAAAACTCCCAAGGATAACCAGTAAGTTTTATTTATTTTGGAGGTAAAAAATGCTAAAGAGAATGAGTAGATATGTGTCGGTGATTTGTAAAATAAAGGGATTTCTTTTTCGAAATTGCGCTTCCATTGAAACGTGAAGTTAAAATTGACGTTACAGTATTTGAAAAAAGATATAACTTCAAGGCAAAAAAATCGATGGAAATTGGATTACAACCTGTACTTTTTTATATATCATTTTTTAGCATTTTTTATCCTCTTTCACTTGCGATGGGTGGGAAAATTGTCCAAATATACTTAGATCTCTGTCATCATTTTTGTCATTAGCGTCAGAATTTATCAGCCTTTATTTTTTTTCGTCAGAGTGACAGTGCCTATCTTTAGGACAAAAAAGTCGATGGAAATTGTCTTAATCGAGACATAAATTTATACACCGTTGAAAAGAGAAAGGGCTAAACTTTCTCTCTAGAGGGGTGGGAAATTGAAAGCTACTCAACTTGTATCGTTCCTGCTCTCTTAAAGTTTGTCAAATTTTCAAAAACATATAAAAAAAGTAACCTTTACATTATCGCTTCAAACGTTTTTACAAACTTACAAATCTAAGCAAGTTTGGTATTTCTTAAAAGAGAACAGATTCAGTGATTCAAAAATATCAAATTTATGTCTGAAAACATTATACACAGGAAGCAGTGTAATAAACAAGGGGAAAGAAAAATTAAAAAATTTGCAACTTCTAATTTTTTGACGTCAAAAATCTACGTCAAAACCCCCGGATTTGTTTGATGTCAAAAACTGTAACGTCAATTCTGCGCGATGTAATCCAATGATGAAGGGTTTCTTCTCTATCGAAACAATACTGTACACCATCTGCATTTTGAATTATCAATCTAGAAACTTTCAAATACATCTCTGAAAAATCTGCAATTCTCTTCAACACAAAACTTCTGGATCGAAAATGATCGAAAATGCTTCTCTGTTTTGTTTTTGTGTGAATATTTTCGGCGGGAACATATCGAATGTTTTGTTGTTCGAATCTAACGTTCGAATTAGATTTTCGAATTAAAACATTCGAAACTACACAGAAGAAAGAAGCAAGGCGGAAGTAAGTTTTAAAACAAAAACAAAACTAAATTTATATCAGGACAATTTTTTTGAGTCGACAATAAATTAGTTATCACATGACTTCTCGTGCAATACTCGATATTTTACTCGTTCCGAGATTTTACCGATATTTTTCCTCGCCTAAAGGCTCGGAAAAATATTACGGAAAAATCTCGGAACTCGTAAAATATTTTTCGTATTGCACTCGAAGTCATGCGATAACTAGTACATATCTTTTTAATTCAGACATGAAAAAAATTTTCATAATATTTTTACTAACTGTCAATTAATAAAATGTTAGTTCTAATAACCCCCCGACTACTTTTTGAAAATAAAAATGAAATACAGCAATCTGATTGGCCCGTTATAAAAGTTCTCCATAAATTTTTTTGAGGCGACAGAGTATTTTTCAAAGCAAAACTTCGTGAGCAGGTGAAGAAAAGATCGTCATGGACAATCCTTTTTCAATATTTCTGGCAATTTGACATCTTCTTTTTATGGTTCAAAAGATTGCTAAAAGTGGAGGATGCAAGTAAAAAGATCATAGAAGAGTAAGTGGCAAAAAATTTCTTCTTTCTGTTTGTTTTCATACAGTAGAGTAACGTAACACAGGCTCGCAAACCTAGCGTTCTAAAGAAAATTTGTGTCTTGTTGCATTTTGGTTTCTGAACATCCTGGTTTTTCTTCCACCGCTGATTTTGTCCACCGTTCATTTTCCATTTCGAAGTTTTGAGTGTTCTCTTTCGACTTTTGGTTTAAGCTTTTCATTCATTTTGCAAACAATAAGACACAAGAAATCAAGACTTCTTGAGGTAGGCAATAAAACAAGGCCTTCTTTTCTCAAAACGTTTGTCTCTGTATAGTTTGTGTTTTTTAGGCATTTTTAATTTGGTTCAATTAGCTAGCGTTTCAATTTTTAGAAAAATATTTTCTCTAAAGTGCATTTCGAATGTTTTGATTTAGAGACGTTCTTTTTTTTTAAACATTTGAATACAAAATTCGCTTTGGACATTCGAGTCGCCAAATTTCGAATGTTTTGTTTTGATTCTTTTTATTGAAACTTTATTATGAGCGAAGCAGGATGTGGTGCTCTTCAGTTTATAAAATGTTGGGATAAGATTATTATTTTTGTCACTTTCATTTTAAGAGCGTATGCTGAAAAAGAGGAGCATAGACTAAGATTGATCATTTTTCAGGGATGAAATTTCCAAGACGATCTTTTCTTTAATAATTGGCTAGAAAATTCTGAAAATAAACGTTTCATTTTTTGATAAGTTCTTTGGGAAATGCAAATTTCTTTTTTTTTCCGAAGGAACAGAGGAGACACAAAAGTATTTTGTTCAAAAAGGGACCGGAGACTTGCAATAACTGTGACTTTCATTAGTTGACAACAACCCACCTTGTTGAGGAAGACAAAACAGAGAAAGATTTTCGAATATTATTTAATAAAAAAAAGCGTCGTGTGGTGTTGTGTATGGGTTTTCTTTGAGAAACTTAAAAGCTTCATTCATATCAGAATACCCTGATTGACTGTTATTTTACCTTTCAGGTACCCACCCTACTGGTCCTCTGGAAAATGTAAAAATATCTGATTGTTCAAAGCAAGGTATGCCATTCTTTGGTGTGTTTTAGGTTCCACAAGTCAACTTTATTATTGACGAATACACCCCTGTTTCAGTGATCCGGTGAGAAATTCTTAACCACTTAGGAATGAAATGAAGGAGGTAATCGAGTTAACATTAGATTAGAGTTTTTTGGTTTCTTGACCCTCAACCCTGCATCCTGTTTTTATATTAGGACAAGATTAAAATATTTTAGTCTCTTTACCCTGTTGTGCGCAGATTTGTAATACTTGCGCAGATTTGTAATACCTGCGCAGATTTGTAATACTTTCTGCGCAGATTTGTAATACCTGCGCAGATTTGTAATAAACTTTGCGCAAATTTGTAATACTTGAGCTGCGCAGAAATGTAATACTTCTCTGCGCAGATTTGTAATTTGGAATTCAGATTTTTACTTCGAGGGCATGTTTCCCACGAAGAAAAGTTTCGAAAAAAAGACTTAGAAAATAATCAGAAAATCACACAAAGGTTGTATATCTTTTGTATGAATATTTCTCGAAACGAAACGAATCAATATATTTCAATCTAATGAAAATTGGCTTTTGGCAGTTGGTTCTTTCAATACAAACATGGGATTGGGAATAATTTTAATATTTTCATTTTTCTTATAAGCATCAACTTTATAAGAAACGAAACAATATCTTTTAATCTAATGAAAATTGGCTTTCGGCGCTTGGTTCTTTCAATACAAACATGGTATTGTCAATAATTTCAATATTTTCATTTTTCTTATAAGCATCAACTTTATAAGAAACGAAACAATATCTTTTAATCTAATGAAAATTGGCTTTCGGCGCTTGGTTCTTTCAATACAAACATGGGATTGTCAATAATTTCAATATTTTCATTTTTCTTATAAGCATCAACTTTATAAGAAACGAAACAATATCTTTTAATCTAATGAAAATTGGCTTTCGGCGCTTGGTTCTTTCAATACAAACATGGTATTGTCAATAATTTCAATATTTTCATTTTTCTTATAAGCATCAACTTTATAAGAAACGAAACAATGTCTTTTAATCTAATGAAAATTGGCTTTCGGCGCTTGGTTCTTTCAATACAAACATGGGATTGTCAATAATTTCAATATTTTCATTTTTCTTATAAGCATCAACTTTATAAGAACGAAACAATATCTTTAATCTTAAAAATTGGCTTTCGGCGCTTGGTTCTTTCAATACAAACATGGGATTGGGAATAATTTCAATATTTTCATTTTTCTTATAAGCATCATCTTTATAAGAAACGAAACAATATCTTATAATCTAATGAAAATTGGCTTTCGGCGCTTGGTTCTTTCAATACAAACATGGGATTGTCAATAATTTCAATATTTTCATTTTTCTTATAAGCATCAACTTTATAAGAAACGAAACAATATCTTTTAATCTAATGAAAATTGGCTTTCGGCGCTTGGTTCTTTCAATACAAACATGGGATTGGGAATAATTTCAATCTTTTCATTTTTCTTATAAGCATCAACTTTATAAGAAACGAAACAATATCTTTTAATCTAATGAAGATTGGCTTTCGGTGCTTGGTTCTTTCAATACAAACATGGGATTGTCAATAATTTCAATTTTTTCATTTTTCTTATGAGCATCAACTTTATAAGAAACGACTCAATATCTTTTAATCTAATGGAAATTGGTTCTTTTAAAGGAAACAATTGAAAGTGCTTTAAATTTGCACTTTTGTTTCTTTCCACACAACTCTCCATGACGTTATAAAAGTTAACAAAAAATTTATAACTGTCATGATTTGTGTCATAAGTTCTTAAAGGCATGGAATATGCAGGTAAAAGCAATTTTAATTGATTTTATTTGAAAAGTTTTCTTTTTTAAACTATCTACAATCAGAATAAAAATTAACAAGAAGAACTATATGATAACAAAAAGTTTCAGTTTTAAAAATCCTTATAAAAACCACTCTTTTGTGCCTAATTTCACAACATCAGACATTTACTCCCATATCATTTCACTCTTCATTTTAAAAGTTTTTTCCTGAGATGGTCTCTCTCTCCACCTACTTATTACATCACTTGCAGTTAATCAGCTATGCCGATATAAATCTATGAAATTATTAACAGAAATTTCAGGTTTAAAAATCCTTAAAAGGATAACATAAAAAAGTCGTACACAATATATAAACCTTTCCTGGTTTAAAGTACTATATATTGTCTCTAAATGAGCCTAAGATATATCGTGCTTCTGACTTTGGAAAGGGAATAAATGAACAAAACAAAGAGAAAAATACGTTGTCTAAATTACAAGCTTCATAATGACCAGACTATTTCTTTAACGTTTCCAAAAGATGTTTTTTATGGCATACCAGCCATGTTCCAAGAGGACGATTTTTAACCATGCAGTTCTCCATCTTCTACTGTTTATAATTTTCTTCAGCATGTCTGTCAGACCAGACTTTCCAACCTCCTTGATTATAGATTTAACCTGTACTGTTATGGTACCGTCATAATTCGCTGGTGGGATTATATCTCGGCTTCCAATGTGAACTTGAGGTAAGTTGTTTCGGGCAAAGAAACGTCCGTCACATAAGATCTCCCAATATCGACAAACATCTCGAAGTGTTTGGTATTGAACCGCTACGTGATTTGGCCATGTATTCTTTGTTCCTTTGAGAACAAAATGAAGTATTCTCTCCAATATCGCAACAGGAAATTCATTGATTGATAAACCTGAAATAGAGAATTGATCAATCAATCATTTAAGTTAACAATAAAAACAAATGGATTCATTGATTCAATTCCCTATTGCCATCGTCAATTCATATCGGCATCAAACTTAATCTACTTAATCTACTCTACATTTTTCATAAACTAAAATTTTACCCGAAGCAGACATGGAGCTTTTCGCAAACAATAGACTTGGACTTCCAATGGAGTGTCTATGCCTTAAGGGTAATTGTCTTAATCGTCTCGGTCGATCTGAAAATGAACAAAAAAGGTTACTTTTTAAAATATTTCAAGCTTTAAAATACTTGAAGGTAAATCGCATATTTACATTTAAGCCTCTCCTCTTAATAATTAGACTTTTGGATCAGATTATCTAATTCTGAATTTCAAAATTGAGCTCCGTAACATTCTTACCAGGTGATTCTAAATCTTTCTTCGATTTTTCTGAACTGTTTGTGGCAACATTATTTGCAGTAGCATCGTTTTCAGCATTACGATTCTCGTCTGACATCTCCTCGGCATTATGATTCTCGCCTGGCATCTCCTCGGCGTTATGATTCTCGTCTGACATCCCCTCTGCGTTATGATTCTCGTCTGACATCCCTTCGGCGTTATGATTATCGTCTGACATCTCCTCGGCGTTATGATTCTCGTCTGACATCCCTTCGGCGTTATGATTATCATCTGACATCCCCTCGGCGTTATGATTCTCGTCTGACATCCCCTCGGCGTTATGATTCTCGTCTGGCATCTCCTCGTCGTTACAATTATCG
The DNA here is from genome assembly GCF_902728285.1 of Clytia hemisphaerica. Lineage (NCBI taxonomy): Eukaryota > Metazoa > Cnidaria > Hydrozoa > Leptothecata > Clytiidae > Clytia > Clytia hemisphaerica. The sequence goes on from NW_027103394.1 coordinate 1,072,056, forward strand.
TCTGATATCCACGGTTGGTTTCCAGCATCTTCATTTAAAGACTGAAAATCAAAATTCACTTTGTTAAAGCTCGCAACCTTTAAGATTTCACAAATCTTTAAAAAACGTTTTCGTTTAGGCTGTAAACCGAGTGACCAAATTCTGCCGATCCATAATGACAAAATCTTTTTTTTTCTCCAAAAATCAAAAAGACACTCATCAAAAATTTTGAAAAGTTAATAAAGTAAAAACTGATCGACCCACCTCCAAATTCTAGGTTCGGGTGACGGCAAACTAACATGATCAGCGACATGACCTCAATTTTTAATGTAAATATTATAGTTAATTTACATGCTTTGGGAATATACATAATGCAAAACCAGTATGATTAGCTGTTTTACATCCCGTTCGACCCTAAACTTCGAAAAATCGAAATACAAACTTCGAGTTGTGCAATTCAACCTTTATTTTCATTTTTTTACCGATCGACCCGACCATTTTTTATATGTTTCTTGGCCTGTAAAACAACAAATCAGTCTGGACTCGCCTAACAGTAATTGTTAAAGGATTGAATGTAAACTATACCTCCCCATTTTCAACATCGAAATGAATATTTTCTTCGTGGAGAATTACATAGTGGTCACCGTTGCCTTCTGCAAGATGCCCAAGTATTATTCTTCCGATTGGTTGTTCAGTCGAAGGTAATATGTGGGCAAGAGCATTTTCTCCAATTGTGGAAACCACAGTAAATGCTACATTGAAAACATTGGCTGCAGCTCTTAATGTAAGATGGTCACCATAAGTTCCATCTCTTCTCATTCCGTCGATGTACTGGCTCATCGGCATACCCATGAAAAGTTCAAGAGGCCAACCATCCTCGTCATTTTCGTTTTGTGACAGGTAACGCACAACGTCACTCCTCAAAGTAGCAGCTGAACGATGGATGCCAAATGCAGATAGGGCACGGGCAATTGCATGAAATTGGCAATTCCCATCACCTGGTGGATCATATGATAAGACATATCCTTGATCTGTCAACGCGTCGATACGGTTTTGGCTGGATAACGGTATAAGAAATTTTTTCTTGTGCATTTTCTTTTTTTCCCTTTCATTGTTATCGAAATCTGCTAAGTCCTCTACGCTATACCATCTTTGTTCAACTTTCTCAGTCGTGGGGTTGGTTATTTTAATGTAGTAGCGATTTCCATTATCCACTCTCTTGATTACCCGACCTAACAAAACATGCCTTGCTTTGTAACCTTTATTTCCCTTCTTCCCATAGTTAACGAAGACCTTTTCACCTTTCTCGTACTGGGAACATTGGTGTTTTTTCTTGTGGTACTGCATCGTTCTTTTGTTTATCTTCTCTGTGCACGCTCTTGCCTTTTTTCGACTGTTTTTAACCTGTTTCAAATGTTTTCTTATTTGATTTTCCGAAGGGCTCTTTAATTTAAGAAATGGTACGTCATCAGTTGTATCTTTCGGAATTCCACATTTTAATAATTCGTTTGATTTTCGTCCATAATAGACTTCGAAAGGTGACCGCCATCCAAGCTCTTCTCTTTTTTCATTGTTTAAACACTTTGCATACTCCGACAGGTTTTTTACCCAGTTATTGCCTTTCTTTCCCCGTCGCATTAAATCGTAATTGATCTTTTTCCTCAATTCTCGATGTGATCGTTCAACTTTCCCTTGGGATTGGGGGTGGTAAGGTCTACTTCTGACTCTCTTGATCTTCTTGTTTCGACATAACTCCTTAACTTCTCCGTAAAACTCCTTTCCGCAATCACTCTGGAGGGTACCTGTGAACAAAAAAGCTAATATAATGAGGAACGTCCAAGTTCTTCGTTTCAAATTAGATTTCTTTATACAGTCGACGCTCGTTTCCTCAAACCCTCGTCATCTCGAGTTTTTACTATGGTGATTTTTTTTCTCGGTCCCTGCAAGCAAACGTAGGCTAAAAACGATCCGATATCACTATGAGTCACTCTGTCAGTCCTTTGGGGTTCGAGATAACGAGCGTCGACTGTACTCACATAATAGTAGGAGGGTCAAAAATTATAGATTATTTTTCAGACTGAAATTATCCATTAAGGGGGAAATGGATATTAAATAATGAAAAATGATACTATTATAAAACATTATACGTGATTGATTTGTTGATTGAAAAGTTGATTTGTTTTTTACGGGTCAAACAACTTAAAATAAAGGTAAGGTCGGTCGGCAAAAAAAACAACAATAAAAGTCGATTTTCACCCATGAAACATCATAAAATATCAAGATAAAGTACTTAAATCATGATAAAAATGCAAAATATAAAATTAGAAAACACGAAAAGGGTGACTTCGTGGCAAAAATGAAAAATAGAAATTTTCTCTCGGAAGATTTGTCATTCAGTCAGTCAGCAACAATAAAAATAAATATAATTGACTTCCAAAATTGATTTTATTTCTATTTCAATTTTTCAAATTTTAAGGTCGTTCGAGCCCACGCATTCTTTTTCCTTATACGATCGGAAAAATCCTTCAAGATTGAAAAGGTCCTGAACTTATATTTTCTTGTGATCTCGTGAATTTGATGGACGGAAAAGTAAATTAAAAAATAAGTTGTCAGCAAGAAACTGTAACAGTCAGAAATATCTTAGCAGTTTACAGTGGTCGGAAAATTGTTACTTGATAAGCTTTTCCAAAATATTGACAGGATGTTTTTCCTTATTTTTATGCTGACACTTTCCAACAAATAACTACCAAGATTCAAAGCTTTTCAGTTTAAAGATGTTTCCGACCACTACCGGTGAAACTTTTCCGATTTTTTAATAGACACGGAACATTGAATTTATGACATCGCGAAAAGCATAACTTTAGGACTTCTGCGACCTTGAAAGATTTTTCTGAAACGGAAAAAATGCGCCTCGGGCCCGTAAACTAACTGATCAAGTTGGCCTTACCTTATACATTGACAAGAAAACAAATGTTATCACTAAAGAAGCTGCCAATTAATAAATACCTGGGTTCCCATGGACATTGAAGATTTTCTTCAGTTCAGCAGCCACTTTTCTAGAATGTTTGGAAGGTAAAGGAGCGAGCCAGTGAAATCGTGAAAAGACATCAAGTAGGGATAGAATATATCGATATTTGACCCCGTTGTAGGTGACCTGTTGCTTTCTCATATCAACCAAATCAATTTGAAGTATTTTATGCACCTACAAAGGTAGAAATTACACATTTCATAAATATCATTATCACTACTTTTGACTGTACCACGCCTTGATCCACCCAGATTGGATCTTGGTCGTGATCATATTTATTTTTCTTGTAAGCATCAATTTTATAAGAAACAAGTGAACGTGTTTTCAATGAACAACTTTATTTTTCTTATAAGCATCAAACTTAAGAAATCAATCAATATAATTTCATTTGTTGGGAACTACTGGCTTTATTGACAATTGGTTGTTCTTTTATAGCAAACAAGAGATTGTGTATAATTCTTTCTTGCTTCAATATAGAACCAATTGCCAAATTCTAAATTAAAAGTTTGTGGGGATTCTAACCGTCAAATCCCGGAATCCCGATCACAAAAAAATCCTGAATCCCGTCACCGGCATTTTTCATGCTCTTTTTTAGCTGTTAGTAGCAATTTTGTCACTTTTGGGCGTTATTTAACGTCCTTAATTGACGTAAGGTAAAGGCATGTGACGGAAACGGATTAAAAAGGCTATGCGTTTTCTTTTCAAGAAAATAGTGCACTCCCGCTTATTAGATTTTCTAATATTCGACCCTTCATAATTCAACGTGATCCTCCGTCCCCATCAAAGAAGGGCGGCGGTCTCACGTGGATGAAAGTGGTAGAACATGGGTAAAGTATGATGACTAAGGGGGCACCAGTCCCAGTCGACGGGAGAAAATTTTTGAAAATCTAGCCATTCCGGATAGCCTGAAACTTGACATTTTCAAGAATATTTAGAAGTTACCTTAAACCCTATTCGGCCTAGGGGGGGGCTGTTTCTGTTCGGAGTTTGTCAAATTATTGGTAATAGCCCCTGAAATAATAGAGCTTTTGTCATGAAATTTTCTGTAAATTCCTAACTTTTATTTAGCTTCAAAATAAAAAAAAATTGACACTTAAAAATTTCCACACCTTGAGCATGATGACATTTCTGACAGTAGGGTGTCATAAAAATTGACATTTTTCCAATACAAGTTTATTTTTTATGTAAAATATATCGTTTAACCCGTAATTTATTGAATATTTAGGATAAAATAAGCCTTTTAAATTCAGGCTACTTTTTTCTAAAGCCTTTGTTAGAATACAATAGCTATTTATAAGAACAAAGGAAGTCTTCGTTTTTTTCTCACTTTCGGCATGACGAGTGACGTCATCAAAAAAATATTTTGTCAAAAGTTACCTTGTGTGACAAGGATCTTGTGTGCCAAATTTCATTCAAAAAGACCCACTAGATCAAAAGTTAAGGGGTGGTACAGGAAAAGCCCCCCCCCCTAGGTTTGAACCGTCCCTAAAAGCCTAGGTTGAATAGGGTTAATTAATTTTTCTTTTACTTTGAAAAACGTGGTCTCGCCAAGGTACCACTGCTCATGTGGACGAAGTTCTATCTTTATTAGAACAAATTATGTAAAAACCTCGGGTAGTACTAGGTTTGTGGGTATGTACGGGTATGTCCGAGCTTAAAATCGAGAGACTCTTTGAGAGATTTTTTTTGAAACATTTTGCAAAATTAGGCCCAATTTTGGCCCAAATTTTGTAGCCCTTTGGCAGATTTTGAGGTCTGAAAAAAGGACCCTTATCACTCACACATACTAAGTACCAATTTCGCTCAAGTATCCTCCCCGGTTAAAAAATTTAGCCTTTGAAAACAAAAAGGTAAGAACATTTTAAGAACTTAGCTCCAGACTTAAAAAGGTTTTTTTTGTCTTAGAAAAACTTGCAAAAAAATTAATTTCACGTATTCACGCACAAAAAAAGGCCCATTCACGTATTCACGACATGAAAAAAGGGTCAATTCACGCGTTCACGCAAACCCCTTTGGGAGCCCCCTCACAAGAAACATATGTTCAAAATAAAAAGATTCTATGAGCTATTTAAACCGCTGCTGAGAAAAAGTACCGGTTTTAGATATCTGCGCAGGAAATCAATTACAAAATTGCGCAGCTCGAAAATTGCATATTTGCGCAGAAATCACACAATTACTGTAATTCGAAACGCAGGTCACTGGGCACAGGTCAATAAATTTCAGACCAGAAAACTGCGTTTTGAACTAATCAGAACTGTAATCAAATTACACGTATGCGCACAACAATTGTTTTTCAACACTGTTAATGTTCTGAATGATAAGTTGCGAAAGAAAACAAATATAAACTATAAAGTACTCACCCCTTTTGCTACAACTGGTTTCGGTGTTGCTCTGTTTCTAAATTTTACGGTGAACTTTTTGAATCTGGCATCATTTTCAGTTACTTGCAAGATCTTTCCTCGACTCAAACCTGCATAACCATCTAAAGCACGTGTTCGTATCTTCTTATAGCCAGCTGACTTGCTTTGGTGAAAAGCTTTTGCTACACACCTTTTCACATCCTTTTCTTTTAAAACCATGCGTCCATCGTATAATAACTTGCCGTTTTCGTTCAAACTTAGTTTATCCTTATGCCGCCAATATTTTACGTACGCACTCTTTTGCGATCTAGTTCTTTCAGCTACTGGGATATTCATTCTATTATGCCTTACAATTTCAGTTATTATTTCGTACTGCTCTTCTTTCATTGTGTGGATATACCCCGAAGCGGCGACACTTAATAACATGAATATAATGATAATCATTTTAAGGAACAACAACAACAAATCGATGAAAAACAGTTAATAGTTATAGCGATTATGAATTAGTCCAATAAAGTCCAAAATCGGTCAGGTCCATGCAGCAACGGTCAAATCCAATAACGATATAAAGTCCGGTCAGGTCCAGCAACAATGATAAAGCGATTTCAATTTTATGATAATATTTTACAAGAAAGATGCGATACAAAACAAGACAATCTTCCTTCTCAAAACCTTTCGGTAAATTACGCATAAAAATATCACATGTGAAAGGAATAAAATTTTGTCATTCTAGAGGAGTCAAAAGAATTTTTTCCACTTCTTCTATTGTTTCTACTTTTCGAAGATAATCAAACAATAGACGATTGACGTCAAACAGATTTCACGTTTTGTTTGGTGTGATCAAATACTATGACAATCATAAAGCTTGTCAATAGATGATTTCGTTTGTTTACGTTTTTACTCACTTTAGGCACGTTTTGCTAAAATTTTGGCAGGCAAAAAACATAGGGTAAAAGCTTGTAATACCTTCTCAATAAATAGAAAAGTTCAGGGGGCAGGTTTCCTAGCTTGGTAGAAGGTGATTTTAGAGCAAATCAATATTTTCTTATCATATCATCTTATAAACTGTTTATCAATTTTTGTATTACCTTTTGAAATGATAAAATGTTGACAAAAATATTTTTATATCATTAATTGTTTTTTCATAACAAAGTGCTTACAAAAAATAAATACGTCCACGTTATTCTCCGTAACTTGTTTACTTTGAAATAAACAGTTACCGACAAAAAATAATTTTTATTTTACGAGTTATTGATTAGTTTCTTCTAAAAGCAGTGCTTATAAAAAATAAATATATTCATGTTATTCTTCGTACCTTGTTTACTTCGAAATAAACAATTACCGACAAAAATAATTTTATTTTACGAGTTATTGATTAGTTTCTTATAAAATCAGTGCTTATAAAAAATTAATATGTTCATGTTATTCTTCGTACCTTGTTTACTTCGAAATAAACAATCACCGACAAAAATAATTTTATTTTACGAGTTATTGATTAGTTTCTTATAAAATCAGTGCTTATAAAAAATAAATACGTTCATGTTATTCTTCGTACCTTGTTTACTTTACTTCGAAATAAACAATCACCGACAAAAATAATTTTATTTTACGAGTTATTGATTAGTTTCTTATAAAATCAGTGCTTATAAAAAATAAATACGTTCATGTTATTCTTCGTACCTTGTTTACTTCGAAATAAACAATCACCGACAAAAATAATTTTATTTTACGAGTTATTGATTAGTTTCTTATAAAAAGTTTAAAAAATAACCGTTCATGTTATTCTTCGTACCTTGTTTACTTCGAAATAAACAATCACCGACAAAAATAATTTTATTTTACGAGTTATTGATTAGTTTCTTATAAAAGCAGTGCTTATAAAAAATAAATATGTTCATGTTATTCTTCGTACCTTGTTTACTTCGAAATAAACAATTACCGACAAGAAATAATTTTATTTTACGAGTTATTGATTAGTTTCTTATAAAAGCAGTGCTTATAAAAAATAAATATGTTCATGTTATTCTTCGTACCTTGTTTACTTCGAAAGAAACAATTACCAAGAAATAATTTTTATTTTACGAGTTATTGATTAGTTTCTTATAAAAGCAGTGCTTATAAAAAATTATGTTCGCGCTATTCTCATAAACAATTTTTATATTACCAGATAAATTTCTTATAAAAGCACTGCTTAGAAAAGAAATATTAATTGATTATTTATTCGATGTGCTCAATAATCACAACTTTATTTGGGTATTATTTTCTAAGTCTTTTTTAATGCATTTTGTTCGTAGAATAGACTTTGGTTACCAATGAAAATATCAATTCCAAATTACAAATCTGCGCAGAGAAGTATTACATTTCTGCGCAGCTCAAGTATTACAAATTTGCGCAAAGTTTATTACAAATCTGCGCAGGTATTACAAATCTGCGCAGAAAGTATTACAAATCTGCGCAGGTATTACAAATCTGCGCAAGTATTACAAATCTGCGCACAACAACCCAATTTTACTCTTGCATTCCTTGCAATTCAATTTCAGCATAGCATTGTTCTTAAATTTTTGTAGTTTAATTGCTATCTATTATAAAAAAGAGCTAAAAACATTTATAGAAGTTTTTAAGGGTTTTCTTACTTTTTCCCAAAATCAAAACTTTTCTTTCCTCATTTTGTTTTCCAGATTCGATCAACACTATTGGATAAATCTAACTCGTCAGTCCAGCTGAACCAAAATATCATCAACATGTTACAGGTAAACCTTAGATTCATCCATTGAATTGGGATCATAGTTTCTAAATACCCCCTTTATTAGGTACCAAGATTTTGGGCTAAAACCTTTCAAGGGAGGCACCTGTTCCCTCAATTTATATCAAGAAAGGTGAAATGGAGCTCACATTATGATCTCAAAAAACTTGCTTTGTAGATTAGTCTCTCCTAATAAATGTGACAAACTAACTCCCCTGTATCCCATAGATTTTTAAGTTATTTTTGCACACTTCTTTGAGGAGGATTACAGTCAATAATTATCCTCAAATAAAAGACATTCCTTGTTTGATTTTATCAAACTATTTGTAATCATTTTCATAAATTGTTATTCTCCTTTCAAGGTTGTGCATGAAGAAGAAAGAACTTTCCAATCTCGATTTCATCCTTCGTCGACTTGAAGGAAAAGAAGGAAACCAAATTTAAACACAAGGAAACGCATGTCAAACTTCTGACATGATGGTGATGGTACCAACTATTTGAAGACGTCCGATATATTCATAAGTGATAACCAGAGTAGAAGTTAAAGACTGTTATTAGACTTTCTTTTAACTAATTAAGAATGGGCGCTTAGCTTTCAAAACATTTCATTATCTTGTACAACATGAATCAAAAGTACTATATATATTTCATCAAAGCGTAAAATTTGTACGTAGTTTTTTTCCACCCTGTTACGATACTTGTTTCAGTTGTTTACTTCAGAAGATAATATATTCGACAAAGTATAACACCTAATTTTGTTACTTTTCTAATACCTTTGTTGTGTTGACGTGAAAAAAGTAACTGAATTTAGTGATATTAAGTGATATTGTCAACTTGGAATAATTCAATTACAGAAATTGAAATTGAAATTCTTTTGAAAAGAAACATAAATACTCAACAAAATTATAAAGGCCGTAAGAGAATTTTTTAATGCTTTAAAGAGGAAAGATGACTATAAAACCTTCCAAGGAAAAAGTTCTGGCATCTAAATGAATGAAGTCACTCACTCGTACTTGCGTCTAAATGAAGTCTGTAAAACGTCCTTCAGACGTCCAATTAACGAAGTCGCTCACTCCGGCGTCCATATGACGTCTTTAAAAAGTCCTTCCGACGTCTAAAGTAAAAGAAACGTCCACATACCGTCTATTTCGCGTCCAATTAGGACGTCTTTTTCGGACCAAATTCGGACGGACGGAAGTGACTTCATTTTGCACGTCCATTGAACGTCCAATAGACGTCCCCGCTAGACGTCCTCCCGTCCAAAATGGACCTTCTAAGGACGTCCTTTGGACGTCTTGTGCCCACTGGGATTGTCGAGCAATGTGGAGGATATTTTTTTTCCCATCGTCGGGCAATGTGGAGGATGTTTCTTCTCCCATCATCGAGCAATGTGGAGGATATTTCTTTTCCCATCGTCGGGCAATGTGGAGGATGTTTCTTCTCCCATCATCGAGCAATGTAGAGGATGTTTTTTTTCCCATCGTCGGGCAATGTGGAAGATGTTTCTTTTCCCATCGTCGGGCAAGGTGGAAGATGTTTCTTTTCCCATCGTCCGACAAGGTGGAAGATGTTTCTTTTCCCATCGTCGGGCAAGGTGGAAGATGTTTCTTTTCCCATCGTCGGGCAAGGTGGATGATGTTTCTTTTCCCATCGTCGGGCAAGGTGGAGGATGTTTCTTTTCCCATCGTCGGGCAAGGTGGATGATGTTTTTCTTTTTCCCATCGTCGAGCAAGGTGGAGGATGTTTTTTCTTTTCCCATCGTCGGGCAAGGTGGAGGATGATTCTTTTCCCATCGTCGAGCACGGTGGAAGATGTTTCTTTTCCCATCGTCGGGCAATGTGGAGGATGATTCTTTTCCCATCGTCGGGCAAGGTGGAGGATGTTTCTTTTCCCATCGTCGGGCAATGTGGAGGATGATTCTTTTCCCATCGTCGAGCACGGTGGAAGATGTTTCTTTTCCCATCGTCGGGCAATGTAGAGGATGTTTCTTTTCCCATCGTCGAGCACGGTGGAAGATGTTTCTTTTCCCATCGTCGGGCAATGTGGAGGATGTTTCTTTTCCTAACGTCGGGCAATGTAGAGGATGTTTCTTTTCCCATCGTCGGGCAAGGTGGAGGATGTTTCTTTTCCTAACGTCGAGCAAGGTTGAGGATGTTTCTTTTCCCATCGTCGGGCAATGTGGAGGATGATTCTTCTCCCATCATCGAGCAATGTGGAGGATATTTCTTCTCCCATCATCGAGCAAGGTGGAGGATGTTTCTTTTCCCATCGTCGGGCAATGTGGAGGAGGTTTTCTCCACCATTGAGTCTCCACTATGAAACTTCCCATATGAATATTACTGGATCGACAAATTCATTTACGCACTTACGTACGGATTAATACGTACTAGTTATCGCATGATTTCGAATGCAATACGAGAGAAATATTTTACGAGTTCCGAGATTTTTCCGTAATATCGGTAAAATCTCGGAACGAGTAAAATATCGAGTATTGCACGAGAAGTCATGTGATAACTAATTTATTGTCGACTCAAAAAAATTGTCTTCTTTTTGTTTCAAAACTTACTTCCGCCTTCTTCTGCTTCTGTGTAGTTTCGAATGTTTTTATTCGAAAATCTAATTCGAACGTTAGATTCGAACAAAAACATTCGATAACTTCCCGCTGAAAATATTCACACAAAAACAAAACTGTTCGATCATTTTCGATCCAGAAGTTTTGTTTTGAAAAGTTGCAGATTTTTCAGAGATGTATTTGAAAGTTTCTAGATTATAATTCAAAAACTCAAAATGCAGATGATGTACAGTATTGTTTCGATGAAGAAGAAACCCTCCATCATTGGATTAATCAGAATGATAACATTCAGTCTTTTTCTATTTTTTTGTTTCGATGAGATGGCCATGGAAAAGAATAGCAGAGGAAAGGAGTCCCACGATGGAAATGTATGCTTGTAATAATAGTTAAAGAACAACATTTTTTCAACAGCAAAACAATTTGGATATTTTCTTGATTATCGTCAAGCTCTAAATGTTTCGAATTTCAGAAGGATGAAGATGTAATGATTGTTGAGTTGAGAATTCAAGGACGTATCGAGAACGAGAATTAGGAGAGAACTTTTATAAAAATCACTCGTCATTTGGTTTAATACAAGACATTGCACTTCCCTTGTTATGTTATGAGAAATTTTATTGGCCAACATTCAAGAATCTCAAGTTATTTTGTATGCATTGATAAAAAACACGGACAAATTTGCCAAAAGTTGAAAATATTTGGGTGGTGTCAAGTAGTTTTATAATTTCTTAGTTCATCAGATTTGATTTTAGTGTCTTTTATGGAAGAACTCCAAAGTAAAAGTTAATCTGAACATATTTTTGTTGCGTTTTTCCCTTTGATTCCCAAGTCAGTTTCTCCGAAGGTCAGTTCTTTTCGGCTGTTTTGTTTTGATTTTCTCCCGCCGCTTACCCAGTCCCCCAAAAGTCAACGCGGTCATATTTCCAGACTAAAGAAATATGAAATATCGCAAATATCTCGATGCTCTCGACCAATCAAAACGCTGATATTTTTTTGGGTCGGCAATAAAAAACTGTATTTCTGATATTATCACTGTTTTTTAAGGTTTCCTCGATATCCCAGTTTGTGCTGTCGATGATACATTATACAATGATGTTGAACAAACGAGACAAAAACCACCTCAATCGATTTACAATATACTGAAGTTGAGAAGAGAAAGATTTGTTCATGGCATAGGGACGGGTAAGCTTTTTTAGAGCGTGAAATCAAACTAAAACTAACCTAAACTGATTACGAAATTACTAAGAAAGTACTGATTTAAATAGATTTTAAACCTATTTTTAAAAACATCGTAAGAACATTTAAGACTGAAAATTCCAAAAAGTAAAGAACAGCTCAGCCTGAGCCTGTCTATTCTTATTGTTTATTAAAGTTTGCTGTCTAAAGTCAATGCATTACCCTCTTTTGACGTCAATGCAATGTCTTCATTCAACCCTTTTCAAGCAAAGATTTTAACTCCAACTTTGTGCCCACTTTTTTGCCCTCAAACAATTAGAATAGCCAGGGCGAAAAGTTGGCAGTCTAAACTAGAGCTTAAATGTTCAATTGCATTTTGATTTTGCGAGGAGCTTTACAGTGATTAAATTGACACATACACGATAAGATTTCTATAATTGGTCGTCAGAGGTTGATATATTATTCTTTGAAAACTCAACCTCTGATACTCAGGGTACCACGCTACTGGCTAAAGGATGTGATGCATTTCTCCTTAGTGCCGAAGGAGGAGCTGAAAAAGGTAATGAAAATTAAATCCTTGGGAAAAAAGCTGACAATAATTTCCATTACATAAGACAAGAAAATTATAATCAAGATAAAAAAATCTAAAATAGAGAATTATACCCGCAGTAAAAAGTTATCTGCGATTCCAATTGAGATTAGTTTAAATTAGTTATAAAAACAAGCAGATGTTTATATTTCATAAAATGCTAAATTCTAATCAATTGTAAACAAATTTCAACGTTTTTTTCATTTTGAATAATGTGCAGACACGCCCCTGAGCAGGAACTTAAAATTTCGCCATGTTTTCTATTCAAGGCAGGGTCAAGAATAGGGTTATTGTAAGATATATGTACGTACTCATGGCCCCCGGCGTGTTCATCGAATTGAGGGGGCCAAAAAAATATGTCGCCCACCATGGTTGGGCGACGAAGAAAATTTTCGACTTTTTGCCCTTATTTACCCCTCTAAACGGTATATATTAGATTTTTCAAAGTAAAAAAAAAATACTTTGCAAAATATTGGGGGGGGGTATGGTACTACCGTTAGGCTATAATCCTGGAAAGAACTGTTTTCCATCCCCTCCCCCAGCAATATGTAACGCATTTCTTTTTGGATGGAAGAGGGGCATGCCGGTGGAAAAAGGTCATCGGACACCAGTCTTGACCACAATTGTACGTTGTTATAAGACTCCCGGTTTTTGACAAAATGTTTCTGTCCATATTACATACCATACTTGCTAGAAAATATCTTTAGCTTGACGAATTTTAAACAATTTTCAAAATAACGAATCCAAGCTTCGAGCGCCACTGCTAATGTTGAGTCTAAAAATGATTAGGAACTCCAACTCTGGTTGTTTACGGAGATGGACCTTGTTGGGAGATTGTAGCTTTTTTCTATACGTACTTTATCGGTATAAAGGTACCTAATATTGATTGAACCTTCAGAACCTTAATTGCCAGCAAATGTTTACATACATTGTTTATATTTTTTACCAAGATACTCAGAAATCGATACATACACACGTAACGAGCTGCCAAATAATGACATGATTTACTAATGATGTCATTAAGTCATTAAGAAATTTTATTACGCATATGTTCTCAACATTACTTAATCACCCTTCCACTTAAAAACTCATTAAAACTTTTAGATAAAGGTATGTGAGATAAGGAACAATTTGGCCTGAAACTCGAACGAGGGAAGAAAAAATGAAGAGTTGGAATTTTGAAATACTTGTTTTATCAGTTGTAGGTTTCATTGTTACAAAAAAGGGGTTTGAGGTTTGTTTTTTTGAGCACGGATTTCGCTGGTTGATTTTTCATGGAGCATCTACACCATTGAGTTTAAAACTCAAATGGCTAGAGAAGATTTTTCAAACCCTAAAGTAGGTTTTATTGTTGTAAATAAGAGGTTTGAAGCCCTTTTTTTGGCAGAGGTCCAGGTCCTGCGGAAGCGAGGAGATGGGGGGGACTTTAGCCTCCCCACTTTCAAGCAAATGAAGTTTTTTTTCTCAAATTGCTAGTGAATTTTTTCGCATTTGAGCCTTCAGCCTCTCCACTTTTACGGTTGTTCAGTCGGAGAAAAAGTACAGCTTTATAATTTGCGCCACTTTTAGAATGAACAAATCGGATCAAACATTGTCTTTGTTTTCTTATGAATATTTTTCGAAATCTAGCTATTGATTTTACTTTCAATCTGGGGTTTATTTTGTCTGTACAAACCAAGTATCTACGGCTTATTTAAAAATTTATTGCCGTATATACTACCAAACGATAAACTTGAGATACACTGGTACAGAGTAGCGTTTACTGCGCGGACTAAAGGCCGGTCTCCACTTCCACGCTATTGGTAAAAAAAAATGAAGCAACTCCATTGGCGTGATCTGACGTAACGGTTGAAAAAAGTTGAAATGTGTTCAACTTTTCTTTTGAGCGCATGCTACATTTTTATGACGTAATCCGTAATAATTTTCCAAGCAAAATGGATTGAAGCCAAAAAGTCCAATCGGAGCGCGCGCATGTGGAGACCAGCCCAATGAAGTATAAGCCCGAAGGGCTAGAAGTCAATCTCCTTGGTAGGATTTGCGGCGCATTTTTTAAGGCTTCACTTTTTCTTGCTTGAGAAAGGTTAGAGATTGAACTCTAGTCCTTCGGGCTTTAAACTCAATGGACCAGCCTTAAGGGCTCTGTTAATATGTTATGATGTTAATAATATGTGGCATCACCCTCTTTTACAAAAAGTGCTTAGTTTTAATGGGTAATTAACTTTTTTGTTTCAAAATTTCTTTACACTGTCCGCAAAGAATTGAACTATTTCAAATTTTGCGGAAAATTTTTCTAAAAAGATGAGTCAAAAGTTATGACTGTTTTTTTAAGCAAAATCCAGATGAAAAATTGATGAAAAACCACTATTTTGAAGATTTCGAGACAAAGAAGCATTTAAAAAAATTTTCCGCAAAAATTTTTATTGTTCGGTAAAAGATACACCATCTACTGCGAAAAATTTTTCAAAATGTTTTTTCTTCGCCGAAACTAAGCTCTTCAAAGTTGAAATACTCTTCCTCGCAAAAGTCTTCATTTTCTTCTTCATCAAATCTTTTCAATGCAATTTTTGAATTTTCGGATTCAGGAATAGTTTGTCTAACAGAAAATGTATAACATGCCATAGTTTTGTTGGTTACATCAGTCAGAAAACACATTTTAAACACGGCAATTATGAAAAATTCATTATGGTCAGAGCCCTTAAGTGTTTCAATATAGAGAATAATTGGCTTTCGCATTTTCCTCTGCAAATTTAATAGACAATAGCATGTAACAGATGCACGAATTATATGAAAAAGGCTAATCAGTGCCAGCGTTTACAGCCCAGCCGGCACACAACATTGTTTCAACGTTCATCTAACGTTATATGGACGTTTCGAACATAAGATTAACGTTGAAACAAGGTTGTGTGCCAGCGTTTTCCAAACCAGTGATCTTGCTAAGAGACTGGTCTTTCCGGTGTTACGCGTATAATTAATTATATTGAAAACTTTTAAATGCCAAATAACGACTAAGAAATCTAACGACATGTGTGTGCCAACAGAAGTCCTGAAATATGCATTTTGTGAATTTCTATATTTCTATTTTCCATTTCTTTTGAGATGTATTTAGTAGAGTAGTTTTAGCAACCATTGTGCAAATATAGAACATTCGGCCACGATGTGCAAAGTTGTGATTTCTTTGTTTTCGAGTGGTACATTTTTGAAAATCTGGCGGTAAATTTTACTTTCAATCCAGATTTTGTGTGAAATCCACGCGGACCGCACTGGTCCGCACAACTTTGGTAGGATGTAATCGCTTCAAATCCTACCAAGGAGATTCACTTCTAGCCCTTCAGGCTTATACTTCATCGGTCCAATCCCTGGCCAAATCATACTAAAGACTCCGTACTTAGTACAAAGAAGGTACTTGAATGCCTCTCAACTTAATGCTCACCAATTAAAGAGAAGGGTCAAGTGTAAGAGAAGCAATCCCAGGGATAAAAGGTGAGCCCACCACCACTACTTTCGGGTAGCTATCGAAAAAGTCGAACGTGCGCAACGCACTGGGCTCAACTTCAGTGGCTTCAAATTATTCATAGGCCCAATTGTAGACCAGATATTCACCCAAGGAACAAGTGTGCAAAAGTTCAGCCAAATCAAACAATTTTTGAAGTCTCCAGGCTGCCCCAAAGTTTTAGCCTCGTTTTGGCAAAAAACTCGTCCCCAGGCCCCAAAAATCAAAATTTTCAAAAAATGAAAAAAACACCCCCAGATATTCACCTAAGGAACAAGTGTGCCAAATTTCAGCTGAATCCGACCATTTTTGAAGTCTCCAGGCTGCCCCAAAGTTTTAGCCTCGTTTTGACGAAAAACTCGTCCCCAGGACCCAAAAATCAAAATTTTCAAAAAATGAAAAAAACACCCCCAGATATTCACCTAAGGAACAAGTGTGCCAAATTTCAGCCGAATCCGACCATTTTTGAAGTCTCCAGGCTGCCCCAAAGTTTTAGCCTCGTTTCGGCGAAAAACTCGTCCCCAGGCCCCAAAAATCAAAATTTTCAAAAAATGAAAAAAACACCCCCAGATATTCACCCAAGGAACAAATGTGTCAAATTTCAGCCAAACCCGACCATTTTTGAAGTCTCCAGGCTGCCCTAAAGTTTTTGTGACAGACAGACAGTCACACACACACACACACAGACAGACATTGTCAGATTGTAGCTCAACTGAAGTTGAGAATAGGAGACTTCGGATCACGTCTGATTTCTTTCGCAGACTTTATTTATAATTATAATAGAAAATGAAAAGAAAGTCACTATAGTGCAGTCTCTTTTAGTCGAGCTTCCGTTATTCGAATCTTTCTGTAATTCGAACTGAAATAATGGTCCCCTCAGCTACAAAGTGATTTAAAATACTCTTTATAATTCGAATCTTTCTATAATTCGAAGAAAGTTTTTCTTACTTGCAGATCGAATTAGAGAGAGTTAACTGTATATCTTGGCACGATCTTCCACAGACATCTTTCGAATGTTCCCCGATGTAGACCATCTTGAGGAAATAGAGCTTATTCATCAAAATGACTTTGTTCCTTTTCGCTCCTCCGCTTTTTGTTAATGTTTATATTTGTGGTTTAAAGATTGCTATAACAAGAAAGTTATTGGAGATGGTTGCCAAAAATTGATATCGATTGAAGTTTCTTTATTTATAAGAACATTGAAGGGATAAAATCATTTGTAAAAAAATTAAGCCGTTATCCCTTTCCGTGCCCATGTCAGCATATGCCGACATGAGCATTTTTGATTTCCTTGCGCATGTCGAGATTTGCCGACCTATTTGCACGAAATTTATCATTTTTTACAAGATTTTTGTATTTAGGTTGTTTGAAATGAAAAAAATAAATAGTTACAAACTTTTCTATGTTGAAAAATAACTATTTTACAATGTTCAACTCAAAATTATGGTCCTTGGCTTATACTTCATATATTATTCAGAAAATGAAGTGAAAATCGCTACTGCAAATAGGTCGAACCTTCTTTTTTTCCTGTGGCAAACCTTAAAAAATAAGAGGGACAGTTAAAGGGTTATTGGGTTTATTTTTATTTTGTTATTTTGGCGTGATGCATAATTTCGGGTCTAATATTTTTTAAGCATAATCGTATATACAAAAGTTTAAGCATTAACCTTTACCAATGTTTGACTTTATCTAGCATCGAGTTGGATTTTAAATCAATTTGAATAAAGTTTACAACTCAGACACTAGGTTAACTGTTTGTAGATTTCCCGTGAAATTGTGCCCCGTCCATGGTCGACAAGTCTGCCATGTTGTTTTCAATTCACCTTAGATTTTCGAACGTTTCAATTTAAAAACATTCGGATCTCGTCGTTGGCCATCGAACATAGTACAATACACTTGATAGCGGACTCGTGGTCCCACAAGCTGTACAAACTATCTACCATGCGGGAAACCCGATCCAGTCCAGTGGTTAGAGATACAAATTAAAATGAAGAGGGGCTTATGCTGTTTTAAAATCAAGTACTCTAAAGTTCTTAATAAACATCCTACCCCAGTTATTAATATTCAAAAGATTTTCGGACTCCCCCGTTTCTTTTTTAGATTTCCCTTCATTTATTTTTTGAAAATATTTTGATCAGCTGTCTAAAGCTAAATAGTTCTAACATGGCTGGAACCCCCCCTGGCCGTAGGGGGGGGCTAAAAGGTCAAGCAGCAATTGGTACCTGATTTTTTACTGTGGCTAGGGGGGACTAACCATGTTAGGGGTCACCTAATTTTTCAGATGGACCTGGGGGCTAGATTCTATATTTGGTGATTGAATTATAAGCAGCCTACCAGACCATAGGTTGGCACTTTCTCATCTTATATTTTAATCTAAGCAATGCTCAAAAACTGACAATTTGGTATCTAATATATTATCTGCAGTGCCGTAGCTACTGGGGGGGGGCTATGCCCCCAATAATTTTTTAAAAAATGGTTATTTTGCAAAATGCAAAGTTTTTCTTTTTTAATTTGTCATAATTGTCTTATAAGTGCATGTTTTGAGTGCATTTTCAAGCAATCTAGAGCTCAAATTTTCAAAATTTTCCCCCTCGGGCCAAACCATGGTTGGCCCTCGCGGCGTCACCAAACTTCAGCCCCCCTAATATGAAAATGCTTCTTACAGCACTGATCTGTAAAAATTCTTTAATCCTGTTGCATTTACTTAGATAAAAAATCTGTCTGGCTAGGGATCTGCACCCTGACTTACAAAACCTTGATAATGTAGCATGAACCTTCAGTAGTTAGCTTATCTCTTATTTCTTAGGGCATTTATTCTATTTAGCAATAAGCTAAACTAACTGTTGTATTTGTTTGATTGTTTGAAAAGGATTTTCGAAAAAATTTGACGTGTCATTGGCTTAGGGGTCACCTAAAATATTTGGCAACCAGGGGTTACCTAAATCTTAGGGGTCACCTGAATTCTTAGGGGGCACCTAAAACCTGCTGCCAAGCCATGTCTAAATAGCCAGGTTTTGATATTTAGTACATTATTTTGAAGGGTTTTTAATTGTACACTTTCCAACTCCCCAGAAATTAGGCCCCCTTCCATTTATCATATGAAAAATATTATTTGAAAAATTTCACATGTCATCCCACCCCTTTCCATACTACTCGGGACCTTACAGTACCTTTAAAAAATACATTAGTATGGTTACCAAATTTTATGGGGATTTATAAGAATTTCGTTCATATTTACCTTATTTTGTGGGTCTTTAGAGGTATAATTTCCAACTCCCCCGGAAATTAGCCTCCCCTGTTTAATAATATTTAGAAAACATTTCACATCCCGCCCCTCTTATTCAGACTTGTCGCCTATTCGGGACCTTACAGTACCTTTGAAAAATACATTGGTATGGCTACCAAATTTTATAAGAATTTTTTCATCTCCCACCAAAAAAACATCTGACAGATTGATGTTTCATAATTAAGTGATTGATTCATTGGCAGCGCTTGGCAATCATTCAAACGTCATTATAATTAAAGAAAAATCACGACATTCCATTTTAAATCGATTATGTAGCAATACCTTTAACGTCTCTCTCTCATAACTGTTTTTATTTTCATTTTTTGGGTTAGGTTACCAAGGGGTGATTGTCATTAGTGGAGATAGCATCAATGTTAAAGTTTGATTGGCCGCATGTATTTTGCGAAAATCATCTTTTCATTTTACGAAGAGATACTCGAAGCCTTTATCCTTCTCAAAATTGTTTTTTTTCTTCTTTTTTTTGGCCTTGGTTACCGGGGGCGATTGTTATTAGTGTCATCAATGTTAAAGTTTGAATGGCCGAGTATTTCATGATTTTACGAAGAGATATTTGAAGCTTTTATCTTTCTCATAATTGTTTTAATTTTAATTTTTTTGGCCTTGGTTACCAAGGGGTGATTGTCATTAGTGGAGATAGCATCAATGTTAAAGTTTGAATGGCCGAGTTTCATGATTTTACGAAGAGATATTTGAAGCTTTTATCTTTCTCATAATTGTTTTTATTTTCGTTTTTTGGGCTAGGTTACCAAGGGTGATTGTCATTAGTGGAGATAGCATCAATGTTAAAGTTTGAATGGCCGAGTATTTCATGATTTTACGAAGAGATATTTGAAGCTTTTATCTTTCTCATAATTGTTTTTATTTTCATTTTTTGGCCTTGGTTACCTGAGGTGATTGTCATTAGTTGAGAGAACATCAATGTTAAAGTTTGAATGGCCGAGTATTTCAATGATTTTACGAAGAGATATTTGAAGCTTTTATCTTTCTCATAATTGTTTTTATTTTCGTTTTTTTGGCCTTGGTTACCAAGGGGTGATTGTCATTAGTTGAGATAGCATCAATGTTAAAGTTTGATTGGTCGGGCATGTATTTTGCGAAAATTATCTTTTCATTTTACGAAGAGATACTCGAAGCCTTTATCCTTCTCATAATTGTTTTTTTTTCTTCTTTTTTTGGCCTTGGTTACCAAGGGGCGATTGTTATTAGTGGCATCAATGTTAAAGTTCGAATGGCCGAGTATTTCATGATTTTACGAAGAGATATTTGAAGCTTTTATCTTTCTCATAATTGTTTTTATTTTCGTTTTTTGGCTTTGGTTACCAAGGGGTGATTGTCATTAGTAAAGAGAACAAACATCAAAGTTTGGCGGATAGCCGCTAAATCCGTTAAATCTGCTAAATTTTCTTTCCACCAATATTTCTTCATACGGCACAAACCGGCTTTTATGTTCTCATTTTTTCTAAAGTCTATTCACGATAAGTGTGCACTCTTTTTTCATTTACCTATAACTTTTGAAGGAATTCTTCAATCTTTATAAATTTGGTATCATTGGAAAGATATTAGTGAGTGGAACAATTTGAAATAAAAAATTTTTTAAAAAAATTCTAAAAATGAAGATGAAAATGAAGAAGAAAAAAATGAAGATCTTGTAGAAGAGTGCCATAACTTTCATTTTCACTGGAGAGATTCTTTGATTTTAGGAGATAATCACTGTGAAGAAATTTTATTAAAATATTATTCAATATAAAGTTATGATACAAAGTTCATAAGTGATTGACCCCAAAAAACAGCAAAAAACTGCAGAAAACAGCGTTTTTAGACTTCAATCAGCTTATAACTTTGTTTGATATCTTTTGACTGAATGATTATTTTAGAGAATTTTTTTCACAGTGATGACGTTCGATGATTAAGGATTCACTTCAGTGAAAATGATAGTTATAGCACTTTTCTACAAGATCTTCATTTTTTTCTTCTTCATTTTCATCTTCATTTTTAGAATTTTTTTAAAAATTTTTTTATTTCAAATTGTTCCACTCACTAATATCTTTCCAATGATACCAAATTTATAAAGATTGAAGAATTCCTTCAAAAGTTATAGGTAAATGAAAAAAGAGTGCACACTTATCGTGAATAGACTTTAATAGCGGCTGACAAAAAACTTCTGATGAACTGTTTCTAAATTGACTTTTATCACCTACAGGATAAACAGGATAAAAAAGTGATTTCATAAACAGCGTGACCATCGTCGCAATACAAAATCATGGAGAAAATTGGTGTTGCTGTTTTAATGTTACTCGTTTACTCCTCACTGGTCAAAGGACAACAGACGTTACACGATAACAGTAAAATAGAATACACAACAAACAAAACGAAGATTTATTTGGCTGCGTTTTTCTTAAATGTGGAGAAAGATACATACTCATTTCGAGCAGGAATGGAAGTAGCAAGGAAATTGATAAATGAAGATGATCGAATTTTGAAAGATTATGAAATTGTGATTCACTACCACAACTCGTTAGTAAGTGGAAACGCTCTCCTATACACGCTTTCTTTAAAGACAAACTATAAAAGAACATAGCCAAAATATATTGAGAACAAGTTAAGAACATGCAAAAAATATATTGAGAACAAGTTAACAGCGTGGCAAAAGTATCTAGAATAAGTTAAGAACATTTTAAGGACTTGCAGATTCAATTTCTTAGCGAATTGAGGAAAATAAGAACATTATAAAAACATTTTTTTACGTGAAACTCAAAAGGTTAAGACCATCAAACGGCTTCAAATGTGTTGGTAAACAAAAAAACGTGTAGACCATTTCACTGATACACTAAACTATGCTATAGCCTAAGAAAGATTCCATTACGTGTTGTAAACTATCCCAGCTGGCACACAACGTTTTTTCAACGTTTATCTAACGTTCACAACATCCATATAACGTCAGATGGATGTTGAAACAATGCGTATCAATTGGGATGTGTATCTACATTTTGTAATGTCTTCAACCACCAATTTTTCATAGAACGCTTGGCCGACAGTGAGAGCTTTGTACAAATTTATGGAGACAGGACCGGTTAAGCAAATATTACTGGGACCAGCATTCAGTACGGTCAACAAGAGGATTATACCTTTCGTTACAAACCTTGCACTGCCACAGGTAGGTAAATAGGTTTTTCATCTTTCGCCATAGTCATGTAACTTAAAGGAAAATCTGCCAAAAATAAGTCAAATTATGCTAACAAGGTTTCCACATTGTAGGCAAAAATCACGGGTAAAAAGTTGTAGACAAATGAAATTTCAGTGAAAAATTATGAGAGATAGAGCAAAATGACTCTTCAAAGTGTCTGAAAGGGGAGGGAATTTAAGAAAAACACTTTTGAAGTCGTTGCATTGATTTTGAATTGCCTTTGAGGGAACCGCAAGCAAAAAATCAGCGTTTTGATACTGGTGTAAGCCAGTTAATCAAGCCCTTGTGGTTAGATTGCAGTGGGTGACTTTGAAAGACTTTGGATGGGTTTGGAAAGCACCCAGAACCTATTGGGAACTTGTTTTTGATCAATATTGAAGTATTTTGCAAACATTGCAGAAGTCTACAAACCTTTTGTCCATGATTGAAAAAGACAGTTAATACTGTCTAAGCCAAGACTTTCTGTAAACTGAATTAGTTATTACAACTATGAAATCCAGAGTTAATAAATTTCTATATATTTGTGATATTCATTATGTAATGTTTTATACGGTAACACTCAAAATAGCCCGGGTGCTTGCGACTAGTTTTATTGTTTGGATTCAGAATTAGTGGTACCCGGTATATTTTTGGGTGCTTCCGTATAAAACATTAAGTCATGGATATCACGCATTATTATCATCCTTAGGTTTCATTTTCCGCCCGGAAACGATTCAACGAGCGTCGTGAGATCGACGGACGTCTTGTTCCGACGCCGTTAGAAGAAAAAAGATATCCTTATTTGGTGCGGACCGCGCCCTCTTTTGTTCAAAATAATTACGCAAGAGTTCGGGTAATCCAAAACCTTGGATGGAGAAGAGTAGCGATTGTTTTCGATGACAAACAAAATTATGAGGTAAGTTGTAACCACTGATTTCTAACAATTTGACTAGATCTACCATCATGGACAAAATTACGAGGTAAGCTGTAACCTCAGATCTGTAACAATTTGACTAGATCTACAATCATGGACAAAATTATGAGGTAAGTTGTAACCACAGATTTCTAACAATTTGACTAGATCTACAATCATAGACAAAATTACGAGGTAAGTTGTAACCACAGATCTCTAACAGTTTGACTAGATCTACAATCATGGACAAAATTACGAGGTAAGTTGCAACCACAGATCTCTAACAATTTGACTACCGTAGATCTATAATAAATCTATAATAAATTCTTGGATAGATAAATAGATAGATATTTTACGTGGATAGTTCAGTAATCTAGTCTAGTCTTTCAATTGTTTTTGCAAAAAACACGTCCACGGCCAGATGGCTTAGCTATCTATGAACTGAACGGAACATTGGAAGGAACGAGGATTTGAACCGCAAAGCCCTGGTCTGAGACGCTGGCGCCTTTGACTACTTGGCCATCCTTCCTTTCGTATTAGCAAGGTTATGCACGGCTTTATTTTGACCATAAAATGCGATACCGTAGGCCTGTACATAACTTGCCAAAGTAAATCATGTAAGTGAAATCTTATGTACAGGCCTACGATATCGTATTGAACGGTCTAAATAAACACTTGCTTAACTTCGCTATTAGATTTTCCGTAACGTAGAATTTTTAGGTACCAACCTTGAATAAAATGAAATATGTTCATCTTCTAGAAAGTGGAGGATTTGACAGAGCAATTCAAACAAGCCAACATTGATGTTGTTGCAACAGAAAGATTTGAGCCAAAAGGTTCTTATGAACATTTTGATGCTGTTTATGATAATTTGAATGTGAGTTATTCTAATTTCACCATAGCGAACCGTGGTGCAGTGGTAGAGCATCTAGCTATGGTTCACAAGGTTGTGGGTTCAACCCATTGAGTTTAAAGCCCGAAGGGCTAGAGTAGAATCTCTAACCTTTCTCAGGCAAGAAAAAGTGAAGCCTTAAAATTACGCCGTTTTTTGACGACAGATTGAATCTAGCAATTCCTTTTTTTACGATTGATATTTTTTCGAAATTTAGCGGTAAATAGCGGTTTAGTTTCAATCTGTCATTTGTGTAAAAACCAGGCGAGCCGCTCAAGGCCTTCAACTTTGTTGGCTTCAAATCCTACCAAAGAGATTGACTTCTAGCCTTCGGCTTCTACTTCATTGGTTCAACCCCCAGCCGGGTCATACCAAAGATTCTCAAAATAGTACTTGTATAATGTGAGTTATAATTTCTCCGAAAAAAAATACGATACACTTACAAACCTAGCGAACTGTGGTGCAGGAGTAGAGTATCCGGCTACGGTTCACAAGGTTGTGAGTTCAAAAAATTCTCAGAATAGTACTTGATGCCTCTCTGCTTGATGCTCAGCAATTAAGAGAAGGATCAAGGGTAAGTGGAGAAATCCAAGGAGAAAGAGTGGCGCCCTCCCCTATCTTCGGGTAGATAGCTATCGAAAGAGGAACCTTTGGGTCGCCTCCCGACTGCAGTCGCAGACTTAATACTACAAACATATACTAAAAACAAGGAGAATATATAAATACTTCCTCCTCCCATTAAGACACTAAGTGATATCGCCAATTTTTTTTAATTTTGGTGTATATTTTATTTCATTTTCTTATTAGACGATCCTATATAAAGTTTAGGAGGCGGGCGGGATAAATTTGAAAACGGCGGTTAGCACGGGGCGGAGAAAGCAGTGACAGAGGTGCTTAAAGTTTGTTTCAAACTCAACCGCCACTTTTTTCCCGTGAACCACCCTGACGCCCTGACTTTTTGCATATATTTATTTTCCCGCGTTTAGTGACCCTCAAAAGGCCGGTCTCCACTTTCACGCGACATGAGCGAAAACTTTTATTACATTTTTGTAAGGTAATTGGTCGGTTGAAAAATGAAGCAATTCCATTAGCTGAAGCAAAAAAGGTTAAGAAAAACACTGTCGGCCATTTCGCGTGAAAGTGGAGACCGGCCTTAACGGACGATAGTATTGTTTATCATTTTTTCTAACTTAGGTAAGATCCTTTACCAGCTTTTTAACTGGTAAACAGTTTTCCAAGAAAACATAACGCTCAACTCAATCCTCTCTGTATTTTAGAAATCAGATGCTCGTATTATCGTTGGTTTCTTCTTGACAGATGAAGGGGCCTGGGCTATGATGTGTGAGGTAATAAAACCTGTCTCAAAATAATCCGGCTAATTCGGCGCAGTAGCATAGTTTTAGGATCTAGAAGGTAAAAAAGTTCTAATAAAGTCGAGAATTTAGCCTGGAAGCCACTTAACCCCTCCCAAATCGAAAAATCCAATGAAGCAAAGTTGAAGTACTGAAACTGCAATTCTCGCCCGACCTTTAAATTCTAAAAAACGTTAAAATACCCAAAATTGCCAATATATTTCGGAGCTGATTGTAGAATACCTTCAACGCTAAAATATTTCTCCTTTTCAAACATAATTCCAATTTATATGCTCGTAAATCTGGTTTTTTGGTAGTTTTTTATTCAAATGCCACAATTTTTATTTTGTGACGTAACGTCAAAAAGATGATGCTCAATTGTCATTGAACTCGTTGTGTGACGTCAATTTTTTGAAATATGTGGCCTCCATGAAGCTATATATTCGAAAATATTGGACAGCAAAGAAGCCAATCAATTGTCGCTATTTACGCGCGTCGGATAATAAATTGAATATATTGTCCGGGGGTAGTGAAATATCTACAAAATTTGCCTTGTTTGAGGGCAAAACTGCTCTGTTTGGGGGTAATTATGAATGTCCGGGGCCTTAGATCTGTTTTCCGGGAGGGGGGGGTCAAAAGTCACATGGTCCGGTTGGTGGGGTAAATTTAAAAAAAATGTGTTATCCTCCACCCCCTATATTCATTTTCTTTCTTAAAGAGCCCATTCTTTAAATTCTTTAAATAGACCATCTCTATACAACTTACATTTCGTCATTTATATATTTTTTTACAGGCTTACAAACGAGGCGTTTACGGGGCACGGTACACGTGGTTTGTATCAGAGAGCGTAACCACCCTCTTGGGAACACGACAATTCCATGACGTCGATATTAATGCCACGTGTAATTACGCACACGTATTGAAAGCTATGGATAAGAGTATATTTATCACGACTGTGAACTTGAGAACAGATAATGTCAAATCTATTGCTAACTTGGTGAGTGCTTGGCGAATGCCCCCCCCCTGCCCAGCGGAGGTTTTTTCAAAGAGGCGCCGAAATACAAAGGGTACAAAATAACTAATTACTAATTTTGGCGCCCCTTTGCTCTTTTACACCTTAGATTTGGCAGTTTTTGGCCAAAAAGAGAGAAAATACCCAAAAGCGAATTAGTAATCGTTCTTAACGTGTAGAAATCTCATCTTAGGGCTCTTTTATTAAAATGGGACCTCGATTCATGTTAAATATGCCTCTGGGATGCAAAATCTACCTAAAATACACGCTTAAAGTCAGTAAAACTCCTGATTTCACGTGTTTTAATCATCGTCAAAAACACTCAGAAAATATTAAGTTAAAGTGCGCGCGAAAATCTTTTTTTTAAGAGTTGCGTGAAAATACAAGGGTCAAGCTGGATTCTTTACAAGCTCTTTGATGACTCTGTTGATCGTTAAATGTTGAGACAAATGTATTCATTACTTTTTCTAAAGAACGCGTCTTCCCTATTGTTTAGAAATAACCAATCAGCTAAGCATCTTGTAAAAACTCCAGCTCATCCCAAATAAAAGGCGCGCAAAAATTAACGGAATTAAGGTATGTATTTGAAATGCTTAAATTTTCTCTCTCAGAGTACATCCTTCATTTGGCAGATGATAAAGAACCAAGATTTGAAACATATAATCGACCACAATACAACGCACCCTCACGATCCCGCCCCTACTTCCGGCCGCCCAAATATACTTGGGGCACGTGCTTATGATGCGGTGTATACAGCCGCCCTTGCTCTTGATCGTCTCATCAAAAAGAAAGGTATTCATAATTCCAAGTTTGGGTGAAATTCCATAAAGTTTAAATCTCCCTCCCCAGCTGGCACACAATGTTGTTTCAACGTTTATCTAACGTTCACAACGTCCATTTAACGTTAGATTAACGTTGAAACAACGTTGTGTGCCAGCTCTCTCGTGACTAGAGAAGAATCTTCAGTCTTTGGCAGAGAAGAAAAATAAAGCTTTTTAGATTTAAGCCATGTCCGTTTTATTTTTCGAAATTGCCGATAAAATTTATTTCGATGCGGCGTAATTGAAAATTCGACTAATCCAGACGTGTTTTGTTACCTCGATGGACGAAAGAACTTGTTCAAGCTCAGTTCATTGTAGATATGAGTGATCCTCTACATCCAAAATTACTCTAATGTACTGAAAAAAATGAACAATGAACGATAGAATATGAGAAATTTTTCAGGTTTTTCAGGCTTAAGTTATGTATTTTAAGGGAAATCCGTCATTGTGGATTCAGGTTTCGATTTTTAGCAGCTGGCATACAACGCTGTTTCAACGTTCATCTAACGTTATATGGACGTTATGTGAACATTAGATAAACGTTGAAACAACGTTGTGAGCCATCTGAGTTACAAAAATCGAACGTTTGCTTCCATAATGGTAGAAATCAAGTAGATTACTTAATTGAAAATCTCTAAATTTATTTTTCTATAGGTAACTCGTCCTTATTGACCAAATATGGTGATCGTAAAAAAGCATTGGAAATCACACGAGAATTGCTCAACTCAAACTTTGAAGGCATTACTGTAAGAAAATTGGTTACACAGCATTTTCAAATTTTCAAATAAGGATATGTAGTGGAATCTCTTTAACTCGAACCTCTATAACACGAAAGTCTCCTTAACTCGAACAGGTATTATGGTCCCTTCAGCTTCAGAACAAATTTGTGTTCCCCGTGCGGGTTCGAGCTATGAAGACACCACTGTAGCATCTTTTCCCGTTCCCGTGCCGCGTGAGTTTTTTGTTTTGAGAATACACCATTTCGACCGTAGCCACCAAATTTTCACAAAGGATTTTTTTGTCCATTTTATACCACCCTAAAACCGTCCCAGTCTTTTTTTCGCACCTATAGACAATAGAAAAGTGTGTAAAAAAAAGATTGGATCGAGTTTAAGGAAATAGTTAGATAATAAAGTGGTACTCGCCTGACCGCGTGACTACGGTCCAAAAGGTGTATTTCATTTGTTAACTCCCCGGGGGGGGGGGGGGGGGGGGGGCACTGGGTTTGCGGACTGACGGTATGTGCGGGCCAAAAATTGGCTTTTAAAAATGCACCCTTATAGCGCAGCAAAAATCTGTGAAAATCATACCCTTAAAGTGCATTTTCCCCCAAATTTTCGATCCCTTTCGTGCAAAAAATGGTCAAAATTAGCCTCCGTCTCGGAAGAGGACTGGGCCCGAATTTGCGGACATTTTGACAGTTTCACTTTCGTTTTCGGCTATACGACAGCGTTTTCAGGCAGAAATCAGAGGAAATCTGTGAAATTATGGCAGGGAATGTTATCCTATTTTTCCAGTGTTTCTCAAGATTGAAGCAAGATTATTGTTCTAGAAAGTTCATAAAGGCCTAATAGTTCCAGATTAGTATGATTTCATCAGAAAAAAACATTTACACCAAAGCTCCTTATTGATATGTGAAGGCTACCAAAAATAGCAATGTCCTCCATCAGAACAACTTTAACATAAGGGACAAGGACAGTCAAGAAGTCTACTTTGTTGAAAATTTGCACAAAACACTTAGAAAATGGTACTATGAAAACCCATTCTATACTCGTAAAGGATAGTTGAACGATCAGCAGTTGAGAAGGTTGATTAAAATAGAAATCAAAGCACACATAATAAAGTATACCATATATATTTGTCCAGAAAAAACTGGCATGTTGTTTGCTTTGTTTTGGTGTTTAAAAATATGTACTTATCAGTCCTAAAAAATACAAATTTGAATATAATGAGGGCAATGAGTCTGGTTAAATGTTACTATATTTACAAGAAAGGATTACTGAAAAAATACTACTGTAGATAAACTAAACTCAAAAACTAAAACTTTACCATAAATTTACATTACGACATTTTAAAATTCTTTCTTTAATAGCAACAAAGAAAAAAATATGGCTCAAAGTTTTAAAAATAGAGCTAGTCAGAGCTTCAATTCAGTAGGTATAGAGCTTTCAAAATTTGAAAACAGACACTGCATTGGGCACTACAAGACTAGAGAAAGATGTCAACCATCCACACGTACACGGTTTTTTCGATTCATGAAAAAAATAAAGTATTTATCAAAAAAAGGTTCTCTTTTTTTTGGTAATCAATTCCAACCAACAACAATCAATGTAACAGTTTTTTGAAAACCATCCCACAGTGTAAACATTACCAACCAACAAAACCCACACCGCCAAAATTGTAAAAATAAGTCAATATAATTTCTATCAACAATTTCTCGTAAAATGTTTTTTTTCCAACATTCTGATTACCAATCATGGCTGGAGGCATCATGTGTAGAGTGACTGTGTGGCATTTCATTGCTTTTAATGACCATGATACCAAACATCAACCAAATAAAACTGACGCCAAGTCAAATCTGTCAATTAAAAATTTCCATGAAAATTATAATCAAAACTTATCTCGTAAAATGCTTTTTTCAACATTCTGGAAGTGTTCAAAGTCAAAGGTATCATATGTAGAGCCAAGCAATACATGAAAAGTCATTTGCTATCTCATTTGCCATGAGATATATGAGTCTACAAATCAAACAAAAACCAACAAATCATGTCTCTTCACTTTCATGTCACATCGTGTTTATATGGGGTATCAGAAAGCCAATCCACAAGAAGAGCCATCTTCCTTTATTATGGAGTGTTCCGAAACTATTGGTAGGTTGTTTGGAAGTAAAGAAACCCACACAGTTTGTTTTATTTTGAAGATTTAACTTGAAAACAAACTTCATCTTTCCAGCAGAAACTCATGTTTCAACCTGACATAACATTGGTCAGTCGGATCTGCTACTAACATGTAATAGTTTTATTATAACCGAGCTTGAGAATCCGTACGCAGCACTTGTAACATGTATTATGTGTATAATTATGTCAGTCGACTTGAATCATGATACATTACTCAGATTTCACTGGATGCATTTTCGCTGTGAAATTATCCGCAAAATTCGCTGACCGCGTTTCGAGACGGAGGCTAATTCTAGCATTTTTGGTCAAAGTATCTAGATTTTTCAAGAATTTTCTGAAATTTCTACCCTTACAGTGCATCTCTAGTTTTTCCGACCCTTACAGTGCATTTTAAACATATTGGAAAAGGTACCCTAAGGACCCGCACATACCCGTCGGTCCTTTTGCCCAGCTGCCCCCCCCCCCCGGGGGTTAACTCCACTTTGTAAGACTAAGGGGCGAGTCTCCTTAGTAGAGTAAGAGATGATTTTTCAATAAGTTTTATCTACTTTTTACTATATGCAAATGTATTTTTCTCAACATTTTCCTATCACCAGGGGTTGGTTAAATTTGGAGGACCAACCAAAGACGATAGTTTAGGTCACGTCATCATTAACCAATGGAAATCGCTGCTTCCTTCACCGTTCGGTAAATTAACGCAAGTGGCGTATTTTAATCCAGCTGAAAACGAGATGGATATCAAGCCAATTAATGATACCATATTCACAGGTTAGTTTGTGTTTTTCATTTGAAAGGTTTTATTTTGTGTTCCCGTTTCATATTAGACACATATTTCTTACCAGGACAGTGTCCACCTATTGTTATAATATGCAGGTTAGTTTGCGTTCGATTTTCAGAGCCTAAAACTATGGATCGTAAAAGGATTAAGCAACAAGCCTTAAGCTGTTTGACTAAGCTCTCATTAGTCAGCCCCGGTGACTCTTCAAATCGGTTCGACGATTTTTTTCCCGCTCGTCGTTAAGACTTTCATTTTAATTCCGATTTCGGATTATTTTCGGGAAACAGGATTTCGGGATTATTTAGCGCGCGAAAATAATTTTTTCTTAGCAAGATAAAATAAGAAAAGAAAAAAAACACATAACATAAAAAGAAGCCTTATAATTAATAATAAGAAAAAAAGAAGAGAAAAAAGATTCTTTATTTGTGTCATATTCCATAGTTAATAAAAGATGCTTTTGCATTGTAAATAAAGAGAGCTAATTATAGAGAAAGCGTAGATGGAGAAAGTGAGTATATCAAAGAAATTTTTTTTCTTCGAATAATGTTAAAAGTTATATACGACTTGTAGACTATTTCATCTATCTGGGTCTTTTATTATTCTCATGGAAAGAGTATAACAACAACGGAATAAATCTTTTTCACCGACTTCTGCTTTGGATACGGATTCCACTATGCACTGCTCTGTTTTCTTCTGAACGTTTCAAGCAAATAGATACGTTCTTTCAAACTGCTCAGATTTTAACAAAGCCAGATTTCTTATCTGTACTTCCTATTAATCATTCTAAGCCTTCTAAGCATTTTGGGCTGACTTTCCAGCGCAGCTGGTTTATTTAATCTATAAAAGGTTTTAAACGGAACAAATTAACTAAAGGTTAATAGCCTCCCGCTAAAAACCCTAGATTATACCGCCAGTAGATAGAAACCAAAAAAAAGAAGATAAAAGACTATGTAAGATAAAATAAAAAATAACAAGAAATTAAAAAAAAAGAAGAAGAAAAAAATGAGATAAGAGAAGAGCTAAGGGAGCAAGCAAACTAGAACAACAGTCCCCTGAAACGCAGTCGGTGTCACGAATGAAAGCTCTCATTTCTTGAACGCCCACAATATTATGTCTTGCTTCCATTTGATAACATACCTAAACCGTTTGGAAAACCCACATTTTTGACCCGTAAAATCGAAAGCGGTCAAAGCACTGATTCATCGTCCTAGCTCATTTCGGGTCTAAACAAATTAAAACTAACAGTCTCCATCACAGAATTGAAAATATTGTTGAAAAAGTTGGCAAATCATTCAAAAGAAAAATATTGTACCTAAAATTAAAAAAGGGCTAAAACTTTTGACAGAATCTAAATCAGATAGCAATTTTTGCTCGTTGAAAAGATATCCCGGAGTGGAAAAATGACAAATGAAGATTAAGTACATCGACTTCTTGTAGAATCGAGCTATGATCTTCATTTTTGTATCAGAAACTCCTCAATCTTAGATAGGGACCGCGAAAGACGGGGGTTAAATGGTTGGAATCGACCAAAATGTTGTTTTTAGGTTTTAGACCACCTATAACCATGGGATAAGTTTTAAAAGCATTCTTATCATTAAATAAATGTCCTGTAAAAGTTTGGTGGCCATAACTTTATTTGTTATGAAAATATGAGCAATTTTGTAAAATTTTGAATGGCAGACGACCTACCAACAGAAAATTGGATTTAGACAGGTGAGCGCGTCCTCAAACCCCCATGATGTTATACATTTTTGGAACTGGAAGAGATCAGCGCTGTTTGTTTTTTTTGTCTCATTGACCCAATCAAATCCTACAAAAAATTATTCAGTTTTTTCTGGGGAAAAGCCACTTTTGAGGGCTTTAGCTGTCCTCCCCGGCATTAAGACAAAGATAATATGAAATTTCAACCTTTTTTACATATTGTTTGTTAATAAAAATTAACATTTTCAACCGCGCTCTGCTGTCTTTTTTTGGCTCAAAGTTTATTGGTATTCGAGAAATTCTACAGAATTGTCGAGCGCGTGTTTGTTTACAATTCGAAAGTTCAAAGTCCACGGAGAGTGACAATCTGCCAGCTCTCCAGCATACAGGATATTTTCGATTCATTCGTACGGCAAACGAAAAATTTGAAGAAAAAAAATTGATAAAAAATTAAAACTTTGTCTTGAGAACCTTCGTGCCAAGTTTCAATGCTATAGCATTAATAGAAGTAAAGTTATTGCAAAAAATGTATTTTTTGACATAACCCCCGGATTTTCACTTTTAAACCTATTTAACCATGATTTTTACAAAAATCCTCGAAAATCGTTCCAAAAAAAGGGTCATTTTCAGGAGATAGAAAATTTCATATCTCGAGAACGGCTTGGCCGATTTTGATGAATGACCCCTCATTTTTTTTCTTTTTTGATGCTCTTTCCAATGAGCATGGTTTCAATGCGCTAAAAACAATTTGAAAAAATCATTGCGGTCCCTATCTTAGAACGTCATAAATATTAATTCTGTTAAAAATAAAGCTTTTTTTGTTCCGCTGCAGATTATATTGGGACAAACTTTACAAATATATTTTTTTTCTAGACAAAATCACAAGGTTAGATGGTATACAGACAGCACGGATCGAATTATACAGTTCACGGCACGTTTTGTACATCATATGGACGTTAATTGGACTTTCAGTTTTACTGGCTCTCACTTTTTTTATCATTAACATGAAATATCGAACAGTCAGGTTAGAAACATGTTTAATCTTTATAAGAATATACTCTGTAAGAATATTCATGATAAAATTTGCGAAAAACTTAAAACATCATCCTTATAAAGTTTAGCATCTGAACCCAAAATTGAACTTTTTAGAGCGACCAAACGGAGCAGTTTCGTTCTGCTGTATTGTAACGTCTTCTTTTTTTGAACGTTGACACAGTGTTTCGGAACCGTTTCGTTTCGGAACGATACGGAACCATGACGTCTGAACATGGTCTTTGTCCAAGCAATACTTTCCTCAAAAATGTTATATTTTTTCTTGAAAGATGTATTTAGATGTTAAATTTAAGTTTGATTTCTATGCTAACCTTTATGAATGCCTTAAGAATAGGGGCCGTCCACATAGTACGAACGCACTAAAATGTCGAAAATCGAGTACCCCCTCCCCCCAAGCGTACGCAAATAGCTATACCCCCTCTGGTAAGTACGTACTTTTTCATTCACCCCCCCCCCTCGGTTGAAGAAAATTTCGAATTCAAATCGTTTGGTTGGGATATGAAACTCGATGTTTATCAAGAAACTTTTTCTTTTCCTTGATGCGTATAACAAGCGTAAAAGTCGACAAAAACAAGCAAAAAAGGGCTATGTAAAATTTTTTCTCTGCGTACGTACATTTTGCTTTGACCCCTCCCCTCCCCATGTACGCAAGCATACGCTTTTTAGAAGAAGCCCCCCCCCCTTAGTGCGTACGTACTATGTGGACGGCCCCATATTCCAAAATCAATTTCCTGAAAAAAGTTCAGAATAGCCATGCTTAAATGAAATGTCACCATTCTCATATAAAAGACGTGCAGACCACAAGCCTTAATTTGTTCATTAATTTTGCCGAAGGTTGGTTTAAACCAGTTTCTGTGTCAGTTTCTTTGTTTTTATTGCCAGGCCAACAAAGGACAAAAATAAGCATTAGTGAAGCCTAGCGAAATTTGGATTCTAGAGACCGTTTTTGATTACCTTTGTAATGTTTTTCGCAAGCTCAGCATTTTTTTTCATAGCTATATTTAAATATCTTTAACCTAGCCTCAACTGATTTATTCCACCCTCATAGATTAATCAAGATGTCAAGCCTCTTCGTGAAAACAATCGAACTTTATTACTACTCTATTTAGATATAAATTCTTGATTACTGGGCTAACCACGTTAAAAATCGACTCTACTTCCCTTATAGATTAATCAAGATGTCAAGCCCTAACATGAACAGTGGAATTATTTTTGGTTGTCTTCTGTTGTATACGATGTTGTTCTTATATGGTTTGGATACGAGGTTCATCAGCGCAAGCAAACAGTTATCATTTTGCTACGTGAGTTTTTTGATGTTTTAAACATACCTTATTAAGGGAAGAAATTTTGGCGGAAAGAAATTTAGATTTACGGGTCATTCGCCAAAATTAATAATAAATCGCAAAAATTAATATTCACCAAATTTAGAAATTTTATTAAATCGCCAAAATAAATTCCGCAAAATTGCACTAAAATTGGCGAACGGGTTCATTCGCCAAGATTTCTTCTCTTAAGGTATTTTAAAATATGCATTTGATTCTCCATAATAACTCAATCAAACACAAAGGAATACAAATTTATTTGAATTATAAAAATGTCGAGATAAAGGGCATATAATGCATTGTTAACTGAAGGGACGAGCAAACTTATTAAAGTTAAGGAGACATTCGAGCTATAGAGGTTTGAATTATGGAGAAACATGTATAAAAGTCACTACTCTTGTCTCCCGATTATACGGGGGGGGGTCCGAATAAGCAGGGGGTAGGAAAATTTTCTAAATTCTAATAAGCAGGGGAAGGGGATGGAATAAGAGGGGGGGGGGGGGGGTAATTCGAGAACAGAATTTTTTTTAACTGATATCAATTTCAACAACAAAAAAAGAAACTTTAACAAATGAACACGTAAAATAAGAACCAATACTAACAAAAAGGAAAATTTTAACAAGTTTAAGGTCTATCTACACTGTAATAAAATATTAAATTATTCGAATTTAATTAGCGGCGGGGGGGGGGGGTCTTAATAATAGCGGGGGGGATGGATTTTTTTTCATTTAACAATAAGTGGGAGACAAGAGTAGTCGGCTGAAAAAGAATGCTATCCATCGCCGTCAACAGAAATTGACGTCTAACAATTGTTGCAGACTCATGCTATAATAGAGGTTTTTTCAGTTTGTCTAAGGACGTGACATTGTCAATTGAAAGGATATTATTATAATTGTAATCGTCTTATTTATCTATATGTTTCCAGGTTTTCCCGTTTTTGATGTCAATTGGATTCACATTTCTTTTCGGGTGTTTGTTCAGTAAGACATGGAGAGTTTATAAAATCTTTACAGCTGCTCCCAAGATGGTCAAAGTGGTAAGCATGTCCTTATTTCTGAAATTCCACCTAAATTTTCGTAAAATTCCGCCACTAAGCCCGAAAATAGGCACGATGCTTGCTCCACCGCCAATCGTAAAAAACCCATCTGTCTTCAATGAATAGCCAAAATCTAAGGTATCATATAAGACACCCCCTTCTCACGGACCCACTCTTTCCACTGGACAAAATCGTCCAAAATATCGTCCCGGTGGAGAATTATCCTCCAATTTTTGTCCCTACTGAAAATAATCAAATAAACCTATCCTCGCTACAGAATATGATGCTTTTTTCCCATCCCCACTGAATTTTCTGGCTTGAAAACAAAAGAATTGAAATCCCCATTGATCTGAAAACTGAGTCTGTGAGAAGGGGGTGTTATAAGATAACGTATAACGTAATAAAATAGAAATTCAACAGCACACCAGTCTGTTCAATAAAAAGCCGAAGAACATTCGGTTAAGATTATACTATTCCTCGTTTACTATAGAACACAGCAGCTTTGCGAGACGAGCGGTTATACGTTTTGGTATTATGTTTGGTGTTGGTCGATTTGTTCGTATCTATTTTGTGGGTCGTGGTGTCACCTTTTGAATTGGAAGAAGTTGTTACTGATTCAAGGGCTGTGAGTATACAACCTTCATATTTATTACAAGAAAGGCGTTTATTGAGTTCTCTTAAGCGAGCCGTAGTGTGAAGGTAAAGCATTCGGCTACGGTGCACAAGGTCGTGGGCTCAATCCCTGGCCGGGTCATACCAAAGATTCTAAAATAATATATAATGCCTCTTTATTAATGCTCACAATTTAAATGCTTCAACCCAGATGACACACAACGTCAAAACAACGTCCATGTGACATTCAAACGTTAAAACGACGTTGTGTGCCAACTGGGAAGAAAGATGGGTAATTGAAAGTTCTATACTTTAGCCCATTCCCTTAAAATTTGCACTAATTATATATTTTGCGTACCATTCTTCAATCAATGTTTTAATTCTAACATATTATATACCGTTGAAAAGATAATTCGGAGTACTGTGATTCGTGAGAATAATAAAATAAATAAAATTTGACAAAGTTATAATATTCAATATATAATATTGAAAGTCGCACTGTTAACAAGAAACTTCCATGAACGATGCTAATTCAGCCAAAGCTTTAAAATCTAAAAAAATGAAGGTTAAAACAAATTCTTTTTTTCATAGCTAAGTGCTGACTACCGGGAGGAAGATTTCTACCGAAAATGTTCATGTGAATATTCAACCCATTTCT
Organism: Clytia hemisphaerica; assembly: GCF_902728285.1. NCBI lineage: Eukaryota > Metazoa > Cnidaria > Hydrozoa > Leptothecata > Clytiidae > Clytia > Clytia hemisphaerica. Next base: position 1,109,507 of record NW_027103394.1, read on the forward strand.
CTACAACCATGTTTGTGTACAAAGGCGCTTTATTGATCCTGGGAAGTTTTTTAGCTTGGGAAACAAAGCGTGTGAGAGTTGCAGCCCTTAATGATTCGCAATTTATTGGTGAGTTTTCCTATTGCACAAATAAGCCTCCGTTTACGTCACCGCGTTCCTTTAACGTTTATTTGACGTTTTATGGCCGTCATTTCGACGTTTCATGAACTACTGTGGAGCCTTCATAATCCAAAAATCATACCAGAGCGATACGAAACCGTTATCTCTGAGCATGGTCTTAGAGTATTCTTTCATTATTTTCAGGAATGGCAGTATACAATGTTTTTATTGTTTCCGTGACAACCCTTATCGTCTATTACGCAATCGAAAATTTCAAAACGTACTACTATCAAGCTTACGTCGTTGTTGCGGCTGCCATTTTGATTTGCAGTAATGTTACTGTTATACTTGTGTTTGTTCCCAAGGTAACTAAAAGTTTCCATATTATTATTATTTATACCCCCGTATATAAACAACAACAGTGAACTTACACAAACTTCCATTATTCGAATTTTTCTGTAATTCGAACCCAGTCTTCGTCAAGGAGAAAACCTCTTGAAATACTCTCTATAATTCGAATCTCGCTGTAATTCGAACAAATAAGATTCTCCGTTCGAGTTCGAAATAAGTAAGAGTCAACTTTATAGTCTTGCCCACGCAATTAAGCCTGAGTCTTGTGTACCTAATATTACAAAAGACTGTCTTAAGCTTGTGCTTGAAGCTTTGGTACTTGATGCAAATTAACCTTAAATCGTAATTATTTACTACCTTAAGTGGATAAATTTTGGCGGGGATTAAATTTGGCGAATTTGCCAATTTTGAATAGACTTTTCAAATTCGGCAACTCACCAAATTAAATCCCCGCCAAATTTAACAAAAAGGGAATTATGTGAAAAATCACAGCTTTTTAGTATATTTTGAGTAATTTTCACCCATTTCAGTGTGACAAAATTCAAAATTCGCCAAATTAAATTCCCGCCAAGAATCGTTTCTTGGTTTAAATCCACACCAAAATTTATCCACTTAAGGTATATAAGTAAGGTATTATCATATTTTAAAATTTATATTACCAAATTAAATTCCCGCCATAATTTCTTCCTTTAGGAAAAACAATTACACAACTTTTTAAGAATTGTTTCTTCTTTTCAGCTCATCTTACTATTTGGCCGTAACAAAACATTGGCAAGAGCTTTATCCGTTCAAACCTTCTCTTTCTCCTCTTCATCGAAAGATCAACACAGCGGCTCGACCAATCATCTTAATTCTTACGGCGGTTCGACCAATCAAATCAATTCACAAGGTCTTTCCACCAATAGGATGAGCGTTCGAAATGGATCGACCAATAGGATTCATCATACAGATTCGAACAATAGCAGCAATGTTGTTTATAATCGGTACGCCGACGAGAAGAAATGAGAGAATGTCGGCAACATTGAATGCTCATCCAGCGTACATATGACATCCATAATATCAATTGAAGTGATATGAACGTTGAAACAACGTTGTGTGAAGAAAATCATCCAGAAATCATCCAAAAATCTGGCAAAATCTGGTAATGAATGATGATGAATGTGACTTTGTGATTAGATGTTACTCTCCTTTTGAGAGTTTTTTTGATCATATTGCAGATTTATATAGAATATAACACCCGCTTCTCACAGACCCGATAGGATTTTTTCAGCCAGTGGAGGATAAAAATAATGGACTGAAACTCGATGGGGATTGATATTCCTCTATATTTTTTATGGCTGGGGATTTCAGTGGGGATGGGAAAAATGGTATAAAATATTGCAGTGAGGACTGGTTTATTGGATTATTTTCAGTGGGAACACTGAAACTACCCCCCCCCCCCCGGGGACGGTATTTTGGTCGATTTTTCCAGTGGTCTGTGAGAATGGGGTGTAATATGGAGTCAAAATCTGATCAAAGATCGAAACATCAAAAAAAAAGTGACGAACAAGACGTTATCATAACTGACCCTGAGAGTCAAGACATTTTAAGCAACAACTGGTGTTTTAAAACTTAAATTGCTACTGCAAACATGATACAAAACAATTACTAGTTGCAACCAAAGATATCGTATATAAAATACTAAATAGTCTTTTCTGTCCCTAACTGAAGCAAAATTATTTGCTAGCTTCAAAAGAGTGATGTCACAATTATTTTGCTTCACCTGCCGTGGCATAAAGCAGCTCTATCAAGTGTATTTTATATATGATATCTGTGCGGTTCCAATTTTAGAAAAATGGGCGAATGTACGCTCTTTTGTTTAAATGGAAATCAATAAATCGCATTTAAAACTATTGTATGATCAAGACTTAGAATATATTTCAGAATAGAAAGGTGGTTCCAGTTATAGTCCATTACCCCTCTGTGGACGACATGGATTTCCGTAACAATTAACTTTTGAAAAACTTCAGGATTTCCGTAAGATTCATGAGTTTTTAAGAAAAAATCTTGGATTTTCCGATACATATTTAGCAAGAAAATAAATCAAATTTTACGGATTTATCGATACGGATGACCAAATAATTAGGAAAATATGAGGGTATAGAACCACCCTTTAAACTTTATCACATTAACATTTTTCTTAAAAGGCCTGAGGTCCCGTGTAAAACGTTTTTCTAAGTAGGCGGCGGAGTGACAATCGTAAATTTTCAAGAATATGAATGGACTGAGAGCGAAAGAGTTCTCTTTCCATTTTGTCATCCGTAAAAAAAAACTCCAAAAGACAGTGTCATCCACAGGGGGTTAATGGTTTTATTCTGAAACTGCTCAAAGAACGGAAAAAAGTAACTCGTCATGGGAATCATCATCATTTGGTGAATTGATGAGGGACGAACAGGTCCTTCATTAAAAGAATTATACAGTTTAGTAATCTTACTACCTTTCTATCAGGAGTTTTTATATATTTTAACAATTTAAAATACTTTTAGTTATAATTAATATTTTAATTTAGATATCGCCATGTTATTTTTTCGTAGACCTAAAATTCATTAAAAACATCATATATGTGAAAATGCTTTTTATCTCTACCATAGGGACAAGCTGGAGTTTTTACAAGCTCTTATTTGATTTGGTTGGTCGTTAAGATGTAATAAAATAATTTTGTTACTTTATCTAAAGAACGCGTCATCTCTATCACTTTAAATGACCAATCAGTGAAGTATCTTGTAAAAACTCCAAGGCATCTCCTACCATATGATAGCGTTAACACGTTCTTTACGCGAGTTTGAATTTGTCCGCATTCGGCCCGCCAAAGGAAGGGCGTCCTCCCGCCCATCGTGTACTGGTAAATAGTCTTTAGCCTGTTGTTTTTCGATTTCTTTAACGTATTGACTAGTCCCTCTCAATGATTGGTCCATTCGGTTGAATTCGATATTAGCTGGATTATGTTTGACGTTGTTTTTGTTTTTGTACCCCGATTGAGGTGGACTCGGTGTGGGTGTACCATGATGGCGCTCAATGCTGTGTGTCCTGTATACTCCGTCGATCGGCTTGCTTTCGAATAGCTCGTCCATATCGAATCCTTTTAAAGTTTAAAATTTATATTTATGTTTAGAGTTTTAAAGGGTTTTAATTTAAGGTGTTTTAAGACGAAGGCTAGAGGCGAGTCTTCAAACTTTCCCAAACAAGCAAAAGTGAAACTTTAACATTAATTTCGTATTTTAAATCACAGATTGAATCTAGTACTTTGTTTGTTTCGCATTTTACATATTTAAAAATCCCTGGTGAAATGTTGCTTCCTATCGGGTGATTATATGAAAACCACACGCGCCGCACAAATCATGTCTATCCATGATATTCATGACGTAATGTTTCTTTAGCTAAAATTTGCCACTATTGGTTATTTCCGTAGAAAAGATTACATAATGAATATCATGAATTATAAGTAGAGCTCTTCCAACCTCGTTCCCTGCGTATTATCAGCTTTTTTATGCTTACTGATAACACTAGATAATATTCTATGGCGTCAATCAGTAACATAAATAAAGCCTGGGATACACGGGGACGAGGTCGGAGCTCTTCAAATCTAAAATATCTAGAAGATTCGACTCTAGCTTTTGACTTTTAATCATTATTTTAATTATTAATATTACAGCTTAATCATGAGTAATTTAAATCAGTTATTAAGTTACAGATTCATGATATTCATGACGTAATGTTTTCTACGGAAAAACCCCCGTTTTAGCCAGTAGTGGAAAATTTAAACTAGATAAAAGTTGTATAAAATTCACCACTACTGGCAAAAACCGGGGTCTTTCCGTAGAAAACATTGCGTCATGAATATCATGAATAAAGCTTATCAAGAAGAAAGACTTCTTGAAGGCTTACAAAAGCGTACAATCCCCAAAGAAGGCTTTACAGTTTAGTGGTCCTTATTTTAACTAACATACATAGGTAATTCCTAAATCTATTTATAAACGATATAGCAAGGTTTATTCTTTCCCATTTTCTCCCAAGAAACGTAGACGTAGACACATCATTGCATCACAGGAAAACCTAAAACAGGCGCCCTATCTAAATCTTTCGGCAAATTCTTTTCCAAAGTTATAAAATGTCTTTTTGCATCACATTACATTACGGGAGCTCTGACTTTAGTTAGCTTGTACCTAACTCTTCGATGCGAAAAGACTAACGTGAAGTAATCTAACGAAAACAGACCCACACAAGACAAGACACAAAAAGAAAGTTTAGAATCATTCGTGTTGCTCTGGGTGGTGCAAGCCATTTAGTTGCAAGTCGGAGGCTAGAGAGGCGAATCTTCAACCTTTCTCGAGCAAGAAAAAACGAGGCCTTAAAATTTGCGCTACATTTCATATAAAAGATTGAATCTAGAGAAATTTCTTTGTTTTTCGCGTTTTGAAATTTTTCAAATTCCCTAGTGGTAAATGTTACTTCCTCTACCGTTTGTTCAAGAACTACTCGGGCTGTGCAAATCAAAGTCTTAATAGGAAATTCGACTCTAGTCTTCGACTTTTACTTATTAATACAAGTAATTCTTATGTTTAGTAAAGAAAACGATTTCTAACCTTTACGGGACGCTCTTGGTAATGTAACGTTATTGAGTAGAGTTTTACGTTGCTGTTTTGGTATGTTATTTATATCAAAAGGTGGGAGGTTTGTCGAAGATGAGCTAAAGTAGATCTGAAATGAAAAAGAATCAGTGAATAAAAAAGTTTTTTGAACGCTTTTGTGGGCGACCCGAAGGCACCCTCTTCCTCAGCTGTCTACCTAAAAGTAGTGCAGGGTATCATTTTCTGTGCCTAGATTCCGCTATTTACTTTTTAGCCCTTCTCTTTAGTTTTTGAGCAAAGGGAGGCGTCAGTACCATATTTTTCTTTGATACAGAACAGGTGGTTGGTTTCATGTATACCGCAGCTGAATGCTCTACCTTTGCGCTTTTTTCGAATAAGATTGGGAATAAAATCATTCTTAATATTTTTGAAGGTTTTTATTTCATGTTTTGGAATGGTAAGAATTGTTTTAGAAATACAAGCTTACCTCGTACGGGTCTTCTTTCTTTGAGCGCACGGAGCTGATGAACGACGTGACGCCACGAAGAAGCGCTGGTAATCTCTATATACACAAAAAAAGAAAACTCAAACATTCATACAAAATTCTACAAATCTCAAAAGACATTTTTCGTCCGTCCATGTCCATGTCCCAAATCTACTGAAAAAGACATAAGTTGTGAGCATTCGAATTAGAGAGAGGCTCTAAGGTGACACAAAAAACTTGATATTTAGAGGAAATAAATTAAAGGACTTCTTCCCAACTAATTAGAGAAATGACGGTATTCGAGAATAGGCAAGACATATGAGAGCTTTTTTATAAGAACAATAAGACTCAATTCTAGCTAACATTTAAGAAAAGAAATTCCCAGCCTTAGATAACAGTAACGGTTAACATACAGAATGGAATAATCGAATCAAGGACCACAACTTTGATTCAACGTTCATCTAACGTTATATAGACGTTGTGACATAAGTTAAACGTCAAAATAATGTTGTATGCAAGCTTGGATATAAAGAACAATCTATGAACATTGTTTAAGCCCGGAAACAGGAACGTACTAGTCTCGATTTCCAGACCATTATATAAGGGTAGCTCTGCCACAAAGCCGAAAAGGAGTAAGTCTGCTATAAAAAAACCGCGAGCGATTGACTTTTTATAATACAATAATTTTTCCTCTCTCTCTGGAGCGCATCTCTCTTTTTAGTTTGAAATAATCTTAGTAGCATTTTAGTATAAAGTTTTAAATTAGTAGTCTAGATTTAGACTAGGTACGTACCTTCTTTTTTCGTGTGAACAGTGTCTTGCTATTATCACTTGATATAGATGGGACCTTAAAATCAACTTGATCCAGTCCTTTTTCATCAAGGTAATCAGTAAAAGGTTTAAAAACTTCATCGTCCGAAACTAAATGATCAGCTGAGAAACTTCGGACACGGTCTAATTTGCCGAATGATGAATTTTTATTGGATTGTGCTAAGAATGTTGATGGTTGGTATATTTCTTCTGGAGTGTCATCACCCATGTCTTTATACCGTAAGTTTTGTAGCATCGGTGAAATTGATCTTTTGAAAGAAGGTCCGCGTTCAACTTGATCGGATTTTCGGGTTTTTGATTTTCCCGAATCGGATCTTTCCGGGCGAAGCGAGTGTTGTGACACGCTTGATTTTTGTCGCTCAACTTTACGTAATTCTTCAAAATTGTTATTTTGGTCTTTGTTTTTCAGATCGTGTTTCAACCGGCTCCCAGTGTTCGTCCTTACTGGTGGCGTCGGAGGTCCAGCTGGAGGTTCTTCTAGATTTAAAAACGAAAATGGTTCTGATATTGCTCGTCGGTCTTCGGAAGTGAAACTCATCGGACTTCGTCGGTGAGAATCAATATCCGATAAACGATCGTATAAATTGTCGGTAGTTGTCGGTGTCGATGCGAAACTCGGTGCGAAGGACTGTGGCGATAAATGAGAATGTAGTTCACATATCTGGTCGGTTGGCGTTGAGGCGTTACTCAGATTCATTGCTTTCGTAAGTTCTTCGAAGCGACGATCAACCATTAAAGGCGTAGCAGGTGATAAACTCGATTTATCTAATACACTTGAATCGTTTGGAGTCGATGAAATTAATCGATCGAATTGTTTTTCATCTATTAAAGGAGTAGCAGGGAAAAGACTCGATTTATCCGATTTATTCGATTCTTTCGGTGTAGATGCATTCAATTCTTCGAATTTTCTATCGACTGAAGATTTATTATCCTTTTCCAGTTCTTGCATTGCTTGTCCAATATCTATAGAATGATACTTCCTTAACGAATTTTGTATGTTCTGATCAGTCACTTTAAACTTCTTGTATTTATTTTTCCGCCCATTATTACGGGCGGGGACTGGAGGTGGTTGTGCGTTCTCTTTTTTACGTTTTTCTTTTCGAGCAGCTTCGGCAAATTGATCATTTATGTGTTTCAACAAGTCGGGTTTTTCTAAAGGCGTGATGGGCGTTGTTGGGGCGGTAGACGCCCTTGATAAAGAACTGTTGGTGCTGGTCGGTGTTCGATTCTGTTTTAGCAAGTTACGGATTACTTTTGATTGACCTGTGAAATAAAGTAAAGATTTCGAATATTTTAGATAAAGGAAACACCCGGGGGGGGGGCAGCTGGGCAAAAGGCCCGACGGGTATGTGCGGGCACTAAGGGTGTCTTTTTCAAGGCACCTCAAATGCACTGTAAGGGTCGGAAAAACTAGAGATGCACTGTAAGGGTAGAAATTTCAGAAAATTCTTGAAAAATCTAGATATTTTGACCAAAAATGCTAGAATTTTGACCATTTTTTGCACGAAAGGGATCGAAAATTTGGGGGAAAATGCACTCTAAGGGTATGATTTTCACTGATTTTTGCTGCACTGTAAGGGTGCAATTTTAAAAGCCAATTTTTGGCCCGCACATACCGTCAGTCCGCAACCCCAGTGCCCCCCCCGGGAGGAAACATCCAAATTAACACATACAACCGACTCTCTCTAATTCGATCTTCACAGAACCAATAATATTCCTCGAATTAGAGAAAGATTCGAATTACAGAGACTATTTTATACTACTTTCTAGCTGAGATGACCAATATTTTAGTTCGAATTATAGAAATATTCAAATAGTAGAGTTCGAATTAGAGAGAGTTGAAGGTACTCACAGAGTAGTTGCAAGGAACTTTTTCCACTTTTCCATTCCCAAAAAACTTACTACCCTTCTTGTGTTTTTTTTTGTTAGTTGGAAAAGTAACTACTTGATTAGTGTCTGACTTAAAGTCTATTCACGATAAGTGTGCACTCTTTTTTCTTTTACCCATTGGAAAGATATTAATGAGTGGAACAATTTGAAATAAGAAAATCTTTAAAAAAATTCTAAAAATGAAGATGAAAATGAAGAAGAAAAAAATGAAGATCTTGTAGAAAAGTGCTAATATCTTTCCAATGCTACCAAATTCATAAAGATTGAAGAATTCCTTCAAAAGTTATAGGTAAATGAAAAAAGAGTGCACACTTATCGTGAATAGACTTTAGATCCCTCCATACTGTAGAACAAATTGGATTGCAAAGAGAAGCTTAAAATTTCTGTTTCGGAATTTAGAGTTCCTTTGGTGGCGTCTCGAAATATATGCATCAGCAATCCAACAGAAAAACTTAAAACCCAGATAAAATAGACCCTTATACAAATAGCTTTTATAAAGACCAGGCCCGGGGGGGGGATACTTAGGCAAAATGGGTGCCGGGTATGTGCGAGCCATAAGGGTACCTTTTCTCATTCCTCAAAAGTCTCTCAAAGGGGTACAAATTCAAAAGTTAGTCTCTGAAAGGGTCCCAAAATCACAAAAATCAAAAATTTCTCTCTCAAAGGGTCACGATTTCCAAGAATTTTGACCAAATTTGGGTGAAAATCAAACCAAAATTTGGAAAAAATGGACCAAAATTTAGGAGAAAGTCTCTCAAAGGGTCCCAAAATCACCAAAATGTTGTCTCTCAAAGGGTCGATTTTCGATTTTCGGCTCGGACATACCCGTCACCTCGCAAACCTGGGTACTAGGGGAGACCAGGTTGAGATTTTAGAAATAGAACAACAGGTTTATTTGTTTGGTACCATAGAAAGCGAATACCCATAGTATATTTTCGTTGTGAAAATAAACCAAACTCAAATTTTAAAAAGGGATGGACGAACCTTTTCAAGGAAAAAAAAGATTCTTAAAAATGTGTGGATACCCCTGGAAAATGGCAAAATTTGCGAAAGAACCCTTGGAATAATTCTTTTTATACCTTAAAAGTGAGAGTTGATGAACTAAATTCAGTCATTTACACGCTGGAAATTTTAGAATAACTTTTTACACCCTGGAAAAATAAAAAATACTCCTTTAGAAATTCTTTTCCGATTACCTCCTGGAAATATTTGTCTACCCCATGGATATAAAATAGGATGGCCCAATTAGCCACGGCGCAAGGAAAAAGCATTCTATTCTTTTTTATCACCTCTGTTCAATAAGTAAGGTTCTCTTCGTTCCACCATTTGTTTCCGATTGTTGGAAAGTTTTGGTGAATTTCTCCACGAATCAAATTCCGCTTGCAAATCTGCATCCCAAAAAATACCAGTACTCCTAAACGAAAAGAAACAAGAAAAATTTGTTTCTCTATCTGATTTGATTTTCAAGGGTTAAATTAGACGATTTTACTGTACTGAAGCTCCACCAGCTATATGTTTATAGCACCCACCTAAGAATATTTAGCAATAACAACGCTCTGCAAGAGGTTGCAAAATTAAGACAAATCACGCTTTTACTCGAAATTTTATGTGCTTTTTACATGACATTTATTTCTGATTGGTTCAAATTTATTGACACTAATAAAGTTATCAGCTGTAAGTTGTAAAGCAAGTAAAAAATCACACGTTTTGACTGCATTGGTATAATTTTGCAGCCCCCTTTTGGGCACGCGACGTCTTATGGACATTCAATGGACGGCTTTGAGACCTTTGGACGTCCTAGAAACGTACATTAGACGTCCAAAAGACGTTTGTGCCCATAGGGCCGTGTATTCTAACTACAAATGAAAGGATGATTATAAACCTAGGACCTGGAACGTGGAAGGCGCTATTGGGCGTTAAAAGGGCGCTAAGCGGGAGAGTTAATGAGATAGCCAGAAGAGCTGTAGTACATTATCGCCCGTCAGAGGGATGAAAAAGGCGTGAATATATATATACGCGCAGTGTTTACAGCCGTAATGGCCGATAGACGAACAAAATAGCGTCAGTAAATCTTTTAAAGCACCTATGGGTGTAGATAGTCGAACTTTTGTGGCTTCAAATAATTGAAAGGTCCGAGTGTAAAAACTAATGAAAATATTATTGCCTTGAAAATAAAAAAAATTGAAAAATGAAAAACAAATCCAGATTTTTACTCAAGGAACAAATATGCCAAATTTCAGAGGAATTCGACAAATTTACAAAATATCCAAGGGTAAAATGAAAATTTACCCACCCAGCTCCTAAATTATTCACGTTTTTAGTGAGCTTGTGTAGACGATAGGATTGTTTTGGGACAAATAATTTTATTCAAATTAGAGAAAGATTCGAATTACGGAGAATATTTTATACCATTTTCGAGTTGAAGGGATCAATGTTCGAATTACAGAAATAATTGAATAATAGATTTTAAAGCCCTTTTTACCTACGAATCCTTCTCTGTATTCTCCGGCGAAAAAAAGTTTCATTTCATAAATATCAGTAGAAAAATCAAACCTTTTACGAATTGCGGAGAATTTTTTTCTGAACGACTTTCAAGCGGAACGAATAATAGAGGTGCTGAAAACAGACTTGTCTACTGGGTGACCTATCTCATAAATATCGTTGGAAAACTCAAACCTTTTACGACGTGTGTTTTTATTATCAAAAGAAGTTGCGTGATGGTGTGAAGGGAACGTTTCGTGGAGTTGAACGCTTTCATCAAAACGAACTTTCTTTTCAGCATCGCCATCACAAAGGAGTGATAATTTCTAAAGTCAAGAAATAGTACGAAGAATTTATACAATTCCGTCTTAACACATTCGCTGCTTTGCTAGTATACTCATAGGAGAGGTCAAGTCGTATACCGGTAGTATATAGACACTTCTGCTTTCTTTTTTTAAACTCTTTGTTGATTGGTGTTGGCATTTAAAGCAAAACTGGGGCCTTAGAAGCAAACAGGTCAAATCTTTCAATTTTTGAAAAGCGCTCGAGGGGGTGTTCTCGTGATGGCTTAAATAACGCTCTCGTGAAATGGAACCGTTACCTTTCCATCGAAATGATGTGATAGTTTATGGAAAAACGGAAAAGTTAAAAAATTTCTGGCTACACGTTTTTTATAAGAACAAACCTTACATGAACAAGAGGCTTTAATGGCCAAAATATTAAGAACTAGTTTCACATTAGGGCTTTATAATAAACTTTGAAACACCCTATTTTGTTAAGAAATTGCGCAGAAATTCTTACAAAAAATGGTAAAAATAGGAATATTTTGAAATTAAAACTCAAGATGATAGGAACATCCGATAGCTTTTGAAAGAAGGTTCAGTTTTGCTTAAAATACCTTCAATTTGTTCACCAATTGACTCAGAATTTATTTAAAAAAATTCATTCTTAGAAAAGACGTCCATACAGTATAGAATATATGGCATTGAAACAATAACGTTGTTCTTTGAAAGGTACATGTATCTTTTTACAAACCTTTTGCAACAGTTCCTTGCATTCTTGATTAGAGTTTGTTGAATAGTCCAATGCTGTTTTGCCATGGTCATCCTCAATTTCAAGTGACACACCACTGATAAAAGAGAAAGATGTACTACACTGTTAACTCTGGCTACCAAGTCGATCGGCAAGTCTTAAATTGTTCGAATTACAGAAAGATTCGAATTATAGTAATTATTTTTAGTGGGTTTCCCTTTGATGAAGGGAACGGAGAATTAGTTCTAATTTTAGTAAAATTCGAATAATAGAAGTTCGAATTAAAGAGAGTCCACCTGTAGTAATAAACATATACTAGTAGTCTCATGTTTACCGATACGGTACTACATCTACAACCCTATTTCACAGACCCGGTAGGACCCCCGCCCCACTGGAAAATATGGCTAAAAATTTCCCATCCCCGGTAGGAAAATTCCCAAAATTGACTTCGTTTTCATTCCCATTTGTAATTCAATGGAAAATTATCACTCAGAACCATACCATTAGAGTTTTTGTGAATTTTTCGATTACAGACTTTTAGGGAAGAATGGTGACGGTCTTTCTACCTTCACTTTGATGGAAATTCTAGATTTATTTCCCGATGTCACTTTCAAAAATTTTAAAAATTTTGATAATTTGAAATTTCAAAATGTTCAAAATGTGAACGAGGGAAAATAATTCAAAATTACACGAAAGTTAATATGTATGTGATTGGGAATTTCAATGTTATCGAAGATCTATTTATTAAATTTGTGTCTTCCCTCTAGCAGTAGCACTCAAAACTCAATTAATCTTACCATTTAATAAGTATTTCTATGGAGCTTGCGTGCCCACCAATAGCAGCTAGATGGAGAGCAGTTTGTCCCATTTTCGATTGCGCTCCTCCTGGGATGTTACAGTGATCAATCAACCATTTTAAAACACGTGAATGCCCCTCACTCGCAGCTGAAAAAAGTGAAAGAATAAGAGCAAAATATTATAAATGTGAGAGTACAATCACGGACAAGAATGTTTGAGAAAAACACTGGAAGTTACTTCAGAAATTTAGAAAGAAGATCCCCTTCCCCAACTGCAATGTTTAGTGTGCACGTGTCATCGTTCATTGGGCATTGCAAATGGGGGGAAGGGGAAATAGCAAGAAATTTTCTTTTTTTCTCATAATTTTTGTCCATGGATTGCAGAGAGATGGTGCTCTCAGGTGCCAAATAAAGGGGAGGAGAGCTGGAAAAATCTTTAAATTTCAATAAACGGCGGATCTAATTGTCGGGGGTCGGAAATCGGTCCTCTAAACATCCCCCCTAAAATAAGGTAATCATTTTAGACTAAAACCAGGCCATTTAGAGCAAAATAAAGGCACTCAGCTTGACAGGCTGCAAATTTAAAACGGGTGATCAATTTTAAAAGCTAAAAGAAGCTTCCAAGCTGGCACACAACGTTGTTTCAACGTTTATCTAACGTTATATGGACGTTGTGAACGTTAAATAAATAAACGTTGAAACAACGTTGTGTGCCAGCTGGCTTACCATAGTGTATGACATTAAACCCATTCCGATCTTTTGCTTTGACCAATTCTCTTTCCACTCTTACTAAATATCTCAAGCAATCTAAACGCCCTTCTTGGGCGGCAACAAGGGCGGCATTCATTTTTTCAACACTGGTTGAGTAACGGACAGTGCGGGTGTATTTGTTAAGCCAAATAAGGCAATCCAGTTGGCCTTCTTGTGCTGTGGGTAGAAGAGTTTTACATCATGTATCGTATTAGAGCATAATTGGACGTTTGACTTACGTTTAGACTCAGTTCGGACAACTTTGACCATAAGCAAACTTAATGTGAGCCAATAAATAAAATCTAAACTAAGCTATATCCACAATGGACCTATGGTTGGATTAATCTATATATTGATCTTTTATAAACGTTTTCACCCATATTGAGTAGTGACGCCATTAGGGTAACAAAACAAAACAGATTTTGTTTTCCTGGTGTCCAGGGTATAAAAAGTTCATCGATATAAGCAAGAAAAAATTTACGTGTAGTCTTTAGCATTTGCAGCCTAGTCTATTTTCTAAGGTCATTTATTTTCAATCACTTGCTATATATTTGGACTCACTCTTCTTGTGTTTTCTAGCCCACCAGCGATTCTAGCGTTCCCCTTTTGATATATTTATTTTATGTTAATATTTATTTTATTTTATCTAAAACATTGTTCTAGCATTTTATATTCCTAAATGAGACCGAACCTATATTCTATTTTACCGCAGCCATTCCACAATTTTGCCATCACAATATCTACAAATTTAACCGAATGGTTTAGTTTTTTTGATGTTAATTCGATGTTGCGCTATTACGTCTATCTATTCTAAATTCGAATTTTCTTCTCAGTTTGATCTCCTATGAATATATTAAACTATTATCATATAAGTAGTTTTTCTCTTCTTCCCTAATCTTAATATTTACTATTTCATTGCATAACTAGGACTTTGACAACCTACACAATTCGACCTATGTGTTTTTTTTATCTATATCATCTTATCCGACGAACCTATTTTTCAGCGTCTTCTATATTAGGTTGCCCATTGATTTACTATTTCTATACTATGTAGCCGACCAGCCCACTAAGCTTCCATTAATGATTTAGCTGTCCACTTCGTATCAGTTTGAATCGTAGAATTTTATATACATTTATATACATAACATATACATAAAATATTTCAACTTCTTGTAAGAAGAACCAATATACTTTTGGAGATCAAGAAATTAATGATGAAAAAAAAACAAAAAAAAAAAAAAAAAAAAAAAGAAAAATTTTGACCGATTTAAAACAGAATATTTTGAAAAATCCTCAAATAATTCCTGCCTACTCCAGATAACATTAGAGATGTTTCGACGGTATAGAGAAAGGTTTCTTAAACATACATATAAAAAGATCATATTCTTACCGGCGACATACAGCGGCGTCAAGTCGAACTCGTTCTATAAAAGACAACAGGTCAAAGACAGCCATTATTATATTAAAAAAATCAGCGCAAACAAGCTTTTTAAAATATCTAGCTGCGACCCGCAGGCTCCCTTTTCGATAGCTTACCCGAAGGTAGGTCAGGGCGCCACTCCTCCTCCTTGGCTTTCTCCACTTACCCTCGATCATTTTCTTAATTGCTGAGCATCAAGCAGAAAGGTATCAGGTAATGCTTTTGTGCTTTTACTGAGATCAAAATTACCCTGCTTTAGTTATCAAGTATATAATGAGGTGGATGATATATTGTCCGAGGGGTAGTGAAAAATCTACAAAATTTGCCTTGTCCAGGGGTAGACTTTATCTGTTTGGAGGTAATTTTCTCTGTTTGAGGGTAATTTTGAATGTCCAGGCGGTCAACTCATGCTTGTTCGGGATGTTAAACCTGCTGTCCGGGGTCAAAAGTCACAATGTCCGGGGGGGAGAGGTAAATTTCCACAAAATGCTATATCCTCCATATTCAATTTTTTTTGGAAATCTCAATGCAGCGTGAACCCATTCGGTTTTAGTTTCACAATAAAAAGGAAAACCTTCTTACCCTGACAGTAACAGAAGTTTTGTCACGCTCGTAAAGAAATTGAAGTATCGGTAGATGACCGCCAGCGGCCGCGTAGTGTGCTGCAACAAATCCTTCTCGAGATCTGAAATCAGGTAAGAAATTGTATGCATGTAAGAGATACAAAAGTAAATATATCCTTTCTCATTTTTCGACACCTGATATACCGGTACCGACACCTAGTTTGGGTGAGTAAGGAGCTTTCAATTTTATTTCTGAAAAAGCTAGTAGTAGTAGTTCTGTTTTTTAGTATTTGTCATTTTAAGAAATGTTGTCTTACAACAATGGACTCTTTCAGAAATTCAAACCTTCAAAGAGAAAATCCATTGTTCCAGGGGGTAGGGTCGAACTGGTTGTCTGGGGTCAGAATTATTCTCATTTCTTTCTAGAACTAGAAGAGCCAAATTCAAGGTTTCTGCAAGATGGTTTTGCAGCTTGCAGGCCGTACAGGTTTTGCTTTTTATATAAATATTTAAGCATACTGAGACCTGGATTTGGTGATAAAATAAACATATCCTGATAATATCAGTGACCTTTGGCTATTGGTCTGTTTTCGGGACCGAAATAATTAAGTATACAAGTCATAAAATTTCGCAATATATCATAAGGATTTTACTTTTTAAAGAAATGTGTCCGCTTTTTGGGGCACACTGTACTGTGTAGTGTATGTATATGCACCTGATGGACAACTAACCTGGCATGTATATCAGCTCCATAATTAATCAAACATTTGACGCACAATAATTGGCCATCAAACGCTGCATAATGGAGAAGGGACAGGCCCCTTTGATCTAGGACGTTCGGCCTCAAAGTGCCATTGGAGTATGCTTCTTGTATGGTTCGCAATGCTTGTTCTGACATCTTGTGTCTTGCCTGAAATCGAATTATTAAATTCATGATATTCATGACGTAATGTTTTCTACCGAAATGTCCCGTTTTTGCTACAATCAAGGTCATACTATTTGAGAAAAAAGGGAAATTCCCCAGGAAGTTTTAAAACCACAATCGATTTGTAAGTGCTCTAAAGTAGGTTCGAAGGGTAGTGTTTTAACTCTGAGTTTTATTGCTAGACTTAAAACTTGGGAGCTTATAGGATCTCAGTATCCAAATGTTCAAAAATAGTCCAATAAGGCTCAGAATATAGCCTGGAAGTCTGCCAACCCCTCTCAAATTGAAATATTCGATTAAACTAAAGAGATCGATTAAACTAAGAGCCCAGAATCGACTTTCTCACCGGAACTTTAAATCTTGAAAAACGTTAAAATAACCGGAATTCTCAATATATTTCAACCATGATTGTAATAGTCGCATAAAGAACCCTCTCCCAAATTTCATATAACAGGTAAAAAACATTCTAATAAAAACAAAGAATTTTTAAATGACAAACATTTTTAAAATAAAGAACTGCAAAAACTTCAAACGTTACAAAAATACCTCACTATAACAAAACAGCTAATGATTGCATTTTTTATTATCTCCAAGCAAACGTCAGCATAAACCAAAATGACAACTTGGGCCCAAATTGTCCCAAAAAGTCAAATCTGTAGCCGGCGATGAATTGCTATGAGAAATAAAGAAGAGTATAAATTAAAAAAAATAAATCAAATTTTCAAAATCATTGTATATACCGCAATGGTGAATTTGAATAAATATTTCACAAAAATCATAACATTATTTTTCAGCCATTTCAATAGTCTGTTTATTAAGTTTGTCGATTCATGGGAGAGCCATTGAAAACATTTTTTTTGTAAGAACAACTAAATATCTTTTAGGCTTAATCATTGTTTTCGCCTTTAAAGCACATAAGGCCCCTTGAATAGATGTCCGGGGGGCACTAGGTTTTCGAGATGACGGGTCCCTCATGTCCGAGCCAAAGTTCGAAAATCGAAAGATTGAATTTTGAAAATTTAGATATAATTGGAACAAACTTACATAAAATCTATTTCTTGACGTTGTTGCCACCTTTATAAGAGACTTTTCCCTAAAATCTCTGCCAAATTTTTCAAATTCTAGTCAAAAATTCAAGAATTTATGACCCTTTGAGAGATTGTTGAGACTCGTAATTTTGGAACCCTTTCAGAGGCTAAAACTGTTTTTTGATTAATTTTGCAACTCTTCTGGCGGACTTACAAGGTGGTGAAAAAGGGACCCTTTTCATAAACATTACGGGACAAGATAGTCTAGAAATCTAAGTTAGTTTGATTCAGTCACTAGTATAAATCTGATGGTAAGTTGTGACTGAATAACAGTATTCCAAGGCAAACTTAAAATCCGTAAATAAAAAATCTTTAAAGCGCCAAAAACGCATTTTTTGACTTTTTCTAAAGAACGCGTCATTTTTATTACTTCAAAAACTATTAAAGTATCTTATAAAAACTCCATCTCATCTGGACATTACAGAGACTCTTAAATTTAAATGGTTTTTGTAGGCATATCTGAGGACCAAGTGTTAGAGCGTTAGGTTTTTTATAGGCAATTTTCAGTTTCGTTTCGTTTTTCTTATAAAACATAGGATAAAAATGTATTTCGAAAGATATGAATAAACTGAATAGTTGTCAAGTGTTTGAGTTGAATGGTGACAAAATTCTATTATTCATGATAACAAATTTGCATAATGTAAAAACTGTTGGTTTTTTTTTTCCGTTTTATGTTTGAAGAAATATTTACAGGTCGAGTGCCAGTTTACAAAGTATGGCAAGGCTGCACTCGAGGGATAAATTTGAAAATACCAAGATCTGCACTGGAAGAGCGCACCTGATAAATTTTGATCCGGACTTAAGCTAAAAATAGCAATTTTGCACCTGCACTCGACCTTTTCTGAGTTGTGCACTCGATATCTCAAGTAAAAGTGCCACACTCTGCAACTGGGTCAAGTGAAAGTCCGTTTGATCGAATTAATTTCCTCAAAATTAACTTTCGTAATTTCGCAAAAATGAAACTTTTTAGCTAAGAATATTCTGTAAATTTACTATTTGTGACCAAAATTGGTGTTTCAGTCTCCTCATATTCAACTAATTTTTGGTTGAATCACGATACCCAAAACATCTAGAACATCTTTTTTCTCGTAATTTGCCGTATGCCGACATAATTTGATAAATCTTTAAAAATGATAATAAGAAGCCATGGAAGAGAATTAAAAAATAAATAAATATAAACTTCTTACATTCTCCCTCACTCACCCAATGCCACGGTCCCTCCTCCATTCATGGATTGTTATTAACGCTAAACGGTCGAGTCATTGCGTCATTCTGTTTTCCAATTGATTCATCACATAATGATGACCTCAGCATAATTTATTTGTTTTCTTTTTATTTGTTTGTGTCTGTGATAGATAACAAATAGAAATTGATTATTTAAGGGAGTGGTCAGAAAATATCTATTAGAATGGGGTGTAGGATATCAAAAATCCCCTAGAATTCCTCCACGCCCCACCCCCCAAGTAGATACTTTCTGACCACTCCCTAAGATTTTGTGTTTGAGAGCGATCTTCAACTTTAAAGTTTCGAGTAATAAAATGGGTCCGGGGAAAAAGTGCATGTGTTAAAACAATAAACAAACGAGATAAATTACTGTAAATTTTCTCATTCCCGGGAAACTTTTTTCCTAATCGCCAATTTACAACGGAAATTGACCTATGCTCTGGGTAGGTAAAAACGTAACTTTAATACAAAAAAAACAAAAAAACAGAGTAGAGGGAAAACGGAAAACGGAGAATAGAATGCGCCCGCGCGGCAATCGGCGGCTAAGGTCGAAAAGGTGTATATTAAAAACGGACTAATTAAAATCACATGATTAAAAAGTTAGCAAAACAAACTAATTTCTTAACGCAAGTTTAGATAGAAAAGCATCTCTTTCTCACAGACCCGGTCGGATTTTTTCAGCCAGTTGGGGGTAAAAATAACGAAACAAAACTCCATAGGGATTGATCTTCAAATTCTTTTTTCATGGCTGGGGATTTCAATTCTTTCTTTTGTTTTTAAGTCAGAAAATTCAATGGATGTGGGAAAAATAGCCTAATATTTTGCAGTGAGGATTTTTTTATTTTATCATTTATAAGAAGGGACAAACTTTTGAGTATGATTTTCCACCGTATTCAGTTGTTTTCAAGCCAGAAAATTCCTTGGGAATGGAAAAAATAGCCCAACATTTTACAGTGAGGATTTGCTTATCTTATCTTATGTAATTTTCTCTCATTCTCAGCCTCGGCATGTTTCTTAGTTTTTAGGCATTCTGAGTCTCATGTTTCTTAAAAAGTGTATTTCTTAAAAAAAAATAAAACGTGTATCCATGCTTAAAGGATTTTGTATTGTTATTGGGCCATTTTACAGGGTGGACTGGTAGAAAATTTCCAGAGGGCAATCTGAGAAAAATTTCCAGGAGACGTTTTTCATTTTTCCAAAGGATTAAAAGGTTGTTCTAAAATTTCTAAGGGCGTAAAAAAACTGATTTTAGTTCACTTTAAGGTTCGAAAAGAATTTTTCCAATCAGATATTTTTTGCAAATTTTTCCATTTTCCAGGGGGGGGGGTATCTACAAATTTTCAAAATTTTCTTGTGACGTGCAAAGGTTCGTCTACCCCTTGTATGGTTTGTTAATGAAACAACAGGCCATTGCAAAAGAGTATTCAAATTTTTGGTTTTTCAAGGTTTAAAATATTAAAAAATACTTGGTCAGTTATGAAACCTCATTCGTAAATATATGTATTTTCTATCAATGCTGAGCGATTAAAATATTTATCAATTTTTTTTAACTGCGAAGTGCAATGATTTTGAAAATTATGAGCATGGACTCTCCCCCGAAAAAAAATTAAGATAAAACACACCAAGAAATACAGCCGCTTTAAGACCAACTAACTGTCAGCTCTACTGCGATTTGACGTCAGATCTTGTATTTTGATCGTACTGAAGTCGGTATGTTTTTGAACTTCAGGCGGCTGTATTTCTTTGCGTCTTTTAGTCAGAGAGTTGTTGTCATACATTTTTCTGCTTAGAATTTCATGCTCTTTCAGATTGTATCAATCATTTTCGTTTATTTTGACTTTTGAAAATCAGCTATTTCTCTAGCCCTTATTTCCCTTGCAGTTTTGCCTATGGCGTCACTATTTTGGTCATAAAAAGTTTTCCCGGGCCTAATCCGCGTCCTCCCTCTCAAAAATATCTTGTAATATACTGTTCTTTTGAATAGACTAAAAATGGCTAGGTCGTAGAAAAGATGTCACGGAACCCAAGGCTTGGCCCCCTACTATAAATATAACAATATTTTTAAGGGTGAAAATTCATTTTAATTCTAAAGTCCTGGGTCCACTTGAAACATTTTTCATCAAATAGAAACATTTGCAAATTGAAACGGAACCCAAAACATATACAAATAGGTTTCTGAAACAAAAAATGTTTCAAAAAATTTATCAAACAAAACTTTTGAAACTTTTCATTGTATTTACGGAACGGTGACAGAAATTTTTCTGAGGCGGGTCGACCACTTGAAACAAAATTTAGCAAATGAACTGCAACTTGTTTTTATTTCATTTTGATGAAATTTGTTTAAAGTGGCCTCAGACGTTAAAGGTTTTCTTTTTACATAAGTGTTCCCGTTTCATATCAGACACATATTTTATATCAGGACAGTGTCTTCCTATTGTTATATTATGCTGATATAAGCAAAAAACGTTTTTCTTTTCCTCTTTCTGACCAATCTTGCTCCACATCCGTATCAATCCAATACGAAAATGATGGTAAATTAAAATTGATGAGTAAGCAAACGATATCACTCTTATTTAAAAACAAAACCTTTAACATTGACAGCATGAAAATTGTTTTTTGTAAAACAGTGGATATACCCAACTATCAAGCTTAAACTTTTTATAGTCAAAAATTTAAAGAGTAATTTGTAAAATAAAATAAGTACACAATATAACTTTAAGACATTTTTCAAAACTAATAAGAAAAACAAATTTGGTGTAAAATCTACATCTCTAGCTATGTTTTTCATAATTGCGTATAAACCCGCAAATCGAAGAGATTAAAGTTTGAAGTCATTCTTGTAAAGGGCTCTTCCAGAAAATCTTTGTACAAGGGGGTGGAGGATATATTGGATATTTTGTTCGGGGGGGTAGTAAAAAATCTGCAAAATTTGCCTTGTTTTGGTTGCAAACTTGCTCTGTTTAGTGGTAAATTTGAATTTTTGAATGTTCAACTGATGCTTGTCCGGGGGTGAGATCTGTTGTCCGGGGGAGTAAATTTCCAAAAAATTGGTATATCCTCCACTGCAATATTCAATTTTTTTTCTGGAAGAGCCCAAAACTTATCGGTTCTTTTTAAGCCGGCGCTTAGTTTAATATATTTTGTTATTTTCTTTCAAATTCTTTAATTTTTTTCTTTATAAAAGGAACCTTAACTTTTTAACTGTGTTTAACATTTAACAAAAGAAGAATGATTATAAAAATTTTCCCACTAGCTACACATCGCTGCTTTCCAAATTTTGTATCTTAAAAAGGAAAAAATTGTGACCAAATATAAATTTGGTGGATCTATATTTATGCTATTTCAGAGTAGGAATAGATTTTGTTTATTTAATGATGATTGTTGGCCCAAAGTATCCTTCGAGCACCAAAATAATTACCGAAAAAATTATTTTTCTTTCCATCTGCCAAATGAAATTCCCTCAGAAAAAATCTTTCTCGGCCATCCGCGAAGTTAAATTCCCATCAACAAAATTTCCACCTCTAAAAGGTAATTAAATAAATTTCTAACCATCATCAAAATAATTTCTCTTTTCATTCGTCATCCTCCTCCTCATCACCAGAGCTTTCTTCAGTCAAATCTTCCACTAAGAATTGTGTTGATGTTTTTATTCCTATTGATTCTAAAGTCCGTTCACAGTTCGTCTCATCTAAGGGGTATACATTCCTTGGGAAACTCGTGCGAAGTTGGAATTCACTCGGTGATGCATCGTTAGATAGAACATAATCGTATAATAGCTAAAAAATAAACAAAAACACAAGATAAGGTGAATGGTCGTACAAGAGGTTCCTGTAACCAGGCTAAGGTTCCCGGTTCAAATTCCTGCTCTTCCCATCATTTCGTCTGTTCATAGATAGCCGAGGCGGCTGGCTGCGACCATGAAAACAATCAAAAGCTCTAATTTGATTTGGTTGGTCGTTAACCAGTAAAAAATCAATTTTGTTATTTTTCTAAAGAACGCGTCAATGTTATTACTTCAAATGAACAATTATAAAAACTCAATTTCATCTGCAAAAGTCCTAGATTACTAAAATATCCATGTGAAAGATAAACCCTAGATCCATCTATGACAGTTCCGAGGTCACCACAAATTTGTTTTCCAGTGCGCGATCGAGTTATGGAGAATCCACTGTAGTGGCCTGTTTGTTAAGTTACTTATTTTCCGCCGTTATGGAAATCAAACGCTCGCTTCCATAATGGCGGAAACTACATATCCATGATATGCACCATTGCAATGTCTGCCACGGACCCAACAGCTGATTGGTTGAAAGTGACGTATTGACTGATTTTACATCACTTACAACAAATCAGCTGTTGGGTCCGTGATGTGATGTCAGAAGACATTGAAGACACATGTCATGAAAAAGGAATGGAACATACAAACAAAAAACCTACCTGTAATGTATCACTTTTCATGAAGAATCTTTGCATATTTTTACCATTCGATAAACGTATCCTTAGTTTGACCACACCCTCATCTCCTTGAGAAGGTTCGACCAGGGATTCGAATTTCGTACGGCATACTTGACGTCTATTGGCTAATTCCTGATCGAAAAGAACAAGAAAATACATATTACCATACAGATTTAATTAGAAATATCTGCTAATGAAACACAAAGAAAAGAAAAATATATGACCATTATAAAGATTGGTAGGAATTGTAAGGAGGGAAATCTGACCCCTAGCCCGGGGGTAGACCGGCTTTTTGATAGACTGGATCGTGAAATTAAGTTGCCCGGTTGCCTAAGGTAGTTCTCCATTTGAAGCTTTGGCTTAAGAGAGGCTGTAAAACAGTCTGCCAGATTCTAGTTGTTTTTGGAGGTTAAAATGAAAATGGCAATGTATATTTCAAATCTGTTAGTCAAGTTGGTTTCCTATTAAATCCAAGCATTTCTTTTGTTACTTGGAATTTTCGTATTCTTCTTCCGAAATAGTGCCCTCGTCAAGTGCTCTTATTCAGCATCATCAAAAATAATATCAAAAAGCAAAGTTTAGCCCATTCAGTTTGACGCCCCGAAGGGGCTAGAGACGAATCTTCAACCTTTCTCAAGCAAGCAAAAGTAAAGCCTTAAGTTTTGGCTCGTATTTAGAAATTTTGTTTGAAAAGTACACGGGTCACGTGTTCTGGATGGAAAATATGTGACTTCATTTCCCATCTTGGAGTATCGGATATAACCCCTTCGGGACTTTGATATCAATGGTTTAGCCAGAAGTACTGTAGACTGTAATTTATTTTACCTCTAATTTTCTTAGTCGTTCATCCTCTTTCTCTTTCTTTATTCTCTCCGCTTCTTTAATGGCGTCTTCTTTTTCTTTCTTCAAAGCGCTCTTCTTCTTGTCTTCTTCCAGAGATTTCAGAAAATCTTGATCTTGTTCTTCTCGTAAAGAACGACTGAAGTTTCTCTCGTTCCTGAAGGGAAAAATTAACGTACAAATTTTAAAAAATGGTTTAACAAAGGCAGGCTAATGACCCAAAGTCCCTTTCTTAACTCATGTGAATAAGGGGAAAGGCTTCATTATCATTGATCTTGCTTTCCCCGTAAAGGAACGATTCCTTCTCATTTCTGAAGACAAAAATTAACATACAAATTTTAACAAATGGTTTATCAAACGCAGGCCAATGACCCTTTTTTCCCTACGAAGCACTCAAGATCTTTTTAGCTTATGGTTTTTTCTTATATTATTCACCCTTCTCGTAGAAGAATTTTTAAAACAGACAGTCGAACTCGATATAGCCTAGATTCTTTCAAATCCATTACATACCAGTCGGTAATCGACCGATAAGACATTGAACGGTGTATTTCGGACATTCCAAAAAAGGGTACAGTGTGTCCAGAGAAGTTTTGAGGATTTTATTTTATATAAAAATTTGTCCGCTTTTTTTGGGACATTCTGTATTTCGTCCATTCCAGAAAAAAGGGTACGTTACGTCACACTTTGACTGAATACCACCAGTAGGGACCTAGAGTCGCCGCGACCCATGCATTTGATAGTATCCGGTTCAATAAGACGTAGACATTCCCCAATTATGGTTGAAAATTTATCTTGTGTAATGACCTTCCATGCTACGAGCCGTATTTATTCTTTTATAAAAGATTTGTTAACGAAATAATCAAAAATAGATCTTTTACCTTTCCGCCTGTGCAGCGACAAGAGCTGCTTCATTATCATTGAACACTTGCTCGCATACTGCTATCAGACGATCCAAATCAAGACATCCTGGAAAAGAACCGCAATTAAGTAAGAAACTTTTCACTTTCGAGTCGGGTATTGTAATTTGAATGTTTTCTCACTACACAATGGCAAGTTACGTAACTTTTAAAACCAAACCGAATAACCTTTATACTCAGTATTTCAAATTTATTCGATTTGAACCAGGAAAATCGACCCCTACTTGTGAATAAAATTAACAATACAGTGCAGTCTCTAAAACTCGAATCCGAACGGAGAAACCAAATTTGTTCGAGTTAAGGAAATTTCAAGATGCGGAGGGAGTAAGGTTTATAAGGTATTGTTAGGGACGAGAAAATTTGTTCGAGTTATAGACGATCGAGTTATTAAGGTTCGAGTTAAAGGTTTACATAAGTGTTCCCGTTTCATACAAGACACATATTTCATATCGGGACAGTGTCCAACTATTGTTAAATTATGCTGATACAAGCCAAAAAAGGTTTTTCTTTTCATCTGACCAATCTTGCTCCACATCCGTGCCAATCCAATGCGAAAAAGTTGGCGAATTAAAATTGATGAGTAAGCAAATGATATCACTTTTATTTAAAAACAAAACCTTTAAGGAGACTCATACTGTAAAATAAAATCTTAAAATAAAATTGAAAAGACTACATAACAGATGAAATTATAACATTGCAAGAAAAAGACATTTTTACCTTCGATTCGCCAAACGACGGTCATACGGCCTTCACGTAAACAGACGACGGCTAAGAACGGGTACGTTGTCTCCCTCATTGCCCTTGAAACTGAAAAGAGAAGTAAAGAAAGATTATTCTTCTAGTAGGTAAATGTCCGTCCTAATTAACAGATCTGCGTTTTTTATTGAATATCCCATCATCCAGTATCCCCAAGATTACTCCCAGTGTGATAAAGTTGGTGTGATAATTCGGAACAGTTTTCTAAGTAAAATTCTCGAAAAAAATTCGAGCGAAATATCAAGAACTACAGTTGACGCTCTCTAATTCGACGTTCTACTATTCGATAGGCTCCCTTATTCGATGAAATTTAAAGTCCCCGTCAACAGAAAACTCTAATAAACGACGCTCCCTTATTCGATAAGCTCACTTATTCGATGAAAATCCAATTCCCCTTGAAGATCGAATTAGAGAGCGTCAACTGTAACTAACAATTGCTACAAGGTGCTTCATGCTGGCGTGTGAAGAACAAAGATGAGTTATATAACTATAAGTAGTCACGGGTCACGTGATTAGCACGTGACCCGCTCTTTTATTTTTTACAGTCCTCTTTTGTATTTATATTTTAGTTGCTCGGAAAGACTCATCGGAGACAGTCATAAAGACCTATACTATCTCAAACATGGCGCCATCTTCAGGCAATACAGTGTATGGGCTTTATGGGCTTCGCTGGATAACCTAGTACAAACTCCTAACCCCTATAAATCTACAATACACCTGCATTGATGCCTGAGGATTGCGCCAGCATGAAGCACCACATAGCAATTGTAAGTTAGTTCTTCTTCTATTTCTTAATAAAAATCACAGATAAACTTTCGAGTTTTTTTTAACTAATAACAAACTATTGAGAATAATAAGTCTCCGATGGCCAAAATATTACGAACAAGTTAAAGATAATTTTAAGGCTATCAGGACTCTAAAACACTATTTTTTAGGAAAAAGGCCAAAAAAACTCATAAAATGGTGAAAATAATGTTTAGAACATGTTTAGAACATTCGTAGGCTTAAAAAACTCAAAAAATATGGAGCATCCGAAGTCTTCAAAAATGTTGGATGTTCTTAAAAAACAACATAAAATCAACATAATTACCTCTGTGCCCTTCGTTAGTTGAAATATCGCAGCCCCAAAACAAAAGACGTCTATTGATAGTGTATTCACGGAAATTTTCATTACTCAGTACATTCCTATAGAAAGTGAAAAACGTAGAGTTTTAAAATTCCATGTTTATATTATTCGATAATATTGAGAATCTCCGTCTGCATGAAATTATCATAAAATATGCTCTACTATTCGATACACTTCCTTATTCGATTAAAATCCAGCTATCCTTGAGACTTTTGGTCCGGACTGGCGCCCGACCTAGGTAGGTAGGTTGAAACTCACATTAGAGAGCGTCAACTGTTTATGTATTCATAGTTGTTTTTTGAAACTATTTGGGGAATCAAAAAGCAAATTAAATGTGTTTTTCGTATGAGTTGTTTCGGTTTACAATAGCCCAAACGGTTCAATCTTAAGTTACACACATGTTCTCAATATTGTTTGTACAGATAAGTCGGTGAATAAATATGGTGTTCTCGTACTTACCTGCAAAATTCAGGAGTGCTTTGGTGGTGAGGAGCGTGCAAGTAAACCAGCAGAAACCGTAGTTCTTTCTTGGCATCTGCTAATACCTAGAAAAAGTAGAAGATGTAGATACAAGACTCTGAGGTTGATGTTTCTACAATCATCAGTTGTGAAAATAGTGAATTGAAAATTTTATAAACTGATAAAATATGACAAATTCAAGCTATTGAAATGGTCATAAGAAGTTAGGTTGATGAAGAAGTAGAAGATATAAGTCGGAGCCCTGCTTATTCTGATTGTGAATTAAAGTGGGTAGAAAGTTGACTTTTTAAAGTCAAAGCGCTGCCCTCTGCCCTCGGCACTGAATTTTTTTCTGCCCACTCTATGCCTGCTCTAATATTCAAAATATTACTACATTATCACAAGAATGGATAAATTGGGTGATACTTAATAAAAAAGCTAAACTGTGTCGACCCAAATCTTCTTTGTCTAACTGGACACTTTTCTGCACTGGCCTTATACAAATGATTCAGAATCATAACATATGAATCAACCTCGGTACCTGCATATTATCAGCTTTTTCATGTTTACTGATAGCACTGGATAATTCTCTGGCGTCAATCAATGACGTAAAAATAAAGCCTTGGATACACGGGACGAGATTGAATGTGAGTTTGGTACCTGGCCATAGCTCCCTAAATAAAGCCTTGGATACACGGGACGAGATTGAATGTGAGTTCGGTACCTGGCCATAGCTCCCTAAATAAAGCCTTGGATACACGGGGACGAGATTGAATGTGAGTTTGGTACCTGGCCATAGCTCCCTAAATAAAGCCTTGGATACACGGGGACGAGATTGAATATGAGTTTGGTACCTGGCCATAGCTCCCTAAATAAAGCCTTGGATACACTGGGACTAGATTGAATGTGAGTTCGGTACCTGGCCATAGCTCCCTAAATAAAGCCTTGGATACACGGGGACGAGATTGAATGTGAGTTTGGTACCTGGCCATAGCTCCCTAAATAAAGCCTTGGATACACGGGGACGAGATTGAATATGAGTTTGGTACCTGGCCATAGCTCCCTAAATAAAACGTGGGATGTGTTGATCCATATTCCTCTTCAAAGTTCTCCTTGAATTTTGTGACGTCCTCAACAGGATCTGTGGGACCTGTGGAGAGAGATAAAAATAAAGGTTTAGAGAACCAGTGCGCTTCAAGATTGATCCAAGCTGATACTCGAATGTTGTAGAACTCGATTGGATATTTTCTTTGATCTACTTTGTTTTAATTGCTTGGAATCGAGTGCAATCGACGGATGTCAAATACGATCGAATATTGAATACCAATTGACCCAACGAGATTTTACTAACTGTTTTTTTTATTTTATTATTCTGTTTTCGATTGCTCGAACTGTTTCAATTGATTCGATTATCATTGATTCGATTATCATCGATTAATTCAGAGATAGAGTTAACTGTATAGAGCTGTATAAAAAACAACGAAAACACCAAAAAGTTTAATTCAAAATCTTCTATTTCCAAAGCTAGGTAAAGAACCAAAACTTCAGTCTCCAAATGAAGATCTTGTGAACATCTTTTATATACTTTTAAATGCTCAGATGAGGCCCTATATTCAACATCAAGACATAACTAATTGAAAACACCAAATAAATTGAACTTACTGCGTCCGAAGGTTGGCCACACAATACGTACTAAAAGGAAAGAAAAGAAAAGAAAAACTAGTTATAAAGTACGGACTAAGTGTATATGTCGATGATTGTACCACATTGGAGTGCGACCCGAAGACTCTTTTTTCCCTGAATTTCTCCACTTTTCCTGACCTAAGTATCTGAGCACCAAAGAGAGACATCAAGTACCATTTCCGAATCTTTGGTATTTTGGTATACGACCCAACTTGGGTTCGAACCCACAACCTTGCGCACCGTGGGTTGGTGCTCCACCTTCATGCTACGGTCAATTTTATAGTATAAATATCGAACAGCTCGCTGCAGTTGTCTACATATTGCAGCGAAACATAGGCAGTACTCAGGAGTTTTACGACATGGGTTAGAAATGAAACTCAAAACCAAGATCGATAAACCACTCAGCTTAAAGTAAACTGAGGAGAAATTGAAAATTTCATTCCGAATTTCGTGCCTGGACCAAGCTTATCCGTTCTGCGCATACCACGCTCTGCTCTAAAGGGATTTGGCGATTGTGAGAATGGGCTTTTCCAGAAAAAAATTGAAAATGGGGAGTCGGAGGATATAACGTTTTTTGGAAATTTACCCTCTGGACATGGTGAATTTTGACCCCCTGGACATCCAAAATTACCCCTAAACAGAGCAAATTTGCCCTAAAACAAGGAAGATTTTGCAGATATTTTACTACCAGCCCCCCCCCCCCACTCGGACAAAATATCCAATATATCCTCCACTCCCCTTGTACAAAAGTTTTCTGGAAGAGCCCAATCTGACGTGGATTTTTACCCAAAACATTCATAACTGCGCTGTCTTTGTCTTGAAAACGAAAACGAAAGCGACTGGGTTCTAATGTTTATATTTGTGATTGGCTTTTGATTGTAGTGCGAATATTTTGCTTTAGCCAATCAGCATGCTTATTCAAAAAACTCATCTAACATTAATCCCAAATTTGGATGAAAAAGATAAAAGCGGTCCACCAACTTGGGCAGATTCCCTTACTGAGCCATGACCCTTAGAGTGAATTCGTGCCATGCGCAGAGTATCAGAATCTGCTCGAAGATTAGGACCCGGCTGACACAACGTTCATCTAACGTTATATGGACGTATTGGACATTAATGAACGTTGTTATGAAATCATAGAGCAGACAACTTACCAATAAAGAGGACAAATTGTGATGCAGAATAATAAACAAATGAGAGACCAAAATGTAGAATATTGTATGGTGCGTTCAGCAGCCATGTTGCCCAGCTCTGTAAAAAAGAGGAACTATGATTTCAAGATAAGACCATGTTTAGACGTTACAGTTCCGTTCCGCTCCGAAATGAAACGGTTCTGAAACAAGTGCGAACGTTAAAATTCGAAACGTCAAAAAGAAGACGTTACACAGCAAAACAGATAAAAACGGTTTCGCTCCACTATTTTCATCGGAACGGAACAGCTCCGTTTTCTTGCTCCGAAACGTTGCGAAACCAATATGAAGACTCTCAATCCGTAACGAAAATCACACCGGAGCGAAACGGAACCGTGACGTCTGAACATGGTCTAACAAGTTACAATAGAATCGCTGCCTTTGTATCCTAGCGAAGAGGCTCTTATCTATCTTTCCCGGATGTTGTCACAAGAGTCTATTTAGTTCAGACTCTCTCTCTTATTCGATATTCAAGGGAATTGGATTTCTATTCAATAGGGAACGTATCAAATAGTCGAATAAGAGAGCGTCAACACTACCTAAAATTTTTAGGCTTAAGGCCGGACTCCACTTTCGCGCGAAATGGGCGACAGTTTTTTTCTTAACCTTTTTTGCCTTAAGAAAATATTACGTCATAAAAAAGTTGAAGGAAGTTCTACTTTTTTCATCCGTTACGTCAATTTCTACCAATGGGATTGCTTCGTTTTTCAACCGACCAATGACCTTACTAAAACGTCAAAAAGTTTTCGCTCATGTCGCGCGAAAGTGGAGACCGGCCTTTATATATGTTTTTACGATGTCTTTAATATGCTTAGTTTCTTTATTTAAAAACTGAAAACAGGTTTTAAAATATGATAAAATTCTGTCAAAACAATCGTAATACGTAATCTCTAAAATCCGAGACACCGGGCCAATCTTCAGCCTCCTGTTCTCATAAGATTTTTATTATCAAAACAAAAAGTGTACCTGTCGTGCATTATTCATTTGTACAGTCCTTCCAACGTGATAAGGTCTACTGATTCTTGTAGAGGTGGAAGAAGATGATTGTGGTGGTCTCAGCGATGGTGATTGTTGTTGGCGTTGTTGTGCGCTAAAGAGTAAGTAAAACATTACATGTTTTTTTTTAATAAACATTGCACTTAAAGTATATCTAGGCTCAAGATATGGCAAAATTTAAACATATGCTAAGTATTACCTTGAGCCTTAACTTGTTCAATTTTGGCGTTCAATTTTGGCTTAAATTTTACGAATTTTCAGAATTTTCCTATTTTAACTTTACTTAAACTTGGAGCTCTAGGAGGAAACTGTCAAAAATTGTTCTTCAAACATAGTGACGTTTCATGTTTGAAATCAATGTTTGACAGTTTGCAGAGTCGAAAATCGTATCTTTTCGAGAAAAAAATCCAAAAATATGTTTGAAAAAATGTTTGAACAAGTTCATATTTTTTTCAAACATTCAACTCAGGGTTTCCCTAGAAGGAAGACTTTTTCATTGCTAATCGAACATTGAATATGACTTCGAACGCGTGATTTGAAAAGTAAACAAAAGAAAGAAGCCGTTATAATGCAACAAAACAAATGTTTCAGACAATGTTGGAAAATGCCACGCAAACCATTCAACAAGAAATTTCAAATGTTTGAAGAACCGTGTTTGATGACTTGCTCCCAGCTGAAGACCATATTCACACTGTACCTTTCCGAGATGTTGTCCCAAACAGAGGCTATCCCCTCCTGTTCACTGAATACTGAATGAACAGCCGCCTAAAAAGAAGTTAAAAAGAAATGATATCGATAACAAATGATAAAATATGTATATCCAAGCTATTTTTGATATGAGTAAGTCATTTCTCTAGTGGGAACACCCGAGAAAAATCCGGGATTTGACCACTCTCTGTTACTCACGGAGGTCAAAAACTGGCTTTTTCGAGTGCTTCCGTTAAAAAATATGTATGAATTAGAGTACTTAAAATCTCTTCCAGTGTATTTTTCGAGCACTTTTTTACCACCATTTGGTGGCAAGTACCCAATATAACGGATTTTCAAACTCAATGTTGTGAAGAAAAAAGTGTGAAAGTTAAGCAATGCAAAATAGAGAGAATTCACGGTTACAAAAATTTGAAGGAAAATCAATGAGGATAAGGATCAATGTAACCATTTTTTGGAATTAAGTTATGTTAAAAAATCTTCCCAAAAAATTTTCCTCTCACTAACATATACTTACTTCCATGTTCCAGCTATGTTTTAGAAGGAGTGACTTGCATTCTTCCACATCCTTGCCAACAATTTGCTATATAAATGAAAATGACAGTGAAGCTTTACAAAAATATATAAAAAAATAATTTAAAAAGAATCTAGACCTAAAATTTTGTCTCAATTTTAATCGACTTCAGAAACAGCTGTACCTTTTGTGTGTTTTAGCGCAGTATTCATTTTTGTTCAAAGCTTTATACCATATGATGGTGTTGATCATCTCTTAAATTTTATAGACTTACTTTCCCTAAGCATTGAAGAAGCCTCTACTAATTAAAGTAAATGAGATAAGATAAGATAAAACCTCAAAACCAACCAGAATCTACAACCTTTCGTCCAAAGCAAAAGACGTGATTTTCTTGCCGCCATCTTGTTTTAGAATGAGAATTATTTTCGGTTCCAGTTCTTACGGTCTTTTTTTCATCCAATCAGATCGCACGATTTCACTTTCGCTTTCTCTAGTCCAATAAGACTGCGGGATTTGAGTCATGTGACATCTCTATTGAAAAACCCGCGCGGAATAAAATAGAAATACAGGGGGTCACACTACTGGTACTGACTGCAGGAAATGAAAGCAAGCAATTAAGGCCAATATTTTTGTTTTTTCTGAAAGACAAAAGGTATAGGAAGCTTTACTGAAGGGAGATAAGGCTGGGACTATCCATCTTGCCTTCACTCACTGTATTGGGGAATACTGAGCACACCCCCTCCCAAACCAAGAAAGCAAAAAAAAATATATGTATATATATTGTTCTTGTCTGTTGTTTTTGTTCCTTTTTTGTTTCTTTGTATTTGTGTGGGAGTTTTTGTTTATTTTTCTTTTTATCTCTGATCTTCACCATATACATTTTATTTTTTATTGCTTCAATTTTTTCGGCACTTAGGTGGCCGCATCTTTTTTTGATTAACTTAGCTATAAGGCGGTCTCCCTTCCTTTTTATTTTGTTGATTCCGCCTCTTGTATCATTTTCAGATGTGTTAAAAAGGTAAATAAATACTTACTTACTTACTACTTACTTACTATTTAAAAGATATGGACAAAAATAGGCACTTTTTTGGGTAATAATTAAGATCTTACTGAGAAACTTTAATTCTCTTACCCCCGTCTCGGGCCCCCCTGATATGAGCAAGCAGGGTGTCTGCTGAATTTTTTTCACACTTTTCAAGGTTTTCAAGGTTTTTTTGGCAAAATGTAAGTGTATTTTCAAGGTTTTTTGGACCATTTAATGGGTGTTTTCAAGGTTTTTCAGAACTAAAATTGACTTAAATAGTAGGATATGACTGTGTTGAGAAGGTGCATGGAGGTTACTACCAGTCATTGGTGTAGAAAAAAGAATTGCGAGCGAAGCGAGCAAAAAATATTTTGGAACTTTAGCATAGATCAAAACTTCAGTGAGGACCCAAGCCAAAACAAGACAACTATACATGCTTTTACACAGGGGGGGGGGTCGGTAGTAAAATCTCAGACATATATGAGTAGTAAAAGGATTTTTACGAATTTTTACATACCGCCACCCAGACTCTTGGAAGAGGTATTTTACTACCCTGGTAGTAAAAGCTTTTGGGACAATTTGTCATGGAGACCACCTATTTTTTGGTTGCTTTTCGGACTGATTTTGCAAAAACAGCTAAAAAATGATTATTTCTGTGACACATTTTTTTCACGTAGTGCAAAAATTAATGTTTTTCCCTTAGAATTAAAGTCTTTTTATATTGACAAAAAATTTCGAGAATTTTTTGTTTGCAGCAAACAACTTTCCAACAGAAAATCTTTTCAAATTATAAAAATTTTCAGATTTTTTCAGAAAAGTCATCCAGAAAATTAAAAGAATTACAAAAAATAGCTAAAATTTGCTAATTTTACCAGTTTTAACTACCCAGGTAGTAAAATTTTTTCTACATTTAACACATAGATACCACCCATTTTAGTATTTAACTACCCTGGGTAGTAAAATTTTTTTCGATTTATCGTCACACCACCACCGTAGTAAACGTCATTATGTCTGAGATTTTACTCCCGACCCCCCCCTGTTTTACAAGGTTTTCAAGGAATTCTCCACACATTTCACTCACTTTCAAGGTTTTCAAGGTTGCTTAGTCCAATTTCAAGGTTTTCAAGGTTGCTTAGTCCAATTTCAAGGTTTTCAAGGTTTTCAAGGTTTTCAAGGTCCCGTAGACACCCTGGCAAGGGAACCATATTGGCCACCTCTACTGAAAATTTCAGATCAAAACAAACAAGGAATTAATTCCTGTATATAAAGCTGGTTTTTGACTGTTTCTGATCCTTTAATATAGAGTCCCCTGCACAGTTGGCGACCGGTCTAGTTGGCGACCGAACGTCTTTGAACCCAGAAAAGTCATACAAAAACAAACCTCTGGAGAATTTCTTTTGGTAGTTATCTGCCTTGACCTATTTCCTGTACTGTGTTAAAAAAAGTCCTAGAAAAGAGCGAGTAGAATCCGAAAGATCCAACTTTGCACGGAAGCACACGAAAAACCCGGATTTTTTTTGCAATCAAAACATTCCAGACGCGAAGAGAAAAAAAGAAGACTTTACATTGCGATCAAAACATTCAAAGGGCATGCCCGCAGTCTTTAACTTGACAGCTCCTCTCAATTGCACGCTTATGTTCCGAGGGCCTAAGCGCGCAATTGCATGGTTATAATTTACGCCCGCTCCCGCCCCGGTTGAAATTGCTTAGGGATTTCCAGGGGTTCAGAATTCTCTAATTCGGGCGAAGGCATGGTTTAACGGGCAATCCATTTTTACAGAATCTTCTTCTACGATAAATTTTGAGTAAAACTGCCCTAGGCTTTTGAAATTCAACAGAGCTTTCGGAAGGAATTGCGTGTCAAAAATATAAGAAATTTTAAAGCGTGCAATTGCATGCTTACCGCAAAAGCTGTCACCCGTCAACCTTGCTTAACGCTTACCGCCCGTTTCAAAACAATTTCGATAAGCGTGTATAAAAATTCTGCCATTTTGATAACCGTGCAATTGCGCGCTTACGGCCTCGAAACATAAGCGTGCAATTGAGAGGATTTCCCAGACTGTTCTAAGAAGATCGCCTCAAATAAAAAATCAAAACAAACACGAAGAGCATGTTTAAAGTTGTCTAACCGTTGGTCGAAAAGGATTTCAAAAAAGTAAAAAGTGAGTGAAGATTTTGAATCAAAAAATTTTGGTCGCCAACTGGGCAGGGTACTCTATTAAAGTGCTATTTTTTGGTAAAAGCTATGCAATTTATGTTTGGATTTATAGAAAGCTTACCCAATCATTGTCAATATATTTTTTATTTGAAAGTAATCTCTTCATGGAATAAAAAGATATAGTCATCTTGTAAGGTCATTTTTCAATAAAATTTTGCCAAAATCGATTTTCGCAATTTACGCCACGCACTTTCAATTAGTTACACTAGCGTCCCGCCAAAATGCGTATCATAGATTAATGCTGCGAAAGCGCTATATTGTTCACTTGACTCTCAAGCAAAAAAATGCGCCGCAAAACTTCTGAAGGGATTCATGAACAAATAACCTGGCGCTTTTTAATGAAAATAACATTTTCAAAAACTTGGAGAAATTGCCAAAAATTTGAGCCATAGATGAAAAAATTTGAGCCAAGCCAACCTTGAAAACTAATTCGAAGGGCAACTTCCCAAGAAAAAGATCTACAGGGGAGGCGGAACCCACCTAGATCTTTTTCCCGGAAATTTTGCCGGACCTCAAACAATGACCACCCATTCACATGTGCAAAATTAATTTGTTACTTGATCTCACAGTATATGTTCCCAAGGCTTTGTAGGCTAACCACAAATGAACCGGCAGTTTATATCATGATCAGGTACGTTAGCGTATTATGTGATTAATTAATAGAACTGAAAACTACTACAATTGTAGACTGGCCTGAGAATTCTATTTTGTGATCTCATGAAAATTGAGCATGTTTTCTGGCAGAATTTGGAGCCTATTTAAAAAATGTTTGAATAAAATGTTTTAAGAGAGAAGGAAAATGTCATGCTACGCAAGATTAGAGTCAAATTACCTGTAATTCTGTTAGTTTTTGCTGGTTTTCTGATGAAATATCGTCATGATTTGATGTGTTTGCTTCCGCCATCTTGGATCTGTTATTTCAAATGATAACCAAAAGTTGCGGATTTGTTTACTTTCAAGAACTTCAAAATGGTAGCCCTAAACCAAAACAAATCGCAGCAAGGACAGAAGGAGGAAGACATTGCATTGAAGCGAAACGAAGCAAAATCTGTTTATATTTTCACTTAGAAGATGAAACTTTATGTTGTAAAGATATCACCATGCTGTCGAGTTGTTTGGCTTTATTGTCTTCAAAATGACATCAAAGTGGAAATTGAAGATGTAGATGTATTTTCAGGTGATTTAAAACTTTTTTAAAACTTGCACTTCTACCTTTTCTCTTTCATTCCACTTTCTGAAATCGAAATTTTAATAAACGGGCGACTTCTTCTTACTAACTGAAAATGATCTTAAATATTAAAAACAGAAAAGTCTTAATAAAGTCCGGGGATTGAAAAATTTTCCAAAAATTAACAAGCGGGGGGACCGTTTATTTTTTTTCCATTTGTCACTTTTTTCATTTTTGAAAAATTTTTATTTGACATTTTTTTCTTAGGTGAACACAAAACAGAGAACTTCAAAAAGATGAGCCCTTTTTCAGAATTCCCTGTTTTGAGTGATGGAGAAAACTCGATTTATGGTGCATGTCCAATTTTGCTATACCTTGGTGAAAAGTATTCAAACTTCAAATGTTTCGGTGAAGATGGCAAACAGAACATGATGGTATGATATATTCGAATCAATTTTTGATAGTAACGCAACCATAAAATCAATATCAAAATGATTTTTATAATTTTAGGTAAATATTCCCAAGAACACTTTTAAATGGTTTTTAAAGAAAACACAATCCACGATGAAAATTAAAAAAGTCTATTTGATACTGTTTAATCGTTGAATTTCTTGGTATGATTGTACCTGATTGTAAAATTCTTGAATGTTTAAAAAAAACACACAATCGCACCCTGAGCTACCTGCTTCACTTGAATTTACTGATAGATAAACATTGGTTCAATTATTAATAAGTCGTAGCCTTTCGTGAGCGCTATTAGAATCATAAAATAGCGAACAAATGGACTTGAATAATTCAAAGTGATTTAGTGGAATATTCTAAAAGAGGGCCAAGTAAAATAGATCAAAGTAATCACTACTGCAATTGCATACTATTAAAAATAATATTAGCTTGGTGAAAAGTATTCAAACTTCAAATGTTTCGGTGAAGATGGCAAACAGAACATGATGGTATGATATATTCGAATCAATTTTTGATAGTAACGCAACCATAAAATCAATATCAAAATGATTTTTATAATTTTAGGTAAATATTCCCAAGAACACTTTTAAATGGTTTTTAAAGAAAACACAATCCACGATGAAAATTAAAAAAGTCTATTTGATACTGTTTAATCGTTGAATTTCTTGGTATGATTGTACCTGATTGTAAAATTCTTGAATGTTTAAAAAAAACACACAATCGCACCCTGAGCTACCTGCTTCACTTGAATTTACTGATAGATAAACATTGGTTCAATTATTAATAAGTCGTAGCCTTTCGTGAGCGCTATTAGAATCATAAAATAGCGAACAAATGGACTTGAATAATTCAAAGTGATTTAGTGGAATATTCTAAAAGAGGGCCAAGTAAAATAGATCAAAGTAATCACTACTGCAATTGCATACTATTAAAAATAATATTAGCTTGGTGAAAAGTATTCAAACTTCAAATGTTTCGGTGAAGATGGCAAACAGAACATGATGGTATGATATATTCGAATCAATTTTTGATAGTAACGCAACCATAAAATCAATATCAAAATGATTTTTATAATTTTAGGTAAATATTCCCAAGAACACTTTTAAATGGTTTTTAAAGAAAACACAATCCACGATGAAAATTAAAAAAGTCTATTTGATACTGTTTAATCGTTGAATTTCTTGGTATGATTGTACCTGATTGTAAANCCCCCCCCCGGGGCAGTCTCATCCAATATGAAAAATATTGGATTCGACTTTGTCCAATAACTGCTTAATACTTAATTTTCTTAATGCTGGAATAGATATTTTCATCATTAAATTCATTACCCAGGTAAAGTTGATTAATGTCGTATTTAAGGAAATGGGCCGTAAAATGTTTTTAGACTGTAATTCGCAGGTTAAATGTTTAAGTCTATTTTTCGCTCCATCTATATTATAATACGTTTAAATCGGAACTCTCCCATTCTCGTATGAAACTTTTTTTCTAGCGATTTTCAAGTAGACGGTAATTTGTTTTAACGCTCTTTCTGATTGATCTTTCAATTTGCCTTAAATCTGTGCAACATTAAATTCTTTCTTTCTTTTTCCAATCTTCTTTTTTGAAATTGAACACTCCTCCGTCGTCTTTTTCTTTTTCATTTTGAAATAACTAATTTTCAAAGCTATTCAAAGTCTTTAAAGTCACCCTTGAATGTCTGCCCACGATGACTTGCCACGATGGCTGAACATCTCCAAGCATAATAACAGTTTTATAAGATACTCTTGATTCTTGTTGATTTTAGCCAATACAGAGTCTTCTTTACTTGCAGTAGTTTCGATTCGATTTACTTTCAAAATAACTCTATAATTTCACACCCCTGTGTCACAGACCCGCTAGGACCCTAGCCCCATTTTAGAATTTGGTTAAAAAGCCCCACTAGTAAATTGACTCTGATTTTATCCCTACTCGAAATTAGATGTTTAAAAATTGCATTCCAAAACCATCCCACTGGACTTCATAACCCTGGAACATTAGAATTTCTATTGGGATTTCAATATGAATTTTTATCCCCACTGTGGGAATAAGTTCCTTACCTTTTTGTCTAGAATGAAACTTATGCTGATAGTAGCAAAAATTGCAAAGAAAAATTCCTTTGAAAATACACAGGAAAAAATGTTTTAAATAGTGTTCCATTTGATGTACAAGAAAATATTATTGTTCAATTTCCTTGGAAAATACAAGAAATCGTTTACCTATTTCTCTGATAGGGGCTCGAGTCAAAGATATTATATTATATTGCTGGTTTATTTATTGTTTTAGGCTCCTCGATCACAGTCGCTGATTATTATGTTGCTACGTTGATCTTACAACTTGAATGGTTGGAGTTCGATTTCAGTTTATGGCCGAAATTAACAAACTGGCTGAACACTTTCAAGGATTTAGAACTATGGAAAAAAGTTCATGAGAAGCATAATGGATTTGTTGCTGAATTGAAGAAATAAACTTAAAGAGACCTTTCAAGATGAAAAGTTGGTTTACACCTCGATGTTACAATCTTTCAACATATCTAACTCAATATGATAGATATACCATCGTTCAAGATAACATCCCCTTCTCACAGACCCGTTAGGATTTTTTTAGCCGGTAGGAGTAGGGATAATGGACTGAAATTCGATGGGGATTGATATCCCCATTCATTTTATGTCTGGGGATTTTTTTGTTGCCAAGACGGAAAATTCAGTGGGTTGGGAAAAATAGCATTGTATTTTGCAATGAGGATTGGTTTGTCTGATTATTTTCAGTGGGGACGAAAATTTGAGTATTATTTTCCACCGGGGACGACATTCTGGCCAATTTTTTCCAGTGGGAAGGGTTCTCAGTGAGTCTGTGAGAAGGGGATGTAAGATTATCTTCCAGGCTGTGGTTTGACCAACAGCCTGGAACAGCCTCAGCAAAATACATTCAACTTCAACCTTTGGAAGATTGGTATAAGAGGAATACCCAATATCAATGGCTGTTTAAAAATTGAGTTGTTTTGAACTTAGATAACCTTTCCACAACTACCAAAGGACTTCAAGAAATAGATTTCAAGGAGAGAGCATACGAAGTGCTCAACTATGTAAAAATAAAGCCTAATCTGTGAGAAATAATTTTTTAAACTGCATTTTTATTTACAAAGATTTTTCAGTTTTTAGTTATTATTATAATATCTGTACATTTGCTGTAGTAAATCATGTATAAGCCGTATTTTACTTCTACAATGTTTACTGTTATGAATGTCATTGCAAAAAAAATATTGACCGCAGCCAGAGTCGATTTGCGGGAAATTTCCTCGAAAACCATTTGTAAATTTATAGGCAATAGTGAAATGATGTACAGATACAAAGCACAACTAGGACGACCCAATTCGATCGCAGTGTGCAAAATGGCCTTACTACTTTACTTGCATGACTCGATCAAACATCAAATAATTTCTCGAAGCAGCACATTTATACGCTATGATTAATTAGGAACAATCGAGCCAATGCTGGAATCCCATATACTCTCTTCTAAATATATGAATATTGAGGGTTTACACCTCCAAAATCAGTTATACTTTAGAAAAAAATGTGAAACTCAACAATGCAAACGACTGAAATGTTCAAGTTTTGCGAAATTTTATTTTGCTAAAAAGGGCCAAATCCGTATTAATTAATTCCCCTAAGGCCTCGAATGAAGCTGCTTACAATAGAAAAAGAGTCTTTATTTCAATCAAAAATACTCACTTTCTGTATAATTTATTCCATTTCTATAAAGTATTCGATTGTTCAGAAAAATCTCTTTAGATTTGTTTTGTTTTTTTCTGTAAGAAGAGATGTTTACTTTTGTTTAAATTTTTGTTTCGGTCAATGGTTTAGTAAATCAAAACAAAACAGGGAATAATGAGTTTGATCCGTCAGAGTCTTGCACCAGGTGAGTCTGACACACATTTTTTTATAAGAATAAACTTATATAAGAACATAAAGCCTCGATAGCCACAATATTAAGAACAAGTTCAAAACGTTTTAGGGCTCAAAACTCAAAAAGTTAACAACATCCTTAGTTTGATTCGCAAACCTCTATAGATATATCTCCTATATAGAAACTTTTTTCGCTAGAGGATGAGCAGAAGCCTACAACATCCTAAGACTTCAAAAAACACGCGAGTTGTTTGTTTTTTTTCATTTCATGATGACATTTTCTTAAGTTTTTGAGGAAAATCATCTTAAAATCATCTTAAGATATATTCCTAGGTTAGGATCCAACCTAGCCCATTTTAATATGTAATTCATACCTCGAGTAAAGGTTTGGTGTTTTTGTGGAAGTTTTTAGCATAATTGCTGAGGGATGATTGGCAATTTACAGATATAATTCTCTCAAAATTGACATTCTTAGATTCAGTTGCCAAAATTCATAATGGAGTTACTCTTAGCATATTCTTAATTATTTTGCCAATTTCATCATATATTTTAGTTTATTCTTATAAAAAAGCCTGTTTTTATCAGAACAATTTTATAAGAACAACGAGGCTCAAAATCGCAAAAAATAAGAACAATACTGAGCTTGAAACTAGGGGTCAAAGTTATAGAATTTGGGTATAATGCCTAATATACCTCAATTACACCGTTCCTCAATTACACCTTTTAAATAAGAACAGGATAAGAACTATTTGTGACTTAAAGTCTCAAAAAATAGGATTAGCCGAGCATCAGCAAAATTTTACAGGTTCTTATAAAAAAGTGTATAATTTTCTACTTTCAAAGGCATTGGTTGGAAACAAACTATTTGGTCATTACTTACAATTTTTCTCAGAGCACATCCCACAGCCCTCACTAATTAGTCATCTTGAGCTACCGCGCCCACAATCATATATTGAATATCGGAAAGATCAAATTCAGTAGGTTTATCGCCGGATTTCCGGGCTAGGTAAACGCTTTTTTTCATTTTCTTTTAGAGTGACTGATCAAAATGTATTCCAAAAATCATGAGGACTTTATACAACTCATTTATCCTTCTCATGCATTGGATATCGATTTTTGGTGACAGACTCATACATTCTGAGCTACATAATATCCACCATAATGGTAATTTAAAAAGTGCTCACTCATGGAAAAAGGCTATTGTACCAAAAAGAAGAGCACATCTTATGGAAATGGAACGAGAGCTGTAAGAAACACATTTACAAATTTTCTTATAAACTAATGATTATTTTTGCTATTGGTTCCCGTGAGGAACTCATATGGTCCGAGCAACGGCATGTGCCACCCTTAAAAGGGTAGGTTTTTCTCGAGACCCTCAAAATACACTGTAAGGGTGTACTTTTTATAGAGTGCAATGCAAGAGTCTTCTTTTAGCTGGCTGGATACACTGTAAGGGTGTATTTGGGGATTGCTGAATCCGACAGTAAATATCAGATGTAATTTTTAGTAGTTTTACCTCGCACCCATTTTGATTTGTTTTGAACATTGCGTCGACATCTCAGGCTCATTTTCAGATGGTTTCAGAAAAACAAGATATGAAATCAAACTACACTGTAAGGGTAAAAAACATTCGATAAAATGCAATGTAAGGGTACCTTTTCACTGCTCAAGGGCTGCACTGTAAGGGTCCAATTTTGAAAGCCATTCTTTTGGCGGGCCATGCTGTCGTTTAGAAATCGAGTGCCCCCTACCCTCTCCCCCATTATCAAAACGTTTCCTTCGGCACTCCAACTCAGCCTTAAAACAACGTTGTGTACCTCCTGGAAGTTACAGCAGATGGTCAGGCAACCCTTCATTTTCCATCTCAAATAACATTCTGAATTAGAAATGTGTGCCAAATTGTACCGTATACTTCTTTTTTGAATCGTCTCGGATCAAAGGAAAATATTTTCATTCATAAAACGACAAAAAAATTTCAAATTGTGTACGAAGTTTTATTTTGACTGAAAGGTTTAATTACAAGGTCCTTTAAAAGTCCACCACGTTGATTAGGGTTGATTAATGTATTAGCCGCGCTGTTTATGTTTCTGTCTTTCAATTCAACTTGGCCGGGTAGCTTAGTCGGTCTTACTATCCAAGAGTTGTGGGTTCGATCCTCGGTCACCACCAACTCAGCGCGAATAAGTGGCTTAGATGTGTAATTTGATCTAGGCGGTAAGCCATTGGGAGCTAAGAGTAGGTGTTGCACTCTTCCTCAGCGTTCAACCTCCCAAGTCTAGCACTCGCACCGACAGCTACCAGATGAATACACCTACTTTACTTTATTTTACTAAATCAACCTGAAATACTACCTCCCATCCAAAATCTACCTCTATTCTCTTTTACAGAGAGATGTATCATAATAATGAGACACACCGACCGAACATGCCACAACATGATGTCTCTCCTGATATGATTTTCAAATATCCGAAATCCCCCGATCCTCCAATCTTACCTTGTTCTAACAACGATTCTTGTGGACCGAGTCTTCAACCGATCATTGTGGTACCGCCTCCCGCTCCAGCACCGGCACCTGCAAGTATGATATTATCAAATTACTGCAATTGACGTTTTGCATAAGATTCCCTTCTCACACTGAGATTTCACTTCCATTTTTCTAGCGGGAAAAGACCAGAACTCTGGGTAGTTGAGAAATGTGCTTCGGAAAGTTAGTCTGTTTCGTAGGTAAACACAGGATTTTCCGTATCTTTAGAAAGAACCCTTTTCAATTTCATACCGTTTCCCCGTTTATCCCGGGGAAATAGCGTGAAATCCCACAAAAGTCAGGAGAATCTTAGTGCGGTATTCCCCTACCCTGAGTATCAGAGGTTAAGTTTTCAAAGAATATATTAACCTCTGAAGAAAAATAATAGAAATTTTATCGCGCATGTGTCAATCTAATCACTGTAGAAAAAATCAAAGATGAAGAGCAAATATTACTATATTAATGTCTAGCAGACTGTATCAGTATGCAGTTTACTATTTACGAATTCCCCAGAAACCTCCAAGTGTAGTTGAAATGAGTTTATTTCGAAAGAAATCTTTTACATGATCCCCAAATGTATAACAGTAATTACTAAACTTTTAATTATGG
The DNA here is from genome assembly GCF_902728285.1 of Clytia hemisphaerica. Classification (NCBI taxonomy): domain Eukaryota; kingdom Metazoa; phylum Cnidaria; class Hydrozoa; order Leptothecata; family Clytiidae; genus Clytia; species Clytia hemisphaerica. The sequence continues at coordinate 1,153,615 of NW_027103394.1, forward strand.
AAATGTTACTTTAATTGAATCGAAATAATAGACAGACTTTATGTTATGATTCTCTATCACTGACTCTTTTTACAAAGCATTGATGACTTTTTGTAAGTTGTGTTTTCAACGACGGGAATAAAAATATCGACTATGACGCTCATCCAAGATCTTGGATGGTCGTCATGGTTACTTTTTTCTTCGCTGATTGCGCGATGAATAGAATCTCGATTCGTCGGCACAGCGTAAATGTATGATTTTGAGCTGTGCTTTTCACGGTAGTATTCCCCATTATGCAAAACGACGGTACAATGGAGGCTGTCTAATTCAACTCAGGCGTTTTTCCTTAATTTAAAAAAATGGCTGAAATAGAATAAATAATTTAACACTTTTTGAGATGATATTAATATAAAGAGCGAAAATTGATAAACTTTTTGCCAGCTTGTGGGACAACTGGAAGAATCGTGTCTTCACAAATCTTGTAAACTCGCTTGAGAGGGAAAATTAATTTTAATCGAATAAGAGTGCGTACTATCGAAGTAGAGCGTCGTTTAAGAGAGTTTCTTGTTAAAGGTAACACTCAATATTATCGAATTATCGAGTGTGTCAATTAGAAGAACATCGAATTAGAGAGTATCAACATACTTCTAACTTGACCATAAATGGTTGCTTGATAATCTTCCAGTATGTATCCATCCCCTTACGCGTTTTAATATGATGCTCCCATTCGACCTCGAATTATATCTATAGAGTATATCTCTTTTTTTGACAGTTATACAAACAGGATCAGGTCCAGCGGCAGCCATCTCTCAAATCATGCCTATAGTTCCACCACCAGGAAAATCTCCTCAAAAGTTCCTTCAAAAGGTAAATCATTTCTCTAAAGTATTTCTTTAGCCTTTTTCATGGCATTCGTGTTTTTTTTTGTGATTTTTTTCTGCGTCACTGCAGTAATCTTTTGCGATATAAGTTTTGCAAAGACAACAACCAATGGAAAAGGGTTCTTACAAGTTAATAGAATGATCGCAAAAGAAATCTTGTAAATTGAGTAAAAAATAGAACGATGCAGACGCACGAATACTCGGTCACCCGTTATCAACTTCGAGAAAAAATGTCCTCCCAACATTCATATGGTAGAAATTGAATAAAATGTCTTCATTTTTATTCAGTAAAAATAGCTTTTATGACCATAGCGTTATATACAGTGGGGTCCCCATAACTCGAACCCGCAAAGGAAACATAAATCTATTCTAATTAAGGAATTTTCAAATTATGGAGTAAGGTTTATAAGGCATTTTTAACTGAATGGACGAGAAGACTTGATCGAGTTATAGAGGTTCGAGTTAAAGAGACTGTAAAGAAACTGAATAAAGTCTGTCTCAATATAATTTGCAGCGGAGATAAAAAAGGCTGTAACTTTTAATACAATTCGAATTAGGAAACGGTCTTGTGCTCGTTTAAAAGATAATCCAGAGTGGCATACTTCAAAAAAAGGAAAATCTTTAAAAAATGGAAAAATGAAAATTAAAAATGAAGAAGAAGAAAATCAACTTCATGCAGGCATGTTCCGTTCAATCAATTTTTGACGACATTTCTGGTCAAAAAATTGAATTTCGATGGTAATTTTCAATTTTCAATTTTCGAGTCAAAAAATTTAAAATTGAATTTTGATTGAAAGTTTCAATTTTATTTTTATTTCTGCCAGAAATGAACTGAAATTTCCAGTATAATCCGTGACCCGAAAGTATCATTTGATTTTTGATTTAAAATCAAATCGAATTTCAGAAGAAAATTGATTTTCAATTATCCCTCACCAATTAAAAATCAAATTTCAAACCAATTCTTGATTTTTGATTTTTAAATCAAATATTGCATTTATCTGAGATGAGAGCCTGTTCTTGGGAAGCACACTTGTCCAAATGGGACACGGTTATCTTTCCATGTCACTGACACACACACATGGTACATGAAATTTTATCCGACTAAAAGTACGTAGGCAAACATACTGTAATGATTTTCGAAAATCACTTTCAATTTCTGATTTTTAATTTTTGATTTTCAAATTTTCTAAGAAAGACACGCATTCTATTCGAACATTTTTATGAGAATAATAAGGCTCAAAAATGCCAGTAAACAGATTCAGCCTGTATTTTCATCGTTGAAACAAGGTATAAAGGTTGAAAGGTTGTAAGTCTTAGAAATTAAGAACAGTTAAGGATGTATCTTCATTAATAATTGTATTAAAAAGTACCATGTCCATCCTTATGAATTTGAGGGTGTTCCTGGGGCTTGGATTTTTGGTAATTCCTGATATGTTCCTGGACCTCTGCGCAAAATATCTTCTCTACACCATTTTTGTGCGGGTAGTTATGCAATTCTACCTGACTATTTCTTTCGTTATTACCATTGTTACACGTGGTAGGTTTGTGTACCTTTTAGAAAGAGGAACGTAATGAGGAGAGGATCTTTTAAATTTGGAAAAGAAATTGTGTAAGCGATTTTCCTTAAATGTTCCTAATAATCATAATTTGTTGCTTTAGTTAAAGAAGTACTCTGGTAGTTTATCCGAAACAATGCGGTATCCGATTTACCTGAGGGAAAAAAAATGCAAAAATAAATTAATAAATTAATGTGGAACAAGAAAGCTTAAGTAGCGTTTAGGCGGCCCAGTAGTTTTAGTAGTTTCAACATATTTTATGTTGCAGAGTCGCCATTCAACTTAATTTAGATTTAAAGGAGGAAATTCTTTCGAATCGGGCAAACAATTAATAAAGACATGATAAAGAATTATTAAGTGCTTAATTTATTCTTTTGACTAATGTATCTTTTCCAATTTTATGGGAGAGATTTCCATTAATTTCTTGTATGATTCGAGTTGCTCTGTATCGAAGAATTCACTACTCATATAAATTATAAAGCTGTATTGCAACGGAAACTATTTCGACACTACTGACACTAGGCTTTCTTGTTGTATTTAGCTAGGTCAAGGGTCGGCCTTTTTCCCGCCCAAGGGTCGGGGTTAATATAAATTGCCATCATTTTTTAGAAAACGCGGCCGCGTCATTTTCAGAAACACGCGGTCGCGTCTTTTTTCAGAAACATGCGGCCGCGTCTTTTTTCAGAAACACGCGGCCGCATAAAATGACACGCAGCCGTGTAATTAATTACGCGGCCGCGTTTTTTAGACGCGTCCGCATATTTTAACACGCGGCAGCGTTTTTCGACAAAAACGTGCGGCCGCGTTTTTATCTTTTAATATCCGGCCGCGTCTTTTCGCTGAATAACGCAGCCGCACATTTAACATGCGACCGCGATTAATAACTTGCGCCCGCGTGTTACAAAAGAAACACAACCGAAACTAAAAGGTCCAATTCAGCCACGGTAAAAACGTGTAGTTTCAAAAAAATCTGAAAGATTTCCTACAATTTTCTTTATAAGAACCTGTAAAACTTTTCTGAGGCTTGGCTGTTATTATTTTTTTGGCACTTTGAGCCTCAAATTGTTCTTGTTCTGTTCTTATCTATACGGTGAAATTGAAGTATTTTAGGCGTTATACCCAATTTTTACCACTTTTGCCCCTAAATTGCTTGAAATTTAGTATTTCAGGCTTAGCATTGTTCTTAAATTGTTCTAATTTTTTGGCGATTTTGAGCCTCATTGTTCTTATAAAATTGTTCTTATAAAAAAAAGTGTACTCATTTTAGTTTTTTCACAATCACACTTTTTGAAACACCTGGTATCTATGCGCTAAGTACCTCTTTTCAGAGGTTAAAAATCTTAAATCAAATATTATAAATTTAAAGTGATTTTTGAAATTCATTATTGTACGCTTGCTTCAGAGTAACACTTAGTCGGACAAAATTTCATGTACCATGTGTGTGTGTCAGTGACATGGAAAGATAACCGAGTCCCATTTGGACAAGTGTGCTTCCCAAGAACAGGCTCTCATCTCAGATAAATGCAATATTTGATTTAAAAATCAAAAATCAAGAATTGGTTTGAAATTTGATTTTTAATTGGTGAGGGATAATTGAAAATCAATTTTCTTCTGAAATTCGATTTGATTTTAAATCAAAAATCAAATGATACTTTCGGGTCACGGATTCAGTATCATCTTTGATAAATATATTCTAATATAAACTTTTTGTATTGAAAATTGAAAATAATATTTTCAAATACTGAAATTTTGTCGTGAAGAATTGAATTTGACAAAACCAAACCAATTTGTAAAAAAAACGTCTCGGATGAAAAAATTGAAAGTTGAAAATGATTTACAACCAGTTAAAAAGAAGACAAAGGAAACAATAGTTTTATTCAGTCTCTTCTTTGTTAGTCTAATTTTTCTCTTAATGTATCGATTACACACGCGTTTACTTCATTAAGAGCTGAAATGGAAGTGGCGAGAGTAAATAAGCACATCCAGACTCAGCCGAATTATAGGTGTTCTAATAAAAACAAATCGGCTAAAGTCAGTACCATTTTAAAATCTGAAATCTGAGGCTCACATTTTTCTTAATCCGGGGGGGGGGGGTACTACTACCCTCCCTTGTCGATCGACGACGGGGGGGGGGTGCTCCGCTTAACCCTACGTGGGACTCGAAATTTGCGAAAAAAGTTACCCTGAACGGGACTAAAATTCCAAAATTTTCTACTTTTTCCCCAAATTTTCCAAAAATAGGCACCCTACGAGGGACTGATTTTTCTATTTTGGTTGTTGATTTTTTCTTTGTTTTTGCGGCCCTACCTGGGACTCGTGGAGGTTAAAAAAGGTATCCTAACCAGCGGAGCATCCCAGTAACCCAACCCCCTTGCCCTAGTACCCCCCCCCCCCGGGTTCTTAATATGTTCTTAGATTTAGGCCAATTTCCAGCCTTCTTTTGAAATTGTTCTTATAAAAAAAGAGTGTAGTCAAATATAAAAGGCCAGACAAAGACCAAAGAGTATCCGAAGAGTTAAATATTACGTAAAGGAAATTGCTCCAGCGTGAAAATTTATGCCATAATGTATTTATAGAACCCAAAAACTAAATTAAGCTGCAAAAAGACCTGGAAAAACTAGACAGCAACAAATAACAATAAAACCGATGAAACACTACTTTTGAGCATCTGTTTTCGTGGAAAAGCAAGCGTGATAAAAAATTGGTTTGGTTTTGTCAATTTCAATTTCTTACGACACTATTTTCAGTATTTGAAAAAATATTATTTTCAATTTTCAATGCAAGAAGTTTATATTAGGAAATCAAAGATGATACTGGAAATTTCAGTTCATTTCTGGCAATAAACAAAACGAAAATTGAAACTAGCAGTCAAAATTCAATTTTCAATTTTTTAACTCGAAAATTGAAAATTGAATATTGCCATCGAAATTCAATTTTTTGACCAAAAATGTCGTCAAAAATTGAATGAACGAAACATGCACACACGCAACTTCTTATATAATGATGTTATGATCTTCATTTTTATTTTCTCATAAATGGGAAAAAATTTAAAAAACTTTTATCCAGTCAAAAAATACAGCTTAAAGCTTTGCCCTGGTCGACTTAAGAAAGGCTCTTTTTAGTTGTTTTTGGTGGTTTAAGTCAATTAGTGATCGACTATATCTTTTGATTAAAAAAAGCTTTTTGGCTGAATTTTCTTTTCACATTAATGATGTTTTAAGATCAAAGAATCACTCGTGTGAAAATGACGATTGTAGCACGATTATTAAAAAAGTTGATTTTCTTCTTCTTCAATTTCAATCATCATTTTTCGATTTTTTTGAATTTCTTCTTTTTGATAATATTTCACTCCTGTTTGTCTTTTCAACAAGCGAAAAGCCGCTATCTAATTCGAATTTTATTAAAGGTTACAGCCTTTTTTGTCTCAGCTGCAATATATTTAGACAGACTTAAGCTCATTTGACAAAACTACATAAACTTTTTTAACAGATACTTGAGCAACGCCCTATCACTGGTCTAGGTGGAATAATCAATCCTGCATCTTTGGCCGCTATGGGTGGTGATATGGGCGGCGAGGGTGGACCTGAAGGTGGTGGAGGCGGTGGTGCTTCAGGTTAGAGTTTTAAATAAATTTTTCATCTTTTTGAGTAGTAATAATCGAGTTTTCTTTAGATTCAACTCCGGTTAAATCTCTCTATGGATAAAGATAACTGGAGATCTGTATTCAAGAATGTTTTGTAATTTTTGCTTTTGCCAGTGCTTTTCTAGAATTCAAATTCCGAAGTCATTTTCGATTATATGGGATATGTTTGATACAATATATCATTGTTGTTACTATTTCAGGTCCTGCGCCAGCTGGTGAACACGGCCTCATAGGGCCAATGGTTGGAAGTGGCTCGGGATCTGGAGAGTTGGCAGGTACTGGCATCTTTCATGGTGCCGATTGGAACGGTGATGGGGCGCCAAGCCCAGGTGCTAAATATGCCGGAAGCTTGACTGGGCCGGTAAGGTTTTTTAATTTTGATATTAGATACACGTTTTTTTTCATCGGAATATTTAATATTTTTGAAGCCTTTGGATGATCTTAACTTGTTCCTAATATTATTTCGGTTATTATACCAGATGACCTATGATCTGTGACCATCGAAGTTCTCCATTAAACACTTGCCTTATCTAGCATTTTTCTCGATATCTCTGACATTGATGCTTAAAGAAAATGTAAATACAGTTGACGCTCTCTAATTCGACGTTCTACTATTCAATACCCTCGATTATTCGATAATATTGAAAGTAACCGTCAACAAGAAACTCTCATAAACGACACTCTATTATTCGATGAAAATCCGATTCCCCTTGAAATTCGAATTAGAGAATCAACACTTTCAAAGAAAGATTCAAAGTTAATATACCATCATCTTGCTTTTTGTGTCCATTTTTAGAAAGCAGCTTATGCGTTAGGTGGAGCTGGTGGCGGAGCCAGTGGTGTTCTATCAAGTGGTGGTGGTGGAACTAGCGGCTGTGGTGGTGATGGTGTTAGTGCCACCGGCTGTGGTGGTGGTGGTCCCCTCCCAGGGGGTCCAAGTGAAGCTTTGGCTGGCTTACTAAACAAGATGGGAGGATTTTGTTGCGGCAAAGGGAATAGTACCAAACTTTGTGCTGCATTGAAACAATTTAATAAGAATTTTAAATGTTATGAGAAAATCATGAAAAATGCTGGGCTAGTTGATGAAGCATCTCAAAACACAGGTAAGAATGCCTATATAGCTAGCGTTTTCTGAACGTTCATTAAATGACATCTGAAGGTTTGTAAACAAAGTCTTTAATTTGGGAGAAAAGCTCAGTAATCTATGGTTTTTAGGCATTATTTCGATTGTTTTTACGGGGTTCAAAAGAAGAAACAAGAATGAGTGGAGCAATCTCTGAGCGGCCTCTCCTACCTCCCAACGGACAACTATTGAAAGAGGAGCCTCTAGATCGTCTATGACTTAGTTCAAGTTGCTCTAGGAACGAAGCGTTCAGTATATATGATTTGATTTTCAGGCCCACATAGTAAACCTTTACAAATGGTTCGTGGTTTCCTGGGTGCGGAGTTATTTCGACTTGAAGATATTATTGGAAATTTGAACAAGAAAATTGATATCATTGGTGACAGGTTTATAAGAAACATTTTTACCTCGTTAAAAAGAGAGATTTTGTTTAACAATAATATTATTAACTGGTACCTTGCCAACCTTACATCCTTTTACGGTCTTGTGGACGACTTGGATCTTAGATACGCTGTTTTGACCATATATTTCTATTTCTAGCCGGAAGGGCTAAATTGTGTGTTTTAAGCTTTTCGAAGAAAAATGAATAAATATCGCAAGAAATATTGTTCTTATTGTTTTAAAATCCGTGAAGGTTCTGATTGGTCAAGCGCCGATGAAGTTCTATTTTAATGTCACCTAGGAAGGATTTACTACCTAACCACGGTATACTTTTCAGCCAAAGCACTTTATTTAGCCTTTGGACGCCGATAGAATTATATGGTTTTGACGTTTGGTGTCAGTGGGGACAGGCCACAAGTAGAAAATAAAGTGAGGTTGTCTTTGCACTTTCGAGGACGACTGAATGTGAGCCGTAAAACCAAGGATGGTAAAAGTGCTGATTTACCGTCGTCCTCGATCATTCATGAGATAGCTAATCCGTCTCCAGCGGGAAACACACATAAATAAACTCTCTTTAGAAGGGATCTGATTGAAATGCATTCAGGGATCAACCCGTATGATCTACGGTCATTTTGCATAAGTTCCTGCACTAAGATTCCACTTTTCTACCGGAAAAAGACCAGAATTACGGATATTTGAAAAGGAAAGTTAGACTGTTTCGTAAGTAAACAAAATATTTTCCGTACCTTCAGAAAAAAAAACCCTTTCCAAACTTTCCTGGGAAAAATCCCGAAGATGTGAGGAGAATGTTAGTTTGAGAAAGGGAATCTTATGCAAAACGACGGTATGAGGGAGGTAGTCGAGGTATTCTCAAAAGATCGAAGAACTTTCTACCTTCAATTTTTAGAGTGACAAAAAGACCGAACCAGTTAGCACGTGCAAGCTTAATGGCTGGAATGACTTCAACGTTCGGTGATTTACAAAATACAATCGAAATTTTGAATCAGAAGTTAGATCGAAGATTGAAACCTGAAGAATATATTGTCCCCAGTGACCCACGTAAGCTTTCCTTTCTTGTTTTACTAAAAAAACTGGATATAGGATTGTCATAATTTTCTTAAGCACATTATATTTTTTGAAGGCACTTGGATGTTAACAATCTGAGGACAAATCTTGTTTCACTGAGATGTCTAGAATCGGATTGTTTTTATACGCATTTTTCTTGTACCTCCCCAGTCCTTCGTAACGATGCATGGTCCTTAAGAGTAGCTCTTTGCGTTAGCAGTGCAAAAATTATACTAAAGCCACACCAAGCACAGGTTCTGTTTAAGTACATGGCCAAATGGTCATTAAGAATGAGAAGAGATCTTTTAAAAGCTTTTGGAAGACCTTTGGCGTGTGTGTAGATGCACTGCTAATTAAAAGTATAACAAATTTTTATTCATCAAATTTCGCACCTAGAGCCACATTGCACCACTTTTTGATTTCACTGCTGGACGCTAGAATAAACCTTGAATGAGCAATATCAGAACCAACAAAATAGGTAACTTAGACCACCGGTTCCGTTTCACTCTGAAAAGAAATGAAGCTATTCTATTGGTTAAATTCATATTTTACGTCACTTTTAACCAATAGAATGGCTTTATTTCGCTTCAAGCGAAACGGAACCGTTACGTGAAAACATGGTCTAAGGGACTGGGTCTGAGTTCCCTCTGTATCAATTTTATTCCTTCGTTTCTTCATAGAATACTTAGAAGACCAACATATGAAGGTCAAAGAACTAAATATTCTTTCAAAGCAATTGGAACAGATTGGGGGAGCTGGATGGCTTGGTTCCAAAGGATTTGGTCTCGGTATTTATCGACATGAAGATGACCTAAGGGAAAATGCACTGAAAGGTAACTATTGTACAAATATTATATTCGAAAACATAAAACGAAAGAAAAGAGAGAAAAAAAGAAAAACATATAAGCGGGCAAGTCAAGACAGAAATTATTATCTGTCAATCAAAAAGGTAAATACTGTACAAATATACATGATAAGCACCATTCCAATGTCTTCCATGGATTCAACAGCTGATTGGTTAAAAGTGACATATTGACTGATTTTATGTCACTTACCACCAAACAGGATCCTGGCATAAAATTCTATTGGCTCTTAAACAATTGTTGAAATCACAGATTGAAGGATATTATTGTTTTGATTGAAAGTGCGCGAATCCGATTGGCTACCCTTATCAACGGCTTTTTTTGGCACGAAATTCAACAAATTAAAACTGTCATAAATTGTTGGGTCCGTGATGTAATGTCAGAAGACATTGCAATGGAGCATATTGTTTATTCTTTATTGACTTTCTCAACCTTGCAAGGAAATTAATCATGGGTAATCAGGATGTCTTAATACAGACCAGAAAACATCCTGCACATTTTCCAATGATGGAAGAAGAATCTCTCGAAACGAAACGTAAACGTAAATCTCGTAATCAAAGCCACGATAAACTTCCGATATAAATATCACTGGGTCGATTTAAACTCTAACTTATTTAGAGTAAATTTCTTGGGACCTGTCTCAAGGGACCTAGTATTTGCTTTGAATTTCAGTTGATTCTCTCTAACTCGATCTCAAAGGGGCCAAATTATAGAAAGATTCGAGTTAGAGATGGAAACTCAAACTACTCTCAGTGCCGTAGCAACTGGGGGGGGGATGCCCCCACCCCCAATATTTTTTTCAAAAATGATTATTTTGCAAAATGCAAAGTTTTTCTTCTTTTTTTATAATATGTTGTTTTTTCTCGAAAGCATTTTGTTTTGAGTGCATTTTCAAGCAATCTAGAGCTCAAATTTTCAACATTTTCACTAAACTTCAGCCCCCCCCAATATGAAAATGCTTCCTACGGTACTGACTCTCCAGCTCTCCTCCATGGGGATAAATATTTTATTTCGAATAACAAAAAGATTCTAATAATAGAGGTTTGAATTAGAGAGGGTTGTCTCTACAACCAAAAAAGTAGCTCCGCTCAAGGGGGTTTAAATTTAGAGTCTTTTTATAATCATCCTTTTTGACATTAAGATTAAATTGCTGTGTCACAGATCTGCTGGGCCTCCCACCAGACTGGAAAAAATTTGAACAAAATTTCCTTGGTGGGAAAGTAACATTACAATTTCAGTCCCACTAAGAAATTCACTTTGATTTTATCCCCACTTTTAAACCGTGCTCCAAAACCATCCTCACTGGAATTTTTGGCCTAGAAACAATAGAACTTCGACCCCCATTGAGATTTTTAATGGAGTATTTCATCCTCAATGTGAAAAGATTTTCACCGTCACCGGGGCTTTGAGACAGGGATGTGAAATTATATGTGGATAGCAGGACCATTATTTTTAATTTAAGACTTAACTTTTGCTGAATTCTGGAATCTCGAAAATTGTAAAAAGTAATAACATCTTCACACTGGTTTGTAGAGGTTAAAATACCAGCATATTGACAAAAAATAAGGCTAGATACCATCACCGTCTAATTTTAAAATACCGTTTTTCCGTCTCTTTTTGTCAAATCCCGTAATACTACCGTACTAAAAAAGAACCAATCCCGTCACACCGTAAAAGTACAACCCCCTTGTCAGATAATTTCTGTCTACCTTAGCACGTGACAAAGCAAAATTAACAAAATAATTCTTCGCGAATAGTGCAAAATACGTTAAATAATGTCCTTTCAAATGTCAAATATTTTTCTCTTTATCTTTTTACCTCAGTGCTACACAAGAGAAAAAACAACCTCTTTTTCCTTTCGACGGCTGCTCAAACACAAATTTTGTGAATTTATTTGGTCAGATCTGCTCTGTGAGCATAGAGGCGCGACTGATCCCGTCTATATTCTAAAAATGATATCTTTAACATTTCAGATAATGTTTCTATATCTGTCTACCTCTTAGTACGGGACACAGTAGAATTAACAAAATAATTCATCAAAATTTGAGTTCACCCAGCGAATGGTGATGTCCTTTAAAATGTCAAATACACCTTTTCGACCGTAGCTGCCAATTGCGGCACGGGCATTCTTTTGTCCGTTTTACCACCCTAAAACCATAGAAGAATAAAGAAAAGACATAGAAAAAGTTTAAAAAAGGATCGAATCGAGCTTAGGGTGGTAAATTAAAAAATAAAGTGGCGGGCACCTGACCACGCGACTACGGTTGAAGAGGTGTATTTTTTCTATATCTGTTTACAACTCAGCACGTGAAAAAGCACAACTAAAGAGTACACAACGACTTGAGCACCTGATGCATCTGGTGGCAGAACGTTTAGTTGGTTTATCACAACTCATGGAAGATCACCCGACAGTTTACGAAGAAACACAAGCTTCTGAAGAAGACCCTGTTATAAGGTGATAGACATTTTCATAAATTACATCACGAGCAACACTTACCTGTTATAAGGTAATATCTGGATACCTAGAAAAGATTCAACCAAAGGATTAGAATAGGTGGATTTAGATGTTTGTTTTTAAATAAGTGTGATATCTCTAAATGGTTCTTCGCACCACCGTCATTTTACATAAGACTCTCATTCACCCACTAAGATTCAATCGGATTTTCTATAGGAAAAGGACCAGGACTTTAGGTAGTTGAAAAATGAGCTTCGGAAAGTTAGACCTTTTCATAAATTACGTCACGAACAACATTCACCTCGTTTTCAAAATAATTGTCATGGTCATTGATTCTCAGAAGAGTTCATAAGAAATTCTTTCTATTCAAATAACTAACACATCTTGGTGTTACATCGAAACGGTTGAACTCAAAATAATTTATAAAAAGGCCTATCTGTCGACCACCGGGATTTTTTCCTGAATTTTCCTGGATTTTTCCGCTATTTTTCCCGGGATAACCGAAATGAGATTGGAGAGGGTACGCTCATTTTGATATTTTACAGTTTTTGAGTAATAACAATAACATTCATTTTTGAAGCCTTTGAATGCTCTTAACTTTTTTGAGTTTTAAGCCTAAAAATGTTCTTAAAATGTTCTCAATCTCACCATTTTGTGAGTAATGTATTGCAATATTTTAAGATATTGGTGTTTTAAAGTCTATAGGGCCTTAAGATGCACTTATTATTTTGACCACAGAGGCCTCGTGTCCTAATAAAATGCTTACACCCTACCGTTCTGTTCGAGTATGATCACCAGACTTTATGATATCTGTGTGTCGCGTACACATGATCAACAACGACTAGAGTAGTGCTCGAGGAATTCATGCTTCGAAAAGAAGTAAGTCATATTCCGATAACCTGAAGGTTTAATATCTAACTTCTATCCATTTATAATAAATGATGGTATTTCAAAAACATTAGGTCCAACAGGTGGAGAAATAATTGTCTATCTTTTTCATTAGACAAGCTGAAGAGAAGCTGATGTACAGACAACAAGTAATCCAAAAACAAATGGCTTTAATTCAAATGAGTTTGCATACGTTAGCATCCTCCATTGCTGAAATGGAATCTGACAGAAATAAGGTATACTTTTTTGATTTTCAATTGTGGTCAATTTTCCATAATGTATGAGTTTGTATTTATTCCAGTCCTGGATGCCTACTTCCCCTTTCTTAGTTCATTCAATCCCCAGCAATACTGTACCCAGTCCTTTAGTTTGTGTTACCTTACCGGCCAAAACTTAGTCGGCCCTAAGTGACTAAATTTTAGCTTGGTGACTTTGGGCCGACTAAAAATTTAGAAATGGCCGAAACTTAATTATCAGTCGGCCCTTAGTGACTAAATTTTGACAAGGTGATTAAAATTAGGGCCGGCTAATATTTAAGGCCGACTAAGTTTTGGCCGAAAAGTTATATGATTTTGACAGTGCACCCGACAAATACAAAGTTCCAAAATCAAACAGTGGGATCAATTTCCAGCCTCGTGTTCTTATAAAATTGTTCTTATAAAAAAAGCGTGTTGTCGGGCAAGTATCTTTGGGTACACCATTAGTTACTCTTTTTTATAGGTTTCGGCATCAACATTAGCCAAAGCGCCACAATTTATCAAATTGGTCCAAGCAGTGCTTGGCAAAGTTGCAGCAACATTCAAAGGGCTATCTTCACACCAGAATAGCGCTGGAGATCATTTAGTAAGTATCAATTTATCTGAGAAATTATCATAATTTTGCTTGGTGTTTTATATATTTCACGTTTATCGCTTCGTAGTACACTCTGTGCGCATTATCTGTTTGATAAAAAATTCCCGTACAGAGCCTCTACGATGAAGTAATATTTATAAATAACAATAATTCTCTTATCGTCTCCCTTCTCTCACCAGCACTCCATCGCAGTGGTCGGTTTGAAAAATCTCAAATAAGAAAAGACAATTACAACAAACCCTCTACCGCAATGAATTTTGAAATTAGCCGTTGATATCGGGTCTGTGTACAGACAAGGTGTTTTAATTCTAATACTCAAATCACAACGGCAGTTACAGAAGGTCCTTGAAGGAATACTGGTAGACATCCTTCCATCATGAATTTTGAGTGCCTTATTAGACCACTGTTGAATTTGTCAAGATCTAATGTCCTTACATTCCCGTAACATCTATAAAATTTATTCCACTCGGAATTCCGTTTTACAACTTTTTCAAATGGAGCTCAGGTTCAAAGGGTTCAAAACATTCGATTTTTTGACGTCACTTTAAACTTTCGCAGTTCTAGCGAGCACCTCACTAACAACCGGGACTTTTCATCCCGTTTCTTTTTGCAGGAGCTTCGAAAGTTAAAATTGACGTGAAAAAATGGAATGTTTTAAGCTCGAGAACCTGGGCTCTAAACATTCGAAAAAGTCAGTGGAATAGACGTTAATTGCGTACATAAAACGGGGTTGACGTCTAGTATATATCTCAGCTCCTGCAGTAGGAAAAAATCGAATTTTTTTCAATACACTTGGAAAGCTTCTTTTTTCGAAAATCGTCAAAGTTTAACTCGCCAAGAAACAGAATGAAAAATCCCGGTTTTTAGAGAGGTACTTGCAAATATTCCCGTAGATTTCTTGCTGATTATAGATAAGCTGTTCCTCCCATTAAACCTATCCTCAAAAGTTATAACGGCTAGCTTTATATTTTCATTTTAAAGGTCCAATCATTCGATCAACACGTCACGAACGCGGGGAGCCTTGGTGATAACTTGTTATCAGCTGGTCAAACTATCGATACAAAACTTCAACCATTGAGAATGAATGATGAAGGCGGTGTCAAAGGTCTGAGTTTTTTTTATCATCTTGTATGAATAATAAAGTTTAAAGGGATAATCAGATGGTTTGAGATATTTAGACTATAGAAACCTTCTGTGGTCCTTAGTAAAACCTCAATGCATTACGTTGAAATTCTGTAACTTAAATATCTCGACTTTGGAAAATATTTAGGCAAAAATATTTTGAGGTTTTGCTAAGGACAATAGAAGGATCCCACATGCCAAATATTACAAACCATTTGATTATCCCATTAAGACTGCATTCAAAAGACTGATTCGAAGTCGTAGTCCCCCTTCTATCCTAAGGCAAGTTGGGAGGGTACCACTCTTACCCTTTGACCTGTCTCTTTAGTTTTCATTAAGCAGAAAGACATCAAGGTTGTTTTTTTACTGACTTCAAATCCGTACTCAGACTTTTTCACTTTTCTCGTTTATAAAAAGCCACATCCTCGCGAAGAAGGGCAAAGACAGCTGAAAATGACCAAAAACAGTCACTTAATGTAGGTTTTATTAATTTCTTCTTTCAGGCCTGGTGCAGGACCTTGCTTCAAGTTATGGTAGAGTTGCAACAGGGAACCCATTTGTTGGCGCTCCTTTTGGTATTGTTGGCGCAAATGAGCCAGTACCTCAAGAAAGTATCCCACAGCTTGCTGCCAGCATCGCTTCCATTCCCGTGGCAGGAGAACATTTGCTCGATACAAACCGTATCACGGCGGGGACGTCAAGTGGAAACGCTTTTGCAGCCACGGCAATTGATAAATATTTGGAAGGAAATCCCGCTAATTTCGGACATGCTGGTTTTGGGGTGGTGTCTGGAAATTTGGGCGGCTCTCTTGGCTTGGGCGGTATTGGTGGTATTGATGGCGGTAACGCCCTAGTTTTAAATGAAACCATCAGATCTAAAAGATATTTCCGGAATCCGAAATGGAATAGATTTCGATTGAAAAAATTACGACATTGAATACACTATTTATCGATATATGGAATTTTTTTGTATATAAATTAAACACTTTCTTTAAAAAAATTTGAATAGTTTTAAAACCTTAAAAAATGTTTTTATATGTAATATTACAATACTAAATTCACTTAATAGTGCATACCCAGAAAGGTTTTCATATTCACAATAAAGTAATTTCCTTCTTAGGAATCCCTGGTACCTGCTACCCAATGAAATTCAAGGAAATTTGGTCACACTACTCCAGTTTTTGGATTAATCTTGTATTAAAAAGAAAGTCGTATTTTTCAAATCCGTCCCTGGCGGTTTGTCAAGTTCAACGACATACAGAGGCGTAAGTGTAACATGATTTACTACACTCTGTCTCAACGGCACGCTAGAAATCAGATCAGTGAGGATGGGAGGTTTACGATATGTCGCTTCCAGCTAAACAATCCTAGTGCTAGTGGGGATGGTTTAGAAGTGCAATTTTTATTCAACTTCCAATTAAGATAATATCATACTATGTACTAGGGTTGTAGTCTAACAGGTATAAAGCGCCCGACTTCTCTTAATGGTACCGATTTGACCAAACTTCAATCTTTCAAGGTTAAAGGCTGAAACTTTCCTATTTTTCCTACTTTTCGTAGCACTGAAATTAAATTTTCTGTTTTTATTTTTCCAAGTTCCAAAAGACACCCTTCAAGGTGGCGGCATATACCCACCCTTCAACTGCCTAAATACTGGAATAGCATAATGAACTCTTTCCCAGTGAGGATAGAGTGTGTTTTTTCACAGCAGTGAACGAAAATTCTAGGTAATCTTTCCAGTGGGGATTTGATTTATGTAGCTCTGGGGGTAGTAGGTTTGCAGAAACACAGGTATGTCCGTGCCAAAGTTCGAAAATCGACGCTTAGACTTAGAGAGACCGAATTTTGAAAATTTTTTGTTGGATTTTTGACGTTTTTGCCACCCTTAGAGGGACTATTTCTACAAAATTTCTGCCAAAATTTTCAAGTTTTAGTCTAAATTCAAGAATGACCCTTTAAGGGAGTCGATTTTTTATATTCGTAATTTTGGAACCCTTACATAGGCTAAAACTGCTTTTTAATTAATTTTGTAACTCTTTCGGCCGACTTTCGAGGTGGTGAAAAGACGGAACCCTTATGACTCGCACATACCCGACATCCATTTTACCTAAGCACTCCAACCGGCAGCTGTTAGAAGAAAACTTATATTGATATATTGACAAATTTATCAATGACGTATACAAAATATGCAGCTTATTCAAAAATGTTGTCATTTGAATAAATTCGGTTTAGAAAAAAAAGCTGATGAATTATCCAACAAATTTGTAATAAAAATTTATAAATTAAAATGATTTTAAAATAATAACAACGTTTAAAACACAAGCTTTGCATGTTTTAAAAAATGAACAAGGAACCATTTCAGATTATTGGCTTATACCATACAAAATCTATCCCTGAAAATTAATATTTCAAATGCATCTTTGACCTATAAAAATGAATTATTAAATTTCAATGAATATACCATATGAATAAGATGCTCTAAATTTTTAATATTTCTTTCATCTTTATATCTTTTAGTGTATGATAAGTCATTTGTGCTTTTTCCTATGTCTTCTTCGACTCTGTTTACTACAAGGAAAAAGACGCTGACTCTATTGGGGAAAGAGATAGAATTTAGTTTTTTAAGAGTTTGTAGTTTCTAAATTGTATCCCGGATTCCTCTGGATTGTAGCTGGATTATTTTTGACTTTCAACTCAGATAATATTTGGATTCCTCTTGATTGCCACATTATTTTGGATTCTCTTTTAATTTCAACTGGATTGTTTTTGGATTGTTCTCGATTTTTGCTGGAGTGCTGTTGGATTGCCTTCAATTTCAACTGGATTTTTTTGAGCTCACATCTATTGCAACTGGACTTTTCGGGTTTCTCTCAAATTCAACTTGATTGTTTGTGGATTCCCTTCGATTTCAATTGGATTGTTCTTGGATTGCTCTCAATTTCAACTTGATTGTCTTCGGATTCCTATCGAACTCCACTGGATTTTTTTTTATACTCATTCGATTTCAACTATATTGCATTTGGATTTCTTATCCTTCTCAACTGGATTACATTCAAATTCATCTTGATTTGTAGCTTGCGTCTCCGGACAGATCAGGATTGTCAACATTGATTTTTATGATAACAAGACATAAGCAAAACTTAAAATTTGTTTTTAAAACGACGCTTGTTTTGCTACAGAATTTTGGAATGAAGAGATAACATTTTTGAGAAGTTTCAAAATTATTTAGAAAAATAAGAAATTTGTTTAGAAAAACATTGACCTAATTTTAGACTTGAGACAGATTTAAATTGAAGCTTAAAGGTGACGAGAGTTCTTTAGGAGCTGCGACGATACACAGTCGATGATTGGAATTTCATATCATTATTAAAATAATTTTGTTACTTGCTACCATATCTATACTGGCAGAGTAGAATCAAAAAATCGTTTGAAACAACACTAGAGCGTCTACACTTGTTAGACTGAAGAACAAATTTATATCGTATTGAAAATGGAAATTTTATGATATCATTCAATAAAACTTAGCAAAAAAACTTGTAGAAAAAAGAACAAATCACTTTACTGGAATATAATAAAAAAGGACACAGATCAATAAAATGCCAGCAACATCAAAATTCAAGATCCCATATCAAGATAATGTCAACCGTTTATCGAGACAACCTTCTATAGGTTCCAGTCTTAAAGATAAAACAGACTTAGAAACGAGAACTGGTATCACAGAGGAGCTAAGTATAGACTGCCGGCCTTCATACCAAATAGTTCAAGTTGAAAGACACCATTATTCGATGATCAAATATACTAAAATGGTTACAAATGTTACTTTTAAATAGTTTTGGTTTTGAATTTTAATCCTCTATTTTGTACATTTTTAAATCTACTAGTTCGTTTATGACAAAAATTATTCTATTAAAGTTCGAAATTGGTTTCAAGTCTAGATTGTTTTTGTAAATTCTGATAAACGATATATTTAAGCAAATTAGACAAGAAACTTTTTTCGCTGATTGAAATTTTAAACTGTAATCCGTGTTTCACAGATTTAGAAATGAGTTTACTATAACACATCCATCTCAGCCAGAGCCGATAATAGACCCTGCGCGGGCAAGCAAAACAGAGATCAGTGTACGCTTAAAGCGAACTGAATTTAGTTTTAGTTGACTTATTGTAATTTCAAGCTCGAATGGGAAGATCCAACAATAAGAGAGCGTGTTTTACGATGCCTTCTACTTGTAGGGGACTGAAAACTAGTTTTAACCGTTTATATTCGAATGAAAAAAGTTCAATATTCGAAAAGTGGACTGGGAGACTGTTCATCTTACGTTTCCAGATCATCTAAAAAGAACGACAAATAACTATTAAAAAGCGACAAAAAGAACGACAAATTTTTAAAGAACGACACATATTTCGCCGTCCTGCCACCCCTAGAACTCATTCCTCTTTGATTCTTACGGGAATTAACTGCATGTGGTTGAAAAGAACGGCAAATTACGCATGCGTATTAGTCTCTATTTGGGTGAGCTGGAAACATTACATGAACTAACTCCTGGACCTCCAAAACCTTCACTCCGAAAAGAAACCCATAGGAAAATTATTTTTTTGCATATATAAGCTACTTCTAATTTCCTTGGAAAATTATTTTCTTACTTTTCTTGGTTTTTGTACGGCAAAAAGGGGAAAATACGGACTCTTAAAGAGATTGGCTATTGTATGAACCCTTATGTATGAACGTTCAAATATTTTGAACCCTTCGGACGTTCTTAATTTTTTTAGTTTTAAGCCTAAAAATGTCTTAAACATGTTCTTATTTTCAAGATTTCGTGAGTGACTTTCCCTACGAAATTTGGTAATTTAGTGTCTGAGAAGCCCCATGTTCTTATATGATTTGTTCTTATAAGAATATGTACTTAAGCCCCCTCCCTCCTCCTGGATAACCATAAGAGAGTTTATGTATTTGCACTTTTGAGGACGGTAGAGTGACTGAAGCGATTTGGAAAAACCCCCAGTTCTGACCCACAAAATTGAGGACGGTAAAAGTGCTGATTTACAGTTATCCTCAACTGGTTAGGATCTAATCAAATTAAAACCTTACTGTCTCGGTCGCAGAAAAACACACATACGTAAACCCAGTATATTTTTGAAAAGGAAAGTCTTTTGAAGCTTAAGATTGTTACTAATTATTATAGAAAAATAGAAAACGAATACTTTTTGAAAAATATATATACAATGCAATGCAAATATCCAAAAAAAATAATTATTAAAAAAATGTCTTTTTATATGAAACAGAGAGACATCTCTTAACTATATACAATGCCAATGGTCAGACCATATCTCAATGCTAAATCTACTACGGAATTGACAGTTTCTTTCCAAGTATCTGAGTATCTTCAAGACATAATTACACTCCTGTTTCACAGACCCGCTGGGACCCCAACGCCACTGAAAAATTTGGCACAAATATCGTAACGGTAGGAAAATACCTGAGAATTTCAGCCCCATTGAGAAATCGACTTTCATTTCATTCGATGCAAATATGCTGTCCAAAACCATCCCCACTGGATATGTTAATCTTGGGAACAATATAATTTCTATCCCCATTGGGATTTCGATGAAAATTTTTATCCCCATTGTGGGAAAGAGGTTCCAACGGGGCTATGAGACAGGGGTGTATAATTCAATGATACTTTGGCGATGGCTCAATGGTCTTTGAGTATCGCTGAGAAACGATTTAATGATACTTTGGCGATGACTCAATGGTATTTTAGAATCCTTGTTTACTTCTTGATTTACAATATCCTTGTATCACTCTTACCGTGTCTGAGTTTTATTACATGGTGTACAATTTACAAATTCATGATATTTATGACTTAATGTTTTCTACGGAAATACCCCGGTTTTTGCCAGTAGTGGTGAGTTTTAGCTAGAGAAAAGTTGTTCAAAACTTGCCACTACTTACACAAACTGGGGTCTTTCCGTAGAAAATATTACGTCATGAATATCATGAATTACTCAGATGACACTTTTCTTCGTAGTCTCTGTGCAGTATATTCTTTCTCTCTTGGTTACATTTTTTGTTCAGCAGCATAATCTCTGATATCTCCCCGCTGCGTGCATTCAAGAACACCTTCAAAAACATCATTGTTCATTCTGACCTTTAACACAATACTATCTCTCGAAGATTCAACAACATCAACAGAAAATCTAGACACAGATTGTGTATCCAGTCTAGGCGATTTAGGTTGTGATCCCGATGTTCCTGTATCGGTATCATCGTCCAATTCTTCATGGACTCCTCTTTTACGACTATGAATCGAAGGTGGAAGACGCCGATGGTGATCCCGATGATTGCGATCGGAAGAAGGTGGAGTAGATGATCGTAAAACGATATCGTTGTTTGAGGATGGTGATGAGCCCCCAGTATCTCTGTGTGGTGAATAGCGATTCTGTAAATAAGATAAGATTGAAATGATAGAGTAAGTAGAATATCTACCATAATATTTATCGATGTATAGTTAGAGAAAGGCCTATTCAGGCGGGATTCAGGCACGGCGGAACAACCATTAAAGTGGGGAGGCTGAAAGCTCAAAATGAGATAAGATTTTCTAGGAATTTGAGAAAAATATCTCATTTGCTCAAAAGCTGGAAGGCTGAAGTCTCCCTAGTCTCCCTGCTTTCTCCGGGCCTACGTCTATTGGCATAGTGGTTATCATCCTTGACTCCCACTTGGGAGGCCCGATTTCGAAATCCACCTAATCATGATATGCACCATTGCAATGTCTTCCGTTCCACCCAATAGCCGATTGGTTGAAAGTGACGTATTGTGACTGATTTTACGTCACTTCCAACCAATGAGCTATTGGCTCCGTGACGTAATGTCAGAAGACATTGCAGTGGTGCATATCATGAATTAGTATTTTTATTGACGTCTATTTACAAAAAGAAGAAGTGACGTAAAAAGTAGAGCGACTTAGATAATCGACTTTTCAAAGAAAATTATATCTAAAAGTTTTTGATAGGGCAGAACCAGTGGCATGAAAAATTGGAAACATATGAAAGAAAGATATATCAAAACATAAAATACTAATTTTCTATTACAGTTGAGTCTACATAACTTGAACACACACAGGAACGCAAATTTGTTCGAGGTAAAGAAATTTCGAGTTACGGAGCAAAGTATATAAAGCATTGACCACAAAAGTTGTTCGAGTTAAGGAGACTTTCGAGATATGGAGGTCCGAGTTCAGAGTTGATTTAGGCAGAGCAATGCAATGCAAAGCAATGTTAAACAGAAGGAACCATAGAACTTATACCAAGGAGACATCCGAGTTATAGAGGTTCGAGTTTAAGACACTCAACTGTTTCTTGGAATCGATTAAAGACAATAAACTCACCCGATCGGTTTTGGAAAAAGTTGGTCTTTCATTGAATTGGTCATCTCTTTGTTTTACTCTCATCATATTTTCTCTGGAGTGTTCATCACGTCGTTCCCTATAATAATCATCATTTCCCCTTCGGTGGTCATTGGAAGATGATTTCGATGTTTGTTGATGTTGTCTATAAGCTGGATTCTGTTGCTGGTGGATTGATAGGTGCTGGGGGACGTGATCATTCATCTGTGACATCTGTTCTGGTAAGATGGATGCTTCATTGAATAGTATTGATTTGTTAACTTGTTTCTTGACTTTGTAACATTCGAATTGATACAGGAGGCGAATATACCTAGCAATTTTTTAAAATATCAGTTTTAGTTTAATACGAGCTTTCGCTTTTTCCATTTCATGGATATAGATATTATTAATTTTTTTGGTGAAAAAGTCAGCTAGAGATATTCTTAAGTCATTCCTAGGTTGGGAACTCCAGTAAACTAAAACATGCAATGCATACTTTAAATAAACAATTATAATTTTTGTGGAATTCTGGAGCTTTGCTGGGAGATAATTTGGTAATTTACAGTTCAAAAAGCAAGGCGAGTTTGGGTTCAGTTGCCAAATTCTATGGTGGTGGTAATCATAGCACACTCATAAGTTTCAGGACAATTTCGTCATGAATATTCAAATGATGGAAATATTCAAATTAAATACTTGAATACTGCCATTATCCAAGCTTAGTATAAAAACTGGCAAACATACTTTAATTTCAGCGTGAACGCCCCACTGGTCATCGTTCTCGGCAATTCCAATTCTCTGGCTATTTGGCTCCACATTCTATTTTTCATCGTCTGTAAGAAAAAAAATTCGAAATTCAGTTTCACATTGATTTATATTATAGATAAATAAATTCTGCATGTTTGTTTAAAGCCCTGAAGACCCAGCTGACACACACCGTTTTTCCAAAGTTCACCTAGCGTTATATGGACGTTGTGAACATTAAATAAACGTTGAAACAACGTTATGTGCTAGCGAGGGAAGCTAGATGTGGAACTATTGATGAAGCCACTTAAGGTTTTTTCTTGCTTGGGAAAATTTAAAGATTTATGAATAGCCTTTCGAGACTTTAACTCATTTTATTTCGCTATATAACTTTTTCTGTTGATTTCAAATATTCTGGACGTTTTATGCATCTAACCAACGAAAAGCCGTTAATCATTCTCATTACCTATCGACTGTGAAATTGCGCTTAATTAAACCTTTCCTGCAATCAATGCCTTATTACACTCATGCGTCACAGACCCGGTGGACCCCCCGCTTCGATGGAAAAATAGCCCAAAAAATCGTCCCCGGTGGAAAAAATACCCCACTGGGAAATTGCCAGACTCCAAAACCATCCCCACTTTTGAGCTGGAAACAATATATTTTCTATCCCCAATAGGATTTCGATAAAAATTTTCATCCCCACTGAGGGAAAAGGTTCCACCGGGGCACTGAGACAGGGATGTCTTATTCAAAGAAAATTTATTCCCAGAATTAAAGAGCGGCCCTTGTAATAAAAAGTGAAAATTTGAAAGTTGAGGGAGCTGGCACACAACGTTGTTTCAACGTTTATCTAACGTTCACAACGTCCATTTAACGTTTATCTAACGTTCACAACAACGTTGTGTGCCAGCTGGGGAGGGAGTTACTTACCTGTTCAAAGCCACCGTACTTTTGAACGATGCTATACAGTAAAAACACGTCTAAAGGTTTTCGGGCGATAACGGGAATCTTGCAATAAAGGCCTGCGAAGGAAAAAACAAATACTTACATTATGATGAAAATAAGAACATGCTAAGAACATTTTTAAGCTTGAAACTCAAAAAGTTAAAAGCGCATCAAAAGACTTCAAAAATTTTTGGATGTTCTCATAAAAAAATACGTATAGTTTAAGAATGAATAGATAGATAGTTACCATGAGTTCTTCTATAGCTGAAAAATTCGTCCAGAAATATTTGACGTTGCGGGTTCTTATCCAGATTGTAAAGCTGTAAAGAAAACAAAGTAATGCTTATAGAGGTTTTTCATGTTTTCATGTAATTTCCGCCATTATGGAAGCAAACATTCGAATCTGTAGACGAGATCGCTCGCACAAATCGAACGTTTGCTTCCATAATGGCGGAAACTAACTTTACAAAGTTTTCGTTAGAGGAGACATGCCCAGTGCGTAATTTTTGCTGACATCATCAATATGTGCTTTTCGATACGGCAAGAGGGAATAATATCCAGATCGTACCTAGTAGGGTTGGGTCTAGGTTGGGTTGGGGTGCGGTCAAGTATCAAGAAAAAGGCTTGGGAACTGGCTACTTGGAGAATCTTTATAGGTAATAAAATTTACTACAGACAGGATTTTACGACAATTCAATAATCATCACCTACTTCTTATTGAAATTTAGAGTTTATAGGTTTTGTTTTTAGATAATTGTTCCCGTTTTTATATCAGACACATATTTCATATCAGGACAGTGTCTGCATATTGTTATATTATGCTGATATAAACAAGTAAGTTTATTTTCCCCTTTCTGGCCAATCTTGCTCCACATTCATGTCAATCTAATGTGACAAAGCTTGTAAATTAAAATTGATGAATTTTGTCTAAAAACAAATCCTTTAAAGTCTGACTTTTAATGTAACACTTTAGAGTTTTAACCTTAGGATCTCGGGATCCTAAAGCCTAAAAATGCTCCAATGATAATTTTAATCAAATTTCCCCGGATATGTTTTTGTTTCCCCAATTTTCTCAAAATTTTCACAATTTTCCCCAAAATTTTCCCGATTTTCCCCATAATTTTCCTGATCAGGATTGCTTAAGTGTTGAATCATTTTGTCGGTCGAGGAGGAGGGGAGCTAAATTGCACTAATTAATTCAGATAATTGCTTGGGTAGAGTAATCGAACCATATAACCACCTACATATTGAGAAACTTTTAATTCCTTAATAATCGCATGCTTACATTCTCGGCTTTCTTTGAAGTCTCTCCCAGAATAGAGAAAGGGAGACACACAAAATGATTTTTTTCCACAAATTATGAAATGTTATGATGATAATCCATATAAATTATGTTTGCATCCTGTGTCACTTAGCAACCGTTTACTCCTGGTTACAGTTTTAGTGTAACAAAGGTTTTTTGTTACCAGGATGCGGCTAAAATCTGATATTATCTTTTTCTATTATAATCACCACTTGCAATTTAATTATCTGCTATTACTTATTACTCCAAAGTACCGTCGTTTTTTATAAGTTTCCTTTTTTCCGCACTAACATTCTTATTGTCACTTTTCTGAGATTTTCCGCTATTTTTCCTGGGATAACCGGCAAACGATTGGAAAAGTTTTGTTGTTAGTTACAAGCCATTGCAGTTCTCT
Source organism: Clytia hemisphaerica (assembly GCF_902728285.1). Taxonomy (NCBI): domain Eukaryota; kingdom Metazoa; phylum Cnidaria; class Hydrozoa; order Leptothecata; family Clytiidae; genus Clytia; species Clytia hemisphaerica. The sequence continues at coordinate 1,179,191 of NW_027103394.1, forward strand.
CGGAGGGAAATGATTGAAATTTTTCCTGTCTCTGCAATAAACGGGGTAATGTTTTATGATCGTAATTTTATTTTTGGTGGTAAAATATCTTATACAGTCAAATCTTTTCTAATTCGATCCTCTATTAACCGAATTGTTATATAATTCAAACTACAATATCGATCTCCTTAGCTGAAAAGTGGTTCAAATTCACCTCTGTAATTCGTATCTTGGTCCCTTATAGATCGAATTAGAGGGAGTCAATTGTAAATCTTTTAACCATGCCGATATAAACCAGGGCCGTAATTAAGTAATCGACTGCTGGAGGCAGTTTCTTTAATAGTGGTACGCTAATCTCGTTTTGCCTTGGCTCATTACTTTGTCTACCATTCACTTTCGGTTTTTTTAACTAGATTAGCCAGGTGTTTCTCTTTTTTTTCCCTGAATGTCTTTTATTCGGAATTGAATAATCGAGACATGAAAAATGACTATATTGTAATCTGTTTTCAATGAATAATCTAACATGTGCTGGAGATGACATGTAGGCGTTAATACTGTGTGCGCGCTCTTTCGCGAGCTTCATGCGATGCGATGCATGATGGAAGGTGGTCGTTTCAGTGTGGTTTACATCCACACTGTGACCTAGTAGTTATAACACGGTACCGAGTACAATATGCCGAGTACAATCTTGTTCAGAGTTTTCTATATTTTCCTCACCGGCCTCGGAAAATATGATGAAAATCTGAACTCGAAAAATATATCCAATATTGTACGATTAATAAAAGTGTGCATCAACTTGAAAAATATTAAGAAACTTTCTCTCTCCATTTGTGCCTCTGTTTTTGTTTTGTTTTTCTCTTCCAATTTTTTGGTGAAATCAACATCAAAACATTCGAGAAAAGAATCGAATGGTCATTAAAAAGATCAAAACATTAGTTTCATAAACACTTTTAGAAAGTTGTTGTGTATTGGAAGCGAAAAAGAAACCTAGAAGGGTAAAATTGTACAAAATATGATATCTCGCTTACCAGAACCCTTTTTGAATGCGTTCTTGTATTTGCACGGTACAATATGAAATACAGCATTTATGTACGCGTTTTTAGCCAATCATATTGTTCATGTTTTTCATGTTGATGATAAATTAACAAAAGCTTACCTTTTTGATATTCTCTTCATATAGCCAGACTTTTTCAGCTGCATCACCACCAGTTGTTTTATAAGCACCTTCAAAGCGATGTTCTCTTACCGGTGGTGGCTCAACAATTGTGTTCCGTTTTAAAGACTCATCTGGTCTTGAAAATTGTCTTTTTATGGTTGAATGCTCAATACTTTCGTGAGGCGAGCCACTACTTCTTTGCGATGAAGATTGGCGATCATATTTTGATAAATCGGGGTTACTTCTTCTAGTTTCATTACTATAAAAGCCAGGAGATTTCGGTGATTGGCTGTCCGCATCTAAGTTTAGTTCTTGATCGATGCGTCTTCGTGGGTCAGGACTTTGTCTTGTCTGATAGCTCTCATAATAATGCTGACCACGCTGTTCAGGCTCCTCGTTTATAAGTGTCACCTTAGAAGCAGGGAATCTGGAAGGTGATTCAGGCTCATCATCCCAGTCTTCTAGTGATGAACGACTTTCAGCAGTTTGATTCTCTGATGGATATCTCCGATACGATGTTGATGAATGTCTTGGGTAACCAGAAGGAGACGCAGACTCTGGTCTTGGATATCCTAGATATATAAAGATAAGATATTATTATCTAGTGCTGTATTTAATGAGAGAATGTAACTGCATCAGCCTATTACTCTAAACGGGGCAAGTTTCTTGCAGATTTTTCAAGGGGTAGGGGTGCAAAAATGGGTCTTAACAGGGATTAATACAAGTTTGTTACAAGAACATTTAACATTTTTTATACCTTCCGTCGTTCTTTACTTTTGCCTGAAAATTTTCTTAAACTGTTCTTAATTTTACCAAAATTTATGCAGGTAAACAAATCATTTTTGAATTGAACTGAATTGAATTGAAGAACGTGCATATAAAATTTCACGAAATTCAAGAATTCTCAGAAAAGAGTACACATGCTGCTTAAGAACAAATTATATAAGAACATAAGGCATCGATGGCCAATATACTAACAGCAAGTACAGTAAGAGCATTTTGAACCTTTGCAAACTCGAAAACACCCAATTTCTTAAGAAATCGCACAAAATCACTTCTAAAATGGTGAAAAAAATTGAATTACACGTTAAGAACATTTTTAAGCTTTAAAATAAAAAGCTAAGGGCAACCTAAGGCTCAAAAAATCTTTGGATGTTCTTTTAACGGAGAAAAGTGTAATCACCTACCAGTCGGGGAAACATCGTCAATAACTTCGTTTTTAATGGTCATTGTTGTCAATTCGATTTTTTGTTCTTCGTCTTTTTGATTTAGTTTTTCTTCAGATTCACCGGCCATGGAAATTTATTTATTCCATTGGGGTAAGTTGTTGGTGATGTCGTCTGAGGTCCAACTGATAGTTTTAGTATCAATGTTTAGCAAAAATGTTGCATATGTGGTTGGATGTTAGTTTTGCTGGCTGTTTTGATGATACTATTGCTGGACTTGCTACAAGTTGTTGATGTCGCTGATGTTAATACTGCTAGTGTTTCTTCCAATGTTGTTGTTGCTGTTATTTTCTTTAAGATCTGGTTGGCTGTGAAATTTCTTAGACAGTTAGTCCCAACCTATGTTGATTAATGTAGCGTTGTCTGAAAAGTAACGGAAAAGCTAAATTTGAAAGCTACATATATTCTAGACAGGAGACCCGTCTTGTATTTTGATAATCTGACATATGCAGGACGGGTATGAGCTGTGAGGCAGATTTCTGCCTCAAAAGATTTACACTGGGAAATTCGAATTTAGCGCTGTCTTCACTTACTAAAATAAAAACCAAATTTTCGGCACTAGCACTTTCTCTGAGAATGTGTGACCAGTAAAATAATAACAAAATTTGATTGGTTATGTTTTCAACCGTCATTAGGATCTGGGAAATTCAAACTCCCAGCCCAAACCATGCTATATCTTTCGCCATCAGTATATGAAATAAGAAATCATAGCATGGATCCCCAGGCTACAAATATTCTTGCAAGTTTTCTTCAGCCAAAGACTCTGGATAACAAATACAGGGTGTCCTGAAAAAAAGTATCGAGTTCGAACATGATTCTGAGTAAAAGGTTGTTGCGTGTGTTTAAAAAAATGTAAGAAAATGTATACCAACACAATAATTGTTTTTACAACAGTCATTGTGATTAAAAAGAACTTCCTATACAATTTCTTGGCGTTAAAGTTATTGAGAATTGTTTTTTTGTAAAAGTTATTCATAAAAGATGTCTCATGACAATTACTATGACACAGAGATAAACATTTCAAATTTTATGAAACACACACAAGAAATTTCTTTCTATAGAAGTGGTACGAATTGATACCTTTATTCGGGACACCCTGTATAAACGTATATAAAAATCAAATAAAAAATAACCGTAAAAAATGACACTGAAGCGTGTATATCATCTCTATCACGTTTAAGAAAGCAATTATCGAAGAATCACACACATAGCATCAGGGTCATCAGGGTCATTGTATGCAATACAAAAAGAAAAGAAAACAATGTGACAAAATAATGAAGAGATGATGATAATTGATTGTCTTAATTTAACTACCATGGTTATTCTGATTATCAAGAAAATTCGAGGAAAATAAATGTCTTCTATGATAGCTTTTTCCTTGTTCTGGTCTTTTGTTTTAATAACTATTTTCCTGCTCAACTGGCTATACTAATTAAAAGTGAAGTCTCATACACATTTTATCTTTTATTAGAACCCAGTTTATAAGAACCATTCAGGCTGAAATTCGACGAAAAATTAAGAACGTCATAAGAACATGCCCAGCCTCAGTTTGGAAAAAATGACAAGAAACTACAATTTTTCCTCTTTTCAAGCAGTTTTAACCGAACTTAGAGATGGATTTTCCAAAATCGTGAGTCAATATTGTCTAAATTTTACCAATTTTAAGTGCTCTTTATTTTTGCATGATATTGTCGATTCAGAATAGTCTGAAAAATTAAGAACGCATTTAAGAACATTTTAGACTGAAAACTGCCAAAAAAATAATCTTATCCAGGCTCAGTCAAATTTTAGGTGTTCTAATAAGAAAAACATGTACACATTTTTCAAGGTAATTACAGGGTAATGAAGCTTATCCTTGGTTTTTACTATTTTTAGAAAACTATCTAAAGTCTATTCCAAAAAAATGAGATTTGCTTTGAGGTAAAAAAATATATGACTAGTACGGTAATACCTCCTCATTGTAAAGAAAATCTTAAGCAGATCAATATAACCTTTATTAAATATTTAAAAATTGAAAATGAAAGATGAAAATGAACATCTTACTACTCAGACAAAAACATTTATAATATACTTCTCTGAGACTTTGAACTCTGCTGATTTCAAATAGAAAGTCGGGTCGAAAGTCATAGCTCATTTTTGACTATTTTATCACCCGTGTAATCACTACACGTTTTTTTATAAGAACAAACTATATAAGAACATAAGGCTACGATACGATGGCCAAAAAGTTAAGAACAAGTTAAGAACATTTTAAGGCTTTGCGAACTCGGAAACATCTTTTAGGAAAATGGGTAAAAATGTTTACAAAATGATAAGAATGTATTGATCTTTTTAATAACCATTCGATTATTTTTCGAATGTTTTGATGTCGATTTCATTTAAATACTAGGAAAGAAAAAATATTAGAAGAGAAAAACAAAACAAAGAAAAAGAGACTCAAACGGAGAGAGAAAAGTTTGTTAATATTTTTCAAGTTGACAATAAACCAATTATGACAATTTCACTTGTACAATTCGAAGATATGTATAGCGTTTAAAACAACTATGTAACACGTATAATTAACGTCTCCAGTCGAACCTCATACCCTCACTGAGTGACTGACAACAAGTAAGCTATCATTATATTTCATGTGTTCTAAAAGGTCAGAACATAATGAAGTTGGCGGACGATGTTTATCATTGTCAGGATAGAATAATGTGATTAAATTATAATTTATTGTCTCATTATCGAATTGCTAATTACTTCTCTATCAGCAATGGTTTCAGCGCTCATTTCAAGCCTATAATTGCAATTATTGCAGAAAAAAATTACTAGGTTAGTCAAAGAAAAAAATGAATGCTTACGAATGAAAAAAATAAGAATTAATTTATCGTTTGAGACAAAGGGAAGTCCTGTGAGCAATTGATCACGCTTAAGTAATGAAAATGTGAAAGTCCATTGTTTTAACTTTAAATCAAACAAGAAATTATCTATGACTGACTTGCTTCTTCTAATCTGAAAGCGCTAGGACCCCTGGGGTGGGGGATGCCGAACGACGAGGTGTTCCGCTGAAGTTCGAAAAATGGACCCTACGTGGCACTGAAACTCCAAAATTTTCTCGAAATTTTTAATCCAAATCCCCCTAAAAAGGAACATTACGAAAGTCTGATTTTTCTATTTCGATGTTTTTGCGATACTATCTAGCCTAATGGAGGTAAATAAGGTACCTTGACCAGTGGAAATTAAATGTAAATCTAAAATGTTGAGAAGTAAATAAAGCAATTGCAATAATGATTGATTGAAAATGTTCACATTAAAGTCATTAAAATAGAAAGTGAAAAAGCAAGCAATCGAAGAAATGACTTATTTTTTGAAGGCTTCAGATGTTCTTAGCTTTTTGAGATTCAAGCCTAAAAATGTTCTCAATACGTTCTTATTTTCACAATTTCTTGGGTATTTTTTTCCGTTTTCCTAAGAAATCGGATGCTTTAGAGTCCCCAAAGCCATTTACAATGTTCTTAACTTGTTCTTAGCATTTTAGCCATTGAATCAATATATTCTTATATTTTTTGTTTTTATAAAAAAATGTGTATTAGAAAGAATTTTTTTCGAGAATAAACCAAGATAAGCAATTTTAATAAATAAATAAATCTGATAGAACAGAAAGAAAATCATAAATAATGCGCAATACCGATTATAGACGATATCGGCTTAACCGAATTCTCCCCGAATGATTACCCATGATGCATTGCGCAAAAAAATTCACGGACGATAACCCTAACCCTAACAATGCATCATGGGTAGTCATTCGGGGAGAATTCGGAAAGCCGATATCGTCTATTGTTTATAAAGGAGAAAGGAGCAAACCTTTCATCAGAATGTATACAATGTGTCCCGAAAAAAGAGAACAAATTTTTACAAAGTAAAATTCTCATAATTTATCACTTACTCTTGTCTCCCGAATAGACGGGGGGTCCGAATAAGCAGGGGGGTAGGAAAATTTTCTAAATTCTTATAAGCGGCGGGGAAGGGGGGTGCAATAAGAGGGGGGGGGTAATTTGAAGACAGAATTTTTTCTAACTGGTATCAATTTCAACAAAAAAAAAGAAACTTTGACAAATGAGCACGTAAAATAAGAACCACTACTAACAAAAAGGAAAATTTTAGCAAGTTTAAGGTCTATCTACACTGTAATAAAATATTGAATTATTCGAATTTAATTAGCGGGGGGTCTTAATAAGAGCGGGGGGATGGATTTTTTTGTCTCTTAACAATTAGCGGGGGGGGGCGTCTATTCGGGAGACTAGAGTACATACTTAATATTTCTATCTAAAAAACCTATTCAATCATCTTGGTAAATTAATATCTATTAATTGAACGGAGAATTTTAGTCTTATTTCAATTATTCTAAGCCCAGTTTGGATATTAAGTTTTGAGGATTTTACCTTATATAAAAATGTGTTCACTCTTTTTTGGTATACGCTGTAAAAGCAGGACAACAATTGCAATGATGTTTTTTGAAGAATCCAACTTTTCAGTTTTTCAAAACATGATACAAGTTTTAATGCTAATGAAGAGCTATCTAATGGTTATTGTGCGATCCATTGGGTGTAAGAAACTGGTGTCATTATTGGGCTTTGAAAAGAGATTTCAAAATCAAAAGTAGAGTTGCAGAATGACTCCGTTACCCTTTTTAACCCTGCATATGCCAATGTCGGCGGAAAGGTGTAATTGTTTGACATGAAATTATATCACAAACAAAAGGAGCAATTACTAAATATTACTTTATTGTGATTTACAAATAAACAAATAAACAAAATAGTTTACAGTATTTCCTCGAGATGGTTAGATCCAATTGGTTGAAAATTATATCAGCTGATTTCCATTGAAACTCAGTTTCTTTAGAATGATTGCAACAATAGAATTTAACATTGGTTCTGTACCTTCACCAGATAAAACATCCAAAAGATCAACAAAATCTAAACCCCGAAAAAAAAACACTTAAATTTAAATTCCAGTTGCAATTGAATCACATCAAGAAAAATTATTTTACAATTTTTATGCTAACGCAACCTTTAGGAAGACTTTGATGGCCAACAATAATAACATAAGAACATTTTAATGCCAGCCAAATTTTACGATTGCATAAAAACACTAAAAAAATAGAGCAATTCAGGTACATTTTAAGAATTAAAACTCGAAAAGTTAAGGGCATCAATACTAATTTGATAAGATAAAATTTAGGTGTTTTTATTACATGTGATCAAAAATACGTTTGATTTACCAGAGATAAAAGTTCTGAACCCAAAAACCATAAGAATCACTTTTCAATGGGAAAGACTACAACAGTAGTTGTTTACTTTAAAACTCTCCTGAGGAGTCACTAAAATTGGCACTCCAATTGGAAGAAGATTAGGTAATTTCTGCTTGCGAAGTACTCGATTTTTTCTTAAATGTAATATATTAAGAAAAATAACAGCGCAATGAACTGAAATCCAGGTAAGATCACAATGATCTATTTATTGTTAAAAAAATAATATTGCAATATTGTATCATACACTTTGACGCAATTGAAAGTGAATAAAGGGCCAGAAGACTTGTCGGTGGTTATAGAAACCATTCATACGAAGAACGTTTAGACAAGTCATGAACCTACCAAGCCATAAGATCTGGCTTAAAATCAGTGATATGGTTGAAGTATACAAGCATTAAGATTTGTTTTTTATTTATTTGAAACGAAATCTACAATACAAATCCATTGCATGTAGATTGCACCAGCATGAAACACCGTGTAGCAATTGTAAGTTAATTCTTTATTTCTTGAAATTTCACTCGAATTTATTGGAATTTTTTTGCGCACTTTGTGATTCTATTTATTTCACTATATTTTCACTATTGTTTATTAACATCCTCTTCTCACCGACCCAGTGCGGTTCTTTTAACCAATAGGGATATAACGGACTGAAACTTGATGGAAATTGATATGCCCATGTTTCTTTATGGCTGAGGAGTTGAATTCCATTGTTTTCAGTTAGAAAATTAAGTTGGGAACAAAAACTTAAATATTAAAGTTCTTGACTGCGAAGAAATGAATTGAACAGTGAAAAGGAATTCGGCTATTATAATATATTTTCCCTTGACTGCGAAGACATATATATCACAAATTGCTTCTTACATCTACATTAGGTTAAATCAAAACAATGATACACATTTATACGATATTTATTAGACGATCCTGTTATTGTGGGAAATGTAATATAAAAATGGGACGAGGAAAAATAATTTATTAGGGTATTTTTAATTTTACAATCATGATTCTAGCCACAAACTATTTGATTAGTAAACAATAGTAAAACAAAACGAGAAGAAGAAGGTTCATTTGTGTAGTATAATCTAGCCTATATTGTAAGCACAATCTCGAATTAAAGAGGAATTTTTCTGAAGACGGCATTAGAGGATACCAAACGAATTCACTTTACTATAGGAGTCATAGGAGCATTGATATTTGGAATGGTTTGGCAACCAATGTTGTAAATGCACCGTCCGTAGGGAAATTGAAACTAGAATTGACAAAAAATGGAATGACAAGATCGATAAATTATAAAGATATAAGATTGTTTCATAGAGGACAATAGACCTTAGATAATACACTTCTATATATATATTTTAAATTTAATTTATATTCTATGTTACCTTAGCTCGTTGGAAACATCATGGCAGCGCTTTTAATGAACAATCTCTCAAAAACACGTTCCGACCACAATCTGCACAAATTATTCAATCATTAGTTCAATGATGGAACAATAAATTCAATTGCATAAATTATTTTCTTAAATCATAATGGAGAACTTAGTCTAAAGTTCACTTACTAAAAATGTTCCATGGCGAGGAATTGCTATCTTATCAAGGCCCAAAAATATGGGAATTTTTTCCCCAAGAACTTCGACATCTTATTGACCTTAAGGAATTTAAAGCCAAAATTACGCATTTGAAACCAACGTTATGTCCGTGTAGAATATGTAAAGTATACATTGATGGTGTCGGCTCTATTTAAGAACTATATAAGTTGTAAATAGTAGGTTGACATGTATTAGCCTAGTAGCTATTTTTTTATGTCAACGATAAATAACAATTACAAACAAACAAACAAACAAACAAACAAACAAATTATTGTTTATAAATGTATGTAAAGAATATTTGAAATCTTAACGTTTAATAAATTTTTGAAATATTATTGGAAAAACTTAATTTGATTGAAAATTCAACTTGGTTGTGATTGAGCCTATTTTATAAGGACAATGAGGCTCAATACGATCGTCAAAGAATAACAATAATTTAAGAACAGAACAGGGAACAAAAGTAGCCATAGTCGGATGGTGAGCCTTAATACTTCTTTTTTTTCCCTAGAAGCTAGAACAGGATAAGAACAATTTGAAGTTTCAAGTGTCAAAAAATGAAAACATTATATATAGCTGATAAATGTTTACTGCAGGCTCTTATAAAAAAAACGTTTTTAATTGCAATTGGCATATAGTGAGACAATATTGAGAATTTTGTTTTTGTATGTATTCTAAATTTAAATCGACATTATTTGCCACTGATGAAGAAACCATCGTGAGGAGGTGTGGTAAAGGCTAAAAAGTAATTTAAAAGAGCAAAATTTTTCCTGATTGACCAGATTGGGCCCTCTGTTCCTCTCTTCAAGTAGCTTTAAATACGTTTTAAAATATTCCGCTTCTAAGGTTACGTTGGTAATTTCAATTCAATTTTGACCAAATTTCAGAATGGTTTGATTGTGACAGCAGAAGAATTTTACGAGCATAAATTTTTGAGGTATCAAATCTGATCTTCGTTTTCGATTGTTTTTCATTATTTCTTTTGTTTTATTTTATAGTCCAAATTTATTGGTTGAATACTTATTTTTGATTTTTTAAACGCTATTTGATAATGAACTGGATTTCTGATGAAAAAACAACAAACTAATCGAGGTAAAAATTTCCTTATATCAAACTCTGTCAAAATACTGTATGTCGATGACTTTTTTGTCATTTTATAGTTGTTAACTTACAATCATCATGACCTTTAATGTTTGAAAAAAAAAATCCTTGAAAATTCTGGGAAATAATGGAAAGGTTTAAATATATCAGATGCCATTTGAAACAAGCCTCATTTTTCTGTTCAAATTTTAAATTTTAAAAATATTTAAATACTTCATATTATTGCCCTTGATGATATGATTCCAATTGTTTTGGAATAGCATAAATAGGTTCTCGGGAAATGATGAAAAATGAAAGCGCGAGGCAGTAGAAAGAAAGACTAGCGAGTGAAATATTATTCGAGCAAACTGCTCGTTTCTAGAGGGTCAGTGTAAAAATTGGATCTCATCCATGGGCTCCTACATTGTGTACCTGCTGGAGTACCAAAGAATAATTCACAGACAAGAATAGAAAACTCGTTTGATCGAACAAACAACTTAAAGATAAAAAACTTTTAAATGTATCTTTTTCTGGTCTACAAGATTTCTTCTCCATTCAATTTTTAATGCACCAAAATTAATGGAAAATTTTACCACTGCGATTTTTCTGAAAAATGAAAAACTTCTAATCTCTAATAGCTCGCGTGTCTTTATGCTCTAGAACCGTCGAGGTTAAGATTTGTCATAATTTCTTACTAATTCAAAGAAAAATGCAGTCTAAAACTCATGACTGATCGAGTTTAAAAAATTCCTTGTCATTGGTCAGTTTCTTTATCATTTCGAATTTTGCAATGTATAGCAATTCATTTCGAATTTTAATAATTTTAGGGATAATTGGGCTTCAATTTGTATTAATCTAAAACGTTTATGATTGAATAAATTTTCTGGAAAATATTCTCAAAATCGATGACTTCAAAAAATCCAAAAATCAACAACCTTACCACTTTTGCGAATACTGCACAATATTGCACTCCAAAACCATTTCCACTGGGTTTTTTAATCTTGGAATAATATAGAATTTCTATCCACATTAAGATTTCAATAGGAATTCTGATTTCCACAGAGGAAAAAAGTTCCACAGGGGCTGTCAGACAGGGGTGTTATGACAATTTGTGCCAACTGGGTAGCAACCCTGGCTTAACACTGGGAAAAATGTGTTAATTTCATTGATTATCATTTTCTAACTTTTTTAACCTTTACAAGCTTAGTAAATGTAATTCAGCAATAGATGGCTTTTTGAAATTGGCAATTATACATGAGAAGGTTAGTGTAAGCATGAATATTCTCACAGACCAGGTAGGACCTTCTGTAACCCTCGTCCTCAGTGGAAAATTATACTTAAGTTTTTGCTCCCCGCTGAAAATAATCAAATAAAATAATCCTCACTGAAAAATACTGTGCAATTTTTTTCCAGCCGATAAATTCTTACCATTTCTCAACCATTAAGAATCTTCCCTTGAAATCTTACTGTCTTTAAAAACTCGCTTGAAAAGTTTTTCAATTATCATTAAATCTTTGGTTGGCACTCAATTTACTACCAAGAACTAAACCACTTCACTTGATGAAAGGATACGAAGAGAATGACTATACTCCGATTTATACCTCCTAGTCTCAAGACACTCTTTCTATAACGCCATTTTACTATTTCACTACATATACAAAAATCATTAAATCACAATTACATCCCTGGGTGACTCTCAATTTACCACCCAGAATTAAAGCACTTGACTTGATAGGGGCAAGAGGACAATGACTCTACTTCGGTTTATATGTCACAGGCTCAAAGACATCTTTTTAATAACGCCACTTTACTATTTAGCTATACAAAAATCATTAAATTACCATTACATCTAAGGCTGATTTTCAATTTACCACCCTGAATTGAACCGTTCCAACTGATAGAGGTACAAGGCTTTTGAGTATTTTATCTCCTAGACTAGAAAACATAATTTGAACATTATAGGGACGAAACACTTTGCGTGTAATGCCACTTCACTTGATAGGTCCGGAAAAGTAGTAACATTTAAATTATGATTATCATTAGCCCCCACTTTACCTCCTAGACCGGCTGACCCACGATACAGTTTCAGTCTTTATAAAACGTCTTCTAATGTACGATGCGAATGTTACAAAAACGTCTTTTAAATGTACGATGAACGTTAGAAAAACGTCTTTTAAATGTATGATGAACGTTAAAAAAAACGATGTTTTGATGTCTACCATCAAAGTTGGCTCAATTCTAGATTTCTAACAAAAAATAAGCTTACCTCGGATTGAAAAATAGCCTACGCTTCAAAATTCAGTATTCAATTTTTAATCAGGTCAAATTCGATGCAATTCCAATATAAATCTGCAGTTAGGTGTGGACCGATCTATTGTCAATTATGAAATGATGCTCCTATTATTATTGAATTGAAAAAAAATCTAATTATGATAGACTGACACGACACGTAAGACATTTCCCCTTCTTATTTGATCATTTATCTAAATAATACTCCAATAGAATAAAGTAATTAATCAGTCATTCTCTTTTAAGCATACTTGATTACTGAACTTTAAAATATAGACTGGAATGGTGCAATAATTTTTTTTGCATCAGTAAGCAGATTTTATACGATGTATGTTTTTGAGACTACTGAATTCTGCAAACGACTATACAAAGACAGTCAAATTCCAAGGCAGATACATTTCGTTAAAAATAATTATCACTCTTTAAATGGACTCCAATAGTGATGTTATATAACACAATCAAATAGTTCCTATAGTTCTTGACTATCATTATCAGCGGGTCTGTGACACAGGGGCGTAAACAGGTGATTCCAGCGTCGTTGAACCCCTAAAAAAATATTCTTTCGCTTTTCTTTGAACATTTAAGACAGAGTGAGCATTGATAAGAATAAAAATCGAAGTACTTCAAGTTTTGAGTTAAGAAGTCAGAGATATTCACTTTCCATTACCTCAATTTTGTGAGAGACAATAAATCATTAATTAAAAAGGAATAGTACAGTGTCTTAGTTACCTCACAGTAAATAAAAACATAGCATAAAAACCGGGTTTTGTCAATCTTTTATCTTTCAAATAGCATTTCTTTTTGTGCCCTGTTAAACTTCATTTATCTGGTTGTCAACACATCTTTTGCATTATAATTATCTTTCCTTTTTTTCTTTCATTTACATTTTTTTACCAATTTCACATTCAATTCAATTATATTTATCAGGAGTCATTTCAATTTTTTTAGAAGTCTTAAATTCATGTTTTACATTATGCTATAACACCTCCTTCTCACACACCCACCCACTGTGACCCCTTCCCTGGAGGGGGGGAGGGGGTACTAGGAAATTTGATTTTCTGATTTTTCCGACCTTAGCGCCTTAGCGGGACTTTGGAAGTCCAAAAAAGGTACCCTAAGGGCGGCACATACCGTACCCTCCATTTGCCTAAGTACCCCCCCCCCCACCGGGACCCCTTCCCACTGGAAAAATTACCAAAATATCGATTGAAAAAAATCTATTGACAAGTTTTGAAATATGAAAGACCGAATGGAAATATTGGACTTTTGAAGAAATTGCTTGAATAGTGTAAATAGCTTTGAATATTGAAACCTGACTTTTTGAAGAAAATCATTTTAATCACAGAAAATCAATGTTTTCTCTCGATGATCTCCCAATGAGATAAGTTCGAATAACTGAGGGTAATTTAGCCTATAATTGGCACCAAGGGGAATACAAATTGCTTTGAATAACTGAACGTTCGAATAACTTAAGTTCGAATAACCGAGAGTGTTTTTGCTTGAGCTGGGTAAGCAGATCCAATGGGAACGCCTACTCACTTCGGATAACCGAATTCTTCAATTAACCGGGAGTCTATTGTAGCCGTATCAAGCTTTTGATTGAATTAAAGTTAAATATAAAGTATTTTAGTTTGTTGAAAAGATTTTAATGAGTGGAATCTAGCTTAAAGTTGTACAGTACAAAATAAAAATTAAAAAATGAAGAATGGAACTTTTTACAGAAACATCTAAAATTTTGAGGCCATCAGATGTTCTTAGCTTTTTGAGTTTTACGACTTAAATTATTAAGATTTTATTATTTTCACCATATTGAGGGTAATAACTTGTTCTTAATATTTTGGCCATCGAAGCCTTATGTTCTTATATAGTTTGTTCGTATAAAAACGTGTATCTTACCTTAATTTTGACCATTCACAAAGTACAAAATAAAAGGTTTAAAACAATAATGTAATTGTACTTACTGCTCCTATTTGACTTTAACATTTTCAGGTAGAAACCTAGCTGTATAAATCCAACAGATAGTGCCGAGATAGTTGCAGTGACATTGCCATTGCAATTGCCATCAATACTATTGTCAATTTGATGAAATTAGGATTTAATCCCAGGAAACAATTTAATTCGAAAGTGCATGGTCCTGACCTATTAATTAGAAGCTAATTAATATAAGCAAAATATTTTTATCAATTACATGTATATGTAATATTGTAATTAATGTTGGGACCTTTTCAATAATGCATAGATCATCAACTACATATATGGGTGCCCAGCTTGCACACAACGTGGTTTCAACGTTCATTTAACGTTATATGGACGTTGTAAACGTTAGATAAACGTTGAAACAACGTAATGTGCCAGCTGGTTGGGTAAGATCCGGAATCCGGTTGAAATAAAACAAAATATGAGGTTTTGACATCAAAAGATTATTTATTTATGCTACATACGCGTTTCCCATAAGAGCAAACTATATAAGAACATCAGGCTTTAATCGCCAAAATTTTAAGAACAAGTTGAGAACATTTTTAGGCTTTGCGAATTCTAAAATACCTAATTTATTTGCAAATTGCAGAAAAATATTTACAAAATTGTTAAAATAACAATTTAAAAACATAAAAACTTAAAAAATAATACTTTCGAAATTCTGGATTTTTTAATCAAAACAGAAAATAAGGGCTTGTTCCCAATCATGTCCGATATAGAAAAAAATATAGGACATCATTAAATTCTTCCAGTTAATACTTTCCAGCTGAAACTCCAAGGTTATCTGACGCCTAATAACAGATAGTCTTGTTGAAGTCTGTATTGGATGTTTAAATTTAGGAATTGCTAAAGAATATTCCAAGATGAATTTTTTGAAAAAGTTGAAAATTTCGATGAAAAAAAAATACAGCATTCTTATGAAAAAAGACATGTAATTGCAAAAATATTAGAAACGTTTGAGATGAAACCTGAATGCAAAATCATGTGGAACACAAAAGAAAATCTACAAATTAATAAATTTAACACTAAAATAAAACAACCCTGTCTCACTGCGTCGGTTAAATTTCTAGCCAATGGGATGCAACAGGTCAATCGAAATTAAAAACCCTTTGTTCTTTATTGACGCAGATTTCTGATTCTACTTCAAAACTGAATTCAGGATTTCAAAAGGATAAATGTAGTTTTTTTTCAGGAATGAAATTCCCATAAAGTTTTCTTTTAACATGTTTTTTTAAACAGTAGTCCTGAGGGGGGGGGCACTTATAGCTTTTTGGTAGACCGGAGGTGTATAAGTGGCCCGGTGTAATTATTTAGCATATACATACAGATTGTGCCTCAAATTTGAAGTAAGATAAACTTATTTCACAAAATTGCAAATAATATTGCATAAAGTGCACTTTTCTCGTCGAGGAAGACTTAAACGATCATATTTCTTCCTTTGACAGGATGGACATTCAAATTAAAATTGGAGATTAGAAAATGTATCATAATGAAGTTGGTCAAGTTATCAAGAATACGCTGACATCTGCAATATCACGGAATTTGGCTACAGAATTGCAAAAGTATCCCTCGAGTAAGGCTCAAAACTATCGCGAAAATGCAATTTTGCTTCACGGATGTATTACATTTCAAATTTAGCGTCAAAAAACACTTGAAATTTTTAGTAAGATAAGTCTATTATTTTCAAAGCATTGCAAACAATATTGCATAAAGTGCAGTTTTCTTGTCGAGGAAGACTTAAACAAATTATATTCTTCCTTAGGCAGGATGGACATTCAAGTTAAAATTGGAGATTAGAAAATATATTCATAATGAAGTTCGTGAAATTAACAAGAACACGCTGACATCATCATTATCATGGAGTTTTGGCTACAGAACCTAAGAATGCCATTTTTAGAGCAATTTTAACTAAGAATTGCCAATCATCCTTCGAGTATTTCCGCGTTTACCCTACCAAGCCGAACGCGGCGAGTCATTTTGGTTGGTTAGGCCTTCAGACCTACCCCAAAGCCTTAAGGCTCAGAACTATCGTGAAAAAAAGCTTTTTTTGCTTCACGTATGTGCTAGTGTCGGAAAAAAACATTTGAAATTTTGAGTAAGATAAACTTATTTCACAATAATGCGAATAAATATTGCATAAAGTGCAGTTTTCTTTTCGAGGAAGACTTAACAAATTACTGTATATGTCTTCCTTAGACAGGATGTAGATGAAATCATTTCAGAGTTAATTTTTTTAAGACCACCGGAAGAAGCTTAAAATTGTTGATGTTCTTATAAAAAACGTGTAGAAGAAACTCTATCAGACGATAACATGAGGCCTTGATGACCAAAATATTAAAAACAAGAAAGAGTATTTCAAGGCTTTGCAAACTCTAAAACACAGGGAATTGCGCTCAAAATGGTGGAAATAAGAACACTTTCTGAATATTTTCAGGCTTAAAAAGCTTGTAAAATTAAGAAACACTCAAGACTTCAAAAGCTCGTGATGCTCTATAGAAAAATGTGTGGGACCGTGTCCGGTTGAAACGTGATGGGCAATTAGGGATTTTTAATGACAAATTATAATGAACTGAAAGGCGTGATTAAGAAATGAAAATTTAATTCCCATTGATGGGAGGGAAAAAAAACTAAAAGTTATGGCAAGTCAGCAAGTTTAACAAAAATATAGAAGTTTTAAAGAGTATTCCCAGCTGGCATACAACGTTGTTTCAACGTCTATCTAACGTTATATTAACGTTGTGGACGTTAGATAAACGTTGAAACAACGTTGTGTGCCAGCTGGGTTAGATTATTATTCTAATGGCTTAAAATATTTGAAGATTATCGACGTTCCTAGATAATAAATGTGCCATAATTGCCTCAAACGAGCTTTGTTTTTTCAGCCACATAAGTTCAGCTGCTGGAAAAATGTTTCATAAATTCGTTTCTAATTGGTATATCATCTACCTGCTAATAACATGAAATTAGATCGTTATTTCTTTCTGCAAACCGTGCTGAAACTCTAAAGGGATGTGTGAAAACAAACCTGAAATGACAACAAAGTTGCGTAATTGTGTCCAAAACAAGCGCGCCGTACACGTTTTTTAAAATAAGAACACTATATAAGAACACGGCCAAGATATTAAGAATAAGTTAAGAACAGTTAAAAACATTTTTTGACATTGCAGCACGTAACAAGATTTAGAAATTAATAAAAATGACCCTTACAAGATCCTTTTTAAAAGGGCCAAAACCATTTTTAAAAACTATCTAAACTATTTCACGGTCTAGTTTTTGAAGATCCTTTTTAAAAGGGCCAAAACCATTTTTAAAAACTATCTAAACTATTTCACGGTCTAGTTTTTGATATTTTATCTTCTGGTTTACAGCCTGGTCTCCCTAGAGCGATTTGTATTCTCAGATCAGAATGCAACCACTTGCTTGCGCTTACTCCGCTAAAGCCGTAAAGCCGTAAAGCCGTGTCTACATGGCACGGAGAAATGTTGCAACAAAAATAATGCAACTCTCTATTTGCTAGTGAACATACAGCTTTCTGTTACATGAAAACATGAAAAGGTAAGTTCATTTTCTAAGAAAACATGGTTGGTCAAGATAATGCATGCAAATTTGTTCATGGACTATGGTGTAATCTTTGGATATTTTAAATGGTTTTAGATCTTGTAAGGGTCCTTTCTATTAATTTCTGTTTTGCTGACCCGGGTCGGCTAGGAGAGTTTTGGAAACATGGGTTTGCACTTTCATAATTTTAGAACTTTGTATGTTGAGGTAATTTTAGTTTTTCTAAAATTTTGAGCTTGGATATCCAGGCTAAACAAGATTCTTGTTATGAAAGTGTGCTATTTTCCTCAGATGGCTAATTTTCAAGCGCCCTAATAGGTTCATTGAACGCGTAAGATAATCATGGCCATGTCAGGTTACCTACTGACTTGTATAACTTATAAACTTGTACAAAGCTGACACACAACGTTGTTTCAACGTTTATTTAACGTTCACAACGTCCATATAACGTTAGATGAACGTTGAAACAACGTTGTGTGCCAGCTGGGTATAAGTGCAAAATGACATGGTAACCATAATTATGTCAATTCTTAGATGGAAAAAGCTCATTAAGTGATAAACATTAATAAGCAAATAATTTCAATTCTTGAAAAGAAATGAAGACTTGAAAGATATGTCAAGACATTTGGCGAGTTCCTGTACGCAACCGCAGTCAAAAAAATCGTAAAAGCACTCATAAAAAAATTACGTTCGTGTTTTTTTTACCGTTTTTTTGCCTAGAAGATATAGCAAGCAGACTGTGCATTTAATTGGCTGTAAAAAAATCTGCATCGCTAGACTTTTCCCATACTTTCAACTATGATAGAATAAACCTGTTTATCACAATCTACCAGCGCATTTTTTATCTTCTATCAAGGTCATAATATTCGAGAAAAAAGGGAAATACACCGGGAAGTTTTTGCAAGTAGGTCTAAAGTAGGTTGGAAGGGTAGAATTTTAACTCTGAGTTTTAACATGAGACTTAAGACTTAGGACCTTAGGATCTGAGGATCCAAAAGTTCAAAAATAGTCCAATAAGACTCAGAATATAGTCTGCCAACCCCTCCCAAATTGAAATATTCGATTAAATTAAAGAAATAGCCCAAATTCGACTTTCTCGCCGGAACTTTACATTGAAAAACGTTAAAATAACCAAAACTCTCAATACAGTGCCGTAGCAATTGGGGGGGGGGGCAAGGGGGGCTATGCCCCCCAATAATTTTTTCAAAAATGATCATTTTCAAGCAATCTACTGTCAGTGCCGTAGCAACTGGGGGGGGGGGCAAGGGGGGCTATGCCCCCAATAATAATTTTTTCAAAAATGGTTATTTTGCAAAATGCAAAGTTTTTCTTTTTTGATTTGTCATAATTGTCACAATTGAGTGCATTTTCAAGCAATCTAGAGCTCAAATTTTCAAAATTTCCCCCCTCGGGCCAAACCATGGTTGGCCCTCGCAGTGTCACTAAACTTCAGCCCCCCCCAATATGGAAATGCTTCCTACGGCACTGCAATATATTATGACCTTCATTGTTCCTCCTTCTTAAACTTCAATGAAGCACTCGAAGTCTACTGAAGTTGAGCACGTAATAAGATATTCTTAAAATTATTGATATTCACTGTAGCAACGCTCGTTTTACGCCAAACGTTGAAGTGCATGACGTAACTCGCGCGGCAAGTAACTCACTTTCTGTTGAAAGATCATATTGGGCGTTTTGGCGTTACCACCCTTGAAGCAGCGGGTGTCTCTGTTACTCCGTCCACCATTTTAGATGGTCTTAATAGATCCAAAAGGGCACCTATTCATCTTGCAAGATAATTTGTTTTGGTCTCCAGCTTTGGGAAGTAGCTACCGTTAAGTCGGGTAACTTGCATCAGTGGAGTCAAACATGCATAGCCCTCAAAACAAAAAGTTAACAGACTTCACGGTTTGTTTTTGATTCTTTTCAATGGAAAATGTTAAGAAACTTGTGTTTACAATTATTATCATTTAGTTGTTGCTGCCTGATAGAATGGCAGGATCCAGGATCCTAACTGAAGATTGGTAAACAAAAATGGAAATGAAATATATGTGCCCCAAGCGTACCATGGGCACCACAATCTAGCTTTTTATGGAATTTAAACTGTGGTAACTGTGTTAAGCTCTAACCAAAAAATCTTGCTCTAACTTTTTATTTTAATTTTTATAATTTTTTTTGGACAATACCGTTTTCCCGTCTAAATTTTTTCTGAATCCCGGAATCCCGAAAATTGAAGAAAATAATAACATCTTCACACCGGTTTGTAGAGGTTAAAATACCAGCATAATGACAAAAAATAAGGCTAAATACCATCACCGTCTGATTTTAAAATACCGTGTTCCCGTCTTTGTTTTCGTCAAATCCCGTAATACTGTACTAAAAAGGTCCAATCCCGTCACACCGTAAAGTTTTGTTATACCTTAAAAGTACAAACCCCGCCCCTTTTGACTATCAATGTGAATTAATAACCAAAAAGAAGAACATTACAAATGAGAACTCTGCAAATGAAAAAGTCTGATTCAAAAGCTTGACTATCAGAGTGAACACTTTGAGAAATTACTTGAGCTACTTACCAATACCAACAAAATCACACATACTTTTGCAGTGCAAGGATAAAAACCAACTGATTCCTTTCAATTCAACCAACTTAATCATCTGAAGCCAAACAAACTGCACCATCATCCATAATTATCCCCGGAACTACAACCCAGCCTCATACAACGAATACAATAGCTCTATCTCAAGAAAAGGAATCGCAACCAAAGCATCTAAGCAACAATAACATCAACAAAACAGCAAATGAAGATCAATGAAATTTCGCATTTAGATTTTTCATACTGAAGATGAGTAAATTTTCAAAATCTTATGACGTCATAAATGATGATTCTTTTTTGATTTTTTAAATTTGGGTGTTCTCAATTTCGTCAATCTGTAAATGTTCTCAACTTCAGTTGAGCTAGAATCTCAGAATGTTTGTGAGTTTGTGAGTTTGTCCACAAACTTTGGGGCAGCGTAGAGAGCGGAATAATTGGTTTAAGGAGCTGAAATTTGGCACACGCCCTCCTTATGTTAAAACTAAGGGTTATTTTTTTCAATTTTTTTAATTTCGCTTTTTTTCGGGAGTTATCCCCATTTTACCGGGATTTTTAAGCCCTTCTTATATCGAAGTTACACTACTGTTGTTCATTGTTCTGGAACCTGCCACAAATCCAGTTGAAAAAACTTGATAAACTGCTATGCAGAATTGCAGCTTTTGTGACGCTGAGATATTCTACAATCGAGGATGTAGTACAGCTTGGTTGGTTACCGATCCAGCAGCAAATTAATTTTGAACTTTTGAAACTCGCACACAAATCGATTCACCAGGATGAGTTTCCATCGTACTTAAAAGGTTTTAAATTAAGAGTCGCTGGACGTAATACTCGTAATGTTGAGGAAGTTGAATCTAAATACGAGACTAATGTATCGGAAAAATTATTTGTTGGCAAGGCAAGTCGCCTTTTGAATGATATTCCAAAAGCGATCAGGGAAGAACCTGATCACAAAAAATTTCGCAATATTTTAAAAAAGTATTTATTAGATCGTAGTCTTGCAATATTTTATACACGTTATATCTAATTTTTTTTTCTACAATCGGTAACCTCACAGCAATCTATACATTACTTAATCTTATAGTTTTCTTCGTTCGAGTTAGCAGTATTCAACTCTACAATTTCTCATCATGTTCAAGTCTTAGTAACGTTTTTCGGGTCGTGCCAGTTTTTTTTTTTTTTTTTTTTTTTTTTTTTTACTTTTTTCTTGGCACCTCACTCACTTTCAAAAATTTTCCTATTTCAAGCCAATATATTTAGATTCTATGATCATGAGGTCTAGTGGTTATATTATTAATATTTACCTTACAATATTTACTTGATATTTTAGTCTGGTGGTCTGATCAACACACTGAAATTTTCGCAGGATTAGCCACTTCAATACTATTACAACTCAACCGAACTTTTCCTAATTAACCACTACAACACCAACAAGCTATACTTTCTGTTTTTTTTTCTGCAATTTTGCGAGCTCTGTCAGTATCCTTGAGTTTTGTTTTGTGTTTTGTTTCTACAGTTTTACGGTTTTACAATCTGCAATTTTGTGAGCTCTGTCAGTATTCTTGAGTTGTTTTTTTTGTGTGTTTTGTTTCTACAGCATATTTTTTTCATAGAATATAATTATCTTTTTATTTAAATATGATTATTTTTACATAGGACGAATAGCCATTGTAAAATATGGAAGAGCCTGAAAGACAATTAATAATAATAAAAAAATAAAAAAAAAATTTTGCGCTTATTTAACTTCATAAAAGTCAAAATAATTGACGTCAAATATATATAGTCTAAAAGTATAAAACCTTCAACTACTCAAAATGGAAACAATAAAGACAAAAACCAACAAAACAAAAAGACAATACAATTACAACAAAAATCTAGAATGAACATTCACAGAAAATCAATCAGGTTGGAGTAGAAAAGGAAAATATGATGACATAGAAATCCGTCAATGTAAAACTAGTGATCTAAAATGACTTTAAGGAAGAAAGTAACTCAATATGAGTTAAGATGGAAAGAAGTAACTCAATATGAGTCAAAAAATATATTTCAAAAAAAAACACATTATCTGTTCCTCAGTTTTCAACCTACACAGGATTTCGGCCATTTGTGAAAATATCCTCCTATATGATGGAAATAGGGTTGTGTAGGTAGGCCAAGCAGTGTTAGCTAGACACCACCACAGATAAAAAGATGTAAAAAGATGTGTTTAGTGAAAGTATGAAACGCGCGCAAATATAAAATAAACTAAAACTTAAACTCCACGGAACCAGCCGAAGAAACTAAAATAACAATGAAAAAAGAAGTGTACTTTCTACTAGACAAAGTTGCCACACCTTTGACACGTTTCTGCCACAACGTTGTAGAAAGCATACTAGATGGGAAGGAACTGGGATTGGATCGCCACTATCCAACCCTGTGGCTCTCACACACATTTTACAGTTCAAAGAAGAAGATGGAAAGAGTGGGAAAAGAATGAGAATTTAAAAAAGTCGGACTATAACCCGGTTCGAAGCCCCGTACACCGTGACCGCTCACCGCAAGAGCTGGCGAACGAGTGAATCTTGAGAGAGTTGAAATCTTGAAAATTCTGAAAAATGACGAACTATAACCCGTCGAAGACTGTAATCTAACTTTGCGTTTTCAGCACCTTGACATCGCATTCTTTGTATAAAAACTTTGGCTTTAACTTTCAAGTCCTCGAAAAGTAACGTAGAAGAACGAGCAATCCTGAGAAGTTCACCAACAAAAGAAGAATAAAAAATCGATTCTGGCAAGTTGCTATCTTTGTGTGGCATTCGGACTATGGAAAAAGGAAATGCATCCCGTTTATCAAACAACTTATAAATAAATATCCCGTCTTTGATGGTAATATCCAGGTTTAAAAAAGAAGCATGATTACCAGAGTGCTCAATTTTGAGTTCAAGCTCATCTGGATAGATATCTCTATACACAGACTGAAACAAGTTACCGTCATTGATCGCACACAAATCATCAATGAATCTTTTAGTCGAATGAAAATGGCGAGCCTTAACCTTATTTTCCTCAATGACCCTGCTCATATACCTTTGTTCGTATTGGTAGAGGAAAAGATTAGCCCAAAATGGCGCCGGATCGATTCCCATGGGAATCCCGATCACTTGACACATAACAATATCACCTGCATTGACAAAACAATTTTTTATCAGATGTTTCATAGCAGTTTTCAAAGAATTCTGTGTAAAAGACACAGAAGATTTGGGTTTAGTTTTTGACCAATACGCTTTATCATTTTTAGAAATAGCGATAAACTTGCAGTTACCTGCATCAAATACAAAATCAATGACCTCTGATAGTTCTTTAATCAGTTTGTCATGAGGAATCTTTGTGTACAATGTACTAAAGTCAAAGGTGGAAATAGATTTGGCGTTTTTCTTTTTATTGATTCGGTTGAGTGAATCTAGTACTGGATCACAATTTTGTAGTACCCAAAATTTATTATAATTGCTCAAAAACTTTGCTTTTGTATGGAAATTTTTCAACTTGTCTGTAAACAAGCTTAAAAACTAGACTGACAGATCTAGAAATCAGTTTGGTGGAACAATGTTTTGAAGCGATAATGAAACGTTTACCAGTAGGAGTCTTGTGTTTCTTTGGAGTCCAATAGATACATGGAAGATCCAAGTCCTTTTCAGAAACAGCAAGACCAAAACGTTTAGAAAAACGAACATTTTCATTTACCATTTCTGCTTTATTCTGATTAACTCTAATGTATGTTTCATTTCCTGCACCCAAAATCCCAATCTCCTTCAAAATTACTTCAACATAGAAACGTTTACAAATAAATGCAACGTTATTAGCAGCTTTATCAATGGGGACAATAACAAAATTACTGTGTAAAACATTCAAATAATCAACAACATCTTGTCTTTTGAGCACAGAGCTCACTTTATTGTACCTGATCTTCTTTTTCAAAAATTTTATCTTTTTATCCACCTGTTTTAACACTTCAACCTTCCATTGAAGAAAGTTTTCGTCAGTCTCATTAATTTTAGCTGAAGTTTTATTCACAAAACTATCCAGACCACTAGAAATAACATCTCTGCATTTATTCCAATTGATATTTCGAGGTTCACGATAATTTGGTCCCTTGGATATCAATTTTCGCAAATGATTATTTTTAATGAAACTTAAATCTCCGGTCATGATATGACCATGGTCTAGATCAATAAAAGGAGAATCGTGACACTCACAAGATGGAAGGTTGGTGCCAAAAGTTTCTAAATCTGCTGTATTGATGGAATTTACAGTTTCTTTATAATTAAAGATTTTATTTCTAATCGTAGGAGTTAAAGAGTAAACAATCGATGGTGGATCATTTTGAAGTTTTTCAGGAAGTTTGGAATTCACACAAGGCTTGCGAAGAATATTTTTGAGCTGAATAAACTCAAGACCTTTATTGTGGAAATAAATAGGAAGGATGTGGGAAGGAGATTTCTTAACATTAGCTTTATCAATTTTCATAGTCTTCGTAAGAAAAATATCGATCAATAATTCATACCATCTTTTCAGATGGCTTTCGCAAGAAAAAAGTGAAGTGCTAGCTTGTTCTGCAAGTTTTCGTAAATTTGACTGTCGAAGCCTATCAAACAAAATGCGACATTTCTTGGAACGTTCTTCCGGAGAAAAAAAGAAAAAAAAAATGGAATGAACAAGAGAATCTAGATCAGAGATCCTAGCCTTAACTTTGGAGCGGTAACGGTGCTCAACAAACTTAGTGCCATGTCTGGGAAGAGGTGGAAATAATTTCCCAGCCGGAATGTCCTTGTTCATAGATTTTACTCGCTCATTTAAACCATATGGATAAATAGATCGTAAAGTTTTTATCCAATGATCTTCTCTTTCTAGTCGAAGTCTTAACATTGCAGGATCAATTTTCCCATTTAAATAACCATCACCGGGCAAAAGTTCAAGAATCTGGATGGTAAAAGTAGCACCGGGACACACATTCTTATAGTGATCAATGGAAATTTCACAACCTGATTTTCCTTTTCTGTGAATATTCATTCTAAGATTAAGAGAGACAGCACTTTCACCAACATATTGGACAAAACAAGACGAACACTGAAGAACATAAACATAATTTTGCACTTTGCAATTAATGTTATCCACATCAACATCAAGTGCATGGACTCTGCCAGTCATATTTGATTTTACAAAGTTATTTTTAAGTAAGGCGGGACAGGTTTTGCAGTCTGAACGACATTTGCGAACATTTGCGACATTTTGCGATATATATATTTTTTTTATTCATTGACGTAATGAATTTATTGACGTCAAATATCATTTTTTAACTTGTCAAGTGTCAATGCCTTAAATTTTTCTATTTGAATTTTTGCAATTTAGATATTTCATTCCGATTTTTGTTTATTCCTGAAATTGCCTACGACTGAGCCTTCTCTAATCCTGCTAAGTATCCATCTATCTGGGTTTACAATCGAGCCTTCCCTTTCCTGTGAACGATCACAACGTAGGCTTATCAACCAAAGTTTACAATTTAGCCCTGCCTTATTCCGAGAAACTATCACTTTTGGATTACAATTTTAAGCTTCCCTTAGTCCTGATTACTCATCACCCTATGGGTTTACGACTTAGCCTTCTCTTATCCCTAGTACCCATTGCCCTTTTAAAAAAAGTGTTTACAATTGGGCCTTTCACTTCCACACGTATACTGAAGTTGAGCCCAGTGCTTTAGCACGTTACAGTACTTAACATAACATGTTCTTATTTTCCACAAACTGAGTTTTGTTTTAGAGAGTGTTTTAAAATGTTCTTAATTTGTTCTTATTTTCCAATGTTTTTTTAGTATTTTTTAAGAAATTTGGTGTTTCAGAGAGTGTTTTAAAATGTTCTTAACTTGTTCGTATTTTCCAAATTTTTTTAGTGTTTTTGTTTTGTTTTTTCCTAAGGAATTTAGTGTTTTAGAGACCACTAAGCATTAAGATATTCTTCCTAATAATTTTGACCATGGAAGCCTTTTACTCCTAATTAAAATGTAACTCTTCTGACACCCCTATCTCAGCCTCGGTGGGACAATCCTTCTATTATCCTTTCTATTAAAAAAAACATCATAAAAACCGGTATCATGAAGGGGTTATCCTTCATGTAACCGAAATTTATGAGGTTTACGGGTCGTGCACATCGAGAAAAGCTAAAGTAGTTGTCATAGATAAAAGTGGTTATAGGTTAGTAAGATATTAGTTTGGCTGAAACCCACTATTTTAGATTTTTGAAAAATTACGTAGTAATGCAGACAATTAAAAGAAAACTATCGATTGTGTATTCTTGAAGGAAAATGTGTAGAATTTTTGATACTTATATTGTGTTTTTGAGGAAGGAGTGGTAAAAAAAAATAAATTCATGTGAGAAGGCAATAATATTATGAAAAAGGTCATCGTGTATTTTTGAAGGAAAATGTGTCAAACTTGTCGATCCATATGTTCATCAATCCATAAATATGATAGATGAATTTGGGTCATGTTGCATATTTTTAGCGAGAAATATGGTGGTGGAGTATGAAAAATATTTTGCTATGCAAATCATGATTATTCATAATTAAATACATCGTTTTAGTATTTGGAACCTTGAGAGCATAGGAGTTTGTGGACAACTCAAACATAATTTAGCATGTGGTCGAGAAATCTCAAAGATGATATGAGATTGAGATCTATCATTAAATAAATAATTCGTTTTAGCATGATGAGCCTAAAAATATCGAATATGTGAAATTTAAATTAGAGTTATTGTAAATGTTTGTAAGACTTTTAGTGAGAAATAATGAAAAGTTTTTATTGGTTTGTGATCATTCGTAATTGAACATATCGTTTTTGAACATGAAAAATTATGAAGGAGATAACGGAATAGTGCAATGTGAACAGGAGACCATGACAGGTAGAATGGGGGTAAAAATTCCTATCGTAATCCCAATGGAGATAGAAATTCGATTGTTTAAAGGTAAAAAAATTCAGTGGGAATGGTTTTGGAGTGCAATTTTTAAACATGGAATTTCGAGTGGAGATTAAATTCAGTTCCAGAGGCCCTCGTGCGCCTAGAACTTTGTTACATTATAATAATAATGATAAATCAAAGTCAATTTCGCAGTAGGGCTGAAGTTCAAGGGTATTTTCCCACCGGGGACGAAATTTTTGCCTTATTTTCCAGTGAGGCTCGGGTCCCAGCGGGTCTGTTACACATGGCTGTTATTTGACATACAAAATCAGGTTTGGTTATAAAAATTAGGCTTCGAGTTGATCAAATCTCCTCAAATCTATATTTTGGGAAGTAAATAATTACTGCAGTTGGGGATTGATTATCCCATTTTTTATGGCTTGCGATTTGAAATCCAGAAAAATCAGTTGGGCTGGAAAAAGTGAGGATTTGCTTATTAAATTATTTTCAATGGGGACAAAAATTGGAGTTTAATTTTCCACCGGGGAAGATATTTTGGCCAATTTTTCCAGTGGGAAGGGGTGTCGCAGTAGGTCTGTGAGAAAGGGTGTCTTCAATTCTCAGGCTGTGGATATATTCTTACGGTGCACTTATTTTTCTGGCAAATTTCAGCCTAAATATTCTTAAACGAATATAAAATTTCTTAGAAGAACCAATTGAAAACAATTTTAAAAACATTTCGAGGCTTTACGAATTCTAAAGCACTCGATTTCTAAGGAAAATGGACAAAAATACTCACAAAATGGTGAAAATAAGAACATTTTGAGACATTTACACCACCACAGGGTCTAAAGAGGAACCAATACACGTTTTTTATGAGAACAAACTATATAAGAAGATAAGTCTTCCATGGCAAAAATATGAAGAGCTAGAGAACATTTCTAGGCTTGGAAATCAAAAGTTAAGGTCATCCGAAAGATTAGATGTTCTAATAAAAAAACGTGTAAACGTTATGATTCTTGCAAAAAGTATAACCTGACAAATATTTACATCGATCAGTTGCTTTTTAAAGGTCCAGTCTGCTGTGCGTTGGACCAATAAAGTAATTCACACTTCAAATGTAAAAGACCAAGACTTACCCAGCTCCAATTACCGCATTTTAATATATAATATGTTCTTTCATCAATTTAATAGTTTGGTTGAATGTATTGATTGATAATTTTCTTAAAGATATTATGCATGTTGCCAAGTCCACAAGGCCAAACCTAGTAACTTTGGTCTTTAATGACGTAAATTGTTGATTAAACATGTCCTAACTAACAATATAGACATTACATTAACCATATTTTGTAACCACATGTGTATATTTAGTGACTAGCCATAAATAATCTAATTATCTCCTAAAAATCCTGACTAATTGGCAAAAGCCACTTTTGAACGGCACATTCTTGTCTTTACAATTAATCTTTGCAAGTGCAAGGTTCAGTCGCTTACATGTTTTTTATAAGAAGAAACTATATAATAACATAAGGCTTCCATGGCCAAAATATTAAGATTAATAACATTTGAAGGCTTTGTTGACTCAAAAACACCCGATTTCTTAGGAAAATGGGTAAAAATGATCAAAAAAAGGGCGAAAATAAGAACATATTAAGAATATTTTTAGGCTTCAAACTCAAATAGTTAAGAGCATCCTAAGGCTTCAAAAATTTTGAATGTTCTTATAAAAAAGGTGCATTTTAAGAATATTTTTAATCCGCTCAAAGTACCTCCAAACACCTCCTAAAATGCTTTACTAATTGGAAACAATTCTTCTTACGTTGCAATAACATTTCATTTTGAATTGCATGCTCCAAAACATTCAATAAGTTTAGGCAGCTGAACAATCTTCCGGACGGCAACTCCGAAAAAAACTTTTTTTTACCTTCAAACTTCAAACTATTCTAGCTCTAAGAATATTTTTAATCTATATCTTAAAGTACCTTAAAGGGGGCCACCTTTTGCTTTGTGACCAGTATTTTTTAAGCACATACCCAAAGGTTACTGAATTACACTTGATAATTATGGGTAATCAAAAGATCTATTAGTACAAATAGGAGGGAAAACATCATCCACATTGCCCGATGATGGGAGAAAAATCTCCTGAAACGTAGCCAAACGTAAATCTCGTGATCCAAGCCATGATAAACTTCCAATATACTGATTTACTGTTGTCCTCAGTCACCAACAATCTTACCGACTCTGTCGCAGAAAAACACACAGACATATCAACACTCGCTGAACTTTACAACAACCAATTGGTTTTTCAATATTAAATTCAATATCGTTTTGAAACCAGATAATTTCAAAGGATTTATCTCTATAGTTCCGTTTTTAATTCAATTCCTTAGTAATTTAAGTATTTGATATATTGTGAGATTGGATTGATTATGATAATTAGTTCAATACCACACCTAAGTACAACCATCACAGCATAATTATTCAAAAATCTCTTTTTTGTTTTTAATTTGGTGCAATATTAGAAATACCTAAGACCATGTCCACACGTTAACGTCCCATTTCCTTCCAGTATGATTTTCAATACAGATCGGGCGTGTTCATGTTCCCAGCTTGCACACAACGTTGTTTCAACGTTTATCTAACGTTCACAACATCCATATAACGTTAAATGAACGTTGAAACAACGTTGTGTGCCAGCTGGGTTGATTTCGGAACGTTTCGGAGCAAGAATTTTGACGTTTGCACTTGTTTTTGGCTAGAAGTTTTGGCTTGGAATCAAAATGAAATGTATCTATTCTAATGTTTTCGTGCTACAAAACCGTTTAGACCCCACAGGAAAATTAGGCAAAAGAAATTAGTTTCCCTGCACTTTCAGCCCCACTGAGGAATTGACTTTGATTGTATCCTAATTCGAGATTCAATGGAAAAAAATTCACTCCAAAGCCATTCCGAAGAAAAATAATAGTTTCACCAAGATATTGAGAAATCCACCAAGAAACTGAGACAAGGATATATCCTTCAGTTAAACATTTGTCTTAATTTATATTCGAGAGTTTAGGCTATGCTCACTAGTTTGTGTTTTCTAGAACAATTTGTAAAACCTTTGTCAAGTTGTACATCTGATAGATACAGGGTCAAGAAAATACCAGCGGATACCCCTTAAACTCAGAATTGATTTTGCACTTTTTGTCATCTAAAAAATTATGCATTATATACAAATTTTACCTCATAAATAACTTCCAAGATGTTTAAAAAATAAAAGAAAATTTATGTAAAAAAAAAAAAATACTAGTCCGGAGCCAGTCCCGGTATGGATCTTGATATTATCTCAAACATAAGTAGTCAATAGTAATAATTTAGAAATTTTTCAATAAAGGAATTAAAAAGCGCAAATAACCTCACAGTCACTCGAACTTTTCGTGAGTGAAGAGGAGAGGTGGTCTTTGTTCCATGGAGTTCTGCTGCCGCGGAGGCACAAGAGGACCGAACTCAATAGTGCAAAGTTCACCTTTCTTCTTACCCAAGTCGTTGTGACTGACAGGTTTTCGTCACGCTTTTCAGACAGAAGTTCACTAAGTCTCTTATAAAAACATTTTGTCTCTCTTCCATGCCGCCCATGGCGGTGAAAACGATTGGCGTGAATGATCCGTGTTCAATTTGTAGGATACGGGGGCCGTACGTGCGTTTCTTTTCCCTTTCGTTGACATCGCATGCTTGGGAGATGCTGGAGTTCCTGAACCGTTTGGCGATTGGGTTGAAA
Source organism: Clytia hemisphaerica (assembly GCF_902728285.1). NCBI lineage: Eukaryota > Metazoa > Cnidaria > Hydrozoa > Leptothecata > Clytiidae > Clytia > Clytia hemisphaerica. The sequence continues at coordinate 1,210,603 of NW_027103394.1, forward strand.
ACCCTTACGTCAAAAAATGCCTTTTGGCCAGGAATCCAAAATCCCCTAGCAGCAATATCAAGACGGGCATTGTCTTGAGTGTTGGTAGATTTCATTTCAAAGTTCTCTCCTGACAGTGGAGTCAACGCTGGCTCGACTTTCACGTCTTTGCAGACTTGCGCCAGGAGGGACGCAGTAATGTCACGAATTTGGTTGTGGCGAAGAGTGACAAAGCCACCCTTCTTGCACGTCAGCGGTGCTCCAAGTTGAACGAAGATCCACATACACAAACGTCTGGGTAAACGATTTACTTGGTGACCGTATCGAATCTTGATCAGGTCCCAAAATGATTGCTTGCGAGCTGGAAACCTTCGTCTGAATGGGGAGTGTGGATAGCCAGAGGGATGATCCAGGCTCGCGGTTGATTTCGAGGAGCTTTTTCATGTCGTCTTGTGATTGGTCCTTGATGTTTTCCAACTTCTGTCGATGAGACTGTGTGCGTTTGAGTTTGAATGACGCTTTCAATTTCTTAATTTCATCTTTGTCGATTTCGTTTTCTTCTTGTTTGATGATGTTCTTACGGAGCTGTTCGGTGAGCAATTCTGAGTTTCGGAATTCGGATTCGGCCAGATCGCTGAACTTCGGAATTCCCAAACCACCCAGGCTTGGAGGGAGGGTAAACAACTCGCGCTCTAGTATTTGGATGAATTCCTCCTGTGATCGCTGGATGAACTTGGTGGTGATGATTTCATCTAGCTTGAGAGGTGGGTTGAATGTTGGGGATGGTTCTCATGGTGAAGTTTAATTTGTGTTTGTAACCTGGCCGTGAAGCAAGTGTAGGCTTCGTGAGGGGCGATTTGGCGATCTCCGACAATAGCTCAATTTCGCCGATCCAGGTGCTGATCTTCTCAGTGACAAAACTCATCGCGGTAGTCGTTTGAACCGATGGCAGCTCCGAGGTGTTTTTCCTTCGGGTAGTGATGCGGATATTTGTGTCTTGAATTCTTGTTGGGCTTGTTCTAGGTGTTGTGGCTTGACGATGATCCAAGTTTTATCTGCGCGCTGGAAGTAGCCATATTTGGGGCCCCAGCGAAGTATCGTATCCCACATTCGTTTGAGCCCACCGAATCGTACCGCCTCCGAATATGTCGTCGGCATATCCTGCTGCTCGGGTGTTGGTGTTACGTATCTCGCTAGCGGCGAAGAGAATCAAAGGGATTGTTGCGATAGCGTACAGCAGGCCGGCAATGGGATCACCCTGCGTGGTGCCTTCGGATGAACGGATTTCGACACCACCGAGGACGAAGAGTCTGGAGGGCGTATTGTAGCAGTTGGAGGCAAATGTTGCAATTGAGGGGCAGATGACTTTTATGTTGTGCAAAAATGCTTCACGGTTGACTGCGTTGAAGGCGTTTGATGCGTCGACTAACATCACGGCTTCACACTCGTGTTTGTTGAATATCTCTCTGAGGGCGTGAATAGCAGCTTCACAACCTGCATCTTGGCCGGCACATACTTGCAATGAACCGACGGAATCGGTGATGTCTTGCTTGAGCAATCTTGATACTGTCTTGCCGATAATTCTCCGTAGTGTTTCGCCGATACCGATCGGTCGCAGGCCTGGGTTTTTGTTCAAGGGGATCAGCCGGCTGGAAAGGAAGGCTTCAAGAGATCCATCCGATTGGATAGTGGTGCATAGACGTTTCGTAAATTCAGCTAAAGACGTGCATAGATCGCTTGATTCGGTCTTAAAGCTGTTCGAACAAAGTATGCGTCGCCATCCATCGCCATCCAGTCCTGAAGGTCCTGCCCCTCCTTTTGTCCTCAATGCCGATTGTCTGATCATATCACCGTTGATTTCGTCGAATCTGACCGGGTGAAGTTTGATTGGCGTGTTGTCGAGCAGAATATCCGGATCGGCTGGCTCAGGTGGCGGATGTTTTTGTTTCAGCGCGTTCAATGTCACATCATCGAGAGGAAGGATTCCGTTGCTCATGTTTTTGCTGAGTAGTTTTATTGCGCCGTTTACGTTGCCTTTCGACATTTTCTTGATGAACTCCTTTGTGATCTCTTTAACGGACGATCTATTGGTTTTAGACGACAGTAGGTGTAATATATATATGTAAGATATACCCCTTAAACTGCATACCCTTTAAAACCCACAAAGTTAGATTCTGGGCTCCTACCCACTAAACTTAATTTAATATTGTATATTTCACATTTTACATCCAAATGTACTTTCATAATATACCTGATATTGATAATTTCGATTATTGCAAGTTTTTGTAAAATTCGTCATTCAAAATTTTTTCAAAATTCCTTCAAATTTCGACTTAGAGATTACACAGTTAAATTTAAACTTATACTTTTTAGGTATCTATACTATACTACTATCTATGGTAGGTCTATCAAATCATTTTATTCTTCGTAGTTAAAACCTAAAGAAATCGTAAGGCCTTCAAAGTTCTGTTTTAAAAAACTTCAGTTATGGTAGGGTTTAATTGTTTAGTAATTGTTCCAAAATATTCCAAAAATGCTGAAAGTAAAAACAATTTAAGAACATTTTTACACCCCTGTGTCACAGACCCACTGAGACCCCAGCTCCAATGGAAAATTTGGCAAAAATTTGGTCCCCAGTGAGAAAATACACTTGAATTTCAGTCGCACTGGAAAATTGACTTTGATTTCATCCCAATTCGAAAATCGATGTCTAAATATTGTACTCCATCATCCCCACTGGATCTTTCAAACTTGGAACAATATAATTTTTATCCCTATTTGGACTTCAATTGGGATTTATATCCCTAACTGAAGAAAAAAGTTCCACCGGGGCTGTGAGACAGGGGTGTATTTTAGGTTTAAATCCGAAGGCTTCAAAACTCTTTAACGTTCTTAGAAAAAAACATGTAATCTACACCACGACATTCAAATTCCAATGTTTACAAAATTGAGGTATCCTTCCGATAATTGATTTTTTTATATGTTTCCAGGGAAAAATCTCTCTAGAACTAATCATCTAATGTATAATCTCGCTTTTTATGGAAATAGCGATGGAAATTGTGACCTAGAAATGACCTACACGTTATTTTTTATAAGAACTTGTCAATTTTCTTAAAAAATCAGTTGTCGAAAAGCAGGTTCCTAACCTAATCTTGATATTTTGGCCACCGAAGCCTTATTTTCTTATAAAGGCTGCTCTTATAAAAAAAACGTAAAGTGAGCTTCAAAAGTGATTATTTTTATTGCAAGTTTTTTTAAAAATAAAAACATTTTAAAGGCTTTCTGGACTTTGAAACTTCTTTGAAATTGCACAAAATACTCACAAAAGGGCAAAATTAAGAACAAATTTTAGACCCGAAGACCTAAAAGGCTAACCCTATTTGTACTATTTGGGACTGTTTCTGTTCGGCGGTTAAACTAATGTTAATAGCTCCTGAAATAATAAAGCTTTTGGTATGAAATTTTTTGTATATTTCTTACTTTTATTTAGCTTCAAAATAAAAAAACAATCGAGATCTGAAAACTTTCACACCTTGAGCTAGTCTGGAGATCCATACTTTCTATTCAAACTTACACCACATAAGAAAAAAACCCATCAGAAGCTACTCATTGAGAGTATAGTATTTTTGACTCAGTTTGAATTTGTTTACATTTTTTATATTTGGTTTGAATTTCGTGCCAAAAAAGGGGACAAGTTGGAGTTTTTACAAGCTTTCGTTTGATTTGGTTGGTCGTTAACCTGTAATAAAACAATTTTGTTACTTTTTCTAAAGAACGCGTCATCTCTATTACTTCAAATAACCAATTAGTGAAGTCTCTTGTAAAAACTCCAGCTCATCCCCAAAAAAGCTGTTGATAAGGTTAGGCAATCCAGGTTCGCGCACTTCCAATCCAAACAATAATATCACGTGATTTCAACAATTGTTTAACAGCCAATAAAATTCTGCGACCAGATTTGGTATCTACAAAAATACCCGGCTACTCTGTTATTTCTATATTATTATTAATAATAATATTGCTTGCTTTGGGCATGCTGAGTGACGTCATCAAAAGTTTTTTGTTAAAAGTTACCTTATGTGACAAGGATCTTGTGTGCCAAATTTCATCCAAAAAGATCCACTAGATCAAAAGCTAAGGAGTGATACACGAACATCCCCTCTAGTTTTAAACCACCCCTAAAAGCCTAATATAAATAGGGTTAAAGAACATATTCGAAAGTTTCGAAAAATGCTCTTATTAACAAAATGTGAAATTATTCAGAGTGCATTTTGTTTGCCTGAACATAAATTTCTTTAAAACGTCAATACACGCTTTTTTTATAAGAATGGTGTAAATCAATTTTATCATTGATATTCTTTTTTGGGAAAATCATCCTAAAATATTCTTACAGCATTCTTATTACTTGGGGGTTATTGGCAATTTTTTTAGCCATTTTCATCATGGACATTCTTATAAAGTGTATTCTTATACCAAAAAACGTAAATGTCCATCTAACGTCATTTTAACATCATATATGAACGTTCAAACAATGTCTATGACTGCCTGTTGGCTTCACTCGTAGTTTTAATCTTTTAATGATGGTTTCACTGGGTTTCCAGGGCAATACACGTCAAAACAGAATTATCAGAAAATAGGCCGGTGAATTTAATAGGAAATACAGTTTTGTTGATTATAATGAGGACCAGATTAAATTGAATTCAATTGAATAGAATTGAGTTCCATACACGTTTTTTTATAAGAACTTAGTATAGTTTGTTCTTATATTTAAAAACCGTTTATATTCAGTAGACAAGTAATTTTTTGGAGCCACAAAGTGATGTATATAGTTTTAAAAACCAAGAAAATCGAAAAAAGTAAAATCAGGATCTTCGTTACACTGCCAACGCCTACAGAAAGATCCAAATTGCTTGAAATTTTTGACCGATTGTGTGTTAATTATGAAATGACTAAAACCCCAGCTAGCACACAACGTTATTTCAACGTTTATCTAACGTCCACAACGTCCATTTAACTTTACATTAACGTTGAAATATTGTTGTGGGCCAGCTGGGATTAATCAATGAAACACTAAAAAAGGCTATTTTTGTGTAAAAAACCCATAAAAATCAAACATTTTCAAAAAATACTATTACTACGCATCCAAGTCAACAAAGATGAAAATGTGAAAAGCCTAAAATAGTTAAAAAAGGTTGAAAAAAATATTAGTCTTAAATATACTTTAAGATATAATCAACTTTCTCTAATTTCTCAGAGCTGGAAAGTAATTAAAATCACTTTCTCTAATTTGAAGAACATTTTTGGTCTCTTGAAGATCTAATTCGAGAGAGTCAACTGTAAGAACATCCAAGCTTCTGTCAGCAACAATACACCTATTCGACCGTAGCCGCCAATTTGACCCCTCTCTGTTACTAAAAAATAGAAAGACGGAGGTCAACCCGGCTTTTTTCGGGTGCTTCCGTTGAAAATATGATGTCATCTTGACTTACGCATATCAAGAATTCACTTTCTCGTAAAGAAAAACCACTTCATCGCCAAATATTTCAAGTGCTTTTTCAAGGTGCTTGAAATGTTTTAACGTGACCGCTTGATTTCTTTTTAATGAGTAAAGAAACGCAAAAAAACCGAATAGTTATGACATGGCATTTTTCCCAAACTTGCTTTCATTTTTAAATGACCTGGACAAATAACAACATGACGAAAAGAACAAAATTGCTGAATCCACAAAAGGTAAACTAAATAGGTATGTTGTTTTACATTGAAAACATTTGTGTGAAATTACGTCCTTTTTTCAAAGCCCCGGTGAAACTTTTTTCCACAGCGGGGATGAAAATTTATATCGAAATCCCAATGGGAATAGAAATTTTATTATTCAGTTATCGGGTCAAAAATCCAATTGGGATAAATTTTAGAGTAAAATTTATTCTATTGACTTTTAAATAATAATGATGGGTCTGTGTCTGTGTCTGCATCAATTTTTCAACCGGGTATGTGAAACAAAGATAACATTGATTTCAATTTTCATAATTTGAAAAACCGTTACAATTACATGATAAAAAATCATATACAGAATCCACTACTTCGATACTGAATCTCTCCAAGAATGAGCCAAAGTGAGAGTTTTTTGTCCATTTGAGAAAGTAGCCCTGTTTTTTCAAAACCTTACCAAGCCTACGTTTTTGCTAACTTTATTAGCCCCAGGGGGGTAGAATCTACCACGCTGGAGTTCTTTTGCGTATATCTCGGAGAAAAATTTTTTAAACGACTTGAAACTTTCTGACTTTTAACAAAATCTTATTAAGAGTATTTGTGAAAAGTTTTAGGGTTATAGATTGTCCAGATCAAGTTTTATGACTTTATTGTGAAACATGACATATAACCCAGCTAAAATCGCTTAAAACTCATTATTTTAAAGTGTTGATAACTTTTGAGCTATTTATTCAATTATCTTCAAATCTTGATGCGTGATAGGTATTGGCAATATAAATTTGAAAAATTAGAAAAAAAAAATTTAAAATGATGACGTCATCATTAATGACGTTATCAAATTTTGAAAATTTAACTCATCTTCAGCACAGATTTGAAGATGAAATCTTCATTGAAACTGCAAAACCGGCAATTATGTTAAAGAAGAACCTTTTATCTTTCAGAATTTTTAAACAGAATCTAAATATCATTATTGGTTCGATTGTAATAGACATTTTTGTAAAGCATATATTTTGGCTTTATGCCGACAGGTGGAAATTTTGTGATGACGTCATCGGTTTTTGAATGACGTCATCAATTTTTTTTTTCCAGGAAATTTGTGCCATGATGGAAAACATCTGTACCAAATTTCATGACCATAGCTCTCCTAGATAAAAAATAATAGAGGGTGGTACATTCTACCCCCCCCCCCTGGGGATACAAAAGTCAAAAAAGCTTGCGGCTAATAGCGTTAAGTTATTAACGGGTTATTTCTCATTTTACTTTTCTTTCCTTTTTACTTTTATCAAGGAAAACAAAGGTATGAGGAATATCTCTATTTATTTTTAATTCGAAAATAAATAAAAATATTCCTCCAACTTGACAACTACAAGATTTTCCTTGAAAAGGGCATTAATTTTATTTTAGGAGCTAAAATGAAGATATTATCCTCGGCCTTGACGAATACCAGATAGCCATTGCTTGAGAAAAGATAACAATTTTTATTTCTTTGAAAAATACACTTATGGGATCTATTTTCTTCTGGGATATAGTTTGAAGTTTCCTAATTTCATTTTTAGTGGAAAAGAAATAGTAAAAACATATAAGAGTCCAAATGGAGAAAAATGTTCATCAAATATTTCAGCTCGGAGGGGAAAAAGTTTGTTTTGAAAAAAATGTTTTGGAGGGTTTTTGTTCGCTTATCAATTGCAAATGAATTCACTGAAAAATGACCAAAGCAGTCATTTTATATTCTACTTAATCATGGTACTTATCACCATACCAAAACTTATATACACGTATCTATTTTTTTTATTAGACGGGAATGTGACGTTCTTTAGTGACGTATTTGTCGCTTATTGGGTCACTACCAGTTGGGGTCAGCGTTGGACTCGAGAGTCACAACTGAGTGCCCTGGACCCATTTAAAGTCACTTTATGGTCAATTGGACCCACTGACATAATTGAAAAACTTCGTTTTATTTAAGATTTTAGATTGGGCTCCTTTTGGTCACGTTTTTTTTTTTGAAAACTAGCTTTACCAAGCAATTCTTAAGAAATCGGCCTTTTGAGCCGGGCAGTTTTTTGACTTTGAGAATTACAGTAGTAAATTTAGATTTAGAGCTGTCCTCACTCACTGGAATAAAACAAGTTTTTGAACATTTTTATCGTTTGGCAAATTGAGAGTCTGGTTGGTACATAAAAAGCAGTGAAGACTGAAATTCATACTTTTCCCATAAAAATGTCTTGACAGTTTAGCCAAAAAAAAAACGAACAAAAATATCCAAGGCAAAAAAAATTCGACAAAATCAATGGTTAAAATAAAACGATGGAAAGGAATAGTTCAAAACAATAAATGATTGGATGTTAACAAAGCCAAGATTTTTCTCTGATCTACTTCTGGAACGCAAAGTTTTAATATCAAACTTACGATCTTTAGCATCTCTGAATCCAAAAGCTCAAAATTGTTCTAAAAAAGCTGCAAAAATCATATCAGAAGCAACTGAATCCCTCCAAAATCGAAATATCCAATGTGAAAGTACTAATGCTCACCCGAACTTTAAATTCTAACAAAATGTTGAAATACCTGAAGTTATCAATAATGAATTCTGAAAATGATTACGACATTAAAAAAACATATTGTTTGTTTACTTTGCATGACCATGGCTATAAATCAAAACCACCACTGATTGTGGGACGAGATGGAGTTTTTACAAGCTCTTATTTGATTTGGTTGGTTGTTAACCAATAAAAAAACAATTTTGTTACTTTTTCTAAAGAACGCGTCATTTTTATTACTTCAAATCTTCAAATGACCAATTATTAAAGTATTTTATAAATACTCAATCTCATTTGATCAATTGTGAAGACTTCAAATTGATATCTGGTCAGCGCATTGTTAAAGGTTATTTGATTATTTAATATACTGTGATGCATTTGAGTAATGAACACTTGGTATTTTTTCTTAATTATTTATTTTGTCTGGAATATCATTGCAAACGTTCTAAGCTGATCGACAACAGATGTCAATTTGTGAAAAGGAATTCTTCTTATTGCTAATACCTGGAACTTTCAAAAGACTAATCACGCCTCTCCTTTAAAATAACCACACAGCTTTTGAACTGATTTTGAGGGCTTTCGTAATAATTCCTGTTGCTTTCAAAATCGAAAATCCAGTGTGTACCAAAAAAAAAAAAAACGGAACCGAATTCAAAGAAAAATTACAGTCTTTCTGTAATTTGAACTAAATATTTTGTCTTATAAAAAACTTATCCTTTATCCAAAGAGATTACTGCGTAAATGTTTTCTAGTCAATTTTTTCTTATAATCTCTTATAAAACCTAAATTCGCAAATTCCTCCGGATAAAGTTCAAATGAATGGCCAATTACCCTCCTCGGACCGTGAAAACCTCCTTTAGAAGAAGGAAACGTAATTTGTGATATAGCAATAGTATTTTGTTTATCTGATATTCCGAGGGTGGATTGGCGGCTGCCCACGCTAAAGCTCTTAAGGGAGCGGGCCAATTTCCCATCGGAGAGGAATGATAGTCGGCCTAAGATGTACTGCATCCTCAGTCGGGTTCAACAGCCCTTGCCCGTAAACCTAGAAATATTTCGGTTGGACCCGCCAATCCCCGAAAACGAGGGCTGGGTTACCAGACCTCCCGCTGCAAAATTCTTGACGCGGTCTCGCAAAATTCCGTAATGTAAACCTTCAAGATGTTGAAAATTTTCCCGACCTTCAGAGCTTTAGCGTGTCGGAAGAAAAAACCTAACCATGTAACAATGGCTCTTTCATAGAACGTTAGGCGTTTTAATTTTGCAACATGCATTGGTTTTTGAATTGTTTTTCTTAACTAATCATCCGATATTAATTATTACTTAATTAAGAAAGACTATTCAAAAAACAATGCATGTTTGCAAAATTTGCCCAAAAATAATTAAAGTTTAATGACATCTTATCAGCTAAAGATCTTGGGGTACTTGAAACATTTTTCATCAAATAGAAGCATTTGATAAGTGAAACACGAAAAGTATTATTACAATTCGATAAAAAGGTTGGTAGTGTCCCCCAGCTAAAATGATTGAAAGAAGACATATACATAGACATAAAAAAGTTGCAGAAAACCTTTGAAACTTTTCATTGTACTGTGACAAAAATTGTTTAAGTTGAGACTTCTTTGAGGTGGGTGAGCTACTTGAAACTTACAACTTGCTTATGTTTCATTTTGGTGAAAATCGCTTTAACCCTTTAAGTGCCAATGTCGTATATATCAGACAGGCACTTCGTTGGAAGTGTCATACGAGAAAAAGCAAAGAGAACGCAATTTGCATTAATAATTCTTCCAGTGTATAGCAGGTCCAGGCCTAGCAACAAAACCGTTACTTGCATAATCATAATTGTTCTTCTTAAATTATCATCGGATAATCAAAATCTAAAAACAACCAAAGACAGTTGCAATTAAAATTCATTTTTTTACTTATACTTAGTTATACACAAATTATAAACACGTTTATTTTTCATAAGAACAAATATATCAGAATTAAAGGCTTCAATGGCAAAAATGTTAAGAACAAGTTAAGAACATTTTAAGGCTTTGCGGGCTCTGAAATAGCAAATTTTTTAGGCAAATGGTCAAAATACATAAAAAATGAGGAAAATAAGAATATTTTAAGAAAATCTTTAGGCTTGAAAATCAAAAAGTTAAGAACATCCCAAGGCTTCAAAATATTAGATGTTCTTATAAAAAAGAAACGTGTATTGGATTTTCTTATAGAAAAAACGTGTATTGCATGTGGTTATAATTGCAACGTGGGTTAAAAGTAATTTATCTCTTTATTATATTTTTAGTCTTTCTTTTCATCCTATTAATTGGTTTTTTTAATTACAATAGCTTTAATAAGGTTTCCGCATTCCGTGCCCACAAATTGGTCAATGTTAATTGATCTGAAAGTACTTACATTTTCAGATTGTCTCTGGTGCACGTTTTTTTATAAGAACATCCAAAAATTTTGAAGCCTTCGGATGTTCTTAACTTTTTGAGTTTTAAGCCTAAAAATGTCTTTTAAAACATGTTCTTATTTTTGCCATTTTTCGAGTATTTTTGTCCATTTTCTTAGGAAATTGTGCCTTTTAGAGTCCACAAAGCCTTGTAACATGCTTTTTTACTGGAAACCAATTTATAAGAAAATTTAGGTTAAAATTTTGATAAAAACTATCAAATTAGTGTTCTGTGATTTTTATATACGAAAAGAAGCCAGAGAGCTTATACAGTAGATGATGTTATCGTCTGTTATAGGGATAGTAAAGGCGGGAAAATATGGCGATATGGCGTTATGACGGTATACGGAAAAAATCGACGGAAGAGTTTCGAGGACTGGCAAACTCTACCGGCTGTAAAATTTTTTCGGCAAAAAGCTCGTTTGCAAATTTTCTTCGGCTTTGGGCTTATTTCTTAGATAGTGATTTGTCTTAAACTATAGCATAGTCTAGTTTAACAGTTACACTTTCTCTTCGGAGTTGTTTGTCAATTATTGATTTGTGGATGAAGTTGTCAAACGTAGGTAACCCTTAGTTCAGAGGAATTAATGCCAGCTAAACCGGATTCACAGTCAACATTAGCAACAGCGCAATTAGACGCTGCCTCATCAATAATGAGTGTGTGGTATGACAATCCCACGAAAACAACGAAAGGGATGGCCGCAGATAGTCAACATTATTATTGTGCTGTTCAATTTATAAAAATTGATAAATGAATATATCATAATATCATAATGACTTCTCTGCCTTAAAGATTTTTTTTGCAAGTTTAAACAAGCCGTAACGTAGGTGGTATTTAACCCTTTCAGTCCCAGAGCTTTGCATTTTTCGAAAAAAAAGCAAAAGTTTCGCAATGAAGTCTTTCCTCAGCAAGAGATCGGTGTAGGGAAACGGGCACCCAAAACCGACCTATTTTTTCATGCTTTTTCAAATTGTAGATACGAGAGTTCCAGAAATCTTTTAGTTCCGAAGTTATAGCTTAGTTGGGTCTGCAGGTCTTTGGGACTGAAAGGGTTAATGTCAGCTATTACTAATATAAAAAGGAGTAACAACTCTGTATCATTTATGACCCGCTGCGCAGACCTGCCTGAATGATAGAAATGTGCCCAGTGGTAAAATCTCAAATTAATTCGCTGTAGGACAGAATCAAGTAAAATTATGTTTAAAAAAGCTGTAAAAAGTACAGACTAGCTTTGTGAATAGGAAAAATAAACTTTTACTCCAACCAATGACGTTGGAGGTTCTTGGCTCACTCGTTGACCAAAAATGGTAAAAAATGGTCAAAATCTTAAGAAAGTGGATTTTTGTCAAATTTTTGCATTTTTCTGACTTTTTAGCATAAAATCACGCTGAAAAGACTCATTTTGATTTTTTTTGCTTCACCATGAAGCCCAATCCAATTCCTACGAGTTAGAGCAAAAATGACCATTTCTAACTCAAACTGGATTACAGGAGGGCTTCGCCCTTTTTCAAAACGAGGCAAGCGATATTCTTAACGTAATTTATGAAAAGGTCGAGACAGTATCTAGAAGAACTTTGAATCTGGAAAAATATTGGAATAGAATTGTAGGCAACAGAGTCGACCTTTTTGACACCTTTTTAGAACATTCTAAATGACCATGTCACATTGGTTCAATTTTTTTAGGAGACCGTGGGAGCCCAAAATGGTTAGTGTAGTACATGGATCTCTATCTTATTTAAGTCTCTTGCTGTAATACAAAATGAGTCCGAATTAACCTTATACAAGCGCTTACAATTTGTTCTGTAATCTTTTTATTACCTTGCAGGAGTATCGCAAAAAATATTTTTGACAGATTTTATAACGTTTCAAATAACACTGTCACATTGAGGTGATTGTAATACGGAGGTGTTAGGGGTGATACAGGGGTGTGTGAAGCATGTTCACAGTCGGCTTTAATGGACTGATGATGTAATCATTTCAAAAAAAAAACCCACAAGAAAGTCTTATAAACTTACAAAACTAAAGTCTGTCCAGATATAATTGGCAGTGGAAACAAGAATGCCTGTAACTTTTGAAAGTCAAATATGATTATGGAAATTCTTTTTGCTTGTTTTAGAGAATGAAAAGCGCTATATTTGAATGTATTTTTGGTTGAAAAATTCGCGATTTTTAGCGGTTAAATTTGCGATTGTAAAAATTGAGCTTTTTTTCTACTAATGCTATAACGTTCATTTTTACACCAGTGGTAGTCCAACCTTAGGTTAAGAAGCTTGTTAAATTTCAAGGCGAACAGAAAAGTCCTTCGGAAGATATGGGACCCAAAATCCCCCTTGGTAGCACTTTTCTGTGAAATATAAAATCTCCAACTTATTACTAAAAAAGGGGGTTATGTTATCTTTTTTTGAACAGTGCAATTAAAAGTTGGAAAATGTTAAGTATTGGTGCATTGGTATTATTGGTATCATTGATTATTTCGAAACGAAGTGAAATCACAGTACAATTGTTTTTATTGAAAAGATAAGCATGAACTTATACCGGGTGGGCAAAAAAAAACAAGTCCATATTTCATTCTTAATTGACGATAGATCGAAAAAAGATGTGCAATCACGATTTTGCACTTTTATTCTATAAGTATTTTCCCGATTTTTTGCCAAGTTTTAGCATCGAGTCTAAAAGTGAAAGGGAGATATTAAGATTTTACGATTAGTGGTATTATTCGACTTGTTCAAAATACCTAAAAATTGACGTCAAAATAAATTTTAGAAGTAACAGCATAACCTATTCATCTAATCTAACCAAGATACTGTATATTACAAAAGTTAAATAGATATCGTAGAAGAAGCACAATACAGGTTGTTTTACAATAAACAGTTCAACCAAACAACATTTTTATACAATGTCCTTCTTTATCATGAACAGCTTGCAACCGGGGGACAAATTGTTTGAATGCTCTACGGATCTCTTGAACTTCTCCTGCAACTTCCGGCTAGACTTTTCGAATTCGTCTCTTTAATGACTCTTCATTTTTGAAAGCACGATTAAATCGATTCTCATATACTTTCCTTTCAATCCTATCCCAAAAATAGAAATCCAAAGGATTACAATCCGGTGAACCAGGTGGCCAATCGGTGTATTTGATGAATCGACTTTTTAACTGCTCCTTTAGAAAATCTTGTACCAGGTTTGAGCGATGAGATGGAGCTGAATCTTGTACGAAGATCCAGTCCCTTACGTTCAACATCTGATTGATGTCTGGAAGAAGATACTTTTGAAGATGCGTTTTATATCTCTTGGCATTTACTTTAACATTATTGTTCGTAACAAAAAAAGGTTTTGTGGCCCCGTGCCACGTGACACAGGCAGACACCATCACTTTTTTTGACTGTCGGTTTTTTTCATGATACAAACGTTTATCAGGGACATCAGCCTTTTTTCCTTGGCTATATACTCTGCTATTTTGTGAATTAATGGGTACATCAAGAGTAAAGTCTTTCTCGTCTTGGAACACACACTTCTCTACGCTTCTTTTGTGGGAAAACCGTTCAGCCAAAGCACCAGATCTTTCCGTTCGTCGTTTCTTTGTTCCTTCGGTAACTCTCGGGGTCTTGATTCATTTATACTGCTTCCATCCATTTCGTTTCACCATTCTTCGCACTGACGATCTCTTTATTCCCGTTATCTTTTCAATCTCTCGCGGTGATTTGTGTGTTCCAGGTGATTCTTCCTGCGAGCAAATCAGTTGCTCAACAATTTCTTCGTTTTCTGCGGTTGTTACAGTTATTGGGCGGCCGGAGCCGGGTTTTCTGTCCATGGTCCCGCTTTTTTTGAATCGATTAATGAGATTTTGCACAGAACCTTTATACCACTTCTTCATGGGATGCTCTTTACAAATCCTGTACGCTGACCAGCCTTTTTCGATATAATCATTCTTTATGACAGCTTTATCTTCGTTGGAAAAAACCATCTTTTACGCAAGTAAAAACTGCTTTTGACTGAAGGTCAAAGTTTTCAGAAAGAAAAACGCCGGTTTACTTTTTTCGAGCGCAATGGAACGACATCTATTGAAAAGAAGACCTTCCATTGCAATTCTCTCGCGTTCAACAAGACCGCTCGAGCTAGCAAAAAAGATTTCATGGTATTGTTTAGTTTCTCCCCTGTTCTGATAATATTTTCACTTGACGTCAATTTTTAAACAATTTAAAAATAGATAGGTCCCTGAAATATCTTCTAACTCTCTTTTGAATGCGTGAAGCTTTCTCAAACTTTCACAGAATTAATATAATATCTTTATTTTTTTCTATCCAAAGATGCCAGCTAAAAAAACGAATAGCGCGTCAAACATCCTAATTTGAAATTTGGACTTGTTTTTTTTTAGCCCACCCGGTATTGCCTTTGTTATTCTTAAGTCATTAAAGAACTTTGCTAATTCCCAAAACACTAAACACAGTTTGGCTATGAGGTCATTAAAGAGATCGTAAAATGTGTTATGATCGAAAAACTGTTTTATCAATCATATCACTACCCCCGTTTTTAGTAATAAGTTGAAGATTTGATATTTCACAGAAAAGTGCTACTAAGGGGTATTTCGGGTCCCATATCTTCCGAAGGACTTTTCTGTTCGCCTTGAAATTTAAAAAACTTCTTAACCTAAGGTTGAACTACCACTGGTGTAAAAATGAACGTTATAGCATAAGTAGAAAAAAAGCTCAATTTTTACAATCGCAAATTTAACCGGTAAAAATCGCGAATTTTTCAACCAAAAATACATTCAAATATAGCGCTTTTCATTCTCTAAAACAAGCAAAAAGAATTTCCATAATCATATTTGACTATCAAAAGTTACAGGCATTCTTGTTTCCACTGCCAATTATATCTGGACAGACTTTAATATAATACCTATTCACAAAATAAAAAAAAATGAAACAAAAGATTTTTCAATTGTAAAATCTTTTAAAAATATACATAAGCTATTAATTCTTTAAATGAAAATCATTGAAACTTTCGAATAAACTATTGAGAAGTAACATGAAAAATTTAAACACTTTAAAATTTTTAATTCGACTTTTCAAACACATTCAACAAAATTACAGTTAAAAAATAAAAAGATTTAGAATTATAAGTTGATCTAAAAAATAAAGACCCCCTTCGTTTGAAATTTGTAAAGCGATAAAAAGTTACGCTTCTGGGAGGTCTTTAAAAGAATATTTGAAGAAAACCTTAAAACTCTTATAATTCTTTCTTTATAAGTCTTTCCTATTAAATTTGAAGATCACTAAAAATATTTCTTTTTAATGCGCGGTTTAGTTTTAGTTTTGGTTTGGTTTGTTAACAAAACTAGATTTTTCGAACATCACTGAAACTTTAAAATACTGTTTTGTTATATTTTATTCGTTATATTATCCTGATCATAATGTTTTTTACTAACAATCAGATAAGTCATGTTATGGCTATAAAGTTAGCCGACCTGGAAGTTCCTGTATCGGAGAATTTTGAGGGCGAGGGTGGAGGTGAGGGCAAGGGCAAGGGAAACGGTGACTGAGTGAAGTCAACGCAAAACAGAGTCAATACACGTTTTATTTTATTTAGAACCCAGTTTATAAGAACATTCAGGCTGAAATTCGTCAAAAAATTAAGAACATCGTAAGAACATGCCCAGTCTCAGTTTGGAAAAAAATGACAAGAAACTACAATTTTTTCCTCTTTTCAAGCAGCTTTAACCGGACTTAGGGATGGATTTTCTAAAATCGAGAGTCAAATATTGTCTAAATTTTACCAATATTTTGCATGATATTATCAAGTTAGAGTAGTCTGAAAAATTAAGAACGCATTGAAGAACATTTTTGGCTGAAAATTGCTAAAGAAATAAGCACATCCAGGCTCAGCCAAATTTTAGGTGTTCTAATCAAAAACAAAACGTGTAGTTGATGTACGGCTGTTTATCGCCTTTGCTCATCTAAACAGATGACGGTATTTTGGTGTTTTTATCGTCGTCGAGCAAAGTGGACGGTGATTTTGGAGACAAAAAATCTATCAAATAAATAAGAACAAAGCTTCGATTGCCAAAATATTAAGAACATGTTAAGAATATTTTAAGGGCTCTTACCATAGTGAATTTTTTTTGATAATTATCGTGTTTAAAATGTGTTTTCTGAATGATGTAACCAACAAAACTATGGCATGTTATACATTTTCTGTTAGATACACTATTCCTGAATCTGAAAATGCAAAAATTGCATTGAAAAGATTTGATGAAGAAGAAAATGAAGACATTTGCGAAGACAAACTTTTCAAATTTGAGGAGCTTTTTTTTCGGCGACGAAAAAAGGTTTTGAAAAAATTTTTGTACTAGAAGGTGTAACAGTACATTTTCGGAACATTTTTGTAAAAGCTTTTTTGTCTCAAAATCTTGAAAGTAGTGGCTTTTCACCAATTTGTCATCCCAATTTTTCCGAAAAATTTTAGATAGTTCAATCTTTTGCAAACAATTAAACAAAAAATTGAAACAAAAAGGTTAATTACCCATTAAAACTTAGCACTTTTTATAAAAGAGGGTAATATAACATTTTATTAAGGGGGGGGGGGTTTCACGTTTGGCGGAGGAGCGGAATCGGCCCTTTTTTCGGACGGAGTGGCGGAATTTGGCGAAAATTTAGACGGAATTACGGAAATTGGGTTCTCTGACGGAGACGGAAAATTAGACAATTTTAGTGCGGAAAAACGGAATTTAGCAAAACAAATTGGAATTGGTAAAAGATATTCCAAATTTGCGGAATTTTCGACAAAAATATTGAATTTCAAAGGAATTTTCGGTGACGGAATTTTGGTTCAATTTAAGACAGTTTGATGGAAATTGGAGAAAAAATTGGCGGAATTGCGGAATCTGGTACCCCCCCCCCCCTGAAACCCCCCCCCCCCTATTAACGTCTTTTTAAGGTTCATAACGTCATTTTTATAATTAAATTGCTAATTACTCTTCATATAATAAATTCAGAAACAACTTATAAAGACAGTTTTTTGCTAAAAGTGTCAAGGTGTCAAGGAACTCAAAACAAAAGTTTTATCTTCAAATCTCGTAACCGATCTTTTGACTATGGTCAGAGCACTTAAGGCTTTGCAGTTTTTAAAACACCCGATTGCTTAGGAAAATCGACCAAAACTAACCAAAAATGGCGAAAATAAGAACATGTGAAGAGGAGCATTTTTAGGCTTAAAACCCAAACAGTTAAGAACATCTGAGGGCTTCTAAAAATTGTAAAACTTGAATTGTTAAAGCGTGAAGCATATCTTGGACTCATTCTCGAAGAAAAATTCAAAAATTCAAATTTTATAAAAAAAGGGTGACTTCCCGAAGCTTTATCCTCGATTCATTCATTTTATATGAAAAGTATATTCTAAATTCATTTCATGTTTAAGTCTAGGCTATTGAAATAGTGATTATTCAGACCCGCCCACTTTGATATTAAATTTTTTCATGTTTTATATTTTTATACTAATTCGAACAGGATTTAATTTTCAGTTATTTTTTTCAAGAGATTTTTCAATTTACACACTTTTTCTTATTCGGGCACTCTTCTACTTTTACCTTAACTTAAAGATAAGTAGAATTGCCATTTTGAATTTTCTCCTAAAAAACCGGGTATCTATAATTGTTGTACAATTTTTATGTGAATACTCGTTTTTTAAAGAGAACATCCAAAATTTTTGAAGCACCTTCGGATGTTCTTAACTTTTTTGTTTGAAGTTGGAAAATGTTCTTAACAGGTTCTTATTTTCACCATTTTGTATTTTTGTCCATTTTCCCAAGAATTCAGATGTTCACAAAGGCTTAAAGGGTTCTTAACATGTTCTTATTATTTTGGTCATCGGAGTCTTATGTTCTCATATAGCTTGTTCTTATAAAGAGAACTTGTAGTCCTGGTACCTGGGAATGTTACACATTATTTTGATTGTTTTCACAGGGGTCCACGTTCAGCCGACTCGGCTATAGAGGTTTTTCATGTTTGTTAATACGTCTACCATTATGGAAGCAGACGTTCGAATTTGTAGAGGTGATCCCTTAAGCAAATCGAAAGTTTGCTTGGAGGTTTTTCATGTTTGTTGATACGTCTACCATTATGGAAGCAAACGTTCGAATTTGTAGAGGTGATCCCTTACGCAAATCGAATGTTTGCTTAGAGGTTGTTTATGTTTTGTTAAGTTACGTAATTTCCGCCATTATGGGAGCAAACGTTCGAATTTGTAGAGGTGATCCCTTACGCAAATCGAATGTTTGCTTAGAGGTTGTTTATGTTTTGTTAAGTTACGTAATTCCCACCATTATGGAAGCAAACATTCGAATCTGTAGAGGTGATCCCTTACTCAAATCGAATGTTTGCTTAGAGGTTGTTTATGTTTGATAAGTTAAGTAATTTCCGCCATTATAGAAGCAAACGTTCGAATCTGTAGAGGCGATCCCTTACTCAAATCGAATATTTGCTTCTATAATGGCGGAAGCAACTTAACAAAACACTAAAAACCACTATACGTGACCTGAAGAGAACGTTGGAAGGGGTGGGATTAAAACCCGCCTTGAGTTGAGGTGTTGATGCTTTAGAACATTCAGCTATTGTATAACACATATGGTTTGTAAATAACAGGCCTGTCTCATAGCCCCGGTGGAACTTTTTTCTTCATTAGGGATAAATATTCTTATTGAAATCCCAATGAGGATAGGAATTCTATTTTTCCAAGGTTAAAAAAAAGCAGTGGGATGGTTTCAGAGTGCAATTTTTAAATATTGAATTTCGAATGGGATGAATTTAAAGTCAATTTCCAAGTGGGCTGAAATTCTAAGCTATTATTTCCACTTTTGCCAAATATTCGAGTTGGGCTTGGCCCAAGCGGGTCTGTGAGACAGGTCTGTGAGACAGGGATGTATATTTTCTTCATATTCTCTTCTGACATAAAATCTTGAAACGATGTCTATAAAAGTGTCATGACGTCTATCTTGTCTCTGTTAAGATCTATCAATTTTTCCTTCAAATTTCTGATTTTTCTTCTCTTTCGATTATATAACCTTTTAAAAGAAAACCACATTAGAAATGTTTTATTGGTGTTCATGCTTTAAAAAGTTAAACCAGATTTTTTAAAGTTTATCCAGTTATTTCTTCAAAGAACCTTCTGTCAATTTCAAAATTTATTTAATGTATTGTTTTTATAATTTTTCTTCATACACTCTGTTTTTTATAAGAACAATAAAATCACCAAAACTAGGAACAATATTTAAGGATAATTGTGAGATTGGAACTGCTGAATTTCGAGCAATTTAAGTGTCAAAGTGGTAAAAATGGGGTAAAAGGTCTACGATAAACTTAAACAAGAACAGTATAAGAGCAATTTAAAAGTGCACAGATATTGCCTTATCATAACTTTACTGTTTCTTATAAAAAAGAAAGAGTATTTTCAAGATTTTGTTTGCTACTTCAGTCAAAAAAAACAACCCGTGATGTTTTTGGAGGAAAACTTTGTCTTAAAGTTTTCTTAGTTTTCCTTCCAATTCATTTTCCCTTAGACGATTTGATAATGAGAACTTATTTTTTTGAAACTTCACTGTTGGGGGTTTTGATTTAGATGTAAACTGATTGTATGATTTACTTAGTTGGTTGAACAAAATAAGAACAAGATAAGAACACTTTGAAAGTGTCGAAAGAATTAAGAAGAGCTAAGCCTATCATAAATAACTATGGTTCTTATAAAAAACGAGTACTTTTGATGTTTTGTTTGCCGAGTGTTTTGAAGAAGCTCTGTCTAACTCTTCCTCTTCCAAGTCTTCCTTCCAAATTCTTAACCATTTTAATATTTACGACTTCTTTGAAAGTACACTGTGGGGTTTTATGATTTAAATATGAATGTGTTGAATGATTTTACGCAGTGGGATTGTACAAGATGTTCTGTAAACATTTTTTATTATAAGAACATCCAAAGTTTTTGAAGCCTTCAGATGTTCTTAACATTCTGAGTTTTAAGCCTTAAAATGTTCTTAACATGTTCTTAATTTCACCATTTTGTTAGTATTTTGGTCCATTTTCCTAAGAATTTGGGTGATTTAGAGTCTGCAAAGCTTTAAAATGTTCTTAACTTTTTCTTAACATTTTGGCCAGCGAAGCCCTATGTTCTTATATAGTTTATTCATATAAAAAACGTGTAATGTCTTTTAAAATGTCAAAATCTATTTATTTGTTGTTGAAAATTCCTGTTGAAAAGTTTGCCATAACTTTAAAGAGTTTTAGAGACAAATTTTGCGTTGCTCAAAATATATTGAGAATTTTATGGTCAATTCCTCGTTTTTAGCAATTCAAAGTTCGGGCGAGAAAATTGCTTTTAGGCTAATTGATTTATTTATAAATTTATTGGAATAATTCGATTCGGGAGGGGTTTATAGACTTCCAGGCCATATTCTGAGCCTAATTGGAACGATTTAAAACTCTACTCTTCCAACATTATTTAGAGCACTTCCAAATCGTTTGAGGTTATAAGACTTCGTAGGAATTTCCCTTTTTTCTCAAATATTATGACTTTGATTGTAGTATGTGAATTAAGCATGAAATTATTTTTGCGATTAATTCAAACCGTTTATCAGAGCTCTCTTCAAAGAGGTTGGGTTGTAACTTTTCCCTCTTTAAAGGTTTTTCATCAAATCAATATAAGATGGACGAAGTTTTTCAAGTTTAAGATTCAGAGTATACCTACAAAGTTTACAAGAATCTGAAAATCGACCCATGAATAGAGTGGTCGATTTTTGTAACCCTCGAGGAGAAGTGAGTTGGTTTTTGGAATCCTTAAGAGATTTTTAAAGTGTGAGCAAGGTATTTTCCCCATTCGCACATATTGTTACCGCCCATTATGCCTATAGTTGCTCAATTTACATATGCTCAGAGGCAATTTCATTAGCCTATTTCATTGGATTCATGTTTTTAGTACATGATATATTTCTATGTCATTGCAGTAACCAAGTTTTTATGGTTGAGCATTTTGGCGAATTGAGATTATAAACACCCCTGTCTCACAGCCCCGGTGGAACTTTTTACCATAGCAGAGAAAAATATTTCTATCTAATTCCCAATGGGGATAGAAATTATATTGCTCCAAGATAAAGACAGTGGGGATGATTTTTAGGTGCAATTTTTTACATTGAATTTCGAATGGGGATGAAATCAAATTTGATTTCCCAGAAGGGACGAAATTTTGGGCATATTTTCCAGTGGGGCTGGGGTCCTAACCATTGAGTTTCAAGCCCGAAGGGCTAGAGGTCAATCTCTAACCTTTCTCAGGCAAGAAAAACTGAAGCCTTAAAATATGCGCCGTATTTTTGATGACGGATTGAATCTAGCAATTCTTTTGTTTTTGAGTGATATATTTTTCGAAATTAAGCGGTAAATTTTAGTTTCAATCTGTCATTTGTGTAAAAACCAGGCGGGTCGCTCAAGGCCGCGCAACTTTGGTAGGATTTGTTGGCTTCAAATCCTACCAAAGAGATTGACCTCTAGCCCTTCGGGCTTGAAACTCAATGGTCCCAACGGGTCTCTGACGCAGGAGAGTTTATAAGTTTTTCAAAATCAAAAGTAATGGATAACAGAGTTAAATGAATGATGACAGAAAATCAATCTTTTAACGTCCTTCCCGAAGGGAAATTTGAACAGATTTGAGTATTTTCCTATTAAAATTGAATAGAAAATAGCATATACACAGGAGAAAAATCTTGATTCCCTAGCCTAGGGATTGTTCATTTTCAGATGTGGTTTTTTATTCGATCACATTAGTCTAGAATTTTGAGTTCGGGAAAATAAGGAAACTAGGGAATATTAGTTACACTGTCTTCTCGAGGTGGGATACGGGATATACAGGGATTAGTAAAAACCGCCACCTCGAGACGACCGTGCAACAGATTTATCCCGTTGAAGTCCCTTTGCATGTGATCCAAAAGCACGAAAATTTTTCAGAACTCTCCAAGCATACATACATACATAGGTGCATCCGATTCTTCAATTCGGTGACATGACGAAATTTGTTTTCCAGATGTGCCTGTCTGCCATGACTGTTTTTAACTCGTTTGAATTGAGTCCAGTGTCAGATTGGATGACCTTTAGAGTAATGTTTGGGCGTCCTCTTCTTCTAGATTCTTCAGGCGTCCAGAATAACAGTGAACTCGAGGGTTCATTATGTCGAAAGACGTGACCAACAAGTGCTAGACGCCTTCTTTTGATGATATTTGATAACTTGGGAATTTGACCATAAAGTTGTTCATTGGTCAGGTGTGCTCTCCAGGAGACGTTTTTTACTCTTCTCAACATTCGGGTGTATGTCCCATCAACTTTCTTGATCAGGGCTTTTGTCATGGCCCAAGATTCACATCCGTATAGCAATATTGACTCAACCGTAGATTTGAACAGACTTATCTTTGTCGAAGACTTGATACGCGAGCACCAGACCCTTGTAAGTGAGTTAAGGGCTGCTCTCCAAGCAGATACTTACAATAAAGAGCAAACTGTAAAAGCGGGATATGTGAAAGTGACATTTTATAGCATCGCAATTGAAAGTCTTGCTCAATCCATATCAACCAAAGAAAAGTAAAAATCAAAATAACTTAAAGGTTTTCTGCGTCCTATTGACACAAACATTCTCGAACACTGTTTCCCCTTGTTTTATTTTGTCTGTCTTTTCAAAACAAAACATTCGAATTTTGATCAAAACATTCGAAAGCACATTCGTCAATATGCAATGTCTTCTTTTTTTTTCTCAATCAAATGCGAGGAAGACAGATACGGTATATATCCTACCTCCACGTGATGTCTTTCGACCAATGGAATCGCGAGAATCTTACTGATGCGGGATAAACCTATTTTCCCATGCTGTAAGTGTATTACCAATGTGTTAGTGAAAACGGATTTCCACACGTGGAAAACTAATATTTTTAACTTTCTAGTTGCCCATTCAGAATATAACAAATACACAAATCCTGTAAAATAGGCCATAATTCTTAAGTCGGTGTTTTTTACACTTTTGGCAAAAACGTGAAATTTTTTTAGACAGGTTTTGAAATAAATACAAAATGCACCTTTTCTTAATATGATATCAGGGGATCGGCAAAGGATTGAAGATTCCATTCCATTTTTCCCGAGCCTTCTAGAGAAACTAAACCAGTACTTATAACCTCTTAAAGTTAGGAGCACGTTAGGATCATAGTATAAGAAAGCCGCGGCCGCGGCCGCGGCTATGTTAGGATTAAACGATTCCATAATGAAAATGGATTATGGATTCCATGAGCAATAACTTTTGATCTAGGGGCTTTAGAACTGAAATTAGGTAGGATGGAGCATTTATGTATTTTCTATTCCTAAATAAAAAATCTTCCAGCTGGGAGCAGTTTGGGATCACTTATTCCTAATTTTTCTTTGAGTTCAAGCCTTTTTAAACTGAGGATTGTAGTATGTTTATTTGATATTAAGTAGTTCAAATTTAACTATTTGGAAAGTTTAGGCTCTTAAGAACACGAAAATAAGATTTTCCACTAGAATAGAGCATCTAAGGATTATCAAATCCTTCATTGAAAGTAGCATACTTTACCTTACCCGAAATGAGCATCTTAGCCTGGAATGAAAAATCCTACAAGGCTCTAAACTGATTTTTCAGGTTATGCATAGTACGTCGTTACGTTAATGACTTAAAATAAGCTCAGATAGAGCCCCGAAGGATTGGGGTTAGGGTAGGTTCACCACTTTAAAATGAAATTTTTAATCACAAAACGCTCGCGAAACTGCACTTTTTGGTATCTAAGAATGTTTTAAAGTTAAGTGGAAGTGACTTTTGATTATTTTTAAATTGTGATCAGTCCATTTCAACGATGAAATGAATCTTTTATAATTGTTCAAGCTCAGAGATGTTTTTTTTGGATAGAATTTCGGATCCAAAAGTGCTCTTCATCATTGTTTCATAAAATATAGAGATCATGTAACAAGTTCAGACCATCAGAATCAATCCAAGAGAGCCACTTAACTCTCATAATTCTTAAAATCTAATATTTTGGAATATTGGATCCTTCTTCGCTCCTGGGACCAAAACCAAAAGTTCTAAACTCGTGTGTTATACCTTTTTGGAAGATTTCATCCCAAAATGCTCGTTCAATTTCATTTTATTCAAGAAAAACCGTTTTTTAGAAAATTTAATGTCACGTTTTTGCCAAAAGTGTAAAAAACACCAACTTAATATATTTTTGATTTATTTTCAGACTTAAAAGAATAATATCTGTACCAGGATGATGAAAAACAATTAAACAAGTAAACAACACTAATAAATAAGAAACAATGGTCGAATTGAACGGTCATTCGAAACCATTCTCCAGAAATGATGGTATCAAACCTCCAAGAACCAACTGCAGAGCTGACAGAATCACCATCAACGTTAGTGGAAGTATATTCGAGACTTTCGAAACAACATTAAATCGTTACCCAGAATCTCTTCTCGGCAATAGAGACTGCAGAAACCAATATTACTGTTCAAAAACCAATCAATATTACTTCAATCGAAATCGTAAAACATTCGAATCAATTTTATTCTTTTATCAATCGAATGGTAAGCTTTACAGACCAAGCAATGTCAATTTAATCTTGTTTTTGGAAGAATGTCGCTTCTTTCTGATTCCGGAGGCTAATATTAACGTTGTAAAGGAATTAGAATGTGCTTTCCTAACAGATAAAGTTAACGATGTCCG
Source organism: Clytia hemisphaerica (assembly GCF_902728285.1). Lineage (NCBI taxonomy): Eukaryota > Metazoa > Cnidaria > Hydrozoa > Leptothecata > Clytiidae > Clytia > Clytia hemisphaerica. The sequence continues at coordinate 1,236,012 of NW_027103394.1, forward strand.
CGATTTACCAGGATTCGAATGTAACTCAGCTATCCAAAGAGCTGTCTGGAGATTCCTCGAATATCCAAATTCAACAAAACAAGCTCGTATATATTTCTTTGTTCAAATGGCTTTTGTGGTTATTAGTATTGGAATATTCAGCTCTGAAAGTTTGGCTGATCATTCACACACTGTGGATCACTATAATGATGGAAGCCATTTCTTGTGGACCAACCCATTCCTGATTGCTGAGCTCTTTATCAGTATTATCTTCGGCATAGACTTCCTATTGAGATGTATATTCAGCCCGCATAAGAAAGTACATTTCTTATCAGTTTACACTTATATTGATTTAGTGTGTCTGGTGCCTTATTCTATAATGACGTCAACAGATGACTCCGAATTGACGACTTTGGCACGTTTATTAAAAATGCTTCGATTCCTGCGCGTATTAAAGCTTATAAGACTTTCTACAAGAATTTCAAAAAAGCTACGAATTTTGTTTGTTATCATTACAGACAGTTGGCAGGATTTGCAAATATTTTGTCTTGGAGTACTTTTAATAACATTCTTTAGTGCTGCAATTGTGTTCTGTTTTGAAGTGACAGAAGAAAATACGAAATTTACCAGCATTCCAAAGTCAATGTGGTGGTCACTGCAAGCATGCATTACATTGGGTTATGGTGACATTGTTCCTCAAACTTTCCTTGGTAGAATGTTGTCTTCTGTATGCATGATTTATGGATTGATTTGGATGATGTTACCAATATTAGCATTGGGATTGAAAGTTGTCATCTATGGTGCAGAGGTCCGAGAACTGAAAGGATGACTTCAAAATGAAATTAACAGTTGATGGTGCAAGAAGGTTGTAATTGATCCCTAACTGTAATTAATGCATTGTGAGCTTTATTAGTTTTCTATAGGTTTACAGAATTCAAACTTGTGTCAAAAATAATGTGTTCCTTTCCTTTTTTGGGTCCCTTTTTAACTGTTTTCAAAATATTTGGTAAAAAGTCCTGAACTGTATTTTGACATAACAGAAGAAAATACAAAATTTACCAGCATTCCAAAGTCAATGTGGTGGTCCCTGCAAGCATGTATTACATTGGGTTATGGTGATATTGTTCCTCAAACTTTCCTTGGTAGAATGTTGTCTTCTGTATGCATGATTTATGGATTGATCTGGATGATGTTACCAATATTAGCATTGGGATTGAAAGTTGTCATCTATGGTGCAGAGGTCCGAGAACTGAAAGGATGACTTCAAAATGAAATTAACAGTTGATGGTGTAAGAAGGTGTAGTATGTCCATAGCTGAGTTAAATGCTTTTGTCTCCCAAATAGACGGGGATGGGGTCCGAATAAGCAGGGGGGGGGGTAGGAAAATTTTCTAGATTCTAATAAGCGGGGGGGGGCTGTGGAATTAGTGGGGGGAGGTAGTTTGAAGACATATTTTTTTTAAACTGATATCAATTTTAACAACAAAAAGGAAACTTTAACAAATAAACACGTAAAATAAGAACCGATACTAACAAACAGGAAAATTTAGGTCTATCTACACTGTAACAAAATTTGGAATTATTCGAATTTAAATAGCAGGGGGGGGTCTTAATAAGAGCGGAGGGAATGGGTTTTTTTTCTCTTAGCAATAAGCAGGGGGGACGTCTATTCAGGAGACAAGAGTACATTGTAAGCTTAATTACTTTTCTATAGGTTTACAGAATGCAAAGAATATAAAACTTATGCCTAAAATAATGTGTTTTCGTTCCTTTTTGGTCCCTGCTTTTCGAAATTTTTAGTAGAAGTCATGAAATTTGTTTTGACGTGTAGAAGAAAATATGAAATTTACCAGAATTCCAAAGTCAACGTGGTGGTCACAGCAAGCATGTTTTACTTTGTGATATGATAATGTGACAAAGTTCTAGGCACACGAGGGCCTCTGGAACTGGTCGTGATTATTCTTATTGTACAAGTACCTTTTTCATATGAAGTCGATTTCTTGGGCTTCCAGAGCTTTCCACTGGAAGCTGTCATTGTTCTTCTTCATATTTCGTCCTTTTGCCTTTTGGCACCATTCCTTAACGAGGTTTCGTTCGTTTATTGACAGATCGTCCGTTGCTTTAAATTCGAAACGGCGTCTTGAATTGCAGATCCCCTTTAACACCTCTTCTTTATCTTCCTTACTTTGAAATGTGAGTTTCAATGCAAGGTATTGTTCTTTCTCTTCTTTTTCAAGTGTTAGGGTATCGATTCTTTCTGACTTTTTTGCCTTGATTTCTCATAGTTTTGAAATTACCTGTTCTTCTATGCATTCGATATCTTTCTTATCCGCTATCTCTTTCGTGTCTTCCGTAGTTTCATAAAGGTGATGTATCATGAGATTACACGCGCTTCAATCCGTTTGTTATCCTTTTTTTATTTTTTTTTTCAAGGAAACGCTTTATCGTTTTCGTTTGCAACTCAAGATGTTTCTTCGTTATCTCTGAATAACCTGATTTTTCACAAGCAACTTCATTCACAGACTAGGGTTTCTTGTTTACCATTTTATTTATTTTGCCCTCCAGCACGTCGATTCTTTTATTGACGGTGGTTTCAATTTCTGCGACTGATTTATTCACATTGTTAGTTGACACCTCAGCCTTCAAATTTGAAATTTCCTCCCGTTGGTTGTGCGCTTTTATTATGTTCTCACATGCATCGATATCTCCAACAGACTTGAAGTTCAATTTTATCAGGTGTTATGATGACATAGCTCATGCATTGATAGCTTCTAGATTTGTGTTGAAGATAAAGCTGGATTTGATAAGGAGTTCGCATTTCTTGTATTGTAAAGTGTCCTTTTTATTTGTGCTTGCATAGATGAGGTAGCTTGATGGGGTACAAAAGAACCAATTTCCTCGGATTTTCGACATTGTCCCCCAAAGTTGCCTTGGTAGAATGGTGTCTTCTGTTAGCATGATTTACGGATTGGTTTGGAAAGCAACCGACAAGCCGAAGTGTTGTAAAATTTTGATCTTAGATTATAAGTTCTGTAAGTCCAACAGCTAAAAATCTTTATGAGTTAGAAATATAATCAAGAAGTTTGTTTTACCTGTAAGAGAACTATTCGCAAATCTTTGTAAAATATTTTTTTTCTTTGTTTAACTGTTCTAATATTACAAATATTTTTGTCAAGAATATGTTATGTTTTTCCAAGCGTAGAACTAAAAATGAGACGAATTGAAATTTTAAGAGAAAATTCTCGTTGAAGTGTTAAAAGTTGAAGTTTTAAAATTCTTCTTTATTTTACTCTTCATTGAAAAATTTTCAAATTAATGTACTATATAGTGTAGCTATATAGTAGTTTAAAATTTTGGGACTGAGGTAAAATGGAATTCAAATTGTTATGGCAATCAATTAGCGTGGAAAAGAAGATAATTTTAGTTTCGCGCTATGAGTAGTGACAGGCTTTGAAAACTTTGATTGTTAATTTGATTCCTGCTAGCAAAAGTTACAAATTCCAAAATGACTTTCGGACCACTAATGTCTCGTTTATTAAAATGTTTTGTTTTGAAATAAGAGTGACATCGTCTGCTTACTCGTCAATTTTACAAGCTTTTTCACAATGGGTAAACACGGATGTGGAGTAAGATTGGTCAGAAAGAGAAAAAAACATTTTTGCTTGTATCAGAATAATATAACAATAGGCAGACACTGTCCTGATATGAGATATGTGTCTGGTATGAAACGGAACGAACACTTGTGTAAAGATAAAACCTTTAATGGTATTCAGCGATACAGAAATAATTGGTGAAAAAATGTTGACAAGATTTCATTGTTTAAAGTTCAATTATTAATTTCAAAATTTAAAATTTTTCTATTATTTCAATCTGGTACTAAGGAAGCCAACAATCAAAGTTTTCAAAGCTTGTCACTCTTCATATATCAAGACATTATCTTCCTTTTTTGCCAAATTTATTGCCATGACAATTTGAACTTACATTTTACCTACCTATGACTAATACATCATACATCAAGAATAGTGAAATATACTTTTTTTCTTTCATAAGAAATATTTTATAAGAACAACAAGGCTCAAAATCGCCACAAAATAAGAACAATTTAAGAACAATTCTGAGTCTAAAATTACTCAATTTCAATCAATTTATGGATCAAAGTAGGAAAAACTGGGTACAATGCCTAAACCACCTGAACTAAACCCTATAAATAAGAATAGAATAAGAATGATTTTGAGGCTCTAAATGCCAAAATAATAAGAACAGCCAAGCTTCAACATATTTTTCTTATAAAAAGAAAAGAGTATAGAATTATATTAAAGATAAAAATGAATTGCACTTTACCACTTGCAACGGTTTTCGTTTGCATGATTATTGGTTCTACTTGTATGGTTACAGCCCTAGCAACCAATTATTGGGATGGAAATGGACAAATACATTCTGGGTTATTGTTCAAATGTAGTTCAAAGGATTGCACCTTCATACACTTTTTCCAAACAACAGGTGAGACTTAAACTTCAATAAATACAGTAGATATAAAGATTACTTTTCTTTCACCCTAAACTAGCTGGCACACAACGTTGTTTCAACGTTCATCTAACGTTATATGGACGTTGTGAACGTTAGATAAGCGTCGAAAAAACGTTGTGTGCCAACTGGGAAGGTAGCTAATTCGAAAAAAATCTAAGGTTCTTGGAGGTCTAGTCTGTGGTCCGGTCCGTGGAGGATGTCAACTATTATTTTAGGTCTCTTTATAAGCCATTTGGTGGTTAAGCCTTGAAAAGACTTCTTCTCATTCATGAGAAAACTTTCCTAATGTCACTTGATTGGAGGTTATGAGACTAAGCTGTGTTACTTTAAAATATATGATTTTCGAAATAATGATCATATCGTTGTTAACCCTTTAAGTGCCGATGTCGTATATATACGACATGGGCTATATAGGAGGGCGAAGCCCTCCTGTAATGCCCAGTTTGAGTTAGAAATCGTTATTTTTGGTCGAACTCGTAGGAATTAGATTGTCCTTTATGGTCAAGCAAAAAAAAATTCAAAAGTGAGTCTTTCCAGCGAAATTTTAAGCAAAAAAGTCAAAAAAATGCAAAAAATTGACAAAAATTCACTTTTTTGGGATTCTGACCGTTTTTTGACTATTTTTGGTCAACGAGTGATCCAAGAACCTCCAAATTTGGCCCTGTTTTACTTTATTCTGTCTTCTAGTGAATTGATTTGAAATTTTACCACTGGGCACCTTTTCATCAGTTCAGCAGGTCCGCGCAGCGGGCCTGACTGCTTTAATTCCCTAACCTACCCCCCCCCCCCCTTGGCCGCCGCCCACAACGCCTTCCTAAATCGGGCGGCGCCGAAGGCGCCCAAAAGAAAGAAGAGACTCTAAGCTATCCAACGAGCTATATACGAGCTTCTAATTCCTTCTAGATCAGGAGATATAAGCCCTTAAAGTTTGAACTAGCGATTTTTTTAAAAAAACTTAGAAAAAAGGACCCTGGCACTTAAAGGGTTAAAGAAAAATTGCAAAAAGAATTTTTTTTTTTAGATTTCTCAATTTTTGGCCTAAACTCACTCAAAAATGCTGAAAAACACCAAAAAATCACATTTTCAAAATTTTTTTTTCACTTTGTTTAATAATAAGTGATAAAACTCATTCCACTTAGGTTCTAACAACTATGAAATAGATCCCTGTCTCGCCAAAAAAGAACGACTCTTTATCATTGATAGAGACAACCATGGCTTAAAAATGAAACCCTGTCTCGAGTAAAAGACAGTTCTGTATCACTGGGAAAAAAAACATGTCTTGGAGATATAACCCTGTCTCACTGAAAGGACAACTCTGTTTCACTGAAAGGACAACATTGTCTCACTGAACGGACAACTTTGTCTCACTGAAAGGACAATTTTGTCTCACTGAAAGAACAACTCTGTTTCACTGAAAAGACAGCTCTGCCTCACTGAAAGGACAAATCTGTCTCACTGAAAGGACAACTTTGTCTCACTGAAAGGACAACTCTGTTTCACTGAAAAGACAGCTCTGTTTCACTGAAAGGACAAGTTTCACTAAAAGGACAAGTCTCACTGAAAGGACAGCTCTGTCCCACTGAAAAGACAACTCATCTCACTAGGGCAACTCTGTCTCACTGAAAAGAAAACTCTATCCCACTGAAAAGACAGCTCTGTCTCACTGAAAGGACAAGTCTCACTGAAAGGACAAGTCCCCGGGGGGGGGGGGGTACTTAGGCAAAATGGGTGCCGGGTATGTGCGAGCCATAAGGGTACCTTTTCTCATTCCTCAAAAGTCTCTCAAAGGGGTACAAATTCAAAAGTAAGTCTCTGAAAGGGTCCCAAAATCACGAAAATCAAAAATTTCTCTCTCAAAGGCTCACGATTTCCAAAAATTTTGACCAAAATTAGGTGACAATCAAACCAAAATTTGGAAAAAATGAACCAAAATTTAGGAAAAAGTCTCTCAAAGGGTCCCAAAATCACCAAAATTTTGTCTCTCAAAGGGTCGATTTTCGATTTTCGGCTCGGACATACCCGTCACCTCGCAAACCTAGTACCCCCCCCCCGGGGACAAGTCTCACTGAAAAGACAACTCTGTCTCACTGAAAGGACAACTCTGTCCCACTGAAAGGAAAAGTCTCACTGAAAGGACAACTCGTCTCACTAGGGCAACTCTGTCTCACTGAAAAGAAAACTCTACAACTCGACTCACTAGGACAACTCTGTTTCACTGAAAAGACAGCTCTGTCTCAATGAATGGACAAGTTTCACTAAAAGGACAAGTCTCACTGAAAGGACAACTCTGTCTCACTGAAATGACAACTTTGTCTCACTGAAAGGACAACTCTGTTTCACTGAAAGGACAACTCTGTTTCACTGAAAAGACAGCTCTGTCTCACTGAAAGGACACTCTTCCCCATCCAAGAGACTGCCCTGTCTCATTGTCATAAAAACAAGCCTGTCTCACTGAACGTTAAGCATGTCTCAAAAAACAACCCTGTTTCTTTGGAGAGATAACCCTGACTCATAAAAAAACCTTCTTTTATCTATATAACTGAAGATACGACCCTGTGTTATGAAGAAGACAATCCTCTCCCACTAAATCAACAGTGATCTATCAAAAATGTAAAAATTAGGCCCTAGGAAATCCAAAGTAAGTATCAACCTGTTAAGCTATCCCAGAGGAGGGGGTACTCTCGGGTACCTAATAGCGGCCCCCCCCGCTAATTAATTTTTCGAAAATTTTCCGCCCAGGACATTCGTATTCCAACCCCCCCGCTTATAAAATTTTGAGATTTTTTCCAACCCCCCTGCTTATTCCAATCCCCACGGCTATTAGGTACCCGAGAGTACTTAGGATGCAAGCTCACAAGTACTGCTCTAATTTAGACCCTCGGACCCTTACCAGGACTAAAATTGTTTTCAATTCACTAACTATTTTTGATTTTACAGAGTTTGAAATGATTCGACTTGGTTTCATTGCTGGTTGTGTATTGGCGATTCTCAGTGTCCTTGTGGCCCTGATTCAAGCCTTTGTACAGAGAACCCTGACATTCCCAATAGTTACTTTGCAGATATGTTCAGGTAAGTGTTATCTCAGCTGGCAAACAACGTTGTTTCAACGCTAATCTAACGTTAAATGGACGTTGTAAACATTAGATTAACGTTGAAACAACGTTCTGTGCCAGCTGGGATGTTGAGCGGTGAAAAAGAAAGTGGATATTATATTTTGATTCTTCCCGACATGTTTCGGGCTCGGTCCGTTCTCTCAAGGGAATGATATTTCTATAGAAAAAAAAAGTGTTTTTATACAAAAATTATTTGACGTCGATTTGGACAAATACGTCACTTTAGGCGATTTCGGCTTGAAAATAGATTGGTGTAAATGGGGCCATCTGATAAGTTGAATTTGGTCTGAAATGAATGTGTAGATCAGACTTAATTAGTGTTATATTATCAACGAACCAGAGGCCACAGCACCACTTATAAGTGATAGCCATGACATAGTGACTAAGTAGGCGCCGCCATGAATGGCGGCGATGGCCGAAATTTTTTAATTTTAACCCTTCTAGACAGGTCTTTTTAAAGGTTTTTAACAGCATTGCTTTGAAAAAATGTGGTCAGGTCAGGGCCCAACAGGCCCCTCGCTCCTGCGGGGCCTGCAAACTCAGAGTTTGCTGATGATCAGCATCTTCTAACATTACATTACGGACCCAACAGGTGATTGGTTTCAAGTGACATATCGACTAATTTTAAGTCACTTACAACCAATCAGCTTTTGGGCCCGTGATGTAATGTCAGAAGACATTGTAGTGAAGAATATCGCATGGACGATCTGAACTAGTTCGAGTGCTGTTGGCCTCGATGTTGGCCTTTTTATTAGTTTAGCCTCAGAATTTTAACCATCTTCAACGTGTTCACCGTATCGAAAACTGTCAAAAAAGTTTTGTCAAGCCGAACATTAGCGGTCTCTTGATCGCCAAAAACGAAATCAAAAAGGGCCTAAATTTAATTAATTTTCATAATTATTGTTTTTCCAGTCTTGTTATGCATTGGTTGCTTATCATACTTCACATATCTTTCACGTGACCGAAAAATGAATATGAGAACACAATGGAGTTATATCATTGGTTGGATTGGTGCAGGCGTTGTAATGATGTCATTATTAATATTATTGGTTATATCAAATCGTAAAAAATCGAGTCCCACTCTTTATTAGATAGTTTGTTTTATTGTTAGTTTATTATTGTCTTAGAAGAATCGCACCACCCGTACAGTACAGCAAAAAATTAGTGAAATCCCATAACCTTTACAGTTTTTTTTTCTAATTTTCAACTCTTTTAGAGCCAAAAAAAAGTCAAAATTTTCGGGCTAAGATTTCCAATTTACTGAAATTTCCATCCTTACAATGCATTTCTGCTATTATATCAAGTTGAATAAAATCGAGTCCCACTCTTTTGATTAGAACATTTTTTAATCGTTAGTTTATGTTTTGTCTTCGATATGAGTGTTTTTACCTACCCAGCTGGCACACAACGTTGTTTCAACGTCATCTAACGTTATATGGACGTTGTGAACGTTAGATAAACGTTATATGGACGTTGTTAACGTTAGATAAACGTTGAAACAACGTTGTGTGCCAGTTAAATGCTTACAGCGGCCTTTGTTCTTCTAAAGAATTTTGTCATGAATTTATTACTTTGTGTCATATTTTGCTCCCGCTCCGTGTTTTCTATCAAATTACTCTCACTAAGAAAGATATTCTGCAAATTTCACCCAATTACAAATTCCTTTAAGCTTAAATTCCATCTGGGAAAATCAGTGGGGATGGGAAAAATAGCACAATATTTTGCAGTAAGGGTTTTCCTGTTTGGCTATTTTCAGCGGGAACAAATATTAGAGTTTAATTTTCCTTTGGGAACGATATTTTTGGTAAATTTTCCAGTGGAAAGGTTTCCAAGTGGGTCTGTGAGAATAGGGTGTCGTAATGTGATAAATGATATTCGAATGTTGAATCTATTAACTAAAATAGTGAACAAATTGATACATTTTCTTACATAAGTTAAGAAGAGCCGACAAAAGACTAAAATGACAAATGAATAGAACTACAATCATGGTCGCAATATTTTAGAAAAAAAGGAAACTTCCACGAATTTTCAAAACCACAAACGATTTGGAAGTGCTCTAAGTTAAATTGGAAGGGTAAAGTTTAACTCTGAGTTTTAACGATCCAAAAGTTTAAAAAGGCTCACAATATAGCCTGAAAGTCTATAAACTCGTGCCAAATTGAAATATCCGATTGAATTTAAGAGGTGTCCCAAATTCAACTTTCTCGCCCGAACTCCAAATTTCGAAAAACGAGGAAATAAATCAAATTCTCAATAGATTTAACCATGATTGTATCAACCCTTACCCTTTTACCTTAACCCTATTATTATCAGGCTTTTTCGGATTTTGTATTCTCAAGGGGGGGGTGTTTTCCACCAGCCTTGCATAACTTTTGATCTATAAAAGATATGGACTTGAAATTTGGCATAAATGTTCTCTACCATAAAAGGAGTTCATAGAAAAAAATTTGGGTTGATGACGTCATCATAAAGGTGGTGACGTCATCACAAACTTTCACATTTATCGCTTACTAATGAAAAAGTACTATTCAATAAAATAGCAATTAAAGTTGAACGAATGCAGATTTTTCAATTCTGTTTTGAATTTCTAAAAGCCAAAATAAATATCTTTAACATATTTGCCGGTTTTAAACATACTAATAAAATTGACCTTTAAAATCCATGCAGAAAATGAGTAATTTTTTTCAAAAAACAATGACGTCATTTTTGATGACGTCAGCAGTTTTTGAAAATGTTTTTAATATTTTTTAGAATTTATTATTGATACCTAAAACCTGTCAAAATTTGAAGTCAGTTGGATGACTAGGTCAAAAGTTATGCTAAATTTAAGATTTTTGGATTTTACAGGATTTTAGCTGGATTTTATGATATGCCTGCACAAAAAAGTCTTAAAACCTGATCTGGTCGGTGTATAATTGTAAAATTTGGTATACATGCTGCTAATAGGATTATATTAAAAGTCAAGAACTTTCAGAGTGTTAAAAAAATTTTTCAGTGAGCTATTAACAAAAGAGAGCAAGCCTGGTGGAAAACACCCCCCCCCCCTGATAAAAATAGGGTTAAGGGAAGTGTGTTCGAATTTACCAGGCCCAAGCAAAATTACGTCATTTTACCCTAGTGATATGGGACCCAGTCCCCTTTATAAACCTTTTTTTAGATTAATTGACTAGACAATTGTATGAATGGATCGCCTTGTGATTATATTTAAGTCACAGGACCTTTAGGTGTCAAACCGTTTGAGCCTTAATGACTTCAATTAATAGCCTTAATATTGTAAATATATTAATATATATCATTAAATTTTTAAGCTTAAAAGTCATAAAATTAAGAACATCCAGAGGCTTAAAAATTTTGGATGTTCTTATAAAGAAAACTATTAACCACCAGTTATCCCGTCCCCAGGCAATTGTCTAGGGTTCCAATATTGTATATAAACAATAAAAATTATTTAAATGCTTACAATTTATAAATACTTCTTTGAAAAGTTAGTTCTCCTAAACAAGAACACAAAAGCCAATACAAAACATTGCACAGGCATTACTGGATATACAATAGCACCATATTGATAAAGCACGGAAGTTGTAGAATAGCCCAAAGATAAGGCCATTTGAACTGCTACTTGTCTCAGTCCAATAATCGAGCATGCCGAATGTGATGGTACAGCCGATGATAACAAAAACGACGAGACAGTCACCATGCTATAACCAGCTATTAGATTCAATGATAATGTAGATAAAACCAGAAAATATCTAACTGCAACACTCTCTATATCATAATTAGAGAGAACTGTTATTATAACCATTGTTATAGAATTCCCAATGATGCTAAAGACGTTTAGGAAATACATATCTACACCACTATTGAAGCGTTGAATCCATTTCAGTATTACCGAAGAGATGATAATAGTTATGACGGGGAAAATACTAAGCCTTTCTAAGGACCAATGGAAAACTTGGACGGCTACAATAGTGATAACAATATCAGCTTGCGTAAAAGCGAATTCGATAAAAAATGCGGTGAATATGAGCAATACAATATCTTTGTTAAAAAGCATTTCTTTTATAGATAGAATCTTCTCATTGTCTTCTTTGTTCTTCCAATCAGCTTTAATGTTGATGTCATTCTCATAAAGAAATAGCCGGTAACCGGGATCCTTGGTTAAGCCAGTTAACATAAAATTCACCATCAATAAATATATGGAAGTACAAAAAATGAGGAAAACAGAAACAAAATTATATTGGGAGAATTGTATTCCAAAAAGCTTGAAATTGACCCATTGGAAAGCCACTGGTGATATTGGTCCCAAGGCATGAGCTACCACTTTATACATATCTAAACGTATCAAGATTGTTGGCAATTCTTCTCGTGTATACGTTCGGCTTAATTCACCTGAAAACGAAATAGAAGTGAAAAAAAACAAACGAATTGTGACATAAGTATCCGAGGAAAGTTTTTAGAGTAGAGAAAGAGACTGGTACCAATACTTATGGTAAAAATCATTTTCTTATTTATGCCATGGTTTGAACATAAATAAATGTAAGGCCCTCAGAGTTATATTACAAAGCTCATGTATGGTAGTTGCTGATAAACTGAAAATCGACTTTCCCAAAACATGTATACCAAAATGTCACAAATTTGACAGAGACAAAAAACTGGTGCAATTGCATTATTGGCTGAAATCTTGAAAAATACAAATATTGCTTTGGAAATGGACTTGAATAACGGTTCAGCACCTGAATTGTAATTCAAAAGTTTCAGAAAGAGAGCAAAGGGGGTCAATGTTTGTAGGTTTTAACGTGTAATAGTGTAGGTTTCTACAAAACATCACTGCTAGGGAAGAAAACATAGAGAGCGTACTTTCAACAAAAAAACTTTTGGCCTCAAGATCCATGTAAAATTTCAGATAGATGTTACCTCTATTAGGTTTTAAGGGGTATCTACTGGTACCCACCTTTTGCCTTCTCTAACAATAAGAATAGGTAGGGCGGGAAGTCAGCTGCTAAGCTAGATTGTAGACACAGCAAGTGAGTAACACAACAACCCTTCTCACTAACCCGGTGGGATTTTATCAGTCAGTGGAGGTAAAAATAACGGACCAAAACTGGATGGGGATTGATAGTTCCATGTTTCTTATGGCTGGGGATTTGAATTGCATTGTATTCTAGCCATAATAAATTCTACGAGGATGGAAAAATAGCACAATATTTACAGTGGGGATTTACTCATGTGATTACTTTCAGCGGGGATAAAAATTAGAGCATCAATTTTCCACTGGGGACGATATTTTGGCCAATTTTCCAGTGGGAAGAGTTCCCAGTGGATCTGTGAGAAGGGGGTGTAGCAAGAAACATATCATACCTATGAAAGCTGACTTAATGCCATCCGCTATGCGACATGAAAGTCTTCCAAAAATTGGTAGCAAGTTAGAAAAAGGTAGAATGTAAATGATGTTGCCAGCCAAATTGAACATACCAGTGATGAAAGATGTTCGTTTTAAATTACGGTTCTGATCAACATAGCGACCAACAAAGGCCGATGAGAATGCGGACGAAAACATCAGAGCACCTGTTGTAAGAAACGGTAAGAAATGTTAATATTTTACATTATATACGTGTTTGATTGCAAGATATTCCAGAAAAAAACCGTATACCCCCCTGTTGAGGGGTTCCAAGGGGGTACGGTTTGATATGTGGTGGAATTCCATGGGGAGATCTGGCAAAAAAACTGTGATTCAATGGCGGGGTAGCTTTTTAAATCCTTCTAGAATTCAGAATTCCAGGGGGTTACAGCCTTTCCAGCCACAGAGAAATGGACCTCCTCAACAGCAGTTTTTTTTCTGGAAAAGCCCATTGTAGGATTTGAAAAATTTGCCATTAACGTTGACATCATCACTAACCAAAGCTTGCAAAGTCTCCTTAACCTTGCTTGAACCAGGTTATTTTGGATTTTGGCACACCCAGGCCTTCATATTTCCAGATTGGGTTAACCTTTTTCATGAAAATTAGCACAAAGGTAACTTGTTATTAAAGGAATTAAATTATATAAAAATTGTTTTCAAGAAATGCATAGTCATGTGATGACGTCACACCCAAATTCCAAATATGGGCAAAAATCTGCGAAAACTGGTAAAATAGGGGTTACAAAATTGCCATAAACTTTGGAGTGAGAAAATATTTTTCAGTTTTGTTTTTCGATTTAATAAAAAAAAAGGTCAGAGCTCAAATGTAAAAATTTCGAAATTGAAATTTTTTCAAGATGGCAGCTCCGCTGCAACTTGGATTGCGGTGTTGCCTGATTTTTCAACTTTCTTTTGCCTGTTTCTTTTTGGAATTCGGTCCACAACTTCAAAATAGCAAAAGGACACTTTAGAAACATTTATCTATGAAAATTGGGCCATATCAGTCCGAAACGTTCAAAACTGCTTGTCGTTTTCACCCTTACCCTGAGTATCAGATGTTGAGTTTTCAAAGAACATATCAACCTCTGACGACCAAATAAAGACATTTTATCGCGCATGTGTCAATCCAATCACTGTACTGTAGAAATAATCAAAGATGAAGAGCAAATATTACCATATTAATGTCTAGAAGACTGTATCAATATACAACCAGTGCCATAGTATATTGGCAATTTGGCTAATTTACCATTTTTCGAAAATTGAAGTTCGAGCGAGAATGTCAATTTTTAGGCCTTCAACTTAATTTCATCGATCATTTCGATCTGGGAGAGAATTATTGGTTTCTAGGCTATATTTCAAGCCCTACTGGATCATTTTTGAAATTTTGGATCCTCAGATCCTTAGTCTTAAGTCTAGCGTGAAAACTCAGAGTTAAAACTCTAGCTTTCGAACCTACTTTAGAGCACTTGCAAATCGATTGTGGTTTCAAAACACCCCGGTGAATTTCCCTTTGTGCCAAGTATTTTGTCACTGATTGTACATGTTTACTAGTGACTTCAAAACTTCATTTTTTTGTAGTAGTTTAAGTTTCTTGCGTACAATCACCAGCTACATACAAAATTATCTAACTTGTTGGGAAAAATTTTAATTTTTACAAGTCGTAGGGTCGTAAAATGTCGTAAAAGTATGATAAAAAATTGAAACAAAAGAAACAAGAAAATTCTATTCTTAAGGGTCCGTTAGTCTTTTGACTTGTAATTTTTTAACATGAACTTATTCATGTGTCGGCATTTAGCGATAATTTCTGAGAGTTTATTCAGCTATTCAGACTTGTTTTCGTACCTTAGAATTTCCAATTTCTCTTTCAGACACAAGCGGCAAGCTTTTGAGGTATTTGAGTAGGAGTTTACCTGCTTTATAATCGACCATTTCAAATTGGGAGTGACATTCTTCTCTTTTAAATCCTAGACATAGGTAGAAAGAGTTTCCAACAAGTTAGATCATTTTGTATGTAGCTGATGATTGTACGCAAGAAACTCAAAGTACTACAAAAAGTGAAGTTTTGAATTTTTGTTTTGTTATAAGGCTCCTTCTGGTAGAGCACTTTGTTGTTGTTGACAATCATTTTCAACTTATTTGATATGATTTCATAAAAAGTCAAAAAAAGTTTTTTGTCACACAATCAAACAGTTTTGCAGCACCGGGAAAAAAAATTATAAAACGTTAAAAGATAAAAAGTCAACAAAAACTTTTGTAATGAGAAAAACAATCTGCAGGGGGTAGGGGTAATTTTGGCCAGCAAAAAAGTCCTGATTCCACCAAGCTCAAGAGTCAAGAATGTTAAAAAATGTTTAAAAAATTTTCTTTTTCCTTACCTGTTGCTAACGAACAACGAATAGTACAATTTCGGATTGCCAATTTTCAAGATGTATTGAAAATAATACAAATCTGAAATTGTAATGGCTGAATTTTGAAATGCATATAAACATTTACAAACACAGATCACTATAAAGTTTTTCTTTCGTTTTTTATACCATGATATCAAAATTTCGTCTGATTCAAGTTCAACAGCTTCATCGGCCATCTTGTCAAGTGGTTTCGATATATGGTAAAAGTTATAGATTTAAAAATGTTGTTGTTTTTTGACTATATATATCTGCTGAGATAAATCTATCTTTAAAAAATTCCAATCAAAGAAATTCTGATCAAAACAAATTTCTCCAAACTACGAAATTACGGGACGAGATGAAGTTTTTACTAGACGATGCTATCGTTTTTACAAGCTTTTATTTGATTTGGTTGGTCGTTAACCGGTAATAAAACAATTTAGTTTATTATATTCTTCGAATGACCAATTATTAAAGCATCTTATAAAAACTCCCTCGGGGTACCTAAGGCACTCCCAAATGGTCGTATGAGGTTCCGCCCCTTAACGTAAATGTTTTGAAAGTTTTTTCAAAACATTATTATGTAAAAAATGAGATGGGCATGGTCAGATGGTCCCATTTGCTTAAAAATTGAACAATTTGAGAAAACCTAATTTTTTAGCCAATTTTAATGATTTTGGTGACGTCACAGAAATAAGAATTTGAATAACTTCTAGTAGGAGAAAGCTTTTGACTTCAAATTTTCACCAAATATGTAAATCAATAAAAGGAAGCGATTCAAGAAAAAGAAATTAAGTTTTTTGCTGACGTCGGCATATTTCAGCAAACACGCTTTTTTTGCAAATTTTGCTGACGTCAGCAAAATTTTTAATTTTTTTCCGTAGATTTACGCCATTGGTGAAAGTTTGAAATCAAAAGCTTTCTCCTACATAAAGTTATTCAGGATTTTATTTTTATGATGTCATCAAAATGAGGCAAAAATGAGGTTTTCTCGAAATTCTTCAATTATGGAGCAAGTGGGACCATCTGGCCATACCCCATCTCATTTTCTTTATCGAAAAGCTTCGAAAGAACCTAAAAACATTTACATTAATGCGTGGAGCCTCATGCGGCTATTGGGGAGTGCCTTAGGTACCCCATCTCATCTGGAAATGATAACCATACCTTTTTCTTATTACGAGTACACGCGATTAAAGTAATTAAAATCTAGATTTATATAACTTTCTCCCAGCTTGTAAAAAGATGATAAATCGTCTTGTGTTTTGGTAACTGCGGTGGAATAATTAGTACGTAAAAAAAAGAAAGCCGGGTGTGCATAGCACTACTTCGTCACATATCCTTACTTCGTCTCCTATTGTTATTTTCTTTTCTACGTCATAATTTATGCTTAAAAATTAAACAGCTAAATATACATGGTTTCTACTAAGATTATTGTTAATCATTTAAACAACATGACGTAACATATGCTATTATGCAAGCTAAGAAGTTGATTGACAGACATCTTTGAATAAAATATGGAAAATTGATTGACAGATATATTTTTCTAGAATACATAAAATAATTACCGTTAGGTGTGAAAATGATGGGTGCAGAGGTAAATAAAAAACATATTTTGACCATGTGACCAAGTAAGGATAAATTTTTTTGCCTGATCTTCAAAATCTAACTTTCAAGTCATGTGAAAAAGTAAGGATAAAATTTTTTGACTGATCTGTAAAATCTAACTTTTAAATCACGTGACCGTGTAGTGGGAATATGAATTTTTGCAAAATTTTTAAAGAACTCTTACGCAATGCATCGTGACCAAGTAAGGCTAAATCTTTTTGCCTGATCTGCGAAATCTAAATTTCAAGTAATGTGACCAAGTAAGGATAAATACTTTTGACTAATCTGCAAAATCTAACTTTCAAGTAATGTGACCAAGTAAGGATAATTTTTTTTGACTGATCTGCAAAATCTAATTTTCAAGTCATGTGACCAAGTAAGGATAAATATTTTGACTGATCTACAAAATCTAACTTTCAAGTAATGTGACCAAGTAAGGATAAATATTTTTAACTAATATGTAAAATCTAACTTTTAAGTCATGTGACCAAGTAAAGATAATTTTTTTGCCTGATCTGCAAAATCTAATTTTCAAGTCATGTGACCAAGTAAGGATACATTTTTTTGACTGATCTGCAAAATGTAACTTTCAAGTCTTGTGACCAAGTAAGGATAATTTATTTTGACTGATCTGCTAAATCTAACTTTCAAGTCATGTGACCAAGTAAGGATGATTTATTTTGACTGATCTGCAAAATCTAACTTTCAAGTCATGTGACCAAGTAAGGATAAATATTTTTAACTGATCTGCGAAATCTAACTTTCAAGTAATGTGACCAAGTAAGGATATATTTTTTTGACTGATCTGCAAAATCTAACTTTCAAGTCATGTGACCAAGTAAGGATAAATATTTTTGACTGATCTGCGAAATCTAACTTTCAAGTAATGTGACCAAGTAAGGATAAATTTTTTTGACTGATCTGCAAATCTAACTTTCAAGTCATGTGACCAAGTAAGGATATTTTTTTTTGCCTGATCTGCAAAATCTAAGTTTCAAGTCATGTTACCAAGTAAAGATAAATTTTTTTGACTGATCTGCGAAATCTAACTTTCAAGTAATGTGACCAAGTAAGGATAAATTTTTTTGACTGATCTGCAAAATCTAACTTTCAAGTAATGTGACCAAGTAAGGATAAATTTTTTTGACTGATCTGCAAAATCTAACTTTCAAGTAATGTGACCAAGTAAGGATAAATATTTTTAACTAATATGTAAAATCTAACTTTTAAGTCATGTGACCAAGTAAAGATAAATTTTTTGCCTAATCTGCAAAATCTAATTTTCAAGTCATGTGACCAAGTAAGGATACATTTTTTGACTGATCTGCAAAATCTATCTTTCAAGTCATGTGACCAAGTAAGGATAATTTATTTTGACTGATCTGCAAAATCTAACTTTCAAGTCATGTGACCAAGTAAGGATAAATATTTTTAACTGATCTGCGAAATCTAACTTTCAAGTAATGTGACCAAGTAAGGATATATTTTTTTGACTGATCTGCAAAATCTAACTTTCAAGTCATGTGACCAAGTAAGGATAATTTATTTTGACTGATCTGCAAAATCTAACTTTCAAGTCATGTGACCAAGTAAGGATACATTTTTTTGACTGATCTGCAAAATCTAACTTTCAAGTAATGTGACCAAGTAAGGATAAATATTTTTAACTAATATGTAAAATCTAACTTTTAAGTCATGTGACCAAGTAAAGATAAATTTTTTGCCTGATCTGCAAAATCTAATTTTCAAGTCATGTGACCAAGTACGAACCAAGTAAGGATACATTTTTTTGACTGATCTGCAAAATGTAACTTTCAAGTCTTGTGACCAAGTAAGGATAATTTATTTTGACTGATCTGCTAAATCTAACTTTCAAGTCATGTGACCAAGTAAGGATACATTTTTTTGCCTGATCTGCAAAATCTAATTTTCAAGTCATTTGACCAAGTAAGGATAAATTTTTTTGAATGATCTGCAAAATCTAACTTTCAAGTCATGTGACCAAGTAAGGATAAATTTTTTTGCCTGATCTGCAAAATCTAACTTTCAAGTCATGTGACCAAGTAAGGATAAATTTCTTGACTCATAAACAAAATCTAACTTTCAAGTCATGTGACCAAGTAAGGATAATTTATTTTGACTGAAATACAAAATCTAACTTTTATCGCATCCTCTATGCGATAAAAAAAGAATGAACAAAAAATTTAAATACTGAAGCTCACAATATCTTGACAAAGTTACTTTTTTTGGTGCACCCGGTGAAATTTTTACGGCGATCGGTAACCGGTATGCCCGATTTTAAGGGATCCCAACCGTGATCAGGATAGGATAGAGTGATCTGTCGAAGACGAAAGTGTCTCAGAACTTGTGACCTGGTTGATGTATGTATCAAAAAACTTCTTTCTTCTACATTTTGACTTGTTATAAGGAGACTTTATCATTACTTTTAGAGATACGAAAGAAATTAGCTGAAAAAATTTCGATTTTTAAAACTTCCACAGATAGATCACTGTGAAAATTAATTTATTTAAAATTATTTAAAAAATAATATCAAATTCGATTCGATTATTTTATTAGTTTTCTTGTACCGCTTCTTAGAAGCCGTATACAGTATGTTCTTTATAAAGTTTTTGATAAAAAAGGGTTCAGACATTGAAATTTCAACCTTTTGTATTACTTTTTGCTAGACGGAACAAGAAAGCGATCATCCATTCACTTTATTAGTTTGTTTGTTAACACCTTTAAAAAAAAGAGAGATCAACTATAGACTATTTCTTGTTTCATTTATTTATTAACACCTTCACATGAAAGAACAATTTTTATGTTTAATTTCAACAGCTATAAAGGTGTTACAGAACAATAAAATAAAAAAAGCAAGTAGAAACCACCTCTAATTTCAAGATCAATTGGAAATAATTTATACAATTATTCATGCATATATTATGACGTAAAAGAGAAAATAACAATAGGAGACGAAGTAAGGATATGTGACGAAGTAGTGCTATGCACAGCCGGGTCATACCAAAAGTTCTCAAAATTTTACTTGATGCCCCTCTACCTGATGCGCGGCAATTAAGAGAAGAATCAAGGGAAAATGGAGCAATTCAAGGAGACCCTCTCCCCTACCGTCAGGTCTATACCTATCGAAATAGTTGCCTTCGGGTCCAGACTTACTTATTTTGTAAACTGAGGCCTTAGCATATGCTTAACCCTATTCGAACTAGGGGGGGGCTCTTTCTGTTCGGTGGTCAAACTATTGGTAATAGCTCCTGAAATAATAGAGCTATTGCCTTGAAATTTTCTGTAAATTCCTAACTTTTATTCAGCTTCAAAATAAAAAAAAATTTGACACCTAAAAATTTTCACAACTTGAGTATGATGACATTTCTGACAGTAAGGTGTCACAAAAATTGACACTTTTCCAATACAAATTTATTTTTAATGTCAAATATATTGTTTAAACCGTAATTTATTGAATATTTAGGATAAAATAAGCATTTTAAACTCAGACAACTTTTTTCTAAAGCTTTTGTTAGAATACAATACACGTTTTTTTTTATAAGGAACACGTTTATAAGGAACTCGAGGCTGAAAATGGTTCAAAAAATAAGGAATTGTTAAGGAACTGCTCAGGCTGAGAATAAGTGGATTTGATAATAATGTACCTTATTGGGACTAATTTGACCAAATTTTGATCTTTCAAGGGGCAAAAACTTCAAAATTTCCTATGTAGTAAGGAACTCGATAAGGAACTTTGAGACTGAAATTCTCTGTAAAAATAAGGAACTCCAGGCTCAGAGCAAAGTTAAGGTTCCTTATAAAAAAAAAACGTGTAGCTATTTATAAGAACAAAGGAAATTTTCGGTTTTTGTTCACTTTGGGCATGATGAGTGACGTCATCAAAAATTTATTTTGTCAAAAGTTACCTTACGTGACAAAGATCTTGTGTGCCAAATTTCATCCAAAAAGACCCACTAGATCAAAAGTTAAGGGGTGGTACAGGAAAAGCCCCCCCCCCCTAGTTCTGAACCGCTCCTAAAAGCCTAGGTTGAATAGGGTTAAGCACTGTTTAATATTTGGCAAGATTTGAGCTCCTGGATATGCTTACCTTATGCTCACAAGTAAGCGCACACTTACAGTTTTTCCAAACTCTCTACCACCACTATTTTTTCCCCTAAACCACCCTGACGCCTTGACTCTGATCGTTCTTATAAAAAAAAACGTGTATCAGCCGGTTTGAGAGAGAATGATACGTGTGTGTGTGTGAACATGATTTCTATAAAGCTGTGGAAGATATATGCATTAAATCATGCGCACTTATGAATTAAATAGACCTCATAACGTCATCTTAGCAGAATGCCATTGACTAATGAAGCTCACGTGATATTTCATCCATGTCAGAGGTCATTTTTCAGAAGTAAATAAAAGGCATCACTGCTATTGAAATTCAAATCATTTGAAATTTATATCAACATTGGCTTCATTTTTGGTATCCTTTACTGGTGCTTCTGTTTTTTGTTTAAACAGTGATACAGGTGGTTACAACCCTGTCTCAGTTAACCAGTGAGAATTTTGTTCACAAACAGTACTGAGGCTAAGCATGCCAGGATAAAACGAAGACGGACAAAAAATGTAATAGGCTAGTGAAAATACGAAATTTGATTGGTTGAAACTCACTAGCCTGTTATATTTTCGTTCGTCGTCGTGATTTTACCGATTTACTTATATGAGCTATGTATACACCGACGAGAATTCTATAGCAAATTTAATGATTTTAATAAGTGTTCGGAACATCAAAAATATATGTTGCCTTTCCCAATGGAAAATAAAGTGGTCATTAATAACTGACCTGTTTTCAGCTGATTTTACGAAAGTTAAACCGGATTTTCGAAACTTTGTTTCATGTTTGAATTTCTGTTCCTTCTTAAAGTAATACACGTCTTTACATTAAAATGACACAACAGTCAGCTGGCACACAACGTTGTTTCAGCGTTTATCTAACGTTATATGGACGTTGTGAATGTTAGAAAAATGTTGAAACAACGTTGTGTGCCAGCTGGGGCAGCTACGAGCTACGTGAGTTAATAATTTTAACCCGTAGACATTTTTTGCTTTTACGTCAATACACCTTTTCGACCTTAGTCGCGCGGTCAGACGCGTGCCGCTTTAATTGTTTAATTCACCACCCTAAACTCGATCCAATCCTTTTTTTACATTTTTTCTTTTTAGGTGCAAAAAATACTGTTTTAGGGTGGTAAAACGGACAAAGAAATTCCTGCACAGCAATCGGCAGCTGCCGTCGTTCCAATACATTACTTCAAAATAATTCAATTAAAATCTGGCACTGATAGTGAGCCAAGTATTCAAGTGGTACACGTTCTTTTTTATTAGAAAATCTAAAATTTTTGAAGCCTTCGGATGTTCTTTACTTTTTGAAAAAGTCTAAGAATGTTCTTAACATGTTCTTATTTTCATCGTTTTTGGTATATTTCTTTTTCCATTTTCCTAAGAAAATAGGTCTTTTTGAGTCCGCAAAGATTTAAAATGTTCTTAACTTGTTCTTAACATTTTTGCCATAGAAGCCCTATGTTCTTATATAGTTTGTTCTTTTTAATATCTTTCTTTTCATCATACCATATACACAATTCTAATCTTACACTATTCTTTTCTAATTATCGAAGACTGATTTCTAAAGCTAATGTCGTTATAATTTTAATAAGAACAAACTACACTTCAATTCGACCAAAATGTTAAGAACAAGTTTAGAACACTTTAAGGCTTTTTGGACCCTTAAACACATATTTTTTTAGGAAAATGGACAAAAATACTCTCAAAATGGTGAAAATAAGAACATGTTGTTAAGCACATTTTTTGGCTTAAAACTGAAAAAGTTCAGAACATCGAAGGCTTCAAAAATTTTGGATGTTCTTATAAAAAAAACGTGTAATACCGTTTTAATTTTAACTTTTGGTGACGGAAGCATCCCGCACTATTGTTTCTATTTGAATCGAAGACTTATTTCTAAGCTAATGCTGTTATAATTTTTACTTTTGGTGACGCAAGCATCCCGCAGTATGAGATATATAGCATCTTAATGAGATGAAAAAGATCTTATGAGAAGAAACTTGTAAAGACTTTGATTTAAAAAGAGGCTTTAGAAAAGAGGAAGTGTTTACTTGCAAACAGGTATATATTATATATTATTTGCACGAGAACAGATGAAACTACATGTTTCAGAGCACGACTGAAAGGTTCTGAGCTATATCGTATGATTGATATTATTGGTATAGTTAGTTTGAGGTTTGAGGAGCTATAAAAATTGAATCAGTCTGGCACGTCAGTCGGACTGGAACGTTATCATGCGGGAAAATAGAGTGTAGGAGGTAGGTAAGGGTAGGAAGAAATTTTGCCGGGGGCAAGGGCTGAAAGCACTTTCGGAGAATCAGCAATCTCTCACCAACTTTTGTTCGTTCTCATACGCAGCTTCTATTTAAAAAAAGCGCCCACCACCTTTATTTTCCCGCCCTCTGACATGATTAATTAACAGACTAGTGAATACCTCTTTTATTCGAATGTCTCCTTAACTCGAACAAGTTTTCTAGTTCCTTCAGTTAATAAACCCTTATAAGCGTCACTCATAACATAAATTCCAATAATTTGGACAAATTTTTGTTCCCTAGCGTGTCTAAGTTGTAGAGATTCCACTGTAATACAGGCCCGGCGGTGGAACAACCATAAAAGTGGAGGGGCTAAAGGATCTAAATGAGATAGATTTTACCATGAATTGGAGAGAAAAGTCAGCGGGCCTGTAATATTAAAAATACAGAGCTCAATATAGGTTTTTTCTTGTTTTAGTAACTTCTGCCAGGAAAAACTTAATAAAATCATGTTTACTATGGACAAATAATCAATTTTGAGTGAAAAGCTAAATATTGTAACTAAAGTCATGGCAACTCAAACGTTTAGGATCGATTTGAAAAAAAAAACAGAAAAACTTGGAAAGATTGCATTAGGATCTTCACTTATTTCTCAGATATATAAATAGGTGTAGCAGGACTCTTTTAAGAGTAACTATCTTATTTGACGCTATCTAGTATGATTATCTAGTATGACAGGTTAACTATGCAGCAAAGACTTGAGTAATCTTGAGTGACTTTCTCCAGTGTGAAACCTGAGCTCTGTAGCAAAGACCCTATCTAGAGTAACTATCTGGTGTGAAAGTTGAGCTCTTCAGTAAAGACTTTATCTAGTGTGACTCTTATAACCGTCATTAAGGTTTCTGACCATGCATTGTTTCACATTTTCTAATTTTAGGAAAAACATATAACATAAATGCATTTTGGCGTCAAAGATGTTATCCGTCGTGTACGGACTTACAGCGGATCACGTAGTCGATCAAGCTCCGTTGGGAGCAATGGCAGTCGTGGAAGTCGATCTTCAACAAATATCAACATTGTTAACCACGGAGAAATGAAAATCCTAGTAATGGGAAGTCACGATGTCGGAAAAACGACGATTTGTAAAACATATGTCGGTTTAGAGGACGGTGATGATGATCTATGTCTTCACGATCATGATATACCTTACGACACGAGTGTCTTTATTGACGGCGATAACGGTGATATCCAACAATACGATTTAGAGATTTACGACTACGATCCCGACGCGTCGCCGATTAAAAATCGTAAATTGATCGGTGAGTGTGACGCATTCTTATTGGTTTATTCGATAACGAGCAAACAAAGCTTCTTAAAACTATTGGAAATGAAGCAAGATGTTTCACATATTAAAGGTGCTGGCAATCATCCTATCATGTTTGCAGTTGGCAATAAGTCAGATCTTATGTTAGATTCCGAACGTGTTATTAAGGACGATGACCTTTGGTCTTTGAATATGGATCAAATTGATGTGTCAGCAAAATCGAATGAAGGAATACAAACTGCCTTTAAAACTTTAACGAATGAATGTGCGAAACGAAAGCATAATGAGAAAAGGCCATCACAATGATTGCCATTGCAATGATTACCTGTTCCAAAAACCTGATGGGGGGAAATATCCTACAATTTCAGCTCAACAGGAAATTCACTTTGATTTCCCCCATTTATATAATTCAATGGTAGAAATTAAACTCCAAACCCATGCCCATTGAACTTTAGAATTTCTAACCCCGTTTGGATTTCGATATGAATTTTCATCTCTACGATATGAGAAGAACTTCCACCGGGGCTGTGAGACATTGGTAAAATATAAAATTGAGGATTCGAAAGAGATTGTAGAATATTCTACATCAAGAAGGTTGCCCATTGCTCCATATACTGTATCATTTACTAGCTATATTTTTGACATTTTACGGAATGAAAAGTTATAGAGACTTTAATAAGTTAAAGCTAGGAATAAATGACTATGTAAAATTAAAATTGACTTAAAATGGAAAGATATATTTATTTTCATGTATTTATTTGTGAAGAAATACAGAACCCACTTAGAAACGTTAGAAATAAACTTTATATAGATTTTTTAGTCTATTTACAAGCCAAATAAACGTCTTGGCTAACCTAGAGTGTGGCATTGATACTACTTTAACATATTAGTAAAGTCCACATTCTCTTTAAATGTACATTGTTTTCCGCTACCGTATGGAAACCACTCTCATGAAAATTAGTTTTATTACACTGGCATGGTTTTCACATATTGTAGCAAAGAAGAGTGCACACTTAAAGTAAATAGACTTTTTAGACGTTTATTTTATCTCAAAAATAAAGGTGAGATTGTTAATGCTGCGACTTGAGAAGAGCTTTGATAAATTCGTCTGTGTTCCAAAACCTCCGTAAATATCTTTTGAAATTATTAGTTTCCTTTTTTCCAAAAGCGAATGCACCTTGACCTTTTCCATAACGAAGAATATTTTGTCTCTTGGAAATGGTGAACGGATCTAGAGGAACACTTCGTTTTCCGAAAGTAAATACACCATATCCTTTACCAAATCTTGGCATGTTTTGTCTTTTGGAAGTGTCGAATGAGTCGAGTGGAACTCTACGCTTTCCAAAAGCGAATGCACCTTGACCTTTTCCATAGCGAAGAATATTTTGTCTCTTGGAAATGTCGAAGGAGTCGAGTGGAACTTTGCGTTTTCCAAAAGCGAATGCACCTTGACCTTTTCCATAGCGAAGAATATTTTGTCTTTTGGAAATTGTGAACGGATCTAGAGGAGTGCTTCGTTTTCCGTTCATGAATTTTCCTTCACCCCATCTGAAAATATTTTGTCTCTTAGACATCTCGTTCTCCAGGTATTGCTCCAGCTCGTCTGTTTTATCAAGTTCATGAAAGAAATTAAAATATATTGAGATTTTTTGAAAGTGGTACCCTAATGTTTACTCTGTACCAGAGTGTATCTCACGATTATTGTAGATATCAGGTTTGTGTACAGACTACCTAACGGTAGGAGGTTCGAATATTTTTCTAATTTGAAGAAAATTCCCCACTTTATTAAAAATCTAATTTGAAAAAGCTAACTGTATTTTAAGCAGTAGAAAAATATCACCGTTCATAAATCCAGGGATAACCAAGAAATCAATTCCAAAACTCACCATAAAGAAAAGACGAACTGCTACTAAATCCAACCAAATTTGCGATCACACAAAACAGTAATAGATTCTTCATTTTTTAGATTAGCCTAAGGACAGAAGAAACATACATTGGTTTTAGACGTTGAAAATTTGGAGCTAATTTGTTCAGGGACCGTAAAAGTTTTACTTGATGAACTTTTGAGAAAATTACACGCCAAAGTAATACGTACTATCAAAAGTGTTTGTTATTGACCCAACAAGCAAACAGATACTCAAAACTATAAAAAATTCCCCGTGAAATTTAGATAATCATTAGATATGAAAAGAAAAGATATATTTTTCATCCCCGTTAAACTTTTGAGTATCACCCCTTTATACTTCTTCAGGCCCGATTCCACCGGGCCTGTCTTTGGTAATGTATCAGAGCTTCTACTTATCCTCTAGCGAAACGATTCATATCGAAATATATCGCAATAATTCATATTATTAGATTCCAATTCAACTTATAATCGGGGCTCCATACCCCCCTGGCAACTTAAGATTGAGAGCTACAATCAGAGTGCAGTTATATTTTACATAAGCTATTCTCAGAGACTCGTTTAGCTCCCAGATTCTCAATTGTAATGATTGGTGATTTAAGAGAACTAAATCTAACCAAGGAGGTTTGTGTAAAAAAAGAAGAAAAAAACCGCCTGAGAAAAAACTGCCAAGTCAAGGGATGGTTGAAGCAAGATAGAACTGTAAGCTGGTACAGTGTATATGTTTTCCTAAAATATATTAAGAAGTACAGATTTTTCCTCTTGACTCAAGTTTTTATATGTTTTAGTAAAGGCTCTAAAAATGACATTACAGTGATGAATCTACATACCTTTCAAAAAAAACTGCCCCATTTTGTTGATTTTTGCCAGAAAGGGTATAACCATCTTGTTTTTCAGTAAATGACCCTTATAATTAACACGAGACCCTTTCTGCGATATGAATTTTTATATAACGGCTAAAAATTTACAGTAATAAAGCTGGATTGTCACATATATCGTATCAGTGGTAGAAATTGTCACCTTTTTATATCACTGTTCTTTATAAGCAAAAACAAGCTGACCATATATGACTTGAGTAACCTTTATTTCTGAAACCTTTGAACCTCGAATTGCTTTTTTGCTGCTTCCCGATAACGAGGTAAACTTTACGAAATGCTTTGTGATTTTTGATCTACCAAAAAATCTGCACGGGGTTTACTTTTGCTATTTACCCACCGGTCGAATGAAGAACCACTTCCCAGCTGGTACAACCATTGACTTTCAAGCCCGAGGGGCTAGACTCGAGACTCCTGGATGGGAAATGAAGCTACCTATTTCCCACCCAGAACGCCCGCGCGTGGTTTTTACATAAACGCAGGATTGAAAGTAAAATTTATCGCTAGATTTCAAAAAATGCAGTCCTCAAAAGCAAAGGAACCACTAGATACAATCCGTTATCATGATTATTGCGCGTTCTAGGCACGTTCTTGATGGGACAAAAGTGGCTTCACTTTTCCCTGCCTGGGAAAGGTTTCAGATTTTACTGTAGCCATTCGGGGTTTAGACTCAATGGATACAACCGTTGTTTCAAAGTTCATTTAATCACTTTACACCTCCCTAATATCAGGTTTGCACTGGCAAGGATGATAAATACCTTTCGTACGTGATATGAGGATCATCAAAATTCCCTGCTGAATTTGTAGGGTATTTTCTCTCACAATCCCAACAGTGCCAGACAGTTTCATGAAGTATAAGAAAAAGCATAACCCAAAAATAAACATTTCCTTGGATTTTTAAATAAAAAACAACAAGAAAATAGAGTCGATGTTGTAGGAATAATTCGACGATTTTTATGTCATCATTTTCAACCACCAAATTAAATTTTCTCTCACCGTGGAAGATATTTAATCCAGATTTTCAAGTGGGACGGGGATCCACCGGGTTTGTGATACAGGGGTGTTTTAATTTGGACTTCATTTTACAGTTTTGAGTGTAATGGGGACGGGAGATATAAAACACAAACAAAATCGTTCATTGCTGATACCTAGTGCTAGTGTTTGTAATTTAATATACGCTCGTTATTATAAAAAAGCTGGTTCACGTTTCTTTTTGTAAGAACATCCCAAATTTTTGAAGCCTTCAGATGTTCTCAACTTTTTGTAAAAGTTATTCATAAAAGATGTCTCATGACAATTAATATGACACAGAGAGAAACTTTGATAAACACTGCAAATTTAGTGAAACACACACAAGAACTTTCTTTTTATAGAAGTGGTACGATTTGATACTTTTTTTCCGTACACCAGAAAGATATTTTCAAGGATTATAATTTAGTGTATTGAAGATTTTTGAAATTTGAAAAATGAAAAGGAAAAGTTTCAAAAATCATGATTACTTCAGACTTATTCAAATTTTGAACTGATTTTTCGAATCGTTACAGTCTCCACTGCGAAATAGGTAATTTTTGCTGTTTTTGGTCAATTTTTTACTGTTTTTAGCCTACTTGAAAGGGGATGTAACTTTTCAATCAACAAAGATGTATATACAGCTTGAAATCCTTTATAAACATCAGCCTATCAGGCCCGGTGAAGGCAAGGAAACTGGTGAGACTACAGCTTCCCCACTTTTAAGCAAATCAGTTTTTTTTTCTCAAATTCCTAGCGAATTTTATCTCATTTTGAGCCTTCAGCTTCCCCACTTTTACGGTTGTTCCACTGGGCCTGCATATTAACAAATTTCACATGAGTGAAGTGAACAATTTATTGGAGAACAAACTTTGATTTTAAATTATATTTAGCAAATTTACGCTCACAATCTATAATCTTGCAAATTAAATAATTTAAAGACCTTCGAAATTTTAAATCTCAAATCCCAGCTGGTACACAACGTTGTTTCAACATTCGTCTAACGTTAAATGGACGTTGTGGACGTTAGACAAACGTTAAAACAACGTTGTGTACCAGCTGGGATAACTAGGAATTGCAAAGAATGCTGACCTATATATTTGGGGAGCTGCAGTCAAAGGACTGAAAGAATCAGACGGTGACGGTATTTAGCCTTTACATACCGGTGTGATGGTGTTATTATTTTTTGATTTTTTTCGATTTTCAGAATTCCGGGATTTAGCAAAATTCTTGACAGGAACCCCTACAACCGCTCCCCATTAAAGGCAATTTCCTGTGGATGTGAGATTCAATTCAAACATTTGACTCTATCAGCCTTTGTTCTTAAAATTGAAAATTTAAAATAAGTTTGTCTACTGCTTTTTGGGAACTTCTTTCTTTCCAACTGCAAAATTTCCGGTTCCCCAACGAATTATGTCCTGCCTTTTGGAAATTTCTTTTCCGTTTGCGGGAACTTCTTTCTTTCCAACTGCAAAATTTCCGGTTCCCCAACGAATTATGTCCTGTCTTTTGGAAATTTCTTTTCCGTTTCTGGGAACTTCTTTCTTTCCAACTGCAAAATTTCCATTTCCCCAACGCATTATGTTCTGCCTTTTGGAAATTTCTTTTCCGTTTGCGGGAACTTCTTTCTTTCCAACTGCAAAATTTCCGTTTCCCCAACGCATTATGTTCTGCCTTTTGGAAATTTCTTTTCCGTTTGCAGGAACTTCTTTCTTTCCAACTGCAAAATTTCCGTTTCCCCAACGCATTATGTTCTGCCTTTTGGAAATTTCTTTTCCGTTTGCGGGAACTTCTTTCTTTCCAACTGCAAAATTTCCGTTTCCCCAACGCATTATGTTCTGCCTTTTGGAAATTTCTTTTCCGTTTGCGGGAACTTCCTTCTTTCCAACTGCAAAATTTCCATCTCCCCAACGCATTATGTTTTGCCTTTTGGAGATCGCTTCACCTTTGTATAGATCTGGAAAAAAGTAAAAAACTAATATAATAAGAATTTGGCTGAGTTACTGTTAGTTGACAATAGTCACACTGCAAAAACTCAACAAAATTATGTAAGTGTCTATTTCTGATTTTCAAGTTTCTGTTGTTTCTTTTTTCAACTCGTTCCAGAGCCAAGTAAAATTTAAAAGTTGTCTTTCGATAATTCAGTACATAACGTAAAGTTTCGTGCTTCTGCACTTGTTCAAATGTAAAAGAGAAATGAGGCCTCTGATTACTAGAGGAATTGGCAGATTTCGGCCAAAAAGAGAGAATTCCCAAAAGCTTTTATGCTCCCTTCGCCCGTCTAAATTTTACAAATGTATTTACTTTCTTTAAAAGGGGAGGCTGGAATCAAATCTAAAAATTCCTTTCCCAGTTTGTCCGAATTTTGGTCAATCCACCACGCTGGACGCAATTCGAGATGACCTTGCAAGGTTGCATATGCTGAATAACTTAGTAATAAATTAGTGCTCGCAAGATTTAAGAGAATTTGAGATTGGAAGTTAAAGAATATTGGAGTTGTCAAATAAAAATTTTCATAATTGGGGTAGCTTATCTGGTTACTTTTACACTATCTGGACCCGAAAATATAGGTGCACCAAAAATGATGTTCTCTATAATTCTTTTATATTAATTCTTTATAATGTTTATGAGATTATTTTTAATGTTGATTGATCTCTTCATTTTCTTTTTTTCCCCATCAACCGAGGGTATTTCCGAAAAAAAAGAGATAAATTTTCTATCCAATTTTGGGTTGCCGAGCACCTAGTTCTTCACTATTAAGAGATAATTCCTACAAACCGGGGTTCTATTTGGAGCAACATGTTTATTGAGATCTGTTTGTAACTAGGCTGTGGTGAATCTTTCAACACTAGCCCAACTCCTCTTGAACAATTTTAGCCCAAGTTAATTCTACCCCAATACTTTAAATATCGTACCTTTGGGAACAGGAGAAGTACTGCATTTCAAAACAAATGCAGCAATAACAACCAAACAAGTTAACCCAGTCAATTTAGCCATGTTTTCTATTGAACTTAATAACTACTCGATCAACTCAATAAATGAAACTATTTTCAGCAGAATGCGTGCGATTACCACAATTAGTTCAATTTTAAGTTCAATGGATTTGCAGTTGTTTTCTCTTCCACTAAAGTAAAAATATTTAGGTTCTCATTGACTCCAAAACTTTTATACTGTCTAACAAGGTCTCAAAATTTAGCACGCTGGTGAAAATTTCATAACATTTTGAATAAGAATTGCTTCAGTTTATTGGTTCTTAACATAGTAATACTAAACTCACTAATTTGCCATTGAAAATGAAACTTATTCTAATTTCATAAAGTCTTAAAATAATTTATCACTTTTGTATATACGAGTCTGTAAGCAGGTGTTAAACAAAGGGAGTCTACTAATCATTCTTCCGTCCCTTCATAAATTCCTTTGTTACCCGTGACTCATTGGGACCTGCACCATTGAACTTTATAAACCCTAAATCAAGCTATATCCACTACTATCGATCGGATATTTTATGAAAGTGGTACCCTAACGGTAACATTACCCAATGTGTGTCAATTTATAATTGAATGACATTTTTTGTTTAAAAACGTTTTCAGTCACAGCTAGATATTTAAGAACAAACTTTGAACATAAGAGCTTTGTCTGGGTTCTAGAACATACAATTTTTCAGAAACTTAAATCAAATGGCTTCTTAAATTGCTGACGACAAAAATATTTTAAGAAAACCTTTAAACTTAAAGACCAAAAAGCTGAATACGCCTGGTCGTAAACATCATAGCTTAGCTTTCTCTAAAATTAAGCTGCAGAGACATAATGTAAGAATTTTATTGCGCATGTCTCAATCAAATTATTATCCAAGGAATCGAAAGAAATTTCTAAGTGCGTGTTAAATGCAGCTTGGCATGTACTATTCATATACTGTGATACTCACGGGAAAATACGCCCATAGAAGATTTTTCGACATTCAGATGATTACATCAAAAGTAACTACATTAGGACTTATTTCCATAATTCTTTTTTGATTGCTTTCTGTAAATTTGATCAGGCAAAATCGAAAATTAATCAACTTCTCAAAAAAGTATGAAATTATATCATAACTTTTCGCATAATTATTCTAAACACCTTTCATATATCCTGTTATATTGGTGTCGAATTCTCAAACAGTATAACCTGTCTAGAATATGAACGATTTTTTAATTTGAAAATAAGATTTTCTGAATACTTTTCAGACTCTAAAAAACCTGCATTTTCTTGAAGTCTTAAAAAATGTGGATGTTTTTTATGAAAATATTATATATGGGTCTTTTTTCCGCCATGTGAAAAATTTGACTGACAATTTTTTTTTTACAAGTATACAATATACAATTGTATTAGTTCTCCTGGTATCCGCAAAATGGGTTTTCCTTGATCAGGAGAAACTAAATTTGTTACTTTGTTTGTTTGTTATTTTTT
Organism: Clytia hemisphaerica; assembly: GCF_902728285.1. Classification (NCBI taxonomy): domain Eukaryota; kingdom Metazoa; phylum Cnidaria; class Hydrozoa; order Leptothecata; family Clytiidae; genus Clytia; species Clytia hemisphaerica. The sequence goes on from NW_027103394.1 coordinate 1,268,953, forward strand.
TACATTGGATTCCAAATCGAAACGAAATCGAAGTTAATTTCCAAGTGGTGTTGAAATTTTGGCTATTTTCCCAAGATGTTGAAATGTCGAAATTTTTCAGTGGGGTGGGGCCCACCGGGTCTTGTGACAGTGGTCTTATATAGTACCGTTTACAATTATCAAAGATCTTAATTCACGCTGTGAAAGCAAATCACTACTGTTTTGGAAAACAATCTTAATGTAAACTTAGCCATACAAGTTTTTTAAAAATAACATCTAAAATATTTGAAGCCTTCGAATGTTCTTAGTCCTTAAATTGTTCTTATTGTCGCCATTATTTGAGTATCCTTGTCTATTTTCCTCAAAAACTGGGTATTTTAAAGTTCGCGAAGCCTTACAATGTTCTTAACAAGTTTATAACATTTTGCCCATCTTATGTTCTTATAAAAACGTGTAGATTTCAAAAAGTAACATATTTTGTAATGTTAATTATGAGCTTTTTTCACACCTCCAAAAGCTTGGGGTTTCATGTTTACTTGCTATTTGCCCCATCAATTGGTCACAGTTAAGATATGATTAGTAACATTGTAGATTTTCATTCCAATCTTTTTTTATTATAAGATTTTTAAAAACCTTTGAGGCTTTTGGGTTTTTGGGTGTTCAAAAGCTTGTATGTTTCAAGTTTTAAAGGCCCTTATAAATGGTGTATTTCCGTTTTTTCAGTATTTTTTTAGCATTTTGATGCACTTTTGAAGTAATCACATGTTCTGAGAAATCGACAAGCCTCTAAAATTGAATATACAAACTCGTGCTTCATCAAATCCTTGTCTTACACATTTTTTATAGGAAAAGGCTATATACCCGGGGGAGGGACTGGGCTTGCAGACTGACGGTATGTGCGGGCCAAGAATGGGCTTTTAAAATTGCACCCTTACAGTGCTGCAAAAGTCGGTGAAAATTATAACCTTAAATTGCATTTTTCCCCAAATGTTCAACCCTTTTCGTGCAAAGAACTGTCAAAATTCTTCCATTTTTGGGCCAAATATCTAGATTTTCAGAATTTTCTGAAATTTCTACCCTTACAGTGCATCTCTAGTTTTTCCGACCCTTACAGTGCATTTAAAACATCTTTGAAAAGGTACCCTTAGGGCCTGCACATACCCGTCGGTCATTTTGCTCAGCTGCCCCCCCCCCCCCCCGGGATATATAAGATCATAAGACATCAACGGCCAAAATGCTAAGAACAAGTTTACATTATTTCAAGGCTTTATTGACTCGAAAACGCCAAATTTCTTAGAAAAATGGGTAAAACACATTTCAGGCTTTAAAACATAAAAAGCTAGGAACATCCGAAGGCTTCAAAAATTTTGTATGTTCTTATATAAAAATGTGTTTATGAATATATCTAGCCAATTTTTTGCTAAGCAGAAGAAGGAGGTGTAACTTATATGTATATTAGCTAGTTAAATAAACAAAAAAGGTGATACTTTTCGTATTCTTAATCTTAATTATAGATTCTCTTTTGATTTTTTTTTCAAACTTACACAAAGCCTATGGGACGAAATGAGAAAAATCTTCAAAGTAGGACTTTTCGAAATAGGAAAGATTCGTGCCAAAAACTCACACATATACGTAACTACACCCCTGCCTCACAGCCCCGGTGAAACTTTTTCTAACAGCAGTGATCAATTCTTTTGAATCTCAATAGGGATAAAAATTCTATTACTCAAAGATTAAAAGATCCAGTGGGAATGGTTTTGAAGTGCAATTTTCAATCATTGAATTTCGAATGGGGATGAAATCAAACTCGATTTCCTAGTAGGGACGAAATTTTTTGGCAAATTTTCCAGTGGGGCTGACTGGGGCCCTGGTGGGTCTGTGACACAGTGGTGTAAAATCCATATTCGACTTTCACAGTACAGACACACCCCTGTATCAGTAAAGTACAGACACACCCCTGTATCAGTAAACCGGTCAGATCCACTCAGACGAGGATTACCAAACCAAGTGGAAAGAAATTGGCCTGGCTAACCTTACACCCTACAATATACCACACACACACACACACACTATAATTTTTGAGAAAAACTTTCCAAAAATTAAAAAAAAATGAAGATGAAAATTGAAGAAGAAAAATATGAAATTTTTATCTTTTCGAGCATACTTTAGTGCCAGAAACTCCTTTTTTGGTACAAAGGTACTTTGAAGCCTTCTGATTTAATTTTTTACATTAAATTATTGCTTAGAAGGTTTCCCAATGGAGTAAAAAAATGTTTTTTCAACGAGCTACCTCTTAGAGGCTGTAACCTATCTTAAAGGGAAGATACCTTTAAAACCTACAACAAAAAAATCTCTATCCCTATATCCTGATAGAGAAAACAGTAAGGGCTGAAACCTTTTCTAGCGAGTCTAGGCTACCTATGAATTTCTTCCCTGGGTATGTTATTTTGTAAAAGTTGCTAAGAAAATTTTTATTGATCGGTGAAAAAATGCAATTTTAGCGATTTACCCCTTAAAACCTACCAAATGGTTTTTTTGAATAACTTTTTATAAAATAGTCCTTTTGGTCTCAAATTTTGAATAGTGATTCACTGTAAAGTTACTAAGGCTACAATTAAGTTTCAAAACTGTACGTTAAAATCAAATTACACCTTAAAATCTACACTAATGCACCTTAAAACTTACAAACATTGACCCCTTGCTCACAACTGAAACTGTAAAATTGCAACTCAGGTGCTGAACCGTGATTCAATTGATCAAATACTTGCTAGAAATCCATTTCCAAAACTATATTTGTATTTTTCAGGATTTCATAATGCAATTGCGCCTGTTTATTTGTCAAAAAACGGTTTTGAAGGGTCAAAACTTTTATTCGCTTCATTTTTAATGTATTTTAAATTTGTGACATTTTGGTATGCAATATCATGCGATTATGCGATATGCGATCTTCAGATTTAATAGGCCACTATCATAAATGAGCTTTAAAATAAAACTTTGAGGGCGTTACGATTTCTTTGGGGTGTAACCATGGAGAAGAAAACGATTTTTTTGTACCTACCATAAGTATAGGTACCTAAAAAGTATAGGTTTTATGACCTTAAATTCATTTGTGTAATCTCTAGGTCCAAAAAAAATGATTTTTTGAAGGGATTTTTGATAATTTTTAATAATTTCGAATTTTACAACACTTTACGATAATTAAAATTCTTGAAATAAGGTATTTTATGAAAGTACCATATTAGAGACTTAAAAAAGTGAATTATACAATATTAAATTAAATTTGGTGGTTAAGAGAGCCCAAAACCCAACTTTGCAGGTATTAAGGGGTGTGATTTTAAGGGGTATTCACTGGTAGCTGAAATCACGAGGCTTTAAAGAATCTCTGTACAAAAAAACGGAGTGTCTAGCACTAAAAGGAAGAAAAAGTTCATTTTTTTCTTCCCTTTTCATCTTCATTTTCTAAAATTATTAGAATATTTTTTTGCAAAAAATATGGTCCTCTGAATTATCTTTTCAACGGAATGAGTAATTTGTTAGAAATGAAGCATTGAAGCATTGACTGAACAAGACACCCCTTCTCACCACTGGAAAAATTGGCAAAAAATATCATCCCTGGTAAGATATTGCACTACATTTCCCATCCCCACTGAATTGAAAACAAAAGAAATCAATACCCTCTGAAAAATAAGGGAATATCAATCCCCATCGAGCTTCAGTGAGTCCGTTATTTTTATCCCTACTGGTTGAAAAAATCCTGCCGGGTCTGTGAGAAGGGGATTTAACAAGGACAAGCAAAACAATCTTTAGTGCAAGCTGAAGCAAATGGTTAATAAAATGTATAAATGAGGTAGAAAGCAAAATGAGCCTACCTTTCTGATGTTGTACCGGTAAACTATGACAATCATGCATGAGGGTAAGGACAAAAGATAGTAAGACCAGATTAGATACCATTATAATTCTTTAATTAAAAACTTTTTAAATTCTGTATATCAGAGTTAGTATTTCAAATATTCTACAGTTCACGATTTTAAATGAAGGAAGAAAGATTTTTCATGAGAGAAAATAAATTTTGACACTTATTTTTCTATCTGCACAACTTATCTAACACTTTCGTTACCAGGAGCCTATAATATGTCTTTCTAATTTTATGTGAAAGAATTTATTATCTCGCCATTAGACTTACTAAATCATACACGCTTTTTTCAAAAGAATATCATTCAAAGTTTTTTGAAGCCATTTTCTTAACTTTTCTAAGTTTTAAGCCTAAAAATGCTTTAAAAAATAAACGTTTTTAATTTTATCATTTTAGAAGTATTTTTGCGATGTTTTTTAAGCATACAAAGCCTTAAAACGTTCTAATATTTTGGCTCTCATAGTTCTTATATATTTTGTTCTTATAAAAAACGTGTGCTGATCATATCAGAACTAAGAATCTTTTGTCTCATTGCAACACTTGGGGTGTTGAAACCGAGTCAGGACACATACCACACATTTTATAATTAATATATACACCCCTTTATCACAGACTAGGTGGGAACCTAACGCAATGGAAAATTACGTCCCTAGTGGGACAAAAACCCTAAAATTTCCGCCCCATTGGGAAAATTCAATTGCACTCCTAAATCTTCCCCACTGGATTTTTTTGATCCATTGAGATTTTGTTGGCATTGTTTATCCTGCTGTGGAAAAAATTCCACCGGAGCTGTCAGACAGGGCTGGATGATATTTAATTTTTGATTCTTATTTTTTTGGGCTTTCCAACTTAGTCTGTCCCCATAGGTTAACTTTAAAAAAAAAAGCTAAACTGTGGTTGCCATGATCGTAATCCACACTTAAATCAGAATCCCTTAGTTCCAGTAACAATACTCATCAATTAGTCAATTAAAACAAGCAATTCAATTGGTTGAATAAAGAATGAAGCGGGTTGAAGCAAAATAAATACACCCAATTTTTTTATAAGAACCAGTAATCTTTTGTTGAGCCTCAGCTGTTCTTATTTTTCAGCATTCTAAGAATCGTATTGTCCTTATTTTATTCTTATTTTCAAGTAAAATTTCAAGAATTTTTATTCCTATTTTGAGAGTCACGCCCTTAATTTGCTAAAAATTCAATTATTCCATATTGAGAATTGTTCTAAAATCATTCTTATCTTTTGGCATTTTCTAGCCTCGTTGTTCTCATTGTTCTTATAAAATTGTTCTTATAAATGAAAAATAGTGTATTGAAAAATCTAGATTGACACTAAAATGTCTGTTTTTTAATTTAATTTAATTTATCTATGTTTGACATATTTTTGACTATTTACAAAAACGAATATACAAAGATATAAATTATGATAAATTATTAATTATATAAGAAATTCCTTATTTAGATTGAATAAAGTAATAAATTTGTCACAAAAATATGTTGAGCAAAAATTTTCTTCTAAGAAATTTTTATATCAACTCATTTGGAAAAAAACATAATATAACTCGAAAGTTAAATGAAAATAATTAATAATTGTTATTGGTAAAATTGTTGTTGTTTTTAAATTCGAAAATGAAAATTTTTGAAATTTTGATTTTATTTTTGACCATCAAATCAAGTCTACATAAACAATTTCTAACGCTGAATTTCACTGCACGGGGAAAGAAATTAATATCAGGAGAAGTTTTATTACTTTTGGATGACATTAAGGCTCCTCATTTATGTGTTGTTAATTGCCTGGTAAGTAGCCCCCCCCCCATAATGGGGATGTAATTTATGAAAAGGTTAATTCGTTCTAAAATTCTTTATTTATAACATTATTCGAGAACACTTTAAAGGTTTTGTTATTAGGCTTTTTAAATAGGAATGACATCGTTTGCTTACTCATCAAACTACATTTTGAAGAATTTTCACATTGTATTGACACGGATTGGGAGCAAGATTGGTAAAAAATCGCTCCCAAAGAAGAAAAGAAAAACATTGCAATAGGGAGACAGTATCCTGATTTGATATGAAATGGAAAGACTTAAAGTATGTAAAAATAAAAGTTTTGAAACGGTTTCGTTCATTTCCAGGCGTTCGGAGAAAACAAATGCAAATCAGTGAATTACAACAAGAAGAGAAAAGAATGCCAATTACTGGACGAGAACCAAGATAATGTTGATGATGTAAATAAATTTGAAGAAAACGAAGATTGGATTTATTATGGACAAAGAACACCTAAGGTACACGTTTATTTTTATAAGAACATAAAAAATACTTGAAGCCTTCGAATGTTCTTAACTTTTTTAGTTTCAAACCTAAAAATGATCTTAAAATATTTTTATTTTCACCATTTTGTGAGTATATTTTTGTCCATTTTCCTAAGAAATCGAGTCCGCAAAGACTTAGAATGTTCTAAACTTGTTCTTCAAAGCCTTTTGTCCTTATGTTTTTGTCGAAAAGGAAGGAAAGATTACTGCCTCAAATTCTTTGAAATCAGCGTGAAATTCTGCATCGATTGGTTTATAGTTTAAAGACATTTAAAACAAAACTGAGGCCACAAGAGTCTCTGAAAGTCAAACATTCGATTGGATCCCACCAATATCTGAAAACGAGGACTGGTGTGCAGGCCTCTAGCTGCAACATTCTAAACGATCCAAATATTAAAAATTTTCCTGACCTTAAGAGCCCCCAAGTGTTGGACACAATTTCTGAATCGGGGGTCCAGATAAGGGAAGCAGTAAAATGATGACTTTTTTTTAGACAGAATGTACGTTAAAAGGGGAGGCTTCCAAATGCTGCATCGAATCTCAAGATATCACGTGTCAAAAACGTAAGTATCCCAGCTGACACACAACGTTGTTCCAACGTTTTTCTAACGCTCACAACGTCCATATAACGTTAAATGAATGTTGAAACAACGTTGTGTGTCAAAAACGTAAGCATAAGAGATTTTGATCGAATGTGATTAAATTTCGAACCATTACCTCCTAGATGAGTGTTTGGTTAAAAGTTTTATTTTTACATAAGTGTTCCCGTCGTTTCATATCAGACACATATTTCATATCAGAACATTGTCTGGCTATTTTTATGTTATGTTGATATAAGAAAAAAAATGTTTTTCTTTCCTCTTTCCTCTTTCTGAAATTCTTAAATTAAAATTTATGAGTAAGCAAACGATAAGTAGTCTAGTTCAAACCTAGTAACCGTTTTTTAATAATTTTTCTCATAGCAAAAACATGCTCTGTAATAAAATCGACTTGTGCTCATTGCAAATCTGGTTATTATTCAATGGCAACTGGTGAAAAAGCATTTTGTGACATGGGAAGTAAGAAACTCATCTTTCTTGATGATAAAGTTATATAAAGTAAAATGAAATTTCATTCTCAAAAACCTATTCAGTCATCTTGGGAATTAAATATGTACTCTTAGGTTCCAAATAAACGGGCCCCCCCCCCGCTTGTTAATTTTTCGAAAATTTTCCAACCCCCCCGGACCTTATTAGGACCCCCCGTTTGTTAATCTCTAAGAATATTTTCAGCTGTCAAAGAGAAGGCCCCTTATTTTGCTCTAAATAGCCTAATTTTAGCCTATTTTTACCTTATTTTTGGGTTTCATTTCCAACCCCCCCGGCAATTAGATCCCCCCCGTTTATTAAAATTTAGAAAATTTTCCAACCCCCCCGTTTATTCGAGCCCCCCCCCTGTTTATTTGGAACCTAAGAGTATTGACTCAATAGAGAATTTCAATCTTCTTCCAGTTATAACCAATGTTCTATAATGATGAGTTTTGAGGGTTTTCTTCATATAAAGATTCTACCACCTTATTTCATTCGGGAAGATTCACCGCGCCACTATTCCGCCATTATAGTATTTTTTCTTACGGGGGCGGACCTCTATTATTTGAACATTTCCGTAAATCGAACTAAAACATTATTCCCCTCAGCTGAAAATTGGTATCTATTACTCTCTGTAATTCGAATCTTTTTCTATCTATTTTTCTATAGTATTTCTGTAATTCGAACTAAAACATTTTTCCCCTCAGCTGAAAAGTGGTATCTATTACTCTCTGAAATTCGAATCTTTTTCTATCTATTTTTCTATAGTATTTCTGTAATTCGAACTTAAACATTATTCCCCTCAGCTGAAAAGTGGTATCTATTACTCTCTGTAATTCGAATCTTTTTCTATCTATTTTTCTATAGTATTTCTGTAATTCGAACTAAAACATTTCCCCCCTCAGCTGAAAAGTGGTATCTATTACTCTCTGAAATTCGAATCTTTTTCTATCTATTTTTCTATAGTATTTCTGTAATTCGAACTAAAACATTTCCCCCCTCAGCTGAAAATTGGTATCTATTACTCTCTGTAATTCGAATCTTTTTCTATCTATTTTTCTATAGTATTTCTGTAATTCGAACTAAAACATTTTTCCCTCAGCTGCTGAAAAGTGGTATCTATTACTCTCTGAAATTCGAATCTTTTTCTATCTATTTTTCTATAGTATTTCTGTAATTCGAACTAAAACATTATTCCCCTCAGCTGAAAAGTGGTATCTATTACTCTCTGTAATTCGAATCTTTTTCTATCTATTTTTCTATAGTATTTCTGTAATTCGAACTAAAACATTTTTCCCCTCAGCTGAAAAGTGGTATCTATTACTCTCTGAAATTCGAATCTTTTTCTATCTATTTTTCTATAGTATTTCTGTAAATCGAACTGAAACATTTTCCCCCTCAGCTGAAAATTGGTATCTATTACTCTCTGAAATTCGAATCTTTTTCTATCTATTTTTCTATAGTATTTCTGTAAATCGAACTGAAACATTTCCCCCCTCAGCTGAAAATTGGTATCTATTACTCTCTGAAATTCGAATCTTTTTCTATCTATTTTTCTATAGTATTTCTGTAATTCGAACTAAAACATTTTTCCCCTCAGCTATGAAAAGTGGTATGAATTACCTTCTGTAATTCGAATCTTTCTCTATCTCGAAGAAAACTTGAATCAGAAATAGTCAACTATAAAAACAAATAAAATTTTTCATTGTCAAAAAGGTGACGATCAGTTTATACCAAGTTGTAAAACAATCAAAGACGCTTACCCAGAATCCTCTTCGGGTTTTTATCACCTTGGTTACAAAGATAACATCTTGGAATTTTATTGTGATATGACTGCTGATGCAGGTGAGTTTTTTTTTTTTTGACTTTTTCAAACCAAAATTAAAATTCTATACAGGGTGTCCCTAATTAAAGTATCGAGTTTGAACATGCGATTGAGTAGAAAAGTTTGTGTGTGTTATCGCTAAAATATAAGAACGTTCTCCATCACACAGGCTTATTACAACAGGTAGTTACAACGTATAAATTAATTGTAATGACAAAGAAAAAAGAGAGAGAGCTTAAAATACAATTTTGTGAACACGCACATAAAACTTTCTACTTATAGTTGTGTTTCGACTCGATACTTTAATTAGGGACACCCTGTACAGGGTGTACCGAAAAAAAGTATCGAATTCGAACATGATTCCGAGTAGAAGGTTGTGTGAGTTGCGTATGTTTAATAAAATGTAAGAAAATGTATACCAACACAATAATATTTTTGCAACAGCCATTATAATTAAAAATAATTAACTTTCTTTACAATTTTCATGACGTTAAAGTTATTGAGAGTTGTTTTTCCGCAAAAGTTATTCATAAATAATGTCTCATGACAATAGACCTAATCGGAGTTTTTGATTTTTTTTAAAAAGTGATGCATTATGGGATTGTTTCGAGTGTATTACAATAGAATTCCCTCGAGGAATTCCTAAGAGATTTCTATTGTAATACACTCGAAACAATCCCACGATACACCGTTTTTTTAGAAAAATAAAAAACTCCGATAAGATCTAATTAATGGCAGAGAGAGAAACTTTGATAAACATTTCAAGTTTAATGGAACAGACACAAGAACTTTGTTTACTTCTATTTACCCAGAGAAAATTTGACAATTTGAGAATTTTACGTGGATTTAATTTCGTAAGTCAATGATCTAACTCAATTGTAATGGCGCAAATTTACGAAAAACGCGAATATCGACATAAAGAAGGTAAAATTGTTTTAGGCGAATGAAAGAGAATAAATACGGTCTGCATTTTTTTAAGGTGGATGGACAATGGTAGCCAACATTACAATAACATCAAACGCTGAAGCCGAAAGATATCTTCTAAGAAATATCAAGCAAAATGGTTTAGGAAGCCTGAAAAATGTGCGATCGGGAGTATACACTTTATCGCTCGGAACGCTATCTACATTTCAAGAAAGGAATGAGTTTACGGAAATCCGTATCAAATGCCAAAAGACGTATTTAGGATTTCAAGTTGACGTTGTTTTGGGTTATGGCTCCGAACTTGTCGGTGGTGTAACACCGGAACGGCATGTAAATTTATACCGATTCCTCCCGAGTGATTCCCGACACACTCAAGTATCGGGCAGTTATAAAAAAGCAGATTTTGCTAATTTATACAATCATGCTATTTTCGTTCCTGGTCAATATCATATAGTCATTAATAACGATCCAAATCGTCGCAGATGGGAGTGTGGTGATTACGACCAGATTCAACCCAACGGTAAAACCTACTCACCGATCGGATCATGGCAATTTTTTGTTCGATAAAGTGGAAACTGTTTCACATCGAATTGTGTAAATATAATCAAATTTAATCTAACGGTAAAACGTACTCCAGGATCGGATCAAGGCAATTTTTTGTTAGATCAAACATTGAAAAAGTTGCATAAACTTTTTACGATGAAATATGTAAATATAATTATTTTTTCCGCACACATTCAACGTACTCCACGTATAATCAGATTCAATCTAACAGTAAAACGTACTCCTGGATCGGATCATGGCAATTATTTGTTAGATCAAACATTAAAGAAGTTGCAGAAACCTTTTATGATGAAATATGTAAATATAATTATTTTTTCCGCACACATTCAAGGTACTCCACGTACAATCGGATTTAATCTAACGGTGAAATGTACTCTCTGGATCGGATCATGGCAATTATTTGTTAGATCAAACATTAAAGAAGTATTTTTTCCGCACACAGTTTGATGTACTCCACGTACAATCGGATTTAATCTAACGGTGAAATGTACTCTCAGGATCGGATCATGGCAATTATTTGTTAGATCAAACATTAAAGAAGTATTTTTTCCGCACACAGTATGATGTACTCCACGTACAATCGGATTTAATCTAACGGTAAAACGTACTCCAGGATCGGATCATGGCAATTATTTGTTAGATCAAACATTAAAGAAGTTGCAGAAACTTTTTACGATGAAATATGTAAATATAATTATTTTTTCCACACACAGTAAAACGTACTCTTGAATGCAATTAACGTGCAAAAGAGATTAACGCAAAGGTTGATTCGAACTCGTACAAACACATTGATGGTAATGATTGTGTGAAAAATAAAATATATTTTTAGATTCAGCATGGTTCGCTATTTCGAGCTGTGGAGTAAGGTTTTCAAGACTTGCTCCACAAAAGGAGGCATTTGAATTGTGAAGCTCGAGTTAGAGAGACGTTACACTGTCTGTAGATAAAGTCATTTTCTAAAATTTCTAGTTTGAATAATTAGGGTAGAACAGCACTTGCAATTACATACACGTTTTTCTTATAAAGGCATCCAAAATTTTTGAAGCCTTTGGATGTTCTTAACTTTTTCAGTTTTAAGCCTTAAAAAATGTTCTTAACATGTTCTTATTTTCACCATTTTGTGACCATTTTTACCCATTTTCCAAAGAAATCTGGTGTTTTCGAGTCCACAAAACCTTAAAATGTTCTTAACTTGTTCTTAACATTTTCGCCATCGAAGCCTTATGTTCTTATATAGTTTGTTCTTATAAAAATAAAACGTGTTCATAACAAATACAAATAGATGTCTTCAGATTGTATATAATATTTTTTGATTTCATAATAAATCATGAACTCACTGTCCAATACACCTTTTTTCATCTTGTCCGCTTTATTGCACAAAAACCGTCCCAGTCCTTTTTTCGCACCAATAAACAATAGAAAAATACGTCAAAAAAGGATTGAGATGGTTTTAGTGGGATAAAGCGGACAAAAAAATGTCTGCGCGACTACAGTCGAAAAAGTGAATTAGGCCCATTTCATCCAAATGTGTGTGTTCTTTGCTACCATGTGTCAATATCAACATTATTATCAGACATACACGATAGAATTCTTATTTCAGCTGGTACACAACGTTGTTTTAACCTTTATCTAACGTCCACAACATCCATTTAACGTTAAATCAATGTTGAAACAACGTTGTGTGCCAGCTGGGATAGTCCGTCTTCACAGTTCAAATCTCAGAGAAAGCTAAACTGTGACGACGGTGCGTGGTAGTGAAAAAGGTGCACACCTAAAGTAAACCAAATAAGATGGAGTTTTTATAAGATACTTTGAAAATTGCTCATTTGAAGTAATAAAAACGATAAAGTAAACCAAATAAGATGGAGTTTTTATAAGATACTTTGAAAATTGGTCATTTGAAGTAATAAAAACGATAAAGTAAACCAAATAAGATGGAGTTTTTATAAGATACTTTGATAATTGGTCATTTGAAGTAATAAAAACGACACGTTCTTTAGAAAAAGTAACAAAATTATTTTATTACTGGTTAACGACAAACCAAATCAAATAAGAGCTTATAAAAAGTCCATCTTATCCCAAGTGAGCGGACCTGTATAAATATAATAAAACTTTTTCTAAGAATCATTTAAAATAGTGTTAAGATGTAAAGGCTGAGAAAAAAGAATTTATCTACTAAGGTGGGGTGGAGGATATTTTTTTTAATTCCTAAAAAAATCACACCCACCCTTGATATCCTCAAGAAGATTTCAAGGGTAGTGTCAAATTTTTTTCCCACCCTTAGGGGCGGGGGGGGGGGGGTCTCAAAAATATTTCATGTCTTTAGGGGGGGGTCCATTTTTTTCATCAATTTAGTTTAACCCCCCCCCGTAACTAGTCAATATATTTTCAGTATCCCCTCCCCTCCTAATTTGAAATAACATTTGAAAATTTATATTCATGAAAAGAAATTAACACCCGTCCCATCCCCCCTAAGACATGAAATACTTTGGAGACACCCCACCCCTAAGAAAAAATGTTGAGACCCTCGCCCCTAGTAGATACTTTCTGGCCACTCCCTAATTTACAAATGCTACATACTGTATGAAAATAATTTGAACGAGCACTAATTGGGGATTGTCAAAGGTCTTTCAATTTTAGCATCTTTCTATCTTCTTCCCTCAGAACATTTTGTGAGCATTTTTCTTTTGTGAAGAATATATCGTCTATTGCAATGAAATCCTTCGCTTCTTCAGTGTGACCATCAATTTGAATCTAGAAGAAAAACAAAGAATCATTTTTAACTTTCGAGCAAAGATTTATTAAACACTGGATAAACGACTCATAAAATGATGGAGAGCGATCATTGTATTTTCATCGTTTCAGAAAACAATTGATGATCTAGCTTTGTCCGCAAAGGACAACTGTCATGGCGGCTCGAAGATGTCTGATTTAAAAAAAATGTTTATCAGGCTTATTCTAAAAAATTCTCTAGCTTTTTCTTTTTGTATATTTGCAGAAAATAAAGTTTGAGAGTAAGGCTAGCATACCAAGCTAGATACATTTGTGAAATCTGGTGTGAGAAAATCATCATTAGACAAGATATTCAGACAAAATTCTTATAGTGGCACGAAATTTTCAATTGGAAATATCTTTCCAAAACTGGTTTCCAGAAGAGCTGAATTTAACAAACATAAGGGTTGAATGTCTTGGCTCCACTTTGGTATGAAAATCGTTTGGAGGTACGCGGTGGTAAGGTGGTTTTTTTTAAGATTGAAGTTTGAAAATTTCTGGTGTCAACATTTAATTTCTTATACACAACACGTCCTTTGCATCTTTCTCACAGCTTGAAACGTCATAACGACTTCTAATTAGCAATTAAGTGGAAGAATCTGACTCTCACAGGAAAGTTTTAAGCTCTTTTGGGAATTGGTTGAGTGATTTTCAATAAGAAATGCAATAAAAATGCTTCGAAAAATCATTTAATCAGGAAAGGAGAGTGAACAATGATATCATTACTGCGGACATAGCTAGTACACGAGAAATCGGCAAAAATCAGGTACTTGTATCTCCAGTGTATAATAAATCCTTGTTTCGAGTAATTTATTTTAAGTTTTTAATGTAGCTATTTAAAGGATTTTTCGTTTTAAAATAAGAGTATCGACGTTTGCTTAGCCATCAACTTACTATTCACAAGCTTTTTCACATTTGATTGATATTGATGATAGATTGTGGAGCAAGATTGGTCAGAAAGAGGAAATGAAGTTTTTTTTTAAATTATATAAACATAATATAACAATAGGTAGACACTGTCCTGATATGAAATATGTGTCTGATATGAAACGGGAACTCTTATGTAAAAATAAAAACCTTTAAACGAAACCTTAAAATTGTCCGTTTTAAGGAATAATTTTTCTGAAATGTTTATGGTCTTCCAACGTTTATTGACCTGTAATGTATTATACGGAAGCACACCGTTTTTTGCCTGAAGTTGAAAGTTCTATACAATAGCATACTCCCTTCCTACGAACCCACTGGGACCCCTTCCCATTGGAAAAATTTGCCAAAATATCTTCCCCAATGGAAAATTATGCTCTAATTTTTGTCCCCTATGAAAATAATTAGATATAGACCAGCGGCCGAGGCAGTGGATTGTGTCACTTCGTAGGGCACCCCTTAGATCAGGGCAAATTTTTGATATTATGCTCCTAATAGGGTGTAGAATTGACAAAAAAGATTTGCCTTTCGAATCTCCTGCAGTTTTTGAGTGAATCGATTTTTAGTTAATCGATAGAACTTATCAAGGGTCCCTTTACTAACGGTTTTTTCGAAGTCTGAAAATCAAATATCTGAGACTACCAACGGATTCAGCGTGAAAAGTAGATAAAGAAAATGAGGTTATTTGTTAAGTTTCGACCACCTGGTGCCGAGAAATGGCATTTTTAAGGCGAAAAATCGACGTTTTTGGCGTTTTCCGATGACGTCAGCATTTTCCTATGAGCATTTTCAGAAAAAATCATTCCCGCAACTGGATAGCCCTGAATTAGTAGTATCCAAAAATGGTATGGTTTGTTAACTTTCGATGTCTAGATCTCGAGATACTTTAGTTTAAATATTGAAAATTATCGATATTTTTTGCTGAGTCAGCAGTTTTTCAGCATATTTATCCACCTTAAAAATGAATTATCTCGAGATCTATACATTGAAAGTTGACAAACCATACCATTTTTGGATACTAGTAATTCAGGGCTATCCAGCTGTGGGAATGATTTTTTTCTGAAAATGCTCATAGGAAAATGCTGACGTCATCGGAAAGCGCCAAAAACATCGATTTTTCGCCTTAAAAATGCCATTTCTCGGCAGCAGGTGGTAGAAACTTAACAAATAACCTCATTTTCTTCTATTAGGAGCATAATATTAAAAATTTGCCCTGATCTAAGGGGTGCCCTACGAAAACCATTCTAAAGGCCTTGAATCTCGGACGCTGGTCTAATAAGGAAATCCTGGCTGTAATATTACGCTATTTTTCTGGCTCAATTTTCTGGCTTGAATACAATGGAATCTTTATCCCCAATCGTAAGAAAACGTGGGAATATAAATTCCCATCGAGTTTTGGTCCACTGTTTTCTCCCCATTGGCTTAAAAAATCCCACATGGTCTGTGTGAAGGGAGTGCAATTATTCTTTAACTATAATTTTTCGAATTTACCACTACTTGCAGTTAAATAATTACCTCGATAAATCTTGCATCAATCAATGGAATTTTAACATTCGTCCATTCTGATATTGGTTTACCACCAGGATGCGATTGAAAAAGTATATGTTTGCCACTGGCATCAAGCCCCGTAACTATTAATTTTGTATTCTTCGTTTTTTGAAGGTGAAAAGAGAAGCAGATTTGATTTTTGGGTAAATCCTTCAGTATTAATGAGTCTTTTTGGTCATCTTTAAGAATCAGGTAACGTCCTAAAAGTAAAAGGTAAAAAAAAAACATGTAGATAAGATTTTTATAAGAACACCCAAATTTTTTGAAGCCTTTGGATGTTCTTAACTTTTTGGGTTTCAAGCCTAAAAATATACTTAAAATATTCTTGCTTTCACCATTTTGTGACCATTTTTTCCCGTTTTCCTAAGAAAACGGGTGCTTTTGAGTCCAGGAAAGCCTTAACTTGTTCTTAACATTTTGGATATCTAAGCCTTATGTTATTATATATAGTTTGTTCTTATAAAAAACGTTTATGGCATAATGACCTGTTTTTATTAGTTTTGTGTTCTTCGGTTATGAAGAAACTGTTTATAAACACGACTTCGTTATTTGAAGATAAAACGAAAGCAGATTTAATCTTTGGGAAAGTCTTTCAGTACACGTTTTTTATAAGAACAAACTATGTAAGAACATAAGGCTTCGACGAAATGAGTTTTACACGTTGTTTTTTATAAGAACATCCAAAATCTTTGAAGCTTTCGAAAGCTTCATGTTCTTATTTTCGCCATTTTTTGAGTATTTTTGTCCATTTTCCTGACAAATGGGGTGTTCTTGAGTCCGCAAATCCTTAAAATCTTAACTTGTTCTTAATATTTTGGTCATCGAAGCCTTATGTTCATATATACTTGTTCTTATAAAAAAAACGCGTGTTTGGAAAAAAAGGCACTCACCTATCCCAAATGAAACATCTGTTTTAGGACCAACAATTTCATCATTATAATTCGAAGAGACGATTTTCCAATGTCCGTGCTGTGATCTCCATAAACACCAACCATCATTATCAAATTCACAATCATAACGACCTTCCAGAAAGATAATGCACGTATTTTTATAAAAGCATCCAAAATTTGAAGCCTTTGGATGTTCTTAACAGTTTGAGTTTCAAGCCTAAAAATGTTCTTAACATGTTCTTATTTTCACTGTTTTGTGAGTATATTTGTCATAAGACGAAAGCAAGTCCGAAAAAAGACATCTTGGTTCCTTGCCACTCAAAGAAAGACAAAATGTTTAATTCTATTTTGTCTTTTTTTGAGTATCAAGAAACCAAAATGTCTTTTTTCGGCCTTGTTTTCGTCTTTTTTTTATCTGAAGTTATCAGCTGGTCATGGCTTCTACAAAAAGCTAACTGACTTCGAAAGAACATGCTACTGTCTTCGATATATCGGATATATTTGGAGTGAATGACTTAATAGATACTCTTGTCTCCCGAATAGACGTCCCCGCCAATTGTTAAGAAAAAAAATCCACCCCCCTGCTTTTATTAAGAGACCCCGCTAATTAACTTCAAATAATTCAATATTTTATTACAGTGTAGATAGACCTTAAACTTGGTAAAATTTTCCCTTTTGTTAGTATTGCTTCTTATTTTACGTGTTCATTTGCTTAAGTTTCTTATTTGTTGTTGAAATTGATGGCATTGATGGAAGTAATCTTCGAGTTTGACCTAAAATTGATGTCCTAAATTCAAAAAAAAGATTTGACGCCATTAATACCTAAAAGGGTACAAAAATTGATTATTTTTTCTATTTACTCTTTAATTTTTACGACTTGTCGATTGTAGTAACGTTTGAATTTTGAATTTTTTCAATTAGATCACACTTGTCACTAGCCTGGGAATCCAAGCGTTAAACCTTTTTCACAGTCTAGTTTATGATATTTTTGCTGCTTGTTTAACGCTTGGCGCAGGTAACTCGCCTGCAGGGAGATTTTTCCCTGCAATGCAGGTTCGGCTTGATTGGCCAGCTTTCGGTGTATTATCTAGCAGTATTTTCGCGCGCAGTTTGATAATTTTGATGCGCGCGCATAATTTATGGAAAAAACTGACTCTGCAGAAAAAGGAAAACAAATGAAAATGAAAACATAGAAATTTTGAAACAAAATGGCTGTTGGCTGGAAGTCTAAATACGGTGGCTGATGTTTTGATGTGGTTTTTAGTCTTTAGAGCTTGTGAAAGGGTTTTTATGGTAAGTTGATTATGTGTGTTTGCCTGGGTTTCCAAAGTTCAGAAAGTCTGTCAACGAGGGTTCACACACAGACGGTTTATAACATTCTGTGTCAGACTTAATCTACCTGCACCAAGCTCTATAATTTTAGAACTTTGTGAGGTGAGGTATTTTTTGTTTTTTTCTAAGATTATGAGCTTGGATTCCCAGGCTAACTTGTCACTTGTATCATATGTAAATTGATGATTGTAAGCATGAAACTTTGAGTTCTGCATTAAAAAAAAAGTTTTGACCTATCATTATAATGGGACAAGCTGGAGTTTTTAGAAGCTCTTATTTGATTTGGTTGGTCATTAACCTGTAATAAAACAATTTTGTTACTTTTTCTAAAGAACGCGTCATCTCTATTACTTTAAATGCCCAATTATTAAAGTATCTTGTAAAAACTCCATCCCATCTCATTATAATAAATCACTTACTCTTATAACAAGCGCCTGACCTACAAGATTTCGTTTCTCTGCTTTTACCATTGCAAGGATTTCCATTCTTCCTTGGAGCTGGCTCATTGCACAACCTTTGTCTCGATTGTCTTCCATTTCCACAATACACGTCACAGGCAGACCAACTGGACCAGCGAGACCAGCCTCCATTGACTTAAAAAGGGTAAAAGATAATTGGGACATAATTATATATATTATTATATATTATAGCTAATTCAGCTCAACTAGGTGTTTTTCGAATTTAGGTTAACTCTTTCAGTGCCGCTGTCAGCATATGCCGACAAGAGCATTTTCGAACTCGAACTCGAGCTCTCGAACTATGAGGCGTAACTACTACTGACGTAATGGTTGAAAAAAGTTGAAATGTATTTAATTTATTTTTCGAGCGCTTGCTACATTTTTATGACGTAATCCTTTGGAAGCAAAAAGGTGCGATCGCAGCTCATGCAAGTGGAGACCAGCCTTTACAGCCAATCACCTGTTGAGTCTATGGTGTGATATCGAAGAAATTGCAATGCTACATATCATGAATCGGTAGGCCATTAGAAAAGAAACTAGCCGATACTTGGTGTCGCGCGCTGGTCCAAGCCAAGGCAGAAATTAAAATTGCTGAATGTAGATGGGCCCTAAATTTTAAAACAAAGGCTAAATGAAGTCTGAACGAAGTCTGAACCAGGCTCTATCAATCATAACAAAGGATGTAAAACATTGTCGGAGCAAACCAAAACTGTTTGCCAAAACGAAAGTGACACACAGAAAATAAAATGACACACAGAGACTACCGCTATTAATATATATATAGATACCTTATCAGCAAAAACTTAGTCGGCCTTAATTTTAGTCGGCCTTAATTATTAGTCGGCCCTAATTTTAGTCACCTCGTCAAAATTTACTCACTAAGGGCCGACTAATTAATAACTAAGACCGACTAAAAGTTATATATTTGTAAATTCTTTGTTAAAGTAATACCGATATGAAAAATACTTTTAATTCGGCCCAAATTTTAGTCGGTCCAAATTTTTAGTCGGCCCTAATTTTAGTCACCACGCCAAAATCTAGTCACTTAGGGCCGACTAAGTTTTGGCCGATAAGGTACATAGATGTCTCAATCCTTACCTGAGCACTCTAAACCGTCACAAAGTTTGTCTTTATACACGACCTTCTTTTTAGGATCGGTGCCATAATTTGTACCGGTGAAAAATTTGAATCTTGTTTTGAAACAATCAGCATTGCATCTACTGTAATTTGACCAAGAACTCCAGCCCTCTTTTTGTGTATCTAAAATATTGCCACATGACGATTAAGTTATATTTGTTGTCTCTAATTCGATCTTCAAGGGACTATAACATTTCTTCAAGTTGGAGAAATATTTGAATTAAAGCGGATATTCTAATTTAATTTCCTGCTGAGGGGACTAAAGCTTCAGTTCGAATTACACAAACATTGGAATTATGGAAGTTCGAATTTGAGAGAGAATTGATTGTAGTAGCTTGTAATTTGTAGCTAAAATGTAAGTTTTGAGAGAATAAGTTAGGTTTGCTTCTACATTTGAAGGGAGACAAAAAATTCTATTTTGTAGCCTCAGCGAATCTAAAACATGGTTAAAACTCCGTTATAAGTAGCCTAAGGCTCCAAAGCTCATGTTTATCAATTTTAGAAAAATTTTTGGATTCCCCTTTCTCATTAGTACCCATTTATTTATTTCCACCGATTTCCTGCAGTCATGAGCTTAATTACTTTTAAAATAGTCTGGTTATACCTTATAATAATGCCAGTAGTGCTTTTTATCAGAATTCGTTTGGAGATAAAATTTACCTTTAAATAATTACCACTGAAAGCTTTAGCGGTTCTTATTAGTATCTTTAAAGGTTTTTTTAGGACAAAAAAACGGCGGAACAACCGTAAAAGTTGGGAATTTGAGAAAAAAATCTCATTTTCTCAAAAGTGAGGAGGCTAAAGTCTCCCCAGTCTCCCCACTTCCACCAGGCCTGGGACATGATAAACCATACCTTTACATTTGTACAAATCATTCAGTTTCTGAATATCCATTTGTGTAAGAGATCTCTCTTTGATTGGTCTAATTCTCATGCCATTTGATTGAAGGGTTGTGGGTAAAGATGAATATTTTGAGTAAGCAAAAGATCCATAATGCAATATGCTTGAAATGTCGTATGGGTAATCAGGGAATAAAGTTTTCTCTGGAAGAAGTTTCTTGAAATATCTTTCAAAGCCTGTAAAGAAGAAAAGGATATTTTTTAAATTAATAGCTTCTTTGTGACTTATATGTCGAAACTCATACGAAACTAGACCAATAAGACTCACCCTTCTCAGAGACCCGGTAGAACTTTTTAAGCCAGTGGGGGGTAAAAATAACGGAGTGAAACTCGAAGGGGACTGATATTCCCATATTTTTAGTAGCTGTGGCCTCAATTCTTTTTGTTTTTAAGTCAGAAAATCCAGTGGGGATGGGATAAATAACATAGTTTTTCGCAGTGAGGATTGTTTTGTTTGATAATTTTCCAACAGGCCAATTTCTCCAGCGTGAAGGGGTCCCAAGTGGGTCTGTGAGAAGGGGGTTTAACAAGGTATGACCGAGTCAAAAATTTCTTTTTCTTTTCTGATCAATCTTGCTCCACAATCGTGTCAAATCAATGGGGAAAAGCTTATGTATTAAAATTGATGAGTAAGCACACGATATCACTCTAATTTAAAAGCAAAACCGAAGACAGTTTTAAAACATACCTGGTAAAATATTTTCCCAAAGTACTTCAATATTATCATTTCGATCAAATCTTTTCATTTCATGTTGAAACCCCATCACGTGATACATTTCGTGCAATATTATTGGACGATATGAACATTCTTGACCAATGAAAATTGATTGATGGTTACCATTTTGATTGCGTCCAATCAGAGAACTACACCTAAAGATGATTTAAATTGAATTAAACGTCTAGAAATATAAGTGAAGGTAGAAAGTCTTGTGAACATGCTTCTGTGGGCACTCAATTTCAAAAGTACATTGCATTGCATTTTATCATGGAGGTATAAAGAAACAGGAGAAGTATGCTATTGTAACCATGCTCGCCCTACGATTAAAAAAATTACGAGGTATGCATGCTCATAATCTCATATATCGTGCATTTTTAATGAGCTCTTTTGTTGATAGGTGAAATGTTATTGGCTAACTTAAGTGTTGGAAATAAGATGAGACGAGATTCATTGTTTCTGACATTGGTGTAAGAAAATATTTGGACTAAAAAAGGGCCTGTAAACTTTGCAATCCTTCATCAAATAACAAGATTTTTCGATCAACATTTTCTTCAAGGTGAACCCTACTGCTTAATACTTTCCTCCAAAATTCTCCAGCGACTTTTTGTCTACAAATTGGGTCTGAAATTGTGTGTGCTTATAAAGAACTTTTCATTTTCTGGCTAGAGAAAATATCTTTTCAAAACAAAATTTAATGGATGCCAAAATTGAACGCAAACTTATTTCCTGGAGCTAAATTTTATTTTATTCTCGTATATTAGAAGGCTAGAAATCTTCGATGCTGATAGTAAGAATGTTCAGAACAGACTTGAGTTCTACTAAAAAGTCGTATTTCGTCGGGCGAGCCTAGAATTTCTTTTGATTTATTACATAAAAGAAATCAAAAGACTTTAACGACCAATTACCGACAAATTCATCTCCTGTCTTTATTTATACCTCTATGATTTTATCGAAAGTACCCCTACAGTGTATTTTGATCGGATATTTTACTTTGCTGAAACCACCTAAGAATGAACCTAAATACTCTGATTTTAGCCTATATTTCCAACCCCACCTCAGCAATTAGGTGTCACCAGTTTATCAAAATGTTGAAAATTTTCCAAACCCACTCCCCTATAGTTTGGAACCTAAGAGTAAGTGAAATTAGAATTGTCAAACTCACGTTGTTGAAGGTTGAAAGGTCACATATTGCTCGTGCTCAGACTTCTTTGGTATCCATTGTACACAAGAGAGATTATTGAAGTATTCGATGGTTGATTCAATCAAAGCTTTGTCTGGAACTAAAAGTTGAAAATACACATTTTCAATGAAGTTACATGGTCTGAGACTGTAAGTAAAAAATACACATTTTTAAAGTTACACGAGTATACCTTGGCGACGCTTTTAAGACAAATTTCTGTAAAGATCGAATGGCTAGATATCGTGCTTTAAGCTCTTCCAAGCAACAATAAGTGAGGATCGCAAAAAATATTGCTGCTATTATTTTCGAAAACCCGCTAAGCTTCTAATTGGTCAAGCGCTAAAATTATATTGTAATTCCACGTGACCTATAGGTAGGATTTCCTACCTAACCTCGGTTCACTTTTCAGCCAAAGCACGACCCTTTGGGCTTTATAAATCTATGTTTTAACAGTATCATAGAACCGGTTGGTCAAGATTTGCTCTCCAGTGGGAAAAGTACTATACAATTTCAGCCCAACTGGGAAATTAACTGTAATTTTATTGCCATAAGTAACTCAAACTAAAAAATTGCACTCCAAATGCATCCCTACTGGACGTTTTGAACAATATGTTTATTATCCACATTGGGATTTCGACAGAAATTTTTATCCGCGCTGTGGGACAAAATTCCACCAGGGCTGTGAGACAGGAGTGTCTTTTCGAAATAGAATCTGTAAACAATAGTATAGAAAATTAATGCTAGCGTACACGTTCTTTATAAGAGTATCCAAAATTTTTGAAGCGTTCGGATGTTTTTAGCTTTTTGAGTTTTAAGACTGAAAATGTTATTAATTTCACTAATTAGTGAGTATTTTCTGCAATTTTCTAAAGAAATTGAAAATGTTCTTAATTTGTCCTAATATTTTGGTTATCGAAAACTTATATTCGGATATAGTTTGTTTTTATAAAAAACGTGTCATTTTCTATTTTCTATCTTCCATGGCATTTGGCTCACTTATTCACTGAGACAGGGGTATCCCCTTCAAAGTTATAAGAATGGCAATTAGCTCACTTATTCACTGGGTGAGACAGGGGTATCGCCTTCAAAGATATAAGAATGGCAATTAGCTCACTCGTTCACTGGAACAGGGCTCTCTCCCTTCAGCGATATTTAGCATGCTCATTCACTGGGACAGGGGCGTCCCCTTCAGAGATAAAAGAATGGCATTTAACTTGTTTATTCCTTGGACAGTGATGTCCCTTTCAAAGATATAACACGATCAATAATCTACTCACCATTCGGATGGATAACATATGGTATGATTCTGTCCGTCCATAATCGATCACCAAACCTTGGTAGAGGAGCAAGTCTTCTTTTTCCAGCCACGTCACAACTGATTAATAATACCTTAATCAGTAATGTACAAATGAGGAACCTAAATTAAACAAAATAGTATTGTTACAGACCCGCTTAGACCCGATCGGAAAATCGGATAAAAATCGTTCCTTGAAAATCACCCCTGTCGGGGTTGGACACAGAAACCGTATGGAAACGTCTCCGTATCTTAGGATCGTGTCAAAACTAGTTTGGGAACATAGATTTATAAAGTCCAAAGGGCTAGATGTCAAACTTTTGGTGAAAGGTGTGTCGTGGTTAGGTAGGAAATCCTATCTAAGTCACGTGATATTACAATCAAATTTCAGTGCTTGACCAATCAGAAGCTTCGCGGGTTTTCGAAAACAACCGCAACAATATTTTTTCCGATATTAATTTTTTTTGCCTGCGATGGCATAAAGTACGACATCTAGCCCTTTGGGGTTTATAAATCTATGTTTGGATAAGACAACTTGGGTAAGTCCTTTCTTAATTACTTTTTACTGTTATTTTTTTGTTTAGGTTTTCAGAGGGGCTATTTCAAGTATTCTCGGGTGTTATCAGGAAAGTAAAGTAAACTTACCTCAATTTTCGAATCCAATTATCCTTCATAACCAAAACCTCAGCCACCGTCATATTCTAGCTTCCTTTTGTGTCATATCCAATACGAGCTCCATTCTAACAATCTTTTGGTCAATAATAATCCATCGATAATGAACCATTAAAGCGATGACATTGTCGAATATATAATGATCTGATTTCGTGATTTATTGAACTGGGTTTCCCACAATGTTTTATATTATGACGTCCATTAGAACCCACATGCTGCTGCAAATCTCTGCGTAGGAGCGATTTTGTCTATTGCAAGTGTTAAACGATATATATAAGATGCACTTCTCCCTAATGTCAGAATGTGCATGACTTTGATTTCAATAGCTTTGAAATCATATAGTTCAGTCGTAACAAATTCCGGAAGATTATTTCTTAAAATAATTCAATTATCAAAATGTATTTACAATAAGATATACGCTTTTTTTATAATAAGAAACTATATAAGAACATAAGGCTTCGATGGCCAAAATGTTAAGAACATGTTAAAGCTTCGCAGACTCCAAAACACCCGATTTCTTAAGAAAATGGACACACGAATACTCAAAAATGGCGAAAACAAGAACATGTTAAGAACACTTCATTAGGCTTAGAATTAAAAAAGTTAAGAACATCCGAAGGCTTAAACAATTTTGGATGTTCTTATTAAGAAAAAAACGTGTATAAAGATAAAAGAAACGGTGAATTTCTTCTCAATACTTTCAGTATTTTGCTTACGTATTCATCAGTACAAAGATCCAGATTATGATGATTGCTTTAAGGACAATAGATGTACCGCTCTGCAGTCACCTCAATAAAAACCTTTTTTTATAAAAACATCTGAAATTTTTGAAGCCTTCGAATGTTCTCAACATGCTCTTAATTTCACCATTTTGTGAGCATTTTTGTCCATTTTCCTAAGGAATCGGGTGAATTACAGTCTGCGTAGCCTTAAAATGTTCTTAACTTGTTCTCAATATTTTTGCCATCGAAACCCGTATGTTCTTATATAGTTTGTTCTTATAAAAAAATGTTCACTATAGTTTTACTTGCGGAAAATGGCTGGCTTGAGATATTTAAACGAAACGACTGCATACTGGGCCTTGTGTGGGCAACATAAATTGAATTATCGCTCATATACTCACATATATCGAAGTGATATCGGAAGTGATTAAAAATATATTCAATATACCTCTGTCTGATAGAGATAATATTTTCATTTGATGCATCAGGTTTTACAAAACCCCATGGAAGAAGAAAAATATCAAATATAAAAGGAATAAAGTTTGGTCAGCAAGTTTAGAAGCAAAGGATTCGTTTTGTTTATAAGAACAGACTATATATAAGAACATAAGGCTTCGATGACCAAAATATTACAGGCCTGGCGGAATCGGGGAGACTGGGGAGACTTCAGCCTGCCCACTTTTGAGCGAATGAGATATTTTTTTCTCAAATTGATTGTGAATTTCATCTCATTTGAGCCTTCAGCCTCCCCACTTTGACGATTGTTTGGCCGGGCCTGTATTAAGAACATTTTAAGTCAATGAAGGCTCTAAAATTATCTGGTACTCAGATGGTGAAATTTTCTTCCGATACGCTAAAGCTCTGAAGGTCGGGAAAATTTTCAACATCTGGAAGGTTTACATTACGGAATTTTGCGTGACCGCGTCAAGAATTTTGCAGCGAGAGGTCTGGTAACCCAGCCCTCGTTTTTGGGGATTGGCGGGTCCAACCGAAATATTTCTAGGTTTACGGGTAAGGGCTGTTGAACCCGATTGAGGATGTGGCACATCAAAGGCTGACTATCATTCCTCTCCGATGGGAAATTGGCCCGCTCCCTTTAGAGCTTTAGCGTGGGTGGCCGCCAATCCACCATCGGAATATCAGATAAGCTTTAAAAGAAAATAGCTTAAATTGCGCTCACAAAATCATGAAAGTGCAAATATGTTAAGAATATTTTCATGCTTAAAACTCGAAAAGTTAGGAATCTTCAGCCTTTCTCAAGCAAGAAAAGTGTAGAAGTATCAAGCAAGTAGACATTCGCTGCATTTCAGATGATGGATTGAATCTAGCACTCTGCCAGTAAATATTTCTTCCAATTCAGCATCCGTAAGAAAACCACGCATGTTGCGTAATTTATGTAGGAAAAAAGTGGCTCCGTTAAACCCTACATCAAAAATTTGACTCTAGCCTTCAGCTCTGGTAGGGAAAAGTATTTCAGATTCAACTGTGAGTACTTTTGCCATTAAATGTAATTTTTTGCATTTATTCATCAGTTAAGTGCTTAACCGGAAGTGATATAATAGTATAATAATTGGAATGAGTGAAATTACTTTACTAATACTACTAACCATTCTTACTAATTCTACTAATACTGTTAAGCATTTTCCTGTTTGTGGATTCTCCGCCTCCTTACATGCAGAATGAAACATAAAGTTCTAAGTAATACACCCCTGTGTCACAGACCCGCTGGCCTCACTAGAAAATTTGGCAAAAATTTCGTCTCCGGTGGAAACAATAATTTACTTTGATTTCATGCATCCCTATTCGAAATTGCACTCCAAAACCATCCCCACTGGATTTTTTAACCTTGGAACAATGTAATTTTTATCCCCATTGAGATTTCAATTGAAATTTTTATCGTCGCTGTAGGAAAAAGTTACATCAGGGCTATGAGACAGGGGTGTAATAATAAATCAAAGTTTATTAAATATTTCCCTACTATAGGGGAATATTTATTAAAACGGCCTTTTTCCTTTTCCATTTTCGATGTTAATGTTTTCTTTATTCGTGCTGCACATTATGACTAGGCTCTTCAGTCACGTGACTAAAAATCGTCGCGAAGATTTAGCGGGGAAAAAAATAGTATCAATCTATCAAAATATGGCAGCCAGGGGTTTGTTTTTACCAGCTTTTCATAAAACAAATGATTGTGTGTAAAGCTCAGAGGACTGCCTGAGTTTCTCTCATGTGTGCTGAATTTATTGTCTTTCCCATAAGGAGAAGAAGAAGGGTGGAGAAAGAAGCTGAAACACATGGAAATCCAAACCATTCCTATCTTGACTTGAGAAGAAGGTGAGCATAAATTTCTTTCTGATTTGCATCATGTATATATTGTCTAGATATTAATGGTCAAAACTTGGAAAAGCTTGTACTCTTCTTAGTGCCCCATTTTTAGCCTTGATGCCAGATACTAAAAAGAAAATATATCATAATAGATGCTTTTACTCCCTGTTTACCTTTTTGTATGCTCCCCTCCCTTGTATCTTTTGTGCGCTCTCTGGGATCCTTTGGTACGTTTTCCTTTTTGTACACTACCCATGGTCCTTTTTGAATGCTTTCAGGGTACCTTTGTACGCTCTCCGTTGGTCCTTTTTGTGTGTTCCTGGGTACCTTTTTGTACGCTCCCTGTGTATCTTATGGTACGTTCCAGTGTATCTTATTGTGCAGTTCCCCGTATAAATTATTGTACGTACCCCATGTACCTTATTGTACGTTCCCCAGTACCTTATTGTATGTTCCCCGTGTATATACCTTATTGTACGTTCCCTGTAGGTTCCCTGTGTACCTTTATTGTACTATTATTGAACTAACGCTGAAGTTCTTCAGCGTACAACTGAAACGTTTTTGGCGCATTGGCGTAAGGGCACTTACAAAGATTGTTTGATTTTCAGTTGGCGTAAAGTAATAATTCCAGCTTGGCGTGAATGACTCCATAACCCATCGATTTTTAGCTTCCATTTGGCTAAATTTGCTTTCGAAAATACCATACTGGCTTGTACCTTATTATACGTTCCCCGTGAACCTTATTTTATGTTCTCTTCTACCTTATTGTATGTTCCTCGTGTACCTTATTGTACGTTCCCCTTGTACCTTATAGACCTTTTTTCAAAGAGGACGTCCTGTTGAATAATTATGTACTCCAGCCATAAAAACAATGATAGAGCCATGCATAATTACTGTATCATGCATATTGTAATAATTATGCATGGTTTTATCATTGTTTTTCTGCTGGACTACATAATTATTCAACAGGGTGGGCTCTTTGAAAAAAGGTCTATTGTACGTTCCCCTTGTACCTTATTGTACGTTCCCCTTGTACCTTATTGTACGTTCCCTGTGAACCTTATTGTATGTTCCCCGTGAACCTTATGTATGTTTCCCGTCAACCTTATTGTATGTTCCCAGTGTACCTTATTGTACGTACCCTGTGGTTCTTTTTGTACGTTCTCGTAAACTTCTTTAATGGCTCAGTATATATGCATGGCAAACATAGCTCAAACCATCAAGCAGAGTCTCACTTTTTTAAAGTCTTTTTTTTTGAGAGATTTCAGCGAATGACCACACATTTGGCATTGATTACTGTAAAGAGATTATTTCCCATTATGAAATTTTGAATTTTTCTTTCTTTTCACATTCAGGTACCAGGATTACAAATTCAACAAAGTTTGACGACCTCTAAAGCTGACAATACAATGTAACTTGCTGGCAATGATGTAATGATAATGTTGCACATAATGAGAATATGAACAAAGATTAACATTCTTGCAATAATTGAACCAAGGAACTCTATTGTTCCAAGATGTGATTTAATGATCAAGAATGATCAATGATACAAATGTCATGGAGTTTAGTTTATCAAGACACAAATTTCACAAAAAAGTATGCTGGAAAGTGTTGTAAATATTTAGCAATACTGTAACTAAATGTGACAATTTCAAGGTTGACAATTTGGTATATTATCACATGAATACTAATGTAACAGATGTTGTGCACTGGAAATCTAAATCTGTAAAGAAGGAGATCCATTTTTAAGTAACTTTTTATTTGTGGATGGTATAATATGGTGCTTTAAAATATTGATGACAAGGAAGTTTTTCATATGAAACTAATGTGTACAACATATTTCGATATCTCCCAAATTCATATTGCCATATTTCTATATTAGTCCCTTAGTAGACAGTCTCAAGATATTTTGGCACTTTCTTACTCAGATGAGTCTTAGAATAATATCAACTTGTAAATCTAAGATTTTATTTCCTTAATGAAGGTAAAAACCAATATTAGTTGAATAAAATACATTTATTTTTGTGTTAAAATGGTTATCATTTGCATGCAATTTTTTAACAAGTTTTTAGACTTATATCATCTGTGAACATGTCTATGAAATAACGACAATTTTTAGCAGGAATATGGTTGTATTTTGTTTTGCATCGGATATTGCTTAATATAAAGGCTTTAATAAATTTAAGTTACTAAGTTGGGGCTTTAGGATAATCTGTGGGGTTCGACTGCGACTACAATCTATGCTCTGAGCTATTGGAGGAAATATTTAACCACATCTTTGTGGCTCTTGTTGTTTAATTTGAACAAGCTCTGATATCATCGAGCACTCTCGGCGATTAGAAGAAAACAGACTTGTAAGGACGGATCCTAAAATGATACAAGTCATCTGGATGATAGCTGGTCGTGCACATCAGGAGTTGTGATAACAGAGGTTATAAGATTGGTAGTAGAGTGTTAGTGGGCCGAAATTATGTCGAAACAAACTGAATGTGATTTGTGTAAGATCTTGGGCTTGGATGTCAAAGTTGTCGCGTTCTTATAATTTTAATCCATTTTTGCTATATGAAGGTGGAATATGAAAAATTTTGCATATGTATTTGGTTGACTAGGAAGAAAAGCCCTAAGACTGTGTAATTAAATAGTTGAATTAAAAGATGGTTATACCTTAAGGAAGCTTTTTTTGGCGAAAACTAATTTTGACGAGCGGCAAGAATCCTGAACATTTTTAATTTTGGCGAGAACTTATTTTGGTAATTGATGAATTTTTTTTTATTTTGGTGGGAACTAATTTTGGCAAATGACAGCATAAATCTGTTCTATTTTGCCTTATTTGAAGCTTTTCTTGTGAAATCAAAAAGTTATTTAGGCAAATGCTTTACGAATCAGTTCACTCAAAAGTTTTCTCGCTGCCGGAAGATTTTCATTTATATCCAGCTCACGATTATAAAGGTATGACATTCTTTTTGAAAGACAAAAGCAAAAATGTTTGAGTGTTTAAGTATTAATCATTCTGTAGTATACCAATATATAGCACTAATCATTTTTTCTTGAATTCGACACATTTTTTTGTCAGTTTGAGCGAAGCTCATTGTAGGGCTTTTACCAACTCTAAAGGAAGAATAAAAACAGTTATTATGTAATCTTTCTTTGTTGTCCAATGAGAACTTCTTATTTCCCATCAGGACATCACGTGACCACAGGTTGCCGAAGAAAAATCTTTGAATCCTCGATTAACCAAAACGAAAGAAGAATTTGTTCAACTTATGAAAAACCTTGGTCTCGCCTACCCCAAAAAGATAGGTATGAGAAAATGTTGAACTTTTCGGAATGAGGATTGTTCAAAACCAAATATTTTCTTCTGTTATGTCTAACCCATTTTTTGGATAAGACGTATAAGACGTTCACGCATGGAAGAGGCTGTCTGATTGTCTTATATTACGGGAAAGAATAAATCTTTCAAGTCAAAACTTCCCAACCAATCCTCATCACCAATCAAATCCAGACCCTAATCAAATGGGTTTTAAACTAAAAAATTGCTTTTTTACAGTGATAGTAAAGGCGGGAAAAATGGCGGTATGGTGGTATACGGAAAAAAATCGGCGGGAGAGTTTCGAAGAAACGGACGATAACTCTTTGGCATAAATTTTTTTTTGCGGTTTTGCTTGGACTAACCAGTGTAGTCGCTCCGTGGTGAAAACCGCCTAAGTTTAAAGGCCGAGCTTGGTTCAAACGATCAAAAACAAAACACGCTGGTCACTGGGAAGAGACACAAGGACAAGATGGATCTGTGGTTTTTCTATGAAAATCCAGCTCTATGGATTTTTTCTTCTTGGTTCATTTGTTTTATTGAGACTACAAGATAACTTAGTTTAAGGGAGTACTTATTCCTCAAGTATGCTTCTGTAGAAGCTGTTTTAAAATGATTTTTCAACTGAAGTCTACATACTGACATACAGCAAAAAGACACAGTACAGAGAAACTAAGTAGGTAACTCAGTTTGTATATTTCTTATGAATCCTATGAATCACAGGCAGTGTTTCATTAGATATGTGAATACCCTCATATCTCCACTCTTAAAAAGTTATTTTCATCTGGTGTTAGCAGTTCTTTGACAACTTTGAAAAATGTCAAACAAAGTACTTATTGTCAATTGACTGGACTTTAAAAGACTGCTTTTAATATACCTTAAGTGGATAAATTTTGGCGGGGATTAAATTTGGCGAATTTGGCGAATTGTGCCAAAATTCGCCAAATTAAATCTCCGCCAAATTTTACGAAATTGATCTATCGCCAAATTAAATCCCCGCCAAAAATCGTATTTTGGCGAATCGCCAAATTAAATCCACGCCAAAATTTATCCACTTAAGGTAATTCTTGTTCGAAAACTTCCACTTTCCTAGTCGTACCTGTAAAAATTATCAGATTATTATTCTAAATTTTCAGAAATTGGATGCATGGGAAAATAATGAGAATATGTGTGGCAGTAATTTGCAGAGAGCACAATACCGAAATAAAATATTTGGCACAGTATCCTGGTTTATTATTGAGATTAAGACTTGCAATCACGACATCCTATGGTATTATTTGAGAAAATACCTTGCAATATTTCACTTGACGTCCTGGGTATAATTTAAGATTATATATAACTTGGAATATTTAACTTAACGTCCTGGTATAATTTGAGATTATAACTTGGAATATTTCACTTCACGTCCTGATTTAATTTGGGATTATAACTTGGAATATTTCACTTGACGTCCTGGTACAATTTGAGATTATAACTTGGAATATTTCACTTGACGTCCTGGTACAATTTGATATTATGACTTATTTCACCAACGCCCTGGTATAAATTGAGAATGTTACTGAAATATGTTACCATGATATGCAATTTTTCACTTGACGTCCTGATATAATTTGAGATTATGACTTGGAAAAATTTACATCAGCCTTCTGGAATTAGTCGAGACTGTAATACAGTATTGTCGAAGACAGTTTAGAATCATTTGTTTATCATGATTGAATTACTGTACCTATTTATCAGTTTTTGTAAATAAGAAATTTAATGTCATTTAAATCTGCCTCAAGGTTTTTACTAATTGGTACTTTTCCATTATAAGCTAATTTCTGGGGGTTTCTTAACTTTTCATTTTTAATGTCTCTTTTTGGGTAGAAAGAAATTCCAAGCTCAAATCAAAGCAAGATCAACATACTGCAAAGCTTACAAGCTGGAACTTTTTTACTTTTTCCCTGCAAAAGTTATCATATAAGATTTTTCATCCACTACTGTAAATTTTTATTATCAAACAGGAAAGTCACAAATTCGAGATTGCAAGTATTTAAACTGTCAATGATTTGTATACATATCCTTTGTCTTTGAGCAAATGGTGGTGTTTTTAAGGAATTTATAAGGTGAAAGTTTAGATAGATATCCTTGTTGCAAAGAAATTACAAACTTATTAAAAAAATGAATGTTTATAAAAATTGTTTTCTAAGAAAAGAAAGTGTAGTTCCAAGAAAATATAAAGGGAATAAAATAAAGAGGGTCTCCAAAGAGAACTATAACATTTCTTGGAATCCCTCTTTTATCTCAGTTTCTCTCCCGCCTCTTTTTTTTTGTTTTGATTTTTTCGAATACTGAACACAGTTGGCCTCGCATACGGAAACTCGAATTCGTACGATTTGGGCTGTTTTTGTATTTTGTACCAAAATCGTATAGTCTAAGACTGGCAACTCTACCGACTGTAAACTCTTTTCGGCAAAAAAACCGTTTGCGAATTTTTTTATTCGGCTTTGGGCTTTTTTCTTAGATAGTGATTCGTCTTAGACTATAGCATAGTCTACCCTGGTGAAGGTCCTTCCCGGGGGGGGGGGTACTAGGTTTGCGAGGTGACGGGTATGTCCGAGCCGAAAATTGAAAATCGACCCTTTGAGAGACAAAATTTTGGTGATTTTGGGACCCTTTGAGAGACTTTTTCCTAAATTTTGGTCCATTTTTTCCAAATTTTGGTTTGATTTTCACCAAATTTTGGTCAAAATTTTTAGAAATCGTGACCCTTTGAGAGAGAAATCTTTGATTTTCGTGATTTTGGGACCCTTTCAGAGACTAACTTTTGAATGTGTACCCCTTTGAGAGACTTTTGAGGAATGAGAAAAGGTACCCTTATGGCTCGCACATACCCGGCACCCATTTTGCCTAAGTAACCCCCCCGGGAGGTCCTTTAAATTGTCTGTTCGTTCGTTATGAGGTTTTCTCGAGATTCACTCATTAGTTTTTTCTGATTTTTTGCTAAAAGATGCAAAATGGTAATGCCTAAAATGTGACGGAGGCGAAAACATTTTCTCGTCTAAATAATTGAATATTTATTAATAAAAATAGATTCGAGAAGTCAGTAGCGTTTCTCAGGGGTGTAGGAAAATTGTGTAGGAGAGTAGATTTTTATGACAAAGTAATTATATATTCATAAGGTTAATAAATAATTACTTCGTAACAAAATTTTTCCCTCCTACAGTGCAAGGCCCCCAAAACGGAGACGGCCCCAAAACGTAGGTCGTCATTAAAATGAGGATTTTGACCTGTAGATTTATCAGAATTGGACGATTTCTGTTTATTTTGAAAGAATGATGGTTATACTTAAAAATGAGCATGTTTTTGCTGGTTTGAGACAGATTCAAAATAACATGCGTCTGAAGAAAATATTTCAAGGGGTGTTGGAAAATTCGTGTTGGAGAGCAGATTTTTATGTCAAAGTAAATATCTATTCATAACATTAAGGGATAATCACTTCGTAACAAAATTTTGCCCTTTTTTAGAAAGCCTTTTCTTTAAACGGGTAGCGTTTGCCTGAAAAATACTTTGTGTTTAATGCAAAGAGTAAAATGATTCTTGATCATCTAAATTTAAGTCTTTTTTAACAAGAAACTTTTTTACCTAGCTTTTCAACAAGAAACTTTAATTACTACACCCCTGTATCACAAACCCACTGGGACCCCAGCCTCACTGGCGTCTCTGGTGAGAAAATACCTCGGAATTTCAGCCCCGCTTGGAAAATGACTTTGATTTCATTCCCATTCGAGATTCAATCTTTAAAAATTACACTCCAAAATTCCCCACT
Organism: Clytia hemisphaerica; assembly: GCF_902728285.1. Taxonomy (NCBI): domain Eukaryota; kingdom Metazoa; phylum Cnidaria; class Hydrozoa; order Leptothecata; family Clytiidae; genus Clytia; species Clytia hemisphaerica. The sequence goes on from NW_027103394.1 coordinate 1,303,513, forward strand.
GGATTTTTTAACCTTGAAACAATATAATTTCTATCCCCATTTGGATTTCAATAGGAATTTTTATCCCCACTTGAGGGGAAAAGTTCCAGTGGGGCTGTGAGACAGGAGTGTTGTATTAATGGAAAAAAGTTTTTCCGTTTATTCGAGATATAATATATAGTCATTGTGTCAATGATATTCAAATCATACGTTTCAACATGATAATGTATCTACACTATTTGTACGTACCAAATATTCATTGTTGCTGCTGGGTAAAAAAGTTATTGATGTTGAATATTAAATCATCAGTTGTGCAATAAATTTGAAGATTACTCTGATCAGGTTCGCCAACCATCTTACTTTTCTATTAAATCCATATTTCGGATTGTTTAATGAGCTTTTGCACGTGTTGATTGGATAAAGCAAAACAATTGCACCAAAACAAGCATCGGTCCAAAAATAGATATTACCTTATCGGCCAAAACTAAGAAGTCGGCCTTAATTTTCGTTCGCCTCAATTATTAGTCGGCTCTAATTTTAGTTACCTCGTCAAAATTTAGTCACTGAGGGCCGGCTAATAATTAACACCGACTAAAAATTGGGCCATTTCTAAATTTACAAGCAGATGGAAATTAGGAGAAAGCTTAAAATACTGGAAAATAAGGAAAGCTTAATTATAAACTTTTAATTTGGCCCAAATTTTTAGTCGGCCCAAATTTTAGTCAAGTCACTCAGGGCCGACTAAGTTTTGGTCGAAAAGGTAGTGCCCAGTTACTTTTGCTGTTATTTTGAAGTAAAAGCATTGTAGTGTTTTGGCTGGTCATATTCACTACATCTCTCTAAATTATAAAAGGCGCGATGTGCGCAGGATTGATGATCTTTTTTGAGATTAGAGAGAGACACTCTTTTTGTTAGAAACTTTCTTTGAGACTGAGCCTGAGGCTGTTCTTATGTTTTCAGCACTTTGAGCGTCAAAGTTTTCTTATTCTGTTCTTAATTTCAAGGTAAATAATTTCAGGGTTTTTTTATCTTTATTCATATTTTGAGAATTTAGCCCTTGATTTGCCAAAGACTGTTTTATTTTTTAAGCATTTTTTAGCCTCCTTATTCTCATAAGACTGTTCTTATAAAAGAAAAAGAGTGATTGAATGTTTATGATAATAATGTCACATTGTGCCAAACACCCAAAATAACTTTTGATCTAGAAAAGTTGAGACTTTGATCTAATACAATTTATTGACAAACAATATTGACCAGGGGTTATTAAGAATGATGTCTGTAAGCTTTATCACACCGAATATTTAAACTATGCTGTATACGTCAGCAGGGAAAAAGTGACTCACTACTTCGACAGAGATAATTTTCTAATGATTAAACTTGTTGAGAATATTTTTAGACTTAAAACTCAAAATGCTAAGAACATCCGAACGCTTCAAAAATTTTATATGATCTTTAATGAAAAACGTCTTTACCTTTTTTCACAAGCATAACTCAGTTCGTCAGCATATTATGAAAGATTTTGAAGTGGTCAAGTAAAAATTCGACATTTCACGGGCTACTCGCATTCCATGCTCCCAAAATTGGAACAAATTTTGACAAATTTCTGAGATTTCACAAAATAATTGGCTTGTGAATTATAAGCATACAATAATTCATGATCATAAAAAAAAACAAAGACTAAGGACCCTCTATTTAATTCCGAATTCTAGGTATCAAAGATGGCATTTTTAATTATTCTTGTTGTTTTTCATACGGTTTACGAATGATATTTTTGATAAGATAAATGACATTAAAATAAATTTTGTAAAACAAATAATTATTTTTTTATGAAAAGAGATTGACATTAATTTTGTGAGTGAAAAAAATTTACAAATAGTTACTAAAAAAAAAAGAAAAAAAAGTGCAAGATAATAATCTACATGTTTTTTATAAGAACATCGAAAAATATTGAACCTTTCGGATGTTTTGGAATTTTTTTAGGGTTATAACCTTGAAATCATTTTCCAATCATTACACGTTTTTTTTTTATTAGAACCCAGTTTATAAGAACATTGAGGCTGAAATTCGGCGAAGAATTTAGAACATCGTAAGAACATGCCCAGCCTCAGTTTGGAAAAAATTGACAAGAAACTACAATTTTTTCCTCTTTTCAAGCAGTTTTAACCGAACTTAAGCATAGATTTTCTATAATCGAGAGTCAAATATTGTCCAAATTTTACCAATTTTAAGTGCTCTTTCTTTCGAGAAAGAAATGTCACCATCGATTTCATCATCCGAAGAAAATTCGTCAACAATCATGAGATTCGTCGTGCATCTCATGATCCCATTACATGGATGTTCAGTAAAACCACCCGTGTATTTTCCCTTGATGATGATGATGTTATTCCATTCAAAACCGGAAATTGATTTATAGTCATCAATCAATAAAATGTTTCTGCCTACGAGATATTGGTATGGACTTTCACCTTTATTGAAATCGCTATTGCGTTCTCCGTAACTTTTCCATTTCAATTTCAACTTTTTCAATGTTTGAAGATCATCCTTCTTGTATGGAATATAAGATATCACTAGCACTCCTTCTTTCGTGATCCTTCTCATTTCTGTGATGACGTCTTCGAACGAGCCGGAATAGCACGGTTTTACTCCGTCAGGGAAGTTTTGTGGTGGAAGTACTAAACCCTCTTTATAGAACGAACTGTTTCTTTCTTCAAGGCTTAATGCCTCTCTAACGATACTTTCACAGTTTCTTAGATTTACGTCAAGTTTATATTTCATGAAATCGTCATAAACCGAAAGATCTAAAACATTTAATAAAGTTTCCCGATGAGCGAATCCATTTGATGCAATCCAAATCACATCAACGTGTTGTTTGACTTTCATTATTATTTTTTCACATTCGGTAACCCAACACTCATCGATAAATAATGCGTTGATGTTTCCCTTTCGAATCCTTTTCATCATCTTTTCAATTTCCTCTTCATGCTGTTTGTAAGAATAGAAAAATATTGAGGAAATCTGTTCATTTGCATGCAAAAGATCATAAAAGTCTATTACAGAAAAATGCACGATGAAATTTTAATTGAACTATTGTTTCTAACTTTTCTTCAATAATACCGGTAATCTTAAAACATTTAAGTACAGTATTAAGATCAGTGCAATATTAGTTTTATAAGGTTGTTTCATTTTTTAAATTCAAAATATTTATCTCATACAAAAACAGCAAAATTTTTCTCACTCTAGCAAATTTGAGTGTTTTTTCCGAATGAACATAACGCAATAATCAAATCATGAATCGGCGTTGGCATTTAGGTTGTAGCCTTAAAACTATCTCAATTTTCGTTTACTTTTACTGCTCAATATCAGTTATTATACGATATCGTTTGTAATCAATAAAACTATGTATTGTAACATAGTTTCGAGGCAATCATTCGATCAAAGCCGTTTTTATTTAGTTAAAATTAGAAAAAGATTCAAAATTAGATTCAAAATGTAACTTACGTAGTACCAGTGGCCATAGACGTCAACTCCATGTTCTTTTCCCAATTCGTCTTTCAATCTCCATTCAAGAAGGGTTTCTTTATCACGTCTCTCAATGACATACATAACACGTCCTTTGTATTGCGCCATTCCACTCAATTGTTTTGCTTTTTCCTGAAGGATGAAAGACTTCCCGCACCCGTAAGGGGAATAAAAGAGGATCCTATTGAATTCAGAAGTGTCTGTCTTCATGATGGGAAGTTGACGCTGACTGTAAAAGAGTATGTTGTCAGTAGTGCAGACGGTATCGATGGCTTGCGAGATATACTCCACCCAGTTCGACGTCGTAATGGGTGCTGTTTTTGAAGCATGAATTGCAAACACAACGATTCTCAGGAGGTCTTTAACTTGATTTACTGCTGGGATGGAAGGTATTCCAGAGGGAACGGTCGAATAATTTGTCAACACGGTGGATAACCAACATTTCAAATCTGTTTCTTGGTCAATGTAATGTTGATTGTTGAAGAAAAGGTTGTCCTTCTCGACATAAATGACTGGATGGTACGTCCAGCCTTGTCCCAATTGATCACTCAACCTCTCTTCTATCAACTTATGGTATTTATCCAACTGGTCAAAAGCCTTTATAGTTAGTGTCCGTTTGATTTCAACACCTATGATTAATCATGGGATCATCCCCCCCCCCAGGAAGATGGGGGGGGAATCAGATTTTGGTGCCAGGGGGGAAGTGAAAATTTCAAGCTTGATGGGGGGAGAAAGGCGAATAGGGGGTATATTCAGTCCTCTACCTAGTGGGGGGAGTAATAGGATAAATACAGACCTTCCTGGTGTGTTTGGGCATTCAGGCTTATGAGCCTGTCTTTCTTGGGATTTTGAGAGTCTTTTTTTTGCTATAGTAGCTTGCGAATTGAGGCGAGTCTGGATCATCACTTCGCAACCCTTATACAATACGGCTAGGGGGATTTCCCAATTAGGGGGGGAGCACGAATTTTAAAGACAGGTGGGGGGGAAAGGCCAGATGGGGGATTTTAGCTCATATTAGGGGGGACCAAAAAGCTGGAGGACGCCATGTTAATTTCTTGGTCCACGAGAAAAGAAGGACGTCAATCTCCTGATGCATTTTCTTTTGGACATTAGTGAGGAAACTGATGGAACTGAGAATCACAGTATCTTGAAGAACAGGGTCGTCTTTGAGGGAATAGAGTTTGCGAAAGAATGAGTGTTCGCCTTTTTCACCGAGCTCCGATAGCACTAATCTGAAAAGCCATTTTATTGTTGGATGGGATGGTGGGTTTTGTTTGACCAAGTTTTTGACTTCTTCTTTAACGTCTTTTAACGTCTGGAAATGAAATGAAAGATTTTTTACAATTCAATTCGTAAATTGAAATATTCAATTTAATACACGTTTTTTTTTTTATTAGAACACTTAAAATTTGGCTGAGCCTGGATGTGCTTATTTTTTTAGCAATTTTCAGCCTTAAATGTTCTTAAATGCGTTCTTAATTTTTCAGACTACTCTAAATCGACAATATCATGCAAAATAAAGAGCATATAAAATTGGTACAATTTGGACAATATTTGACTCTCGATTTTAGAAAATCCATGCCTAAGTTGGGTTAAAACTGCTTGAAAAGAAGAAAAATTGTAGTTTCTTGTCATTTTTTTCCAAACTGAGGCTGGGCATGTTCTTACGATGTTCTTAATTTTTCGACGAATTTCAGCCTAAATGTTCTTATAAACTAGGTTCTAATAAAAAAAAAACGTGTACAGGTATCCATGTGCTTGTATTAAAGAATTTTTACAGTTTTGAGAATAAAATTGATAAGTTACCTTTTTGAGAGTTTGGTCCAATTTTGATCCTGGTGATTTTGAAGCCAATCCCTGAATACATGCTTCGATGAATGTGTTGTTGTCCTCTGTTGTTGATGGTAAAATCAGATCGTTTGGACTTGGTTCATGACAGCATAACATTCTGAAAAAACTTTGGATCGGTTGATTGCTAATCTCTTCCATCAAAAGATACATGATTTGGACATTCAAGATCCAATTATAGAATTCTCTTGCATCGATATCATTACCGCTAGAGTTGTTTGATTGGAGATCATAGAAAGCTTGAAGTTCTCCCGTAAACCAAAAGGCTGGCGAATCCTTGTTCAAATTATCCAAACATTTCTTGAGAGTGTTTATGTCAACATCGTAATCAAGGAGATGCGAGGTTGAATCCTTCTTCGCGTATTGGTGTGATTGAAAAACTGGGGGAATGAAAATTGGATCGTGGCAGTTGGTGTCGAATAATGCTGAATCAGCATACTCTCTTAAGAGAAGCTGATCAGCGGCATGAATAGGGTCGGTAAATAACTGACCATTCCCGAGGTTGAACTTTCGGTTTTGTTTGTCGATGGTGGATTTTCCATTTGTCAATATTTGCTCATACAATGATGTTCGTTGGGTGCATTTTGATGGATCGATATTGTTCGATTTCAATGCTTTGATTTTCTGTTGTAAATTCAATTGTGATGCCATTTTATTTTTTTTAAAGAAACTTGCAAATAGACAAAACAGTAGATATTAAAATTAACACACTTAACAGCCTTTTTTATCAGAATAGAGAAAGTGATAGTTCAAAGATTCGAAAGATCTTGTTTGCTTTATAAACAGACTTTTGTCAATTATAGTCATACCACGGGACCCTCATTAAGAATTTTTATTCAAAATAAGGTCTGTTATACCTTAAGGAAGAAATTTTGGCGGGAATTTAATTTGGCGGATGGCCGAAAAAGCTTTTTAAAGGGAATTTAATTTGGCAATTGGACGAAAAAACTAAATTTGGTGGGAATTTAATTTGGCGTTTGCTGAAAAATTTATCCTTAAAATGGCGTAAAAACAACAAAAAAAGGCAAGCACACCTTAAAAGAGATCATATTTTCAAAAAGTTTAATTTGGCGGTAATTTAATTTGGCGGATGGCCGAAAAAGAAACTTTGGCGGGAACTTAATTTGGCGGATTCTGGCCAAATCCGCCAAATCCGCCAAATTTTCTTTCCGCCAAAATTTCTTCTTTTAAGGTATTCTTTAAAGTAGTTTCTTGGTCTTACAAGAAATGTCTTTTTTATAAGAACAAACAATATAAGAAGATAAGGCTTCGATTATCAAAATACCAAGAAAAAATTAAGAACATTTCAAGGTGTTGCTGACTTTAAAAGCAAAAATACTTACAAAATGGCGAAAATAAGAGATGTCAAAAATACTTTTAGCCTTAAAACCCAAAAAATCGGGATATTTTGTGGTTTTCTTTATAAAGCGAACAAACAAACATAATTATATTTTCATTTCACAAGATGGAACAAAAGACTCTATCTAATTGGCTATGATACCATACCCTGTGGTTTCCAATTACTGCATACCTTTATAATTTATAATATGTTATAAGCACTTTTTTTCTCGATAACTGAACACAACATATTTAACCATTAGGCTTCGACGTCTATAGGCGAAGCGAGATACCCTGCAATTAATTTATGAGGGAGTGCAGACGTTTATGACATATTCATTATCTCTTGATAAAACAAAGACAATAATTACAGTGTCGTAAAAACTGCTCTCACCCATATATTTTGCAGGGTATCTCGCTATGCCTATGGCCAGAAATATATAAGAACACTTTAAGACTTAAAGGGACCCCTCGCTTAAAAATGATAACAAGACACTCACTTCATAATCATATGAAAAGCAACTTCCCAAAGTATTAGCACGCAAAACTCTTTCTTCGCTCCATAATTACAAATTATAAATTTTGATGTTCACTCAACTTTCAGAAATTTCAAATGGCTTCTGAAGGCCTTCGAATTTTCTCGCGCTCTTGTCGCACCAAGTTGTCGACACAAATGCACCGGAAAATTACAGTACGAGTGTAGAGACTTGCTCTGGTTCGAACAGTCTAGAATCCGTGCTCTTCTTCTAAGAAAAACCCTTTGCTTAGAGTCGAGTTGCGGGTTTATGGAGAATCGGTATCGGCTTCAGAACTCCCAATGAGCCCCGGTTGTGTTGGTTTCAGTCAGACGGAGACGCCATACTGTTTTCAGAGGAATTTTTCGATATCTCTACAGGAACTAGCAGTAAGTTTTATGTTCTTTGAATATGCTGTTAGGGGTTTTTGGACCAATATAGTTTGATTTCCTAAAGATCACAAACAAGCGAGGGGTCCCTTTAACGGGCACTTAGAACATATTTATTCAAAAGTTACTCAAATAAAGTTTTAAAGTTTGTAAAAAAGAGCATGTTAAAATCATGTTTTTAAGCATCAGTCTGAAATGTTGAGAACACCAAGGCTTTGACATTCTTATAAAAAGTGTGCGTAAGAGGATCTTTGTTTATTTTCTCTCTTGCGTGCAACACAATACACGCTTTTTTTTTATAAGAATGGTGTAAATCCATGTTATCATAGGGCCTATTTGTTTCATCACTATTTTTGCTATGTTTACTACAAGTGCACTCGATTCAATTTTTTCTGTCCAGATCTGTAGCACTTTTTGTAAATAAACTTGCAAACTCCCTTTTAGCAAAAATAGTAAAAACATCAACCTTCTGCAAGCAAAGCAAAGTTTGCAATTTCTTCACAGTAAAAATTACATCTAAAATTAGACTGGATGATACTTTCTTAGTCTGATTGCCGATTTTAAACCAATAAAATTAGAGAAGTGAAGAGCTGAAACTGTAGCTTGCTTCACGCAAGGGTCTATACCTGAAATCAAAATAGCAGTTGTTTTCATAATGGCGGGATGGTGGTCACACAACCGTAAATAAACAGTGGATTGAAAATTACTTTTCAAAATTCAAAGTACAGCCAGGGATCATAAAGATGGCAGACAACAAAACTTGCAATATTTATTATCATTTTCAAAGTTTTCATGGAATTTCATAGCACTTTTAGCAAATAGCATCTACAGCATTTATAGTAAGTGAAACAAATAGGCCCATAGATATTCTAAACTTTTTTGGGAAAATCATCCTAAGATACTCTTACAGCATTCTTAGTTTAGGATCCTAATTCAAACGTCTCAAGCATAAATTGGCATTTTGTGAAAAGAGTGAGTCTTACTTGGGGGTAATTGACAATTTATAATTGAAAATGCTCTAAAAATGGCATTCTTAGCTTGAGTAGCAAAATTCCAATATGGTGATATTCTTAGCATTATTCTTAATTTTTTGGTCATTTTCATCTTGGATATTCTTATAAAGTGTATTCTTATAAAAAAAGCGTGCATGTCAGTTATCTTTGGGTAAAAGATGCTACAGCAGAATTCAGAGAGATAGGTTAGTTAAACACCCCTGTTTCAGTGACCAAAGCAGTTATTGGCCCAGCGCTAGCAATAGGGCCTTTCATTAGCACTTTTCCGTCCGTCCGTGTATCTGTCTTTCCGTTTTGGTAGAAACGGCGCTTAAAACCAGTACGTAACACACTTTTTAATTTTGCCGTTTGAAGAGGGAAAAGCTTGCTAAAGTCGGATACTGGCTATAAAAGATATCTGATTCCGCGCTCCTTCAAAACAATTTTCAAAACAAAACAAGACGGCGGTCGAAGCGAGGAAGTTGATCCATACTTTCTTGAACATTTTCTTTGCTTTAGTGGTCAAGAGACTTTCAAACCAAACAAATTTTGTATTATTCTTTATAAACCTTTTTCAACATTCTGCCATATATCTTATAGTCTTTGCTCAAGTTTTCATAAAGTTTTATGAGTGAAAATTCTACCTTAAATCACTTTCATTTTTAGTTGTAGTTTCTTGTTTTCAAAAAGACTTTATAAATTTTTAGGAAATAATGGCTTCTGATATAGAAATAAATAAACTGAAATGCAGCTGATGTGTAAAATTGAATAAGATTGGAACTTTTTTCTTGATGCTACATAAGAAAACAGTCACTTCTGGATCTGTCGCTGTTCAGGCTGCCAGTTAACAAGACAACGGTGGCCAGTGGTGGGACGTGGTATGATTTTCAAACCAAACACATAATTATTTCAAGTAAACTGATTCTGGAACTTGGTAATGGACACTAAAATGGAGCCCATGTGTAAATTGGAACAAGATTGGAACTTTTTCCATGATGCTATGTACCCATGAAAATAGTTATTTCTGAATCTGTCTCGTTTGACGATTGGTGGCTTGATTTGTCAAACTCGACACAGAATTATTTCAAATGAGCTGATTATGGAATCATGTTAATGGAGACTAAAATGCCGCTCATGTGTAAATTTGAACAAGATTGGGACTTTTTTCATGATTCTACACGTATATTAAATAAAATGGTCATTTCTGGATCTGTCGCATTAAACGATCGGTGGCTTGATTTTTCAAACTCGACTCACATAATTATTTAAAGTATAAACTGATTCTGGAATCTGTTAATTGACACTACAATGTAGCTCATGGGTAAATTTGAACTAGATTGAAACATTTTTCATGGTTACAATGCATGAACACTGAAAATGGTCATTTCTGGATCTGTCACATTGACTGTTAACTCACATTAAATCTCATGAATTTTATTAGCCTTGATATGCAGATCGTAAACTATTTTATCGTCTAGTTTTTTAAAGATTATTTTTCTGGTTTACGGTCTGGTCCAACTAACATGCCTGCAGGGATATTTTTCCCAGAATATGTGAGTGCACCTACTCCCGGGTACCTAATAGCCGCCCCCCCCGCTAATTAATTTTTCAAAAAAATTTTCCACTCAGGACATTCTTATTCCAACCCCCCCGCTTATTAATTTTTGGGAAAATATTTTTGAAGGTTCACTTTTTTGTCCCAATTCTGCTGTATTTGCCTCATTTTCAAAAAATTTCCACCCAGGACATTTCTATTCCAACCCCCTCCCCCGCTTATTAAGTTTTGAGATTTTTTCCAACCCCCCGCTTATTCTAACCCCCCCGGCTATTAGGTACCCAAGAGTAATTGGTTAAAAAGCGCACACTCACTATATTTTCGCGGGTTTTTTAAAATATTTTTCCATGGGCGCGCATAATTTATGGAAATTTTCCACCTAGGACATTTTTATTCCACCCCCCCCCCCGCTTATTAAGTTTTGAGATTTTTTCCAACCTCACCCCACTTATTCCGGAACCCCCAACTATTAGGTACCGTGAGATTGGGTAACTTGCATCAGTGGAGGCAAACATGCATAACCCTCCAATGAAAGACCTGGCTGGTCATTAAAATACAAAATTAAATCAAAACAAAAATGGTAGAGTAGAGCTGCGAGTGGAGCTTCATAGTTGTATTTTAATGACCAGCCAGGTCTTTCATTTGAGGGCTATGCATGTTACGCATGTTATGCATGTTATGCATGTTATGTTAGCCTCCACTGATGCAAGTTACCCAATCTCACAGTACCTGAGAGTATTCAACCGGGTGAACCTGCGCCGGTTGGTAGGAGACCATTCAATAAAATTTCAAGCGTCTAACCAATGAGAAGTACAGCTGTGATTTTGGAAAAATTTTCCCTGTCTTAACTTTGATCCATGTCAACAGGGTCATACATTTGCTGTTTTGCACGCTCGTTTTCAACACGTTACTTTTCGCTGGGCCTTCAAGCCAACAGGCTTCTTGTTTAGTTATTAGGAATGATAAAAGAGGGGTTCCAGGGGGTACCCGAGTTCGCAATTCCGCTATCTTTTTCTCCAAATTCCCGTCAAACCAACCGTTGGAAAAATTCCGCGAATTTCGAATATTTTTTGCCAATTCCGGAAAACATTTTGGAAAAATGTCGTTTTTCCACATTAAAATTGTCGAACTTTCCGTCTCCGTCAGAGGGCCCAATTTCCGAAATTCCGCCTAAATTTCCATCAAATTCTGCCACTCCGTCCGCCAACCGTGAAAATTGGTAGAAATTTGAATCAAACAACTTTTTATTTTATACTCTGGGAGCATGACAGGCTAATACTTCCTCCTATATCACACCCCTTTCTCATAAACCCACTGGGATCATTTCCCATTGGCTAAATTGCCAAAAATTTCGCCTCCAGTTGAAAATTAAACCCTTAATTTTTATCCCCGCTGAAAATAACCAGAGAAAGAAATCCTCCCTGAAAAACATATTATGCTATTTTTCCCATCCCCACTGAATTGTCTGACTTGTCAACAAAAGATAAATATCAATCCCCGGTTATAAAAGATATGGGAATATCAATATCAATCCCCACCGAGTTTTGGTTCATTATTTTTACCCCTACTGGCCGATAAAATCACACCAGGTCTGTGAAATGAGGGTTTATTTTCCACTGGGGACACGATATTTTGGCTAATTTTCCTAGTAGAAAGGGTTCCTAGTGGGTGTGTGGGAAGGGGTGTATCATGGAATTGGGCAAACCAGCCTATAATTTTTAGCGTTTAACCATCGAATACCATAAGGTTGCTCAAAAATGCTTTTTTTAGATTGAGATAGATGTTGCATGCTAGAATTACGCAAGGTTTACATCCTAACCTTTGAATACTTAAAAATTTGTATAAGAATATTTCAGGATAATATTTTTCCCAAAAATTTAAGAATACATGTATAAGTATATATATGGAAAAACACCAATCTTGTAAAGAAGCGTGCAATGGGCTCTTCCAGAAAATGTCCTTATATAGGGGGTGGAAGATATATTGTCCGGAGGGTAAATTTGCTCTGCCCGGGGATAATTTGGGTTGTCCAGGGGGTCAACTGATGCTTGTCCGGGGGACAAAACCCGATGTCTGAGGGGCCAAAAGTCACTTTGTACGGGGGTAAATCACTGACAATTGTTATATGCTCCACCTCCCCCTCATATTAATTTTTTTTCTGGAAAAGCCTTTCGCTTAGAATATGTAAGATAGGATACTTGGTACTTCTGTTGTCTTGTTTTTTTTTGTCAGACAAAAAGGACATTTTACTCTGTGGTCATTTAAAATCGCTGTCATTTTGTCGTTATTGCGAAATTTCATTCTCACGCCGCTCACCAATTCATTTAAATTATGTCACAAATATTTCCCTTTCTTTCCTTCGATATGGATTTTTATAAGAACAAACTATATATATCTTAACTTATTCTTGCTCAATGAACGATAGTCTGTTCTTATAAAAAAAATGTGTGGAAGTAAATTTTAGAAAAACGATTTGATAGAATCTTTTAAACAGAGTGTTTACATCTAGGAGAGAATCGATTAAGAAATACACGCTTTTTTTATAAGAAAACCCTTTATATAAATGTCCATGATGAAAATGGCCAAAACAATAAGAATATGCTAAGAATATCACCATCATGGAATTTTGCTACTGAAGCTAAGAATGCCATTTTAGCATTTTCAATTATAAATTATCAATTATCCCCAAGTAAGGCTCACTCCTTTTACAAAAGTGCCATTTTATGCTTGAGATGTATGTACTAAATGTTAAATCTAGTATGAATCAGGATCCTAACCTAAGAATGTGCTGTAAGAATATTTTAGGATGATTTTCCCAAAAAAGTTAAGAATATCCATGATGAAATGGATTTACACCATTCTTATAAAATAAAGGCATGTACATAAATATAGCAATAACAAAATTTCTTTTGATTTCATCACGGTTTCTTTCTTACTCTCGGGTACCTAATAGCCGTCCCCCCCCCGCTAATTAATTTTTCGAAAATTTTCCACCCAGGACATTCTTATTCCAACCCCCCCCCCCGCTTATTAATTTTTGGGAAAATGTTTTTGAAAGTTCCCTTTTTTGTCTTAATTCTGCTGTATTAGCCTCCTTTTCAAACATTTTCCACCCAAGACATTTTTATTCCAACCCCCCCGCTTATTAAATTTTGAGATTTTTTCCAACCCCCCTGCTTATTCCAACCCCCCCGGCTATTAGGTACCCGAGAGTAAGTGCTAATTGGTTTTTCCTAAGCTTTCTCATTGGTTGAAATTTTATTACAAAACAGGGAGGGAAGTCATGCAGTTGGTACCAGACATTATGATGACTAACTGCAAAATTGAAAATCTGAGAGCATACCCACCACCCATTAGCAGTTAGTACCCAAAAGTACTGAGCACATTTGACTACTTGCAGGTTGACATCACCCTTTTTGCATCTAGTACCCCGCAGTACTAAGTGCATTTGACTATTGCCAGGCTGGTCCCTCTTTCTGCCCTATTTAGTGGTCTTGAGTGGCCGAAACTCAAGGTAATCACTATTTGAAACTTGTTAATACCCTAGACAGCCCTGGGGTTGACACTAACCTTGGTAATTTTTCTCTATTTGATTTAAAATAAACACAAAGCCTAACATCTAAATTCAAGTCTGCCCAACATTATTTAGGTCTAAAACCCTAGAAATAAGAAAATATCACTTTTGCATTGTTTGACGAAAGCCTGGGAGAAAAGGTTAAGAAGACATTGTAGTGATGCACAACTTAATAAAAACAGAAAGCTGGCATTATTTAGCTGCAAATAATTAAAAAAAAAACAATCTTTGACATGAGATTTAAGATTCAAGCTGATTTGGTAAGTCTGGAGGATAAAACAAATAAATCAAATATGACCCACCACAGTACTAATCGTCATGATGTCTGCGATCAAGGTCGAAATATATTGAGAATTCCGGTTATTTTAACGTTTTTCAAGGTTTAAAGCATTCGATTTTGGGCAATCTCTTTAATTTAATCGAATATTTCAATTTGGGATGGGTTGGCAGACTTCCAGGCTATATTCTGAGCCTTATTGGACTATATATTATTGAACTTTTGGATCCTAAGTCTAGCGTTAAAGCTCAGAGTTAAAACTCTACCCTTACAACCTACTTTAGTTTAGAGTACTTACAAATCGATTAGTGGTTTCAAAACTTCTTTGGGAATTTTTTCTCAAATATTATGACTTTGATTGTGATACCAACTGCATGACCCCCCCTGTACGGAATGCAAGTATGGTTCCAGAAGCAGCCGGCGGAGAGAGTTTTTAGAAATATGTGTTCTTATCTTCTAGGAGACCAAATGTTATGACCTTTCAATTCTTTATACAAATGATGTGTGCCAACATTGATAATGAACCGCTCATGCTGAGAATAAGAAAACAAGCTAAAAGGAACAGGGAGTAAAACTTGAACTTGCTCACATTTCACAAAAGTCTAAACAAAATAAGATTAAAATATATTGACGAACAACATCCCAAGCCAATTGCATGATACATAGCAGAAAATCAATTTATATTCAACGTCTTTCTTAAAGGAAAATAAAAAATAGGTAGGAGTCTGCTAAATTGCGTGGGTTGCGTGGGTGCGTGGGTCATTTTTTTGCGTGGGTGCGTGGGTCAAAATAATTTTTGCGTGGGTCAATTTTTTTGCACGGGTCATATTTTTTGCGTGGGTCAATTTTTTTGCGTGGGTCAAAATTTTTGCGTGGGTCAAAATTTTTGCGTGGGTCATTATTTTTTGCGTGCGTCATATTTTTTGCGTGGGTCATTATTTTTTGCGTGGGTCAAAATTTTTGCGTGGGTCAAAATTCTCTCTGTAATTCGAAAAAATGCCTTGCCTTGAAATTCGAACGGGTCACATCCAAAACGTTTTGCTTTATTTTGTTTATTTTGCATAGCTGTACAGTTCCGTACTTTCTGAATAATATATGGTGAATTTGTTCCAATAAGGCTGGGCTTAAAAAATTGTTGGTTTGCCGTCACCTGACCCTAGATTTTGGAGGTGGGTCGGTCGGTCGGAGTTTTATTTTATTTTGGCGATTTATGAAATTTTCGTCCATGGAAGGGTTAACAGTTTGTTTACATTTAGATAATTTTGAATAAAAAACAGAAGTGCTAGCAGGGAATTTACGATTCTTATGCTTGAGACAAACAAGATACGAGTTTTAATTTTTTATTGTTTGAAGTTTTTGAAGGAAAAAAATCTTCTTTAAAATGGCAATAAATTTTTTTGGGTCGGCAGGTTTCGAGGTAGGGTCGGTCGGGTGACGGCAAACCAACAATTTTTTAAGTTCAGCCTAAACGAGGTCGGAAAGATTGTTTCCAACAAAGGAGTGTCTTTTTATAAGAGGAAGCTTTATATAGAAGCTTTTTAGAAGCTTTACACGTTTTTTTTTTAAGAAACTAGTTTTACCAAGCAGCCTCAATGTTTCTTAAGAAATCAGCCTTTTGAGCCTTAAATGTTTCTTACATGTTTCTTAGATGTTTCTAAGTTTTTAGGCATTCTGAGCCTCATGTTTCTTAGAAGTGTGTTTCTTAAAAAAAAAAAGACGTGTATAGCTTCTTATAGCACGCTTTAATCTTTTGGGTTTCCTTTGAGTGTTAAAGAACAAAGCAAATGGCGACAAAATCTGAAAATTTTTCTACAAAAGTTATATTCATTAGGCGACCGATTACTAAACAATTTAATCGTTGTCAATTATAGAAAGAAAAGAAGCGGTCATATCTCATTTTTTTTTGCTTAAAGTTAAAGTGTTTATTTCCATGACACTGGAATCCTGAAATATAGCATGCTAAAATCCAAAAGTGTGATCCTGAAGTGTTTCTACAAAAATTAGACGGGTGTGTGTTGATTCTGTATAATGTTAAAGTAAATAAGTGCTACTATGTAAAATAAACCACAAGGTGTTACTACATAAAAACTGTGTGCTTTTGTTTAGTTTTCGTAGATATAAACACAACACATTTTTGTATAAGATAACTTGAAAATTTTAATTTGACAAAAAAAACGTGTTAGCTAACTCGAAAGTTTTAATTTGGTAAAAAAATCGAGTTAGCTAAAAAATCACCAAAAAAATAGTGACCCACTCAAAAACTTTGACCCACGCAAAAAGTAATGACCCACGCAAAAAATATGACCCACGCAAAAAGTAATGAGCGACGCAAAAAATAATGACCCACGCAAAAAAATATGACCCACGCAAAAAATATGACCCACGCGAAAAAAATTGACCCACGCAAAAAAAATTGACCCACGCAAAAAAATCGACCCACGCAAAATGATTTTTGACCCACGCACCCACGCAAAAAAATGACCCACGCAAAAATATTAACCCACGCAAAAATATTGACCCACACGCACCCACGGAACCCACGCAATTTAGCAGATTCAAAAAATAGCAATCTTATCTTTGGTTTTCTATTATATAAAATTGGCACGATCGCTTGAAAGTTTCGAGCAAACTTCAAGCAAAAACGATTAAGCTAATGAGTAATTCATTTCGCTTTGTAAACTCAAGTCGGGGGGGTACTAGGGTTGGCGCATGAGGGGTATGTGCGGACGGGACCTCCAAAAACCGACCCTTAGAGAGACTGATTTTTGCTGAAAAGGTGACCCTTAGAGAGACTTTTTGAATTATTTTTCTAGATTTTTGAAAAAAGTCATACTTTATTACAATTTTTTCTCTGGAAATCCAAAAAAATTCCTAAAAATCCTTAATTTTCCGACCCTTAGAGAGACTAATTTAAAACTTTCTGATTTTTCCAACCCTTAGAGAGACTTTGAAAGGTAAAAAAACCGACCCTTACCGTCCGCACATACCCATCATCCATTTTTGCCTAAGTAGCCCCCCCCCCCCCCGGAACTCAAGTTTATTTGCGAGAACCAACATTTACAAGGATAAGTTTGTTTCTTATTCGTGATTTAATAAAAAAACTGTTAATTTGATTGGATAAGATATTCATATAAACACATAGTTTACTGTGATTAATATTGGTTCCCATATCCCAGTTTCACAAAAAAATTTTGTTTTGTTCTTTTCAACTCATCTTACGTTTTGTTGATGAATTCTGAACAGTCATTTAATTGCTCTCATGCTTTCCAACATTTGAAGCGGATCGAAACCTCCCCCAAGAAACAAAGGCTATTATTACTTTCGCTTGAACGCTTCACGAGCGGGTCCCAAAATAATGTGCATTTTGAAGAACAATCCAAAAGGAAACTTTTCACCCTAGCATTTTGATTTCCTACCTAGCGATTATTCACAATCATTCTTGGAAGAAATGCTACTTCGTTCAAAAAAGCGCTACTTTGTTCAAGAAAGCAAGTTTTTGCCTGATTTTGCATGTGTTTAGAAGAAAATTGGTAGGCGCTCATAATTTTTAAAAATACAAGCTTCAATTGGAAGCGTTGCGTAAAATAGCAGCGCAACCCTGGGGAAACGCTGCGAAAAACCGCAACGTTGCGGAATATTGCAACGTTGCGAATCTATGCAATTTGCCGAACTGGTATAAACACTAAACACTTCATGCAAGATAAAGCACGGATTACACTTTGTGCAAGTATATAGAAGCACGGATTGCACTTCAAAGATATAGCAATAGCAATCACTTTTCAATTTGTATAAACACATATTACACTTCGTGCAAGATAAAGCACGGATTACACTTCGTGCAAGATATAATATGTGGTGTATATGTAAGATATAACACGGATTACACTTTCGTGCAAGTATAAGCACGGATTACACTTCGTGCAAGTATAAAAGCACGGATTACACTTTGTGCAAGATATAGAGACACGGATTACAATTTGTGCACTTAGTTTTGCGGATATTTAATCCGCAGCACTGCTTGGAAACAGGACAGACCTCGACTACCTCCAAGCAAAAAGTAGTAGCAGAGAAAAAACAAAATTTACCTCAACATACAAAGTTCTAAAATTATAGTTATAGAGCTTGGTCTCCCTAGAGAATGAAAGTGCAAACCCATGTTTCCAAAACTTTCCTAGCCAACCCTGGGCAGCAAAACATAAATTAATAAAAAGCAGCCTTACAAGATCTAAGGCGGCAATCAAAAATATGTTGCGTTTGGGTCGTCCTCCGACTGTTTATTTACAAGAAAACCCGATTTGGAAAGTCGGCAAAATCGTTGGATTTTTATGGCTGCTGTTCGCAGGTTCGCAGGTTCGCATCTTTCCCATAATGGCGGGCACGGGCGAACGGAGCATGTCTATTAATCATTATTTTTTGTTTACTTAACCCACATTGAGTCCCGTTCAAGTTTTTTCATGTACCCTTATTGAAATTTTCATGTCAAAATTCAGCAACGCGGTAGGGCCAATACCCTGGGGGCCGAAATAAGGGTCACTTTAAGGTTAACACATGTGTGCGCACATTTATGGCGGCATAAGATTCTGTTGATTGCCGACTTAATTCATCGAGATTTACTAGATCTTAAAAATCCAACAAAATTTACTACCGACCGACCGACCGACTGGATTGAAGATGTTTTAGGACCCGAATGGAACATATTTTTGATTGCTGCCTAAAGCCATTTAAAACATCCAAAGATTACACCAGAGTCCATGAACAAGTTTGCATGCATTATCATGACCATGTTTTCTTGAAAAATGAACTTGCCTTCTTCTTTTTCATGTTTTCATGTAACAGAAAGCTCTATCTTCACAAGCAAGTGGAGGACTATCCTATTTTTGCCTCAAAATTGCATGCTCCGCGCCATGTAGATTGGTCTTTTTACGGCTTTAGCGACGTGAGCGCAAACAAGCGGATTGTACCAGACGCCCGCGCTCGATAGGATCGATCATCAATTTCCACGTAAATCAAACCAGACCCGATCAATCGAACTTGTCGAACCAATCGAACAATCGAACTAATCGAACTCCATCGAACGATTAAAGTTCGATTAAAAAAATTAATCGAACCTAATCGAACACTCACAATTTTTGAAGCAATAGCAGTTCGATTAGTTCGGTCAGTAAAAAGTTTGATTAGTTCGATGATATTAAATCCTCATATATCTTCCCTCGCTTGCAAAAACTTTATCCTGGCACGCAATTGCCATTTCGACAGTTCCCGGACTTAACAGCTTGACGTTTATTGTACCCAGATATTTGTCTATCCGGAATAAAGTCGGTAGCCCCTCTGTTGCAATTTCGCGCGCGGCCGAGTGGCGGAATACTACGCCCAAACAAACCGCCTCTGGCGCTAAAAGGATACAAGAAAAGTGTGTAAATCTGTTATCGGAAGTAATTTCCCGATTTACATTCCGAATTTGGCTCTGAAAAGAAGCTAATATACGGTGGCGGAGCAGCACAAACTTGTCGACCAAAATTGGTTTATCGAACTGACAGACTGATCGAACCGAAACCCATTGATCGAACTTAATAGAACATTCACAATCTTTTAAAAATTCTTAGAATACACCTTTCCCGTAATTCGTAAAACTAATGCGCGCGCATTATTTTGATGCTCTCCACCGTTTGGTCTCTGGAGGTAAGCAAACCCGTTTTTGCCTGCGTTCCCTTAGGGAAAGTTGGTTTTTTGAGCTTTTCTTAAGTTCTGTCGAACAAAATCCCCTCAAATTTTAGTATGTTCAACCTATTCATGATATTATACCACCCTGAAAATATTTTGCCAATAGAAGGTCGCTGTCAAAAGTTAGAGGCTCAAATCCGAATTTCCCTAACCCCTCGCAGGCAAAAACGCGTTTTTTACCTCCCAAACAATTTTATACACAACGGTGGAGCGCACATTTTTCCGGGCCATTTCTGAGAAATTTGAATTACGGGAAAGGTGTAGGTATTCGATTAATTTTTTTAATCGAACTTTAATCGTTCGATGGAGTTCAATTAGTTCGATTGTTCGATTGGTTCGACAAGTTCGATTGATCGGGTCTGGATCAAAGGCACGTAAGGCAGAGGCCCCTTGGCCTTGAGGTAATTTTTATGGGAAATTTCACTAAAAACAGCTAAAAATGACTTTCCTATCATCAACCAGCATGAAAGCAATAGAAATAACATAGTATATACACTTTGAAACTCTTTGCAGCCTTATCATAAGCCTTAACTTGGGTTTCTGTGACGGTCCATGACAGCTGACAAGCCCCCAGTCCTCACCCTTGATGTACCGTCTTAACTAAAGAATAAAGAGGCAGAAACTTACCTCAAACACTGACTAAACTACAAACAATCAATACATAACATTTCCAACCAATAAAACAAACCATTTTCGATTAAATAAACATAAAAAGTTAGTTACAGCAGTCAATGAGCTCATAATTTCCCAAAGAATATTTTGCCTGATTTCCAGTTTGTTTTGACAGTTAAAATCGAAAGTAGGTGGTTTAATACTATTGAAAATAGTTTGTCTACATTTTCTCTCAGTCGGTCGTGACTTCTTCGGAAAGTGATATATACTATCCGTAGATCTAACACGATTTTTTTTCCTATCCGTAATTCCGTTTTCAGGGGGTATTGGGTCTTTAACAGTTAGGTAAACTCTTTGCAGCCTATCATAAGCCTTAACTTGGGTTTCTGTGACGTCCATGACAGCTGACAAGCCCCCAGTCCTCACCTTGATACCGTCAACTAAGAATAAAGAGGAAGAAACTACTCAAACTGACTAAACTACAAAAATCAATCATAACATTTCCAACCAATAAACAAACATTTTCGATTAAATAAACATAAAAGGTAGTTACGCAGTCATGAGCCATAACCCGAATATTTTGCCTGATTTCCAGTTTGTTTTGACAGTTAAAATGAAAGAGTGGTTAAACTATTGAAATAGTTTGTCTACATTTTCTCTCAGTCGGTCGTGACTTCTTCGGAAAGTGATATATACTATCCGTAGATCTAACACGATTTTTTTTCCTATCCGTAATTCCGTTTTCAGGGGGTATTGGGTCTTTAACAGTTAGGTAGGGTCATGGTTGCTAGTAACGGCTTGTCACTGTGCCGGGTGCATACTCGGCGCCTTGGGCCCCGCAGGGTTGCTAGTAACGGCTCGAATTTCAGTCAGGTTAAAAAAGGTGTACTTTTACCCATATTATAATAACATCACCCCCGTCTTTTTTGTCATTCTATAAGTATTTCCAAATTTTGTTTTCTGATGTGCGAGTGTGGCTCAACGAATAGCGTGTTGGCTTCCGAATCCGAAGGTCTTTCTTTAGTGGTGGTTCGAATCCGACCCGGTGCGATGATTTGATTGGTCGAAAAATGATTGACAGGTATCAAAACTTAGTCAGAAATGAGAAACTAAGTCTCAAACAGTCAGTAGAAGCAAAGATACAGAAGAAAGATAGGAGAGGAAAAGGAGTAGAAGGAGTGTTAGATATACGGATAGTAGTTATCACCTACCGACTTCTTCACAAAGACGAAAGACAGATCTGGACTTATTTCTTACTTTCCTGTCTCTTGTTCGTAGTTTTTCTGACTTTCTGGTTCTTTGTGAGTTATTTTCTATGGTATCTAACTTACTGAATGACTTACCGACATATCGCCACCGGTGGGATTCGAACCCACTAAATGCAAAGTTCCGATGTTTCGAAACCCATTGCCTTATCCACTGCGCCACGGACTCATGCCGGGAAAGTGCTTCTGACAGCTATTTATATTGTACAAACTGCAGACCAGACTGTATTAAGAGAAAATCACAAAAGAGTGCTTTTTTCGAGCTCCAACCCTAACCCTAACTGTTAATAACCCAATTCCTAGCCAATCTGATACGTAACCACTAGACCAGCGGCCGAGGCAGTGGATTGTGTCACTTCGTAGGGCACCCCTTAGATCAGGGCAAATTTTTGATATTATGCTCCTAATAGGGTGTAGAATTGACAAAAAAAATTTGCCCTTCGAATCTCCTGCAGTTTTCGAGTGAATCGATTCTTAGTTAATCGATAGAACTTATCAAGGGTCCCCCCTTTACTAACGGTTTTTTCGAAGTCTGAAAATCAAATATCTGAGACTACCAACGGATTCAGCGTGAAAAGTAGATAAAGAAAATGGGGTTATTTGTTAAGTTTCGACCACCTGGTGCCGAGAAATGGCATTTTAAGGCGAAAAATCGACGTTTTTGGCGTTTCCGATGACGTCAGCATTTTCCTATGAGCATTTTCAGAAAAAGTCATTCCCACAGCTGGATAGCCCTGAATTAGTAGTACCCAAAAATGGTATGGTTTGTTAACTTTCGATGTCTAGATCTCGAGATATTTTGGTTTAAATATTGAAAATCATCGATATTTTTTGCTGAGTCAGCAGTTTTTCAGCATAATTATCCACCTTAAAAATGAATTATCTCGAGATCTATACATTGAAAGTTGACAAACCATACCATTTTAGGATACTACTAATTCAGGGCTATCCAGCTGTGGGAATGACCTTTTCTGAAAATGCTCATAGGAAAATGCTGACGTCATCGGAAAACGCCAAAAACGTCGATTTTTCGCCTTAAAAATGCCATTTCTCGGCAACAGGTGTCGAAACTTAACAAATAACCCCATTTCTTATCTACTTTCACGCTGAATCCGTTGGTAGTCTCAGATATTTGATTTTCAGACTTCGAAAAAACCGTTAGAAAGGGGGGACCCTTGATAAGTTCTATCGATTAACTAAAAATCGATTCACTCGAAAACTGCAGGAGATTCGAAGGGCAAATTTTTTTTGTCGATTCTACACCCTATTAGGAGCATAATATCAAAAATTTGCCCTGATCTAAGGGGTGCCCTACGAAAACCATTTTTAAGGCCTTTTTTGAATCTCGGACGCTGGTCTACACACATAAACCACACCCATACCCAACCCTACCAGGTCGCCTGCAGGTCCTGACACTATTCCCGCATACCGGATCCGAAAAATAGATACATGTCTTTCGTCTTTACGAAGAAGCTTTCACCCTCTCAGTCATAGAAGCAGTAGTGGTGAAGAAGTAAAGCTCGAATCTCATTGGCTTTCCACTTTTTCAAAGATCCAGGCTATTTATTATCAAAGATTCAGGCTATTTAATTCCGTATTCTAATTCAAAGTTGATAAATTTCAGAATTTTAAATCCGAATCTTGTGTTCTCCGTGTTGTGTCTGCAATGGGAAAAATAAATTTTAAGATGGTAATGACACAAGAACACAGAGAACAC
Organism: Clytia hemisphaerica; assembly: GCF_902728285.1. Lineage (NCBI taxonomy): Eukaryota > Metazoa > Cnidaria > Hydrozoa > Leptothecata > Clytiidae > Clytia > Clytia hemisphaerica. The sequence continues at coordinate 1,326,814 of NW_027103394.1, forward strand.
AAGATTTAGTCGTACTATTTTAGAATTTATGTTTCCCATCACGGTGGACACACGAACACGGAGAACACAAGTTTCAGTCTTACTATTTCAGAATTTATTTTTCCTATCGTGGGGACACAAGAACACAGAGACCATATTTTAGAATTTATTTTTCCCATCGTGGTGGACACAAGAACACGGAGAACACAAGATTCAGCCTTACTATTTTAGAATTCAGTTTTTCCATCGTGGTGGACACAAGAACACGGAGAACACAACATTCCGTCTTACTATTTTAGAATTTATTTTTCCAATCGAAAAAATCATGACAAATCTAGGCTGAGAGAGTATGTCAAGCCTGATGATGAATCTAGCCCGTGAACATTTTTAGCCTGAATGACCAGTTCTTTATCAGCCAATCAGATTGCTTCTTTACTTACTTCACCTTAACCCCATAGAAGACATTTCCCGGGATTTAAAGGCGTTTTTAAGGCGGTAGGGCGGCTTTTCTTAAAACCGCACGAAAAACGTATATTTACGGCCTCGGCTATCGCGGCCTCGGCTATCGCTTAAAACTACTTTAACCGTAGAAATTTTAGCGAGAGTAATTTTAGCGTATATTAGCGAGTCAGGAAAATCTTGATTTTTTTTGGATTTATTTTAGCGAACCACGATTTCAAAAAATTCCGCGTGGATAAATTTTAGCGAATACTTGTCTGAGAAAATTTCGCATGGATTAATTTTAGCGAATCGCCATTTTCAAATAACTTTTTGAGATGTATTTTGGTGAAAGTTCGAGATATAACGGAGGTTCGAGATAAGCGTGTGTTTTTAAGCCTACATTTTCTTACAGAACTCTAGGGACCGACAAAAATAAATATCTTTATTAGTTTTCGCAAAAATCGTAAAAAAAAAAAGAAGAAAAAAACTGGATTTATTTTAGCGAATTGCATTTTTGAAAAATTTAGCGCGGATAAATTTTAGCGATCTGTCGATTCGGCGTGTTTTAGCGAGATTTAATTTTAGCGAAAATAGGGAAAACTCGCTAAAACGCTAAAATTAGTCTCGCTAAAATTTCTACAATTAAATAAAACGTAAATTTACGGCCTCGGCGTGGTAAAGGTTTAAAGAATATCATTTTATTTTACTTCTCATAATCTGATTCGATTCGATCTGTCAAAATTTCCCAGAAATGACCCCCGATTTAGGACGTACATTGTCTGCCTACACGCTTTTTTTTTCTTTTACAAGAATATATGTTATAAAAAAAGTATTCATGATGAAATTGGCTCGAAGATTGAGAATATCCTAAGAATAGCGCCATCATGAATTTCTTTGTGCTAATCCAAAATTTCTATTTTAAGCTTTCTTCGAGTCTAACTCTCCTCCTAATTTACACTAACATTTTAAGAGTTTTTGGGCTTTGTAACACACTGAAATAGTATTATTTACGAAAATTTTGCCATAAACCCTCTTTCATATTTTATTATTTGAGGTTGGATTTTATTATTTGACTTGAAAATTCCCTAAGAATGCCTTAAGATTATTTTAACTAACCTGGGATCTTGATTCACTCAAAGAGAGTTTAAAAACAAAAAAAGTGGTGTCTTTGATTTACCAGAGGATTCATTTGGGATCTGTAACCAGATCTGTAACCTGGACTAACCTGTAACCTTAACCTGTAACCTGAACCTATATTTATTACGTATAGTCGTTTTGGATAAACATCAAGATAGGGCCATTTAAGAAAACACATTGACAATTTTCGTTTGGTACGTATATACATGTATTTTTATAAGAATAGTTCATTTTGGTTGATGGTGAAGTATTCTTAACGTATTCTTATTTTTCCCACCAACATTATGTCCGCCTTTTGCAGTATATAATTATAAGGTTGAGGCCCCTAAACCACACATTTTCTTTTATTAGCAACTCCATTTTTCAGGTCAGGCCTGGAGTTACTAAGGATTTTTCAAAATTCAGACCCAAAGTTGCTTGTAAGGTTGCTTATCAAATTTCAAGCTTAAAATGGTTGAGAATCACATTTTTGCATTTTTCAACAATTTTTCAATTTTAAATGGACAGTAGAGGCATTTTTCATTGAATTAAAATATACAGTCATTTTTACTTCAAAATGTCTATATACTTGAAAATTCACCATTAGAGGAAAATAGTCCCCCTCGCGAAAAATTCTATGACAGGATTTTTTCTGATACGGCACCCGTACTTGGAGTCTCTACTGTGTAATTTTGCCATGTTGCCCTTACGAAATGGACAGAGAGCTTGAGCATGGTGGACAGAAAGCAATCACGATCTGATCTCATAGGTTACCCTTGGGATTTGGCCGATTCTCACCCTCATATTCTTATAGAAGCTTTTTTTAAACTAGTCATAGCTTTCACTAACTGCCCCCTCTAGAAATGTAATGTCATGTACATAAATGCTCTTACAACAATATTTTAAATATTTTTTGACCCTGAAGCTTTATACTTTGTTTTAATAACAAAACGTGTATGTTAGTATCTTATGATATTACGATATTATGTCGTATTTCCTGGGCTTTTTTGGCAACAACAACTGTCAGAGCGCTTGTGAAGATTTATTATTAAAGCCATCGTATTCAGCGCCATCGATTTCCTATACAAAGCTTCGATACCGACAAGCTTTTTGTGAAATTTGAGGCTAAAATGGCTAATTTCACAAGATGTGTGCTTATAAAAGACATGAAGAAGTGTTTTATCTTTTATTCGGCATAATAATAGATATTTACTTTTCAATACGAAAAAATAAGATGAAAAATTCCATCATTTACATTTTTACACGCTCTTTTTGTAAACAATAACGAAAAAGAAAGACATTTTACCCATTCAATTCACATAACACTGACTTTATTACTACTACTTTAAAAAGAATAATTTTTACACGGAACTTTAAAGATTACGGAATAGACTAACTACGGAGATGCTTGCACGACAAAACAAACACGCAACAAAATTTCGAGATTCCAGTCCAATATCTAAGCGTGAAGCTATGAATGCCTCCTCACTCACTTCGTTCGTTGCGGGGGCAATAAAAAGCGTGTTGTAATGAGACATGGGTGTTTTAAAAAATGTTGAGACATTGCATCCGGGGGGACTAGCATTGCGGGATAATGGAAATGTGCTGCCCGACTATTGGTAGTCGGGTCCTTAAAGGGAACAAAGCAGATCATTAAAGGGACTGAAATCGAGGAAAGACCCGAATTTTCGTGAACTTCGCGACCCTTTTTGGGACTGTTATACTAGAAGAGTTTTGAGGGTCACGATATGGAATTTCAGCTGTTCACAATCCTTAGGGGACTGGAATTAGATTTTGTGTTTTATTTTAGCGGGATTTTAAAGATCCAAAAAGGCACCCCGTTAAAGGCGTCACATATTCATCATCATTTTTGGCCAATACTATGAAGTCTTTACCCTCAATTACTCTCGAGTATCTAATAGCCAGGGGGTTGGAATAAACGGTGGGGTTGGAAAAAATCTCAAAACTTAATAATCGGGGGGCGGGGGGGGGTTTGGAATAAAAATGTCCTGGGTGGAAAATGAGGCTAATACAGCATAATTGGGACAAAAAACGGAATTTTCAAAAACATTTTCCCAAAAATTGATAAGCGGGCGGGAGGGTTGGAATAAGAATATCCTGGGTGGAAAATTTTCGAAAAATTAATTAGCGGGGGGGGGCGTAGGTACCCGAGAGTAATCGTTTTACTTGTTTCGTAATCGTCTCCCCTTTTCCTATAGAGGGTAAAGAGTAACATGTCCGGGAAGGGTAAAGAGTATGATGTCCAGTGGAGTGTTTGTCCAGGGGTTGAAACTGGAATTTGAAGATGGAGGAGGGTAATAGGGGTGGAGGATATTTAGGACGGGGGGGGGGGGTAAACACCTTTGTCCGGGTAATACGAATTTACCGAAGTCTATAGGGTAAAATGTGTTGTCCGGGGGGTCATTTTGCTGTGTCCGGGGGGTAAAAAAGCCATGTCCGGGGGGTAAATTTTGCATTTGTCTGGGGGGTCGAGCTTCAAAAATGATATATCCTCCACCCCCCATGTAGGAACTTTTTCTAGAAGAGCCCAATACTGCTAATATAACATTTATGATAGTCGAACACAACGTTTGTTTGTACTTTAATCTAACGTTGTATGGATATTACGGACGTCATATATTTGATATTTTAGTGCATTTTAACGTTTTTCAAAATTTAAAGCTCGGGTGAGGATTGCTATTATTTAGCACTTCTATTTTCTTTCATTGAATATTTTAATTTTAGAGGGGCATGATGGCTTCAAGGCTATATTCAAAACCTTATTGGAGAAAATTTGAGCTTTTAAATTCCGAGATCCTTAACCTGAGATCAGATTGTGAATGTTTTCTGCACACCACGCTGAAGCTCTAAAGGGATGTGTGAAAACAAACAATCTGACGAATATGCAATCTCGAAATCGTAAGGACCGCGTTCGTCTAAAAGGACTGGGAATGACAACAAAGTTGCGCGATCTTGTTTATGAATAGGGCGCCGTATTAGTTTTTATTTTTCCGGCGCACAACAAGATTCTTGTTGTAGAATTTTCCGCGGGAGGACTATTTTCCTCAGATGTATAATTTTCAAGTGCCTTTAGAGGTTTACCGTGCGCGTAAGAAAATTATGAACATCTGTTATCAGGTTAGAGATCCTAAGGTCATAAGTCTCATGCCAAAATTCAAAGTTGAAACTCTAATTTCTAACTCTAGTTTAACGCGCTACTATTTTTTTTATTTTCTGATGCTACTCTGATTCAACGTTATGGACGTTACGGACGTTAGATGGACGTCAAAACAATGCTGTGTACCAGCTGAGATCAAGTCTTACTCGAATATCTTTAATCACTTTAAGCATCTGTGAAGATTTGTTAGTAAAATGTAAGTGACCAACAAGATTTGTTAGCGCATGGTTTTACATGAATAGTCAGCATGGGGTGATAAACAGTATTAAAATGCATCACGCAATCTAGTTGAAAAACCCTCTCTCTCATTGCTCTAGTATGCTCAAAAACAATTTCTATTCATGATATGCTCCATTGCAATGGCGTCAAGCTCCAAAGTTCCTGAATAGAAAATCGTATGCTTGACATCCCAAAATTTTAGATTAGTGGTATAAAATCTGCATAATAAGGTGTGAAAAAAAAGATGATGGTTCAATGCCATGAAGAGGAGGCTTTGGAGATCTTTGTTAGAGTTTCGGCGAAACATTTTCTTAACCCTATTCAAACTAGGCTTTTAGGGGCGGTTCATAACTAGGGGGGAGCTTTTCCTGTACCACCCCTTAACTTTTGATCTAGTGGGTCTTTTTGAATGAAATTTGACACACAAGATCCTTGTCACGTAAGGTAACTTTTGAGAAAAAATCTTTTTGATGACGTCCCTCATCATGCCCAAAGTGAGCAAAAACCGAAATTTTCCATTGTTCTTATAAATAGGTATTGTATTCTAGCAAAGGCTTTAGAAAAAAGTTGCCTGAGTTTAAAATGCTTATTTTATCCTAAATATTCAATAAATTACGGTTTAAACGATATATTTGACATTAAAAATAAATTTGTATTGGAAAAGTGTCAATTTTTGTGACATCTTACTGTCAGAAATGTCATCATGCTCAAGGTGTGAAAATATTTAGGTGTCAATTTTGTTTTTATTTTGAAGCAAAATAAAAGTTAGGAATTTACAAAAATTTCACGGCAAAAGCTCTATTATTTCAGGAGCTATTACCAATAGTTTGACTTCCGAACAGAAAGAGCCCCCCCCCCCCTAGTCCGAATAGGGTTAAAATGCACCACGCAAGTAATTAGAATCATGCCTAGATCTATTTCGACTTATCCCCATTTAAAATTTAATTGAAACTATTGTGCTCCAAATCCATCACGCTGAATTTTTTGAGCTAGACAAAATTGATTGTCTATATCCATTTAGATATTGCCAAAAAATTCATCGCAATGGGAAAAGCATGGCGCAGAATTGACGTTGCGTTTTGTGTCATGCGTTGAAATCCGGGGGTTTGACGTCACTTTTTTACGTCAAAAAGAGAAGCTTTTTAAAATTTTAATGTTTCATAGCACTTTTGTATCATCATTCTACAGTTATTAAATTTACTTCAGAGGGCTAAGTTTGGTATTTTTGAAACCCTGAATTCTTCCTCTTTCGATTGATATTAAAATTACATTACGAATGAGTTATGAAAGAAAATTTCAAGTTATTTTACAACCACAACTTTTTCCAGCTATATCCAAAAAAAGACAGTTTTCTAAGTGCATTTAATGTAAGAAATATTTGTCTTGTAATTTGGCACCCCTCTAAGAAGAAACTTCAGTTCTTTTTCTTTCCAACGATGTGTAAATATCTATGGTGTAAAAACGGAAATTTATGTTAATTCCTTTCAGGAAAATCAGGATAGTCACTTCAAACAATATCTTCAATAAATTTCATGATGCACCTTATCTTCTATAAAATACTGAAATAAGAGAGCGACCTTCTAAACACGAGGCCGTTATAAGTGAAAAATTAGCCAATAAAAATAAGTCACAAAAGTCACGTGATAACTACCAATCAAATAATAAGAAAATTAAGTACATCGAAGCGAGCGCTTACGGCGCGTGCCAAAAATAAAGAAAAGTAAAAAATATATTTATAAGAAAAATAACTGTAAAAAGTGAGGTTTTTTACATCCTCAGCGACCAAAGAACTAAAGTTCATGAAAAGGTTCAAAGATATTGATTTCGTAATCTTCGCAGGTTCTGTCCCTCGATTGCAGCCTTTCTCGTACTGGTTCTCCCCCGATTATGTACTACTTTCTCACAGTTTTCAACCATTTTGAGCTGGTCGGTAGCGGTGGGTGAACAGGTGTCTCAGGCGTCTGTTGATGGTTATCGACGATTTCAAAAGGAATGATTTGGCCAGTGGGCGGTGAATGGATCCTCGTTTTCCATTCTTGGTGACGGTAGATAACTTTGCACCGCGGATGTTGCATCTTTTCCACTGACGTTCTTCACCTTTAGCGATGGGCCTTTGATCTCGGAAGGTGTGTGTCGTCTTGACCAAAATTATGTCTCCGACGACGAGCTTACGTTTATCCGGTTTGTTGATCTCTCTGTACATATGTGATTGACGGAGTTCATTTATATAAATCGACGAAAAACGGTACGGAAATGTTCTAAAATTTTATGTAAGTGACGAAGACGTTTAACTGGAACGAAAGTGTTCGCAGAAACAAGGAAAAATTATCATGAATGTCAGTTCCAAAATAGATGATTGAGTGATGGATGGGTTTCGGTATCATCCTCGTTAACGTAGGTTAGTGGCCGTGTTGATGGAGCTTTCAATTTCAATCAGCACGGTCTCAAGTTCTTCATAAGTAAGGAAAGAAAGTCCTAAACTCTTTTTAAGTGAGGATTAACAGATCTCACCAGTCTCTCATAAAATCTCCCCACCAAGGAGAAGCTGAAGAAAAAACGTGTTTAATGTTGAGCGATGTCATAAATCTTTTGACGGTAGACGAGCGGAATGTTTTTGCATTGTCACTAATAACAAGCGAAGGCGTACCCCTTCGGGCGACGAAACGTTTGAATGCACGGATGAACGATTCTTTGACAAGTCCGGTACCAACCTAAATGGACTGCTCGAGAAGTAGCACACGTAGGAGAAGAATGTAACATTTAAGACTGTCCTTTTTGGTTTATCCTTATCTAAAAAAATTTCTAAAATAAAGGGGACCTGCAAATCCATGCCAACAGAATTAAATGAACGTTCGTGAAAATCAACCCTAAAATCGGGTAAGTCCGGTGTTGGAGGTGAACGCAATGTTCTACCTTGAAAACGAATACATACGACACATTGTCTGATGGTGTTCTTCACGGCTTTTCTTCCTTGCACAATCCAATATCTTCTTCGAACGTCGGCCAGTGTTGAATCAATCCCCTGATGCTTTGTCCGTTCGTGTGAATTCCAAATGACAAGCTTCGTGAACGGGCTGGTGGCGTTGCGAATCAATATTGGGATGCTTTTTGGTGTGGTGATATCGTATTGTCAAAACGACCACGGGACCGTAATAAATTTTCTTTCTCGAAGACACCAAGTGATTTCGTCAGCTTTCGATATGTTGGGATGGACTTCATTAGGCGTTGTTCCTCCTTGATCCAGTTGGTAAGAGCAGCTTCTTGTTCTTCAGATGAAATGACATCTTTGATAACATGACCATTGTTGCATTTAGCTTTGATGTTGGAGACGAAGCGGTATACAAGTGCGGTAACTTTAATCAATTTTTGTAAGGTGCTGTATCTACCAACATCAATGATTTTGCTCAGGCCGATGTCATTGTCAGATTTGTCAGTCGTAAAAAGAAAAGAAACGCTACTCAAAACTTCATCCTTGCACTCAAAAAGATCATAAGAAGAACGACCATCAAAGTCAACAAAACGATTTCGAGCTTCAGAAAGAACGTCAGACTTATCAGTGTCGAGAAGAGAAGATTCGTTAGAAAGAAAAGAAGAAAGCTTATCTTCGTCAAAGAGTATCTCCGGTCCTTTAAACCATTTCTCACAAAAAGCGTCTTTAAACTGAGGAACCATCCTTGTAGGGATATCCGCAGGATTATCCTTTCCAGGGATGTGATGCCAATCCTCCTTCTGAACAACCTTTCTTGCAGACACTACACGGTTCTCAACCCAAGGCTTCCAAGTCTTTCTATTCCCTTTTATCCAGCACAAGGCAACCTTCGAATCAGACCAACATCGAGTAGCATCAACAGAAAAATACGACCGGAGAGAGCAGATCTAACATTATTCAACAAATCACTCAACAACACACAACTAAGAAGTTCAAGTCTAGGAATCGTCACCTTTTTCAAAGGAGCAACCTTACTTTTCGAAGTCAAAAAGAAAACACTGATCCCAGTCTCGGAAATCACTCTCAAATAAATAACACTACAATAAAGAATCTCAGAACTATCACAAAATCCATGCAACTCAACTCTTAAAGTATCACTGTTGCAGGAAACAAAAGCAAATCTATCAATTTCAACAATCTTCACACTTTCCAAAGCGTCTAAAAAACCATACCAAGTACAAGCTATGTCTGTTGGAACCTTGTCGTCCCAACCACACTTAACTTTGCAAACAAGCTGAAAAATAGTCTTCACTCTAGCAGTGATAGGAGTCAAAATTCCTAAAGGGTCGTAAATAGAAGCAGCAAGACTCAAAATGGTTCTCTTAGTTAAGGTTATCGTTCGACCCTTTTCCAGAAACGAATCAAACCTAAAGACAAATACATCTTTGGAAATGTCCCACTCAACACCAAGTACCCTTTTGCATTCATCCTGAGATTGAAATTGGGATTGAGCAAACGAGCTATCATCTTCAATACACTTGGGTTGTAACGGTGGTTCTTTAGATGAGAAAAATTCTTGCAGTTCAGCGTCATTGGAAGTCCATTTCCTTAACTGAAGTCCTGCATCAGACATACTAGAAAGTGCTTTTTCACAGAAAATCTTACCACTTTCCACGGTATCAGTACCAGTGGTTATGTCATCGACATACAAATCAGATAAAAATTGTTCAACAAAAGCTTTGTCAGACTCGAGGTACTTCGACATGTGTTGACGATCGTACCATTGAGTAAAAAAAGGACTAGACGTCAAACCAAAAACACTCTCAAAAAAAACGATAGACAACGACTTCTCTATCAGAGGACGAAGGGTCTTTCCAGAGAAATCTCAAAAAGTCTCTATGATCAGGATGGATGCAGATATTCAAGAAAGCTTGCTTAATATCAGCTAAAATACCAATCTTGTTCATTCTAAAACGTAGTAAAATGTCAAAAATCTTAGCAAGTAAATTTGGACCAGGATAAAGGCAATCATTCAAAGATACACCATTGACAGAACAAGAAGCATCAAACACGGGCCTTATCTTAGTGGTGACCTTGTCTTCACGGATAACTGGTCTATGGGGAATGTAATGAACGGTACCCTCTTCTTTCGCAATCTGCGCCTCAGGCACACGTTCGATAATTCCGTCTTTCTCATAATCAATAAAAATTTTCTCGTAGTCAGTATTAATACCAAGACGATCGAGACGCGAATTAAGCGATTCCAGACGTTTCACACAGGTCGAAAAGTTGTCAGGCACACTCTCGTGGTCAGGCTTGAAAGGCAGTTTCGCGACATACCTAGTACCATCATGGTAAATGTCTTTGGTAAATTGGTTAATCACTGAGTTATCCTCGGCACTCTCTGCCTCCTCTATCTGCCAAAACTTATGGAGCTTGGCATCAAGTGGATCAACAGTTTGTACCTCAACTCTCATTTGATGACTATAAGTCACTTCAGTCAAACCTTTGAAAACAACAGATCCACTCAAAATCCAACCAAGTGAAGATTCACAAGCCACGACACCTTCCTTGCTCTCACGTCTCTTACCAGTAAAAAAGCGAAAATAAAAATCGATACCAACCAATACCCCTATACTCAAGTCAAACTCCTCGGAAACATCTGCAAACACCAAATCAGAGAATTCAATCAACTTCTTTGCACAATCCAACTTCTGGTTTGCAATCGGGCTACAAATGTCCGGAACACAAAGAGCTTCAACTAAAACGTATTTAGAAGACTTCCGATGTTTTCACTTTGAATTGAACAACTTCCAAACGTTTGATTTTCCGCATTATTCAAATTTCCAAAAGTCTTATCACTACATTCTCTTTTCTCACGCACTTTAATTTTAAACGGTCTTTTAACTCTGTCGTAATGTAGCTTCTTTGGCTTCCAGTGTCGAAGAACAATCTTGTTTTCACACTGTTGTGACAACTGGAACCAAAGATCTCACTAGTTTGCAGTCTGCAACAAAAACGCTACGTGAAGAAACTTGAGCACAATTTTGAGAAACAGGAGTAGGAACAGAGTTGCAACTACAACTACAAGGAGCTTTGGATTCAGACTGAGGCTCACTATTTGCATCGGTCAAGATCGAGATCTGATTGTTAGAAATGGTATCAGCTTCAGATCTTTGTTTACCTTCATCGCAAATAGAAATGTGATGCCTCTTGTTACACCTATTACATGAGTACTTATCTCTACAAGCATTGGAACGATGTCCACGAGCCAAACAAACAAAACACCTCTTTTCTCTAATTAGAATATCCCGACGTGACTGTGTATTTGTGACCTTTCGACATTTAGCAGAGCTGTGACTCTTTTTACAAAAGACACAGACGTTCTTCTCAGTATTAGAAAAAAGACCAAGGGCACTATAAAGTGGATCACTCTCGTCAGTTCGCTCAGCTTTTCCGCCACCAGAATTGGTGCAATTTTCCTGAGCTCTAAGTTCTTCATTGAGATAAGTGAGCAATAAATCTAGTGTCCAGATGGAACTTCCAAAACTTCCTAGAGATCACAATTTTTTTTAGCTCGTCAGGGAGTTTTTCTTTTAAGATAGGGATCAAAAGACTGCCATAACCTTTAGCTTCGAGCTTCAAGGCCTTCAAATTTCGCACACAGCTTTCAACGTGGTTGTAAAGCGTTCGAAGGCTCTTTATATTGTCTTTTGATCTTATCTTCTGTATCCTCAAGAGGGATTGCATGTGTGACGAAATCAAAACTTGCTCGTTCCCATACCTCTCGCATAATATTTCTATGGCTTCCTTGTAATTATCAGAGTTTAGAGTCAAACCTTTAATCGAATCCAAGGCTTCGCCAGTCAAATATTTTTTCAAAAAGTTAAAGCGGTCAATGTCGTTTTTGCGCTCATTTTCGTGGATGGAAATCTTGAACTGATCCCAAAACCCTTGCCACTTGAGCGGATCACCTTTAAACGTAGGGAGCTCTATCTTTGGAAGTCGAGAAACACTTGCCCCAGAAGAAACGGATGCAGTTGGCAAAGAAACAGACGCAGAGCCATTCGATTTTGCTATCTCCAAAAGCTTAATGTCAAGACAAGCATCGATCTCAGTTGCAGGAAGCATTAATCCCATGCTTTGAACTACATCGTCACTGATCTTTTCAGGGTCTAAAAGTGGGAGAATCTCTTCATTGATGTCGGAAAGTTGGGCACAAGTGGAATCTAGCATAGACTTAAAGGATCTTAACTTTGCCTCAGAAATGTCATCACCTTTAAGATACTTTTCGATATTCTCCATAGTGGATTTTAAGAAAGCTCTAAGGCCTTCTCTCCGCTTGAGTTTTCGATCCAGTGTCATGGTGATATAAAAGACGGAAACTTCAAACAAAAGCCAATTAAATCAGAGAAAGAAAAGATTTGGAAATTTTCCGACGCGTGCCAATCAAGGAAAGGAAAATTTCAACACTAAATCAAATTACCAAATTAAATAAAAAATCTCAAATACAGCTATCAACAGCTGATCTAAAAACGATGGGGAAACTTCAAACAATAGAATTCCACCAACCCTCACCTTTTGAAAGAAAAACTCTAGCGAAACACAATCACAATAGCCAAGAGTAAATAGAAAGAGAGATTCACTATAGCAAAGCAGGAAACTTTAAAATTGGACAAAAACGAGAAAGTATAAGCAAACTTCTCTAGCCAAAAAATCTACTTTAAACAGAATTTCTTGAGTGCAAAAAATCAAAACAAAAAAAATATCTGTCAAAAAAAATTGTCAGTAAAATGTCCAATGAAACTACGAATTCAGACGGAATTTCGAAAAAAAAAATCGTCAAGAAAAAATTCAGAATCGCAATTCAAACTTTATGTTCTCCTCTTCCCACAGGAGAAAAAAAAACAACCGGGAAGAATAAGGAATACTTTGAACAGGCCTAATCCTATGGACCGGAGATACAGAAACAAAGCCCTTTCACCACCCAGGCAGAAAGGAAAAACGAGTAAAAACACAGATCTTGGAGCAAAAAAGTCTCAAGAAGCAAAGATAAAATCTTGGAGTAATGGTCTCAAGAATTACAGAAAAATCTCAGCAGAGAAAATCACAAAATATCAAATATCAAGAAAAAACGAGACAAGAAAAAACGAGACAAGAAAAAACTTCTCAAAATAAAAAACTCAGAATGTCGAGTAAAAAACGGTCATACGTTTGTAAATCGTAGAGTCGTATAGCCAATGAGCTTTAAATCGGATGCGGTATCAACCAGTAACCAAGCTGCTGTTGCGCCATGTAAAAACGGAAATTTATGTTAATTCCTTTCAGGAAAATCAGGATAGTCACTTCAAACAATATCTTCAATAAATTTCATGATGCACCTTATCTTCTATAAAATACTGAAATAAGAGAGCGACCTTCTAAACACGAGGCCGTTATAAGTGAAAAATTAGCCAATAAAAATAAGTCACAAAAGTCACGTGATAACTACCAATCAAATAATAAGAAAATTAAGTACATCGAAGCGAGCGCTTACGGCGCGTGCCAAAAATAAAGAAAAAGTAGAAAATTATTTATAAGAAAAAATAACTGTAAAAAGTGAGGTTTTTACATATGGGTTGTAATGATTTTTCTTTACGCTAGCTTGGCTAAAAGATTTGTCATTCCTCAGACCCCCAAAAAAATCCAGCCTGTAAAAACTGACGTTACTCACAAAAAAGCTTGTATTGAAAGGGCCACCTGGACCCAAATTTGGCACCTATCTCTGGAGAAAGTAGATAAAAAATGCCAAAAAATGATGTGTAAAAACCTATATCTTGTAAGGGAATTTTAGTACGCACTGGTCCTCTGAAGTTTCATGAAATATTTTTCAAAGTTAGCATTTGAAGATTTGACGTCGCTGGCATTACTTTTCACAAATTGTTTTTATTTTGAATTTCTGATGTATATACCAAAAAATATTTTTGCAATTATAAAAAAGATTGAAGATTGAAAGGTAGAGATTGCATTATTGGACAATTTTTAATTCAAACTAGCAGCACAAACTTAAAGACTTGGCTGTATGTATAGAAAAAGAGTAAAAAAAAAAGAAAAACAGTTTGAAACAATTCTTACTTTTACCGAGAGAGGCACAGACAAATTCTACTACTTTTCTTTTGGCATCTTTCATCTTCAAACTAAAAAAAGACTTACTGTTTCTCCTTGGGAGTTCTTGATATCCAAAAATGAATTACCATTGATGAAAATTTAGTTTTAATATAATATAAATACAATCCTTCTTCGAAAACCGAAGGGAAATGTTTACAGTGAAAACTGAAGCAAAGCAATACCAATCCTTAAATTTCACAATCAAATTTCAACATGAAAAGTAATTTTAGAACTTTCTCTTTTTAAAAACCTTTTCCAAACTTTTGTATAAAAAAAAAGAATTATAAAATCACAAACAAAGCTGAGTTTTTTGTTTTGAAAAGTTGATCTGTTCTTTTAAAAATCCACTCACAAACTGACGCGAATTGTTTTTGTTTTCATATGATACAATTCGAATGTTTTTCGAATACGTGACGCAATTTGATTGGCGGAGATTCGAACACGCGCGAAAAACACTGCAACATCTTCTTTTTTAAGATGACACAAAACGTAAGCGCAATTCTGTGCCATGGTCCCACTGGGGTACTGAGACAGGCGGGATGTTTGCAGTAAGATCTTCTTGAAAGATTGAAAGAAAATCAAAATAGTTGAGCAGTTAATTGAATAACATTGTACGTGAAGAAACATATTAAAGCACTTTTGAAGGGGTAGAAATCGAGATTACGAAAGTATCAATTGCTTTTTGTACCAGAACTTTAGAGGTCAAGCCCCCACCCCCCCCCCGGCCTCGAGCACAGATGGAACGGGTTAGTTTGGCTTTTAAAGCAGTGTTGATTAAAATATCATGGTCGATGAAAATTTGACCTTTTAAACCAGGAGGAAATGTTATGCAACATTGCAATATCTAAATAGTGGTCGATAATAATTAAGTGCCTCAATTAAGTAGTAAAGCTCATTAATTAAATGAAGAAATTACGTGCTATTATGTTTAAAGCCTCAGAAAAATTCTATATTCAAGTTTGACTTGATTTTTTGTTCTTGATTATGTAGATGGTAGTTTTTAATTGATAAAACAATTGATAAAAAATAAAAATAATGTATCTTATCAATACACCAGCGCCGTAGCAACTGTGGGGAGGGGGGCAAGGGGGCTATGCCCCCCCAATAATTTTTTAAAAAATGGTTATTTTGCAAAATGCAAAGTTTTTCTTGTTTTTTTTTTGAAAGCATTTTGTTTTGAGTGCATTTTCAAGCAATCTAGAGCTTAAAGTTTCAATATTCCCCCCCTCGGGCCAAACCATGGTTGGCCCTCGCGGTGTCACTAAACTTCAGCCACCCCAATAAGAAAATGCTTCATACGGCACTGTACACGTTGTATTACTTTAGGTTTGGGTGGAAGGTTCATTTTCTTTTTACAAGAACATTTAAAATCTTTGATACCTGTTCTTAGCTTTTTGAGTTTTAAGCCTAAAATTGTTCTTAAAATACAGTAGACTCTCGCTTATTCGAACTTCCAATATTCGAATCTTTCCTCAAAATTATTCCCAATCTCCGTCATAAAGAAATCCTTTTAATATACTTCCTAAAATTCGAATCGTTCGGTAATTCAATCAAATTAGATTATTCGTTCAGTTCGAATTAGCGACAGTCGTATTCTTAAATTCACCATTTTGTTTGATTTCTTGGGCGTGGGTTGAGTCCGTTAAATCTTAAAAACTTCTTAACTTACTTGTTCTTGACATTTAGGCCATCGATGCCTTGTGCTCTGTTCATATAGTTTGTTCTTATAAAAAAACTTGCATACTTCTTTATAAATTCAA
Source organism: Clytia hemisphaerica (assembly GCF_902728285.1). NCBI lineage: Eukaryota > Metazoa > Cnidaria > Hydrozoa > Leptothecata > Clytiidae > Clytia > Clytia hemisphaerica. Next base: position 1,342,583 of record NW_027103394.1, read on the forward strand.
TTTAAGAACAATGCTGAGCCTGAAATTAGTACTCAATTTCAAGCAATTTAAGTGTCAAAGTAGTACAAATTGGGTATAACGCCTAGAATACCTCAAGTACGTCCTATAAATAAGAACACGATAAGAAAGATTTAAGGCTAAAAGTGCCAAAAGAATAAAAACAGCTTTAGTAAAATTTTACTGGTTCTTATAAAAAAAGTTAATCACAATCAAAAAGAATTTTTTCGAACATAGAAGCTTGTCAAACTTGTTTATTTTTCATTTAGATTTTGTTGTTGTTTAGTAATTAATGAAATTGTTCAATTAAAATATGCAAAAGATTTTCTCAGCAAAAATGGTCACGAACAAAAGAAAAACAAGATAAAACTTAATCCGAAAATTGATTTTACCATGATGATGATGAAGAAATACGTGATAAACGGATTAATCACGTTCGCAATAACATTCGAGTTGTTGACAAAAGCGATATTTGGTCCGTTCTTTTGTTTAAAGAGGCATTTGCAATTAAAGATAAAAATCCAGAGACTTGAATTTGTTCCGCTAGTTGATTTTTGATTTTTCTAGAAAATTGTTCAACATTTTCAGTATTACTATCACTCTGATGATCCTTTTGCTGTGAAGCGAAATACAGTGGAACCTCTAATTAGCGGACAATATCGGGGAAAGGGGTTAGTGTCCGCTAATTAGAAGTGTCCACCTTTTAGAAACTTTTGATCTCGGAGCTCCAATTTTGAAATTAGGCCATCCCAGTTTCAGATTAAGTTTTATCTTGTTTTTACTGAAGCTGTCATATAACAAAAGAAAATACACACATCTTTACGATCACCACCGAAATATATTGTCAATTTTGGGTATTATAACGTTTCTCAGAATCTATAAAGTTTGTCATGCGTTGCCAAAATAAACATGCTAGCAACTTTTACTGTCGATTTTAGGTAACTTCTTCGCCCATAACTGAAGCAAAATAATCCGCCACTAAGAAACTTTTATTTAGCTTCCAAAAACGCGGGGGGGGGGGGGGGTACTTAGGCAAATTGAGGGTACGCCTTAAGGGTACCTTTTTTGGATTTCCAAAGTCGGAAAAATCAGAAAATCAAATTTTAGTCCCACTAAGGGTCGGAAAAAATAGGAAAAAATTTCAACTTTTTACCCCCGGAAAGATAGAAATTTGATCAAATTTGTCCCGCTTAAGTAAGGGTCGTAAAATTCCCAAAATTTTCCTTTGTTTTCTCCTTTTTAGTCTCGGTAAGGGTCCAAAGGTCGAAAGTCGGGCGGCACCCCCCGTCAGCTCGCAACCCTAACTAAACGGGCAAAAACGTTAAAGAACAGCAAACTTACGTTCAACGGAAGCTGTTGAATCTAAGGCTCGTTCAGTTTAAAGTCCGAAGGGCTAGAGTATAATCTTCAACCTTTCCCTGGCAAGAAAAATTGAAGCTACTATCTCCCGTCCAGAACGCGCCTACAACGCACCGTAATCACGACGGCAGATACTGTCTTTTTGAGGACTTAATTTTTTGCTTTCAATCCGGCGTTTGTGTGAAAACCACGCGCGGACGTTCTGGATGGGAAATAAGTGGCTTCATCCCAACACATAAACAATATTTTACAGGATGATGGAGGTTCAATATCGAATATTTAAATGACCACACATGTGGAATTGCACATTGCACATTGTCATTACACATTTAATAAATTTAATAACTTGATTTAATTATAGATAAAAAAATAATCAACTTAACATCCATTCATGATCCATCAAACGTACATGTCATTATAAAAATTAGATAAACATCGAAAAAATGTTCCCTGTCTGCGGAGTAAATATGAAATGACTACAAACCGGTTTTATACCAGAAAATTGGATAAAAATTTCTTTAACCAGAAGAAAAACTTTAACAACAGACAGCAAGATTTTTTGCAGAAAACATTGCTGTTGTTTTGGTAAAGTGAATCAAAATATTCCATTGGTATTTTGCTCAAAAATATAATCATGCAAAAATATTGATGAGTTGAATTGACAATCATTATTAAGTCAGCCGAGAGGCATGTAGCGTCAAAACAACGTCCATTTGACATTCATAACGTCCAAATAACGTTATTTGAACGTTAAAACAACGTTGTGTGCCAGCTGGGAGCTGAGAGGCATGTAGCTGTTGATATATTTTTTAAGTAACATTATGGAGAATTGCAATACTAAGGAGATAAATAAAATGGAGAAAACCAGTGCAAACCGTATTTCATCAATGAAAATAAAAGTAGCCAACATTTTCAAGCATATCAATGTTAAGCTAATACCGGTCAAGTTGGCTTTTATATTTTATTACTCATCCATTGGAGCGTGGTGGCCATACATGATGTTGTTTCTAACATCGCTGGGACTAAATCCGTTCCTTGCTGGACTTTGTATTTGTGTACGAACTGTGGTATCAACTTTTTCCGTACCATTTTGGGGTTTTATAAGCGACTTTACCGGTCGGCAACATATTGTTTATGTGATTCTAACTCTTGGTTATGCGGCAACCACGTTATCAGGTCCTATAATAGCAACAAAGTTGAATCATTTTGATCGGAATTCGACTGTAAATGGATCAATGAACGTTCACGATTCAAATACAACATTGTTGATTCGAAATTCGACATTATTTGATCAACGAACACCACATAGCAATCATAATTTGACCGGTCTGTATCTACCATCAATATCAAGAGATTATGAAACCAACTCTACTGATCCAATAGTAAAGAGGAACAGTAATTCTAGCTTTAGCCAATCAAAACTAGACAAGCATTCCATAGAAACGGACAACCAACCGTTGTATTGTACATCGGAATGTAGCGACAATCGAATGTTCACCTTTATGATCATATTAAGTATTTGTATGGGGCTTTTCGAATTCTCGTTACCCGGTTTTATAGACGTAAATGTTATGACAGTAACTTCGAAACATCCGAAAACCAGTTTCGGATTTCAGCGGGTTTTCGGCTCCGCTGGGTATGCATTTGGTAGTGTTCTTGCAGGCTTTGTTGCAGATCGTTTTCAACATCAAACATTGACTACATTTTCAGCACCTATTTTTGTATCTGTACCGTTTTTGGTTGCTGGTTTACCGTTTTATGTTATGCTTGCGTTGATGGCCAAGAAAGTTACCAGCGAGACAAAAGATGATCCAGAAGACTCTGAAGAAGAGGATAAATCAACTGAAAAATGCAAAGCAGTTTCTGGAATGTGTAAAGCAATGGAATCAACACCATCTGTGGACAATAAAGGTTATCAGAAAGAAGACAGTTTTGATACCAAATTTGTAAACGAATTATATATCCAGAAAGAAATATTTGGCCAATCCAAAAAATCTTCCGAAACAAAAGGATATTCAGAACTAAACTTAAAGGACAATGCAGATTTCCCAAATAAAAAACCCTTATCAAAAAGTAAACTAGATAACGAGTTCAATGAATCTTGCAATAGTAGTCATAATAATGGTGCGGACAAAAAAAACGAAAATGATGAAGGTAGTAACAGTACAGATCTTAAAATTTCAAATCTGTCGAGTTCGAATTCAAATAAGGATAGCACTGAAGACGATGAGAGATCCACAAGTAAATTAGCCAAGGATTTACATGAATCTGTGAAAATAACGGACAAAAATGATGAAAATTGTGACAATGCAGATCTTAAACACTCAAATCAGTCGAATAAGAAATATATAAATAACACTGACGATGACAGCTCCACAAGTAATTTGACGGGTATCGAACTCTTGAAATTAACCACCAAAACATGTCTTCAGCCATCCATCTTCGTGCTCTTGCTCACAACTCTAATCAATGGAATCGCACTAAGTTTTATGAACAGTTTTATGTTCCTACACATGAAAGATGCAATGGGATCTCCTGATACAGTCCTCGGTTTCAACATCACTTCAATGATTGCCGGAGAAATCATATTCTTCCTAATTACCAAAACAATAATCAATAAATTTGGAAGTTTCAAATGTTTAGTTGTTTCCTTATTTGGTAATGGTGTTCGATTTATACTAATGGCGTTCTGTAAAAACCCTTGGTTAACATTGCCCATACAACTGCTTCATGGAGTCGGGTATGCCTTGTTTTTCGCTTCAACTATAGAAATAGCTTACGAATTCTCACCACAAGTGATTCGAACGACTATCTTTAGTATAATTGGTAGTCTTTTCTTTTCTGTGGCAAATGTCATTGGGAATCTACTTGGTGGTTGGATTTATGAGACTTACAAAGGACTCATCTTGTTTCTCGTGACTGGAATTTTGTGTAGTGCTTGGAGTATAGTGATTGGGTTTTATTATTTGATGCCAAAGCCGAATAGAAAATGACACTTTTTAGCAACATTTTCTACAGAATAATATTATAAAAAGAATATAAGCCGTTGTTCCTGGTGAAGTAGAATTTTGTGTAGTGCTTTGAGTGCAGTGACGGGATTTACTGATTTAAATTGGTAACAAAGCCAAATAAAAAATGAGACTTTTTTAGCAACATTTTTTACAAAGAAATACTCACTTATTTTATATAAGAACACGAGGCTGAACCTAAGAACAAATTGAGAATAATCCTGAGCCTCAGCTTTCAGAAATTACTTAGAAAGTACTTATTTTAAACCCATTTTAAGTTTTTATATAAAAAAAAAACTGTACTAAAAACATCGTAAGAACATTTAAGCCTAAAAAAAAATTAAGAACAGCCAAACATGAGCCAAAATTTACTGGTTTTTATAAAAAAGTTTCTATTATAAAAAGTATATATGCTATTAAAGTCTATTCACGATAAGTGTGCACTCTTTTTTCATTTACCTGTAACTTTTGAAGGAATTCTTCAATCTTTATAAATTTGGTATCATTGGAAAGATATTAGTGAGTGGATCAATTTGAAATAAAAAAATGTTTAAACAAATTCTACAAATGAAGATGAAAATGAAGAAGAAAAAAATGAAGATCTTGTAGAAAGGTGCTATAACTATCATTTTCACTGAAGTGAATCCTCGATTATCGAACATCATCACTGTGAAAAAATTTCTCAAAAATAATCATTCAGTCAAAAGATATCAAGCAAAGTTATAAGCTGATTGACGTCTAAAAACGCTGTTTTCTGCTGTTTTTTGGGGTCAATCACTTATTAACTTTGTATCATAACTTTATATTGAATAAATATTTTAGTGAAATTTCTTCATAGTGATGATCTCCTAAGATCAAAGAATCTCTCCAGTGAAAATGAAAGTTATAGCACTTCTCTACAAGATCTTCATTTTTTTCTTCTTCATTTTCATCTTCGTTTTTAGATTTTTTTAAAGACTTTTTTATTTCAAATTGTTCCACTCACAAATATCTCTCCAACGATACTCTAGACAAGTCAATAAAGCGAATTCTATCTTAGGAGTCATCCAAAGAAGCTTCAGTGACCTGAGTCCTTCGGCATTTTGCACATTGTATACGACCTTTGTCAGACCGCATCTAGAATATGCACAATCAGTATGGCAACCGAAATTACGCCGCAGCGTTAATCTGATTGAAGGGGTCCAAAGACGGGCAACAAGACTGATTCCGCAGTATCGTAATCTCCACTATGAGGAGCGTTTACAAAGACTCAAGCTTCCATCTCTTGAGTTTAGAAGACTTTTCTGCGATATGGTCCAAATGTATAAGCATATCCATTTTTATGATCCAAAAACAACTCGGGACAAGCTAGTTAAAAGAACTCGTCCAGCCAGATTTCACGATCACGAATTCGTTCCAAACTTTGCTGCTGATGGTCTTCGAGGAGCGCAAACAAAGTCATTCTACTATAGAACAATCCCTACATGGAATGCATTGCCACGATTTGTCGTCGAGTCGACCTCCATTCACTTGTTTAAACAAAACCTTAATGAAGCGTGGAAAAGACACAAACTTAGATATTTAACAAATTAGAATTGTAATCAAACCGGTTCGTAGAGGCCCACCTCGGGCCTGTGAACTTGTATACTGTATAATAATAATAATGATACCAAATTTATAAAGATTGAAGAATTCCTTCAAAAGTTATAGGTAAATGAAAAAAGAGTGCACACTTATCGTGAATAGACTTTAGATAAGAAAACATCTTGTAGCAACTTGTAGCACAATTTGAGATGAAATTTGAGAAGCTAAGATTGACGCTATAGAAATAGGTTAGACTTGCCTCAGCTTCGGAAATGGCGGAAACTGGCTGCAAACAAATAACGTTTGATACCTCTATGTTTCGGTTAGCCTCTAGACCTGGGGAGGACTTTACTTAGGCAAAATAGGTGCTAGACGAGGGTTTTTATTCCCTCTCAAAAAATTGTACATAGTTTGTTCAGAATATTTGTTATATCGTATGTTTTGTTCATTTTAAATTGTACTGGAAAATTTATATAATAAAACATTTACTCTAATTTTTGTACCCATTAAAAATAATCAAATAAATAAATCCTCACTGTAAAATATAATACAATTCTTCCATCCCCACTGAACTTTCATACTTGAAAACCACGGAACAGAAATCCCAACGCAAGTCATGAAAACACATCGAGTTTCAGTTCTTAATGTTTACCCCCACTAACCGTAAAAAACCCTACCATCCCAGCCGGCACACAACGTCAAAACAACGTACATTTGACATTCATAACGTCCAAATAACGTTATTTGAACGTTAAAACAACGTTGTGTGCCAGCTGGGATCGATGATCCTACCATGTCTGTGAGAAAGGGGGAGTCCTTATAAATGTAATGAAAAGTATACAGTTACAATAAGTTTAAATGTACAGCCGACCGGGGGTACTAGGACTAAAAAGGAAAAAAAATAGAAAATAAGAAAGTTTTACGACTCTTATTGGGACTAATTTGACCAAATTTTGATCGGTCAAGGGGCAAAAATGTAAAATTGTCCTATTTTTCCGACCCTTAGTTGAGCTGAAAATTCTTTTTTTCAACTCTTAGGGACTTTCAGGTCCCAAAAAGGCGCCCTTAAGGGTGGCACATACCCGTACCCTTCACTTACTTAAGTACCCCTCACCCTGGAGACTCTAATTCTTGATAAGGCTTGTTTTATTCCATAGCAAGCTACAAATGAAAACATAAGTCAACGAACTATAGATCATCAACATTATCGGTAATTCTTGATACACATACCGTGAGATCGGGTAACTTGCATCAGTGGAGGCTAACATGCATAGCCCACAAATGAAAGACCTGGCTGGTCATTAAAATACAAAGTTAAATCAAAACAAAAATGGTAGAGTAGAGCTGCGAGCGGAGCTGCGTAGTTGAATTTAAATGACAAGACATGTCATTCATTTGAGGGCTACGCATGTTAGCCTCCACTGATGCAAGTTTCCCGATCTCACGGTAACTGGCAGTCCTCTAAAAACCGACAATGCTGTAATTGTCTGATAAGTAAATTATTTTGGATTTATAATCCAATTGTTTTCGATTGAGTGTGAAAGAAAGTGTGAATTTTACGATGGGGAAAAAGTTTCAGAGCATTTTTCTCACAGGAGAAAATTTTCTGAATCATTCCCTCGTAGAAAATTTTGTAAGATCATTAAACTCAGGTTAGCTTCAAAAATCTTTAAGGATGCTTAAAGATCGCCTAAACGATCTTTTTAAGATCTTTTCAAGATCTTTGACGATCTTTGCACAGATCTTGGGAAGAAACGATCTTGCAAAGTTTATTTGAAAGATCTTGGCAAGATATTATCAAGATTTTCTACCAGGATTTTTCTAGTGAAGAAAAAGGATTCCATGGGATATGTGACATAATTACAGGGATGTTTTATTGGTTTAGTGACTGTAGTACAGTAGTAGAGCATCCAGCTGCGGTGCGCAAGGTTGAAGATTCAACTCCCAGTCGGGTCATACCAAAGATTCTCAAAATGGTACTTGTTGTCTCTTTGCTTGATGCTCAATAATCAAAAGAAGGATCAAGGGTAAGTGGAGCAATCCAGGGAGAAAGAGTGGAGCCCTCCCCTACCTTTGGGTAGATAGCTATTGAAAGAGGAGCCGTCGGGTCGCCTCCGAGTCGCAGATTTGCTTACTTTTTTGGTTGAAAGTCACTCTGCGAGAGCAATGTTTTGAACTGAGTCCAAAATTAATTATTGATCAAACAACCTATTATAAATTTATTCAGAGCTATTCAAGAGTCATTCCCAACACGCAATAGGTTTTAATGATGAAAATTTGTGAATGATATATTCAGCATTGCTTGTATATCATTCGAATACTTTCTATCAAACTTTTATTCATGAAATAGCAAGACTTGTCTCTTGTTTAATAGATTTTCTCTTGATTTTTTTTTTCTGAATCCACAGCTCGAATTGTGAATGCAATAAGAACTTCAAGTTTAGCTCAGATTTTACAAAGTTGAAAATTTTAAGTTTGAGATATATTGTCGTAATTTTTGATTGATTTTAAAAACGTTATTTTCAATTTGTTGAAATTTTAAAAACATACTACTGCCAGTTTTACGCTCGGAAAAATATTCTAATGCCATCGGATACGGAGGAATTTTTTACCTGAGAACCGCATTAATCGTCAAACTGGAAGTAGCGTGTTTTTAAGCTTTAATTAACAAATTGAAATAAAACGTATCAACATTTGTTTTCTTACTTGTTGAAAGTTATTTTCAAAATGAAGCTGTTGAGACAAACTACTGCTGCTCTGATGTTGTTGCTTTTGGCAATTGTTTCGGTATCGATGGTAAATGGTTCGATTAATAATGAGACTGATAAATTTATTGGATGTAAGTTTTATACACTCCTGTGTCACAGACCCGCTGGGACCCCAGACCCACTAGGACCCCAGCCCCACGGGAAAATTTGGCAAAAGGTTCGTCCCCCGGCGGGGGGGGGATACCCTAGAATTTACACCCCACTGGGAAACTAAATTTGATTTCACCCCATTCGAAATTCGATGTTTAAAAATTACACTCCAAAACTATTCCCACTGGATTTTTTAATCTTGAAGCAATAGAATTTTTATCCCCGCTGTGTGGAAAATTTTCACCAGGGCTGTGTGACAAGAGTGTTTTTATTAAAGGTTTTATAACTACATAAGTGTTCCCGTTTCATATCAGACACATATTTATTATCAAGATGGTGTCTGCCTATTGTTATGTTATGCTGCATAAGCAAAAAATATTATTTTCCTCTTTTTGACCAATCTTGCTCCACACGTGTTGTGACAGTTTGGTTTAGAGCCTTTTCAGTACTGCGCTCATTTAAACGTGAAAAGGCTACCGTTTATTACGAAAATTGCGCCTTTAACAAATCGAGGGGCAAATCACTAAAATAAATCTCGCATTTTTAGTCAAAGAAATATAACATGTACAAATGTTACAGGAACGGCATCCACGTAGTTACACCCCTGTGTCACAGACCCAAGCCCCATTGGAAAATGTGGCAAAACTTCATGGAATTTTAGCCTCACTGGGAAATTGACTTTGATTTCATCCCCACTCAAAATTAATTCTTAAAAATTGCACTCCCAAACCATCCCCACTGGATTTTTTAATCTTGGAGCAATTTCTATCCCCGTCGGGATTTCAAAACGAATCTTTATCCCTATCAAGGAAAAATTTCCACTGAGGCAGTGAGACAGGGGCGTGAAGTTGCAGTACAAGATTTTATATTATTGTAAAAAGTCCTTATACTCTCATCTTCTAGCAACGAATTTGTATCATGGTCTCCCCCAATACTATTCTGTGGTTCTGGACTCCAAAGCAATGTCCAAACTGTTCGAAGAAATGTTTCAAGATTACGATATGAATGTTTTGCCATCCGTTTCTGGTGAAGCGCTGAATATTTCAACTGGAATGTATATTAATGATATGGTGCCTATAAACCCTATTAACATGGTATGTAGCTTTTACATTTTCACAAAAGCTTTGTTTTTAGTCGAGTTTAGCATTCAAATGTCGCCTTTAAATCCTATTAACCCTGATTTGTAGGCCCCGGCCGGGGAGGGTCAGAATCTACCACCCTTGATTATTTTTTATCTAGAGGAGCTAGAGCAATAAAAATTGGTTTAGATGTTCTCCACCATGACATAAACTTCCAGGAAGAAACAATTTTGATAACTTCATCCAAAAAGTGATGACGTTATCAAAAAATTTCCACCTGTCATTAAAGAGCTCTTGTTTTAACACCTCCCCAAATACTATTCCATGGTTCCAAGGTTACGATATGAATGTGTTGCCATCTGTTTCTGGTGAATCACTAAATATTTCAACTGGAATGTATATTAATGATATGTTCCCTGTAAACCCTATTAGCATCGTATGTGGTAGTTATCAAACAAGTGCGAGTACAATATGAGAAATATTTTACGATTTCCGAGATTTTTCCGTATAAAAAATATACGGAAAATCCGGAACGAGTGAAATATTTCCATTTTGTACGAGCAAATGTCTGATAACTGGTTTATCGGTGACCCAAAAAATGCACTTTTTCTGTTGGAAAAAAGCGCAGGGCACTTTAGCAAAGTGACGTTAGATTGCTGCTACCGCTATGAAACAACATCTTTCCGTCAATTTATATGAAATACAAGATATATTGTGGTCACCGATAAGTGGCTTTTCCTTACACTTTCTCGATTTCCAACCTAAGCTGTTGAAAATTAACTTTAGCATTAATAAAAAAACAACCAATTAAGCTTTGTCAGTAGTTTCATTTACTTAGATATACAACCCGGTGACCAAAACCACCACCATTGGATTTTTGATGTGAGAACAAATAAAAAATTTTTCATCCTCCTTGGGATTTCGATAGAAATTTCGTCCCCATTGTGGAAAGAAGTTCTAATCGGAGCTGTGAGAAAGGGGTGTTTTATTTTCGTGAAAGCTTTGTTTTTAGTCTAGCTTAACATACAATTTTTGCCTTTGAAAATCATTTGTTATAATTGGTTGAAAATAGCAAGCAAATTAGAAATCAGTGCACACTGAAGCAATTGGATTTTAATAGTATAGACGTAAAAAGGTGTATTTTGAAAATTTGCACAGGTTATTTTCTTCTATCTGCTGAAAGTGCTCGATGATATCAAAGTTTGTTCAAATTAAAAGAAAAGAGACTTTGATTTATTAAGGTCTTGTTAGACGATAACATTCGGTAACATTTTTGTGTAACATTTTCTAAAAATAGCAAATGTTGTACAAAATGTTACCGTGTAACATCGATTAACATTCAGAAACATTCAAATGTTAACGAATGTTACGCGCAGATAGCAAATCAAAAAAAAATGATTTGCTCTCATCGGTTAACATTTTGAATCAAAGGATGCCGCCATTTAAAGGGAATTTAAAAGGATACTTCAAGTGCGCACGTGTTTTTTCGCCGATTTTTCTCTCTTTTTCTCTCTTTTTCTCTCTTTTTTAATAAAAAAAATCAAATGTTACACACAAAATGTTTGCGTGTAACATATGTTAACATTTCTTGAGCACATTTTTGAAATCTTCTATTTTTAGAAATGTTAGCAAATGTTACACAAAAATGTTACCGTCTAACAAGACCTTTACTATTTAGAACTTTAAGTTTCAATGTGAATATTTATATTTAATTTCTAGCATTATTCAATGGATATATACTTTCGGCAATATTGGAGAGACCACCGATTGGCTTACGATCATCTTCTCCCCGATTATATTCACAAAAGATTCGAAAATCAGTCATACATAAAATCGTTTGCATTCGAATCGAATTTCGTGAATCGAGTATGGAAACCTGATTTGTTTTTCTCGTTAGTGAAAACTGGTGAAAATGCAAAGATCACCAAACCGAATCAACTAATTCGGTTAAGTGCCAATGGTGACATCTTCTACAGCCAAAGGTATGCATTATGAGATTATGTAATAGTTATCGGACAGTTGCGAGTACAATACAAGAAATATTTTATACGAGTTCCGAGATTCATTCGTACAACACAGGCTCGGATACAGAGGGAGGCTATAACCAATGGAGGAGAGTGCACTTTATTATCGTATTACCTTATATGGAAACTAATTACTCTCCATGAATAAGATAGCCTACCTCCTGTATCCGACCCTGAACATTTTCAGAGCCACTAAGCGAGATCCGGAACTCCGGAAAGAATGAAATATTTCCATATTGTACGAGAAAATGTCTGATATATTGTTTATCGGTGACCCGAAAAATACACTATTTGTGTTGGAAAAAAGCGCAGAGCACTTTTGTAGCAAAGTGACGTTTGATTGCGTCTACCGCTACAATGCATCTTTTCGTTAATCTATGTTTTGCGCGTGTAAAATACAAGATATATTGTACTCTTTTTAACCAATCAGATTGCAGATATTTTTAGGATCGCCGATAAACAAATTTATTTTTTATAAAAACAAACTATATAAGAACATAAGAATTCGATTTCTTCGGTTATAAACTCTTCTTTTACGATGTCTAGTTATATTCAAGAGTCGGGAAACTTCATTAACAGCCAAAGATAATAATTTTGAGAGTATTTGCAAGAACAAACTATATGAGAACATAAGACTTTCAATCACAAAAAAAAAATTATATTAAGAACAAGTTAAGTAGATTTTTAAGCTTTATAGATTTTAAACACCCAATTTCTGAGCACACAATGGTGAATTTTAGGATATTCTTAGGAAATCTTTTAGGCCCAAACAAAAAAGATAAGAAAATCTGGAGGAAGAATGTTTAAACCAGGCTTAAATGTCTTAAATAATTTTACTTCATTTGCATATTAGCTTAAAATGGGAATGAAATTCGAATTTTCATAGCTTTCTTGTTTAATCTAAAGATTACTTTTTCGATCTTTTAGATTAACAATGACAGTATTTTGCGAAATGGACTTGTATGCTTTCCCGTTTGATAAACAAACTTGTCCCTTCTACATCGAATCGTGTAAGTAGAGCCTTACTAATCCAAGGTAGAGAAAAGTTCAATTTATAAATGCTGTAAAATACACCTTTTTGACCGTAGCCTCCACCCTAAAACCGTTCCAGTCTTTTTTGGCACCTATAGACAATAGAAAAATGTATAAAAAAGAATTAAATCGAGTTTAGGGGGATAATTAAATAATTAAGTGGCACGTGCCTGGCTGCACGACTAAGGTCGGAAAATGTGTTTTGTATCAAGTCTTTCACTCATGTGCTTTATGTTTTGTCACTGATATCTCTAAAAATAACGTCAAGAGAATTGTATTCTTTTTCTTTCAGACGCATACAGTGCAAGCCAAATTTCTCTCAATTGGGTGGAAGGCGGGAAGCCAATCATTCCGCCCAAATTTAAAGATATGTTAGAGTTCACTTTCGATGATCACACTTATGACCACGAAGTTGTTGATTATGGGCTCGGCGATAGTAAGTTGTACCTATGAAATCCAGCCTACAGTGTGTCTCAAAAAAAGTGGATTGGGACCCTTGGAGAGACTTTTCTTAAAAGGATTTCTGTCCAAAATTTAGATTTTCGTGAATCTTGGACCCTTACAGAGACTCAATTCACATTTTAATGGATATTTTTAGCCCTTTGAGAGGCTTTCGAAGGTGTGAAAAGGGTCTCTTATGGCTCACACATACCCAGCACTCATAAGGTTCGGTTTCTCGTCAAATTTTCTAAGCACTAAGGTTCAACGGTCGTTTTTAATCCAAGTACCACCTCTTCCGAGAGCGTTAAAAATATATTTTCCTCGGATGAAGAAATTAAATACTAAATTTACTTCAAATGTGGATAAAATCAAAAGTCAAATTCCAAGTGGGGCTGAACTTATAGTACCTCTTTCCCACCGTGGACGAAATTTTGATCAATTTTTCCAGCATCAAATTCTTTAAGGCGCCAACACCGCGTCTGTGACACAGTTGTGTATATATACACGTTTTTTTTTTTATAAGAACAAACTATATAAGAACATAAGGCTTCGAGGCCCAAAAATTTAAGAACATTCTAAGAACATTTTAAGGCTTTGGAGACTTAAAAACATGCATTTTCTTAAGAAATTACATCAAAATGCTCAAAAAATGCTGAAAATAAGAACATCTTAAGAACCAGTAAGAACATTTTTAGGCTTCAAATCCAAAAAAACTAAGAACATCCGAAGGCTTCGAAAATTTTTGACGTTCTTATAAAAAAAAAAACGTGTAGGTATATTTATTTTTCTCTTCCAGTGTTCCATAGATTACATATCAATTTCAAATTCTCAAGAAATATTCAATACTACATTCTTCAAATTTATGTACCCGCTCTTCTTATCGTCATTCTTTCATGGGTTGGTTTTTGGATCGATTACCGCTCAACACCAGCCAGGGTGGCCCTGGGAATCACAACTGTATTGACCATGATTACATTCAGTAAGTGGTTTCTTATCTTTTTTGAATTTATTAGTTGTTACCATAGATTCCCAGACGGCACACAACGTCAAAACAACGTCCATGTGATATTCATAACGTCCAAATAACGTTATTTGAACGTTGAAACAACGTTGTGTGCCAGCTGGGTTTATAAACCCCGAAGGGCTAGATGTCAGGCTTTAAGCCATCGCAGGCAAAAAAGTGAATATCGGAAAAAATATTATTGCTATTGTTTTCGAAAACCTGCGAAGTTTCTGATTGGTCAAGCGCTGAAATTCTATTGTAATGTCACGTGACTTAGGTAGGATTTACTACCTAACCGCGGCACACTTTTTTAGCGAAAGCTCTTACATCTAGCCCTTCAGGATTTATAAATCTATGGTCGTTACTTCTCGACGAACCCAGGACAGATCCTGGGAATTACAACTGTGTTGACCATGATTACATTCAGTAAGTGCTTCCTCAGTCTTTTCAGTATACCTTTTCGACCGTGGTCACGCGATCAGGCACGTGCCACTTTGTTATTTAATCATCCCCCTAAACTCGATCCAATCCCTTTTTTTACACCTTATTTTCTAATGTCTATATCTGCGAAAAAAAGACTGAGATGGTTTCAGAGTGGTAAAACGGACAAAAAAAAGCCAACGCGGCAATTGGCGGCTACGTTCGAAAAGATATATTGATGATCTTATCGCCAACATTGGAGATTGATCTGATCTATTTTTTATTTGAAAATGTTTTTCTTTCAGGCAAATCTGTTAGGAACTTGCTACCATTTGTGAATTATTCCAAACTGATTGATTGGTATTTGCTGGTCTGTTTCTTCTACGTTTTCATGGGGTTAGTTGAGTATGCTGCTGTAGGAGTAATTGATCAAAAGTGGAAAAGAAAACTTGAGGTAAGATATAACCTACAGTACAGCACCTGACCCCGAGAATGTAGTAAACCCCGAGAATGTAGGTTCCTCATTTTTAAGCATTGTAGCCTTAACGATAGTTCAACTTCATGAAAAGTTGTTTCAAGGCATACTTATTTCTAGACATGAAATTTTAACTTCAATTAATTTTTTCCAACGAAAATCTGAATCGGATTTGATTGGATACTACTCTCGGGTAGCTAATAGCCGTCCCCCCCCCCCGCTTATCAATTTTTCGAAAATTTTCTACCCAGCACATTCTTATTCCAACCCCCCCCCCCCGCTATTAATTTTTGGGAAAATGTTGTTGAAAGTTCCCTTTTTTGTCTTAATTCTGCTGTATTAGCCTCCTTTTCAAACATTTTCCACCCAGGACATTTTATTCCAAACCCCCCCCCCCCCGCTTATTAATTTTGAAATTTTTTTCCAACCCCCCCTGCTTATTCCAACCCCCCCCCCCCCCGGCTACTAGGTACCCGAGAGTACCCGAATTGAGACATTTTTTAAATAAATCCTCTCTAAATCGAAATCTATTGGAATTAAGTTATGATAATAAGGTATTTTCTTATTCCTAATGAACTAAGGAAATGGGGAAAATAGTCCATTTCAATATTTATTGTTCTAAGTAACACGGCGCAAGATTTTGGTTCGATTTTTCCCATATGACGTCACACAGCTTTTCAAAATGGTAGCCGTCACAACTTAATTTTCCCTCCTGAGCATGGGAAAACATACTATATATTTTCTTACTTTTTCTCTTTACTATTCTACATTTTTTCAAGAAATTGTGTTCACATTTGACAATTTCGGACTCATACATTTTATACCTATAAATTTGTTGATTCTTTTTAAAGGCAATAAAGTTGATAAGGCAAAATAAGTCAATTTTCTGAAAATTAATATCAATCTTGGTATTTAAAAGACAGTAGTCATAAGCTCAAGCAATGAAATAACAATAGAAAATGATGTAATGTTATCCAAAAACAGGATTGAGTTTATGGTTTTGAGTGAAACCATGTGTTTTCTTCGAAAATTAGAATTTTTGTGTGAATATACAAGGTCACTTTGGATTTGTCACTTGACTGGGAGTTCTAGATATCAGTATTTCGGTTGATTTTAAATTCAAACTTAAGTTTGAAGTATCGGTAAGGCTTTTGCCAAATTGTTTTTCGTAAAGTGGCCTAGAACCTTATTTTTGAATAGGGTTTTTGTTGTCATCTTCGCAGCATTGACTTTTTGAAAAATTTCGGCCATCTTTGTTGTTGTTTATAATTTTTCAGCGTTTCTTGCACATGTGTCCATGCGAACCATTATGGATTTCTTCCAGATTTGTAATGGTGGAATTTTTTTATTTGTTTATTATTTATTGCTTTTAATATTTCTGCTGTGAGTTATCCAGCTTCATTTTTTTCACTTACTAATCTAAAGTAGAGAGAGAAAAAAGAACATGATGATATGAATGGATATCTTTTTTATGAATATAATTGACATATAATCATGGATCAGCAGTACCAGATAAATGAAGATGTCAGAAATGTTATGGAACATTTATTACTATCAGTTGAGGATTTCCGAAAACAAAACACTGAATATGTTAATATTACCAACACGGCGACAGCTGATAATAACACCACAGCGGAAACACGGTATGGTTTTCTTCTAGAGAGATTATATACTTATAGAAGATTTCCTCAATAGAATAAAATGACATGACCAGACCCAATCAATCGAACTAAGAGATCTTCGACAAAAACTTTCAATTTTTTTTATCGGCGCATTGGGCCGTTAAGGGGGTGAGGGCATCCAACTACATGCCGATAAAAAACAAGTATTCCAGACCCTCCCACTCGATAATACAATCGATAACATTTTTCAATCGATGATCAATCGATGGATTCCAGGGGATCGAAGCGATCAAAGCAATCAAAGCAATCGAAATCAATCAAAGTCGATCGAAGAATGACGAATCATTAAAGTATCTTATAAAAACTCCATCTCATCTGAGTGATTGATCAATCCATCGAAGTCAATCGAAGTGATTGTCCAATCGATCGAAGTCGATCAAACTTTAAAAAAAATGTAAATCTTGGATTGACTTCGATCGACTACGATTGACTTCGATCGACTTCGATTGTCTGACTGACTCACCTTCAAAGCGCAAATCCCAAGTTGATAACACTATTCTTTGAATCATTATTCGCTATAAGCCTTTGTTTACTCACATGCATTGAGTTCTCTCATTGTAGTTTTTTCATGCACCCTGATTGGAATTTAAAGTCAAAATTTAGCGACGCGTTGGACTTCCTATAAAGTTAGGACGTGCGCGTGCGCATGCTCATTTTAATGGATTTAGTTCGGCAAATTAAAGATGGCGAAAAAGGCTTGTTGATTACCAATTTATCGTGATTGGGATTGGGTATAAAATGTTAAAGTGAAAAAAATAAGGCTTATCAAAGCCGATCGAAGTCACTCATAAAGTGAAAAGAAATGTAAATCTTCGATCGACTTCGATCACTTTGATGGACTTCGATTGATTCGACCGATCACTTCGATCGACTTTGAGCTCATAATCGATAGGTAACCGGAGCCTTCTCAAAAATTCTGATTATCGATTGGTCATCGATTGTTTAAACTATCGATTGTTTATCGAATGTTGATTAGTAATTTGTTATCGATTGGTGATCAATTGATCATCGACTAGTTTTTGTCATCGGATGGCTTTCAAATTCCGTCCGTGGTTATCGTTTGAGTGGCGGCAACCTATCAATCGATCTTCAAAAGGCCAATCGATCAATAATTAATCGATTTAATCTTTTTTCTACCTGAACTTATTCAATTTTTCTGTCAATGACGTCATCAAAATGGCGGATTTTTCAGGGATTTTCCCATTTTTTTCGAGTTTGGTGCATTATGGGACATCTGACAGGACACATTCATGACGGCTAAATTAAGCTTCTCCAAAAAAGCCCAAATACAGGTATGTTTATGAGGTGGAAGTACATGCAGTTTTGAAAAAACCGAAAATGAGCCCCTTACGACCGTTGAGCTGGCAGTTCTGGGCTAATAATGTACTTTCCACAAGTGCAACCTATCCATCCCCTTTCGCTAATGTACACAAAGGCAACCTTACTCATGTAGGCGGTTCAATCGGAAATGACAACAGTACATGGAAAGCTCCTGACATGGCTACCAGAAAGAAAGAGTTGAAAAAGCTGAATGAATTTCGAAAAACTCTGCTAAAAGATATCACACCGCAAAAGAAACACAAGGAGGAATTGGCATTTATGGCAGAGACTGGCACCAGGCAACTAGGGGAACCAAGAATTGGAGATTTTGCTGATCGTCAGAGGCCAGAGCCGCTCCTTGTGGAAATCAATAGCTGGCAGCATTTATTAAATGTGTTATATCTGGAATCCGTACGAGATAAATACCACCTTTTTGATCAAATTCTCCGACTACCAAAGTCAAAAGGTGGCTGTGGTCTCAAGTTTGTGGCAGATAAGATTAAAGAACACTATGAAACTGTCTCAGCACGTATGAAGCTGCTGACCATCCGCCTGATTGGTGCACAAGCTATTTTGCTGGCACAATTTGGTTTTCGGTTAATTGATTGTTTAACAACAGAGGATGAATCGAACGGAATGATTATCAACCGATTAGCAAAACTGTGTGAAACATTACGCAACATTGGGTCAATGATGAATTCGGTTTCGACCAGTCCAGCATACATCTCCAAACTCACAGATCTATGTTCCCTTTATTTCAACCTCTATGCACTGTTTTTCCCGTATCATTTTACAGGACATTGTTTACTCACTAATTCGCTTTGTTATCGCAATTATTCACTTTTCGTCGTTTTTGTGAATACTTCCAACACTCTCACTTATTATTATTCCTTGGTCACACCGCCATCTGGGATTTACGTCATCGTGGTCAACCGCCGATTCGCTCTTCAAAGATTTCCCAGCTTCAAAAACGCTACATCGCCGTACCCGCCTTAAATTACAATGTCGAACCATGAGGACGCCGCCCCGACCCCCGCCGGCACCGACGCAACTATCGCCGCTTTAGCCATGGTGCTAGAAATGAAAAAGCAGCAGAAAGTCATGCAGGAACAATGGACCCAATTCATGTCCCAAGTCCTCCCTACCGTAGCTCTCAGCAACCAAGCACCTGCACTTCCATCTACCAACGAAAGAAATCGATGTTCGAAATCGGACCGGCCGACGATTTCTGCGGATTGCATTGACAATAAATGGATAATCTTCACGGATGCGTGGAGACGATACAAACAAATGACCCACCTTCAAAACATACAGGATATCCGGAATGAGCTACGCTCCACCTGCGATTCCAACGTGAATGAAATGCTTTACAACTTTGTTGGGGCCGGACGCCCTCGATAGAGCCACCGAAGCAGAACTCGAGGCAGAACTGCTATCATACATCAAATCAGTTGCAGTAAAAACTATTCACCCTGAAGTTTACCGACAACATTCATCTCCATGCGACGAAATGACATCGCAACGATCACTCACTTCATCTCCCGTTTAAAATCTCAAGCGATGCTCTGCAACTTTTCACGTAAATGTGACTGCGATGACCAAAACTGTGAAATATCGTATTCCGAAAACATGATTATGTTGCAAGTCATAGCAGGATTCTTGAGCTCCTCCCATCGCACAAAGATCTTAAGTGAAATGACTTCCATAGAGACTCTTACCCAAATGACAGACCACCTCCTCACACTCGAAGCAACCGCCCAAGCCACAGCCATCATTGCCCGCCCAATAAGATGTAAGTGGCGTCAAATCCGACTACCAACGCAACAAACGTAGTGACTTAAGATAGAAGTCACAAGGCAACAATCGCCCAAACAATCAGGAAGGAGATCGAAAATGCAGAGGATGTGGATACAACCGTCATCCAAATGGAAGAGAGCAATGCCCAGCACAAGGCAAAAAATGTATTAACTGTGGAAAACTTAACCATTTCGCGAGTGTTTGTATGAGCAGTAAGACGAACGCCATTCAAGACGCCCCAGAAACATCCGACCCAGCCGAAACATCCTTCCTTGGTAGCATCACCGAGTCCTTCTGACTAGATGGTGTACCTCACGGACAATGGGAAAATAATAAATTCATCGAACAAAAATCATCCCACAGCCAACAGTAAATATCTCTATTTCACTCAACTCATCTGCACATCTGAAACTTTGTAAATCGTTTCCTCTGAATGAACTTCAACCTACCAAAGTTAGCGCATTCGTGGCGTACAGCAGGAATAGAACTGCTTTCACAATTAAATTGTAGTAAAAACGCTTTGATAAAAACTCGACATCGTCTCCGCGCTGTGAATAATAACGACATCAGTATTAAAGGCGCAATCATTGCTGACATCACCGTCAGCACATCGACCACCACAGAAATTGTTTACTTATGTGACAAAGTTAAAGGATTTTTTATATCAAAAACAGCACTGAAAAACTTGAACATCGTACACTCTACTTTCCCGGAGCAGATTGTAACCAGCCAATTGAATGCAACAGTTTCACCAGACGACTCTGTTGCCGAGTGCGGATGCCCACGTCGTTCACCGTGTCCACCCATACCTGACACGATTCCGTTCCCAGTGACACCAGAGTATACAGAACAATTAGAGGTTTGGGTAAAAACGTACTTTTCGAGTAGTGCATTTAACACTTGCAAACATGAAAGTGATGACAGGCGAACCGCTAAAAATCAAATTTCGTGAGGACAAAAATCCCGTCTCCGTTCATAAACCGATACCAGTACCACATCACTGGAAAGAATCCGTCAAAGGCCAACTCGATCAAGATGTAAACTTGGGGATAGTCGAACC
This sequence comes from Clytia hemisphaerica, assembly GCF_902728285.1. NCBI lineage: Eukaryota > Metazoa > Cnidaria > Hydrozoa > Leptothecata > Clytiidae > Clytia > Clytia hemisphaerica. Next base: position 1,363,701 of record NW_027103394.1, read on the forward strand.
AGTCCCCACTGGGACACCTACACACTGGTGTTCTCGGATGATTACCGCTCCCAAGAAAGACGACACACCCCACCGAACAGTAGATTTGCAAAATCTAAACGCATCTACCAAACGAGAAACTCATTACAGTCAATCATCCTTCAACATGGTAAGTGTAGTTCCACCGCAAACTAAAAAGACAACCCTCGACGCCTGGAACGGATACCACAGCGTTCCATTAGCCAACGACGCAAAGGAAGCAAGGGGATGCCCTAACCTAATTATCGCCGTTGACCACGAGTCTCTGGTACCAATATTTAACAAAAGAGAATTGTTCGAGCTAAAATACCCAAGACTGTTAGACATCAGAGAAAAGACTCTAATGTATAACTTCCAAGTAATCCACATCCCGGGCAAGAAAAACGTAGGTGCAAACTTCATGTCCCGGATACCGCTTTCACCATCGCCAAACACCTCTGATAAGATCGAGGCTGCTATCTCGGCTTCTATTCACCTCCGTTTAAACCGAAGCAACTCGTGTTTCCTTGAGGACATCTCACGCAAAGCCTCTGAAGACCCCGAGTACATAGATCTCCACCGTACAATTTTCGAGGGATTCCCAACCAACAAGGAAACTTTACCACAACACATCTTACCTTACTGGAAATTGAAAAATGACTTATATTGTGTAGACAATCTAATTATGCTTGACGATCGCGTCCTGATACCCTTCGACGTACCCTACTAGAAGAGTTACACCAAGGCGTCAGCACAATGAGAGAAAACGCAAAGAGACGATTCTTTTGGCCACAAATGAGCTCACACATACAAAATCACAGGAATCAATGCACCCGATGCAACCAAATCGCACCCTCAAATCGCAAAGATACACCGGAAGTCCCTGATCCGCCGATTTACCCATTCCAACAGGCTGTTGCTGATCTCTTTCACATGGCAGGACGCCTGTATATCGTTTTACACAGAACGCTTCTCTGGTTGGCCAGAGGTCGCCTCAACCAAACCTGATGCTACAGCTACCACGGTTATTAACATTCTCCGAAGATATTTCACAAATTTTGGCGTCCCCGAAGAACTGTCATCAGACGGGGGTCCGCCATTCACATCTCACGAGTTCGAAAACTTTTTAAGATCTTGGAACGTTTTACATCGAATATCATCTGTCGGCTACCCCCAAAGCAACGGACGAGCAGAAGCCGCAGTTAAGACTGTCAAACGAATATTAACGACCAATATTAGTCAATCTGGGTCACTGGACACCGATAATGTCGCCAAAGCCCTTCTCCTGTACCGAAACACTCCATCGCGAGACATGGGATTCGCACCTTCTGAGCTCCTATTTGGACGCAACATCAGAGACCATCTTCCAGCACCAAGACGTTTCCGGAAAGAATGGATTGACCTAGCTGATATTCGCGAGAACACTTTTACGAGAAGGCACCAACAAGCTTGCACGAAATTACAACGACAACTCCCTGATTTGAAAGTTTCGTGAGGACAAAAATCCCGTCTCCGTTCATAAACCGATACCAGTACCACATCACTGGAAAGAATCCGTCAAAGGCCAACTCGATCAAGATGTAAACTTGGGGATAGTCGAACCAGTCCCCACTGGGACACCTACACACTGGTGTTCTCGGATGATTACCGACTCTATTTTTTGTGATCTTCCTGTAAACTTCCTGTGATCTTCCTGTAAACTTTGGACTCATTTTAAATGCTCAGGGTTATCTCCAGACGATGTCAATCGAACGGAATTGAATGAAAATTCTAATCAAATCAATCGAATGCAATCGAATGATTGCAATTCGATTGCCAAACGCAATTGAATATCAATCGAACATAAAATTCTGGGTAAAATTCGATTGATTCGATTGATATTCGATTACGTTGGATATTAATATTCGATTACGTTCGATTGATATTCGATTGATGTTCGATTACGTTCGACTGCGTTCGATTACGTTCGACTGCGTTCGAAGTAAACATGTGGGCCTGCATGATCTGCATTTTCTAGAATCCAGGTTAAAACATCTCTACTGTAATAACGAAACATCTTGAAATCTTTGTTGTTGAACAAACTAGATATAACATCTAGTTTGCTACCCCTTACTATCTTGCAGAGAAAAGCCCGTTCGTCGCGTTGATTTGTCTTTGATACTTAACCTCCTTATTTTCAAACCTCTAATTCTAAGACCTTTAATTTTTGCGCGCCTTTGATTTTATCATTTTATCAAAGTAGTGTCATTCTTTCAAATTTTAAAATAAAAAAAGACGAAAGTTAAATTCAGCAAAAACACTTAAAGTGTTTGAAATGGTTTGACTAAACAAAACGACAGGAGAAAGCAAAAAAAAGAGATAGAAAGGATAGAAATTAATGTTATTTCATTTGACTTTCTTGTGTCCAAAAGTTTGGTTCTTCTTAATACTATTCCTTATAGTGTTACATAGAAGCCCCTCTGTCCGTCACATTTTGTCTGGTAATAGAGGATTTTTTCCCGTCGCAATTCAATTTCTTAGTTTTTCAAGACAAGTATGGTGACGAAGAGAGGCGCGTTGATCGAGTCCGCCGCCGCGACCCTTGTCCCGCAAAATCTAGTAGGACACTCGATAAGCTGTTTGAATTGAGTGTTCTCGTTTACATTTCACTGTCGTTCCCCTTGACGTATAGTGACATCGCAACAGCCAAAGCTATAATTAGCGAACGCCATCGGGAAATCGACTTGGTTTACAATACTTAATTTGAGCAATCCGCCTTGAATGTCACTGACTGAACGGAAGAAACAAGGAAAATATCTGTTAACTGATCACATCTGCCGAATTTTATTAGCGAGGTTAAGTTAATAAGCAATATTAATAGGGAGAATGGCAGTGATATGAAAATCGCGAACCGGCCAAACCGCCATCGTAGATTTTGCGGGCAACGTGACAGACAGCCGTCTTTTCTTCGATTCATATCATCTCGTTTTTTAACGCTTCAAATAATGAACGAGAATCAACGTTAATCAACAGAACCAATTAGTCGAACCAGTCGAATGCATAAGCCAATCGAACGCATAAGCCAATCGAACATAGTCGAATCAATCGAATCAATCGAATACATTAGTCGATCGAACGCAATCGAATCAATCGAATCAATTGAATACATTAGTCGATCGAACTCAATCGAATCAATCGAATCAATTGAATCCAGGCACTAATCGAACGCAATCCAATCAATCGAGAAAATCGCGGTAATATTCGATTGGCATTCGATTTTGTCGGCAATCGAATTTCAATCATTCGATTGCGTTCAATTGATTCGGCGTTCGATTCGTTCGATTGACATCGTCTGGTTATCTCTTGCTGAATTCCATTTTTTATCAAACAGTGCCAAAGATTGGTACTGTCCTAAATGCCTCCTTGGCTCACTTCCTTTCAAACCTGAAATTCAACCTTCCTCTTCTGGTGCTAAATTTCTAAAAATTTCCCTAAATTTCTCGAAATTGCTCGCAATCTTAGTTTTATCTCTGATCATTGCTCAAATAATTGTCTTAACCTTGACAATGTGATGACTGCCGACTGTAAGTATTACAAAACCTGATTTTCAAAAACTTGTTCGTGAAAACGGACCCTTTTCCTTTTCTTCTTTTCACCTGAATATTGCTTCCTTAGCTCTACATTTTGATGACTTAACTACTCTTCTTTCTCAACTTAACTTCAATTTTGACGTAATGGCTATTACCGAGACCCGTCTTTTGAAAGGCAAAAAACCTTTGTTTAACTTCAATCTTGAGAACTTTCGTGTACCAATTCATACTCCTACGGAGGCTTCTGTTGGTGGCACTATGTTATACATCTCAAAAAATCTAGACTATGAACCTCGCAAAGATCTTGATTCTATACTCTATTATCCAACTCTTCTTGAATCCACTTTTGCAGAAATATCTTGTCCGAATTCCACTAACACCATCGTTGGATCAATCTATAAACACCCACTTCTGTCTCTTGATGAATTCAACAAACTCATAGAATCATTTTAAAATAAAATTAACAAAGAAAATAAACAAATTATTCTTCTTGGTTATTTCAACATTAATCTTTTCAATGCTCCTTCCGATTCTAACATATTATCTTACCTGAACAACTTTGGATCACACTTTCTTATACCTAATATTTTCCTTCCTACTTGTATTACTGACCACTCTATGACACTTATCGATAATATCTTTTCCTCAATTTCTGAATTAAACACATTTTTTCAGGTAATCTGCTTTATTCTATCTCTGATCATCTTCCCCAATTTCACCTTATCTGTGGTTCTTCTAACAAACCAAAGCCTGATAAATCTTCTAGGAAAGATTGGAAAATTTTTGACCAAAATAATTTTATTCTAGACTTTCTTGGCACTGATTGGGCAAACAAATTTTATCACATAACAGATGTTGATCAAGCTTTCAAAAGATTCTATGATCTAATTCAAAACCTAATTGATCAACATGTTCCAACTGTAATTGTGACAAAACACCAACAAAAAACCAGAGCTAAACCATGGATCACCCCTGGGATTATCGAATAAATTTCTCAACGTCAATAGTACTCAAGAAAATATATCAAAACCAAAGACCCAATTATGAAAACTTTTTACTATCAACGATACAAAACTTACAAAAACCTCATTATTACTCTTACACGTAATAGCAAAAATAATCATTATTCCAGGTTTTTCTCTGTCCATGCTACTAATATTTTGAAAGTCTGGGAAGGTATCAGAGAGATCATTGGCTCAAATTCTAAATCATCCCCCTTTCTATTTGTGTTAATGGTCATCTTACCTCAGATCCAAAAGTTGTTGCCAATGGCTTCAATGACTTTTTTACATCCATTGCAGAGACTGTTCGCTCCAAAATTGGTCCAACCAACCATCACTTTTCCCATTATCTTAAGAACCGCATCAGAAATTCTATTTTTCTTGACTGTGTCAACCCAGCTGAAGTTTTATTAATTATTAATTCCCTTCCCCTAAATAAATCATCTGGTCCCAATAGCATCCCCCAAAAAATCCTTTGCCTTTTAAAATTTGACCTTTCTGGACCGCTACCTATCTTTTCTTTTTAACCTTTCTTTTGAATGTGGTTCTTTCCCCACAATGCTTAACTTTGCAAAGTAATTCCTGTATTCAAAAACAAAGACTCCCCTCTTGAGATCTCTAATTACCGCCCAATTTCTTTACTTTGCAACATCGAAAAAATTCTTGAAAAACTTATGTACTCCTATTCCTCCCCGGTCACGCCAGTTTCGTAACCGGCGTTTAAAATCGGGCGTGTTTTGAAATTCGAAAACCATAATGGCAGCCGCCCACGTTTCCGAGGCTATAGCTGAGCAATGGAAATGTTAATGTTTTTAAATCACCCGAAGAAACGTGAAGGCTTCTTTTCAACATACCTACAGAATGAAGGTGCTTATTTCGGTTTATTATTTTTTTTTCTACTAAATTCAGTGATTATCAACATCTTGGAACATTGCGCTCCATGAATCCGGCTTTTCAATATGAATCAATATAAATGGGGTTACGCGCGATGCTCTGTTTGCCAGGGAATGATATTTCAGCTTTAAAATAGGGAATTGCAAATAATCAATCAATTCAATTCTTTATCTTTATGATAGTACGAACATTAAATATAAATACAAGTCTGGGAATAAAAATATCCTATAATATGAGGATTTCTAAGTCATTCACAGTTAAGTCTTAAAAACCTAGTACAAGACTAGTACAAAAAACAACAACAAAATAAAATTAAATACTATGGGTAAAGTCAGCAAAATACCAAGTATTTACAGTAGTGTGTAATAAAAGAGAAAACACTGTTAATGAAAGAAAATTTTTTGAATATTAATCTTTAATTAAAGGATTACCAAAAATGAAAACGTGAAAACTATGTAAGCGATAAATGTAGAGAAAATAAAGAACAAACCCTATACATTAAAAACTCTTAAAATTTAATCCAATTTTCCAAGCTCTTTTTTCATGAAAGATGAAAAAGCTGAAAATAAAAGACCTGCAGATTTGTAGTATTTTCCTTGATTCCAAAATTGTGGTGCATAAAACATAAGCGGATGAAAAGATTGATCATAATGGATGGTAGCAACATTATTCTTAGAATTTTTTATTTATTAAACTGTCTGATTTAAATCTTTGAAATAGATTAACTAAAGCTGAAGGGATGTTATCATTTAAATACTGATGGACAAGTTTACATGATTCCAATTTAAAGAGTTTATCAGCAGTTAGAGGGTTGAATTTATTGTTATCAATGGATGGACATACATGATCAATATATTCAATGCATTTAGAAATGGTTTCATTAATGATATTTAAACCATTAGATATTTGGACGAAAATGTTTGACCTACCTTTTGGGGTTAGTTGACCTACAATTTGGGGGCCTTCATAACCCGACATGAAAAGTCTGTCAAATTATATAAAACTTGTTTCTTGTACTTTCATTACATGAAAGTACTACCTCAGAGATGATTAATGTTGACATTTTAACCTTTTACGACGTGTCCCAGACCCGCTGGGACCCAAGCCCAATCAGAAGATTTGCCTAAGTTTGGAACAATAGAATTTCTATCCCAGTTGGGACTTCAGTAGAAATTTTTGTCCCCGCTGTGGAAAAAAGTTCCATTGGGGCTGTAAGGGGAGGGTTGTTGTTACATTATTCACATATTTTAACACAAAATTTTTCACCTACAAAATAAAAACAATTTTCATGTCTCTTCTTTTCGTCCTTTCTTTTACTTTTCCTCATTTGTAGCACGATAAAATTAATATCTTTGTTAAACTTTTGTCAGGGTATATTTATAATTCATAAATTTCACTTAGAGAACAGTAATTTCCGACGAATACTAAAATTCCGCTCTCAACAACCAAATCTTTTCGCCTACATTCTGGGGGGTTAAAAAGCTAAAAAATTCAATTTTCAGAATAACAAAGTGCTCTTTTAGAATATTGTTATGGCACAAAATATTTCTAAAATTTGTTGTTATAATTAATCCAATTGAAAAATATCAACATTTTACTATTACTACATTTAAAGCCATAAAACCAAACCTACATTCTGGGGGGCTATAACGAAAATGGGAGTCAACTTCAAGGAGCAAAACAATTAGTCTATCAATCAAAAGTAATGAAACCAACCCCTGGGAAAGGATTTTGGGAGTTCGTTGAAAACATTCAATGTTTTCTAAAATGCAAATCTACATCTTTCAGGTCTGATTTAAAATTCACCAACATTCTGCTGTACGCTGATAGAGTAAGTGTGGCCGTGGGAATAATTCAGGAGACGGGATAAATTTGAAAACGAGTTTCGTTCAAAACCCCGAAACCAAACTCTTCCAAACTCTACCGCCACTATTTTTTCCGTAATCCACCCTGACACCCTGACTCCATAGTAAAAGAAAGCCGCGGCTGGAATGATAACATCTGAATGTCTGTTGTTCTATCTATGTCGTATTTGATGACTATTTCTTGATCAAGAATACAGTAAGATGGCATCTTTAATGGTAAATTGTATAGGTTTGTCGTTAATACTTACTTCTCAGTGCGTTTTAGACATTAATGATATGCCTTTGATAATACATTTGAATTATAAAATCATTGTAAAGGAAAAATCAACACTAAGAAATTTAAAAAAGCACAAAATGGCAGGGCTGAAAAAACTCAAAAATTAATAAAGTATTTCAGTGAAATCTTCTTAGAAATCAATGAAAAAGTACATCAAGATAATACTGTGAAAATTTCAAGCCAGCACCTTTAAAATTTATCATTTAAACTGACAGGAAAGTTGTCATCTTGAATATAGTTCTTATAATTTCAACTTTGTCGAAAAACTATTGTTTCCACAAAATACCCCTAAAATATGTCCAAAATTAGTTCAAGTGTTCTATTGGGTACATATTCAAAGATATCTAGCAACAAAAAAAAATTTTTGTGAAGGAAATTAAGAGAAAATTTTCAAAAACTATTTACCAATAATAAACTGAGCATCTTGATGTTCTTATAAAGCTCGGAGACAGAGATGGAACAGCAATTAACTGAAAAGACAATGCGGTACATATTCCAGCCGCGGCTTTCTTATACTATGCTGACTCGTACATATTTTCCCGCGTTTACTGACCCTCTAAACGGACAATAGCATTATCTACGAATGTTCATTCTAATCTTTTCAGGGTCTGACGAACAGTATTTTCGGCACAACCAGCAATCAGACGAATGGAAATAACAGCCAGGTTGCAACTCCAAACACGTTTGAATTCACACAATTCCACAGGTCAATTTCAGAGAATAGTTTCTTAAGTATCAAAAAGGAGGACGTGGGTTTGGCGCCAGGGAATGGACTCGCAGGGCCAGTAAATGGTGGTGTCGCTGATACGAGTCTACAGCAACCAATTGATGATAGCTTTGGTGTTGGATATTTGAGCAGATCGCCACGTGGAGGTGGTGAGCACGGTGAAGTCTTGTCAAGTAAGTTTTAATGGGTTTTTCTAGAAATAGTCCGTGCCCCTCTGCTGCCTCAACAGTGGGGGTAAATTCTTTTTCTTGAAAAGCCCAATCTAGCTGACACGTTTTTCAAATGTCTATAACGTCAATATTACGTCAGATGAACGTTGAAACAGCGTCGTTGAAACCAAGTTGTGTGCCGGCTGGCAAGATACTATAGTAAAGTCTACTTCTGAAAGAATTGTGCTTTCTGATGGCGATCTTTAGAGTAATGTATTTGTTTTGTTTTATGTATTCGGGATAAATCGAGGGGGACGGTATAAAGCAGTTGACATGTCTCCAAAATCATCACCACCTTGCTCGACGACTGTAAAAACACCAAAATACCGTCGTCTATTTAGATGAGCAAAAAGGCGATATAAGAGCCGTACATCGACTATCTACTTTGTTTTGTATCGATTTCACTTACCGTCGCCCTCGATATCCTCCCATACATAAACTCGGTAATGTATTTGTTTCATGCACTTTTAAATCAAAGTGACCAGAGGCTCGTACCCCAGCTGGCACACAACGTTGTTTTAACGTTCATCTAACGTTATATGGACGTTGTGAACGTTATATAAACGTTGAAACAACGTTGTGTGCCAGCTGGTACATGTGACTCGGATTTGAAAGGTAGATATTAAATGTCTACTTCATAATTGAAAACTAATTTCTTTAAACAAAACTTAATCCGAATAAGCTCTTCTTCTTGATTTCGATATTCAAAATACAAAAAAGATGGTGACATTTCTGGATATTTCGACTTCTTTATCAAGTCATTGTGTCAACAGTAAAATGTTACTGCAAAATCAGAGTAGTCTTGTAAATTCATGATATGCACCATTGCAATGTCTTCCGTTCCACCCAATAGCTGATTGGTTGAAAGTGACGTATTGACTGCTTTTACGTCACTTCCAACCAATGAGCTATTGGTTCCATGACGTAATGTCAGAAGACATTGCAGTGGTGCATACCATGAATAAATCATCTGAAAAGAGCCTAGTATGCCTCCTACCAGCGTGCCTTTTTTTGAAATTTTGAAAAAAGTTTTACGTCAAGGTTTCTAAATGATACCGAGTTTATGTATGTGTGTTTCTCTGCGACGGAGACGGTATGGTTATGATTTGTCTACATCCTGACTGACTGAGGATGACGGCAAATCAACACTTTTACCGCTTATATTTTAATAGAAGGAAGCAATGACGTCACACCTACAATTTTTGAAGAAACAGGCAATCATGCAGAAAATGGGCGAGGAATACGAAACGAAGCATTCGATGTAAATTCAAGTCCATCACCATCGATTCCCTCGAATGAATCGTTTAATGGTGGCTTTAAACTCGATTTTGGAGCATCAATCAATTCGACAAATACGTTAACTGACCGCCGTAAAAAAAATCGTTTAAATAAGTTCAAATCGACTCGCCAGCAGATGAGTGCTAGATTGCTTGAAAGGCAGAAGAAGGATTTGGAAGTCCATATTATAGATAAGATATCCAGATATGTATACCCGATATCATTTCTGATTTATAATGTCATTTATTTTACATATGCTTTTGCTGAATGGAGTGGGTAGGAACGGCGTCTATCTATCCACAAACCCGTGTGTCGTCCCTCCCAGGAGTTGTCAGTGCGGTCACCCGGGGGGGGGGGGAGAGTCAGGCAAATTAACCGACGGGTACGTGTCTATGTGCGGCGGTTAAGGGTATGTTTTTCAAAATATCAGAAATGCACTGTAAGGGTGGACTTTTGATAAATGCACTGTAAGGGTGGAAATTTCAGCAAATCTGGGAAAAATTGCAAATTTTTGCTCGAAAATGTTGATTTTTTTTGCTCTAAAAGAGTTTAAAATTTGAAAAAATGCACTGTAAGGGTATGAATTTCACCGATTTTTTTCTGCACTGTAAGGGTGCGATTGATACCGTCAGTTGGTAAACCCACTGCCCCCCACCGGGTGCGGTCAGAACAGTAGACAGCAAACCAAAGGGTTCAAACCACTATGTGTTGGGTTTTGCATAATCACTTGTATAAGCAGCCCGTAAGCAGAAAAGTAGTGCTGGAATGCTTAAAGAACCGAAGCTTTGAGTGTTATATCTATCCGCAAAAATCAATTCAAATATTTAGTTTCAAACAACTAATGTTTCAAACTACAGTTGACGCTCTCTAATTCGACGTTCTACTATTCAGCCTATCGAATAGTTCTTATTCGATGAAATTTAAAGTCCCCGTCAACAAGAAACTCGCATAAACGACGCTCCCTTATTCGATAAGCTCCCTTATTCGATGAAAATCCAATTCCCCTTGAAGATCGAATTGGAGAGCGTCAACTGTATACTTTATTGCCGGGCTTTACCAGAAAAAAGGGAATCGAGTGTATCAGATATACAGGGGTTGTTTAACTATCAAAACGGTTGGATATCCAAGAGGTTGGTCGAAATGTAGGGTCATCATATCCAAGGGTTGTCGGTCTTAAAATTTATGTAGATATCCATGGAATTAAATAGTTTCAAGTATTAAAATTAACAACTTTAATTTAATATTTCAAAGTTTTAAACGTAATTGAGGATAAAGCAATCGTTTCACTTTCATAACAAAGATCTTCCGAACACACCCCACGCAATATTTTTCTGGGAAATCCCAATCATAAATTACTTTATTTCTTTTTACTTTTAGATTTACTTTTCTGTAAATTTTGTATGTAATATTTATATTTAAGATGAATAAATCATTGTTTGTGTGTGTCAATTTATTCCTAAGACCAGTGCCCCCTCCCCAATATTTTTTTCAAAACTGGTTATTTTGCAAAATGCAAAGTTTTTCTTTTTTAATTTGTCATAATTGTCACAATTGAGTGCATTTTCAAGCAGTCTACAGCTCAAATTTTCAAAATTTCCCCCCGAGGGCCAAACCATGGTTGGCCCTCGCGGTGTCACTAAACTTCAGCCCCCCCCAATATGGAAATGCTTCCTACGGCACTGTAAGACCCCTTAATACACAAATCGACTGAGATTCGACTTAGTTTTACGGGTTATTATACTTTTCTTTTTTTGAATTACATTTTCCGAAATTTGATTTGTTACGCTGAAAGAACACTGTACAAGCTAGAGAAAAGTTAAAGAAGTTGAAGCATCCCAGCTGGCACATAACGTTATTTCAACGTTCAAATGACGTTATTGGAACGTTAAGAACGTTATTAGAACATTGAAACAACGTTGTGTGCCAGCTGGGATAGAGCCTAAATCTAACAGAAGCATTATAACACCTGCTCGCAGACCCACTGGGACCCGCAGCCCTCCGTAAAGGTTAGTAAAAGGCTTGTCATCAGAGTCTTTTCATTTTAAGATTATCATTAATTTTCTTATCCATTTGTTTTTTTTTACAGGGAGAGATAACTAAAACAACTAAAAAAATTAACTAAAATTAACTCCATACACTCTCCTTCGCATTAAAAGTAGCAACATTTTTGGTTGATCCATATAGCCATTCAGACTTTGCCACGTTACAAAAGATCACAAACACCATGGGATTGAGGATTTCGATGCTCATATTGACGCTTTTGCTTTACATCGAGGTTTCTATAGCAACCGGAGGATCGTCACACAACAAAACCAAAATATTTCGACAACTTTTGCAAAAAGGTAAAAATCTTTTTTTATGAGAACAATCTTGTAATGTCACGAAACTTAATTTGGGCAAAACCTAAGAATGAATTAAGAACAATCTCAACCTCTGATTTTAGAAATACAGTGTATTCTCTGTAACTCGAACATGCACGGGGAAACACAAATCTGTTCGAATTATGGAAATTTCGAGCTAAAATGGAGTAAGGTTTATAGGGCATTGACAATTGAAGGGACCACAAAAATGATTCGTATTAAAGAGCTTTGGGTTTAAGAGACTCCGCTGTAACTAAGAACATGCTGGATTCTTAGTTTTTGACGGAACGATGTCGATGAAAAGAATCGTAGCCTTCTGGTACTCAGCTGACAAACAACGTTGTTTCAACGTTCATCTAACGTTATATGGATGTTGTGAACGTTAGATAAACGTTGAAACAAACGTTGTGTGCCAGCTGGGTGGATTTTATGTGAAACCCAAACGTTTATTTTCTGTTTAGATTTTAAATACCCTTATGCAAAAAACTTTCTTGCCTTATGTGACAGTTCCACTGGGACCCGGTGGAAAGAATACCCCCCAATTTTAGCCCAAATGAAAATTTCCATTCCCGTTCGGTTCACTTGATGGTTTATCAAAATTGTAACAAAAGAATTTATATCCCCATTGACTGGATTTCGATAGAAATTGTTGTCTTCGCTGTGGGAAAATGTTCCACCGGGGCTATGAGACAGTAGTGTATTAAAATATGTCACTTTAACTCCTTCAGGGCAACGAAAATCAAAAAAATCGATTTTTTTCGTTTTTAGAAGTTCTGCTGTTCGGCAAGCCTCTCCACCAATACGGTTTTACTGACCCTGTATATCCCGTATCCCACCTCGAGAAGACCGTGTAACTAATAGTATCCTTCTGGTACTCAGCTGACAAACAACGTTGTTTCGTCTTTCATCTAACGTTATATGGATGTTGTGAACGTTAGATATACGTTGAAACAACGTTGTGTGCCAGCTGGGTGGGCCCTGCCCCGTGTGAATTTTATGAGAAACCCAAACGTTTATTTTCTGTTTAGATTTAGATTAAATACCCTCGCAGATCTACTGGGACCCGGTAGGAAAACTACCCCTCAATTTTAGCCCAAATGAAAATTTCCATTCCCGTTCGGTTCACTTGATGTTTTATTAAAATTGTAACAAAACAATTTATATCCCCATTGACTGGATTTCGATTGAAATTTTTGTCTTCGCTGTGGGAAAATGTTCCACCGGGGCTATGAGACAGTAGTGTATTAAAATATGTCACTTTGACTCCTTCAGGGCAACGAAAATCAAAAAAATAGATTTTTTTCGTTTTTAGAAGTTCCAACTTCGGATGCAATCAGCTTTGGTGCAATCTTAATAGGTCATGTTTGGGTTCGTTGGAAAGATCTTTTCAGTGTGCCAGATTTTTAAATCAGGTCCTCACAAAAAGTTATGGCAGCCGTAAAGTATCGTTCAAAATAGAAAGAAATTTGCTGGGGCCGTCCTGAAAGAGTTAAAAACATATTTATCTGATTTTTAAGGTTATAACAAGCATGTGCTACCATCAGAGCATGGGGAACCAGTCAAGGTTGAAGTCAACATGGTCATTCATGATTTTGTACCCAGGTCTCCTCTCAGCGCAGTATGTATTCACTCTATTATTCTTAAACGACGGCATATGCCACCAAAAAAATCGCTTTCAAAATCCGACCCTTACAGTGCAGCCCTTGAGCAGTGAAATGGCACCCTCTTATACATTTTACTCAGCATTTCTGGCCCTTACAGCGTTGTATTAACTATTTCTTTTTTCATTCATAGCTCATTTCTCCATTTTCACCAAAATTCAGGATTTGAACTTAGTTCTGAATCATCTCTTTATCGGTCAAGATCGAAATATCACCAGTTACTTTTTTAGTTCTTGCTCTTTCATTAGAATTCCTACAGCATGGATTTTCTTTATCGATCAAGATAGAAATATCACCAGTTACTTTTTTAGTTCTTACTCTTTAGAATTCCTACAGCATGGATTTTCTTTATCGATCAAGATGGAAAGATCACAGGCTAGCTTTTAAGCATCTACTGGAACCAGGAGATGATTTTGTTCTTGAGTTTGGAATACAAAGCGTAGTTGATAAAATTTGGGTAAGTACACTTATAGATAGAGTTGATATTTTACGTGGATAGCCCAGTAATCCATAGCCTGTTAGACGAAAACCGCTTTTTTATCGCGATTTAAAACAAAGAAGAAATTTGGTTTGTGGGAAGGTACTGGCTAAGTAATCTAGGACTTTTAAACAGTCTTTCGATTGTTTCCACGGGTTCCACGGCCAGCCGGCTCGGTTATCTATGAACTGAACAGAACATTGGAAGGAGCGGGGCTTGAGACGCTGATGCCATTGACCACTTGGCCATCGTTTTATGAGAATCAGCAAATTTTGTTTCCAGCATGGGCTGTGCTTAATTTTTTGAAATTTTCAGACTTAAATGTTCTTACCATGTTTTTAATACGTTTTTTTACTTAAAACTGAAAATGTGTTTTATTGAAAATTTTAAATCAGTCCCAGCTAGCACGCAACGTTGTTTGTACTAGTAATCTCATGGTTATGAGGGAAATTCGGGATAAATTTCCCGAGGTCAATTTTGAAATTTTTTGAAATTTCCCGAGTGCAACGAGGGAAATTTAAAACATTTCGAAATTTGACCGAGGGTAATTTATCCAGAATTTCACGAAAACAAGCATGAGATTCCTGGTTAATCTCATGGTTTGGATTGAAATTCTAACAATTCTGGAAGACGTCAATTTAACATTGGAAATTAATCTGAAACTTTAAAAAGAGATCTCAAAAAAGTCATAGAAATGCGAATCGAGTTTTAATTGGATAGTATTCAATTTACTTAACCCTTCAAAGTTAGTAAGAAATTCGATAAAGGTGATGAATTTCCAAAGGATGGAAATTTCACTTTTGCGGGAAATTACAAAATCTAGGAGGGAAATTACAAAAGCTAGGAGGGAAATTACAAGTTCGCAGGAAATTACAAATTAACGTAAGCAAAAACGTCAATCGAATTTCAATCAACCATGAGATTACAACGTTTATTTAACGTTCACAACGTCCATAACGTTAGTTGAAGGTCGAAACAATGTTGTATGCCAGCTAGGGTACTTACATAGAAATATCTGTGATCGATCTTTTGAAAGTGGTACCCAAAAAAGCCCTTGCAGACTCAGGTAAGTTATGGCATGTCTCAAAAACCTGAAAATTACCATAATTTTTGAAGGCCATTAGCCGGCAGAAAATGAGGAAACCAATGATTTGCAACGAAGGATACCATGATGAAGTTTCGCTGTAGGGGTGTTACCTAATTGTTACCGCCCTTATTTTCGCGAAAAACCGCAAAAACTAAAAAATGCTGACGTCAGCAAAACTTGTTTTTTGAATAACTCCAGTTTGGCCAAAGATAGAAACATGAAATTTGGACTGAAGTTAGACATCATTTAAAGGATCATTTTGCAAAAAAATTTTTTGAAATTTTGCTGACAACAGCACTTTATTGCAAAATTTCGTATTTTGCTGATTTCTGCTGACGATAGCAAAATTTCGAAAGATTTTTTTTTGCAAAATGACCCTTTTAATGATATTCAACGTTGGTCCAAATTTCATGTTTCTACCATTAGCCAAACTGGAGATATTTAAAAAACAAGTTTTGCTGACGTCAGCACTTTTTGGTTTTTGCGGTTTTTCGCGAAAATAAGGGCGTAAACAATTAGGTAACACCCCTACAGCGAAACTTCATCATGGTATCCTTCGTTGCAAGTCATTGGTTTCCTCATTTTCTGCCGGCTAATGGCCTTCAAAAATTATGGTAATTTTCAGGTTTTTGAGACATGCCATAACTTACCTGAGGAGTTAATAATTAGTTTGACTGCAGTGTATCATCAAAAATATTGGCAGAAACCTAGTGCAGATCTGGCGCTCTGCATATACGTACTTTAACTTGCTATCGAATTTTACCATTAGGGTACCACTTTAACGATTTCCTTTGGCCGGGATCTACAATCATAGCACCGAAATACACTGGCAATTTTGTTTATTTTAACGTTTTTCAGATTTTAAAGGTCGAAGCGAGAGTTGCAGTTTCAGTATTTCCGCTTCATCGGATTTTTCGATTTGGGAGGGGTTAAGTGGCTTCCAGGCTATATTCTCAGCTTTATTGGAACATTAATCCTGAGATCATAAGGTCCTTCCTAAGTCTTAAGTCTCACTTTTAAACTCAGAGTTAAAAAATAGCTTGTGGTTTTGAAATTTTTGAGATATTTCCCCTTTTTTGTCAAATATTTCGGCACCGATTGTCGGTACTTCCTCCCGAGTATATAAAGGTCAGTGCGTATCCTATCATATAAATACCATTTATCTCTGTTAATCATTTCTCGTCGTGATAATTTACTATAAAGGTACCCGGAATATCATTCGACAACCAGATTATGAACATCGAAACGAAAGTTCCACAAGCCAACATTCGAATGCAATTTTTCAGCGATGGCGGAATCAGATTGTCACAAAGGTACTTAACCCAGCCGGCACACAACGTCAAAACAACGTACATTTGACATTCATAACGTCCAAATAACGTTATTTGAACGTTAAAACAACGTTGTGTGCCAGCTGGGAAGGAACATTCAGAGGGTTTGAAATATTTTGGTTGTAGAAACCTTCTATGGTTGACTGAGGAAAACCTCAAAATCTTTTTGCGTAACTCTTTTCCAAAGTCGGGATATAAAAAAATCCCTGAAAACTGGCACGGTTCTTACCTCGAAATTCTATTGGTTTCTTGTTGGTAAGAATTAAATATATTTTTAAAAAAAATCTGAAAAAATATCGACTCCGGAGAATTGAGACAGACAAAAAGATTTAGAAATTTTGCTAAGAACCATTGTTGTAATCTACAAGCAAAATATCTCAAACCATCTGGTTATCTCTTCAAACTTAAAAAAAAATCAGTCGGCTTTCTCTAATTCGATTTTCGAGAGACCAAAAAGTTTTGCTGGAATAAGAGTAAGATTCGAATTACATAGAATATTCATGCCAATATATTAGATTGAATTAGAGAAAGATTAGAATAAAGTTATCAGCTTATTATTTCTACATAATTACATATTATAGTGATATGGATTTTTGTAATAATTTTGAATCAATTTCACAATTTTAGACATCAAGTTGAGTTGGCTTGTAAAATGGATACCGGAGACTTCCCGTTTGATCGACAGTTCTGTGATATGCGAATGTTGTCTTGTAAGTTCTTAACATGTGAAGTTTAGCCGAATCTTAAATTTAAATCTTTCCCAGGCCCGGCGGAAAACTGTATAAAAGTGGGTAGGCTGAAGGCTCAAATGAGATAAAATTATCAAGGAATTTAAGAAAAAAATATCATTTTCTGCTGAGCTTTTTTCCCAGTGAGCAAAAAAGATCTACCATATTTCAGACGTAGAATCTAGCGCATTGAGCGGTAAATGTGTCTCTTTCTTTGATCGAGCGTAATTATGGCCTGAGAGATAATTGTAGGGCAAAATCCCTTCTACCCTGGGGCATATCTCCTTATTTCTAATCCTTTCAGCCAAAGAGCCCTGTACTTTTTGGGACAAGCTGGAGTTTTTACAAGCTCTTATTTGATTTGGTTGGTCGTTTACCAGTAATAAAACAATTTTGTTACTTTTTCTAAAGAACGCGTCATCTCTATCACTTCAAATGACCAATTAGTGAAGTATCTTATAAAAACTCCAGCTCATCCCTACTTTTTAGCTCAAAACCAACTGTATTTACGAAAGCCCTGAGGTCCTCTTTCTACTAGATTTATATTAAAAAAAAAGGATCCATGGAGGCACCCTCAAACTAAAGGCTTATATTACCCCTTTACGACATTGATGATTCTGAAAGACGCGTTGACGGGGGATATCAACGACTCCTTTAAATTTACAAGTCAGCTTCGTTCCAAATCAAATCATTTAGTGGCCCTGGCCCGAAAAAGTGCCATCTCTTTGCACTGGTAAAAACATTTCGTTTTTTTTTCGATAGACGCATACGATAAAGATCATGTTGATCTTCAATGGGAGAAATCGAATTCGACTCATTTTCAAACTGTCTTTGGTCCTCAAAATACAAACATGATCAGAATGCGAATGAAAAGTTATTCCTTGAAAAGCACTGTCAGAACTTCAATGCTCGGAAAAGGTAAGTGTCTTCCGGTCCTCAAAATACAAACATGATCAGAATGCGAATGAAAAGTTATTCCTTGAAAAGCACTGTCTGAACTTCAATGCTCGGAAAAGGTAAGTGTCTTCCGATCCTCAAAATACAAACATGATCAGAATGAGAATGAAAAGTTATTCCTTGAAAAGCACTGTCAGAACTTCAATGCTTGGAAAAGGTAAGTGTCTTCTGGTCCCGAAAATAGAAACATGATCAGAATGCAGATCGTTGAATAGCACTATCAGAACTTAATGCTCCGAAAAGGTAAGAAAGCGACTTCGGATCCTGAAAATACAAACATGATTAGAATGACAACGTCCACATAACGTTAGACAATCGTCCTGAGAATATTAACATAATCTGAATACTAATTAAAAGTCATTTGCTAAAAAGCATTGTCAGAGCCACTGGTCTTTATATATCCTTGATCAAGTTTCTCAATTCCGGCCAAGAAAAATCTTTGTTCGGAGTTTTTTGAAAAGTGGTACCCTAATGGCGGCACTACTCAATAGTGGTGTAAATGCATCGATAGCGCTAGACCTACGTCCACTCGAATACTTTTGATGATATAGCGCCGTTCGACGTTAATTTTTAACACTGCAACGGCTCGTGGGTACCAATTCAAAAGCGGATATAGCTTGGTCCAGGGATATATAAAGGTCAGTGGTCAGAGCAAATAATAGCGGTGCTAGAGTTTGGAACAAAAACTACAGTAACCAGTAGCGTGGTGGGCCGACAAAAGTTCGGGCAAACCGGGGAGGCAATTTTTGAACATTATGATTTTGGCGCCTTCTATGAAATCTAAATATATTTGTAAAGATTACGCGTGCGAAGCGAGCACGAAAATTTTAGGATATTTTTTTCTCTTTTAGAATGAAGTGACTTCCATTTCTAGGGTGAAAAAGGGCACTACCCACCCCCCATGCCACGCTACTGACAGAAACTTATCTCTATCTCTGGGTTGTAAACTTTCTTTCCAGATCACCACGTTCTTATCGCTACATGGAAGTTTTCGCGGAATGTCAATTATTACATCTTACAGCTTTATCTTCCTTGCATGCTCATCGTTGTCCTCTCATGGGTCGGTTTCTGGATTGACTATCGTTCGGTTCCGGCAAGAACGGCTTTGGGAATTGTAACAGTTCTAAGCATGATTACTTTCAGTACGTGTTTCCGACATATTTTAATGATTTAAATGATCAATTTATCTTTACCGCAAAATTCAATTCAATCATTTTTGTTGAAAAAAAAAGAACTTTTTTCAATGGACAAATATAGACACCAGGGGGTACTAGGGTAGGAGAATATTGGTACCGGCAAGAACGACTTTGGGAATTGTAACAAGTTCTAACCTTTAGTAAGGCTTATATATACCATATTTCAAAAT
Source organism: Clytia hemisphaerica (assembly GCF_902728285.1). Taxonomy (NCBI): domain Eukaryota; kingdom Metazoa; phylum Cnidaria; class Hydrozoa; order Leptothecata; family Clytiidae; genus Clytia; species Clytia hemisphaerica. The sequence continues at coordinate 1,383,486 of NW_027103394.1, forward strand.
CTAGTCCTAAGAATTCACCATCAGAGGATCCCAACCGGCACACAACGTCAAAACAACGTCAAATCAACGTCCATAACGTCCATATAACGTTGTGTGAACGTTAAAATAACGTTGTGTGCCAGCTGGGATTATTTCAATAATTTCTACAGTAATCTAACCGGGTAACTGCTTTCAAATAAATTACCAAGCAACAAATTTAGTGATGCCAAAAATTGCCGATGTAGAACGATAAACTCGTTATACATTCATTCACGATCTGGATAACGCTATCAATAAGTCTCAATAACTTTCTGCATATTGGAAGTGAAGGCTTCGATCTCAGACTTGCATTTAACTGCAATTAACTGTGTTTGAACCCCAGAAACTTCCAGGTAGGGTATCAAGGATGCATCTATTTTCACTAATGATATCTTGAAATACTTTGTTTTCACATATATCTTTGTAACTTTTTTAACCGTTTCTCATTTTAGCGAACACTGTGCATGCAGAATCTCCACCAAATGGCAAATCAACTCTGGTTAATTGGTATGTCTTGGTTAGTTTCATCTTTGTCTTTTTGGGGATTGTTGAATTTGCAATCGTTGGGATCACTGATAAAATTTGGAAACAGAGAATTCAGGTGAGACCAATTGATAATATAAAGAATTATCTTTCTTCAAAACCTTAACATTTTTTAACCGTGTGCTCAGACATATTTGATAAATGAAAATACATTAACCCTTTAAGTGTCAATGTGGTATATATCAGACATGGGCTATGTAGGAGGGCGAACTCCTTCTAGATCCGGAGATAAAAGCATTTAAAGTTTGAACTAGCGATTTTCTTTAAAAAAACTTAGAAAAAATGACCGTTGCACTTAAAGGGTTAAGCAAAACAAAATATTAAGGCATAAAGAAACGTAGGACGATCACGACAAGATGTAAACATGGCCTGGAATCAGGTGTAACAGAGAACAAACTATAAATAAGAACATAAGGCTTTGATGTCAAAATATTAAGATCAGGTTAAGAACATTTTAAGTCTTTGCGGACTCGAAAACGCCCGATTTCATCATCTTTAGAACATTTTTAGACTTAAAACTTAAAAAAGATTAAGAACATCCGAAATCTTCAAACATTTTGGATGTTCTTATAAAAAAAACGTGTAAATACTGAAAATACTTTTGACAGACAAACAAAAGAACAAAGAAAAAAAAACAGGACGATCACGACAAGATGAAGATAGAGTCTAGAATCACGGGCACAGTTTAATACAGACCTGTTTTTAGTGGGTGGAATATCATTAATTGGCTCTTCCTAGCTTATCCCCCTTGTCTAACGTTACCGATGAATTCTAAATTTATATCATATGGTGCCAGAAATAAAAAAAAACCAGCTGGTACAAGTGGCTGTGTATCTAAGATTGAGGTTTTGTGCCAGTTTGGATCAAAATGATAGTGCTATGTTAAAGAAATCCTTTCCATGATGTACACCCCTGTCTCACTGACCCGGTGGGAATGAAATTGAAGGAGTATTCTGCAGTGGGGGTAGCAAATCCCTTCTATTTTATGACTGGGGATTTTGATTTCTATTGTTTTCAATACAAAAATTCCAGTGAAGACGGCAAATTTACATTAAAATTTTACAGTGGGGATATTGATACTTCAATCTTTCCGATGGGGACGAAATTTGAGGGATTTAACTCCTTTGGGGACAAATTTTGGGCTTATATTTCCAGTGGGGCGGAGGTCCCACCCGGTCTGTGACACAGCGGTGTTGATGTAGAAAAGAAGCGAACCTCTTATGTTGTCAAAATATATAGAGTGTCGTTTATCAGTTCCTTGTTGACGTTAACTTTCAATATTATCTAATAATGGAGCGTGTTGAACAGCAGAATGTCAATTAAGAACGCTAACATTAAGAAAAACACTCAAAGCAACATCAAGTTTCAAAATAATTTTTATTTCTTCTTTAACCAGAGAACAATCAAGGAATCATCAAATGTGTCACAGCATCGAAAAAACAACCACGGTTTGTCGCCACGGAGTCGCCGTCAATCTGCATATTCTCAAACGCCATGTGAAAGCGATCATGTCGACGATTTGAACGTCATTTTTAAACGACAATTACAACAGACGGATTCGACAGCTCGTGTAAATGATCTACAACCACAAATGAATCGACGGAATCCAAGATCTAACGGTATGTTTTTGGCACCTACAGGAGTTGCCTTGCAAGAACTAACTAAGGTACATTTTTACATCTTTTTGTTTTTAATACATTCTGCAATGTGCTTTTCCAGAAGAAAAAACTTACCAAATACTGTTGAGGATATTGATTTTTCAAAGTATCAAACCCCCTGGATATCCTCTCTTATAAAGATGCTTAAGTACCCCTGGATATCGTATTTTTTACTTGAATAGACACTTTACGGACTATTTTCGGAAAAGCCCAATATCAGAAAGATAGGGTTTAAGAGGAATTTCAAAAATCCATTTTCACGAGTACATGATTTTCACGGTTCACGCTTTTGGAAGGAAATAATTCGAGTATGTGCGAACTCGATCTGCGAAAATTGAACCCTTAAGAGAGACTTAGAATTTTGTGAAAGTGTTACCCTAGCAGAGACAAAAGAGGAGAGGAAAGCTAACCCTGACCCTTAGAAAAACTATTTTAACTTGTGATATGGAAAGAGACGTGTCTTATGCCTTATGCTCACAAAACAAGCAAGTACATGAAATTCTAAAAATCTGTACTTGAACTACGCAGATTTTTACACAGAAGGTCTTGAGAAAAAGGTGGTGTCAATTTCTCTCTGTGATTTGAATTTTTCCTAATTTGAAGAAATTTCTTGAAGATTGAATTAGAGAGACAATTGTATTTAACCCTATTCGTACTCGGCCTAGGGGGGCTGTTTCTGTTCGGAGGTCAAATTATTGGTAATAGCTCCTGAAATAATAGAGCTTTCGTCATGAAATTTTCTGTAAATTCCTAACTATTATTTTTAGTTTCAAAATAAATAAAAATTTGACACCTAAATATTTTCACACCTTGTGCATGATGACATTTCCGACAGGAAAATTGACACTTTTCCAATACAAATTTATTTTTAATGTCATATATCGATTAAACCGTAATTTATTGAATATCTAAGATGAAATAAGCATTTTAAACTCGGGCAACTTTTTTCTAGAAAGCCTTTGTTAGAAGACAATAGCTATTTATAAGAACAAAGGAAATTTTCGGTTTTTGCTCACTTTTGGCATGATGAGTGACGTCATCAAAAAAATTTTTTGTCAAACCTTATGTGACAAGGATCTTGTGTGCCAAATTTCATCAAAAAAGACCCACTAGATCAAAAGTTAAGGGGTGAAACAGGAAAAGCCCCCCCCCCCCCCTAGTTCTGAACCACCCATAAAAGTCTAGGTTGAATAGGGTATACTAGGTTAAGAAATGTGTTTTTCTATTTTTCTCAAAGGTGCATGAGTATACACAAAAATGGAAAGCCAAGGCTGGTCTCAAAGAGAAAGTCCATGCTCGACTTTACGAGAAACAAAAGTTCGGTAAAGACGATGCACACGTGCTTGACCAATTAGCAAGAGTTATTTTCCCTGTATGTTTCGTCTTGTTCAATATCATTTATGGCGTCGCTGTGTATTTTCATCGACAGAAGGATAATTTGGCAAGTGAAGGTTTTATTGCTCCAAAGAGACTACAATGGCAAGATCAGAATTAGAATCAAAAGCTATATACTATTGTACTTGTTCAATATAATTTATGGCGCCGCTGTATATTTTCATCGACAAAAGGATAATTTGGCAAGTCAAGGTTTTATCGCTCCAAAGAGGTTGCAATGGCAAGATCAAACTTTGTTAAATCAGAAACTTCATGATATTATGATTGTTCAATATCATTTATGACTTCGCTGTATATTTTCATTGCCAGAAGGATAATTTGGCAAGCGAAAGTTTTATTGTTTCGAATGGGTTGCAATGGCAAGATCAAACTTTGTTAAATCAAGTCTCAAAATATTATGCTTGTTCAATATCATTTATGGCGTCGCTGTATATTTTCATTACCAGAAGGATAATTTGGCAAGCGAAGGTTTATTGTTTCGAATGGGTTGCAATGGCAAGATCAGAATTAGAATCAATAATGTCCTATTCGTGGTAAAGGGACATAATTACATTGTTGTTGTCAAAAAAATGAGATGCCTTGGAGTTTTTACAAGATAATTCACTAATTGGTCATTTAAAGTGATAGAGATGATGCGTTCTTTAGAAAAAGTAATAAGATTCTTTTATTACTACATCTTAACGACCAACCAAATCAAATAAGAGCTTGTAAAAACTCAAGCTTGTCAAAAAAAATTTCTACTCTTCAGAAGCAAATGCTCCTTCACCCGTGTCCACGCTACTGCATCAAAACATTATGTTCTTATGAAAGAAAGTACCTTATCGGGAAAAATTTGTCGGGGAAAAGTGACGAAATTTTGGCCAAGTGACAAATATTTTTTCCCGACGAAAATTTTCCCCGGCTTTATTGCGTTTACCCACTACCAGCAAGTGACGAATATTTTTCCCCGACGAAAATTTTCCCGACGAAGTTTTCCCCGATAAGGTATAGATGATACGGGCAAACGAATCGTCATTTTATTTACTTGAATTTTTAACCTCGAGAATATTTAGCTTTGGTTTTCGAGACTGGCAACCCACGTCTAACTTTTCTTAAATGTTATTCAGGGTGTCTATTACACTTTTTTCTTTATAAGAACCAGTAAATTTTTGCTGAGGCTCGACTGTTCTTATTTTTTTGGCACTTTGAGCCTTGAATTCTTCTTATTTTGTTCTTATTTTTTCTAAGGTAAAAAATAAGTGTTGGCTATTTACTTTACTATTTAGAGGATTTTAGAAACCAGTGATTCTTTTTGCTATAACTATATATTTTCATTATCTACCACATCCCTTATATCCATCAAAAACTACTTTTTTAAATACTTTCAGCCTCTCCACTGTTCTTAAATTGTTCTTATTTTTTGGCATTTTTGAGCCTCATTGTTCTTATAAAATTGTTCTTATAGAAAGAAAAGTGTATGTAAACCCTACCCCAAAGTCTAATTTCCGTCTAGTTGGATTTGTTATTGACAAGGTTTTGCTACTTTTTATGGAAGTGACAATTTTATAACATTTAATTTTTAATTTTTTTATAAATAGTTGTTCAGTTTTATGAGTATTATCGTCAACATCAATATTTTTCAAGTTGATGATAAACCAGTTATCACACTTTTACGGGGGGGTTGTACTTTTACGGTGTGAAGGGATTGGCCCTTTTTTAGTACGGTATTACAGGATTTGACAAAAAAAAAGACGGGAAAACGGTATTTTAAAATCAGATGGTGACGGTATTTTGCCTTATTTTTTGTCATTATGCCGGTATATGAACCTGTACCAACCTGTGTGACGGTGTTATTATTTTTTTTCAATTTTAGGAATTCCGGGATTCAGCAAAAATTTTGACGGGAAAACGGTATTTGAACCCCTACAACCCCCCCCCCCTTTTACTCGTACAATATAGTATATATTTTTTGAGTTTAGACTTTTCGTCATATTTTCCAAGCATTTAGGTGAGGAAAATATAGAAAACTCTGAACGAGACCCATATTGTACTCGCTACCGTGTGGTAACTATTACTTATACACAATGGATACACAGATTATCATGCACATACAAAACTTCACCTTAAAGGAATTATACGGTGTTATATACACCCGACTCGTCTGAAACTGGTGTCAGCAAAATTTTAATAAAAGAGTCCTTTCAAATTTGTAAATAAAAGGAAGAAAGAAATCTTGCTCCACATTTTTCTTTATTCACTACAAAAGATTCTATTTATTCCAATCTGCTGAATCAACATACATTATAACTATGTAAAGGGTCAATGGCTTTAAATTCATAATGACCATAAGTGAAACATAAAATGTCTTGTGATGTGCAACCAAATCAAAATAAAACACAACACATTTTTCTTTAACGATATTTTAACCAATTTAGGCGAGACCATTTTAATTTGTTGTTCTACGGGCGCGACCGACCCAGCATTTTCTGCAAACAAGAAAATAATAATATTGAATTTCCTGTGCCACGAATTTCTAATAACAATCATTTAAAAAGATTACACTTAAAAAAAGTTAAAAATAATCTAGAATCATGAACTCTATGCTCGAAAGATTTTATTACAAATTCTATCAAAGATAAATGATGAATTTTCGACAAAGATTATTTGAAAATATTACTTAAAGCCTAATTACCTTCCTGATTAATGAAAATATTATTTTTATTTTATCAACCGACCGACTCATATTGTGCTAACGATCTACCCGTAGAACAACAAATTTAATTGGTGTCGCCTTACGTGTCTTTTTCAAGTTCCTTGGAAGGAAGCATAATGACGTCAATGACCATAATATTCACTAAAATTACAATACGTAAACTAATAAATATAATAATGAATATTAGTCATTATTTTTTTCGATGTATGCAAATAGCTGTTATTCCCAACCTAAAAAGTGTTTTGAAGAGTTCTTTTCAATAATTTTGATTTAAAGGTCTTAGACTAATACATAAGCCATATGTTGCTTGGTGATTCAGGAATTCTGAAACGTTTTGAACGAAAGGAAAAGTAAACCTCTTGATCAAAAAATGTCGCAATGTCGGGGAAATTTCCAAAAAAACAGTCTTAATGGGGCCCTCCCAGCGGTTTGCGTGAATGCGTGAATGGGCATTTTCGGTTGTGTGAATGCGTGACAATTGGAAAAAAAATGCGTGAATGCGTGAATTGGAAAAATTTGCGTGAACGTGAAAATTCGCGTTTTGATTGCATGAATGCGTGAATCTGGGCTATTTTGTGCGTGAATACGTAAAATTTCCCTTTTTTCCACTAATCACGTACAGTTTTCCTTATTTTCCAATGTTTCCCCGATTTTTCCCGAAAATTTTCCGACTTCCTAAAAAATTGGGTTATTGCGTGAAACTCGAAGAAAATTTGCGTGAATGCGTGAATTTCGAAAAAAGATTGCGTGATTACGTGAATTGAGGGTCCGCTGGGGGGAGGGGGGCCTCTTGTATATTTTCTGTATGGTAGCCTGATAACAGATGATCATAATTTTCTTAAGTGAACGATAAACCTCTGAAGGCGCTAACTTTAACCATAACTTTGAACGATCTGAGGAAAATAGTCAAATCATAACAAGAATCTTGTTGCGCACCGCGATGTTAAAAATTGGACTTTTTCTGATGCAGCACCATGTCCTTAAACATAATCACGTACACTTATTTCCTATTCCGAGTCCTATTAGACGAGAGCGGTGTTTCACACCTGTTTAGAGCTTTAGCATGGTGGGCAGAAAACAATGATAATCTGGTTTCAAGTTTTTCCGTGACGTCATAAAATTTGACGTGCATTATGTGAAAAAAAGCATTTTACATCAAAAGGTTTTAGCGACATAAATCGTGTTTAAATATGACAATAGTGAAATAGATGAATTATCGTCCAAAAAAAACATAGAATGTAACCATGACGACAAGAGCCAAAAGGCTGGCATTGAATTTGGTTGTGACAGCGGGTGAGTTGCACATGTCACCTCTGCAGCAAGCGGAAATCTATTGCGAGAAACCATGTTAAACATTGAGTTTGGAAACTATTCTATTCGCGAGTTAGGGAGTTGCTAGTTTCGAGTTGGAGAGTTAAAAAATTACCGGCTACCGAAAAAGAATAACATACATCAAAAGTACGATTTTGAAAGTAAATGTAATATGAGAGTAATATATAACACATATAACACATATAATACGTATAATACATATACCACCTGTAATATGCTTATTTGCCTTAAACACGTGCGCTGAGAGCATGGAAAGCTATTTTCTACTGTCAATTCATACTCGTAGGTTCCAAAGAAACAGGGGGTTCGAATAAGGGGGGGGGGGGGGTTGGAAAATTTTCGAGCTTTTAATAAACGGGGGGGTGGAAATCGTACTTCTGAAACCCCAAAATGAGGTAAAAATAGGCCAAAATCAGGCTATTTAGAGCAAAATAAGGGGCCTTCTCTTTGACAGCTGAAAATATTCTTAGAGATTAATAAACGGGAGGGTCATAATAAGGTCCGGGGGGGTTGGAAAATTTTCGAAAAATTAACACGGGGGGGGGGGGGGGGCCCGTTTATTTGGAACCTAAGAGTATCCATTTATATTTCCTGCATCACATTGAGTATAAATATAATTCTTGATTAAAGTGACTTTAAAACCATTGTATTTTATAATGTGATCAAAATTTTTATTAAAAAGTGTCAATTCCAATGATAAAATGACAAAAGAAAGTGTCATTATTTTTCCAGCTCTACAAGCTATCTCTACGAATTTTTTGAGGCTAAGATGACTGTCAACTTATATCATTTTATACAATAAGCATCACTTGCAGTATGATCAATATTTTTTGGGGAATTAGTTTGACAATCATTTTATTTAAAGATTTTGTCAATATTTTTACAAGAACGTGTCATGTTGTCAGCATTATGACAATGACATAACAGAACTGAGTATTTTGGCTTTGCTAGCCAGCACCTTACCATTTTCATGATCTTAAAGTCAATAATATGTTTGGTACTGGCTGGCTAATTTGAAATTTGTACTTTTGGGCTACATTAGTTTAAATTAGAAAATTTCGGTCGCCGTAAAGTTTTACGAACTTCTCAACTCGAAACTAGCAACTCACCAACTCACCAACTAGAACATTACCTAAACTCTTAAACATTTTATTAAACGCCCCTGTCTTATTGATCTGTCCAAACTCTTTTTTAGCAGCGGAATAAAATGAAGAAGCTTAATGCAAATAAGGTAAACACTATATTTTGCCGTTGGGCTTTTGTGAGAGGCGAGGCTTTGATACAGGCCAGCTGGCACACAACGTTGTTTCAACGTTTATCCAACGTCCATATAACGTTAGATGAACGTTGAAACAACGTTGTGTGCCAGCTGGGAGGGATGATAAATAAAGTTGTTTCCCGCACACTCTAATTCAGCCGAAGCTCGGCTGTTCTTATTATTTCATATTCTTTTAGGCCTGAATTGATTAAATTGACTGGTCGGATTAGACCAAAATTTGTTCTTAGATTTTGATCAAAATTTAGCCTCGTGTTCCTATATGCAGCGTAAAAAAAGCAAACAAATCTTTTTACAAAGTCAAATCAAAAGTCATCATTTTAACTGGGCTTAGAATGTTTGAATTATAAGATTTAAATTTCCTGCTTAAACAATAGGTATTCAATTCCAAAGATGATTGAATAGGTTCTTGAGATTGAAATATTCAGTATACAGTCGTGAAACTTCGTTCGTATAGATTATGAGGATTTTACTTGATATAAAAATTTCTCTACTCTTTTTAAGACACACTGTAATTTTCCTTCTAAAAGCTTCTTACCTCGCACTTCTTCTTCTTGTCACATAACACCATTTTCCCACCTTCTACAGTGGCGTTGTGGGAAAATTTTTCTGGAGGGGCCAAAGTCAATTCTTTTTTAAATGGCGCCCCCTTCAATTTTCCAAAGTGGTGCCCCCACCCACCAGTTTCTAAACTTTTACTAATTCATTTGCCTACGCATTGTGAGGAAGGAAATATTTAGTGGAGAAGAGTAGATATATCTTTGATGAATGGAAAAGCAGGCTTCACCATGGTTGGGGCCGACTAGAAAAATTTTAAAAATCGACTGCCAAGACACCCTAAATCACTAAATAAAAATAGACAAATTTGACACTTGCTAGAGCGAAAAAAAAAGTTAAAGAAACAATGTAAAATGCGAGCGAAGCGAGCGAAAAAATTGATGTTCTATGATTTCAATATTGTTGTCAGCAAATTGGTCTTGGGGCGCAGTTAGATTTTCATTTAATAATGCTATCATATACACAAAAAAAGTTATAAATAAGCTAGATTGCAAAGAAGTTACCAATTAAATTGTATTGCGAGCGAAGCGAGCGAAAAAAATTGAAAGTATTTTAAAATTATCTCAGTAAAGTTGGTCCTGGGCGCAATTTAAGGCGCATAAAGTATGATTTTTAAGATTGGGGCGTTTAAAAAAATCTCTTTTGGCGCCCCTTGCTCTTCGGCGCCCCTTCAAAAAAGCTCCGCTGGGGGGGCCATGGCCCCCCCGGCCCCCCCTGCCACAACGCCACTGCTTCTGTATCGCATTCAGTTCGTTTGGAGCATCTAGCTTCATTCACGAAACCACCATCATGTCTGAAAAAGAATATGACAGTAAAATAATATATACCCAACGTTGTTTCAACGTCCATCTAATGTTCCCAACGTCCATATAACGTTATATGAACGTTAAAACAACGTTGTGTGCCAGCTGGGTATTAATTATTCTACAAGACTGTGAAAATTCAACAGCTTTTAGGAGAAAAGCTAGAAATTGATTTAATGAAGGCTGCCATGAAGGACGAGGAAATCGTGCTCAGCGAGACAAAAAGACTTACTCGTAGTTCAGTTTCAAACACCGATCATGCTCAGCGAGACAGAAAGACTTACGCGTATTTCAGTTTTAAGCATTGATCGCGCATGCTCAGCGAGACAAAAAGACTCACTCGTATTTCAGTTTCAAGCATCGATCATGCTCAACGAGACAAAAAGATTTACTCGTATTTCAGTTTCAAGCATCGATCATGCTCAGCGAGACAAAAACACTTACTTGTATTTCAGTTTCAAGCACTGATCGTGCTCAGCGAGACAAAAAGACTTATTCGTATTTTAGTTTCAAGCATCGATCCTGTTCAGCGAGACAAAAACACTTACTCGTATTTCAGTTTCATACACCGATCGTGCTCAGCGAGACCAAAAGACTTACTCGTATTTCAGTTTCATACACCGATCGTGCTCAGCGAGACAAAAACACTTACTTGTATTTCAGTTTCAAGCACCGATCATGCTCAGCGAGACAAAAAGACTTACTCGTATTTCAGTTTCAAGCACCGATCGTGCTCAGCGAGACAAAAAGACTTACTCGTATTTCAGTTTCATACACCGATCATGCTCAGCGAGACAAAAAGACTTACTCGTATTTCAGTTTCAAACACCGATCATGCTCAGCGAGACAAGAATCTCGATCACCGCAGTCCTCACTGCCAGAACATTTCCAACATTCTGTTAATTCGTTAGCATTTGTAATTTGACCTTTTGCTGAAAAATCAAAAAAGCATATAAAATTCAACTTAAATTTAAAGAAATAGAAAGTGAAGTCTTTATATGCTGAAATATTCATGGAAAACACAACTCGGCTCGATTCCAGGAAATCTTGAATTTCCGAGTAAGGTTAAAGATTGTTAAATAAAGGGACTAAAAAACATATTCGAGTTGATGAGACGATTTAGAGAATACATTACATGTTATATTACTGTATTACGCATTATCAAATTAGTACTAGTAATCTCATGGTTATGAGGGAAATTCGAGATAAATTTTCCGAGGTCAATTTTGAAATTTTTTGAAATTTCCCGAGTGCAACGAGGGAAATTTGAAACATTTCGAAATTTGACCGAGGGTAATTTATCCAGAATTTCACGAAAACAAGCATGGGATTCCTGGTTAATCTCATGGTTTGGATTGAAATTCTAACAATTCTGAAAGACATCAATTTAACACTGGAAATCAATCTGAAAATTTAAAAAGAGGTCTCAGAAAAGTCATAGAAACGCGAATCGAGTTTTAATTGGATAGTGTTCCAGTTACTTAAGCCTTTGAAGTTAGTAAGAAAGTCAAAAATCGTGATGATATTCCAAACGAAGAAAATTTCACTTTTGCGGGAAATTACAAAATCTAGGAGGGGAATTACAAAAGCTAGGAGGGAAATTACAAGTTCGCGGGAAATTACAAATTAACGTAAGCAAAAACGTCAATCGAATTTCAATCAACCATGAGATTACATGTATTATTATGTTACTGTATTACGCACTATTACATTACATGTATTACATTGCAAAGCCATTTCAATAAAGACTTTTAAAACAGAGGATTTCGTTATTCTTCTATTTTTCTTCCTATTTATCACAATTCAGCATTTGAGGGAATTTGAATTACCTTGAGGCATAGAGGTATAAAGAAAGACAGGAGATGAATTTGTCGGTAATTGGTCGTTAAAGTCTTTTGATTTCTTTTATGTAATAAATCAAAAGAAATTCTAAGCTCGCCCGAAGAAATACGACTTTTTAGTAGAACTCAAGTTTGCTCTGAACATTCTTACTATCAGCATCGAAGATTTCTAGCCTTCTGATATACGAGAATAAAATAAAATTTAGCTCCACGAAATAAGTTTGCGTTTAATTTTGTCATCCATTAAATTTTGTTTTGAAAAGATATTTTCTCCAGCCAGAAAATAAAAAGTTATGTATAAGCACACACAATTTCAGACCCAATTTGTAGACATAAAGTCGCTGGAGAATTTTGGAGGAAAGTATTAAGCAATAGAGTTCACCTTGAAGAAAATGTTGATCTTGATGAAGGATAGCCTGGATATGCAGGCTGTAAACTATTTCACAGTCTAGTTTTTTATATTTTATGTTCTGGTTTACAGCCTGGTCTCCCTAGAGCGATTTGCATTCTCTTTAAGAGAATGCAGTCCGCTTGCTTGCGCTCACTTCGCTAAAACCGTAAGGGCCAATCTACACGGTGTTGAGCAATTCTAAAGCAAAAATAGGATAGTCCTCCAGCTGCTAGTGAAGATAGGGCTTTCTGTTACACGAAAACATGAAAAAGAAGAAAACAGAGGCAAGTTCATTTTCCAAGAAAACATGGTTGGTCATGATAATGCATGCAAACTTTTTTATGGACTTTGGTGTAATCTTTGGATGTTTTTAATAGTTTTAGATTGTAGACGCTTTTATTAATTTCTGTTTTGCTGCCCTGGGTTGGCTAGGAAACATGGGTTTTCACTTTCATTCTCTAGGGAGACCAAGCTCTATAATTTAAGAACTTTGTATGTTGAGATAAATTTTGTTTTTTCTTAAATTTTGAGCTTGGATATCCAGGCTAGATGAAGGATTGCAAAGTTTACAGGCCTTTTTTTAATCCAAATATTTTCTTACACCAATGTCAAAAACAATGAATCTCGTCTCATCTTATTTCCAACACTTAAGTTAGCCAATAAGATTGCACCTATCAACAAAAGAGCTCATTAAAAATGAACGATATATGAGATTATGAGCATGCATACCTGAGCCCCCCCCCCCCCCCCCCCCCAGCGGACCCTCAATTCACGCAATCACGCAATTACATAAAAGAAATCAAAAGACTTAAACGACCAATTACCGACAAATTCATCTCCTGTCTTTCTTTATACCTCTACATGCTTGAGGGTTAGCACATGGTCCAGCATGATATGGTAGGAAAGGATTGCAGGTGATCATGCTAATACATTACATGTTATATTACTGTATCACGCATTATCAAATTACATGTATTATTATGTTACTGTATTACGCACTATTACATTACATATATTGTGATATTACTGCATTACGCACTTTTTAGAGAGGTTCCAGATATGGAGACTCCACTACCGCTCCTTCCTCTATTTTACAGAGTTTAAGTATTTGCACTTTTGAGGACGGTAAAGTGACTGAAGCGATTTGGAAAAACCTGCAATTCTGCCCCGCAAAATCGAGGACGGTAAAAGTGCTGATTTACCGTCGTCCTCAGTTGGTCATGATCTAGTCAAAATAGAACCTTACCGTCTCCTTCGCTTAAAAACACACATACATAAACTCGGTAATCTTACTTCTGAGTGTGAGAAATTAGACCTTTTCCGTTTAATGTCAAGGTTATGGAAATAAGGCCCTGTACGAACGGCCATTTAGTATCTAAAGAGCTAGGATCATATATATTCAATATCCAGTCAGTACATTTTCGACTCTTACTAAAATTTTTATTAAGTCTAATCGTAAAATTAGTCCTCACCGAAATCAATTTTTCCATGCTTTTCTAAACTAACCCCCAGTCGTTGTTTTTAACACTCATGTGTAGGATAAAAGAAACCAACTGACCCTGCCATTTGCCAAAATTAGATCTTGCTCCAAAATAATTGTTTGCTTTCTTTTAGACTTTGCTTTAGCTCTGATCATCAAAATTAGTTTCCTTAAGGCACTACTAAGACTTGAATTTAAAAATTTTGACAAACCAAAAATTACGAACCTGTGTGAATTGATAGAGTCATCAGGACAAGTGCAATAAGAGAAATATGAAATTTGTCCATTCTTTTCCGTATAGAATAAATTTCTAAAAGAAATAAAATAAGACAGGATGTTTAGTTTTGATAAAATCTGATTACATATTTTCGTCAAATAATGTTGTCTGAAAAATCCAAGCAAAATTTTCGATTTCAAAATACATTTGAAATATTAAAATATTGTCTTGGCTCACCGTACGAGTTCTATATTTGATTAAGACAGATGTAATGCAAACGCAACCAAGGGGATTAGCATATATCAGAATTTTAACAAATTCATTACTTGTTCAAACATGACCATGTGAATAAGCATATATTGAGCTCCTCTCAAACGTCATGATTTTACCAGATGACACGTAAAGGACTAACTTTAACAATAGTTTTGTTTCGACGTTGCAAAGACATATCTTAGGGCGTTGAAATACATTCACCTTATCAGCCCTTTTTACACTGATCCTAATTTAACGCCGGCCCCTTTTACGCCGGCCCTTATTACGCCACAGTCTAATTTTCGGCTTACGCCAATTAGGGCCGTTAATAACGCCCAAATTTGTAAAAATGGCTACTCATGCTTCAAATTAGTAAATAATGAGTAAAATTTACATAAAAATTTTTCAGTAATTTATTTTTCAGTAGCAAACTGTTGAAAATTCCATCGAAAATCACTGATTTTAAATATATTAAATATTTTACTGAAATTTTGAATATATTTTTAAAAAACCATCGATAATTTTCGTCTTCGAATCATACCTAAAGTCCTTCAAATTGAAAAATAATGATAAGAAATTAACGTCGCTTTTAGGTTAAAATTGCCCACAGTGATCTTTCATTTGAACTTTTGTAAAATCGGGATTATTTTGGATAATATCCCTTGTATCTCCTTAAGTAGTGCTCATTAGAAGATGAAATTTGGTATATAAAGTCTCCTTATAGCAATGTAAAAGCAAGGAAAAAAAGTTTTTTGATACATCAAACTGTTCACCAGTTAATGGGCACTTTCGTTTTCGAGAGATCCCTCTATCCCGTCCACATCCCGGTTGAGACCCCTCTAAATCGGAATCAAGATAATTCCGGATAGGAAAGTGCTAGAGACTTGAAATTTTCACAGAATGTACTTATACTTATCCTCTAAAGGATAAAAGAAAAAGAAAGCTTTTTTGTTCAGTTAATTTCCTAAAATTTGGCTAAAACAAGGAACTTAGAATCCGATTATTCCAATCAAAGATCGCCGTGGCCGGCCCTTTTTACGCCAATAAAGGTCGGTGTAAAAAGGACCGATAAGGTACTAAGATCATATTTATGGTGAAGATTTTAAATCCCATTCTCTTATTCCATTTGAAGCATAAAAAGGTACGAGAAATCTTCACACTACTCGATATACTCCGGCGATTGATGAAAAACTAATTCAAATCCTCCTTAAGGGCTCTGACCATAGTCGGAAAATTGATTTTAGTATTTGAACATAAACGTTATGCTTTAGGTTCTTTAACACTTTTAACAAAGAATTGTCTTCGTAAATTGCTTTTTAATCAAATCCCTTAAGAGTAATTAGTATATGTAATCACATGATAACGAGTGCAATTCGAATATAATTGCACGAGTGATTTTTTTGTTATTAATTTTCCGAGTCCGAAAGGACGAGGAAAATTAGAAACAAAAAAATCACGAGTGCAATTTTCGAATTGTACGAGTTATTATGTGATTACGAGCTAATCGCACAATGGCTGTCACTACTTTTTCCCAAGCAGGAAAGTAAATTACAGAAATTATACTGGGAGTTATATATTTTTCTCTTCTCTTTATGTCTTTCTTTTATTGTTGTTTATTGATTTTCTTTCTCACAAAATAAATTTCGAATGCAATTAAAACGTTCGATGCAAAAAAAATGTAAGAAATAATATTAAAATCAATTTTGTAAACATTGGCGCGGCATTGGAGAGTGTGATTAACGATTAATTGCTCTCTACAGGATGCAATTAGCGAGGTTAAGCAAGTGTTTATTTTGACCGTAAAGTGCGATACCGTAGGCCTGTACATAACTTGCCAAAGCAAATCATGCAAGTGAAATCTTGTGTACAGGCCTACGGTATCGCACTTTACGGTCAAAATAAACCCGTGCTTAACCTCGCTATTAACGATTAATTGCTCTCTTTGAGGGCGTGCCAAATAAGAAAAAATAACCCATCGTGCGATTAAGAATTTAATTGCAAAAATGACGTTATGAACTTTAAAAAGACGTTAATAATATATTTGCATCACCTTCTTTTAAATAAAGTGCTAAGTTTTAATTGGTAATTAGTCTTTTTTTTCGAATTTTTTTCAAACTGTTTGCAAAGTATTGAACTGTTTTAAATTTTTCGGAAAATTTTTCTGCAGTAATGCATCAAAAGTTATGGCTGTTTTTCTATGAAATATTGGGATGGAAAATGTTCAATATATTTCTTCTTCGACCAAACTAAGCTCTTCAAAGTTGGAAATGCTCTTCTTTGCAAAAGTCTTCATTTTCTTCTTCATCAAATTTTTGATTGCGATTCTTAAATTTTCAGACTCAAGGATAATTGGCCTAATAGAATAGAAAATGTATAACATGCCACAGTTTTGTGGGCTACATCAAGTAGAACTTTATATTTTGTAAGTGGCAAATATTAAAAATTGACTATGGTCAGAGCCCTTAAAGATAAAGTTAGAGAACATCAACAATACCATATTTTTCATCCTAAGGGCTTTTGATGCGCAAGCTAAACCGGCGTTTGCGACGACGGGAACAGTTTAGTTTACTATCTTTTTTAGCCTTATTTGGAATTAGGTTTATTATCATACAACTGAGGAGCATTCCCATCCGACACACGACGTAAAAATATTAATTTTCATTGTATGTGAATTTCAAGGTTTTGTAGAGATGAACTTTCATTTTCAAGGTATTTGAGAGGATTAGATGTGAAGGAAGTCTCTAACCTTCTTTTTGATCGTATATTCGGATAATGGTCTAAGATCAGTCTTTGTATGTAATAATAGTTGGTTCCAATTTAAAAGTGATTGATATTTTATGGATCTCAATCCAAAGTTGAGTGTTTTTGCCTTGGGGCGCTCTAAAAGTTTCAGGTAACTATTTCTTGTGTGATAAATGTGTGTCACGGTTTTGTAGTTTAGCACGTTTGTAAACGGCTTCAGGAGAAAGATTAGATAGAGTTTGATGTACAGGTTGAATATTGAATAATATTGATAACATTACACGTTTTTTTTTTATAAGGAACCTTAACTTTGCTCTGAGCCTGGAGTTCCTTATTTTTACAGAGAATTTCAGTCTCAAAGTTCCTTATCGAGTTCCTTACTACATAGGAAATTTTGAACTTTTTGCCCCTTGAAAGATCAAAATCTGGTCAAATTAGTCCCAATAAGGTACATTATTTTCAAATCCACTTATTCTCAGCCTGAGCAGTTCCTTAACAATTCCTTATTTTTTGAACTATTTTCAGCCTCGAGTTCCTTATAAACGTGTTCCTTATAAAAAAAAAACGTGTATTTGGTAAAGTTGGAATTTTAAGGTTTTGAAAAAGAGGGGAAGTCTCAGCATTAAAATCTGAAAAAGCTAGAATACGCAAACATCTTTTTTGTAATTTTCCTATTCGAGAGTTTTGAGTAAGGCCTTTGTCCCCAGATAATTGTTGCGTAAGACATATGAGAGTGGAATATAGCATAGTATAAAGTTTTCTCACATTAGATTTCACAAATGTATCCATCTTGGAATGCTAGCCTTACTTCCAAACTTTTTTTTCTGCAAATGTACAAAAAGAAAGAGCTAGAGAAATTTTTAAAAATAAGACTGATAAACATTTTTAAAAATCAGACATATTCGAGCCGCCATGACAGTTGCCCTCGTTTACCCAGTGTAAAAAAAATCTTTGGTCGAATAAATAGGTCTCAAAATGAAATCTTATGTTCTACTAAAAAGTCGTATTTTGTCGGGCGAGCTTAGTATTTTCTTTTGATATATTTCATAAAAGAAATCAAAAGACTTTAACGACCAATTACCGACACTCCTGTTTTTCATTATGCCTTCATGGTATGAATAACAAAAACAAAGATGCAAAACTTCAAAATTTGCAAAATGGCCCATCCTTTGCCACGAAATTCAAAACAAAGTGTTCTGTCGGCTTCTCTCCCTCAAAAATTCAGGAAAGCACTCCTCCGTTCTCAAATCCTCAATGAAGTCTTGGCAGAGTGTTCTAGTCTGTTAATCAGTAGCCGCTCACCAACTTTTGCTCATTCTTCTACGCAGCTCCTATTCTAGCAAACGTCCACCGCCTTTACGTTCCTGCTTTCTGACATGATTAATTAACAGACTAGTTTGCTAGTCTTTCAAACTTAAGATAGTTTTCAAAACATCTTGTTCTCCAACCTGTGAAAATTCAAAAACCACCTCAGAACTCTTATTTGATTTAATTTCTATAATAATTGGATGATTTTCAAACTTTGATATTAGACAGTCTTCAGAATTCAGAGGTGATTCCTGATTCCCAGTTTAGAATTTCAAGACTATCGGTGATCCTATTGAAATAATTATTAAATACATCAGTTCTACATCAGATGTGTGTAAAGTTTCATCTTCAAGCAATTGAATTCTTCCTTCAGCTGCACAAGATTTATCAGTAAATTTGGGCTTGACGTTGACGCATCCCAGAAATGTTTAGGTTTACGTGTGGTGCTACTGAAGAAGGATTTCTTTGCTTTCTTATTCATCTTTACAACCAAATTTCTTTGACGCCGATAGTTCAACCAATCCTCAGTTTCATCGAGTTCTATTGCTAAATTTGTGAATATTCGATGCTATTCGTGTTGTGTTTGTAAGTGGCTTTTTATTGGTTCTGTCTTGTCCTTCTGTGTTTTTAACATCCCCTTCTCACAGACCCACTGGGACCCGTTTCCACTGGAAAAATTGACCAAAATATCGTCCCCGGTGGAAAATATTTTTTTCATCCCCACTGAATTTTCTGGCTCAAAAACAATGGAATTCAAATCCCCAGTCGTAAGAAAACATGAGAATATCAACCGCCATCGAGTTTTGGTCCCCCTTTATGCGATTTTATCTAGATTTAATACACATGGAAAAATTTTAAATGCAATTGTAAAATAGAACGTTATAATTCTCGAGGGATTCATATCATTTAAAACTACTTTAGTCTTCCGATCCCGAAGACGACGTCAAAACAAAAATTTCAAGTTGTCTTGAGATTTGAAAACGTCCATTAATTATCCTATTAAAATTAACTATTCTCATGAGAAAATTGATATGAAAAGAAAAGAATCTAGGTGCGATCCAGATATCAATCTAAAAGGATTTTCTTTTTGTTCAATCCTGCCGTACTCTTTCAAAGTTGCCGTTCTAAATGCTTGTCATGTGAACACTTGAATACGGAAAGTGTTCCTACAAAAAAATATAAAACTTAAAAATCAATTAAAAATTTCATTTGTTTGTTTAATTTTACTGTCAATTAATTTATATGTCATTCACACTTTAGATTTATTTTCTTTTATTTTATAATTACTCTAGATACTTTTTCTCACTTTAATGACTTTATAATTAGGGAGCAATTTTCTCCTCAGTTTTTTCTCATTTATTGCATTCAATTTTCAATCAATGTTGAGAGCTTTTACAGTAAGGTTGTGAATAGCCTGGATATCCAGGCTGTAAATTATTTCACAGTCTAGTTTTAGATATTTTATGTTCTGATTTACAGCCTGGTCTCCCTAGAGCGATTTGCATTCTCTTTAAGAGAATGCAGTCCGCTTGCTTGCGCTCACTTTGCTAAAACCGTAAGGGCCAATCTACACGGCGTTGAGCAATTCTAAATTAAAAATAGGATAGTCCTCCAGTTGCTAGTGAAGATAGGGCTTTCTGTTACATGAAAACATGAAAAAGAAGAAAACAGAGGCAAGTTCATTTTCCAAGAAAACATGGTTGGTCATGATAATGCATGCAAACTTTTTTATGGACTTTGGTGTAATCTTTGGATGTTTTAAATAGTTTTAGATCTTGTAAGACTGCTTTTTATTAATTTCTGTTTTGCTGCCCTGGGTTGGCTAGGAAACATGGGTTTTCACTTTCATTCTCTAGGGAGACCAAGCTCTATAATTTAAGAACTTTGTATGTTGAGGTAAATTTTGTTTTTTCTTAAATTTTGAGCTTGGATATCCAGGCTAGGTTGTGAAGAGAACTTTCATATAAATTTTTACTATTTTGCATGTTGGTTGAGTGTTGAGATTTCACTCAGACTTTTCAGTCATTTTCATGTGTTTAACCCAGTTGGTTATACACAACCTGGTCACTCATCACAGTTATTCACGTTGGGCCAGCCGTTTGAACGCTAAAGACATTCACGTCAATCGAATTCATTCTTCGTTCCAAACCTTGTCAAGTGTGCTGCACTGAGACCAGATTCAAACGGATCATCACACCAATCTATTCAACCAATATCTTCATACGTTAATGTCCAAGAGAAATTTACCTCGCATCAATTATCGAATCCTGCACTCCAGTGGCGAAAAGATAGAACTAGAGACAAGAGCGTGGTAAAAAATTATAGACCAGTGTCTCTTCTGCCTATTTTTGGAAAAATCTTTGAAAAATGCATCTTTGACTCCGTCTACACCTATTTCGAAAACAACAATCTTTTCACAAATTCCCAGTCTGGTTTCCGCAAGGGTGACTCTTGTGTATCTCAGCTGTTATCCATAACACACAACATCCTGAATGGTTTTGATGTTGATCCACCCCTAGATACTCGTGGAGTGTTCCTTGATATTTCCAAAGCTTTTGACAGAGTTTGGCACGATGGTTTAATTTTCAAACTTAAGTCATATGGTGTTTCTGGCTCCCTTCTTTTATTAATCCAGAATTTTCTACACGGGAGACGGCAGCGGGTTGTTCTTGATGGTCAAGCCTCTGATTGGACGGAAGTCTTAGCAGGTGTACCTCAGGGATCTATTCTCGGACCCCTCTTTTTTTTTATTTACATCAATGACCTCCCTGAAGGAATCATTTCCATGATCAAATTTTTTGCTGATGACTCATCCTTGTTTTCGCTTATCCTAGACCATATTCGCTGTTCTCAAGAACTGAACAGTGACATGCAGAAGATAAGTGAGTGGGCTCATCAATGGAAAATGTCCTTCAACCCTGATCCTTCTAAACAGGCAGTTGAAGTGTACTTTACCCGGAGGTTAAATCCAGCTGACCCCCCAGAAATTATTTTCAATAATGCAGCCATTGCAGTTCAGGATCATCAAAAACATCTTGGTCTCATACTTGATCAAAAGCTGGCCTTTGACCGTCACCTTGATGAAAAAATAAAAAAAGCTAATCAAGGTATTGGTCTTATTCGCAGACTTCGTAAGTTTCTACCCAGGGAATCTCTTGTCACTATATACAAAACCTATGTTAGACCACACCTAGATTATGGAGATATCGTATATGATCGTCCTGGTAATTCTACATTTTCTGAAAATCTCGAGTCTGTTCAATATGATGCCTGTCTTGCAATTACTGGATGCTTCAGAGGAACATCCAGAGAAAGAATATACCTTGAGCTAGGCTTTGAAAGCCTGGCAGACAGACGGTTAATTAGAAGACTCGTATTTTTTTATAAAATAATCAATGGCTTTGCTCCTGCTTATCTTACGAATATTCTTCCTCCCCAGAGAGGAGAGGAAGAACGCAATGCAGGGTGAAGAATAAAACCACCACTCGAAGCACCTTTCTGTAGAACCGAGCGTTATCGTGCCTCTTTCTTTCCTTTTTGCATAAATGAATGGAATAACCTCGGAGATCATATACGAAATCTTCCCACTATTAAGTCTTTCAAGCAAGCAATTCTCCGATTTCTCAGACCCAGTGCTAACTCAATTTTCAGAGCTAGTGACAACGATGGTGTTGTTCTCCTTGACCGATTAAGGGTTGGTTTCAGTCATCATCGTGAGCATAAGTTCAGGCATAATTTTGCAGACACAGTTGACCCCTTCTGCAACTGTCGACAAAATTCAGTAGAAACAACACAGCATTTTTTGATGCATTGCTCTGATTACTCTAATGACAGACTTGTGATGTTTGACAGCCTTCTTCAACTTGACATAGCCTTGTTTCCATTTAATCCCAAAACATTGTGTAGAATACTTCTTTATGGCGACCCCGATTTTAGCAATATCCAAAATCATAATATATTGAGTATAACAATAAAATTCATCTGTGATACAAGCCGTTTTGGGGGACCGTTATTTTAGTCTTAGTCTCTCCAAGCTCTTTTTGTTTTTGTTTTTTATTTTTTGTTAGTATTTATCCTCTGTAGTAAGTTTTTTTTTTCCCCATGCATTTATCAATTGATTTATTAATTTATTGTTAGCTTAGTTTGGGTTCCTTCCTCCTGGCGGTATGATCTGGTGTTCCTTTTGCGGGAGGTTAGGAACCCTTAGTTTTGTACTATTTGTTCGTGTTACATATACCACAGGAAAAAATCCGCGAATCACATGCGTGTGAAAACCAATTTCCGAGCATGTGATCCTGCAAAAAATCACATGCGTGTGAAAATGTAATTCACAATCCATCTTTTCTCACTTGTTAAATAGAATAGAAGTGAGTTACTTTTAGGGTATTAAACCTCTCTCTCTAAGAAAGATAAACAATCCGATTTGTGATTTTAGATCTAGTCAGACACTCCATTTAAGTTGAGAAAAGATGGCTTGTGAATTGCATTTTCACACGCATGTGATTTTTTGCAGGATCACATGCTCGGAAATTGGTTTTCACACGCATGTGATTCGCGGATTTTTCCTGTGACTATAGATAAAAAAAGAAAAAAAAGATAGAACTAGATGATCATCTCGCATCACAACTTTCAAACCTATCGCTCGAGGAGACGTCAGTTATGAACTCAAATGAAGACGCTATCAAAAAACTCATAGTACTCGTGGTATCCGTTAATGATACTATCGACGAAACCCCGATCAGTGGACTGTCGTCCATCGCAAGGATCGATTCCACCATTTCAGAAATGAAGTCATTTCGCGATGATTTACGACTTCTGGTAATAGATACCAATCTCGACAATGATCATCAACTCATTAATTCAGTAAATTAATCAATATCATCAATCAGAGACTATATCCTGTCCGCACGTGACCGCCTTCAAAACCTTGAGTTAGCTCAAACCAAAGAAGCAGCTCAAGAAGCAACCAGGAAGGAGAGATCAATGGTGTTCACAATTGAGGATATCCAGCAACAGCTTATCGAAATAGAAGCTACTTTCACCCAATACCTTGGTCATACTGATGACGAGACACTCACCAGACTCAAAGACCAATCAACAAAAATGACTGATCGCCTCGAAAAGATATCAGCCAAGTACGAAAAGCTTCTTCAATCTCAAATAACTGACAGCGATGCACTACATGACATCAAAACTATCGGTGAACGTTACATGAAGTTAAACGCACTCAAAACCAAATTCAATAATGGTGTCCATCAAGAATTTATTAGGAGAGAACTCGATAAAGACCACAGTATGGCGAACAACATCAAAATCAAACTCGAAAAATTCTATGGGTATGAATCTTCTATAGACTTTTATACATTCAAATCTAACTTTGAAAAGTTATACCTGAAGTCGACTCCAAAGAGCTATTTACCCGATCTACTTAAGAACAATCATTTGGGTGAGCCAGCTATCACACTCGTTCGTAGAGTCGACGATATTGACGACATCTGGAAACGTTTGAAAGTAGCTTATGGAGATACCAAGACTTTGTTAACAAAAAAGCTACAATCTCTCAACAAATCTGACATCCCAAACAGAAGTCGTGACCCTAAAAAACTCGTCGTTGCTCTAAGCAAACTCTCAAACATCCTTCGAGAAGTTATGTATCTCGCCCACAAGCATCAAATTGAAGATAACCTCTACTTTGGAGAGTCACTGTCTCAGTTCAACTCGCCTCACAAGATTCCTGTCAACTATATCTGACAATGAACTTACCCCGAAGCAGACTTGGGAAAGATTGTTGAAATTCTTAGAGAAGGAAAAGGATCTCAACCAAATCAAGGCGACCAAAAGCCAAAGGCAACATTCCACAGATAAGAAGGATTCATCAGGTACTTCAAATCCAAGTACTAAAAAGAGAGCCTACTTTGGAAATCAAGATGACGAACCCACCTGCAAACCATGTGGAGAATGCCCATCATCAACTCAGCACACACCATCAAAGGGTCCCAATAGATTCAAGATTATACAGTATTACACTTGTAAAGATTTCGTCGAAAAGAATCCATCATCCCGATTATCACTTGTCAACAAAAAGGGATTTTGTGTCCAGTGTCTTCTACCTTAAGGGAAGAAATTTTCGCGAGAAGAAATTTTCGCGGAATTTAATTTCACGAATCAGAGTTTCAAAATGGTAAATTTCGCGGAATTTAATTTCGCGAATGAGCCGATTTCAAAAGTTTCACGGAATTTAATTTCGCGATTGAGAAGAAGTTATCAACTTAGATTAACTTTTAAGCATCACGGAGTTGTTTATATTTGTTTATATTTGATAAAAATACACGTTATAATGCTTAAAAATCAATTGTGTCCATCTTTTTTTGGTAACACCTGGTCAAAAACAACAAAATAAAATAAGAAGAAAAAAAATCGAATTTCGCGGAATTTAATTTCGCGATTTAACAATTTTGGTGTGTTTCGCGAAATTTAATTTCGCGAATTACGCCCCAATTCGCGAAATTAAATTCCGCGAAAATTTCTTCCGCAAAAATTTCTTCTCGCGAAAATTTCTTCCCTTAAGGTACCAGGCGCTGATGCATCCAAAGGAAAACAATCAGATGGCAGATGTCAAAGAGATTTCGTCTGTCCCCACGAAAGTCATCAAAAATATGCAATCAAAAGGCATGTTTTGCTATGTGAAGAGCACAAAGACGATGAAACAAACCAAAATGTCCTTGATCAATTCAAGATGAGGTTCATGAGGAGTTCAAGCCTGCCTGATTTTTCAAGACAAATCAAGCTATCGTTCCATTCATCGTTCAAATCTGAAGTGTTCTCACCAAAAGATTCCGTTGTCAACAAAGGTATATACCTTTTTCAAACAATCACAGTTAATGGCAAACGTCTCAACATATTTTACGACAGATGGTTGCTCTGATTTCATCCTGTCAATCCTTTCAAGGCTGTCAATCTTCTTGGATCCTCTGCAACCAAAGTCAATAGTGAACCAATCAATCTGGGAGGTGTTGGCAACTCAGTTACAGTTTCATCAGGAGCATACATTGTAACACTTCCACTCCACGATGGCACAAAAGTCACCATGTCAGGCATCTGCTTGGATCAGATTACTTCCAGGTTTCCAATTTATCCACTTCGAGAAGTCAAGGAAGATATTGCCAATCACTACAAGTCGTCTGGAGAAACTACCACTCTACCTGAACTTCCACCTATCGTTGGTGGAGACGTTGATCTTATGATAGGTATAAAGTATTTACGCTACCATCCGAAACTTGTCTATCAGCTGGAATCTGGGCTATCCATCTTCGAATCAGCATTCAACAATTCAGATGGAGGAAGGGGTGTCGTTGGAAGTCCACACAAGATGTTCACCGAAATCCACCAAAGTTTCTACTCAATCAACTCAACAGCTTTCTTCATCAATGGAAGAAACTTCTCATCCATCATTCCATCCACACATGGTTATCGTGAAGATCAACAACTGTTCCCTGAAGACAAAGAACATTTAGAAGTACATCTCACACATCAGCAACGTTTGTTCGAACAAGTCGAGTCAACTGGCTGTGAAGTGTCCTACAGGTGCCCAACCTGTAGAACGTGTAAATACTGCAAACACTTCGACGAATACCAATCTATCAGCTTAAGAGAAGAGGTGGAGCAGAGTATCATCAATGCATCAGTCACTATCAATATTGAAGATTCAATCACATCAGCTTCACTCCCATTCATCGCAACTCCGAATCGACTTGCTAACAACAAAGATCGTGCGATGAAAGTCTTTCAACAACAACTTCGTAAATTGAACAATCCTTCGAACATCAAAGATAAAGAGGACATCCTAGAGTCAGAAAGAAAACTACAACATCTCGGCTATGTTGAATATGTCGAAAATCTTCCACAAGATGTCCAACACTCACTTCGAGACAATGCAATACAGAATTTTATTCCTTGGCGTGCTGTGTGGAAGGGGAACTCGGTAAGCACACCTTGTCGTATTGTTTTTGACGCGTCGCAATCTACACCATCTGGTTACAGTCTAAACGATCTGCTCGCCAAAGGTCGTAATAACCTCAATAAACTTCAGGAGATCTTCATCCGTTGGTCAATCTATCGCATTGGAATTCACACTGATATCAGAAAAATGTACAATACCATACGACTCAGGCAATCAGATTGGTGTTATCAACGATATATTTGGGAAGAGAATCTCTACCCAGCAAAAATACCCAAAGAAAGGTTATCAAAACGCTCATATACGGTGTTCGCTCAAGTGGAAATCAGGCTGAATACGCCCTGTGAGAGGTTGCCGAAATTTCTCAAGATCAATATCCCAACGTTAACCAAGTGGTTCAAGACGACGTCTACGTGGACGATTGCATCACTGGTGCACAATCAATCACTGGAGCTCACAATCTAGCTGATGATCTAGAATTCGTCATCAACAAAGGAGGATTCCAATTGAAAGGTGTTCCGTTTTCAGGCGACGAACCTTTGGAGAAGCTCACAGACGTTGCTGGAATGAGATGGTTTCCCAAAGACGATACACTAGCACTCAACATTGGCCAACTCAATTTCGCCAAGAAATGTCGTGGCAAGAAGCCATTAAACACCGTCAACATCATACCTTCCAAACTCACTCGCAGACATTGTTCATCCAAGGTAGCAGAGATCTTCAATTTAACAGGAAAGGTGACACCAATCGTCAGTGCTATGAAGATGGATCTGCAAGAACTTGTTCACTTAAACCTCGACTGGGATGACAAGATACCAGATGAGCTCAGACCATTGCGGGAAACGCACTTCGAGATGATGCAAGAACTCAATACCCTTAGATATCAACGAGTCGTCGTTCCTGAGGATGCAATCAACTTAGATGTAGAGACACTAGACTTTGGTGACGCCAGCAAAACCATGGTATGTTCTTGTATTTATGCACGTTTCAATAGAAGATCAGGAAACTCATCATGTCAATTGGTCCTGGCCAGATCACGTGTTGTACCAAAGGGGATGTCAATACCAAGGGCAGAACTCTATGCTGCATTACTGAACACCTACACAGGAGAAGTCGTTCGAAGATCGTTTAAGAAGCATCATAAGAATTCAATCAAACTCACTGATAACCAGGCAAGTTTATTTTGGATCACCAACGACCAAAACCCTTAGAGCAATGGGTCAGGAATAGAGTCATTGAAATTCTCCGGTTCACAACAACATGTCAATGGTTCTACATTCAGTCCAATGAAACTCTTGCTGATCTTAGCACACGAAGAGGATCGTGCATCAAGGACATCGATTCCAACTCAAAATGGATCAATGGTCATCCTTGGATGCAACTCGATCAATCACAATTTCCAATCATGAATCCTGACGAAGTCAAACTCAGTGTCAGTTCATTTGAATCACACATCTCCAAAGTCAACGATGCTGTCAAAGACTACCATGCTTTTTCAGATTATATTGTCGATCAAAATAATCACTCCTTCACGAAGGTTGTTCGAATCATCGCCTACGTCATCAGATTTTGCAAAATTATACGGAGAAAACAATCTACAACATATCAACCAAACTTGTCAGACGACGAGATCAATGAAGCAGAAAGTTACTTCTTCAAAGTCGGTACGAGAGAAGTCTTCCAGTTCGTCCAGCCTCAAAAACATGACAGAATTACCCAGCAAAAAAATGGAATTCTACATTGGTCGAATTCTTCCATCAGAAGAAGTTTCAATCGTTGGGAAATTCACTTCAACAATGAAAGATCTATCAAATGACACGTTTTGTATACCTGTTCTCAGCAATAATTCGCCAATCGCCTACAGTATTGCTCTTGATCTACATTGGAATCATCCAGTTTGTCAACACACAGGAGTTGAAACCACCATCAGATACTTGTTAAAAAAGGTATACATCATCGAATGTCGTTCTATGATCAAACTAATTCGCAAGAGTTGTCAGAGATGTCGCTTTCTAATGAAGAAATCAGTCGAAGTCGTGATGGGACCGATACAAGAATCAAATCTAACAGTCGCCCCAGCCTTTTATGCGTCACAAGTAGATCTGGTCCTTACTTATCGTATTCTCCAAGTCACAAACGCACCACTGTGAAGATATGGCTTGTCATCTTCTGTTGCAGTACCACGTCAGCAACCTCAATAAAAGTAATGGATGACTACCCGACAGACTCTCGTTCACTCGGTTTGCATGTCATTACGGGTATCCAAAGAAACTCTACTGCGATGGAGGTAGTCAATTAATAAAAGGCTGCACCAACATGACCTTGGATTTCAAAGATCTACAACCAAGACTCCATAGTGACAAAGCCATTGAATTCTCCATTTGCCCCGTTGGCAGACATAACATGCACGGGAAAGTGGAGAAAAAGATTCAATAAGTAAACAAATCGCTTGGAAAGTTCATCAACAATCAACGCCTGTCACTGATGCAATGGGAAACACTATCTTCTGTAATCGCAAACTCAATAAATGATCTGCCAATCTGCGTCCAAAGCAAGACAAATGTTGAAAATGTCGATCTAATCACACCCAATCGCCTCTTCTGGAACGTAGTAATGAAAGAAGTCCTGTTGGCAACATGATGCTTTCCAGTAATCCTTCAAAATTGATGAGATCGAACGAAGCTATTTACAATGTTTGGTTTGAATCATGGTTGTTGAATCACGTGCCTCGACTTATGACTCAGAGAAAGTGGTTCAAAAATAGTTATCAATTTCAGATTGGAGACATAGTCCTTTTCAAGAAAAACGACACATCACTATCGAAACGTACCAGTTTGGCATCGTATCAAAGGTTGAAATCGGTAAAGATAATGTTTGTCGAAAAGTCATGGTTCGTTATTGTAATTCTACTGAGAGTACCCATCGTGAAACGTTTCGCTCTGTTCGAGAGTTGGTTTTGATTCGTTCAGTTGACGAGTTCGATTCATTGGAAGAATTGACCGAAAAATGTTAATGATTTGTTGGCTCTGGTTTGTTTGTTGCCCTAAACTTTTAATGAAATTTTCAATCTCCTTGGGGGAGTGTCATGTGAACACTTGAATACGGAAAGTGTTCCTACAAAAAAAATATAAAACTTAAAAATCAATTAAAAATTTCATTTGTTTGTTTAATTTTACTGTCAATTAATTTATATGTCATTCACACTTAAGATTTATTTTCTTTTGTTTTATAATTACTCTAGATACTTTTTCTCACTTTAATGACTTTATAATTAGGGAGCAATTTTCTCCTCAGTTTTTTCTCATTTATTGCATTCAATTTTCATTCAATGTTGAGAGCTTTTACAGTAAGGTTGTGAAGAGAACTTTCATATAAATTTTTACTATTTTGCATGTTGGTTGAGTGTTGAGATTTCACTCAGACTTTTCAGTCATTTTCATGTGTTTAACCCAGTTGGTTATACACAACCTGGTCACTCATCAAAGTTATTCACATTGGGCCAGCCGTTTGAGCGCTAAAGACATTCACGTCAATTGAATTCATTCTTCGTTCCAAACCTTGTCAAGTGTGCTGCACTGAGACCACAATGCTTAAGGTCCCTAATGGCATGGAGGTAATAAAAATATAGATGGAGATACCACTCCTACTATTCTATTGTATTGTATCGTTGATAGCAAACTGTTGCTTTGTTGTTTTGGGAAAAAGCCATTAATTTTGCTTTCGCTCATGGGAATACTTGAGTCGAAGAGAATTTGAATAAAATCACGCTACATTTTTACATTGTGTGATGACAGTTTTGTTTATAAAACATAAGAAAACCTTGCAAGAATAAGCACAGAACATCGAATTTAAAATGTTCGCTGCTCAGGTAATCCTCGGCAATTTTTGTCAATTTTTACATATTTACTAATGCCAATCTTTCAACTATATTCTATCAAAATTTTGAGGCAGCTGCTATTTTAGATTTAAAGATATTTATAGCAAAGAACCTTCCACAAATAACAATGAATTCGCAAAATTTGAAGAAGTTTACCTCTCGAAAGTTTCCCGATAAAATAAAAACTTCTTTTAAAACTAAAAAGAAATTATTACTCGAAAAAAAATCGCATTTTACCTAAAAAGGGGGGGGGGCGTACGGGGTTTCTGATTTCCGAAATTCCGAGCATTTTTGGTTGATTAAGATACAAACTTTGAGTTGATTTTGATTGCACGTCTGAATCTTGATGATCGACCAATCATAAAGAATGACGCTTGGTCTAAGCCTCAAGTTTCCGAATTAGCTTTGTGGCCGTCCTCAACTTCACTGCCTCCACTCTCAAGATCGTAAGTATTTTCATGTTCCTTCTCATCTTTGTCATTGTCAAAATTTGTGGGTTCCTTCTCAGGTTCATTTTATCTTTGTCACTAATATCATCTTGATTTGATTCCAGTGGTATCTGCAATTTCACTAATTTTGGGCGAATACAAATGGCGGGAAAGTGTACCCGCCTTAGCCATAGTTGTCTCTTGGCGGACTGTGCGTTGACGAACGGCACGAGTATATTTGTTTGCCAAGACTCGTAGTTTCTTTTCGTCGGTTTTGGAGATTGGGGTAGCTTGATCGTTTTTTCGTGGTAAAACACAAGAAGGTTCTTTGAAGTTCATCGAATTTTTCG
Organism: Clytia hemisphaerica; assembly: GCF_902728285.1. Classification (NCBI taxonomy): domain Eukaryota; kingdom Metazoa; phylum Cnidaria; class Hydrozoa; order Leptothecata; family Clytiidae; genus Clytia; species Clytia hemisphaerica. The sequence continues at coordinate 1,414,604 of NW_027103394.1, forward strand.
GTCATACCCTTTCCTGCTGGTAAAATAGTGAGCCGGCCATGGGTACAAACGTTTAAGAGATTCTTTCACGGGCCTCATAAATTCACACGAGTACTGTAGCTGGCTCATAAGCACTTGTTTTGTGGGTTTCACGCATTCACGCAAGTTTTTATCGAAATTCACGCAAACCCAATTTTTTGGGAAATCGGGGACATTTTCGGAAAAAATCGGGGAAATGTCAAAAACAGAGGTCTTGCACATTTCGCTAAGTTACGTAATTTACGTAANTTGCACAGTTCGCTAAGTTACGTAATTTACGTAATTTCCGCCATTATGAAGTAAAACGTTCGATTTGCATAAAAAAGTATGACAAGGCTGTACTCGAGATATTATTCGACCGGATTTGGTCATGCATTTGAGAAAAACTTAACTCAGTAGTGATTTTTTCCTGTAGACCTGACTATAGAACACCGTGTTTGGTAGCGTCATAAGAAGCCCCCAAATAGAAAGCGTTAGGTAATTTTTCAACATTAATCACATGCCATCACGCAAAATATTTGATTCTTCTAACTTGTCACGATCGTTTGGAAAAGGTGAAGCTTCTGCAGTTAACGTATCGCGATAGTAAGTGAAAAGATATGCGCCGCAGGCGAATTTTTGTACAAATGATAGCTTAGCTCAGGGGTAAGGAGGCGCAACCATGGTTTACCTAGAGAGGAAATTTTTGAATTTCTGTCACTCGCGTTTGGCTCAAAATGCTCTCTTTAACACCTTTGAAAAAGAATGTAGTCTAAATTCGTTAGAGGCAAGGTACGATCGCTTGATAGCTTGTAAAATGAGGTAAAAGAATGAACATTTGTTGCGAGCAAAGCGATCAAAAAAATTAAAAAGAAAGGTTTTAATCAGGGCTCGCGAATTTATTTCCTAACGTGGAGAGGCCGAAAACATAGTGACTAAGGAGACGCAACCATGTTTTGCGCCGACAGGAGAAAATTTCTATTTTAACCCTCTGAAGTGCTTAAATACGACTCCATTTCAGACTAATTTTGCCAAGAAATCAGGTTATCGAAAGTCATGGGTAAAAATTTCTTTGAAATAAGTCTCTTTTTATTTGCAAAAACGTGGTGAAGTCATGGCCGCCTCCTGCCCCCAGTGACTCTGGTCCTGGCTGGCCTTGGCCCTGGCCCTGGTGCTGGATCACTCATCATGCATAACCATGGTTTTATCTTAAAAAAACACTTTCAAGGGGGCAAATTAGAGTTATTTAAGATTCGAGGGCCAATACATGTTTGGCCCGAGCGAAAAAATCTGGAAATTTAAGGTGTCTAGATTGCTAGAAAGCGCATCTAAATCATGAATCGTTTTAACTTTTATGAAATAGAGAATTTGTAAGTTGCTGATTTTTTTGTACACCTTCACCTGGCATCCCTTGAATTTGGAATAGGTGCGCACCTTGGGGTTTTCTACAAACTGTGAAAAGGAAAAATTCACGCGTTCACGCAAAAAACAGGGCAGATTCACGCATTCACGCAATAGAAATATAGATTTTCACGTTCACGCAAGTTTTTTCAATTCACGCATTCACGCAATTTTTTTTCGATTTTCACGCATTCACGCAACCAAAAAAGCCCATTCACGCATTCACGCAAACCGCTGGGGGGCCCCATCCATCACCAAACAAACTGGTACATGAAAAATATGTTCAACTGTTCCCAAATCATAGCATGTACGAGGACTTTCAAAAAGGGTGCAGAGATATGTAGCTTCAGAGTCGAACCATGCCAGAAGCACAAGAAGACAAAGTCTTTTGATTGATGGTTTGATCTTAATTTTCAATGATAGTCACAGGATTTTAAATTTAATCAAATCAATGTGTCCACTGCTACTTCCTCAACATTATTTCATAAAATTCCAAATCACTATACAATATGATGCTCAGAACTAACCAGAGTTTTTCGTTCATCGTAGAGTTACTTTTCACTTCATTTTATTTGGTTTGTGCAAAATCTCATGATACAGTGCTTTTATCGAGAAAATAATATCCGCGTTCCATGATTCTATCGAAGTATTTTGAAGTTATGTAGACTACAGTCTCCAGAGTTGATTTTTCAAGTCATTGGATGAACAAAAATGTCCCATATTTTGAAGTACAAACCATGAAAATCTTCTTTGAACAAGGCTTTATTGTCTTGATGAGTTTCATTCACTTCTCAGATTCATATATGCACACTTTCGAGGGATGAAAAAGTCTTTCTTGTCTTGTTGATGAGTTTCATTTCACTTCTCAGATCCATATGCACACTTTCGAGAGAAAATAGAAATCTCTTTCTCCTCTTGAGTGTTCAAAATTGACTACATTGTTATTTAACTGAAAGAAGCAAGAGAAGATATAGTTCTGTATAAATTGGTTAGCAAAAGAATTCAACCTTGACATTAAATATCTTCTTGTATCTTCAGCATCATAGAAAAATAAACATTGAAACTTTGCACAAAGATAGTTGAATAAAAACACTTTATGATTTTGATAATATCAACATGTTATAGACACCTAAAAGTATATTTAATCAGTGGTAAAAATATAAACATTTCACTGATCAAATTATTTCGCTTCCATTTTGAAATCTTCGAAGCTTCTGGTGCTAGTCTATCTCAACTTCATTTCTCTCGCAATTCCCGCACAAACTTTCCGTGAATCGTTTTTAAGTTTGCTGGATAAAATGAAACAAGTTTATTTGCTAGCGTCTTTTGTTCTAGTATTGGATTATCCCTTTAAGTTAGTTTGCTAAAGTTCTCCGCCTCCCCCTTCGCCAAGATGCACGAAGGGTTAAGCAATGGGGCACAAGCTATGATGAAATAACGTAAAATCGAAGTAGCAACTCACCTGTTACGATAGCTTTTCTAATGTAAACAACCACTCCGTCATCGAATTTTCTGACGGTTATACGCATATCATAAGATTCATTTTCTTCCAATTTACCAACCATCAGATTCTTAGCACCATCAAGTAACTGGTCTCCAAACTCGTAACAATTTTCGTCAACAAGATCCCATTTCTCGTCACCACTTCGTATTTCGACTTTAATAACCTCGCTGATGTCACTTTCCTTGTCAAAAATGAAATGGATTGATTCGTAATCGACATATATCACATCAGCCCTGAGCAATAAAGAAATATATTGAATGTAATTATTTAGAATAATACATTTTCTTTCTTGACCAAGCTCTAACTCTCATCATTTAGCATTGCACTTTAAAAAGCATATTTAGGCTCAGATATGGCAAAAATTCAAGCATATGCTAATAAGCATTGCCTTGAGCCTACGAAAAAAGTATTTCCAATTTTGGCTGTTTTTGGCTGTTTTTTAACGGATTTGTTAAATTTCCCTATGCTTGGGATACATTTTTCAGCCTTGTCAATTTCTAGATCTCAGCATCTTCGAGAAAGTTTTTCGGGTTATTTAATATGCTTATAAAAAAACACGTGTATCATTGTCGGTAAAATGATTCTGATTTCCACGCTATTAGCTTAAATTAGCACAAGTCCTTTAAAATTAATGTCATATTTCTAAATCGATGGAAAACAAGATATTGTCTTAAACTGGGATAAAATATCATGTGATTCTGTACCTTAAGTTTTCAAAATCTTGAATCACATAGTTTTGACCGTATACCACCAACTTATCTTCTTCTTTGATTTCTGTGATAAAAAAAGATGCTTCTTAGAGATACGTATCAAGAACTGGAGGAGAACGGGAGGAGAGCTCGAAATGGAAATTCCAGATCAGCATATTGATAGGACAGTTTAGGCTAATTTCATCATGAGCATTACATATATAAATAAGTTAACGTGTAAAATTGATCAACTTTAGTTTACAAACAATTTGAATTATTTACTGGTAATTTAATTATTTCACTCCAGAGACGGTTACGAATCTATAAAACGAACCAACTTTCAACATTGAGAATCAGAATACCTTTGATTTGTAAGTCTTCTTTTGTTTTGAAGATGACCACTTCTCCTGCCTGGTTCAAACAAATGCCACGAAACTCATAAAAACTTCCAAGCTTCAATTTATCAACTATAACCAAATTATGATGCGTTCCAACAGTCACTTTTATATTTGGCGAAAGATCATTCCATTGTTTGCTAGATTTGCGTAATTGAATGTTAATCAAATTGTAACTCTTTTCAAAAATCAAAGTGCATCCGCCAGATACGTTGATTGAGACAACAAAACTAAAAAGAAATAGAGAGAAGACATTATGGAGAATAAATCAACTTGCGTACTTCTACTTTTTCGCTTCGTCGAATATCATCAAGCGAACCTTAATAATTTTCGATATCCGATTATTTCGCGTTGAATATACAGTTAATGCTCTCTAATTCGATTTTCAAGGGGAATTGAGTTTCCATCGAATAAGGGAGCGTATCGAATAGTAGAGCGTTGTTTATGAGAGTTTCTTATTGACGGTGACTTTAAATATTATCGAATAATGGAGCGGATCGAATAATAGAATGTCGAATATGAGAGCGTCAACTGTATGTTTTATCGTTCACTCTTTAGGATAACCTGTTCCCCTCCTTTCATTTCTTTAGTTCCTTTCCATTTTCAAAGAACTTTGATGTCATATTCGAACATTTCACTTTCTCGACTAAACATGTCGATTTCATTGTTTCCTCTTTAATTATCAGAACATTCGAATTCACTTCTCTTTTATATTATCCCCTTTTTTGTTACAGTATATGGCCCCCAAAACGGAGACAGCCCCCAAAACGTAGTTCGTCATTAAAATGAGGATTCTGACCTGTAGATTTATCAGAATTAAACAATTTTTGTATATTTTGAAAGAATGATGGTTATATTTAAAAATGAGTATATTTTTGATGGTTTGAGACAGATTTAAAATAACATATTTGCATCGGAAGGAAATATTACAACACCGAAATTAGATAGAAATCGCATATAACTCATTCTAGCTCCTTGGATATTGAAAATAAATTATGAAAATGGGATATAGGAAACTTTCTACACCTAATACATTTCAGAAAATGCAGATACATCTGTGACTTTAGAGGACGAGTAAAAGATATAGCATCTTAACGGTCAACCAGTATTTTGGGGCCCTAGAATGAGCATTGATAAAACTGAAAATTCTAAATATGAGTAACAGCAAAAAATCTTGGAATTTCGTTCCTACCAGCTTGACTTCATAGTTTGTTACAATTTGTTTTCGCTGAATCAGCAAAAACGGCAAATTCTGTCATTTTTGCTTGCAAAATAAAGGAGAAAAATAACTTTTTAAACCTTAATATTTTCAGTTTCAGTTAAGCTGTTTTTCTAAAAATTTCACAGCATATATTAAATACATGAATGGAACTATTTTCAAGAGAAATTGGTTTACAGAAACTTAAGACGTCGTTAAATCAAAATTGTCATTTTGAAAATTTCTAAATTTTCAGTTTGGACTTTGCATCATCAGAAATTCATATTTTATAAAAATCATAAATTTTACATTCAACGGGTCGAAAATTTAAGGGAAAACACAAATATGTTCATAGATTTTACCCCTATTACCACTGGGCTTGATAATATGACTTTAACTACACCTACGTTTTGGGGGCCCCAAACCTGCGTTTTAACAACCAGGGGTATACTGTGAAAATTTTATCAATCAAACAGATTTATGCCCAAAACCCTCTGAATCACATTTCTAAACTATGGTCAAAATTTTTTATTCATATCTTAAAGAGATCGCGAGAAATTGCTAAAATTGAAAATTTTTGAAAAAGAGCTTTCGGGGAATAAAGTAGAGATGTTAAAGTTTTGCATGCATGAATTTAAATGATGTTCAAATTTATGAAAATGCTCTATTGTTCGATTATTGAGCGCGAGTTGATTTAAATTGAAATTTTTCAATTTAATTCCCCTTCCAGTCAATATTAAACAATAGAAAAAAGGGAAAAACTATTGATTTCGCTTATGTAAACAAACATTTTTATTCATTTTTTCTCCAAGAGAGAGAGAGAGAGAAGAGTTCTCTTCGTGAACAAAGGGCAAGTGTTTCTATTGTTTGCAATATTACCTATAATTTTTAGCAAGTGTAAGGGCCCAAATCGATATATTCTATGATTGAATATAATTTAGATTATTGATAAGTGTAAGGAA